>NC_134959.1:1373670-2573670 GCF_965638725.1 Aptenodytes patagonicus | reverse complement strand
GGTGCTGGGGACGGTCATGCAGGCTTTCAGAGGTGCTCACCAGGGCCGCAGACTGCAGCGATGGAAGAGAGGGCTGCGCAGAGCAGGCCAGCGCAACGGCTCAAATTTGCTGTGGCTGCTCTTGTACTTGATTGCACTGCCTTCCTCATGC
This sequence comes from Aptenodytes patagonicus, assembly GCF_965638725.1. Lineage (NCBI taxonomy): Eukaryota > Metazoa > Chordata > Aves > Sphenisciformes > Spheniscidae > Aptenodytes > Aptenodytes patagonicus. The sequence continues at coordinate 2,573,519 of NC_134959.1, read as the reverse complement.
AGCACTGTGCTTGACCAGAAGCTCCCACCACCTACAAGTTGCTCTGTCGTTAAGGCAACTAACGAAGCCTAATTTCCTACTCTTTTTGCCCTGTTCCCCCATCACCCTCCTCTGTATCGCCTGCTTCTGCCACTAAGTCAGCCTGTTCAGCATGGCACTCCTACCAGGCGAGGGACAGTGTGAACTAGGGCTTGTCTAAAGCCACAAAGCTGCTGACTGGCCAAGTTTCACCTGCTTCAGAGAAAATAATGGCTAAAACCTTTACTGCTCTTCCAAATCACTTACTATTTTCGTGCCCTGCTCACTCCCCACTCCCCAGAGCCTGTTGCTTGTTATAGAGACGGGCAAATGTCACGCAGAGAATGACGGTCCCCATGTGCTGGATGCCCTCCCTTCCTCCTCATCTCCCTTGCACTGAGCCACCCCTCACTGCCCTCCACACCAGCTTGTCAGCAGCCCTCAGAGCCAACCGGTCACCGAGCAGCTCGGGGAGGAGCTGATCTCAACCTTTCTTCTTGAGCTGGAGGCTTTTCCCTGCGGGATGCTTTCCAGGCTGGCCTCTGCCCTCGTGGCAAAGGCTCTTTGCCACATCCTGCAGCTCATTTTCACAGGACCTCACTGCCTCGACCAGAGCCAAACAGCTGCTCCCCAAAATATTCAGCTCGGATGCAGGTTACGGGCTGTATCTGCACTCACAGTTTAAAGCCCAGAGCATTTGATGTAGATACTTCAGCCTCAACCAAACCCCCAGAGATACGAGGGGGCTCAGCAGCACCTCCGTCAGGTCACCAACGTCTCCAGAAGATTGCTGGTGGAGTCTCCGGCCACAAGCCTGTCCTCATGGGGCTGAGCCGCACGGGGTGCTTCAGGACGGAGCAGGGAAGACGACGGATAAAGGTGGGAGGCAGAAATACCAGTAGTCGGATGGCTTGGTTACTGTCCAGCAAGAGCACTCAGTGCCTTAAGACCCTCAATACATGCTGAGCATCACAGGGAAAACCACAACGCACTCCTACTCTGAAGCAGGGTTACCTCCCAGCTACAGACCGGTACCCAGCTGTGTGTACCCTGAGCACACACATGCACACAAAGGACGCAGGCGCCAGCACACCATATATTCACGACCTCACCTCCAGCATGAGATGGTTGCGCAGGATCGGCAGTGCCTGCCTTTGCTCTCTGGCTTGAGGCAGGACCACGCACCAGAGCTGCTCACATCTCGTCAGCTCGGAGCAGTTCCTGCAGCCTCACACCCTGCCTCCCAGCAAGGGCACAATAAACTGCAAACTGAGAAATAAAACCATGGGAGGAGGAAGGAGTATCTGGACATTTGAAAGGGTCTTAGTGGCTTACTGCCACCCTGTATCCTGCCCTGCCTGTGAGAAAGCAACTGCATTGGTAAGAGGTCAGGGAAACACACACAGAGCCCACGCCAGAGCTGGGAATAGCCTTCCTGGAACACATGGGCACAGATGGACTCAGACGTACCCACGGACTGGCTTCAGAGAGCCCTGTCTTCAGGGACTGCAGCATCCGGGTCTGACAGCAACGATTAGACTTCGTGTTCCCGCTCGAGCGAGCGCAGAGAGTGACAGGATTTCCGTGACTCAGAGCACACACAGGCAAGAAGGGATACGAGTTGCATCATTCATTCACAGGGGTCTGAGAGCCTGCTACAGCCACAGCACAACAGCGATATGCATCAGGCTGAGAGGATTTAAGTGTCCACATATTGCTCAGCTAAAGGCTGCTTGTAGGGGATCTTTAGGCAGGGAAGAGCAAAGCCAGTCCCAGTGCAGCAGACTGCACGTCCCAGAATACGATGCCTGCTTTCAGGATCATTGGCTCCCCCGTCCCCCACGAAACCCCTAGGATCTAGTGTCATCTTAATACAAAAGCATTTAAAGTTTGGAGAAATGAAAGAATCGGACATTTTTGCAAAGAAAAGCACGTGATCCAACACATCCTACAAGAATGAAAGGCAGAAGTAAATAAGGAATTTCAGATTAACTTTTTTCTGTATCTTGTCTTTCAATCCCCTTTGGCACTTTGGGGGTGTCCGGGCATTTGGAGTGCGTGAGACCGAAATGACCCAGAGCTGACTTCACTGGGAAGGACACCCCTGCAGGCTCTCGCACAGGTCACAGGACAGCACAAGCTGGGCTTTGGCTGACCTGCTTGGGCACACGGCCGAAAGCAAGCGGTGAGGAACAGCACTGACAAACCTGCCACACCACCTCCCCCAAATTTAACCCCTTGTGCCTCCACCCTGCGCTGCTCAGGGGAGATATGGTGCATCTAATTAGAAAGACACGGCGTGCCCGGGCTTGGAAGCTTTTCAGCATCAAGCAGCACACCAGCACTATCGGCGGTTTGCAGGGTCACAGCTCTTGCAGCAAGATCGTGATATATCTGCTCCAATCAGTATGCTAAAAGAGACATTGTCCAGATATACAGGGGAGGAGAAAATACAGGTTAGCAAGGTCAACTTACAGTATGTCTGTGCTACACGGGGTGGTAAGGGGGAGAGAAGGAAAGAAGTAACACAGACCACAACTCATCTACTAAAAACACCTCTGGTGAATCCTAATGAGGAGGACGGGGAGGGAACCGAGGATCCAGGATTCACTTCGACCAGCAATTATGCTAAAAATAAAACTCTCCTTGTTTACAGAGGGATATTTAAAGGATGAGCTAACGCATCTAAAAGCACACTTTTCCCATTAGCGAAGACAGCCCTTAGAGGTGTGACAGTGACATTCCCTTCCCCATTTAGGCATTCTGTTTCTTTGACAATAGCTGCTTCAGCCTCCACATTAAATACTGACTTACTCAGGGCCGTTTTTCGTGTTGTGGTTCTGTACGGAGTCTGCTGGACAGACCGTGGGACGGCGGTGGTGTACATAAAAGGCAAAAGCTTTCTACACAGTCCAAAACTGAAAAGCAACGGAAGCGTCTGTATTCAGCCCTTAAAAACGTATCGGTGACAGACAAACAGGCTCTGTAAAAATAAGAAAACACTTAGGGCCAGAGACTCGGAACAGGGCTGAGAGCTTCTTCCATGCCAGTCGTGATTCAGAGCCCTTCAAGTCACAATCTCTCTGCTTTGCTTTTCCCACTATGTAATAATATTTGTCTTTCCTAAAGGAGTGTGGTGGAGTTACTACACTTGAATGCTTTCAACATAGGAAGGGCTAAAAAAAACCCAGTCTCACCCACCAGAAGGAATCCTACAGACACCGAGACGAAAAGACAGACTGAGTACTTTTTCAGTAAAACTCCCAAGATGAATTCCAGTGGCTGCTCAACATCTCAGGAGACCAGAGGGCTAGGGTTTCTTAAAGCAGAAAGTTTTATTCCTTTGATCCGAGATGCTACCCTGCGAAGCAGGGGCTGTGGGACTCCTCCTGGCACTGCTCCGTTCACCTCGGATGAACTGCTCCACATGAAGAACGGGGGAAAGCTGCACAGCCACAGCTTTACTATAAATCAGGGCAACGATACAATGCAGGGAAAGATCAGATGGCGCTGCCCTAATTTCTGCAGCACCTTTCCTAAGGCTACAGCCGCTGGCCACTGTCAGGAGCCAGCTATGCAGCAAGGCAAACCTTTAGCGTGAGCCATCGAGGCTGTTCTCAGGAATCATTCTAGGAATAAGGATTTCAGCACAACCTGACGTGACACAGTCTGTCTGATCCAGCAGCCACTCTCCAAAGGCTTTACATAGTTGGGATAATAGGAGCTAGAAAGCTGCAGTGATTGCAGTTGTAAGAGGGGGTAGTTTTCTTTATTTACTTATTACATCTGGCAGAAGTAGGGAAGATACTGGTTTTTGACTGCTGCAGAGAGAACACGCTCACAAGGTGCTGTTCACCCCTTCATCTCTTCCTGGTGACTGCTCTAGCCTAGCTGAGTGTGAGCTTCATCTCAAGATACTTAAGCCACACCTAACAGGGGAATCCAGAGGCTTTCAAAGAGAAGTTTGGCTTTGTAAAGACAACAGCGGGTCCAGCTTCAATTATTTACTCAGTCCTAGTAGTCCCAGCTGGCTTCAGGCATGTCACTTAACCTGGCACTCCGCTGGCACTCACCTGCGGAGTCAGGTAATTTCCCCATTACTGACAGGAACCAAGGATAAACTGACTAATCCAACACAGGACCCAGAACCTTGCCCCCCCCCCCATTCACATTTACGGGCATATTCCTTTGAACTCAAGTTCCAAGATCCCTCCCAAACGTGATTTCTAGGTGACAATAGGAATAAATCCCTACAAAGCAGACATAGAAAGGGATCGTGACAATCCCCACACAGTACAAGTCCCTGACGAATACACTACATATAACAACAGCTCCTGTGTCTACAAAGGAAAGGCAGGATGCAGTAAAGTTGCCCTGCGGGCATGTGGTTCTGCCCAAAGCAGAGCGTGAATGGAGCCCTAACACAGGTAAACCGGGGCTTGGCATTTATGATGCACTACTCTTGGCAACTATCCTATAGAAAAAGGCAGGGCTGCAGCTTTCCCGGGGTAATGGAACGGGGCCATGGATCGGAGACGGGAATAAAGACAGTGCTCAGGGAGGCTCCGTTTGGAAAAAAAGCAAACAAGCAGCCGATCCACAGCTCTGCGCACTCATCCTCATTCACAGGGGAAAAAAGGATGCAATTCCAGCACCATATGTAACTTGCTGATGGGGAGATGGGAGTTTGCCCAACCCAAGACCTTTAGCAGCTTTTCAGGTGAAACATTTCTTAAATGGGTGTAGGAATTCTTGAGGTACTGGCACAGCTGCATTCATGCTGTGTGTGAGGTTACATACCTTGGGAGTCTTGCACAATGTCACTTTTATCCTTTATTTAATCTTCTATAGGTTTCCCTGGTCTTGACCTGTAGTGCTTCCTATTATAATTCAGTATACACCTCTATAACAACAATAAATCTGTGTAAGTAGCTTGCTTCAAAAAAGTAAACTCAATTAACTTGCTGCAAGTTACCCATGGATTCCTATTCGTGGTATTACTGGACCAGAATGAAAATGCACAGCAGAGTAGGGAACTTGTGGAAAGAAGGAGAAGAACGAAGGAAAATCCTCCACCTCAGCTTCCCCACCAGGAAAACAGGGACTGTAACACTGTCCGCACACAGAGGACGAATTGTGCAATGATTCCCGTTTGTAACTCACACATTTCCAAAGCACTTAGCCCTTACAACTGTAAGATGATGCTTCCATTTACCACCTGCCACTGGATGATGTTGATTTTCTTCTCACAATTACTTACAGAACAGTTCTCGGCTCCTTTCCATTGCCCCGTCCTACAGCAAAGGCTGCTCCTTTCACTCTCCATAACGTGCAGATGATGGACAAGCAGTTTTCTCTTCTACCAAAGATGGTGCAACCAGGTTTCAAACACAGACAAGACAAGCTGAGCCCATGGCCACCAAGAAACAAACCACAGGGATGACAGCAGCAGATGGCACAGACACAAAACGGTCCACGTGCTTTAAAGGGAACTGCTGCCTAAGCCCACAAGAGGTTAGACACATCAAAAATAAAGAGCTACTCCACATAATACAAACAAGGAATTATGCTACACTGACTACAGTGGTTTAAACCATGGGGACATCAATGCCTTAGCTATTCACTAAGGCCAAAAAACACCCACTTTATATTCAGGTGGCTGTGATGCCACAGGGTTTTCAAATAGTCTCGGGTGTCTATTTCTAATAGCACAATCTAACACGAGACATACGTACAAGGACATACACAGAAAATGGTTAGGGAAATTTCAACTCTATAGATATTGAGTGAAGACTTGTGCCCTGCAAGATGGTAAAGAGAAAAAGCAGAAGGAAAACCTTTGCAGATATTTCTTCAAGGACAAGTCCCCAGAGAAACTTAACAGCCAGGGCAATCAGTCTGTAGAAGGGAAATGCTTAGTGGCACATGAGGCTGTTGGAAAGAAGCACTTGGCCCCAGACCAAATGTGTCTATATTAAAATCAACTTATAATAGTAAAAATACCTGGCAGCAGCTTACAGTTTCCTTTTTATTTTTCTTCCCAAAACAGCAATGCTGAGGAAATCAGGGGATGGGCACATGGTGAAAGGAGAAGGCAAAGGCTGCCCTACCACTAGAGTTTAAGAAGAGGCATCGTCTCCAGACCCACCCCCTAACTGAGACCATGAACTCTGGATGTCTCCAAAAAATGGCCGCAGGCACCCTGAATGTGTCACAACTCCAACTCTCTGCTGGCTTTCAATTCCGAGAAGCCCCTGGTGCCGAAACAGGCTTGGAGCTGGGAGCCAGAAAAGTTAGTGCAAAGCAGGATGATGCCAGCATTCCACCATGTAGCACAGCTCCCAGAAGCATCCACACCCCCAAGTTTCCAGAATTCTGCAAGAATAAATTAACAAGCACTTACTTGCCACCGCTCTCTCAAGAGCTGTGCCAACCAGCGCAGCACAGTCAGGGCCAAAAGGCGGCACCAAGACTGCCTGAGGAAGAGCTCAGTGAAGAATTTCAGTTTGCAGATACTGCAGAGGCTGGATCTCAAGCCTATATAAATGCACCTATCGCTTTGGTACCAAGGTACCGTAATAACGGTGATACAGTTTACACTATTCAAATTGTGCGGCACATGAAAAACTACGAAGAATTTATTAATGCTAGGGGAGCTAACTCCTAGCTAGTGGCAGGAGTTACTATTTTGTCTCCTTAGAAAGAATCTTGTCTTTTTACTGTCAAAGTTTCTAGGTTACATGATGCAGTAATTCCACAAAACAGGTCATTTTACCACAGGAAGACAAACAAAATATAGACAAACAACAAATATACGCAATGGGAGACAAACAACATAGGTATGGGAGACAAACACATAAATGGGAGACAAACAACATATATATGCAATGGGAGAATGAGGTATATTTCTTCCATTCCCAGCAAATTAAAAGAACCCTGTAACTATCAGAAGCTAAACACCTTTTCCACCATGCCCACCTCATATGTAATATCTTCCTAACAGCAAACAACACTTACTGATATTTTATGGGCACATTAAGCCCCACAGACATATCACCATCCTGGCCAGATGGTCAGCTACTGGACCTGCAAACATGGCATCTCACCTGGCCCACAATGATGCTGCACCGATACAGAAACCCCTTCCCATAGTTGTACTGAGTTAGGTTCCACAAATCCACAGGAAGGTGGCTGACCTTCAGCGTTGAGTGCTAAATCCTGAGGCATGAACGTCACGAAAAATTCCAGGCAGGTTTTAGTCCGAATCATGCCACCTATGCCATGCAGAGGGTTGGAATTCAGCCCTGCATTCCCATCCGTTGCATTTGACCTATTGGCCATATCTGACACTGGGACCATGAGACTATTGGAATACTTGAAATACCTAGTGATGTTGCTTTGAATTAGACTGACCATGGACAGTTTCTCTGAAAAAGCCTTCCCAATTTGTTCATGTCAGAAGAGGAAGACTCTGAAGGATCTCAGTGGTAAAGTAAATAATTCAAACACAATAAAATTTAACGGGACATTTGTTGTGAGATCCAAGAGGGGTGCCAAGAAATGCAGTAGTTGCTTGCTGTGTTTCAAGAGTCCTCCGAACCTTCATCCATTTCAGGAGAGTCCTGCTAGTGTTAGAGGCTATTTTCATTAATGCTACTCTCTCTAATTAAATGTGGATTTAAAAAAGCAACCTCAGTCTTGCAACATTAGCCATACAGCAGGGATTCTACAAAGACCCCTTCCTTCCACTCTGATCAAACAAGTGCATATTTACTGATACAGCTTAGTCATTTAATCCACCTTTCTGGAGGAGAAAAAAAAAAAGTCAGTCTTCAAAGCTTCACACCCTGCTTGTCCTGGTAGATTAATTCCAAGTAGCAACGCTGCAGAATAAACCCATCTTAAACTGACAAGCCTAAGATGTATTTTGTGCTTGCCTTGCTTGCCATCTAATACCTGATGAGTTCAAAATCTACCCATAGCTTCACTTTAAACAGCTGGTCAAACAGCCAAACTGTCAGATTTAAAGTAAAACCTTAATACTAAATAAAGACGTTCCTACTTTCAACATATGCGATTTCTCATTGAAATGCTGACACTGAATATTCCCTTATGGACTACAGCTATAATTTGGCAAGCATTCAAAGCATGTGTTTATACACTTTTGCCAAACCCTGGATTTGATACCATTCTCCTCCTCTAACTCACAATGTACTCAGGGGGGTGTCAGGCACTTACGCTTCCATATGACATATGCTCTTAGATATGGCTCAACTCTGTGCTGGCTGCTACTAATTCTTCCACTATTAGGCTGTTCATAACAAAAAGAGACGAATGAGAAATATGTGATCATTTTACTGGAATTCCATGCTTGCAGGAGGAGTGCCCAGAACAGTATTTCAGAAGCAGCAAAGGAAGTCTAAAGAAATTCTGAAGAAGATTAAAGTACTGTAGCCTTGGAAGTAGCAGATATTGCTGCAGCAATATTGGAGTTATTAGTGCCAGATTAGCATATATAATTAACAAGTGATAAAAGGCTTCAGAAGCTGAAGCTGTCAAATCACTGATTTGACATTGATGATCAAGAGTAAAATTATATGTAACTGGCAGGGTTTCTCAAGCTTTTGTGGAGCAAATTATATTGTCAAGAAATAAGTAAATTATAGAATAACCTGTTATGTAGCACACAGGGGGGGGTGGCAGACTGCGTCTAAGGATGTGTGTAGCAAGAACAGTTCAGGCACCTCTGAAACACCAAGCAAGAACCATCTCAGGTCTGGAAGCAGCATTATCCCCCGTCTCCCTTATCAACAGGGAATTTACTGTACCACAATTCAAAGACCTCTCACATGTAGGAAATCTGCAAATTAACAGGTGGAAATAAGAAATATGCGTGTTATCTTTAACTGGATAAGTTGAAACTTTCCATCCTGGAGCCACCTCTAGAACATACGCTGTGTATTAGGTTGTGCTCTGTGCATTTTTTAATGATTTTTGTTAAGATTTATCAGTTCAAATTTAAGAAATGTAACACAAGTGGCAGCCAGCTGTAAAAGAGAATCTGACCCGCTAGCACTGTAAGATATCAGAGATGCACTTTCAATCGGATGCTGTTCCATGTCACTGTTCAGGCCATTACCTGGACACCACCTCTTCAACGGGAAAAAAAGACAGGATTAAACAGTTTTACATGATCCTCCTTCTGCTACGTGAAGACGGTCCTGCAACATATATAAACAAGTTCTTTCAAAACTACACTTGCTTCCTAAATATTCAGTTAAAAAGTGTGTATTTTTTTAATTAAAAGTGAAAATAAATTGGAGAAAATTGCAGAAAAAGATACACGTATGTTGGAAGTGCAGTGCAAATGTACATTCCACTGTGATGCTTTCTCAAGAGAAAAAAAGAGAAACCACCAACAAATATAATGGATTTTCATTTATCTACATAGCCTCAAATGTGCACCTGAAACAGAGTACAATTCTTAGTAGTTCAATTCTTTGCCATGTACAACACTGATACTGTAATGTAGATGTCATCAAATATGAAAAGTCAGGACCTAGTAACTGTCCCTCCATCCTCTGAAGAAGGGGTAAAATCGGTTTAGATGAGATATTGTTTGGGGTGATCTCAAAAAACCGTTGGGTTTTCACGCATATGCACAAATCTGCAGCTTCACGAACATCAACTTTTTCCATTCAAAAAATGCTTGGATACCAGGTGGACCTCATGGTTTTTTATCCCTTAGCATTTGCTTGTATGATTTATCAGTCCTAAAAGTATCAGCCATCCAATCTCACAGATAAAATAACATGCAGTTTATCAGTTACCTAAGTAACCCGCAGCCTCAAAAGCGTTAAGCCAAACTACCTGCAAATTCTTACAACTAGGGAGCACTGGCTGTTTCGCTGTGAACATCAAATAAGCCACGCTAATGATGAACAGCTTGACGCATCTTGCTACGGGAAGACTTCCCTGTAGTGAATTCCCACACGTTTATTTGGCAACCACAATAAGCATTCATGTTGTCTTATGGAAGAAGTAGTCTTGCATACCAACTGTCTGTAGATTACAATCTTGATAGCAGAAAATACCTATTTGTAGCTAAATTCTACTTACCACCCACCTTGTTTTCCTCAGCACCTTAAGGGGAACAAAATTCCCTATTCCAACTATTTTTTCTTTCTTTCAAGACTGATTTATTCAGATTATCTTAATGCCTAGAAATTCAATGTCTGTACTTCATGGTGGCAAATACTGAAGAACACATTATTTATTCAACTGTTCAACACCAGTAACACTCAAAGTGGAAACAAATAACTTTTGTTATTTCTCCTCTTACTAGAAACCATGCAGTCAATTGCATTTTATGTCGAGATACAAACTTTGCAAGGAATACAGCTGGTACTGTTCTAGACGGCTGGGTTTTGGCTACATAATAAGTCAACTGTATTCCAGCCCGGGGCCCCAAATTCCCCTATTGCTTCCTAAACTGTTCTTCCCCTCTTTGAGATAACTCGTTAACGTATGCTCTAGAGCGTATGCACAAATAGGCCATTTTTCCTACCCTAGGGCTCTTGGAAAAAAAGAGTATCTCACTGGGTCAGGGTACATTTGGAACAACCATGTAACAAAGCCGCTTGTTAGTCCACAGAAGTTTTGTGTGACTCGCTAAGTCCTTGGACCAGATTTACTTCATTTGTTGTTCCTAGTTCATCATGTGGTTTTGGCACTAGACAGTAGAAAAGCTAACTCCAAAAATCAAAGTTACAGAAAACTAACTTGCTGAAGGCAATGCATGAGGAACTAACCTTTTGTAGCAAAGGAGACAAACAAAAATTTAACCCAAAGCATAAACAAAATAGTAGCCAGCGGTGTGGGGGGGAATAAAGTTTAAAGAAGAAACACATGGAAATGACGCAGATTTGTAGAACTAGCAACTCTTTCCTTGGCATTTCAAGATAAAGGTTCAAGAATAAATTCTGCTTCGGGAAAACTACTAAGTGCTAGCAAAAGAAAGCTAGAGACACTTATATTACTTATTGGAGAAGCGTAAGTGGGAATGAGACCTAGCATCAAGGCATTTCATGCTGCAATCCACCCTGGTACTGAACAGATCTCACCACGGGCAAGTCTACTTCACCCCCGTATTAGTTTTCTGATCAGTAAAAATGGGAACAGAGACACCTCATCCCACCTATTTTGGAACAAACCTGCAGATGAAAAGTTACTTATTATTAGAAACGTGTTCTCAGAGGCTTTGTCAACTACAATATGTTCTTGCACAGCAAAACTTTGACATAAAACAGTAAGAAAATCCATCTAATCAATGCTCTGATTCTGTTAGCTTCTCAGCAAAAAATGTGAATGCCACATGCACGCATGCCCCTTTTCTCTGTGTCACTGAGGAAACCATATTGCAGACGGCAGGAAAGCTCTAAAAACAGCTCTTTCACAAGGCCCTACCTGGGGCAAGAAACCCATCAGCAGAACTATTTTCTAACCCTGCTACAGCTTTCTTAGTTGGGTGACTGTATTTCCTAAATATATGCACTCCACTTTGTTAAAAACTTGGATGGAAAGTCCACATGCCTGTCTACCTGCCCTTATGTTCCTAAAAAATTATCTGGGGAATGAGTAAGTTTCAATCTTGCCCAAAAAAAGTACAATTTGCTGCCCTGCCTGTTATTTATCTTATTATATCTACTAGCTAGCCATGTAACATATCTACCAAAGACTCGGGTCAGTTTGTGTATGAAGGCGTTTACAGTCAATATATCTTCCCGTAACAACCACGTGCTTCAACTTTTGAATGCCTGCGAATCTCAGAGGGTGAAGGAATCTAACACAATCTCCCTTTGGACAGCACAAACAAGCAGACTTCACAACCTCAAAATGAAAAAATAAAAAGATCACCTGACTATAACTTTGTACAGCAAATAAATGCTTTATAAAGCCCTCACAAAAAATTATACCCTTTCCCAATATACACCTTCACAATGGCACAAGAACTACCAGTAGAGTGGAACACAGACTGAATAGGAAATGAGGAGAGAGGGGCAGAAAATGGTCCTGTATTTAAAGAATGAGGAATTTGCATGGGGTGACTTTGCATCACCGGAGGAATGGAAAATGGGGCTTCACTGGCAAAACCACAGACCTCAAAATACCAGAGAGAGAATAAAAACTGCAGCAGGAGAGAGAGATTTGTGTGCCATGGCAGACATCAGTGGTCCTAAATTCATCACAGCATGACTGAACTTCTCTGCAAGGCAACGTCTCATGAGATACAATGCGTGCTAGCAAAAAAAACCCGAATGGGCTTCGAGCATAGTATCAGTGCACATACAGCGAGAAACATCTCATCTGAAAACTGGTGCTGAAAACAGCCAGGCACTGCAGCACAGGCCACGTTCAGCACCAGTTGCTCCTGACAGATAATTTCCCAACCGCACGCTATCCTAACCTATGTCTGCATAGCTGACACATGAGCTGCACCTCAGCACTGCAGGGCTGCAAGGGGATTTTACCCTGCCCGAAGACACTCCTGCAGGAGGGCACGAGGAATCCCATCCCAGCGCACGGGCAAAATGCACGCTGCATTTATCGCATGCTGCTCGCTGCATTGCCAGAAATCAGAGAGGCTCGCTAGCCTGTAACTGGCGGTTTGGGAATTTTTTGCTCAATTTATTTGGGATGGGGCCACATTTCCTACTCACGCTGTTCAAAACAGCCCCAAAAAAACAGTATGGAGCCAGTTTAGCACAGGAGAGATGGTGCATCTCCTACAAAGCGATAGGCTCAAGGCAGCTAGCTGTTTGGGCTTTTTGGGGAAGGCGACGGTGAGCAGGGAGCCACGTGGGGTAGCAGGACAGCAGGCACCTGGAGAGGGTCTGCGGGTACTTACGGACACAGAGACAGGCCACCAGCTTGGCAGCCTCGTCGGGCACCGGGCAGGTGGGGAAGATGGGCTTGAGCAGGTAGGTGGCGAAGACCAGAGCCACGATGTACTGCGAGGAGGGCCGGATGATGAGCAGCTCTATCCAGAGCTTGAGGAAGGCGGGCAGGGAGCCGTACACCTCCAGCATGTAGGCATAGTCCCCGCCGGACTTGGTGATGGTGGTGCCCAGCTCAGCGTAGCAGAGGGCACCCACGATGGAGAAGGCCCCGCAGACGGCCCACACCACCAGCGACAGCCCCGGCGAGCCGGCCTCCCGCAGCACGCCGGTGGGGGTGACGAAGATGCCGGAGCCGATGATGGTGCCCACGATGATGGCCACGCCGTTGACCAGCGTGATAGAGCGCTGCAGGGTCACCCCCTCGCCCTCGGCGGAGGCGCAGGGCGAGGGCGAGCGGGCACAGCCGTTCTCCTGTGCCCCACCGCCCGCCGCCTCCAGCATCTTCTCCATCGCCTGCTTCTCCTCCTCCTGCGCCAGCGAGGAGGCCGAGCCCGCCGGGCTCCTCTTCTTCACCGCGCTGCTGCTGCTGCTGCCGCCGCCGCTGCCCGACATGGTGGCGCGGCGCGGAGCGGTGCGCGGGGCGGCGGAGCGGGGCGCGGAGCAGGGCGGGCGCGGCAGGGCGCTCCGCCGCCACCATGCAGCCGCCCCTTTTGTTCCGGCGGCGGTGGGCGGCGTGCGGCGAGCGCCTCCCGCTTAGGCGGGGAGCGCGGGCCTGGCCTCCTTTCCGGGAGGAGGAGGAGGAGGAGGAGGAGGAAGGGGGGTGTGCTGCAGTGCCACCGCCTTGCGCGGACAGCCGCTGGCCGGCCCCCGGGAACCGGCGGCGTTGTCCGCCCCTCATCGGCGGATCTCTTTCGAGGCGCGGGCGGCCCGCACGCCATCCCCCCTCCACCCTCCCCTGCACCCCAAGAGGCCAAAGAGGCACGGCGAGGAGCCAGGGGGCACAAAGGGACCAAAGCGGCCCCCCACCGCCTCGGCCCCCGGCTCCGGGGTGCAGGGGGGGGCTCCTCACTGTCAGCTGCCAGGAGGGGAGGCTTGTTACCACGCATTCTCCTGCCTAGACCGGACTGCGTGTTCTTACAAGGGAGAATGGGTCTCTGTGTGTGTTTAAACCTAAAGTTCAGCAAAACCTGCTGACACCACCCCCCCCAGCCCCATCTGATTTTAGTGCACTTACTGTACTCTTCTATTTGACATATTCACGCAAGCACAGGCCAAGGCCCCATCGCTGCATCACCTGCATTTCTGCAGAGGCACTGCAGAAATCCGCCTGGCACTTCAGACGCCAAGATCACCAAAAAGACTTGTTTGCAAAAAAAACCCAGTAATTTTGCCAATCTGGCAAGTGTGCAGGCAAAATGAGCAAGTTCTATCACGCTACCTCAATGAAGGCATAGGTCTTGCATCCAAGGAGACGTACTTGGATACTTCACAATAGTGCCTAAGGAGCCAATTCTTCAGCAAATTCAGACTCCCTCTTGTCCTTGTGGGATAGGAGAGGAGTTCAGAGGCTAAAGCCTGGAAGCCCTGATTCTCAACAACAATCATTCCTGTTGAGAGGTGGCAAGCGGTACCTTTGAGGAGCTGTTTCTCAGCAAGTGATTAGTTGGTGTCACACAAGAAGTTGTGCCCAAGCTCTGAAACCCAAGGTCGGCGTCCATCCTCCCTGGACCATCCTCCTCCTTGCAAGTTTCAGACACGCTTCGGTACGGGCAGCAGGGTGGGTCAGGAGGTTTTCTGCAAGATACCTCAGAGAAACACGAGATCTGCATTCCGAGGAAAGATGCAAAGTTTTAGTAACTTTTTCGGGCACCTCGCACTGGCAATTGGCGTCATGACCGCTTCCAACCATTACAGGAATCCCAAGCAGCCCGTTGAAGCAATGATCAGAACCTGACACCTAGTGGCTGTCGGTCACAACAGCCCAGGGGCTTAAGAACAGTGTTCCCCGCTTCTCCATTTATATAAACGCACCTATTTAGGAAGAAAGCTTAGACAAAAATTGCCTTTGCACCGAGCACGTTCTTCTAGTTTTCAGAGAGAAATGGGATCCTGAAGAGATTGCAAAGACTATGAAAAGCAATTAAAAATAAACAGCAAAACATATTTATCACACAGTTTCCCTCAAACCCCAAAAGCCTTTCTTTAGCCTACAAGCTTAACATCAGCCCCACTGGAGAGGCTATATGGCTGTAATCTAAACCAATCATTTCTCAAAGTAAGATTTACCAACATTTACTTGTTACTGTATTTCATACTTTAGCCTAGGCAGAATGTTCGCGGGACCATAAAAGTCAGAAAAAAACAGGTTCCTACAACATACGGGATTGTCTCTGTGTTGGCCTCATTACACCAGGATCCAGCAGACAGGATGGGAATTGAAATAAGATGTATGCTTCAGGTATTTTCAGATGAATGCTCAAACTCAGTTGTATAGTTGGGTGAACAAAATCATTCATCAATGGATTTACTTCACCCGTGCTCTAGACTAAGTTCTTAGTTAAGGCAAATAAATTAACTGCTTGATGATTGGCATTTTACACCTGGTATTAACCTAATTCACAGAAATTTCCATTAACTTCCACAAGAATGGGACCAAGTTATCTTTTTCTCTCTGCATCCAATTCTTCCAAAAAGGAATTTCGTAACAGACTGCAGCTGAGAATTTGCAGGTTTCAGTCTCAGTTTTGACACTGTTTCCATTTGGAAACCCTGGGATCAAGAAGCAGTGGAGTAGCAGCCACTGAACTGCCCTGTTTAAAGTCAACCACATGCTTGACTGTTTTGCAAATGAATCAATCGGAGTTAATTCTGCAACCGTTTCTCCATTTGTATTGCTGAGAAAATACCCGCTTTGCAATCATGGTGTTAGGGTGTGTTCATACAGTGCTTTGTATCTTCAAAGCACTTCACAAATGCTAAGTATTGTTATCAGTTCTGACCGCGAACATTAACTCTCTTCAGGCCCCCAAGTTATTCTGCAGAATCTTTGAAGACTATTTGATTATACAATCAGTTCTCCATATGCTAATACTCAGGCACTTCAAGTTTGTCACATCAAAAAGAAAGACGGGAAGAATTATTTGTCAGAAAGACAAATAATTACCAATATCAGAAGTAAATTGGCCATTTGTTACAAGTAATGTGTATGTTCTTAACCATTTATCGGGAGAGCTGCCTTGATCAAAATAAAAGACAGCCTGCTGGAACCAAATAAGCCATTTCTTTAGCAAACACCTCAGCTATACTAATACAAGAGCTTATAAGCTTTTTTGTTGGGTAAATGGAAGTGGTGGTAGCTTCTAGAACCCTTAAATAGTAATAATAGTGGAGCTGGCCTCACTCTTAACCCGTGCCACTCTTTCTTCATACTGAAACGGCTTGCCTACCACAAAGGCGACCAAATAGCACAGTTTGGGAGGCCTTACATAAAAGTATTGTCTACAGTTATTTCAGGGGGAAATTCCTTAACCAGGAATGTAATCTCCTACTTTTCCCATCAAAAGAAATGGAAACTTGTTTGAATGAATTCAGCTAAGCATAACATATAGATATGATACCTAGACTCTAAGCAAGGCTGAGCAGTGAGACAGAGAAATTAACGCTTATTTCACCTGATTAGCCAATTTTTTTTTGATAAAAGTAATTTATTTTACTCAAAGGGGTTTTTTGGGTTATTTGATAAGATTCTTGTAGCCACAACCAGTAAATGTGAAACTCTTGAGAGTTACACCACATCAGATCAATGCCCAGTTTTATCAAGACCAATTACACAAAGGAAAAAGGAGCTTAGTTGACAGGTTGAGTTTAACGATCAGTGTCAAATGAAGTAGTTTAGCAACGATCCTCAAAATTTGGAATCCCATTTTAGACGGCATGTTGCATCTAGCTGAATGTAACAAATAGTTAGACATCCTTCCATCAGTACAGCGGCAACAGAGAGGTCATTGTTCTTTCATTCCAATTATAATACACTTCAGCAGTCTTTCATAGCTTTTAAGTATCACAGAATGTCTGACATCTGATTAGACTCCACTCATAATGAACTGGTTCATTCTCAAGAAGGAATTGTATTATTTTCTTGACAGAGAATCTACTTTTTAACTTGGAGAGCTTAATTACACAATGAGATACAGACACAGGTTTCTCCGTGTTTCTTTATTGCACAGTCGCACACTAATTTAACAGTTTAAAATACAGCAGCTAGGGGTTTCTTTACATCAGGTAAAAACTGAGGAAAAAGGCCTGTGTCCTAGGAGAACAAAAGGCATTCCCTGTTATATATGTTGTCCGCAAAGACAATTGTTTCAGTAAATTATGATTAGGCAGGTAACATACATTAAAATACACAATGTAATAACTGCCACAAAAACAAGATGCACAAAGAAAAAAGCAAAGATGTGCCAAGAAATACAAGTTAAGACATTCAAAACTAAGGTGTTCAAATTGTAAAGCAAATACTATTGACTATGAAGTTGAGCAGAAAAAGGGACCCTTCCTCAAAAGCAAGCCATGTAGAATTCCAGTACTCTAAAACCCAGCAGATTCTCGTGAGCTCAAAGCAATCTCCATTTCTATAGCTTTCACAGCGAAAAGATACACTCCTGTCAGACTTGCGGTAAAAATACCAATGCAAGCTATCCATGACAGAAGACAACAAAAGACTGGTCAGGTATACGTGGTGGCGTACACCTGAAGTGCACTGGTGTGAAAGGTCCGGAATGTAGGAATACGGATCAAACATTCAAATGCCAAATGAAGTCATTCCAACTATGAAGTCGCCAAGAACAACATTTCTGATAAGAGCGATAGTTAACAGAAATACTGAAAGGCAGTTGGAAGTCAGACCAATACGGATGCAGATCTAAGCTCAAAAACCTTCTACTCCCATTTCAATAAGCTGTCCTCAAAATTATTTCTATTACAGTCTTTAATTCCTAGTACTTACTGCCACAGGAATGTCTCCCAGTACAGTATTAAGTAACGGAAGTGACTACTATGCAAGGACAAATACAAATGTGTGCTTTGACCCTTTTGTATTGTACCATCAGAAAGAAGAGCCTAAAGATTCCTATGCAGACACCTTTCAAACAGTTTAACTTACTTGTGCAAAGTCATTACAAATATTAGCTCTAGTCCAACGATCAAATCACACACACCCCCCGCAACTGAGAGTGTAAGGCAAAAGAATTGTATCCCGTCTCCTGTTTTACATACACACGCAGCCACACAGAATTATTTTTCTTGAAGTTAGCTTTTGCAAGGCCAATACAGTCATTGTAACATAAAAGTTAAAAAAAAACCCCAAAACCAAAACACCTTTCTGTTCATTTCCAGACTGCTAATTTCAACGACAATCCGCCCTGCAACCGATACTGCCTACCTTAACCAGAGATGCTAAAACAGACATGTAAATGCAAGACTCAAAAAACAGTGAAATAACTGTAACAGAAAATCCCTGTAAAGCTTATTTTTGTAGCACAGTAGAGTTAATTTCTGCGATGACCCTGTTTCCAGATATTTGACACGATCAGTGCTGAAACCGAAATTGATGTCAGTATACTTAGATGTGATTTTACGTAAATATGTATGGAGTATATAGCTTATTAACCGTATGACTAGATAATACACCTATTCTCTAACAAAACTTCCACAACAATACTTTAACAAAGTAAGTAAATCTCTCTGAGAATTTTAAATAGATCACTGAAAATAGAATATTCAGCATCATCTCTGATGGATGCATGGTGGTGAGCATGTTAAAAAGAGATTTACACATGTAGGAAGAAAATTTGGTTCAGTGGAGCAAACCTAACCATTGAGAACTCAGTTGGGTACGAGCATACTATGGCATTATGAAACATCTGAAGATTAAGCATTTACACCACAGTAGTTCCCTAAGAACAAAATATGTATTTTGTATTGGCATATGCTTGGAAAGCTATAGTAACTAGTGAAACAAGCTCAGTGGATCAGAGGTACACAAAAACTTGGTGAAAATTACCAAGACAACTCAAAAACCTGGAGCAATTGCACGAAGCTTTTTAAAAGACCCATTCATGTATGATAGGGATATTGATGCAGGTTACCTATAGTAGGTAGCCTATAGGCTAGCCCAGTGCTGCTGGAGTCACCTTTCTTTTTAAATGTAAAGGCAACATTAAGATGTCTTTATATTACAGTTTTTCCTAACTGCTAATAATGAGTAGCAAAAATCTCAAAGATAGACAAGATATGAGCCAGTTCTGAATCACTGCCTTCTTTCTACGGGGTCCTCCTCAGAAAAGCGTTTGCAAAAACAGCACTGAACGAAAACCTCAAGCTTAACAATGACTTGATCACATACGCTCAGGCAGAAAGTACACGAAGTCTTTTCCTATTGCCAGAACTGTAGATGTCCCTTCCAAAACTATTTTGGAACCTGTCATTCTCTGGCAAAACCATCACTGATGTGATGCTGCAGACCAGGAACATGGTAAAAAGTCTGTCTGATGATGCCAAACACTGTATAGTTCAACTGAGATGGTATAGTTCAACCAAGTTGGTATAGATGGTATAGTTCTACAGTGTTCAACCAAGACGGTAAGGTTCAACCAAGCAGTAAGGGCTTGGGAGAGGTAATGAAACTGAAGATATATACTGCTATGTTGAATATACTACACAGTAAAAATAAGTATGCTACACTGGGATAGAAGAGAGATTTTTCTTACATTTACCACATAGAGTCACTCTAAGGTTAAATGGCCCCATTTCAAATTGCCAAGGGAGAAAGGCACAACGTAACAGCCTGAGGTAGGGCTATTAAGGAAGCAAAGGCAGAATCTAGGCACTTAATTGGTTAAACAAGAATATTCAAAAGCCTTAAAATCATCAGGCATCATTTTAACACTAAAAAGTGTTAAAGTGCGTTTAAACTGAACACTTGGACTTTAAAAAAAAAAATCTATTCTGAAGTTCTGAATTTAGCATTGACAAGCTAGTGTCCTGGCATCACTTGTGCCGAATCACACCAGCAACCAGTGACTTTGCTTACTGGCAGAAGCAGACCAAGTAATGTCTGTTCTCCAAGAAGACTCCTCAAATACAATCAATCAAGATCACATCATGAGTTTACAGACAGACCTGCTCCTCATCAGAAAATCTGACCATACATTTGGTACCTTAATTTCACGCACAGGCACACTGTTAAATACAGTAAAGCATAAAAAGCCAGTGAGAAAGATGCTCGAGAGAAAATTATGGCTAGTAGTAGTATGCTTCAGAGGTAGATAATACTTGTGGCAATTGGACTGTAACTCTAGGATAAGGCTGCACAGCTGGCAGCTTACACAACAATTTTGTCTGGTCCACAAATAAATTTCAACCACCACTTAATGTCGTTACCATAAGGTGCTATAAATACCATCTGGTCCCCAGTTGTCCTGAAGCTAGATAACTCTTTTTATAAGAAAAGTACATCTTAAGACAAAACTTTGAAGAGAGTGCACTGGTGCTCCACGAGTTACTGGGGGGGGGGAATCTTTCAAGTATCTGAATGCTGCATTTTGTCCATACTCTCCTAGCACTGGATTAGCTTTCAGAATTTTTTTTATTTCCCCCCAAAAAACTTATTGGGGGGGTCAGCTGGGGCTTATCTAATTTTTATTTCCTTTGATGTGATCGATTTCCTGGGATCAACTGGAGATTTTTGCCTAATTTGCTGCTCTTGCCAGTCTTAAGATACTGGTGAATTCTCTTCTGCTCTCTTCTCCTGGCACATTATTAATACAAAAAAGTAAAAGCTGCCAAAGCTAAAAGCTTCTACGTTTGTTATAAGGTTTTAGAAAAAGTCTTCTGGCTTGTGGTGTAGATAGAGTGGACATTCTGTGGCATCCGTATCAAACATGGATCATGCAGTCAATAGAATGGAAAGAGGTTAGACTCTGTAAGCAACTTTTTCCCTTATCCTCTTGTCATCCTAAGCACCAAGGAAAAAGGAAGAAGATAAAATGTCTCTGTATATGTGACTAGAGAAGCTAGTTCTCTTCCCAAACCTCTGAAACAATTCCACAAAAGGACCTGATCAGTATTAATACTTTTCACTTCTTCACACTTCCTGCTTGCTAACACGTTTTTAGTTGGGATTATTAATTCATGGAAGTCACTGAAAGAGCATTTGAAGAGACACAGAACAATTCAGGAAAGAGGCAGGGGAAGAGATCTCCTGCCCTTATTTTTCCTTTAACTGTTAAAATAATTCCTTATTGATCCCTGCTTTAAAGCAAGTCAATTTGTTAATGGTTAATATTATTTACTTCTTAAAAAAGGCAAAACTAAAAAAACCCACAGCTTCTCTACTGAAGGTCAAATGGCACTTAGCAGAACTGAAACTGGCTGGCTGTGAAACTGTACAGCATACACACACTGCAGAAAACGGAAAAAATAATTAAAAAATGATGTCTGTTATATCCAGGTATTGCAGTCTGGACTGACATTTCATGGGCCATCTATGGCCTGATCTGCTCAGCATGGTCCTTGGGCTGTACTTCAGTATTCAAGAGATGCCCGCTTTGGAAGGATGAACGGACGGTTCGATTCATTAATGGCTGAAGAGGGCGAAAGTTGTCTACCATTCTCTTTTCTTCTTCACCATCTGAAGTAAAGAGCAGCATCCGAAATGCCTCCAGCTGAGAATGAGAAATGTCCAATTTTGTGACTTTACTAACTGGAGAATTATTGGAGTTCACGACAAAACACAGTAATTCATGCTTGGAAAAAAAGTCAAAGGTACTATTACATTTGCATTCTGAGAAATTTTAGCATGAACTTCTGGCACTTTTGTGACCTGCTGGTAAAGATTACGCCATCATCCATATCAATGCAGAAGATGAATTGTCAGTCACCTGCCATCTTTTGGCAAACTAAATCTCAAATGTGGCATGTCTGAGATGGAAGCGATTCCCATTCAAATACGGGAACATATGCCATCTTTAAATAAACCTCTCCAACCTTCTTAATCTACACCCTTCCTGGAGTTCTGTTATCTTTTACAGACACGCATATGCTGGCACCCAGAAAAGAGGGAACCTCAACTAGCCACAATCTACATAGTTGCTGTTCTCAGTGGTTTATAACTGGGGATTAAAATAAAGTACGCAGCAGATCAGCTTTTAATGCTCACAAGGGCATTACAATGTCAAGTAAACTATAAGCCTTTCTATGCCACAAAAGGATGAGAGTGAAGAAGAGCCAAGGGGAGGGGGGAGAGAGAAAAAGTTTCACCTGAAAAGAAGAATGGCACACTATGCATTCAGTTCTCTCTGCTCTGTTAACAATCTCCAGTTCGTCCTGTCCTGTTCCTTTATGTAAACTAAAACATTAAGATCACGTACATGCCTATTCTTCAGGGTTAGCGTTTGTTTGGAGCATGGTTTTCTAGATGGACTAGCTCCATGCAAAAGTTGTATTAAAAAAAAAATTTCAGTATTTTGCCTCATGTCGTTGGACTCATGCTTCATTATTAATCAAAGCCTCAAAAAACAGGGACAACGCACAGATAACTTTCAGTGCCATGAAAAAATGATAGATTTTTTGGGGTTGTTCATTTTTACTTGCTTTGCAACAATCTCCAAGACTTGTTCTATGCTGTAATGCCCCTCAAAGTACTCCACTTCTTTGAACAGACAAAAAAAATCCTGAAAACTTCCAACAAAACCCACAATTGTAGTACAATTCCAATTCCAACTCCTTCTGACCGTTTTCTACTTGTCCCTACACCTACCGAGGAATAACATCACATTGAAACATGAAGTACTAAAATAAAAGCAGCAGAGGGCATATGGTGACAAGTTTGGGTTGGTATCAGAACAGACTATTGACCACGAACTCCTCCACTTGAAATAATTTCTGTAACATAAACATTTGCTGAAACCTTTGTCTGTCCTT
Organism: Aptenodytes patagonicus; assembly: GCF_965638725.1. Taxonomy (NCBI): domain Eukaryota; kingdom Metazoa; phylum Chordata; class Aves; order Sphenisciformes; family Spheniscidae; genus Aptenodytes; species Aptenodytes patagonicus. The sequence goes on along the minus strand of NC_134959.1, from coordinate 2,550,621 downwards.
TTTAAAGGGCAATTAAAAAAAAAAAAAAAAGGAATTCAAGGACAGTACAGCCAAATATAGAGTAAACATGCCTACACAGGCAAAGGAGAAAACCCAGTGGGGACTCTCTCTCTTTCTCGCCATCAGAATGGCACGTGAAGGACTCAGAGCCACCCATCACCCCTTCTGTACCTTCAGAGTCTGACCAAGGGAAGAACAGAGGATTGGCCCTTGCAATCTCTGTAAGATTTCTGTGCAAATGCACGTGGCTATCAAGAATATGCACAAAAGGTCAGAGTTTGGAATTTCACAAAACCTGCCTTTTCTCCTCCCTCCCTACCACAAAAAGGGCTGCATCCTGGTAAGAAGAGCAAAATTATGCAGTGTTCCAATAAATAACCTTAGAAGTTTTCAAGGGGCAGCTTCCAGCATAAGGCATTGTTTATCACAGATCAAGATAAAACTCTATGGGAGAGCTGGAGAAGCATCTTTAACTGCTTACTGAAGAGGTCAAGTCTTTCAATATTAGCTGTTGTTAACTTCAGGATACCTGCCCAAACAAATACTGGGTGTCAAGCAGCCACTGATCTCTGTGTATTCACAGAGAATTACTGGTACCGGTAAGCAACTACTGTGTGTCTCCCCCTCCATGGCAGCAGGCAGTCAAACAGGTACGGTATGATTCGAAACGTAAGCATGAGATTTACCTGATTCTCATCAACCTCTATTGGCTTCTTCTTAATAATCCATGTGACTGATTCGGTAAGTGGGGGAGTAGTCAAAGAGCCCGCGTAGGTCCAATAATCAGGGCATGAAGGTATCAAACAGGAGGGATCAAAGACATCAAACTCGATAACAGTGTCCTAAACCCCAGAAAGAATGTATTTTAAAAATTGTATTTTGAGAAAAAATTGACAGATTTGAAAAGATCTTAACAATGAGATAAAATACTGTACATGGTATGTATGCATATGCAAAATTAGGTATTGTGACTATTAATAATGACCTACATAAAATAATAATTTAAAACCCCATAAACTTGTACAAAATTGGTAAGCTGGGTTTGAGGCATAAGAGGCAGCTAGTGAGTAGACAAAATTTAAATATTCCTGCTGTCCCCACAAGCCCTTAGGAATTCAGTGCAGAAGAAACAAGGAGTGCAAAGGAGCAACTATGTCTTTGTGGGAGCTAGAAGCAAACAGGAAAAAGAAAGAATAAGTGGTGGAATAAGTTCAGGTAATTCTGCCAGATATACTTAATAGACTGCAAACAATAGCACTTTTACTTTTCACCACGTGATTTTAGGCAGCGGGGAGAGGGAAGAGGACTAAGTATTCATGTCCCCAGAATGTGCACTCTCAAGTGAGATACCAGACAACATGTAAGAGCGTCAGAGCCCATGATTTCCTATAAAAACATTTTACTCCTGGGGTATTTCCAGGATATACTGGCAATGCAGGAAAGGAAGATCCTGTTTTTCCTTAGGCTTTATCTGTTCCCCACTGAGAATGAGAAATGTTACAGTAAAGAATTTTTCAAAAATAGGAAGTTGGACAAGAGATTCTAGATGGGAGCTTTCACCCATCATGTGAGAGAGGAAGGTGCAAGGACATCAGAATGGGTATTATCGGACCTTCCTCCTCCTCCTCACCAGGGTGATGTTTCTCAGGGTTTGGTGCTTAAGTCAGTGGTAACGCTGGCAAGGCAACAAAGGTTTTAAACCAAGTGCTGATGAGTTGCTGGGTGACCAACACCCTTTGGAAATGAGATCCCTTTCAGAGCAGCCCACATGCAGCTTGATGAGCCTAATGTTTGATACTACTTTTTTTTTTTTTTTTAAAGATCTTGACTTTAGTTTATTTCAAATTCATATGCCGTAAAATATCATATTTTCATAATGGATGTATAGACACAGATTTTTGTAGGTCTTTTTGACACAGATTTTTGTAGGTCTTTTTGGCACTGAACTGACTTGTTTGGCATTTATGTGGCAGTGTTTTCACTGCACTGCCGTAAATATTTTATTTGGATAAAAAAAAAAATCCTTACTGCGATAAATAATGGCACAGCGACTTCAACTGGATGTGCTTACAAGCCAACAAAATTCTTGATGTGTATTTTTTGTGTGTACTTTCAAAAAGGAACAAGCACCTGGAGGAGCATGAGCTGCTTCTGAGCACTATCAGAGACGCAGCACTCCCTCTCCTGGCAGAAGTCAGAGATCAGCTATGAAGAAAGAGTCCCATTCCCCTAGCAGAAAATTTACAGTGTTGAAAAAAAAAAAAGGGGGGGGCAAAAAATAATCTCCTCAAAGATCAGACAAAAATCAGAAAGCCTTAATTCCACAAGAAATAAACTACCACTTTACACAGCACAGAAAGTTCCTTCCAGTTAAACAACAAACAAAAACTAATCCAGTGGCATCTATTGTCATAGAAGCGGAAGGGCAGGCTTCAGTGAGGGCAAGCATTAAACACGTGCACGCCCTTCTAAGTGGATACAATCTCAAGAGCATAATTTCTTAAACCAAGAGGTTTGGAAAGCTTAAAGTATACAATTCCTCCTTAAAAATTAGTTTCCCCCCCTGTCCTGGTTTCGGACAACCAGGCCCCCTACCGACTTTTAAGGAAAAAAGCATTTATTAGTGTTTTGCTATTCTCAGAGTATCCTTTATGTTGAATGACAGCATTAGCTATGCTGAGTGGTAACTGGTGGGACACTTAAAAATACTTACCTTGTGTTTAACTGCTGGCAAGGCATCAACCAGTGTCTGCAGCCCTTCATGATGTGCTCCTAGCTGCAGAAGACAGGTAGGAGTTAGAGAATCATTAAGCTGACATTCTACATATCTACCTTAATCAGTATTTTTTGAAAACAACAACAATAATCTAGAGGTATTTTGTCCTAAATTGGTTTTAACAAAATGAAAATAAAAAGGCATTATTACAGCTTATTACACAAAGTGATATTACCTTTAAAAACACTCCAATAACAGCCAAGCCGTTACCTTCCATTACAGCTTCTTCAAAAGTTGGGTACACAACGGCATTCCAGTGTACTAAATGTAACTGAAATATAAATGAATGAGAAATCAACATATTCACAGAGCACAGCAATGATATCAAGAAACTCGACTTTTGATCTTTGCCACGTTTGGCCTTGGCAATTTGGGACACTGTAGTGAGCTACCTCAGAAACCACACACCACAAAAATGAGGACCAGAATGTTATTGGAAAATAATGGTACTTCCCTTCTTTATTTTGCTTTTTTTTAAACAATAGCCAAAGACCCATAAACTACATTTCACACATATGAAAGGGATTTTGTCTGTGGGAGACTGATTACAGGAATGCTCGTTAAAGGCACAAAAAAGGCTTAGTATACCTGGAACTGAAGGACTCTTAACAGGAAGAACAGAGTATGCTATTCTGCTAAGGAACATTCTCCTGCACATAACATAAGCTTCCTCTGCATTGCTTACAGCTCAATACAAGCATTCCCTTGAGGGGGTTTGTGTATTAAATAGATAGCCAGCACCAGTCCCAAAACTTAGTCATACAGTCTTGCCATTAATAACTATCTTGCCAAGCTGACAAGCATAGTTATGAACACGTCAACAGGAGATAAACATCTTCTCAAAAATAAGCAATAATAATTTTTCAAATTCTCCAGTTTTGGCATATAACTATGTTTATACCTGTCATACTTTCCTCTCCAAGCAACTTAATCTATATTTTTCCCCGTTAGCTCCATCCTTTTTATTGACTCTTTCTGCCTTAGTAGTTACTTAATCACAAAAATTTTGCTACTTTAATAATTGCTTACGAGTTGAAAACAGAAAATAAAGTGATCATGATAACCGCTATATTACCATAGAACTCTGCTGTGGATTATTCTAACGACTTTAAGAAACACACAAAAACACACAAAAAATTGTTGATAACTGGAATAAACTTTCTAACATTAGCCAAAGCTCTGGGGTCACAAACACAAGACAGTTACTGTATACAAAGTAAGAAGGACCAGGCTTCTTGAGTTACAGGTATGGGTGTGAGAATTAAAAAATCTTCCATTTTCTCTTTAAATATTTTCCTTAAAGAATATTTAGTATGTGCTTTGTTTCTCTGCAAGTGTTTAGTAATAATAAAGTTATTTTAAAGCAGTAAGGATTGGGAGATTTGGAGGTCCACTAGAGACAGCAGCTGAGATGCAGTGCATTCACCGTACTCCCAAGAAAACAGATCCTACACCTCATGTGAACCCCCAGTTTACTGCAGCTCAGAGGTAAAGCACTTAATTTTTTTTAATTGAGATCTGAGCTTGCACATTTACCTCAATATTTGCTGTCCACCTGATCTGCACCACATTAGCTGGGACCTGGGAGTTCATTAAGACCTGACTGGGCCCCCAGTCTGCTTTCTGTCTCATCCTTTTCCCCTTTAAAAGGAGGAAGGACGAGCAGAGTTGTGCCACTCCATCCAGACAGAGCTGGAATAGCAATGACACTTTGCTGCCTGCCATTGGCTTGTCGGGCAGCTTCCCCTGCGGACATTCAGGGAGAAGAAAACATTAGTGAAACTTTCACTAATGGGGCCAATGTTCAATTTTAAGCCTGTGTTCTTCTCCAGAAAATACAGCGAATATGAACTTACTAATACAACGGCAGATGAGCTGTGGCACCTACCAGGTCTGATCCTTAACAGTAAGCTGCAATTCTTCAAATAGGGAGTTTTCTAGCCTGCAGTACAGTCACAGGCAGCCTGAGACCTAGCCTCCAGTCCCCACAAGTATTTGCATTGTTCAGCATTTTACCTCATACCTCTGCTGGGTAAAATTTACTGTCAACTGTGTGCTCTGAACCCCACTCGTTTATAGCTCCCCAATGGAAGTGGAACTGCTTTAGCCTGTATTGGTTTTCCAAGGGACCTCCAACAATTACTAAAAAAACAAAACAAGACACACATGTTAATAAACATGATTTAGAACTGTCCAGACAAGTAACACTGCAAGATCCTGCTTGAAATAAGTTTGCCGAGGGAAGAAATCAGCAACTATCTTAACTGAAACAGTCCCCCTATTGCTTGGCTACTTTTACAACTTACTTTGCTACGACAAAATTGTTCAGGCAAACACATCACACTTTCCCCCTGCTGTCTGAATGAATTATATCAAATTGAAGATAAGCTAAATAGTCTCCTCATCCATCTCTCCTCAAGGGAATTACTGTTTTTTTCCAATTCACATCAAGTTTGGCAGAGTCACGGTGACTAGATGTTACATTCTATGCTCTTCTCTTTGAGTGGGCATGAGAGAACCGCCTTACCAGAAGAAACATGTATGATGACAAAGCAATACATACATCTATTAAATGACATCCCAGCAAAGCCTCAGTATCTATGAAAAATATTGAAACTTCCCATGACAATACAAGAGTTCAAAAATCCAGTTTTGCCAGTAGAATCAGTACATTGTGTCAAATGTTCAGTTCTGCTTTTTTTCAAGTTACAAAAATCCAAACATACTATTCTGCTTCAATGCAGCTTTCAGACTGCATAACCCATGCTGAAAGATTTCGTGTACAGCCAGAAATATGCTAATATTGTGCCTACTGTAAACCGTTCAAGCTACACTCCACAAAGCATCTAAACGGACAGTCTGCCTATGCGTAAGATTCTGAGTTTATGGAAGCTTTAATGCACTTTTTAGCCACGAGTAAGCAGACATTCAGTCTGCTCTCCTGATTTCAGAAGGCATCTCCTATTTTGCAAATACTTGAATGAAAAAGTCTATGCCTAGTTTTCTATGTAGCATTGGTTTTTACTCATTTCCTCCTAACTGAAACAGGAACATCCTGCAAAGTCTTCTTGCTAGTTATTATGTCACAGCATCTGGTAAATGAGAGACCATGATTACTTCCAAAGAGCTAACAACAAACATGTAGCTGTAGAGACCCATTTGCTGATTTTTACTTAACTGTATGTCATGGTTAAATTTCATAGCAAACCACTGTATAAACTACATAAAGCCAACACGACTTTTGAAAAGAAGTTAATCACTTTAATGCTAAGGAGAAAGCAATGAGAGGCATTAAGAGCTTTTCTTGCCTTTTTTTTTTTCCTTGAAAGCCAGCCAGCAGTTTTGAAATTCTAACTAGATAGGCCTGCTTGTGATAAAAGAGAAAGCTAAAACAAGCTATGCAAATTGACATTTGATTAATTTCATCCACCGCTGCTGAGCTGTTAGCATAAATTCACTACTGACCGTCACTAAAAAAATCACGATGGAGAAAGGTAACCTTCAGGGATGGGATGAAGATGGGGCCCACACTGCCAAGTCTTTCAGAATTAAAGTTTCTGTGCTCTAACTACCCACTCCTGATTACGTGATGATGCAAACCCACAAGTGACTACATTCATGTTAATAATCACATTCACTTGAATATTCACCTCACAAGTAAAGTTAGGCACAGGCACACGTACCTAGAAAATCAGGTTCCTATAGCGGACACTAGGAAGTGACAGGAAACAAATAGGAACTTACAGTCCCTTTAAAAGCAATTTTGCCATTTCACTTCCTGTCAATTTACCAGTCTTGGTAATTTCAAAACAAAATAGAAGTTTAAAGGAACTCTAACAACAACCAGAGGAAAGAATCACATCAGCTTTTTATTGTAGCCCTAGTTCTGTTTCAGCCTCATTTCCTTGCAGCAGATGGCATTCATGCACACAGACAGGACCACGTTCTGTACATACCTTCCCCACACCCTCTTTCTTCTTCATCCTCCTGCTCTGCTCATAAGCAAACAACCCATGGCAACACTACCTTCATCTTTTGCCCAAGTCTTGTTTTGCCTCATCTCAGGAGTTGGGCATTTTTGTCTATCCTGGATGCACGTTTCATTTTGTCTTTTTCATCTTCTGTTTCAATTTTGTTGCTTTTTTTTTTGTTTATTCATAAGCTTCCTTCTCTGGATGTCTATTATTGTTAGACAGAAGCTGGCAGAAAGAAAAATCAGAAATAGCAACAGTAAAGAGAGAAAGGTGGAGGAGAGAGTCAGGCCCTTGAAAACCTGACCATTTATGCAGCAACATCCTGTGATCTGTTGTTTCTTTGTCTTTTTGGAGTCCTGTCACTGATCATTTAATGCCATCCTCCACTAGCTGTCACCACCCTTCACTGACTTTAATTCGAGGAAGAAGATGATGATGATAAGGCAGCCATCCCGAAAGAGGCAGCAAGAATGCTCATACTTACAGATTTACCTCAAGTGTTCAGTCTTACAGATGAAGCGGGTAAGATCTTTCAGACCTGTGATGTGCTCTGAATAGCCAGCCTCTAAAAGGCCAGCACCCCTCTAATTGACAGTCCTGATGATTCCATCCTTGCCTCTATGTCACAAAAACTGTCCCTGTGTATTTAAATGTTGTGTATTTCTTAAGCTCCTGCAGACAATTCCCCTCCATTATATCAATTCTTGCAGAAAAAAATGACTTTGTTATCCATCAAACTGCAAACCATTACCCTTTTCAGGAATGCATCCTCAACAGATAGCGGGGTATGGCTGTATAAAGTAAGAGACTGTTAAATTAAAAGCAAAACCAATCTAAAGTTAGTAAGTTAAAATCACTGATAAGCTAACAAGTGATGTCTCCATCTTAGCCTCTCCTCTAACCCCACTTCACTAACGCAATAGCAGTTTGTACTGTAAAAACAGACAAGCACTAGTTGGTTTCTTTGTTGCATATCATAGCGCTCAAACAAACAAGGGCAAGAGTATTCCCTGGTTGGAAACTAATATTCTGGGTGAACAGCTATAAACAATAAAAACAAAAAAAACCCCACAAACGTCACACAAGCCCCTGAAAGCTCCACGCGTTCCACCACTACCATTTTTGCTGCATTATCAGCCTCTTCCCCAGCATCAACGAAAAATACCAGTATCGCGGAGACACAGCATTTGTTTATTAGCATGCTGAAAGCTTCCTTCCCAAGAGCATTACTAAATCCCTTACAAAGTTCTAGCATCTCTCATGGTAAGCAGTCACCTTAAACATAAACGACTTCTAATCAAACGGGTTCAAACTTGCCCAGGGTCCCTCAATTTTTCCCCCCAGGACAAGTTGAGTAATCGACATGAATCCCATGCTTCACAATATCCCTGACCAACTGCTACCAGTTCACCTACCTTTATGAAATATCTTCTTTATACGTACCAGCAATATCTTTTGGTAAAGTCAACTTTTAAAAGGAACAGTGGACAGAAAAATCTGGAATTTGGTAGCAATATCCTGATTTTAAGTCACTTTACTCTATTGAGCACTTAAAAAAGATTTAGCTGCTCAGGTCAGAGTGCTTATTCACATTAAATTGCTGGAATGCATAATTTCATTTTGCATGCACGGACTCCTGCTTATACTAACAGGAACACACGCACCTGCTCCCTATGGTAGCAGCTCAGTATTACTTAATTCTCCAAAAGTTTATTGAAATGAGTATGTATGCTTTCCAACTGAAAGTCATTTTGCTGCTGATTATTTCAAATGCATTAAATGTATCTGTTTACACCGCAAAAGAGATAAGTGGCAGATTACTTTAATAAAGTGTAATGATGGAATCTCGTTTAAAATTAAGTAGATACATATACGTATGACTGAAGATTGACTCATGTAGACAAAGCTGTAATATTACGAGACCTAATCAAAAGGCAGGGCATTAAGGCTTGTGCAAAAAGAGTAAGTTTCAACCTACAACAGCAGATTTGTGCACAACGTCCATGGTAATAAATACATAGTAAAAGTGAGGCCTATATAGAACTTCTGCATTACAATTCCCATCGCTGTAAATCCACGTTTAGCTAAAGCATTCGTTTACTGTACATTAATTTTCAACATTTGTCCTGAGGTTTTACATCATGCAAATATTTCTCCTCTCTAAACATTAATAAGACATTAAATAAATTTTTCTGAGTTTTGCTTACTTGATCTATCAGTAGAATCATCAAACTCTACCAGGAATGAATATCCATTGTTCCAGATGTGAAGACATGTTGTTGGGTCGTAGCTGATTTTCAGAGGCTTCAGAAAGGGGTCGTAAACACTGTCTCTCCACTGGATATTGATAGGAGACTGTCGGGTGCCTCCAGGAATTGTAAGTGGACTCTGCCAAAGTGGATGCACTGGAAGATGATGAAGAGAGTCAGGCTCTAATGCATGATACAGAACTTCCAACTAAATACTCCAGAACTTTTTGGCAAGAGAAAGTGCTTTGGCATATTGGCTCCAAAGGCTAATTCAAGTCAGCTGATGCACAGGAAAGTGAAAAAAAAAATACATTCCAGTTGCATGACTCAAAGCCACACAGAGAAGTGCAGTAATTTGACTTACAACTGTGCTGATACCTTTCTGCATTTGCAAAATGCTCTTCAAAGAAATTCTGTCCCCTTATCTGCCAGAAAATTGTTTTCCTTTTATTGCCAACTGATTTTAAGGTGGCTTCTGTTTTACAGCTTTGCCAGAGTCTCAGCACACCATTTCAGCTTTCCTTATGCACCAGTACCATCAACTGATGTCAGATTGCACCAGACACAGGATAAGTCCCACTAGAAAGCAAAAACACTCTCTTGAAGGTACTGGTCTTTTGCCTACGTGTGCTTAGGGGTTACACCACTAAGGGTGTAGTGCTCCTGAAGCACCCATACCAATATTGACCAAGACTACCTTAGGTATTTGGGACCTACAGCTGATCCCCACACCTGTAAAATCCTAAACTACCAGTTTTGGGGGCAGTTTGAGCATCTCAAACTGGCACGAGCAGGGCAGATGTGTGAATACAGTTTCCACGGGATTTTATTCTGCTTAAAAACAGAACTAATACCTGTATTGACTTGGGGAGCACTTGCTCACCTGCCGTCCCCCGACATCAACAACTCACAGACAAACGTTTTTTGTGCCTTGCCCATCCACTGAACCCAAAACAGAGAGGCTCTGAAGCACTGTGTTACTGGCTACTTCATTAGATACAACTGCTTGTGGTCTTTCACAAAGGGGGAAAAAAATAAATTAAATCTTTTAACAAGCCACTCACATGAGGGGCGGCTAAACAACTTTCCCCCCTCGGTTTCCTCAGCAAGGGGCAAACTTTATCGGCCTGCACGTGGGGGCGGGGGAGCAAAATAGCCTCCAAAAGTGCCACAGCTCTCTGTTATTGTTAGTGCCGTTTCCTGATGTTTCAGCGGAAGAACGGTCACGGACAAAACCAGGCTGAACTTGGCGTCCCTGCCTCTTCTACACAAACTTTCGAGGCACCGGCAGCCCCCTCTGCCCGGGGGGCTGGAAGCGATGGAGAGACATGGGCGCTGCCCGGGCCCAGGCCCCTCAGCCGGGCCCTGGGCAGGCCGGGGAGGGCGCGGCGCGGTGGGCAGCGGGGCTACCTCAGGGCGGGAGACGATGAGCCGGGCGGGGAGAGCTCGGGGCAGTGACCTGCTCTCCACAGGCGGCGGGAGCTGCTCGCCTCGAGGGGTGAGGGTAGCCCCGCTCTGATGGAGCCTGCCCCCGGGCGGCCCCCCTGAGGGAAGCGGCTCCCCCCTGAGGGAAGCGGCGCGGGAGGGCGGCAGCACTCACGGGCGTCTCGCAGGCGGTAGGAGCAGCAGGCGCCCAGGCTGCACCGTCGCGTCCCCCACCGTGAGGCAGCGGCCACCCAAGTCCGGCGGAGCAGCAGCAGCGGCGGCAGCATCGCGGAGGAGTGCGCGGAGCGGCCGGGCGCCACCGCCCAGCCCGGCGCGGCCCCTTCCGGCACGGCCCCCCCGTCGCCATGGCTCCCTCAGGGGAGCGGGCGGTTTCTCCTCCAGAGGCGGTGAGGGCGGCTTCTGCCCGGCCGGCAGCTTTTCCCTCAGGGGAGGGCCGAGACTGGCTTTTACCGGCATTTTATCCTGTGACAACGTTAGAGAAGAGACCACAGTTCCCTATGGGTGCGTGTTGGCCATTTCCCATGGTCAGGCTAATCCCTGTGACTGACACACACCAAAAATATTTCTTCTCAAGGTGATAGCGTCAGGGCTTGCTTACGCACCTTAGGGATTAGCGTTTACTCTTGTCTAGTTAGTTTTGCTCAAGTAGGAGGTTTCAGTTTCTCCCAGCTGAAGGTGGGCTGGAGCGGGATCCCTCTCTCCGAGAGATACGGGTGGCCCTGGCGCAGTAGGGTCCCTGCCCCAAACTGCACACAGAAAAGTTAGAAAAAGTTAACATTATGGCCACTTTACCTTACTGCATCTGTCCCAAAGGCTGGAGGCCAAAATGGGCCCACCCCGGGATGGTAAAAGGGGCCAATTCAACTAGCATTCATCTGACACCACTTGAGGCAGGCCTCGATGAAACTGGTTAAAGCCTTGGTTACTCCTTGTACCTTTTCTGTGTTACAGCTGTCAGTGCGGAACACAAAGCAAAAAAGGAAAGCCTGTAGAAAGCCGATAGTGAAAGCACAGAAATTAAGTAAGTGTCCTCATTTTTACCGGGTCCATTGGGCAGCCAGGAGCAGAACACCACAGCTCCTGGCCTTCATCTTGCCACTTGCTTTGAATCATATTTCTCAGTTACTCTCTTAAAATAATTTTGCAAATCTGCATTTACTTTTTGGGGATTTTTAATCTTGTTAGGGTGAGTACTTTTGAATTTTCATGAGGAACCTGACATAGCATTAAGAATGTTTTACTGAAATGAAGACAAGACTAGATACTCAACTAGAGTCAACCAAGAAGTGTTTGCTCTAGTTTATAACATTGTGTAAGAAGTTTCCATTGCATTCACAGTAGAACATATTTAAAGTACTCCTGAGTTGAGTAAGAGGAAGTTGAAATCTGGCAAGTGATTTGCTTTGAGTGGCTACATGATCAGAAAACAGGTCATCGGGAGATATACAAAGCCAAACAGCATGCTATCTTAGGATGTTAAACTGGGTTTAAATTTCATTTTACTTCCTCCCCGCCAAGATATGCCTTCTTTAAACCACGGTCTTTTTTTGTATAGTAGGATTCAATTGCAAACATTATGAATTCTTGGTTTGACTCTCAATATTTTTCAGGATGGCTAATTTACTATCCTCAACGTATAGCTTCCTGTAACTTAAAAAGAAGAGGTAGGTACTTCATGAAATTTAAAACAGTTGCCACCCATAAACATCATTATTCATTCAGGCTTAATCACAGTTTATTAGCCTATTGATCATGGTTAGGCAATTGTGTTTAGCACAGGTCAGACGTGTCTGTTGCTGAAGCTACTTATGAGCAACAGGTAGCTCCTGGTCATGAGGACAGCCCATGTGAGCTTCATGCTTAATTGCAGCAGGGAGCTTAGACATAGCTTCAGATATTTTAATATTGAGCATAAACAAGAGATAACTGGGTTTTATTCTCATCTACTAACAAAACAAGATTGCCATTCCTTCACGTTCCATTCTTCCATGACGTGTCCTCTAAATACAATTGATAATCTTGGCCAGCTTAGAAGACACGTCTACCAAACTAACTAATGTAGGTATGCCCTATATCATAGTATAGATGCTTACTGCTGCAGAGCATAACCTGGTTTCTGTACAACTATCACTTTTCTGTATGTTAAAAGCAGTTGGGAAAAAAGGCTCAAACTCCGCTGCTTTTCACTGTGGCATTAGGATGACCAAACTTTGTGAAGCTTTTTAGGGATTTGATCCTGCAAGGTTTTGAAAATGTAAAGTATATTATAGAGCTACTAAGCTGAACAGAATGAGTCATTTCTTGTGGGTTGAACAGCACAACCAAAGGAAAGTTCTTATGGCATAGGCTTTCGGAAACGATGGGCTGTTCAGGTGCAAAACTAAAGAGAAATAACTTTGACCTACAACACTTGTATCCCTTCTGAATCATTCACAGAATCTGCATCCAGCTTTACATGCACGTGCTATTTCTAACTGAGCTTAAATGTCAGTAAAACTTTATCATTTAGTGAAAAAAAAACTTTTCTCCTCTAGGGGGTTAAAGAAAACCCTTCAAAATATGAGCTCAGTGGCAGTGAGATGGTTTGTTTTGGAAACTGCAGACAGAAAGGCAAAAACTACCTGTGCAAAAGGAAACATAAGCCCTAAACCTTTTTCCCAGCACTTAGCCAGCATGGCCAAAATCTTTGTTTCTGAACCATTCCAGAAACAGAGTTTCTCCTTGGTCATGTCCCAGCTAGAGATGGTGGTTTATGCAAGAGAAACATGGCTCACATGCAGCGAGCTGGAGAGAACAGCAGCAGCCAGAATTACAGTATCTCTGTTGTTCTCATGTTTTTCCAAAATTGTTACATTTCTGGACCATCTGGGAGGTTTCAGCTATGCTCACTCTCGTTCTGAACTAAGAGTGGTTTCTGTGTATAGGGAACACTGCAACCAGGAATCTGGCAATTGGCCTACTGCATGAGTTGAAGTGATACAGAATCTGTGTGGAAAGAGAAATAGAAACCTCATCTACTAGATCTGTTTTCAAACGTGCGAAGTAAAAAAAAAAAAAAAAAGGGGTGAGAATTAAGATAAAACGCAGTTTGCACACTTTGCTTTATGCACGCCTCATTTATGATCCGCTCACTGAGGAAGGGTCTAGTCTATTGTTTACCTTTGTTACATGCATATCTATGGTATTGTCAGAATAGTTATAGTAAATATTGTAATAAAACAAGCATGACCAAGATGTGAGTCATCTGTGAAGAGAGATCTGCCACAAACAGACCTAATTTGTGCTTGATTTATTCTATTTTTTAGAAACCTTCCAGACAGACACAGTGATGGTCCATTGAATTTTATAGTGTTTGGAGGCTTCTTACACTTGCGCTGTGTTTTTTTCCTACCTTTCCCAGCTGAAGTAGATGTATAGCTTTATATAGATGTATAGAGCCATCCAAATAGTCCCAATCTTTTGAATTATTTTCTATAATTAATTGCAGCTGTGGACACTGTAACAGGTCTGTTTGGAGTAATTGTTAAAAAGTTCATTTAGCATTGATATAAGTATCAAAAGCTTTGGGGTGGGAGTCAAGATCCAGATGAAAAGACAGGTTGTGTATATTACTGGATTATCATAATTTATAACACTATTTCCAAGAAAATATTTTGAAGGCCACAGTTCTATGGTAAAAATCCAAAATAAACTCAGCTAAATGAAAGGATTTACTGCCAGTTTACACTGTTGTGAACTTGATTTAAAGAGACAAAACATTTTTCAATGTTTCATTTTTAAATTCCCTTTTAGTATCCTGGGGAGGAGAGAGTTCTCACATATGGGTTACAAAATTAGAAGAAAGAGTACGAAAATTAATTCAGGTGGTTGTCAAGTAAGAATGAGGGGTAAAATGACTCAGCTTCAGTGGATCTCAGTCTTTATGGTTTTAATCTTTAAAAACAATAAAAAAAAAGACCTGTTGAATAAAGCACTTTGATTTGTTCACACAGGGACTTTCAAACGAGCTTCACCCAGCTCTGAAGTAAAACAGGGTGGACAGCATGGTGGGAACAGCTGTGAAACCTCAACCACTTGAAGTAAATATGTTTTTGTCTTAAGTTGAGCAGCGGTGCTTTCCATAGCAACACATTCTGAATTAGAAACATAAAAAACAAACATATTACTGAAACTCAATAAAGAACCATTTTAAACTTTAAAGGATCGTGGCTCTGCTTCAGCCACTTGGATTGAATATGGCAGAGGAAATCCAAGATAGGTTGATTTCTTTGAAGCTCTTTAGTATGAATCAAGATTTTGGAGGATAACAGTGATGGTTGGCTGAAGTCCATCCTGACAAGGTGTTGAAAATTCTGCTGAATTGATGTCAGATTTGGACTGTGATGTAGGCCAGTTTATCAATAAACAGTCCAGTGCTTTTTAATCAAACGGATGTAACTGACAGAGGACTCTAAGCCCAACAGGAAAGCAGCAGCAGCAGATTGTGAAATGCTGAGCTTTTCTCTGCTTCCAGAATGTTTGGCTGAGATAGGAGCCTGGATGAGAAGGCAGTGGCTGAGGCTAAGTCCAGATAAGGAGGAGGTAATTCCAGTTGGCAAGGTAAAGCAAACAGAGGCTTTATCTTTTCTGTATAAAAACATTTGCTAAAATTATGCATGCAGGCTTAGTAACTCGGCATGGAAAGGGCTTAGAAGATGTCTCATGGACAATTTGTGTAGTTACTGCAGTTGTATGTGCAGTCCTGGAGATGGCACACCTGGATTGTGTGTCATTGCTGTACTTACACAATTCTTAAAAAAAACCTTGAAGGATTCTGCTTTTCTTGTAACTTCTAAAAGGGTGAGAAAGAAAAAAGCCATTCAGGTCTGCTCTGGCAATAATTACTAGGGTGAGGGTATACTCCAAAGACTTATAATCCCTATGAAGAGCATTTCCAGCAACTCCCTCTCGATTGTATTAAAAGGTGTCTGAAACCACTGCCTCCATGTATTGTTACGAGATACCACAGAGCTTAGTACAGACATCCACTGCGGTAGTCCACGTGACTAGAAATTTTTCATATATGCCATGATTCTCAGCAATGTTTCTACAGTTCTTTCCCAGTGAATTGCAGAAAAATACTTTTGTCCTTGTAGGGACACAAGGGGATGCCAGAAAGGACACTGGGAAGTGTCAGCCTTTGAATTGTTTAACCTATGTCCTCACAGCAAATGTCCGAGTTAACTGCCAAGTGAAAGCATCACCACCCGGCTTGGTGAGAGACTAATTCTGTGTGTGGGAAGGGTGAGGGGAGAAAGATAAGAGATGAAGTTGAGGGAAATGGTGAACTTTACATTGAAGATGTTACCTAAGAGCTCAGTAGTCCAATTCTACTGTTTCTTTGATCAAGTGTTTGTCACTGAAGGCACTGTTTGTACTGTCAGCTGTGAATAGCGGAACTGAATTGAATGTGCTTTTTGCTTTGAATGCGTGTTGTGCACAGGGTCTAGCCACCAGATGGGAGGAACCCACAGGCTGGCTTGTTCAGAGCTCGTGTCTATTCACTGGCAGCCGAAACCAGCCATTCCAAAGATAGCGTTTTCCTGAATCGGTTTATTTTGGCATTTCCTGCATCAGTTTGTTTTGGCATTTCCTGCATGAATGTCATGGAGTAGAGAAAGACTTAAGTAATAAATAGCATCTGTCTTAAACTGAAAAGAGGAATGTGAGTAAAAAGAGTTAGAAGCAATTGTAGTTAATTTAACCAGCAATGATCTTATGATGGAACAGCCTTGCATGATCTCTTCCTGGAATGTTTGTTACCATGAAGTGAACTTTGGTTTCTCAGTACAGTTTCCCATGGACAAGGGTCCACAGCAAAAAAAACCCAAAACATAATTTAGCCCCTTACTGGGAACTGATGGACCAGGGGCAACCATAAAATGATTAGTTTCTCCATCACATGTGGAGATCTAGAGATCTCAGCTTTTCCCCAGTTTACCTTCTTACTCCACTGAACAATTTCAAATAATTTTCCTAGAGTAACACCTTCACTGATGAAACAGAAAGGTAACACTTAATTGCACTATATTCCATTCCTGAAGTGTTTAATTCTACAGGCCATAAAGTTTTGTGGTATATTAATACTGAACAAGCAGAAGAATTAGGAACTGTGCAGATGGATTCTGTGCTGCTGATTCATGGGTTTCATTACTTTTTTAATGAAGGATGTTGATTTATATTGTCTGTATGGCTTCTGAAATTGGAAGTCGTCAGACTCACAATGAGTATTCACTTGCAATCTTAGTTTATGTCTTCAAATATAAAAATAATGAATAAATAATAAAAAATAATGACTAAAAATGCAGAATAATGACAGAACTTTTTAACCACAACTACAGTGGGTTCTCTGGATTTCCCTTCTGAAGCAGTAATTCATACCACTGCACATGAAGAGCAGTATTGGATGAGCCCAAGCATCACTCTTACTGGCACAGGTTTTGGGTTTAGGTGTTGAATCTCCAACACTGAAAAAGTTTGCTGATAAACTGCAGATAAAGGAGGGCTACAGGCATTGCTTGTGACTATTAGAATATGCTCTCTCATATGCACACATCCTTGTGTGGAGTGGGTGCACATACAGTTGCACAGACTAATTAACACATCTGATTAATATGAATTCATTAGAAAAGCTACTATTACATGCACCTAATTAATACAAATTTGTTAGAAAAGCTACTATTTTATAAGGCTGAATCATTGTTTTTCTAAATGTTACTGTAGTGCTTTTCTTTGAATAGATGAACAATGTCTCTTTTTTCCTTATTTTAATGGGAAAAAAATGAAGTTTCTCAGCATGTTTGTACAGAAAAAAATGGTAGAGAAGGACGTAAAAGTTTTAAGAGATTTTCGAGCTGTACTAAGAAAGCTCTACGCAGGTCAGAAAAGGGAAAAATACTGTCATGGAAGCATGTGTGATCATTTAAATTTTGCATTAGGAATTAGGCTCTTGTGGTTGTTTCACTAGTAAAACAATTCAATGCTAATCTTGCTTCTAGAATTAGGCATCTTCTATAGATTCAAAAGGCACCTTTTTAAAATGAAGGTGAAGCGCCGTATTAACAAGTTATGCTACTAGATTGAAGTACCCATTCCGTTTTAAGCTTTCAGAATACAATTCACATTTGCTAGTCTGAGTAGCAGAAAAAAAGAGAAAATTTAGACTGAGAACTCTGAAAAACATTGCAAACACTGTATCTCCATAACAGCTGCTCTGAATTATTTCTGATGTGCTGAGGGACAGGGAAGCTTGGGTGCTATATATTACATAAAGCTTCTATGTCTAGGAATATATACAACACAGTGCACGTTGCGCTTGGCAGCTAATCTACCAGGTTTTTTTAAATGCTGGTCACTCAGTGGGAGAAAGTATTTTGGCGTCATCTTCAAAAATACATTTACAAGTGTAGAGCTATTAAACACTGAGAGTTACTGAATATTTCTTCTAGCTTTCTATATAAACAGAGCCTTGTGCTTGTCTCCATTCTGCTTTGTTTTGTGTGTGTCACAAAATCGGCTGTTTTCTCATCAGTTAAGTAAATACAAAATTTGTCATGTGATAATTCAAATAGAAGGGAATCACATCTCAATATTCAAGGAGGGATCTTGCTGTTCTTTAGGAAAAGTTAGTAAGCTGAATACATTTACAGAGAAAAAAATAGGAAACAAAAGGATTTCCTAGATGTAAAAAATTACTATTGCTCCAGCTGACATTACCCGCACACCAGCGAGTAGACACGCAGTCTCTGGCTGGCCTCATCTTACTTGTAGATAAGTTAATCAGTATTTTAAATAACTAAATATTTGACATCTTCCAGTAGTATCCTGCATCTCAGGAAGTGATTCATTGTAGTTCTCCTATAAACCACATTTGGAGGGTTTTGTGGTTTGTACTTCTATTAGGCCTCATTTTCAAAATTAAACATTGTAGTGTCTATTAAATTCAAAGTCACTCAGAATCAATTTGCGCTAAATGTGCTTTGAATTACACTTATAAATACAGTTTTCATTGAAACCAGTCAAAACCTTGCAGGACAAAATTAAAAATTAGTTGTTGTATAGTCTGTTTGTTCATTGTAGTTACAAGTGAAAATCACAAACAACCCAGTAACACTGACACAGCAGAAATAACAAAAAGAACAATGTTTTAATCCTGCACATGCAGATAAATCATGCAATTCAGTAAGGTATTTCTATCTCTAGTTTCTCTCATTCTATTCACTCCTTTTTCTTTAATCTTTCAGTCACATTCCCAAATTTCCCTTTTTGGTTAGCTGACAAATAAGAAAGAGCAACACAACTACATTTGTTGTCTTTGTACCTCTGCACCTCTCCTAAGCGGGTATCCAGTACTATTTTGATAAAATGAAATACACTTACATGCATCATTCCTGTTTTTATGAGTGCAGGCAGCCAGACTGCAGAGTCGCGCTGGCACTGCTGGTGGACTCCAGATAGTTTTCAGCTGCTTGTATAAATGCACCAGGGTATTTGCCTTCATGCTATTCATTGCTATCACCTTGGCACTTGAAATCTTCAGTTCGTCAAACAGCCAGAGGAGCTTTCTAGAGTCTAGCAAGCTATCAACACAAAGTAGAGGAAAAAAATCCTGTGGATATACAGCTTCAAGATAACTGAGGGGTCTCCAGACCTATTTATAGAAAAATTTGAGAGCACCCTTTCCTGGTTGGAGCGGTGGAGCTAACCAAGTGGTTAATTTTCAACTTGTCCCTGGATTGGCTTCTTCATTGGCTCTACGTTTTGTTGGAGGACCGGCTAGTTGATGATTATTCTACATGTGCTTTCCAGGTTCTTTCTCATCTGGCTCCAGGAACACCAAAGGGTTACAGAAACCACTCTTTTGTATGCAAGGAGAGGTTTCTTATCATTTCTTCATGCATGCATTCTTTGAATTTGAATAGTTGTGTATTTGAATACTGATAGCTAAGAATTGCTATCATTAACAGCTGCAATTCTGAGGACTGGTGACTGCTCAAACTGAGGAATTCACAGAAATCTAGTAGATAGACAAGGCTTGCCCAGGAGAACAGGAAGGGGAGCAGCCTCCTGCAGAAGAGTATTTTAGCTCCAAGCACGTACTACAGTGCCATTGCAGCCTCACGGTGAGGAATTTGTTCTTCTGAACTATCAGATGTCCCCTAAGAGGGGTAATTTTGTATAGACTAGAAATAGAAACAGATATAAGGAACCATCATTACTCCTCCCACTCACACACCACTTTGACCCAGCTGAAGTGTGGCTTTTTTTTTTTCCAGTGGGGAGAACAGATTGAGATCTTTTCCTGACCTATGTTTCTTAGGGATGAAAGCATGAAGAACCTCATTATTTCCACATGCAATTCCAATAACTTTGTCATCTTATGTGAAGGATTTGTATAGAAAGCCCATCCTTTAATTTTCTTCGGGATGTTTGCTCTTCCTCCCATAGCTGCAATCCACGTAAACGGTACAGACACAAGTTACTTCTGAGTTAGAGCTGTAGTTTCTTAGGCCGAGCACAGAAACACAGGCAATTCATTCTCTAAAGACTTCTCATAACGTTACAGATTACAATAGGCCAAATGGGAATGAAGATGGAGAGCCTTTAGGAAAGGGTGCCTGGGCGTGTCAGGGAGCAGCAAGGGCCAGCTACTCTCCGAGGACAGGGGAGCGGGGAGCCAAGCATGGCCCCATCAGAGGCAGGTGCCCTCACCAGCAAGGTGCCACCCCACAGAGGCTGAGCACAGCAGGCAGAGCTGGCCGCTGGTAAAAGGGTCCACTGACAATCCCAAACACTGCAAGGGACAAACCAGGTCCAAGGACCAACCAGAGAGGAGCAAAAGGAGACAGGGCCAAAGACAAGCAACAACAAGAGTCCGAAGTCCTTCCTAGAGACAGGGCCAAAGACAAACCTGAAGACAAGTGCCCTCACAACAGAACTTAGGGGCCCAGGCTTGGGCTTAATTGGGCTCCTGGCCCGTGGGCAGGGCTGTGGGTGGAGGCTGCAGGTGAGACTTGTCAAGGCCATTAAGGCTTGTTAGTGCCCTCAGGTTGATGACAGCACAGAAGTATTGTGGGGCCTTTAATAATTCTCATCTAAGTATTTACAAAATCCATGTGATTATTTTCCTCCGCTAAGTACATAGGAGGGCATATTCTGAAAGCTACAGAATCTATCAATGACAGAGCAAGCAGAAATGATAAGATTGTTAACATTCTGCCATTAAAAATTTGCCATTAAGACCCACTCCCTTCTGAATCCATAAAATTACCTGTGAAATATTTTTCAATAGGGTTGTTTTTTTTTTACTTAACAAATTATGGTGTTCTGAATTAGAAACTTACTTGCTTGGCAATATTTTCATTAAACATATGCATGTTTCTCATCTCTTATCACACAGGGTGTAAGTGCAAGGCTCAGGCTCAGGGAGTCCTCTTTAGTATCCTAAAGTGGCAAGCTTATCTGTGCTATTTACTATTCCAAAACCTGCTATTTAGGAGAGTCTTTCCTAATGCTTGTCATTTATTAGCTCAGCAGCCTGCTTCAGAGTATCTAAGAGCAAGCCATTGTCAGCTAGGAGTTCTGCCTGAAGAACTGCAAAATCAAACTTCTATTGTTTTTCATAATTGTGGGTAATTACGTATGCGGAGTGTGACTGTATACAATGGAAATGTGCTTACTTTGTCTTCACAGAAACTGAAGAAGTAAAAATCTAGAAATTTCTTGCTGTCACTACCCATCTGACTTTTGCTGTAAGTGCCCCCGGACTGGACAGAGAGGATCAGTATTTGGGTTTTTTTTCTGATGCTTACTAGAGGGTTGCCAGTACTTACATTCTGGTTAACTTCAAATGAATGCTGTTGCTTCAAGAGAGAAAATTACCTCCTCGATTTAGTGTTTCAAGAGATCTGATTCTCCTGGCATCATGCTTGCAAGGGTGTTTCTGTCCTAACATTGTCTCAGTTGCAACACTGGCAAGTCAAACCCAACAATTCAGAAAAAATAGTCTTACAGTTTTCCTGTAATTAAAAAGAGACAATGAAAGTGATTTCATAATTAACATTTTCCTCACCTAGTTATTGTTTTATAACAGCTGACCAGACGATCGATCAAGTAGTGGGAAGCTGCCCAGGATGGCATCGCTGCTGAGGAGTCTATGTGAAACCTCTGTGGAGTAGCTAAAAATATCACCTAGGGCAGCTTTCACAAAGCAGTCAGGTCATTACTGGGTGAGCTTTAACACTCACTTCTCTGTGGATCGGCTCACACTTCCCATGTTAGATATTACTGCAGCCTAAGGGAAGCTTTTCTTTGATGTCCAAATTTTGCTAGGACACTTAGTAATGCGACGGAGCTCACCAGCCTGCTAACCACCTCTACTCCCTCCAGTTTTTCATTCTCTCTCTTGTATCAGGGGTCCCCAAACAGGACAGAGTATTTCAGATGTGTCCTCACAAGGTCTGAGTTTTGGGGAATAATCACATGTGCTGGCCGTGCTCTTTCTAATATAGCCCACTATGCCATTAACCTGCAAGGGTGCATTGCTGATACATGTTCAACTTGTGCTCCAGGATCTGCAGCGCTTTTCTCCAGAGCTTTTCACCCTAGCAGTCAGTCCCCAGGTTGCACCAAAGCATGGGATTATACCATCCCAAGTGCAGGACTTGGCATTTGCCTTTGTAGCACTTCATGAGGTTCCAGCTGACCTGGCTTGTCAGGACCACTCCGAAAGGTAGCCCTACCATCCTGCATGTGACAAACGTGGTGTTATATGGAAACTTCCTGGGGGGACATTCTGTCACTCTGGCCACTGATGAAGATTTACACTTAGTTTGTTTTACCTCTCACACCTGAAAAAATGGGGTTACATTGCAAATAATTTTGAACAAGTGTCCAAATGGATGCAGGTCCAGAATTGGGAGATGGTCAAACTCTGCTTAGAATAATAGCATTAATGATACACTAATGCTATGTAACATTTTGTATCTGGATTTCTGAAAAAAATATATGAAGGTGGGGACTACACACTGAATGAAAAAGCAGTTCTCGGGCAACCCTCAGTCTGAAGAAAAGGATAAAATCCTCTAAAATCAGTAAGTGTCATGAGCTCCCCTTCAGGCTTTTGATAATCCTAGTGGATTAAAAAAGACTGATAACGGTAATGGTACCTGACCAAGTAAACATGGTCTGTGGCAAACCTGAACAAAGCTGGGCAAACTAGCAAATACTGGGCAAAGATATCAGCTGTGTAACAGAGGTAAAAGGGCAGCCGAAACAGCTGTGAGCGTGATCCTGGGAAGATCACAGCTGGGCAAAGTGCAAACACAGAGCTTGTTAGAATGGCAGATTTCTGAGAAGGGGAATAGCCTCCTATCATTTTTTTCCCCATGATCTATACAGAGAGATGGAACAGTATGTAAATAAATAAGAGAACATTGAGATCATGCCTGACCCTTCTCACCTTATTTCTCAGACTGGCAAAAATGACCTTACAAGACCATGAACTTTGACCGGCTGGATGACCAAATGTGTAACGATGTTTTTCTCTCTGCTGTGGGATTTTGAGGCCTTTTCTTCCATCCTCATTCATGAAAATTAGGATTATCTTCACTGAATGAAATGGAGTTTACTCAGCGTAAACCAGAAGTGAGATCAGAGTCAGAATAGAGAATGTCTGTGTCTTGCCCGAAGTCATAGAGCTAGCTGAAGGAGGTTCAGGAGCAAAACCCACTCAATCCTGACCTGTTTTCTGTAATAAAATCAAAGAACAATTCTGAGAGAATTGGAAATGGACATGGTGTCTGAAAAGTAGGTGCTGAGGAAGTATGTACTTGGAGGAGGAAAACTGACAACAGATTTCAACTGCAGAGAAGTTTTCTGTTGATAAAGGAGAAATGCTACAGCAAGTTTACAAATAGCATTAATATTACCGTTGTTTAAAAAATGTATTTTATATAACTTTTAATTAAGCATCACTATGTCACAAGATAGTGCATGCTGTGTTCACAAGGATGTGTTTGTGTCCCTCTCCAGTTATGAGAGTTAGTGGATAGAAAATGAGTGAAGTAACTCAAACAGAAACGGAATAAACAGGGGAACTTCATGTACTTCTTTTGTTTTTAATGGCATAGGATGTGATCAAGGATTTTATCCATGGGAAAGAAAATTATTCCTACAGAGTTCTTATGGCAAATGCTCTGGAGTTACTTCTGTGCCCTGATCACATCTTCTGTGTTCTTCGTGCTTTTGTTTCTATATTCTCATGCTCCACAGTGAGTATAATTATGAATGCCTGTCACTTGTTTAAACAAATGCTTTGTTTGACAACCTTTGTTTTCCTGCTGCTGATGCAGCTGGAAAATTGTGTGCACAGTGTGTTAATTTTTTACCTTTGATGCTATGGTAAGTTTTTTTTTCCTAACAAAAAAAAGGAAACCAATGAATGAGATACCAATCTCTCTTGATCCACACAAAACATGTGAAAGCAGCAACTTCCTTCGGAAACAATAGTAAATGAATGCTGATACAATGGTAAAGTAAGCTAGATATTTCCTGGAACCAAATGATTCTTCATAACATGACAAAGAAAAGTTGGCACATACATAAAATGCAAGAGAGAGAGGGAGACTAAAAAAAGAGGATGAAAAAGGTGAGGAGAGGAAATAAACCAACAAAGAAATATCTTGTTATTTTATTTGGGACAACAGACTAACAGGGCAACAGGATGTATTTTCTTTCATAAAACTAAAAAATGAAATTGATATATTAGCACCCTGAAGTTCTTACTCATTTTTATAAGAGGGAAGGAAAATAAGAATGGATTTGACGTAGGCACTTGAGTGAGTTACCGTGGTTTAAATCAGAACGTAACTTAGAGTGCATCAACTTCTTCCTGGTGCTTGCTCATGGGCAGTCTCTTATGCCATGGGAAAGTGAAGCCTTCATTCACTAGAGGGGGACTTATGCTGAACTTCATTACATTATTGCAGAAATATTCAGGTGACCACATTTTTGAAAGCTCATAAAGCTTAGGAGTTTGTGAAGCACAGGAAACAATTATCATTGGATAAGTCATTCATGTGTTGGTACTGTAAATTAAAGACTAAAAGCCAAATTTGGGCCTTCTGATTTAAGCACAAAGGAGGTCTCTACTGTTAGGTTGTGAACAGAAAGATCCTCTTTCTTCTGCTGTTTACCAGTGTTTTCTGTCATACTTTATGCTGCGTGAAGGGTATTGTCAATCTCAAGGGGAACAAGGGATAGGCTATGATAATGGAGCCTCTTCATGATTTATTGGTGTAATTCAAAATTTTAAAAGGAAACGCCCCCTGCTTTGGAAGAAATGTTAGGGGAAAAAATCTAAAATCGTATCTCTGGTAAAGAGGGAAAAAACCCTTACAAGAGGTAAGTTAATCGTCTATTCCAGATTGCTGTACTGATCAGAGCGGACTGACTCACTAGCAGAAGGTAGTGCTGCAGCCTTTCTTAGTGATAAATTGCTATATTATTTTTTTATTATGTTGCTATCTCTGATCAAAGATGTAGACATCAGTTGGATCCTGCCAGTTAATTTGACAACTGTAGGTGAATAGCATAATTGGTTTATGACATGTTTTGTCTTGTTTTAGCTGAGAAATTATTTACTGGCTATACAGAGAGGAGCGGGATCTCACATCTTCAGCACAATGTGAGTTAATAATCCCTGGGAGAGAATGTACTGATGAGAAAACAGGACAGCTTTTACATCGGATTTAGTTTATGATGACAAAGGCTCTTACTAGCAACTTTCCACAGCAGGTAGTACACTGATACTTGTATCGCTGTTTTTCTAGCTGGGACCTGGCAATTGCTTGAGTGCAGCAGAAACTGTTTGGCAAATCTGTTGCAGGGCAAATCTGTGCAGCAAAGCCTGAAATAATCCTGTGTGAAAAGTCAGTTTAGAAGCAGTTTAACCTTTGAACTTCCTAATCTGCTTGTGAAGGAAGAGAACACAATAAATAAATCAACAGACTCAGCTGAACAGTTACAAATCTGGAAGCAGAAGCAAGGGTTTTCCTGACACACCAGTTGTTAATTCCCAGGCTCATGGCAACTCTTTAATAGTGAAAACACCAGCTTGAGAAGTCACTGCGAGCACTTTCGAAGAAAGGCACGGCACACGTGCCTCTGACAGTGTAGGTTTCCCTGCCTGAACCATGAAACCCCTCAAGTCCTGTTCTCTGACTCTCTCCCTAACTCCTAGACAGATGAGCAGGAGGAATTGCTGGTCTCCTGGGGTTTGAAACACTTCAGAAACTGGAGCCTTTGTGACATACGCCGTTTAATTTCATACAGGTACAAAAGTCCTGCAGTGGACACCTTGAGTTTGAACATGACAAAGCTGCAGAGCCCGAGAACAGCATTTCAACCCACTAGCCCGGCAGCTCCGTTTAGCCATGGGTCTGTAGATGTCAGGGTGGCCAATTACAGCTGAACCAGGGTGGATTCAATTGCATGTCATGACACTGCAGAACTGAATTAAGCATCTCATTTAAGGAATATTTTTATGGAGAAGTCTAAAAGTCACCGCTGGCTATGCTGAAGCTGAAAAATGAAGTATGATGATGGTCTTGTTTGGGCAACACTGTGATATATAAGGATATAGTAAAATAACGTAATCCTTGTCTTCTTTCAGAGCTACTTGCATACTTCCTCCGTGCTTCCTTTTTGTGCTTTTGCATATTTTTATCATTCCCAGAAGGTTAACAGCAGGTTTTCCACCTTCGCCCAGTCATTCTGTTCTCACACCAAATGCAGGAACGAAGCAACAGAAGAATCGGTCTGATGAGCTAATTTAGCAAATTCCCACTTGCTGCCTGTTCTTCAGCTGTGTTCTGAGCATGGTGACATTTTTCTCCTTAATATGACAGCTCACATTCAGATCATCCCATTTCAGCGATGCAAGCGCTCAGGAGCCATTTGAGCAGGGAGAAATTTAATGGAAGGACCAGAGAAAGGAGTAGGGAAAGGGAACATGTCGGTGTGTGAATGGCTCAGTGCAGGCGGCTCTCGAGGTGCATATATACGTTTAATCTGCTTGCTGACAGCTCCGCTGGCCAAATCCTGTGGCTACGTCGCCTGGCAGGTCTGGAAATGCTTAATACAAAAGAGATGTGACACTGGAGTTTGCAGTAGCCCTGAGATGCTGTCGGAGAAGGAATCGCAGAGCTGTGCCCAGCAGGACGTGGCCGCAGGCTGCGGGACACCACCGCACAGACCATATGGCTGCGTTGTCCGAAATGCCGGCAGGTCCATCACCGTCCCGGGGCGCACGGCAAGACCCTGTTGTGACGTCCCGGCCCAAGCAAGAGGGTTTTAGTGGAGCCCTCAGGGTTGTGGCAGGGCTGGGCGTGCGCCTCAGGGTGAATAGGGGCGAGAAGGGGGGACATTGTGTGGGTGCGTGTGGGTATAGCGCGCGTGTGTGGGTGTGTGTGTCAGCTGTGGGGGTGTCGTGTGTGGGAGGTGTGGGGGGCGGACTACAATTCCCGGCATGCACTGCTCCGGGCGCGTGTACTACAGGTCCCGGCCTGCTCGGCGGGGGCGGCGACGAAGAGCCGACGCGCTGCCCTCTGGGAATTGTAGTCTCTGCCGGCGGCGCGTCGGTGAAGGGCGGCCGCGAGGCCGCGTCCTCCGTGCGCCTGCGCGGGCGCTCGGGGCGGGCGGGGGCCGAGCGGGCGCAGCGCGGCGGCGCCTGCGCGCTGAGGAGAGGGAGATCTCTCGCGAGGAAGGACGCCATTATCGCAGCCGCTCGACAAACACCACGAGAATTCGGCACCGCACACGGTAACCGCGGCGCCCCGCGGCCGGACGGCTGGGGCTGAGCTCCCGGGGGGCCTGACGCCGGGCGTATAGCCCCGGCCCTCACAGCCTTCCCGCTCCTCACAGCGCCGCCCGAACACCCGGGCCGCGAGGCGGCGGCTCCGGGGAGGGGCCCAGGCGGGGGGGCCGCGGGCCTCCGCCCCCTCACCCGGACGGGGCGGGGGGGGCGACCGGGGACTCGCCTCCTCCCGCCGCGGGACGCCGGAGCTGGGCCCGCCGTGGGGGGGGCTGCTCTTCATCGCCTCGCTCCCCGCCTGCTTTCTCCGCGCTCGGGCCTGGGGAGGGGTGTCACCTCCTTGCTGGGGCTCCTCAGTGCTGGCCCCTTCTCTTGCTACCGCCGCGGCGGGCAGCCTGTCGCCCCTGCGGGGCGTGCGGCGTTTGAGGTGGAGGGTCTGGGCTATCCCTCCCCCGGCAGTGTCCCCGAAGACCGTGCCCTCTCTCTCCCTCACCTCCCCGAGGCTGGTGCTTTCCCGTTTTGAAGGACGGGACAGGTTTGAGCCTTCCCTCTCTCGGGTCGCGCACACGCTGCACTGCAGGCACGTTTTTGGGAAGGGGCATCGCTGAGCGCACTCATCCCTCCCTCCCTGTCGTAGGAGAGTGTAAATGACTGGTGACATTGGTACTGCCTCTTCTTTTTTTCTCTCTGCTGCTTGCAGGTAGCGGTAATGGAAAGGGGCCGCTTCTTTTCACGTGCCTGCTAGTGGGCGGAAAAAAATAGTCTCCTGAGGTGCTGTTTTGCGTGTGTGGTCATTTAGTTATAGTCAGGGTTTTTCACATCCATATCGGGGCAGGTATTTTCTAGTCTCTTTCATATTAGTGATCTGTTGGACAACACACTCAGTCTTCCCTTTTTCCTTGTTTGCAATTCAAGTGGCTTTTTTTTCCTAAAATCCTTGTACAGTGGGAAGTTGTGTACTTAACCAAATATAGTAATTTTATCCTGCTATGGGACATATAGTTTATGTATCAGTTTATTTTTAGAGCTCTCAAGGGAAGATTTTTTTTTTTAAGTAAACAAGTTTGGAGGGGTATTAGCAACTGAGTGATTGCTTCAGTGGAAGCAGCTTTCAAATTGTTGTAAAATGATAGTTTGGAATGTTTTTTGCTAATTTTTTTGCCTTCTGTGTGAGGTTACCTTAGGTGTAGTACCCTGTTGATGTCAGGCTTTCAAGAAGCAGACATAAAATTTGTAGAATTTCGAGTACTCGAGCAAGATCTTAAAACAACAAACAACCAAAAAAATGCCTTTGTCTTAATAATTTCATAGCAGTGCCTCTTGAAACAATGGATTTTCTCTCTTAGAAAGTATTAATATATGTTTAAAATGGATGTCCATAGAAATCAACCAGAACAAGAACTTGATTCTGAAACTGTATGAGCCTCATTCCCTATGTTAAATGACATCTTGGCAGTAGTTCAGTTTTCAATAATACATGAAAAGATGTTACGAAGAAAGGCTAGTTAATTTATTGAAGAGGGTAAAAAGATTGAGTTTGGATTTGGGAAACATTCCATCTCCTTCAGAGGATGAAAATATTTTGTAACTTCTTTCTTTGTTTTGTAATTTATAATTGTTTTACAATAACAGTAACTGGCTTTAATGTCTTAATTATCCAGCCATGATTAAGTTGCGTGGTTACAGGACAGGTTTTAAATTTTAAGATTCTTTTAAAGGAGTAATTGATTAATGACATTCAGAGTAATTGAATAATAACATTAAGAGTACAGTAGTAATGTAGTGAGCACTAATTATCAATGTTCACAGTTAAAAGGGTTCCATCAGCACGTGTTCTGCCAAACATGTTTGAAAAAGGCTTGTTTCCTGCCTGTGCTGTTTTTAACACAGTGCAACATACTTGTTCTGTACTGTTTTGGACTGATGAGGTGAAGAAGGGTGAGCTGGTTACATGGAGCTATGACTATAAGAAGTGCTGCTTATGGGTTTACCTTGACTTAGCTGGGAGTAGTGCTGTGCTTGTGGGATTCAGACCCACGTTAATTACAGTAATATGCTCACATTTGCAAGGACTTGAGGTTGTCTCTGGCCTTTATCTTGAGCTTTTCCCTAAACTTGTAAAACATCGTTCATGCAGGAAGAATAATACGTGCCTTTATTTTGTCAGCACTTGAATGTCTTCATATCTTTCATTGAAGAATGCCTTGAATTGAAATTGCTGTGATGCTCCTTAGAAAGTAAAGACTCTCTCAGTACATTCATTTTGAAAGGAAGAGATGGGTATTTCCCTTTGTGCACAGAAGCTCTTGTCCCAGAGATCTACAGAAACTGTTTATGTGAATTGAGCAGAACAGCAAGAGCTACTTGTAGGAGGAGACAATGCAAAGCTAATGACTAGAATAACAAACTGTCTATGTATACTAAACTTTGCCAATAAAATTTTTTTCATAGATATGATTTCCTTTAGTTTGAAACTTGATATTTAGTTGTTAACTATTGAAGTAATTTTATTTGTTTTCTGTTTTTTACGTATTCATTAAAAGGCTAAATCATAATATTTTTTTCAAGTAAAAATAAAAGGAATAAAATGTCTTTAAAGTCACGTCAAACACTTGTTTCCTTGCAGTTTTAGGTTTTTAAAGCTACTGTTAAGCACTTAGTTTTGCCTACCGCTTGTTAGACTGCATGTTAAGCCATTAAGCAAAAGTGCACAAAAGGATTAACTTCGTAAAATCCTTTGCATTTGGGACTTTAAATAAAGTAATTTGTAATGTTGTCTGTTGAACAAAATTATTTTATCTTGCTTCCTGTTTGTAAAACCCCGACTTAAACCACTTAAGGGAAAAATACATTAAGTTCAAATTTTCCTCTGAAAATTGGAGCACCTGTATTTTATGATGAAAAAAGAATGCATGTAGTGCATTCAAATCCTACCCATGGAGTGAATTCATAGCAACTGTAAAGTTAAACACCCCTTCCTTCCCTGCTCCTTAGACACAAATGTCTGTTACATGTACCAACTTACCTCTCTTTAAACTTCCGACTACATATTCATAGGATGTTAAAGCTGGAGTTACTTTCTGGTTTTCTTTAGAGGAGGGAGGGGGAATGTCAAAACAGGGTCAGATTGTGCTAATGAAAGTATTCCAGAATGTGAAGAACAACTTAGTCTACATTTTTCTACTGAAATGATGCTCTTCAGTTTATTTTCATAAGTATTTTTGGTAAGAATTTAAAAATACTGGTATTATCCCTGTGTTTTAAAACAGTGCTAAGGGTCTGTTTCAGCAGCTTGGATGTTTCCTTTTTCTAGATAGCTGCAGGAGGTAAATCTGTTAGAAGGCTTTTGAGTAAGCGGGTTACTTTTATGTTGGCCATCGTGCTTTTTGATAGTAGAAGCCTGTGCCAACATTGGGGTCTGTCCTTGTCCCCCCTGGAATTGCTAGATTAGAAAGTTTTTCCGGTGTATAGAAGATTAGCAGTGCACATACTAGGAAAAATATAAAACGATAATAAAAAAATGTTATTCCTTTTGTTGTCAAAGATTCTGTTTTAGGTAAGCCGAACACGTAAGAATAAAGCATTTTGCACAAATCTCCCTTGAACTTGAGCCAGGTGCTTGTCACAGTGCATGCTGGTCCTGGGGTGTCTGCTGTGTTTGGACTGAACAACTGTCTGAGGCAAAGCCCCTAAGTGATAATAGCAAAGCCTCTTTCCTGCAAAGAGGCAATTAAACTGGAAGGTTACTGTATTAGAAAGTCTTAATTCCTTCTGCCAGTGAAAAACGTGCACAAAGCAAGGGTGTCTTACAGAGCACACTGAAGGTGGTCAGGTTCAGGTACATGTCTTACTCCCGCACCCTCCCTCTGCATTTATTTTTTGTTTCTGTAGAAGACCTGGTTTTAACATGGTGAAGGAATATGATGGTCAGAGGAAAACAGATTCTGGCATAGTGTCCGTGCTCCGCTACACAGACCTGACAAATGATGTATTGTGTGACATGCACACGATGTCTTGGAGCTGAGGAGAGTAGCAGCTTTGGATGTAGAACAGTTGAGCCAGATGGAAGTGGCTTCTCAGCAGTGCTGCTTTGTTGCAAACCAGCACGGGGCAAGATGTTTTCCTTGGCAGTCTCTTCTGGTTGGAATTTCACTGATGGGGATTTTCATCACACAGTTCTAGTCTTAGCATAGCGTGTCATTGGTAATGTGATGTAGTCATGATGTTGGAGCTGTGCTTGTATTTCTCAGGGTGTGCATGGCTCAAGAGTACAGCTCCAAGATGCAGGGCTTAGTTACTGTTGCTTTCATTTTTAGCTAGACAGTGACAGGTCATTTCTGCAGCGTGTCTGCTTCCAGAAACACACACAAACAGTTTTCTGTGCTAACTAAAGTTTCTAAATGATCTTTTACTTGGCTTTAAGTAGGCAACTTTCTGATTCTTTATGATTGAAAAATACGGATGTTGTTAAACTTGGAGAGATGTGTGTCAGAGCCAGTTTTTAGTTTGATCAAAGATGTGCATACTTATTATCTGCCTACTGCTGTGATTTCAGTTTGAAATGTACTCTGAGTTTAGTGATAACCGTAACTCTTTAGAGCAAATAAGTTTCCAGCCTAAATCTGATGTTTATGAAAGTGAATAATTAGATATTTTCTATTAATTAAAAAGTCCAGTTCTAGCTACCATAACTTAAAGAATTAATTTTTTTCACTTTTAATGCTTTTTCCCCAGAAAGCATGAGATTGTCCTGTGTTATGTTTTTTTCCACATTTTGGATAATTTCTAATAAAGAAGAAACTCATTTACCCCCCACCCCAATTATCATACATTTTTTTAGCAATATATTTAAAAGTAATCATTTTTTGTTTACACTAAATTGCAGTGTTTGGTCTGTGAAGTGAAGTAATATTTGCTTTGGCAGAGTTAGTAATAACAAGATGGGTTTTAGGAATTCAGTACTTCAATCCTTCGGACAGAAGTTTTATCCAGGTCTTTTTTTTCTATGTAGTATGGTTGCTAGCTTATTCTTCACTCAGCCTTTCTTCTAGGTCTCTTTATAAACCTGGAATAAATGTTGTTGGAAGGTTTGAAGAATCACAGGCTCTTCTGGTAATGTAACTGTTGGCATGTGGTCATCGATGCCAAAATTGGTGGTAAGCCTTCCTATAGAGTCAGCAAGTCTCATGGCATATTGGTGTGCCTTTTCCCACTAAGGCAGAGCCCAACCCCACCGAAGCTTTGTGATTGCGAGGGCTTCTGAAAGGGGGAATCTTCATGGAAAATTTAACCTACTCTAAAATTTGTTCTTTGGTAAACATTTCTTATTAAATAATTGCACTGAGTTAGTGGCCTTGCCATTTCAGTGTTCATTTAAAGTTTAAAGTGCCATCTGTGATACTATTCATTAAGCTGTTTTCTTGAATACAGAGGATTTTTTTTTTATGAGGGGGGGGAAATTACTTTGATAATGAAATGATTGGACAACATAATGAAAAACTGGGCTTTCGGAGGTATAAGTTGAAAACTATGCTAATTTCCTTAAAATCTCTTTATTTCCCATCTTTTGATCTTGACTGTATACTTTCAGTCTTGCAAAAGGGAAATCAACTTAAAATAATAAAGATTGCATAGATTTTCACAAATATCAAACGGTTGCACAGTGAAATGGAATTAAAGTATCAAGCAGGAAGGAAACTTATGAGATAGCTACTTAATACTGAAATAGTTAATGAAGCTACGTTAGAGATGCGTGCAAATGCTTGTATCAGGTATACGTTATTATGTAGGTGGTCAATATTCAGAAGCTGTCATTTATTCAGCAAGTTTTAGCAAGTGTTTGAATATTAAAAAAAACTTTCACCTCCTTCTCTCCTGGTAGCATTTGACAGTTTTTTAGAACTGTTATTTTTAGTTGCAACCCTTTTGTTATGCTATTTATTTCCTGCTTTCCAAAGGGGATTCAAATATTGAATAAATAGCTGGTATCTAGATCTGTCATTCTTCTCATACATATATTCCTTAAAAAATCCTTTGGAGTTGAACCAGTAGTTGTACAGAAAGTATCTCAAAGACTTTCTGACCAACACACAGTATTGTTAGCTAGAAAGCAGCTACAAGTGTGTTGTGTACAGTCTTCAAGAACTTTTCAGCTTTTTGGCGTCCATATGGGAAATTAGAGTTAAAATTTCTCGAAATTATTTCAGTCTACGGCATTGAGATTTCAAAATGTTTTAATATCAGTACACTTCCCCCCCCCAAAAAAAAAAAAGTAATGAAACTCAAATTTGATAGAAACTGTATTCTCCAAAGTCTTCTCTTGTGCAAGTTTAGGGTCAAAGATCTGGTGATAAACCTTGTTCCAGTCTACATGTCCTTGCTGGGGGAAAATGTGCTCCCTTGATCCTTCGTGAAGTAACTTATGTTTCATGAGCATAATGCAGATCCCTCTGCTGTAAAGGAGGCTCATCTGAAAAAGTCTACGTTCCGACATCTGTAAAAGATGTTTGTACTGCTTGTACCCTTCCTCCAAGTGTTTAATTCCTGGGACTGGAAGAAGACTTCACAGCTTTTCTCAGTCAGCTTCTCAGCTACCTCTGCAGATCTTTTGAATAGCAGTGGTGAAGCTCGTTTGCCATGTTACTTTGTCCTGCTGCTTGTGAAAATTACAGCGTGGTGCAAGAACGTTGGGTGATACCTGCTCTGAGTTGGTACTAGGTTGATTTCATAGCTGGTGGTACTTCAGCTACCAGTGTTTTCTGGAATATTGGCTTTCCAAAGAAAGTTCCCCTCTTCCTCCCCCCCCCTCAGCTCTTAATCACTTCTCAGTAAAGGCCCTATGAGATGTTTAAAAATCCCTGTTTCTTCTCTGTTTCCCCTGCAGGAGGAATAATACCAACTCATTTAAAGTAACACCTCTTATTCAGGAACGAGGCAGATGCTGCACTTTGGTTTTTGGGGGAGGAAGGTTGTTTTTTCTCTTTTTTTTTTTTTTTTTTCTTTCCCAGATGGGAAAATTGAATCCTGAATAGTGTGTAGGGTGATCCCTTGGTGGACCAGTAGCACATGTCGTGCTAGACCTGTTGTTGCTGAAGTCTGTAGACTACAGTGGTTTCTTTCACCTTAGATGAAGCATAACATTTTAATGTCCTTTGAGTTTTGTGATGGAAAATAGGAAAGAAAGCACTCAGAATTCAAATATTTAAGTACAATGTTTAGGCTGCTGTATAATCCACTTACATTGCAGTATTAAACTTCAAGCAAAGTTTCGCTCTTTCTCATATACGTAATGTTCTGGTAAGAGCTTTCTGCTCGTGGACAACATGACAATGACAATGAATTGGGGTGCAGTTGTATTTTTGTTCCATTCATTTTTCTTGTTCGTTTGTGTTTCAACTAGAAATAGCATTAACGTAGTTTTTGGTTTTGATTTTACCTGTTTAGCAGGAATGTCATTTTTGCTAGGAACATATGAAAGTACTCCTGAATAGGAAACTTACAGGACCAAACTTACTCTTTCTTTCTGAGGATAGTTTCTGGCGTAGAAAGGCCCGAGGGTACAGCCATCTCTATGTGAAGACATCGGCACAGTGAGTTAGGTGTGATGTTTTAAGGTATGCTTTGGATCTGACATTGCGGAGCTGCCTTCATGAATTGGAGTACACTCTGCAAGCGTTCAAGTCATGCTGATAGTCTCACCAAAAATATGTCCATTCCCAACATCTGCAGCATGTTCTGGAGTTTGAGGCACAAAAGAAAAATACTTTTATCAGTGTTACAGTTTTTGTAAAGATCTAATATCTGCCCCAAATAATTCTGATCGTGTTAGGCAGTGGTTTGAAATTCCTAAAGTCGATATGAAGTACCACAGAAAAATAGATTAAGAGGTTATTAAAAAAAAAGTAAGTTCTAACTTCAAATGAAGGTACAGTTACCTAGAGTTCAAAGGACATCTGGACCACCTATCTCAAAAATATTCTAATCACACGTAGAAGTTCACTGAAGCTGGGAGACACTTTTAGATAAATAATACGAAACTAATTCTGGAAGTTTGTTCTTTGAATTTAAGTAGTTACAGGTTTTTTTTGGAGCTGTTATCAATAAAGATTCTCCATCTAGTGGATGAAAGCAATAAAACAACATGACTACATCTGGTTCTGCATACTGCATTTGCTGTCTGGGCAGTTCTTGTTTCGTATTTGCTGGTTTTCAGCCATACGTACATAGGCACAAATTGTGCCTAGCACTAATGACCTATGATGCTGAAAACTGACCTCTGCCTTAAGGCACTGAATCTGCAAACACTTAAGTATATCCAGTCCATATGGGTAGTCTCATTAAGTTCAATGGGTTTATATGTCTGTAAAATTAAATTCAGACTTTTTTGGATGTCTAAGCACCTGAAAGTGTAGTTGTAATAGGTGTTAACATATCCTTCCTAGCTCACTTGGGAATAATTATATCAAAGATGTGGCAGTGCCGGTGTTGGCACATGACAGCAACAAGAGTGTTTATACAAGGTCCACAGAGAATTTGTGCTTGAGTTGCTGGTGTATGCGGCCACACACTCAACGCTGTCGTTCCTTGTGCCAGAACGTGTTAAGCTGGTATGAGTACACTGGAAAGCAGGACAGTGGTATTTCTGTTTTAGTTTGTTGTACATTGTGTTAGGATTGTGGCCACTGGCAGCGTATTAGAAGAGTTAGAAAAAGGCATCCAAGCAAAACAGTGGCTTGTACCAGGTGGAATGAAAAAAAAAAAAGGAATACATGTAGAAGCAAACCAAAAAACAGTAATAATAATGTGAGCTTTTGTAGCAATATTTGAGAATTTCTGCCTCCCTGCAAGATTTTGGACTCCAAAGAAATTTCAAGATCCTTTATTCTTGGAGCAGCTGTTTCCTTTTTTCTGTTGCTATCTGTATTTTAAGAACTTGTACTGGCGTCCATCAGCGTAGCATCTCTGCGAGTGATGTTTATTTTATATATCTATCTCCAGAATGTTATGGCTGGTGTCCGTGCTTTCACAGATAAGGAACATTTCTGTCATGTTTTGGGAGGACTTTTTTTTCCTGATCTTTGGCTGAACCAAAGATGCCTGTATATTGTTACACCAATTTTTTAAATTGTTAAACTGAAATGCTTGTGTAGTTTTACTATGAAATTTACTTAAAACACAATGTTTTTACTTGCCTTTTAAGGTGGATTGAGAATAAGGATGAAAGCTAAACAGGTGCTAAGAAAGATTAGAGTCTTCTCCTTTATAGTTTTTAGTAGTAACAAAGAAGTGTAAATTCTGATCTTTTTTTTTCCCCCCATCCTCCCCCTGAAAATAATTTTCAACTTCATATTCTGATAGACTGAAGCTTCAGAGAGCTGGAGCATAAGGGAGGCTGGTAGCTCTTGTATTTACAGTGCATTTAACCCTGCATGCTATTCAATTGTTGCTTTTTATTATGTTATTCCTCATCTATTACAGTGCATTAACATTTGCACTGATGTGGCTTGTTGGGGACTTATTAGTTAGTGTCGGAAGGCTCTGTTCCAGCTGCCAACTAAAGTGACTTTATCTTAGAGAAAAAGCCAGACTTTGGGATTATAAAAATGTTGCAAGTCACAGAGCAACACTAAAAGAGCATTGTCAGATTCTGAACCTTATAATACCCGTGAATAACTTCATGTATCAAATGATATGAAAGTTTCCCAGTTCTTCCCATAGGACTACTCATAGAGATTGTTTCTGTGAAGACACGACAGAGTTCTCAATGCAGGAGACCTGTTGCCAGGCTAGCCAGGGCTATAACCTGAGTATGCTGGTTATTCTTCGTTAAGACTATCATGTGAAAAATGTTGTTTTGTACTTGGAGTGCCTTTTTGCTGGTTTTGCATGATTTGCTTCCAGAGTGGATTAAATGGAACCGCACAAAGGCATTCTTGGTGTGGATTATTCTTTGCACAGAGACTTAAAGCTCGGTGGTCCTTCTGGGCTGGTTCCCTGAAGGGACAAGTACTCGGGGAAGTTGAACTGACTTAATGCTCGTTAACTCTACTGCTTTAGCTATGTCCTCTATGGATCTTCACTTTCAGAGGGAAGATGATCTTTATACTATAATTCCTTTACAGCATAAGGTCATTTTACTTCTGCACAACCTTGTCCTCACAGAGGATTAATACACTTGCATGCATGTATAAAATACATTCTTATCATTAGGTTTGCCTTTGTAGCCTAGCTGGTTTCACGTTTTGGAAATCTTATTTATAAGTGTCAGCAAATCATAGCACTTTGCGAGATAAGGACCTTTGTTTGTCCCATTCATGGTCGATATTAGGCTCAGAAAAATGGGCTGATTGGCTAATAGTGCTTGTATAAAGGAGAATATATATTTGTAATAGAAATGACGTATTTGAAAATTTGCCTTAATTGATTTAAAGGAAAAGTGAAATGAAGAAGAGGAAAAACATTTGGGCCTTTTGGGTTGAGCAAAGTAACATGGCATCCTTCAGCTTTTTTCACACAATCAGGAGTAAATTTTTGTCATAGTGCAAATTGAAGTATGAGAGAAGTTTTTTTCATTTATCAATAGCACTGAGATATATTAGCCAGGGAAGTGATTAGCTGCTCAAATGAGAGAAGTGGAATGAAACACTCTAAGTAGACCAGAGCTTTGGAAATTGTTTTTTTAAAATGCAGTGTTTACCCTCACTAATTAGCATGAGAGAGATGATTTATGTTTTGTGCATGTTTTTATATGTTAACAAGGCGTTGGATGTTTTTGATAATACACTTTGGAATGATGCCCTGTGACCTTGCAAAGCCATCAGATATTTCGGTAAATAGGTTTGTTTACAAGGGACTGCTCAGAAGAATTATTCTGAATTAATGTTTTAAAATAGATTAATTAAATTGCATTAAACTTGTGTGTGGAAAAACTAATCTGGAATTTGGGTGAATTTAATTTAGTTGCTTACAAATATTAATTTACTTAACTAAACAAAGGCTACTTTAATTCTGTGGTAAGTGTATCAATTCTGAGTAAGAGTATTGGCAGAGATATTTAGTGCACTTTATCTAATTGGCTTTAAATTTATACCTTTAGTTGTCTCTGATTAGTTTTTCTGAGGGTTCCAGTACTACAGCCACCTCCTGGCAAGTGGTTGTAGGAATGCTCTAGGATTTTTGCTCCCCTTTTTGGCTTTGTTTCTGAATATGAAAAGCCAAGAACAGGGAGGAGTATTTGTCTTTACTTTCAACTTATAATACATAAATAGGGAAATTAATATTTTCAAGTTTTGATGGGTGATGAAATAGACTGTATTTATTACTGGAAGATTTAGTTCTGTTACTCCATATTGATGCTTGTTCTGTCTTGGAACCTTAGGACTGTTTTCTCAAATTTTGAAAAAATATTTTTCCTTTGGGAGGTAAGAAGGAACTAATACAGTATGTTTGCTACGTGTGATTATTTCCGTTATTCACTGTGATTAAAACGTGAGACAGTTTTTAATTTATGCTGCTTTATACAATAGGAATGGGTTTCTGGTGGGTTTATTAGGCGAGGATTACCAAAGTAGCGTCTGGCCTGGGGTGGGGAAAGGGTGGACAGTAAAAGAGCTGATCTGGGAACTGGCTATATGATGCAAGAGGTCTGAAGCGTTAGAAACATTTGAGGTAACTGAGATTTGAAGGCACCCAGGACTGAAGTAGGAATGGAGGTGGGAGGAAATCCCTCTGATACACACCGTAACCTGCTTTTCAGTGTTTGCATTGGATAAGAGTTGAAGCAGTCTCTTCCAACCCCCAGAAAAGCCCTCCAGGAGAAGTGATGAGTGCGGTGCAGATCCACCTAAATAGCTCAGCTGGAGTCAGTTTGAGTTTGGCTGGCCAAGGCCTCCTGTAGTGTATGTGTTAATGAGGTATTTTCCACTGTCTGGTGTAAGCTGTCTTCCCATACCCCTCCCCCAGATAATGGCAAATTGACTATAAAATACTGCTCTGTTGATCCAACTTCCACATGCTCGTTG
Source organism: Aptenodytes patagonicus (assembly GCF_965638725.1). NCBI lineage: Eukaryota > Metazoa > Chordata > Aves > Sphenisciformes > Spheniscidae > Aptenodytes > Aptenodytes patagonicus. Next base: position 2,511,304 of record NC_134959.1, on the reverse strand, counting down.
GGGGAGAAAAAATGGGCACATTTCATGTCCCTGTTATAGTTTATCCTTGGCTTCCTGGCTTTCTGTTAATATTTCTTTCTTACAGCTTAATATTTTTTCCAGGTAATATTTCGGCATTGGCTTCTTAATGCCAATGTACATACACTTAATTTAGAATTAATTGGGACTAGGGTTTCAGCCAGAAGAAAGGAAGGAGGGGGGAAAAAAAAAGACGGCTGGGAACATACAGCAAATTTCAAGAAAAGGAGTGTTTTATGTGAGGAAATGCTGGTAAATACTTCACTGAGTAAAATATGTGGAAACTATATTGGCAAAGTTATTCTGAATTTGTTGACTGAGGCTTTTTAAAGCTGATAAACTAATCTAAGTCTAATCCTGTTAAATTTTATTGAGCTTTTACCCTTGGTTCTGAAAGCAAGGTTAGACCACTGCTAAAATTTCCTATTATAAATTGAAATTCTGAATTTGGAAGAGGGGCATTTTATTCAAGTTGAGATAGCTGCTGTGGTTGCAGTACCCAATGTAGCTTACTCGGGCATTGCTTTCCTAATCCACACATCTAGAGTTAATAACAAATTTACTTGTTTTCCCCTTATGTTTTGATACCGGGGCTCACTGCATCTGGTGACAGCAGAAGTATATTTTGTTCTGCCTGTTGAGAAGGCAAAAATGTGTTCCATCAGGATGTTGGCTAATTGACTATGAGCTGTGTCTGACTTACTGAAATTGTAATAAAATTTGTTTAAATGGAAATAAATACTAATGTTACGAAGACACATTGCTGTGTATGTGTAGTAGCTGTTCTGCCAATCATAGTTTGGTTATTATGCCCTTGTTTCAAGGCTCTGTGACAGAGTATTTTGGTGGTACTTTTCTGATGTGAGGTTGAATACTTTCAGACTGTGACCCAAGAGAGGCAGAGAACAGATGTCAGCAGTGTGAAATTATTTTTTTGTTTGTGTTGAAGAAAGGTTTAGTGATTTTTTTATAATGAATTTTGAAAGGCTAAATATGTGCATCACGTGAAGTATTAAAGTGGATTTAAACAAAAGCATTACAAATCCTTTGGAATGTTTGGTAAAATATTGATGTATTTGTAGCTATAACTGGTTTAAATGCAACACGTGAAGTATCAGTGAAATTTTGAATCGTGTAAATAGACAAAGTTTTAAAAGCTGGGTTTTGTTCTAGTTTGTCCTTTTTCAGTGTTTGCAGTGGCAGATGTCTTCCTTCAAGTTGAGGGCAGGGTTCTTAATATTACTAGCAGTATGTAACATTATGAAACAGTAACTGTAGCACAGCTGTTTTATTATGTTAAGCCTGGCTGGTTACCAGGATTTCTCAGAAATGGCAAATATAATTTGCCAAAATGGCATCCATATGCACTAATGTATTGCCAGTTTTTTTGGGCGTGCTGCCACAGTCTGTGCTGTCCCAACAGTTTTTCACCACTATCAGAATTTCAAATGACTCAGTATTGGCAGCGCTGGTATTTTGAGTAAACAATTCTGATATGTGGGGAGTCCTCCTTTTGAGATGGGCTTTCGCAGCATGCAGCGGTTGCTCAGGCCACTCGCAAAATTCTTCTGTAGGTTGTGTTGCTGTCTTCAAAAATTTGTACACCACCTGTCTGGCTTAATGGCTTTCTTGTGCTCAAGTGGAAGAGGGAAAGAGGAAAATCTTTATGCATAGTTGGATTTGATTCAGTGTCAGTGTTCAGGGATGAATTACCGTTTCCATTGGTAAACCTCAAATTATCTCTCTAGTATTTTTTGCTTCAGGTTAAAAAAGAAAAAATCAGCTGATCTCCTGGTATTCATTGTCCATCCTTTTGTAGACTGTGGGAAAGCACAGATATGAATGGTTCCAGTGATTTTAATTCAATTTTACAGGCTGAAGGCTTCTCTTAAAACACTAATGTATAACCTTGACAGAGAATTCCAAGGGAGCAGGGCTGAGAAATATTTTGGCTTTAAAATCAGGACCATATTCTGAAAATAGTTTCATCAGAATTGAGCTGTAGAAAAACAAGGCAAGTTCAATAGCCAAGAAAAAAAAGTCAAGTTTTGCTTCAAGTCTAGTTGTAATTAGCTGCAAGGAAGCTCCCTGTTCTCACTGAATGTTTATGAAGATTTTAGAAGCCTGTTAAAATCCGTATATGTAAGGATCTTGTGTGCATATAGATCTGTACAGAACACAGTAATTGCAAATCTGATGTGGCTTGGAAGCTTCATATGCTTTTGCAACATCAAGACTTAAACACGAAAGTCTGATCACTTCCAAGAGCTTAGCAATAATCTGTAAATTAAACCCCTGCAATTTAGGAATGGTCTTGTATGCTCTTAAAACTTCTAAAACAAAAAATCAATTTAAAAGAAAACATTTTATTTTGTATTTTATACTGATGAGCTGCCAAATCTCTGCAGCTAAATCTTCTCTTTATCCATTGGTAAAATGCAGAAAAGTGGATCAGCAAGGGAAGCTTGAGCTCTTGTCTCAGCCCTAGTATAGAAAGCTTACTCATGGAGGTGATGCAGGTAGTTCAGTCCTTGGCTCTTTGACAAGGCTACGAATAAAGTAGCAGTTGATACCACTGGATGATCACTTTGTAGGTTGGCCACTTCTGTTAGGAACTGCATCTCCTTTTGTAGAGGAAGAATGAAAAAGTAAATGCAGTATTGATATATCAAGTATATCTGTATTAACGCTCTTCTTGCTGCTGTTTTTCAGGGTTGCATGACTTGTAAAATTACTTATTTGGGGGCCTGCAGTGGTGTTTGACTGGATATTGCTGCCTGGTTCTGAATGATGTCAGAACAGGATTTGGCAGATGTTGTTCAGATTGCTGTTGAAGACCTGACTCCAGATAACCCAGGTACAGTAGAGATGGTAGTGATGACGTGAGAAGGATCATTTATATTATTGCCCATTAACAGGGTGGAAATCCCTGTTGAGGTTTTCTTAAAAATATAAAGCAGTGCTGCACATTTTTTCTGAGGTGCTTGTTAAGACTGTGTACCAAGTTTTCAATAGCTTAACTTGTATATCTTCAATACCCTTTAGATCAGATTATTTTTTTATTTTACTTTTCTTTTAAAGGCTTTATTGCCTGGGGCTTTGTTTGGGCAGAGGTAGACTAGTGCCGAAAACTGAATGAAGTATGGCCTCCTGCAATCTTTAGTTTTTCTTCAGACCAAGTATGTTTTAGGCTTTCCCTCAAATGAGAACTATGACCCATCTATTACGAATTGTTGTTTTACTTGTAAAATAGTTTCTCTCATACATTATTAAAATTCTTTGTATGTATAACCAAATGACAGTAAAATTGAAAAACACTTCTAAAAGCAAATACTGTGATATCCCTTGCTTAGAACTTGACCTACTAAGCGAAAATGTGTTGAGATCAGGTATAGACATTGATCCTATGCTGCCATTACATGTAAGTGACTGAAAGAACAGTAACTACAGTTGTGGAAAATAGAAACACATATCAAAACCCTTTTTTTCTGATCCAGAAAGAATAAGTTACTTCAGAAATGTTCCCAAAGAGTTGGAGGAGGAGCTGGGACCTGGGACCTGCCTGTCCTAGCCTAGCTGGTAGCTTGGTGCTCAGGATTATCACCTGTGGTATGGTCAACCTTAAACAAGTCTTCCTTTGCTCAGTTTGGTAAAGGAACCCAAACCTGGTCCGATCTCAGGTGATGCTCTGACCGTGAGGCTGTTCAGGGCTCTACCTCCTGATTTTACCAGCCAGGCCTTCCAGTTCTGAATTCAGTTCTTTTTTGTTACTGTTTTCTTCAAAATGTTTGCCTTTCAATGAAAGGCTGTTAGAACCTCTAGATCTGCATATGTGTGTGTATTTTGGAAAGCTTGCAGGATTTTGTTCATCAATACTGGCGAAAAATAACCTGCTACTACACTGAGTAGTGGGTGTAATCCTGTCTTTGTACAGAACTTCATTAGTACTTTTTATGGTTTAGTAAAAACATGAGGGTTCAGAAGCCTGTAGAATCTGTCAAAGCAGAGCAGTTAATGTGGCAACTCTGCTACCTCGTGGTAAGTTCGTAATAAAAAAATCCAAGGTAATGCTTGGGTGTTACATCCTCAGTGCATTTGAAACAAAGTCTTAGATTTGGATAAATGTTTTTTGAGAAGTAGTAAACCATTGTCACGTATTTAAGAGAAAACCCAAGTAAGTGTAAAAGAATACATACAATATGTTAATTAAATGCCTTTTATATTTTTTTTGTTTTATCCATTTAATGTATTTTTAATTTGAGCCTTGTCCTCTTGTATTATAAACTATGGCAATGCTTACTTTTCTTCACAGTTGTGTTGGAGAATCATGAAGTGACAGATGATGATGTAGAGCCTGCTCTGAAACGTCAGCGTATAGAAATTAACTGCCAGGATCCCTCTATTAAGGTTATGAGAATGCCTTTTTCTGCTTTTATTTGTAATACCAATTAAGTTAGCTTTCTTGGGGAAATACATTAAAAGAAAAGAATGTAAAATAAACTGTTTATACATAATACTGGAATTATTTATAGCCTTCTTGTAAATGTTTGTGCATTTTTGTGCATAAATTTAAAAGTCTGGATGATTGGCTAATCTTCCAGTGTGAAATCAGTAGCAAGAATTTTGTATGCGATATAAAATTCCATCAGAATTAGTTCCGGTGACTCAAACACCACTATTGGTACATTTTTTGATAAAGTGAATAAAGTTGACCTAAATGATAAACTTGAGCATGTATTTGTATTAGGATTTGTAGATACTTTCAGCATGTTTTAAATTACTATTTTAAGCTAACAACATCTCCTAGTAGTTAAGCTGTATTTGGTTCAGGCTCAGTAGCTCAGGCTTTTCTGTACTTGCAGAACTTCCCCTGCTGTTCTCACTAGTGTGCTTTAGTGTGTGTGCGCTTTTTTTTTGTCTTGGAGCATAAGTATATTAGTAGTATTTTAGTGCCACATGTTACATAGTATGTAATTCTGTATTTTTGAAATGGTCATAGAAACTGAAGCTCTGTATTGAAAGAGCATGGGGGGAATAGCACTGTAAACCAGCTTGATTGGGTGTGTAAATTGTAGTGGAGGGCCACAAGATGGCATAGTTGCTGTTTGCAAACGAGAATGTGTGTAACATTACCCTTTAATGGCCTATTTTTCTCAAGAGAAACCAAGTAGGATATGCTTTCTTTTGAATAAAATTGCTTAGGAAAACAGATTTTATTTATTTGCCTTTCTTGATTTGCTGTTCAGGAGAAAACCTAAGTGAGCGGCATTAATTGTCTCTGTTGATGTAATTTCCACTGTAATCATCTGAATTTATCTGTTTGGGCAGGAAAAAATCTTATTTAACTTTATCCAGGAGGATGTGTTCATAGATTTATAATCCTTTTGTTTTTACATGTATCGAATGAAAGGCTTTGGCATGTCATTTTAAATGATTTTGTGGTGTATGAAATCATACTAACAAAGCGCTTAGGTGAAAATGTGTTTGGCTTGGATGCTTTTGGCTTCTAAATATAGATCTGGAAGAATTTGAGAGTGCTAAAATGCTCCTGGATGTTGTCAGTTTTGTACGTGGCTGAATTTTGTCACTAGGCACACTGCTGCTTCCTTTAGAATTGTTTTCCAGTCACATTTATCTGGAGCTTCCTTATGTGTATGTTGCTGAAGATAAATGCGTAAGTCTTTAAAATCGGTTTCTTTTGCATTCTCCCCTTTCTAGTCATTCCTGTATTCCATTAATCAGACAATATGCCTGCGGTTGGATAGCATTGAGGCGAAGTTGCTGGCGCTAGAGGCTACCTGTAAATCACTGGAAGAGAAGTTGGATCTTGTCATGAACAAACAGCATAGCCCCATCCAAGTCCCCATGGTGGCAGGTTCTCCTCTTGGCGCTACACAGACGTGCAATAAAGTACGATGGTAAGAAAAGAACAGATTACTCATCAATGTGCTTTTTAAAATAACGTAAATCCATTTCTTTGGCATCAAGCTCTGCAGGTTTCTGTATAGCTGTAAAGAGCTTGGTATGCTGTTTATGAATGTAGAATTAATTTATCTTGAAGGTAATTTTTGTACCAGTTTCATGATGTTACTTAGAATGAGACACTGGTCCATGGACAGTTTGCAACTATTTCCACATTTCATTTTGACTTAAACCGGACTGATTCATCCATCCTCTGGAAAAGTCTCATCAGCTATTTTGGACAGGTTTTTTAGACTTGCTTTTCTTTTATTTATGTGGCTGTTTTGAGTTAATCATCATTTTAATTGCTTCTCATTTTACTTTTATTCACCAGAAATACAATGGAGTTTGTTTTATGTGCTTGTTTTCTCAAGACTCTTGCTAGAATAATATCTGTGCTTATTTTGGGGTTAGAAGTTGGAGATGGAAAACCTGTTAAATAATCTAATCCACTTTGATGAAAGAGCAGGTTTGACCTGCAGTGCCTTTATGTATGAGTTGCCTAATATGGTTTTAAATGTCTAGCTCTTGATGTGCCTGTCATTTTACCGTGGAGATGATTCCAGCCAGAGAAATATGTTTATCAAAAGACTCTTTTGTCTAACAACTTTTCCCTCCTCATTCATGTTTTTATAGCTAGAAAAAACTTAATACTTCTCTAAATAATTGCTTTTTATTCTCCGTTACAAAGGTGTATAGGCAACTTTCGCATGTCATACCATTCTAGTCAAGATATACTAACTTAATTTGTCTTTTGTCAGTCTGTTTTTCCGTCTTCTGATCTTTTTCATCACTCTCTCTGAACTTTCTCAATATCTGAAAATTATTTGGATATATTTTTGGTATGTTATACTCAGTGCAGTGTTTCAGGTGCACTACTCTAGAGCTCTATAGGAAAAATTAGTTCCTTGCTTTATGTTGTGGGACTCATCCATGTGAGGTAAGGAAAAAACCAAAACCCACCACAAACATTACCTTTTTGCTACTAGGCCACTACTTGTTCCCTGCTGTATTTTTTTTTTTTTAATTTTCAGTATTGCTATTTTTATAATAGGTATTTTAAGTTGAAAAATTTATCTCAAGGTCATAATCGCATTTTATTATGATATCTTTCAGTTCATGCATTTATGAAACAGGATGGAGTATAACCTTACTACCATAAGGGTTCAGAACTGGAGATTTTTACGTGAGAGGGATACACTCTGCTCACGTAGCTGTACCTGTTGCATAATGCAGACTGTTACCTCACAGTTGTTCACTGAACGTGATTACTTCTGATGAATGTAGTCTAATCTTTTTAAAAGATACCTTATTTGTATTTAAAAATCTAAAATAATACAGAACTGAATGTGTTTCTTGATCTTGGATGGATCAAAAGTCCTTTTTATTTTCAGTGTAAGTTTGAGTACTCTCTGCTCCTTTTGCTGTAACAGTCACCTGTCCAGTTAGGAACAGTTGATGTCCTCAAACTTTTCCAAAACAACTTTCCTTTTTAGATGTCCAAATACAATGTTTGGGCCCCAGTTCAGAATTCCTTTATTGGTCTTTGTTCTTGTGCTGGTGATGAACATCCTGACCATTGGACATCTTCCTTTTCCCTTTCTCCATTTAATTTTTCTTTAAAATAGGTGCTGTGTCTACATTTACTTAGGCTTTTGAAGGCTTCCCAGTCATACATTGAAAAGGTCAATTATGACTAAGTTCTATATCAAAAGAAATAAAGTATGTGGAATAACTATTTAGATCATAGAGCAAGTAACTAGAATATTACACCAGTGTTTTTGCTAAATACTCTTTATCAATAATTATTTCTCAAGGAACTTTCTTTAAATGTTACTAATTTTTTTTGTCATTATATTAGAAATCTTCAAGTTCTTGTGCATAAGCTGAACTTCTTACTGCAGTTTGTGCACAAAAGACTTCAAAAATATTTTCAGAAATACATGGCCCCTTTGGGAATCTATTAATTCATGTTCAGTGAATGCTTTCCTCTGTAAATTGTACTATTTTGAGTTTCTTACGGGATTTGTCAGACGTGAGGTTGTTTTTTTTTTTTTTAATCTCTGTAACCATTGGAAATTTGTCCTGTGTGTTAATGGTGAGCTTGGTGTTTAATTTTTTGTTTTGTTTTGGGTGTACAAATTTATGATGACGGCTTTTCAGGCAGTCTGAACATAATTTAGATAGAAGTCTTGAAGACTGTAAGACTCACTGCCCCAAATATGTATTAATGTTGGTATGAAGTTGCACATTATCAAATGCATCTTGCCAATAAAGCACTGAGGGCTTTTTGTTCTTTTAGCAGTCTGTGGCCTATATGACTCAAAAGAAAATAGTTAGGGGTGTATGTGTTTAACTTGGCATTAGTAACACTTCAATTTCACAGTGATAGAATGTTTCACTGAATTCCCTGTCTCTCATTCTTAAAAACCTTTATCACTTGTTGATTATTTCCAATTAAAGCCTGCGTGGACTGTTCTGTTGTATCAACTCTCTGTATCGTTCCCTCTTCGGAGAGCTGCCAACAAGAGTTAGTATTTTGGATAGTGATTTTCAGATTCTGCATCTGAATGAGATTCTTCAACCTCCTTCTCCTCCTTGTGCCACTACAATAGTACAGGGTTTGCCACTCTAAAAAAAACATTGTAGTTAGCAAAAGCGTGTCAACCAGATGGTACTACACTGCCAGTAAAGCAGACTCTCACTCTTTTTTTAATAAATACCTTAGGTTTTGTGATCTTTTCTCTTCCACTCTATGGTGAATTTTGTTCACAGTTTTTCTGGTAATTTAGTTACTGCATTAATTTGGTGTAGATTTAACATAATCAAAATTTGTTTTACAGCAGTGCACACAGTAAAGTATACGAACATTATAAATTCACACAGTTTGATTGCTTTGTGCTATTTGTGCTTTTAAAATTAAATTAATTTCCTAAGACTTGTCAGTTTGAAATATGCTTAGGTCATCATGTGATGAAAACAAGGGTGACTTGGACAGAGGAGCTTTCTTCCGTGTCATCTTGTGGTGGAATTGTGTAGTTACAGTGTACCAGGTGAATTCACAGCTATGCGCTATGGCCTGCCTTGACTATGATGTGGAATTTTATGCTGTGTGCAGCACTGTACACTGGCTGCTTATACGAAGGAGTGATAAAGTATAATCTGTCCATATAGCTGCATTAGGGAGGCAGAAGTCTTACATTGTAATGGTTGTCAGATTTACGTTCAATGATAAGTTGTTTTTTCTAGTAAACTTAATACGTTGATTTATTGGGATAACTTGTACCTTTGTGCCAAACTGTTGTTTCCAAGTTTTAAAAATTATTAGGGAAATGAAGCAGAAGTTTTCAAGCAGACTTAGAATAAATCTGGAACCACCCCATGTTATTAGCTCCCAGGACAGAAATGCAGTGCATTTTAGAGTCTCGTTCTGCTTTCTGTCTCTTTATTAAACACACGAGGAGTGATATGTGTGGAAATCTTCCAATATCCTTTTCTGGATATGTGATTTTTGAAGGCTTGCTGACGTTTCTTGGAAAACTACGAAATGTTGAATTCAGAAATAACAGTACTGTCTACTGCTCTTGATATTTTGTGTGAGTACATCTTCATGAAAGCTGGCTTGTGTTCTCAATTCTTTTCTTCATATTGTTTACTCTGATCCGCTGTTACTCTACTTCCTTATATACTAGCTAATTGCAGTGCAGATAAGGAAGAAAATAAAGGATACGTGGTGCTGTGTAATGAATAATTTGAATGAACAGTTGAGATACAGAGGAACAATAGGCTGACTTTTAGATCTCCAAGTAAGAAGTTTAGGCTACAGCAAAAACTAACAGGAGAAAACTTCTTTTGAAAGGAAGTCATTCCGAATTTGTGACATGTAAACTGTTTTGAGGGAAACAGCAATAGGCCACAAACAATATGGAAAGACTTGTAGCTGTTGTATTTCAATAAATCATCACATGAAAAGCAGAGCTAAACAAGTGTAGTTTTGTATGGGTTTTTGTCTTATGTCCTCTACCTTTTCGCTGGACAAGCCTTGTGTTTCCTGTATGGTCCATGACGCTCCCTGCTGTGGGATTTTGAAATCTTCCATGCTATTCCCATGAGAGTAGCATATGCGACTGCTGGAGCTAGCTGCTGTGAGGTAATGGATGAGACCTTGCTGACTTTCTATTAGTGGGGTGTAGCGTTTGGGCTTGTCCTTACCCCAGCCTCAGATTTTAACAGGTGTTTATTATCTCTTAGACCTCTTTCTTTTTTGTCAGATTTGGTCATAAGACTGCAAAGTACTAGTTGGGATTGGAGAAACAGCATGATGTTAAATCTTATTTTCTTGGGGGGGGAGGGGGGGGAAGAGAGTTTTAGAAAGCATTTTCTCAATGTTTAGTGGCTGCTGCTTAAAAATACGTGGTTTCCAGGATTACCTACAAAGACATAGTGTTAATAGTTTTTTAAATTTCTTCCTTGGAAGAGAGGCTGTCAGAAGGTTTTGGAACTAGTAGAATGGATGACAGAAATCCTTAGATTGCACAGAGTTACGCTGAACTATATGGAGCTTGAAAAGAGACAAGAACAGTAGCAAAATAATGTAATAAATTAGCAATGGGAGTATGTGTATTGTCCCGGTGTTCTGAGCTTTGTCCGGCTTTGTGCAGCATTAGTACAGCCCTGCTTTTCCATCCAGGAAGCGATTGTCTCTCTTCCTCTGTCTGCAACATTTCCTGGCAGTATGGCTATTAAAAACCTCTAATTTCTTTTCTTTTATGAGGTACCATGCTGGTCAAAAATTCCAGTAGCTGCTGAGAGTTTCTTGGATAGGAGAATTGGTGCAATGCCTGATGGTCTGTCAGTATGGCAGCCTCAAATGATAAGTTTGAAATTCAGCATGTGCCCAGGTCTTGAGATTTATAAATTGATGAACACACAGTGTGACAGTGCGACTAAAATCTTTTATCTGTGTTTTGAAGAAAATATTTCATCTGAAAGATTTCAGTCCAGAAACAGTGTTATTTTTGTCAACATCTTTCCATTAATCATTTTTCTGAGTGGGTAACCCCAAGTATAAATGGTTAAGGATGATTGCTTCAGATAACATAGGAATTTGTTTTGGTTTCACAGAACCCTCCATCACTTGTTTTTATGGGTATTTTCTGCAAATACTACATTGTACAATTCTGCTCTGTTATTTGGGAAATTTTTGTTGGGTAAATAGATGTAATTGAGAGCAGTTTTTAAAATGTATTAATTTTGGAGAGGATTTAAATTTAAAATTGGTATTTTCTTCATACTTAATAAAAGTGTTTCTGATGAAATATGGAAATTCATAGGTAAATGGAGTTTTTCTTTTTGTTCAGATATTTTCCTTGAGCCTTTGTTATGGTAAAGTTGAAATACAGACCACATACATCTGGTTCTTTACCATATGCGTTTGTGGCTAACTGATTAAGGATACTGATCGCTATGTGTAGAGATAGAATTGCATGTATTTTTGTCTTTAATGGGAACTGGAGAGTTAAGTGGAATTGCAGAGTTCAAAGCACTCAGTAACTGTGCAGAGACCCAATATGGTATCCTTGAACAAGACTTGTTAGCGGGGTTGGACATTAGCTTATTAAAGCGGAGGTGCTTCAGATAGTCTTGTCTGCAGTTAATTGTGGTGTTGGTAGGTTCAATCAGCTAGTTTTAGAAAACAGCACTTGTCTTTTTTTGTCTTAAGATAGAAACCAAGTTTTTTTTCCATGCAAAAGAGAAGGCTTGATGCAGTTGTGTACCAGCTGGGATGTACGAACTTGCTTTATTTTTGTAGGTGTAGATCATTAATGTGTTTGTTTTACCATTAAGTTTAATCAGCAGGGTGTAGTAGGTTTTGAAGAACAGGATTTGTTCCTCCACTTAGTTTGTGGTGTGCCAGTTGGCAAGCCTTTTGGCTCCAGATTTCCCAAGTTCCAGATCCATGTTTCTGGTGTGTGATTGTTTCTTTGTTTATGAGTGGTTTTGTAGCCAAATAATGCAAAATTGAAAACTGAGATGATTTTAAGTGAGGTTGTAAAGCAGGGGGATGTGGGGTGGAAAGAATTGTAGGATGACTGTTCTAGATTTAGCAAAACTATTGTTGCTCCTGCATAAAGTCTTTAGGAAAAAAACCAAACAAACCCTAAAGAAATATAATCAAGGTATTGGTATAAAAACCAAAATAGCTAGAATTCTATTTTATATATATTTTTTTTCTGTGAGTTACAAACCCCTTGACCAATCTAATTTCATGTTATCAGGTATTGAATAGCTTTTTCATTTTTGTTGCATTTTTATCATAAGGATTTTTATAGATTATAATAAACTATCCTACTATGCTAATCCAGGCTTTTTAAAAAGAAGAGTAATTCTTCAGTTCTTATTGCTAAATAGTGGCTGTTGAGTCTCTGGTGTATATAGTTAACCTCTTTCCCACATTTGCTGCAGTTGATACTATAACTCATTAGGTGATGTAAACCAGTATCCAAATTTAATTTAGGCTATTTTTCCCCCCCCCTTTTTTTTTAAACTTCAGTGATAAATTAACATTGTAAACCTTTGGGATTGTTACTGTCTTTACCTGAAGTTAAGAGCTAACTGTCCCTCTCTGGAAATACACCCTCTTCAGGTCTGAAGACTCTACATTTGCAGGAAGGTTTTTTTTTTTTTTTTTAAGTAGCCAGTTTGAAACAAAGCATGTATTGAGGAATATAGTATCCTGAAAGATGTATGGTATATGGTTTATTTTCACGTTGCAGGTACATTACTCTGCCTGCTGAGAGCCTGATCTCATGCACTGAACTCTAGGCCTGAAAAAATATTTCCCTGGAAGCAGATTTAGTCTTCAAGACAACTCAGCAGACAGCTCAGCGAAAGATGTAAAATTAAGCCGTGTTTTGGGGAGTGAGAGGGAGTGGAGTGTTACAGATAATGTCTTGAAAATACAGTCAGCCATTTGGGGTGTTAATCAGAACGTATTATAAAGGTCTTATTTGGAGAAGCTGTGGAGTTCATCAGGTTTTCAGAAATTCTTGTCACTTTCTATAAGCAAGCCGGGTTTATTTATCCTTCAGTATATCTTATGTTAGAGCCAATTTCTGGGGCCTCCTCCAGCAGTATCTTTAGTGCAAACCTTCAAGTCTGGGAGCGGCTGACAAAAACACAGATGAACTTTTGTCATTGTTTTGGACTGGACCCTGTGGTATCAATAAACTAACAACCTTTCCCTGTCACTTTCTGTCATCAGTCAATGGTACTGTGCAAACATTTATTTTAAATTACCAGTTCAAGTGTCACGTCTGTAGCTTCAGCCAGTAAGAGTTCTGCTTAAAATTAATAGGTTTGTTTCATGAAGAATTGAGGATGATTGTGCTGCCCTCGTGAATAGCTCTTTCATGCAAGTCCAGTCTGTTTATGTCTGGGCACGGAAGGGGTTGAAGTAAAATGGCACAACTGTCTGTGATCTGTTTTCACCATGTTCATTTCAGGTACACTCACAATTAGGGAACAAAGTCAATATTAACAAAATGTAAAAATCATAATTAAAACTTAATGACTTGAGAGGATTTTACCCCCTTTTATGAATTTAAAAATTTTTGTTTAGAGTCTCAAGTTTCTTAAAGAGCACATACATATAAGCAAAATTTTGATATTTTGATAAAAACTTTCTGGTAAAGTGGAATTTCATAGAATCATAGAATAGTTTGGGTTGGAAGGGACCTCTAAAGGTCATCTAGTCCAACCCCCCTGCCGTGGGGGGGTTTGACTAAGGGAATCAGAATTTGAACTGCCTTTCATAATTGCATTGATTGGTCCACAATGCTGTTCTTTTTCATGCCTTTTGGGGCCTCTGTTTTCAGTTCTACTATCTCTCATTGTTTGTTTTTTTTAAATCCTTACTGCAAAGCAGGTGATAAAGGGGTTTCTTACACATGCATTTGTGTATAAACACTCACACGCACGCACACTCACTCTCCTTTTCAGGTTGAGTACGTGAAGCATGTTTTGTATGGTTTTCTTAAATGAAGGAAGTTAGCTACTATCACCTTACAATGCCAGCAAGCGATGAGCAGTATTTTAGTCTGGAAGAATTGTTGTGGCTTGAAATATGTAAGTGGATAGACGAAAAACCCAAATACCTTCTTGAGGTGTAGTAGACATGTTTATCTGAAAATTATGGTTCTGTCTTGCACTCAAAAATTCAGTTTATGAAACTGAACTAATCAAATAAAGGAATTCTTTGATTAGATGTCAGCCCCTCTTTCTTTATCCAGGGCTGCATAGTGTTAGTTTCTTTGGCTGCGGTATGGAGAAAAAAAAAAAAGCTTGACATCTTCGATTCCTTGAAAAACACATCAATGCTTTCCAAAGTCTCCTAATTTGTCACAAGAACTTGTCAGCCTCAACATTTTGAGATTGATTCTGGTCCTGCATAGCAGTAAAAATACCGATTTACATCTTTTTATTTTTCCTGCATTGAAACATGCATTTCATGTAGAAGTACCTGCTACGAATTAAGTAGACTTCTGCGATTCATTATATTTAGGATCGATACAACTTTATATTGAAAATAGTTTAAGAACTCTCATGACTCTGATTTTTATCTTTATTTGCTGTATCCTGTAAGATTTACAGCAGCAGTGCTGCAAACAATGGTAATTCTTGCTTTGGATATTTATGCTGGAGACTTAGATATTTTGAAATTAAGCTTGCCCTGTTGGTTGTCTGTCTGGAGTTTTTGTTACAGACTATTAGCAAGTGAAGATTTTTTTTGTTACAAACCATCAGTTTGTGAAGATTTTACATTTACTCCCTTCACTATTGGGAGTTAAAATTCACACAGGAATAAAGAGAAATGGCATCTTGGATTTAAGAAGCTTATACAGCAGTGTTCTCATTGGAATTTTGCATTCCATTATTGTTGCATTAAGATATTGAGGAGCCAAGTGTTTAGTAATTTGTTGTTGGGATTTGATAAATTCAGAAACAATGTATAACTTCCAGATAGCATTTAGGTTGAGAGTGCAAGGTCAGTTATGGAATTAAAATAACAATTTAATACCAGCATTTCATCTATGTTTTGGAGTGTTCAATAATTCATGCATGTATGGGATGGAACTTAATCTATAAAACTTTAAACTGACCAAGATTTGAACTGTGTTGATTCATTCTCCCAAGTCCAATTTTTCTTAAGTTAATGGTTTCTGATGAAATATCGTTTATAATAGTCCAATGATTCAAATGAGAGCCTAGCAAGTAGCAGCTGATAACTTATGTCTGAGAAATGGATGCAAAATGTGTGGCTTGGATCTTTTTAATTATGGTGGTAGTGTTTAAAATGTACCTGTGAGGCTTGAAACACTAGAAATAATCTTTTAGAAAGATATAATTTTGAATTCTTAAATATAATGCTAGCTAAGATTTTCAGCAATATACACTGAAAATAAAGACTTAGGTAATAAACTTCCTTCAAGTTTTAGACAAAGGTTTCAGTCTTGTAGATGTGTTACAAGGCTTAATATTTTACTTTTGCCAGGTAATCATGCAGTAAGTTTTCCTGGTTGTTACTCTTAGCCCATGACAAATGTGAAATCCTTTAAATTAGGAGGTTTAAAGCATCGGAAGTAATTTGTGCTTGCTCTGAACCACATGTCGGTAAACAGTTTATTTATTCCCACTTGGCTAATACACAGGAACTTTTTTCTGCGTCTGAGACCTTAGTGAATCCTCTTATTTTCATTTGGTAAAGAAAACCGTATGTGAAAGTTATGGCACCAAAACCAGAAATGCAGTTGTGTGAAGTCCCTTGTGGTGCAATATCTTGCTATTCACAATAGTAAGCTAAGAAACGAGAGAACTGAATGTGCACAGAATTTGCCCCTTGTGCCAAGACATTTTAGAAATCAACATCCTTTAATTGTAAGGGTATCTGAGGATGAAAAAGAGAGGCGTACATGGGGATCAAAAAGGCTTTGAGTTTTATACCCATTCTAGGGGGACATTTACTAGTATAATTAGTATCTAAGAACATTTAAAACCAATTATAGTAGTATTAAAATGTGGGTTAACCTACCCCCTTGCGAAATCCCATAAGGTCATATTAGATTAATTCTGGGGAAAGCAGAACATTTACTTTAATTCTATGGTTCTGTGAGCATAGCCAGCTATTGCATTCGAGAAATAAATGTAAAGGGTGCATGACTTGAAATTTGGTTCAGGACAAATGCCTTCATACGGCTCATGCTTTTCCTTTTGCCTAAATAAACAATTGAATAGAATTATTGTGTTTAATGAAAGTGGAGAGTTTTTACCTCGTGAATGTTGTAAAATGGATGAAAATTATTATTAGGATTATATTTTAGTGCAACTCTAAAAATCTTAATATATTTGAAGCAGTGCACTGGATTGTGGAAGCATGTGTTACTATGTATTTTAAGAAGTAATTTATCAAGGATATAATAAACAGAAGGGGGCAGAAAAGCTTTATATATTCATTTGGATTCCAGTTTTGAGAATTTAAATATTTTTAATGTTACAGTCTCTGGAGATGCTTGGGAGTTTGAAAATCCAGCAGTAAGAGCATTCCCTGGAAACTTTTCCTGTAAGTTGGGGTATTTAGTTCTGCGACTACAACAAAACAAATGAATGAACAGGAGAGCAGCTAATCAATTTGTGATTAAAGGGGGCAAGTCTTCATCTTCCTTTGGAAATGACAGAAATTTGTGTTTAAAAATAATTTGTATACCAGTTTACACCAGATTAAAGTACCAGTAATACTATTTTTAAAAGTTGCAAAAAGAACTGGGCTTGCTACTTATGGAAAATAATACGTAGTAGTATAGTTTTAAAAGAAATAATCTACAGTGTTTTTGGAGAGTCCTAGTTTTACTTTAAGCAAGGTGGAAAAGAGCTATAGATGGATTCAGAGCTTCAAAAGGATGAAACAGAAACATCTAGCAAGGTCTCGGCAAGGTTGGTAAAATGGCAGAGAGCCAGTCTTCCATCTGCTTTATTTGGCAGCAGATGCTATTTAACTGATACATTTCCAAACGTAAAAAACACACTGTTTGGAATCTGAATGTCTTTCCAAACAGAATTTTTCCTTTTTGTGGAACTGTATGTTTTTGCATATCTTTAGCTCAATCTCTTTGTTCCATATTGAAGGGTGGAGTATGAGACAGGAAATCTGCTCCTAATAACTTTTAAAATTGTATTCTTTGTAAAAAGTGAAGAGTGGTGTTTCTTTAACATCCCTTCAGGGTATATGGAAATTAAAGATTCAGTACCAGCTCTCAGAGTAGCAGCATCCTTGGCCTTTCTATAAAAGTGTGTGTGCGGTGGCAAGTGTACATAACTGGTTGGGTAATTATGAAAAGCAAGAAAAACAGATGCATGATGGAAATTATTTACAAACTGGCTCTGTAAGAGCTGTGTGTTTGGGTTCTGTTTGCAGAAACCAATGTTGTATTTATTTGCAGTTTGTTATCTGGTGACCATCGAGGCTTCAGATACTGTAACTAGTGTCTTGAAAGCCAGTGCATAATGCTGCTTCCTTCACCTCAAAACTTCTAGTGCCACATAAGTCAGACTTTTGCTGATATTGGAATTTGTAAGAAAATTTGGAAAATAAATCTAGAAGTAGCTAGTTGTATAATAAAGGATTCAAAATCTTTACTTTTGTTTCACACAGTGTTTTCTAAACGTATAGCAATTTCTATTTTGGTACTAAGGCTGTGGTAGATCATTTCATTCATAGTAGCTGTGTTCAAGATCAGTCAAGTCTACGTATTTTGTTATAGAAAATGACTGTCCATCCCTTATAGATCAGCCTTTCTCATTTCATGTTTAATACAATCTCCAGTAGGCTGCAGTACTACTACTTATCTAGTTCAGGAAGTTAAGGCTCAAAGAAAGGTAACAGCTGTAAATGTCTTTCTATACTGTCTGAATAAAAGATATCTTTGCTGTTGTTTTTTTGAGTACATTTGTCTTTAAAGGGGCTTGTATTAACCTGTTAATTAGAAGTCATGACCTGTCCTTTTCTTGTCCATAATCAAAAGTAGAAGACTAATAATTAATGCCATTTCTGTTACGGTGTTTTTCAGTCCTAGTTATGTTGCTGGCACATGGCCTGGATGGACTGGTGTTTGCTGCTTTTGTGTATCTGCTTAGGCCAAAAGGTTCTTCGGAGACTGTTTCACTGTGCATTTAATTTTTACGGAGTTCCAGTTGTTTGAAATAAAAGAAATAGTTTTGTGGTTTTCTTGGTTTGTTTGTGTGTTGTTGTTTGTTTGTTTGTTTGTTTTTAAACAGAGTATGAAGTTGCTTGTGTACCCATACAGGTGTTGTAAAATCCCTGAAGTAACAAGCTTGACTTTTTAAGTGGTAGGTTCTTTGGGTCACTTGTGTTATCTGGCTGTTGGTTAGCTGGTGAACTAGTTGGAAATGGGTGTTGTCATTTATGAATGATTACACTTGATTGTACAGGTGCATTTAGCTTTTCTCAGAGCAGAATAATCTACAACAGATTTTAACACTTTTAAAATTGGTTGATAAAATTGGTCTTAAAGCTAGTAATTCATGTCTTTCTGATTGTCAGCCAATTCAGAGGCTCTCTCTGTAGGTAAGGCTGCGTACAATAAACTATATAGATATATTTTGTAACTTGGAAAATGTCTGGCTCTTACTTATTTGAGCTGAAACTTTGATGTTAGATGTTCTTAAACTGTTAACAGTATGTTTTAATAAATGCTGCATTTGCTTTATCTTTATTATAAATTGATTACAGCTTTCTCAGTTTTCAGATCCATGAATCTCTTTCCAGTGATGGCTGGTGTACTTTGGCTTGTCTTTTTACAGGACCTAGTCATTAGTGCTGTCTTTATAATGTCTGCTCTTACATGATGTTCCAGATGCAAAGAATCCAAAGATAATTTTTGATGACTGAGCCCTTACTGAAAATGATGGATAACACTGCTGCTTTTCTGGCAATTGGCTGTGACTAGGTGAATGCCACAGTTTAGGGACATTAAAACTTTAACTGTTCAAGTGCCCACACAGCTCTCTACCCTATAGCAGGTGTCCCACTGGTCTTCATCGTGGTGAATGGTTTGCTTGTTGGCAAGTTTGCTCTCTCCTGGGAGGTGAGGAGCTGCATTCATTTTTTTGGCATAAATCCAATGTAATTTTTGTGTATGCTTTGCCAGTTTGTGGTTTTGTTCATGTATACCATAGTGTAAATTCGTAAGTCAGTTTTCTCATTCCTATTTGGATAGGGAATCTTAACTGTATGTGCAGAAGGCAAAGGAAGCAGGTGGTCATCAAGAGGAAGGAGCATTTTAACATTATCTTCCTAAATAGCGATGAAAAGATCCACAGAGTGGCTGTTCTTACAGATAAACGCAAGTGTTAGTGAAAGATGATAAAGCAAAAAAAAGTAAGGAAGACACCACACTTCTAAGATGGTATTTTTTTCTGTATCATTTGAAAAACTTAAATTTCCTTCATGGTAGGGTTAATTGTAATATTCCTCCAGAGCCCCCACACATGCATGAGCTATACATTTAAGTCTTCATATTCGTCCCCAGCAGTAAACTGGAAAATACTAGAGTTCAAGGTCTCTTTCCCAGACTTGTTTTCCTTAAGGCTGTGTTTGGCTGGAGACCCTTAGTACAAGCAGTCTGCCAGCAGTAACTCCAACTCCTGCCTTCCTGATCTCCTCTCTCTCTGCATCTCCTAATGCGTACACTAGAGGAAGATGAGAATGATATCCTCAGGAGCCCTGCCTTCCAGATAAGCAGCACACACTGCGTGGGCGTTGTAGTGACCACAAAGTATTATATAGACAGGAAACAGCGGTTCACGTGGGTGTGGCTAGCTGAATGTCTCTAAGCCAAGCTCTGTCTCCGAGCTCTTATTTACCTATTTGCAGATGTTCACATGTGCAAAGGAGGCTCAGAAATGGTCTAAACAGAGGACTCTCTTCTTCCTTTAACTGGCTGAGCACTGCTATAAATAATCCATTAACTGGTCTGTATTAGTGGGTCTAGGAAAACAAGAAGAATAACTTCTTGTCTGAAAATTTCAGTCTGAGTTTTTCCACAAGTAATTTTCATCCATTTGCAGAAACGCTTTTGATCTTGTACCTTGTGGAAGATAGAAATGTCAGTTAGTTCCTTTCGCTTTATTTTTCTCTCTTTCTAAATGAAAACCTCATCTGGGAAGAGGAGGAGATGATGGTCCTGGTATTGCCAAAAGTTCTTTTATGTCATTGGCTGCATTGTGTGATTGACAGGTTATTGGCAATGAAAAACCAACAGTTAAGACTAACGATCATATCTGACTCACACGTTTTCCATACTGAAAATTACCTTTGGCAGCAATTTTCTTATGCAAAATATAGAATATCCTTTTAGATTTAAAAAAAACGGCAGAGGCTAAATATGCATGCTTGAAAATCATTATCTGGCATGTTATTTTTTTAGAAATTCTTTCACCTGTAATTTAACAGATTATTTGGTAAACTGCATTTAAAAAGAACTCCCCAAATATAATAATAATATCTGTAGGTTGCATGCATTTTAAATTTTTTACTAAGTTGTGTCCAAGAATAGGCAAATTGCAGAACCAGTCTCTCGAAGTTCTAATGCTTATGGGGAAAGGAATATGTGAACACAAATGGAAAGTACTGAAGCCTACGCAACAACACTGGGTTTGTGAAGCACTCCCCCTGACCCCTCTTAATAGTTTCTTTCCATCTTCTCCATGAGTATAGTGCTGGCAGCGCTCACAGAGAGAACTGCTTCATTTGGGATCCGAGTGAATATCAGAAGCTTTCCTCCTTCTTCATGATTTTTGTTTTCTGTGTTTTAGTACATAACTAATGATTAAAGTTGATTCATCTTCAGTATGAGATGTACAGACTGAAAAAAGAAATTAGAATAATCTAGTATGGGGATGCACTAGTCTGTAATAAGTTTTAATGATTTCCTCTGATGGATTTTTGTCAGGTTCGCCCAATATTTTGACTTACATAGAATTCCTTGTTTGATTTTGTGCATATTCAGCAGATTTCTTATTGTTGTCTCTTTAAAATAAATAAATCTGAAAACAGAGAATACAACATCTCACAGGAAAGTTAATGGGAAGCACATTCCCATATCTGCAGGGAATCTTGTGGATATCCGTCTCTTCTGTGTACAAATTGGAGTCTAAGACAATCCTCTGAAACTCTCTCTTTTTCAAGCATAATGGCACCTTTTTGTATTGGTCCCAATTGTTATTTTCTTTTTCTTCCAGATAAGTAACTGCTCAAGTTTCACAACACCATCTCTGAAAAATTTCTGCCTCATGATTCCTCATTGTCAGAATTTGTCAGCAAATTCTGTAGCCATTCTTGTTCCATGTAGAACATGGACCAGAATTGTAGTTTCTTGGTTAACATTTATGACATTTTGAATGGAAAGGTTACCTCATCCTCCTCATGCAGACTGCTTTTGAAAGCACCATCCTTCAGGAGTTAAGCATTAAACATCATAAATTCCTTCTCCTTTAAGACTGAAAAAGAACTGAGTGAGTTTTACTGGGGTCTTTATGTTAGTAGACACAGAACACAGAAATAATCTTTTACCCAACATTAATGATTCCTGGTAATAGACAAGAAACTTCATTCAGTTACTTTCAAACTAGATGTAGAGTTCCTACTCAGGCAGGTTAATCACAGAGAAAGGTTAATTGGTGGTTGTAGATTTGTTGTGCTGCGTTAAACGTTTCCAAATGCTTATTTTAGCTGTTCTCTACCACTGTGCTTTCTGTGTGACTGTTTTCTCTTCAAACTGCTTTGTAGAGTCTTTGAGTCCTTACAACTTGATAACAGTTCATTTCCAAATGTAAAACAATTGATGGACAATTTGGTGGTAGCTGTGGCTTGTTACGGAGGTTTTCCTTGTGTACGTGGTGTCTGTTTTTGCCTTTGTGCTGTATAGCCAGGAAAATACGTGTCAGTAAAATGGTATGTTTAGTTAGTGGCTCCTCCCAAAACAACTGTGAAGGTAGATTTTTCCTGCCGATTATCCACTCTGCTGACTGGGAAAAGTTAATTCTTAGAGAGGAGCCAGTGTTTTCATGGGTGTTTGTTTAGGGATAAATTTGAAAAAAAGCTTATGCATTGAAGTAAGCAAGCTTGAACGTACATTGACGCATTGAAGAGGGGATGAATCTGTGCTGGTGGGTTGTATAAAAGTATTTCCTTATTCTAAATTTGCTTAAATTAGCTATATGCCATCCGGCTCACTCTCTAGACTGTCTTCCTTAAAAATGAATATTCTTTAATAAAAAAAAAAAAGGTAACCCCCCCCCCAACCTCTTCCTTATTTTATGTCAAGTTTTAGTGCTAAGACTCTTTCAAATATAAACTTAATAGGAGCAAAATCCTAAGGACTTTATAAATGTAATTTTATTGCATTTATCTCTACAGCTGAAATTAATTATTCAGTGTGTTCATTAAAAATAAGCTTTGGTAAGTGACATTTTAAACAGGCATTCAGAAGTGATTGCAAGAAAGATGGTGATAAAGAACAGTGTCTAAAAGGAAGCGTAAAATTCTTGAACATTTTAAACTAGCCTGTAAAAACTTCAAATGTAGCTGTTTGGACAATTTGGGAAATGTAACGAGAACACGTATTGCTGCTAGACTGGGGGACTGCCAACGTTGCCATGGATCGGTATTTTATCAAGTATTTGGTGTGGTTTTTTAAAACATGCAGTGCTGGCATTGAGAAAATAGAAGTTGTCATTTTTTTTTTAAATAAGAAATGTGTGGGTGTTTTTCCTCTTGATAATGAAGAAAATTTTGAAAAGGTGACTATGAAAGCATCATAAACCCTTATGCTCTAGATAGCAATTAAAAAAAGCCAACAGAAACCCCCCATTTATTGCTTAATACAATTCGAACTTCACATACACATGAAAAGCTATAGTACACTCTGTACTTGTCTATGATTAGACAAACATCTTCCAGAGCTTCTCAAGGTTTGCAATCCAACAAATCATTGGCAGTCCATGAGGAATCCCATTTGTTCCTAGCAACAGATGCAATTACTGTAAGAGGGAGGCAGAGCATTAGGCCCTGGGGCTTTTTGTATCCAAAAAACCTGTGGTCAACCATTTTATCTGTGCCAAAGTTGAGATCCATTTATTGTTAGCTCTTATGACAGTTTCTTATCTTCTCTTTAGGTCTTAATGATGGATATTGTAGTGCTTAAAATTTTATATGGACACATGAATATTCAAGCAAGCAGGCACTGTATTGCAGCTGGAATAAACAGAGTTGCTGTCATCAGATTTGTTTAATTTGTGTTTCAACAATTAGCCAAGGAATACAGTTAGGAAAAATAAATGACCATCAGTCATGTTTGAGATGTTGGACCAGTAAAAACAATAGCGGAAGCAAAGAGAAAGGAGAAGGCCTTCTCTGTCACTAAACCACAAATTTTCTTCTAAGTTCTCTCCTTAAGTTTACCATGAGCACAGTGGAAACAGTCTCAAATATCAAAACCATGCCTTAGAATATTGAGTAATGGTGTGGGACTAATGTTAATAATCTCTGAAACCAAATTAAATGATAAGCTGCATGCTGGAGACAATTCTTTACTTCATATTTACTTTTGTATTATGGTGTAGACTTAGTGTGTTTTTCTATGCAACACTTCTCTAGTTATTTCCTTCTACATTGTCATCATAAGTGATAGAGAAGGCTTTCTGGTTTCTCACACGCTAAATGCTTTTCTGTTGTTTGTTTTAGATTTTTTTTTTGTATGTGAAATGCACACAAGAAGTAGTTTAGTCTTGTCATTATTTAAAGTTACAGTCTGTCCCTGTTCTGCTCTCATGCCCCTAGTACCACTCTCGTCTCCCTGCCCTCCACAAGCCCCCAGCCCTGGAAGACAATACGTGCTTTTTAACTAAGCCCATCATCCAATTTTGCAATAAATACTTCTACATTTTTTTTTCCTAGGAATTAGCCTACTGAAAATGGTGTATTACCATGTAAGCTGGCCATAGTATCTCTGAAAACGATCACTCTCAGACTTTTCAAAACAAGAATTTGGTGGCTCTTTGGAGCTGTGATGTACAGACTTCCTCCTGTGTATCTTGAGATGACGAATTCTTTATCGCTTTGCCAGGGGTCGTGGACTTTTATATAATTCCATTGAAGCCATCTGTCCTCTGAAAAAATTTGAGTACTTGAAATGGTACAGATGTAAAATTTGATGGATTATCAGCTTTAGCATTTGATACATAACCACGATGCTGGGAGAAAGAGCTAGGCTTAGAGGCAGTCTCTGTTTTTAAGTAGAGTATTTAAACCATAAGACTGTGTTAATGTATTATTTATAAGGTTTGCTCCTTTACATTCCATTTTCCTCTCTGATTTTTCTCTTGTAGTGTTGTCCCTCAGACCACAGTAATACTGAACAACGACCGGCAGAATTCAATTGTAGCCAAGATGGTTGGGCAGGAAGAGCCATTGAGCAGAACAGCGGATTCTCTGGAAAATATCCTTAGCAAGTTAGTAGCAGTTACGGGAATCCTCCCCCTTCGTGCCCTCCTTTGACAGATCAATATCAGTCTCTGCAGCAATTTGAAGTGCAAAATGAGGAATGTTCTAGGTAATAGTGGGGGAAAAACATTGAACCGGTACTTGAATATTTTATCAGGCTGACAGTTCTGCCTAGGGAAACCTCGTATCAGCGGTAAAGGTACAGAGCAATGCTTCACTCTTGATGGGGAGAGAACATCTTGGAGAATCTGGGATTAGTTCCATGCTAGTTGACAGCTGACAGTTGAAAGGAGGAGTGCCCATAGCTACATATTTTTTACATGGATGTGCGATCACTTGGCAACATGCCAAGAGCCTGTATTTAACCAACTGAAGGAGGATTATGCAGCAGCCCAGGAAGGCTTGTTAGAATTTGTACTGTCTAAAGCAAATTTTAAATTAAGTGGAACTGAAGATGCTGGGTAGAAAACGTTCTTAAAGAATATGTTTTTATAAATCATTTAAATATTTTTTGTTTTGCGCATTGGGCCTAGACTTTTCCATTGATGCAAATTTAGAAAGTGCGCATCTAAAATTTTTTATTTCTTCTGCTATTTTCTTCCATTTTATTTTGCTGGATAGCTCTGAGTTATAAACAGGAGTAGGCTTGTTTAAAGGAGTATGCTTTTATAATACATTTAATTTTGTCAATTAGTGTTTTTAATTCCCTTATAATGATGCTATTCCTGATTAAGGATTGTGTTTTCCCAAAGTTACGTACTTTTCTTTTCCATAGTGCTGTTCCTGGACGTAGGCAGAACACCATAGTGGTGAAAGTTCCAGGGCATGACGATAGTCACAATGAAGACGGAGAGAGTGGCTCTGAGGCCAGTGACTCAGTTTCCAACAGTGGACAATTAGGAAGCCAAAGTATTGGGAACAATGTCACGCTTATTACGCTGAACTCTGAAGGTATGCTGATCTAACTATAAGGTTACTTGAGCAAAGTAAATGTGGTGATGGAATGAACTAAGATTCAACTGGAAGCTTCAGAGATCATATCATGGGTCCAACCTTGAATTGTTAGGCAGTACAGCAAGCATCAGATAGGAGTGAATGAATCTGAATGAATCATTTGGTTGTTTGGTGTGTGTTTGGCTTTTTTTTTCCCCCATTTTTACTAGTTTTACAGGCAGAACAGCTAATGAAAATTACTTGTAAAATTTAAGTATGCCCCACTATAGCAGTGTAGCTTTATATTTTAAACCCTTTAAATTAAAACATGCAACCTGCAGGATTTCCCATCACCAAGTTGAAATACTGTTTCAGAACAATAAATGCCTTCTCTGGGAAGTAATACCTACTAGTCCAGCTCCTCCTGTAACTTATTATGCCAGTCCACTTGTGTAATTCTTGTGAATGTAAAATAGTTATTTTAGCAACTGTAAACGATTTTTATAAGGAAATTCATATTAAAAACAGACTGTTAACAGTGTAATGTCAGATTTTTCTGAAAATTCTTTGTCTTGGACACAGAAATCTAAGAATTTTAGGTTAGTCTTATAAAGATATTCTATTTTATCTGGTTGGAAATATTGAAATGAATGTTAGTTGCTGTATTTTAATCACAAACAGGATTATATAAGGGACACTGAGTTTTAGGTGAAAATAACATGATAAATTATGTTTTATGATTAGTTTGAAAGTATCGGTGATTTTTTTATGCAGATGTAATTTGAATCCTAGACTTCAATTTAATAATTTTCCTAATTACTTTTTAAAACATATTTATTGAACATTTACTTGTGTTATTCTGGATGTGGTAGTTCGTATTTACATTCATGTACCAGGAAGAATAAGGTACTTCAGGAAATCGTTGCAGCAGAATGCACTTAGGAGGTGACCTTGGTACTTAAGAGGTAAATGTGTTGTCTTTTTGATCTCTAACACTGAAACAGAAGGACTCTAATTTAGGAGTGATTCAGTTTCTTCAGCATGATCTCCAGCCATTGGTAAAAGCATGTTGAGTGTGAACAGGTTAGGATACAATTAGGGGTAAGGAATAATTCAAGATAGCCTGAAACTGAGTATTTAAGAGTGCATTCAAAGATTTCAGAACTAACAGTTCAATGAGATGCTTTAAAACTTTGATGCTTAGAAAACTTCAGAAGTCAGTCTACTGAAAGTGTCACGCACCAAAGATTGTTTCTGAAAGTGTTGTTCTAAGGCATTTGAACCTAGGATTCTTTGACTTTCATGGATACTCATACAACATATGCATATTAGAAAGAGCTTTTAGGTTCTGTCCTGTAAGTACGTTGTGACACAGAGTTGCTTCCAAAGGGTATTTCTTTTTGGGTCAATGGGGAATTAAAGGAGACTGAGGCTGTCTGAGGAGTTCCTCTCAAAAAAAATGATCGGATTGCAGATAGTGCTGATATTTCAATGTGAAAATACATATAAAATGTACTCTTTGTGGAGTCTGTTAATATTTCATACAGCTTTGTGTCAGCTATGCCAGGAACAAAGTTTCTAACATCAGGAGGGTATTTGTTGTGTAATGCCCTTTTTGACTTGGTGGTTTGGCACAGATTTGCACAGACAAATGTGATGTTGGCCTTTTATGCCATTGTTGTATATGTAAATTTTGAAGAAACAGCTAATCCATTAATGTCTTCAGATCTGATTTTCTTCAGACATTTAGAACACTCATCCATTAAAAATCTCTCTGAGATTGATGAATGCTTTGAGAATCAGATTAGTAATCCCCCACACCTACCTCTTCTTGCCCTTGTGAAGAGGAGAGAGGACCGCTTGCACAGAAGGAATGCTAAGCAAACTAGCCTGCAGTGTGTCACAGAAATTAAATTATTAATAAAGGAAGTGATGAAGAATAATAGGTCTGTTGTGCAGACTCATTTTCTTCAGCAGTAAAAGGCAAAAGTTACAGCACCCATCAGCTTGCTTTCATCGTCTGTGAAAGAATTCTGAGTTGCTCAAAGGAATCTCAATTGATTGTAAAATATGCGGGGCCAAGAATGGTGTACTTCAGCCCTTATGGACTGAGACTAAACAACAGGTTTTCAGTATGACTCCCATCTGTCTTATTGTGTCCGGAAAGCAAAAATAAACTGTGTTTATAGTTGGGCTTTAGCTGACTTTGGATATGGCATTGACCTGTGGATATTTTCAGAATTTAGTTAGTAGATTTATATAAAGGCGTTGTTTGCTCTCTGCTGGCTGTTTTCAAAGAGCATTTAATCATGTATGGTAGTTTAAAAAAATTAGTGTTACTGCCTTTCTATTCCAGAAAAATAATTATACAGAAGCATGGAGCCCAGTTCCTGGTTCCAATAATGGTCTAGAATAAGGGGGAGGGGGGGGGGGGGGTGTGTTGCCGACTGAACACTGTGACTTTATTTGATCTTCAGTTGTATATTACTCTTTTTGCATGTGCAGAAAGGCATGTTCTCTCTCTTCTTTGAGCAACAGTTACTTGATTCGTTCTTTTGCTTTTCAGAAAACTGAAAGTGTTCATCCATTTTACAGATGCAGTTAATAGTCTGCAAAGTGTTGATTTTAACATGTAGTATTTATGAACTGAAAGCACCTAGAGATGCTGAATCTATAATTTTTGTGAAATTTTATGAACTTTTTCCAAATTTCACTTTGGAATAATTAATGTCCTTTCACGTGGGAATGATAGAAATATCAACACCTGATGTATTCATTGAACTGCAGTTCTAAAAGTGATGTTCATCAAGTAATCTTGCACAATTGACGATAAAACCCAGCAAGAATAGAATTGTTCAGTATTGAATTACCAGTGTAAAATCAAATTAAAACAGGCCAGAAGGCTTACTAGTAAGTGACTTAATATTTTTATTAATGTCATATTTTTGGCAGAGAAAATATCAAGTGTATCCTTATTCAGCCAACTAAGAAATAGTGCTTTTTCATTTAACTTGTAATTTTACCCCACAGATATTAATAACTGTCAAAAGCGATTAGTCTGTTGTTGTTTTGAATGCATATGTTAGTGTGTCTTTTCTACTCTAACTTTGTTGCAGCCCAAGTGGATCTTCTGGGGAAACTAGAGAAGAGCAGTTGGTATCGGTGTATAAACAGTAGTGTAAGTTTATAACCACATGCTTTAGATGTAAAATTACTTTCCTACAAATGGGAGGATAATTTAATACTAAGATCAAAGCTCAAAACTCTGTTTTACCAAACTTCCCTTATAAGAAGATACCTTCCTCCAGAAACACTGTTTGAATGCCACTGATCCTCCCGGAGTTTAAATGGGGAAGGGACATCAGCTTAAAACTGATTAACTGACTCTTTGGTTTCTGGAGATCTGGATTGGAGCCTTCATTTAAATCCTAAGTAAAAAAATGTTTATATTTTTTTTTACTGTACTGAAACAAGGTACTGAATGAAGAAGCCCAGGTGTGACCCACTACTGAACTCACATTTGAGTAGCAGTGAAAAAGCAGAAAGGTCTTAGAACAGCAAACATACAACCTACCAAATAAAACTGTGTCCAAGCTGCTCTATTCTGGTAATTTAAACTGCTCAAGCAATGCTATAAAGTTAATTGTAAGCGCGGTCTCTAAGGTCTAATTGACTTAATCATCGCCCATCTCTTCTCTCTTTATTTTTCTGATTTAGGAAAAAATCTCCTCCTTGTATTTTTAACACAATACATTAATGATGTTTAAAAAGGTCCTCACTTTAACCAAGAGTCATTGTTTCAAACCAGAGATCTTTTTGTTGTATAATTAGCTTAGTTATAATCTTAGCTAAGAAGTTCTGATTTGGAAGAGCTTTTGGAGAGCTCCTCTGACAGTTGTGAAACTGTCCTTACCCACAGCGCGCTTAACTAAATAAATCTCCAGTCTGGTTAACCTTTCTTTTCTCTTTCTCCCTCCGTCTTTTGAAACATCAAAGCTCTGTAGGTAACTCCTGCATTGTGGTAGAAATGCAGCTAAGCAGTTTACATCAGGAGGTACTGCTTTGTGTTTTCATATAAACGTTTTCTTTCTGAAGTGTGGCTTTTAGAAGTTTGAAGTACCCAGCTGTTCCCATGCTTTTTAGAAGTCTTTTGTGTAGTAGTTATTCTCTGAATACATGAACATGTCTGTTTTAGCAGAAATGTTTTCTGGAGGAAAGAAAACACCAAACATGAGTTATAGCATGACCAGTCAAACTTATAAACAAACCATTTTACTGTGTGAGTATCTAAGAATTTGGGTAGAGGCTGGTTTTCTGAAAAGTAATGTTTTTGGCTGTGTTCTCCTGAGGCACTGTATGCTTTTTCTTTAACCTGGAGGAAACCTGTGTTTAAAAACATAGGGAACTTTTCTTGTTCGTTGTCCTCTTCTCCCCTCATCCCCGCCAGCATGGATTACACATCTTTCTCGTTTAATGGATAAGAAACACACATTTATCACTAAGAAGTGTTTAAAGTAAACGTCAACAATTGATAGATGTGTTTTTGCTCTTTTAAAAGTCCACTTAATTTTGACGTGAATGTTTTTTTACCGTAGTTTTGGAGAACAGCATACACTCAGTTTGAACAAAGTTGTGCTTTTTTTTATCTTGAACTTTTTAATTAGGCTTAAAAATGATGAGTTGATTAATGAAGAACATCATCATTTGGGCCTTGTGTCTATGTACGTTATTTTTGTAATAAACAGTTGTAGATCTTCAGAAACTGTTACAAAAAACTTGTTTGTCCATTTGCGTTTGTGAGGATTTAGTTGCTATATGTGTTAAGTGGTTTATAATGCAGTGACTCTTATCCATCTGTTCAGCTGTGATGGGAATGGAGTTGATATTTCTCTCAGGTATATTGAAGCTGTGCAGAATTATGTGATGTAAATGTCATGGGCACCTTCCAACTTTGTAGAGTTCACTGTATTATGCAAAGCAAAGATAGCACAGGAAGAGATGTCATTAATTTCACTCATGTGGTTTTGGAGTGGGAGAGCCATTAAGTTTTATATACTAAACATGCTGAAATATTTTTTTTTTCTTAATAGTTGCGTGGGAGTTTGTGTGCTAAATGAAGTGATGGCACTGTTCTATTTTCCTCTTCAGTTTTCAGATATTGTACTTCTCGCACTTTCAGGGTGGTAATAGAAGGAAAAGTTTAGACTGTTTAGTTATTTTTGTTTAGACTGTTAAGTTATTTTGAGGAGACTATTTTTCTGTGCTTTCCAGAATTCTTGTACGTTTATAAAGGTCTGTAGACTCTGAATTGGATTTCACCAACCTAAAATGCTACAGCTGATATATACTGTCCTTCTTGCACAGAACTTAATTTGCGAATCGATTCTTTAGGCCTTCGTATCTCTGAAGATATCGGTACTAGTTGATTATGTGGTAAGTAAGGCCTCGTGTATAGTCTCTGTTCATGACAGCTTTCATCCTAACACTGTTGCGTTCTTTCGGATTTTGCCTTCCCCTGCAAAAAATAATACCGTGAAGAACATTAGATCCACACTAGTTTTAAATTACAGAAGTTTTAAACCTATGTTATTAAGTACCTATATTGTTTTCTGACTTTAATGAATTCTCTCGTACTGGTATGTGGCTGTAATCCTGTCAAGGGTTGGTTTTCAATTGACTAAGCTATAACCTGGCAGCCATTCATGCTCACCACAAATCCGTTAGAAAATATTCTGACATTCTCAAATATATTTGTCTAAACTTTTTAACTGAAGAGTTTTAGCATTAGACGAAGAAAAGCAAGTTGCAGTAACTATGAACAAATAAGTTTTGGTAAGAATGGTGAGTAGATTTTCAAATGATCAGTGCTTAAAAGGAACCTTTTATGTTCTTAATAGATAACATCTGAGGTGAAAATAACGCTCTTTCGTCCAGGCTCCAGTTACCTCCCATCTTATTTACTGTAAGGCCTCCTCTCTGGCCTTATATTCAGAAAGCTGTTACAAATATGATTTGCCAAACTTGTCATTTTAAGCCCATCATCTTCTTGCATCCCTTTCCCTACTCCATGGCACCCTTGTTATGAAGGAAGACCTTGTCCTTTGCCATCTCCCAGTCACTGTTGAGAGTTCCTCAGCCGTAGATGACAGGTTTCCTTGCTTGTAAAGTTTTCACAGAGACTTTTATGCTTTCTTCTACTTCCTTGGGAGGAAATCCTCATAACTATATATATACATCACTGTCCATGATACTTGCTTTTGTCTTTTCTCATGGTGTTTACTTAAAACTTACCAAAGTTAAGATACCTTTTTTTCCCTAAGATACTTTCTTTAAGATACTCTTTCTTTTGGTGATGCCTACCATCTCAATGTGTGTTGTCACCTGCCTGCCTCTCTGTAATCCACCTATTGTCTCCTGCCTTATTCTTGGATTGTAAAATAGCTGGGTAAGGTTGTTATATTTGTTCTGTACTTACATAGTACCTTCCGCAACACTTGATTCTGATTTAAGAGTTTTACACTCTTGGATTTATAGGAAACAGTCAAAAAGTGTGGCTTGTTGCTTACTTGTGATTTCTCATTTGTTGGGTAAACTGCTTGGAATTCATGTATAAAAGATCACACTTAATTCATAAAGAACTCTTTCTGATAAGCCTTGAGCTTGCACTGAATAACAGTTTCAGAATTTTACATTGTTAAGTACTGTTTTACCAAGAAACGTGTGCAAAGAGCAGAAAGCAAGGAATAGAGAATATCCAAATATATTTACTAATTTTTTTGATAAATTAGTTTTTGCTGTGGTCAGGCAGTTTTGTGTTTCCTCTGAAGGTGTTGAATTTTATTTTGAAAAACTTTACAAGAACTTGCTCTTCAAAATTTCACATTAGAATATTGGTAAAAACAGAATTTGCTTTTTTTTAATGCAGCTTATGTACAGAAAAAATAGTAACTTAAGCGGCTGCTTCAATTTAGCTCAACAAAGCTCAGATGTTGAATACTTACTGTTCAACTAAAGAATAAGCTATCTAAAGGCACTGTGATTATACTTGCACACCTCTAGGAGATACGATGAGAGCGTTATTTTGCTTAATACTAGATATACTTTCAAGATATGAGGGGCTTCAAGATGTAAGGAATATTATAATAATACTGTTCTTACACATATTCAGTATATGGTAACATTTAAAATATTTAATCTGTGACTTACTGTACAAACAAGAGGAGCATCTGTTCCTAAAACATTAATGCACATCATGTTATCCTTTTAAATCTTTCACAATAGAGTTACTGTCCTATCTTTAATATGGAAGGAAAAAAAAAAAGGCAGGACCTCTCATCTTTGTGGTATAAGAATGTCCCGTTCAGCATTACTATGCTGCTTTAAAAGCAGATATTTTAAAAAATGTCTATGCTAAAGCCAAGACTTTGAAATTACTGAGAAAGAAACAGATTGTCCTTAGTATCTCCCAAGTACGTGAAATGCTCTTGAACAGCGCTCCATGAAAGCTGTTTTTAAGTGATATAAATAAAATGGCAAGATCCATTGATTTAGAATTTGGTTCAGTGAACTTTACACTTGATATCCTGACGTATGATGTTTGGCACCATATGATAGTTTCCTATCACATCTGCTTTCTCTGCGTTCCTTTTACTGCATTTTAAGACTATAAAAAAAATATAGAATTAGAAATGTAAACATGTATTTTTTGAGAAGATAAGGGAAAATCGGTCTACATAGTGTGTTAATTAAAGGATGAATAATATTTTTTCCAAATGAAACTGTTTAGTCACATATTGTCTCTTCAGCTTTGCATCTGAAACAGTCATTTTACAATACTAGTATTAAATAGTGCTCAACTTGCTTTCCAAATGTGAATCCAAGCAGCTATTTGTACGTGGCCCAGACTTATCTGTCCACAGGATTTTCCAGTTCACTGTAAGATCAAATCTCGCATGTTATATGATCATTTGCAGCACTTTGCTTTTCCTGCCAAGCTCCTTATGACCAGATACAGACAGCGAGAATGAACTTCTAAATAGCAAACTTTTTGTATCTTAAAACAATACATGTAGCTGATGTGAAGACACTGATGAGACTTCAAGAGCTTCAGTGACTTGTTAAAGCCAAAGAAAACTATAGAAATTGAATTGCTTTGAGTTTTGTGTTGGTTTGTTTGTTTTTTTTTTTTTTTAAATTATTGGGAGCAAACAAATGAACAATGGTTTCTTCCAGGTATCTGTCACAGTGATGTTTGGAATTAACAGTCTGGTCCACTGTGTAAAGTTAAATATAACAAAAAGGCAATAAACAAGAAAGTGGGGAAAATCTAAATTAGAAATCTCATTTTTCTGTCATGAAACACATTTTCTAAGGGTTTAAAAAGTCATCTAAGTCCACAGATTTTAATTTTCTCAATTTTATCTGGAATTTTTTTAGCTGATTGTTTTAAATTACGGATGATCACATTGTCCTCATTTTCTACTTCTGTTGAATAAATTCCATGGCCTTCCATGAGTCATAAAGTAAGTGAATCTCCTCTTTCTCTCATGGATTTAACTATATACTAAAACTGAGGCCTTATTTTTAACAAACAAGTAATCTCACTGATGTTATGCTGAGACTTCTATGCACACCCTAGTACTTGCTGAGACAAGTATGCTTTGGTACTGCATGCTCATATATGTTCTTTCATGCTGTGTTGTCTGTCAGACAACTGAAGAAACCATGAGTGCAGGATGTATTTTCAGAATATCTCGCGTGGTGTACCGGTCCTCTAACCTCAGGGGCTTAGAAGTTAACTGGAACTGCGTATCTGTTAGCCAAATCCTTTGTGCTGTACAGAAGATTATACTTGGAGCATGAGATTCTTCTGGCTATCTTTCTTTTATATTTACATGGAAATTAAACCTTTTTTCCCCATGAGAAGAGTCAAGCGAAAAACTCCAGTTCTGTGTCAAGGGTTTCTGATGTTTGTGGACGTGTGCGTGTGTTGTATGCTTCCTTTTGCCAGAACTCCCAGTGTCTTAACTGCTTTTTGTGGTGGGAGGAGGTTTTGGTGAGTATAGCTTTAAAGCTAGTTCTTTAACCTTTCTTTTAGCACAAGCTTTAAATCACATTGCTAGATTTGTAGGTTAACTTACAGCCTGATTGTCGCTCTGTTCCTTATATGTAATGATTGTTAGTTAATAAAGTCAGTGCTCTGTAGTCTCTGTCAGTTAATCACCACCGCTGTGAACTCTTGCAGGGGCAAAGGACTCGGGCTAATTGACAGATGTTTATTTAAAAAGATGATGTTGAATCTTCTACACATCAGTCAAAATAGTATGTAATTTCTCTAGAAATGGGGGTTTATTTTTGTAGGTTAGGATTTTTTTTTTAAGGTTAATTCCTCTTTCTGCCTTTGTATTGCAGCTACCAGTTGTTTTTCTCTGCTGCAAAAGCCAGATTTGCACCCGGCCTTGTTAGTAAAATAAACCCAACTACTCGGAATCATGGAACATGTTAATTCAAGTGTTTATGTGGGCAGGTGTTTCCTTTTGTTTTTCCTTGTTTTAAAGGAGTGATTGACAGCACCTCGCGAGAGGGCAGAGCCTAGCTTTGCTTCTAGTCTTACTGCTGATGCTCACATGTCAAACTGGGGGAGTGTATCCCAATGGAAAGACGTGAGTAACAGTTAAGTCTCTCTCATCTCCCCGGGTGGGAAAACACGTACACACATCGAGAGTGAGTCTGAAAGCCGCGGTGACTCTTGTCTGGTTTTTGTTCTCTTGACATAGGTTTTCTTGATACTAACCTTAAAGCTCGCTCAGCCTGTTTCCATAGAAATGCTTGTTTGCGCAGCAGCCCCAGCCACCTCTCGTCTTCTCGCACGTCCTTGCCGAAACAGAGGAATGGTCAGCTGTGTTGTGAGATAAAAGAAATGGACTTAATACAGTAAAAAAGATTTGAAAACAGCATTGAAAAGCAAACTAGTTCTGGATTCAGCAGAATGGAGATAAAGGGAAATTTTCTGATCTCTAAAAAAACATTGAAGAGGAGCTAGAAATTAGTCTGTCTGTCATTGAAATGAGCTTCTGAGTACAGAGAGGAAATCAGATAAAAATGTCAGGACTTTAACACTGGAAGTAGAAATGATCAAGAGCCACTTCTCTGATGATATAATATTTGGTGTAAAGAAACTCAAGGAAGTACCTTTCCACGTAGCATTCAAAATGCAGCAAGGCCATTAGGAAAATTAAGGAAAGGAAAATACTTCAGGGCAAAACAAAAAAGGTGCGTGATTAACTGAGTTACAGATGAGTGTGTGCATTTATGCTTCATTATTTTTAAGAAGAGTGTTCTTTGACTGTATTCTTCCTCCCCAACCCTTCACATGTTATTTGTGTTTTGGTAGCCTTTAAGGAATAGAAGAAACTGTGTGTGGTTGTACAGTGCCTAGTGGGGTCCTGACTCGGTATCTGGCTATTGCAATGTAGGTACTAAATAACTTGATTCATCTAGATTCTATCTAGATACTACATATAATGCCTGATAATACGCGTAAAGAACCATTTCAGTAAGCATAAAAGGATGTTTGAGCGCTAGGAGCTTCAAATGATGCAGCTTTAGCCAATAGTGTTTATGTACTTCATTGTTCAGAGAGAACTTCCATCAAACTCTGCCTTTTTTTCCTCTTTCGTTATTCAGTCTGTCTTTTCCCATACCACACCACTTGTTCAGAGCAGTTCTGCCTCCCTCATAACTGGCACTATACTTCCTCTTTTCACCAGTTTTTTGTGTGCCAATCTCATCACATTTGCTCTATGCAAAGTGCCAGATGTGTTGGCAGGCCGGTAGGAATTATTTTTATCTACGATAAGGAACGGTTTAGCTTTTGTGCCCTCAAGTAGCTGCAGTAAGACAGTGTCATGTTTAACTTTAGTCAGGTAAGTTCCACTTAATGCAAAATGATTATAAAGCAAATTCCCTTTCTGTTGAAGCTTTTAAAGCAGGAGGAAAATGCAAGAGATGATTTAATGTGGGGCATGTGTTCATAGGTCAGAATAACAAGATAGTGTCTTTTTTCCAGGCTGTTAGCAATAAAAGAACAGTTGCACATGGTAAAAAACAGTATGTTCTAGACTCCGTGCCAGTAAAAAAAAAAAAAAAAAGATTATTTTGCGAATTGGAAAAAATCTTTGGTTCATGTAGGTTGATAGCATTTGTTAAACAAGACTGCAGGTGAAAGGTGTTCCATAAGTAGTAATAACTGTAACAGCAATTCAGTGAACTGGTAAGGCAGTAAGGTTTTGATAGGATGTAGAATCCTTTACTCAGGCTTCCTAGAATTTCTTTGAAAAAACTTTCACATTAATCCAGAGATGTTTTTGCTTTGCCAGCTCTGCCCAAATTTTTATAAAACAGTCAATTTATCTTCAGGAACAGACTGTTGTTTTCCCTGATAATGTTAACCAGACTTGTGGTGAGGCCAGCCACAGTGGCATTCAAAACAAGTCATAATTAATATGAACCACCTTATTTTTCAGATGGCACCTGGTACTGTGAGCAGAAAACAGCTAGTGTGCCCTGTTACGTAGTTCAGCATAAAAAGTAAGGTTCAAGTAAAATATACACTTGCAATTTTTTATATATAAAAATATATTCAGAGCAGAGCATGAAGTTCTGATTTCAACAGAAAAAAGTTTGAGGGACTAGCTGCTGCGTACATCAGCAATAAATATTTTTCCTTAGAAATTATTATAGTTGATAATCTGATGTTTATAATGATATATCAGTATTGCATAATCTAACGTTTGCTTCATCCTGTCATTATTCATTGCAGTAAACTTGCATCTGACATGTGGTATGACTCAACCCAAAGGTCATGTTGGAAAAGTATTTTTTAGTGTTTGAGTTGCTTTTATGTTATATTTTACTGCATACTTTTGGCTTGATGTCTAGTAAAAGGCAGGCTGCTTAACCTATGCCAGTACTTGGAAATAAAGATGCTGCTTGCTCAGGGGTCCTGTTCAATGTGAAAAGGATATGCTCATCCGTCTGAACTCCGTCACCCTACCTTGTGACTAGAAGGGTTATGGAAACCAGGAATTTGTGACTTTGTATATACCATGACATTCTAAAGACGTTTAATGAAAGATAAATCATGTAGTTGAATGACTTGTTCACATTTTTACCATTCTGAAGGGGTGTGAAACAACGATGAAATACTATAAAGCTCTAGCATGGAAGGGCTGAGTGACTCCTAAGTCAGGAAGCTTTGTTTTACTCCACAGAGTTGAGCAAACATAGAAATCAAATCCAAATGGTCTGTGTCAGTAAACATTGAAATAGCGCTGGAATGTTGTTCTATCCAGTTCTTATTAGCATTGTCAAGATTTGTACTGGAAATTTTGTTTTTATCTGGAGTGAGAGTCTCACCCTAGATCCTGTGTTGCATCCTCCACTTCAGCAGGGATTGGTCGTCCTTAGGAGCTCTGTTCTAGTTTCTGGTTAGTCTTGAATCCACTGACTTTTGGCATTGTCTGCAAAGATTAATTTCCAGTGAGGGCTTAGTATTCCTCTTAAAATGAATAGGTTTTTTTCCTGCCAACTGAGGGGCTGAGACAGAAATCAAAACCCTCTTTATATACAAAACGTGTGTGTTTATACACAAGAGAAGTTAGGTATAGTTCTTCTACTAATGCCCTTGTACTTGAATAGAAGGGAAGATTCACTTGGCAGATGATTAGTGATTGATTCATTATCTTTATGCTGGGCCTGTTCCTTGGTAAACTGTGTGTTTAGGAAATAATGTAGACTACTGGCTGGTAAATTTGAAGAAAGACCAAAATTTTGATTGGGATCTCTGGCTACATTTTGAATGATTGTCGTTGCTTGAAATACTCTTTTTAAGTGATTATTTAAGTTACTACTCACTATTGATTATAATTTCTTAAATTTATAATCTTGGTTAGACTCTTCTAAATCTGATGCTTTTGGGGAAAAATGTGGTTCAAAGCTGTTAGCTTCCTGAAATTAGCTGTACTTTAAGAACAGTGTGGGGTTGCAGTAATCTTCATTTTTAGGGGATGACTAACTTGATGAATGAGAACACTGTGAATACAGTATGCTCTTTCAGCTGTTGGCCTCTAGTATGAGACATTTCAAAATTCTGAGAGCGAGTTAGGCATCTGGACTGGTTGCACCAGTTCCTCGTGTAGGCCAGAACATTAACGGCAGTAACTTTTACTCACCATTGGTGTGGATTTGAGAATAACTTTTTATCTGTAGCAAATCTTGCGAGCCTATTAGTCGTGCTAAGTTTTAAAGAAGTTTATGGAGACTACAAAGAGAACTGGAAGAGCTCATGATAACTTAGGAAATGTTGACTGTAACTTGAACCTGGCTGTCTCATTCTGTGCCACAATTAGAATTTCCACAATCTCTGTTTTTAGAGGATTACCCCAATGGGACATGGCTCGGAGATGAAAATAATCCTGAGATGCGGGTCCGTTGCCCCATCACCCCTGCTGACATGCTGCACATCAGCACGAACTGCCGCACAGCCGAGAAGATGGCACTGACATTGCTCGATTATCTCTTCCATCGGGAAATTCAGGCCATCTCCAACCTTTCGGGCCAGGGGAAGCATGGGAAGAAGCAACTTGATCCTCTCATGATTTATGGAATTCGCTGTGAGTATAATACTGAAGCTTTTGAATTTGTACTGTGTAGATAAGGCAGAAACTGTCTGCTACTTGCAGTTAAACTACGTTTTGTAAGAATGGAGTATGTATTGTTGCCAGACAGATGTTTTGTTAGCTTTTGTTTACGAAGGAATCCTAATGGGCTGGTTTAATTTAGTTTGTTGTGGGTGTTCACCAGAAATTCCTTGGTTTTGAAATCTGAATTCAGATTTCTTTGCAACTACCAGCTGTGAGCGCACCAAGAGTAGTAAATATCGGAGAAATATTACTTTCTCAGATAATGGAACAAATACTAAAACAGATTACACAAATTTAAATATTGTCCAAGTGTTCAAAACAGTATGGTCTTGAATCTTAGTTTTTTACTTCCCGTTTATGTGTATTATTTCAAAAGACTTGCTGACATTGAGATGGAAGAAATTTGCAATCTCTACTAAAGGAGAGATTAAATATCATAAAGTCTGTGGATTCGTAACAGGAATGCGTATGATGCTAATGTACTTCTGTCAGCTCCAGTGTGCTTGAGTCTTTTGGTTATTAAAGCCATTATGCAGTAATGAACAGATATTACTTATACTGAAGATGCAATTTTTGTCAATTTAAAAGGAATCAAATGTGTTTTGCATATAGAATATAGTAGGCATAGCCACTATATTGAGTGAAGAAGAACCTGGACATACGCATCTTGCTCTGATACAGTGACTTCTCGTAGAGGATTACTCAGTGAATACGTTGAGGACAGCCAAGTCTGTTCCATGCGCTATGGTGTAAATATTTTCCAGAAAAGGAGGTGGGTGAAGGCCTCTCAAACAGCCAAGCATCTGACACAAGTGTTACAGCTCTTGTGTGATACCTTTGCTATGCATGTAAAGAGGAAACAAATTTAAATGTTAGTCTGGAATTGAGAGTCTAAAAATGACCAGCTTTACTAATTGAACTAGATTTTAATATACCAGTGGATCTCACTGTTAAAAGATTCTTTGTAGTCACATCTTATGTAGGTCACCAATGGATTAGTAGAGTGGGAATAATTTGCTATACTAGAGCGTTTTGTATGGAATTGCCAATTTGAAGTGCCAATTAAGGCTTAAGAACATAGCCAGAGAGAGCTTATTTTGAATGGTGTTTGAAGAATTTGATGTTTTGTTTTTATGCTTCTGTTAGGGCAATGTGTTTGATAGTTACACGGAAGAAAATGTGAAGAACGTTTGATAATGAGACTGCTGTGCTTTCTTTACATTGAACCGAGCTGAGGAAATACAGTCCTATTGACCTGCTTTTGTTTCTAGTAACTTGCTGGCTGTCTCAGGGAAATTGATAGGCAAAACTAACCCATTCAGTTTGCTGCATTAGGCCAATTTTTGTCTCGTTATATACCTGAAGCAGAAGACTTCAGGCTTCTACTGCAAATACATTAAATATGTATTTTTAAGGGAGATTATGATTCAAAGTAATTTTGATCTCCAAAACCTTTTTATCTATTGATCTCATCAATGTAAATGACCTTGTTCCATTGTGTTTTTAAAACTTAGATTTTTGTTGACACTAGTTTTTAGAAACATGAAGAAATGAATCTTGCTCCAATGTTAAAGCAAGTCACTAGCAACCCTTTTCCCCATCGCTTAAATCTGTGAGCACAAATCAAACAAGGAAATTTATAACTATTCATGTAGGAAGAACAGGTTTTTGGAAATGTGAGCATGGGGAAGGAATGTGCTCATGTGAATGAATGCTCAAGCTAGGGATTATGTCATTTCTATGAGGCATTCTGACCATGAAGAAATTGGATTATAGAAGTGATCCCTGCAGTTGGAAAAGGTCTGCAATGGCAGAAAAGTGACAGCAGTGGATCATAAGCAGCTGCATTCTGAACACTGGGCACAGAAACCACTGTCTGTGTCTTCGATGTCATAAGCACGGTTCGGAAGGTTTGGGATCCAGGTGTCTGAAACATATCTTTATTTCTTCTTCATGTTGACTAGTGTTGCTTTCTTTTGGGAACCAGTCCATAACAACCTAGGGATTGTGTATGCCTTCTGGAAAAAATACACCCCGTGTGAATCTGACCAGAGTTTGCTTTTTTGGGTACCTAAATGTTAATGGTTATTGAGATTCGCTATCAGCAATGACAAAGAATCCTGTGGCAACAAATGACGAAAATGCATGTAAACTTGATGAAGCAGCAAATTTAACAGTTACAACATTGGTCCAGAAATGATGATTTCATGTAATAACCTAATATGTCATCGCTGTGAATAATTAAGTTGAAATGAAATTTCATTTCAGTAGCCTGTTTATGAATTTGCTGTGATGTGAGTGAGCGTATGGATGACTCATAACTCTCGAGGATGAGATTCTGGCCATGTTCAGTTCAGTGGCAGAACTCCTGTTGAGTGCAGCTGTGCCACAATTTCATCCCTAATATTTGTCAGAGAGGTACTGGGAAGAGCCCTGCCATGCCATACCCACTTTGCTTTACCAGTCCACAGGCCATCTGTTTTTTACTGGTGAAGTGTTGTTCCATGAAAACTACCAAAAACTGAGTGCAGCGCTAGCATGGGAACTAAATTAGGTTGTTGTCCTAACAATGTGGTTTGCTTCTGCTCTGAGCAGTAATACTTTGATGCATTATTTTAAACTTAAATGAAAAATCTAATGTCATCAGCCTCGCATTTGCCAGTTATAGCTAGAAAAGCTCAAGCCGATATAAAGGATTTTATTTTTCCTTTTGTTTCAAGCTTCTTAAAGTTTGTCAGTGGAAAGATATTGCTTCCTTTCTTTTTCTAGGAGCAAAAGAAAACACCAACCAAATCTGTATTTAATAGAGAGAATATTTTGTGTAATATGCAGAAACTATTGAAAATGAAGAGATGTATGTTTATTAAAAACTCTTGATATACTGCTTAGGGTTTACCGCAAGAGAGATGAAAGTTTATCTGTGGAAGTATAAATTTTCACTTGTGGTATAAATTTGCTTGTGGGGTGGCAGTGGTATTGAAGAGAATTTTTGGGCAAGAAACCAAAATGACTTAAACACACTATATGTTATTAAGTAGCTCATTACTTCAGCCCTACTAAAAATGTAGACATTTTCTGGTGAAATATGATATAAGAACATCCGCAGTTGTAATTTTCTTTGTGTAACAGAAAATACAGGTTTAGCTCTTTTGAGATTTTATAGCAATCTCCACAAATTAGTTTGGAAAAAAACAGATTTCCAAATTCAGGATTTTGCATATATAAGAAGCTTTATAACACAAAGGATGATTTTGCATGTCGTCTCGGAAAAAAATTGAGAGGGGATTTCTGAAGTTCATAAAAGAAAATCTATCAATAGTTCTTATTCTTTGAAATAATTCAAGTAATTAAATGAAAACAAAATAACATGAGTTATTTCCTGTGTGTTTAACTTTGTTACTGTTGACACACTTTCTGTGAAAGCCTCTTGCATTTGCACATGTGTTTTTGCACTCTCACCAATCA
Source organism: Aptenodytes patagonicus (assembly GCF_965638725.1). NCBI lineage: Eukaryota > Metazoa > Chordata > Aves > Sphenisciformes > Spheniscidae > Aptenodytes > Aptenodytes patagonicus. The sequence continues at coordinate 2,468,647 of NC_134959.1, read as the reverse complement.
TTTTTTAACATATTTGTCAGTTTTGGCCAATTATGACAAGAGGAGAGAAGGTCAGTACCTACAAATTAAATGCAGAACAAGTGTTTGGGTGAAGGAAGGAGATACAAATTCACTAATTGTGTTAAGGGGAACCTGTGCCCTTAGTTCAGTTGTATTGTTGGACACCAGAAGTCCTCTTTTGGCTCCATACAGTCGTCTGTTGCTCAGGGAATTATTTATGCATATTGAAATAACTCTCACATTACGGACATGGTTGTTGTTTAAAAAAACCCCAAAAGAACAAAAAAAAACCCACCAAAAAACCCCAGTACCCGCAGAGGAGAGGGCACCATGGTGAAAGATGTATGAGTACTGTTACAGCCAGCTTAGTACTATTCTGTTGAATTTTCCCATCTGCTTCCAAGACTACTTCGTAGAGTGAATTTTTGTTGATTTCCGTTCATGAGTTAACATTTATTTCATCCAGAATACATCCCTGTCATTTAAATAACATAGGAAAAAAGTGTGATCTGAAAATACCTTATGGTAAAGTCTGATTTTTAACTATATGGTAAATGATGTATATTCTGTTTCAAATGGCACATAACTTTACTTTTTAAGATGCAATTAAAAACGTAGAATAGAAGGAAATTGGTAATCAAAGCTTGGTGTTTGTATTGTGTCATAATATTGCTTCCAGTAAAGGTGGGACCACCTTTCTACTCTATTAGTTGAAAGAGATGTTAATACACTTTGATAGAAGAATGAAACATAGCTATGTCCTCTTCAGAGGGCTGTTCAAATAGAAGTAAGCACTATACTGCTTTACAAAATTCATTGACACAATACTGCTTGAAGCAGACCACCCGCATTTGTTTAATAGGAAACACATTTGACTCCTGCTTGATTGTGTAACGTATGTCAGTTAGATCAGCGTATCTGTATATATATATATATTCATGCACACAACCCAAACATAATGCAGGTTGGGCCAGTTTAAGCAACTTGTAACTTGTGTCATGTAAAATCGGCAGATCGCAGTAAGTCACTACTGTTTCAGCTTCTCATTTGCTTTTAATGAAGGTTTTGATCTTAATAGCAATGCAGGATAAACAACAAATATACCACACTTCTGTCTGTCTTAATCATTATCGTGCTTTTAAACATTGGAGGGAAGGGTAGTAAGTTGCTTCTCATGGACAAACTGTTAGCTCTAATGTTTCTCACACCAGTGGATCTGTTTTATGAGATACTGTAGACTGTTGCTGTTATATAGAATGTTTTATATAAATAAACATTACAGTTACTGAAAGTGTACACTATAGATACAGAATGTATTTAGTATTTTCCGTTTTCTCATTTTTCCACTAAAAAGCCTTTTTTCTTGCTGTATTTTTATAAACTACATCAATTTTTCCTCTTATCTCCTTTTTTCCTTCCTAATCTTCATATACTTTTTTTGCACACTCTCTGTCTTCCTTTCATTTCCTGTTTATAATTCTGGGCTTCATGTGTCTCACTTCTAAATATCGTTGTAGTCACTAACTGTCAGAGTGTATAATATATATACAATGGCTTAAAACAGTGTTACACCTAGATGCAACAGAGATTGCTTCAAGTCTTGGTTATCAGCAATTTTTAGACATGTATCTAGACCTTGGATGCCCTCAGGAGACTGTTGAAGAACTTCAACCAAAACTCAAACCTTTTCAAATTGGCATTTTGTCCTACCTCTTTAGTATTTCGTCAGCACTAGAAATTGATGAACTTCTGTAACTTGGATTGTTGCGACCACATTGCTAATTGTCGTTTCAGTCATTCCCCTTGACAGACCAGCTAACTCAAGAATCAGTCATGCTCTGGATACTCTGGAGGTTTGGGGGGAAGAGGAATGGGTTAGTGGCAGTGCTCAAGCTAGTAATTTGTTGAGGTTCTCTGATGTTTTCTGTTTAACCCATGCTTCTGTTACTTCATTATATAGGACATTAACTAATCTTCCAAGCTATAGTAGTCTGAAAAGAAGTTGTGTGGTTTATATCCGCATGAATGAGCTAATCTTGTGGTCCCTGGAAATATTTTTTGCCAGCATTTTCTTCTCCTAGTAATAAATACCATGGACTGTAGCTCTTTGGAAATAAAAATTCACTTCAGCCTGTTCCTTTGAGGACTGCGGTGTTATCAGATGCTGTAGTGCATTTCTCCTCAACTGCCAGATCACGGCTTAGAGGTAGGACAGACTTCACTTTACAGTTTGAAAGGTTGAGTATAAGCAGACAAGAATTTGCCCAATTCTGCAGCGTCATGCCTGTGGCAGATGGGGGAGTTGAAGCAGGTTCTCCTGAGCTGTGTGCTATTCAAAACCTCTGCTCTGAATCTTACCAAGTGGACCACCTCCACGTGACAATTTCAGAAAAACTGCATTGTGGTTCATTCTGAAGTCCATGAGAGTGGTGAGAACGCTGGGGCAGAACTTGGAAAGAGAGGAGGGAGAGTTTGCAGAGGTGTTGAACTATCTCATACTCAAGAGAGTGAGAAGCAAAGTCTGAAGAGTTCAGCACATCTTTAAATGGAAAGAAGTGAAAGAAAGCATTTCTGTTGTGCTTTTCTCATATCCAAAAAGCATTAGTTTTTTTTCGTACAGCACCCTCGGGAAAGGCCTTGTGATGCAGCAGTGCTGCTTTTTTCAAACACGGCGTCTTCCTCAGAGCTGCAAAAGTCTGGCTTCAGTTCCAAATAGCTGCTTCTTTGTGAATCAATTAAATGCTGCCACATGGAGGGAAGTGATAACCTCTTTTGAGGCTAGGCAAGAAGATAATATGAGAACCCATTGAGTTTATCTCAGTGCCGCAGTTCTCATAAATGGCATCAATGCTGGCACTTGCTTACTGACTTTATGTAAGCACTGTAATTTAATGCTGGCTGTTGTTTTCTTCTTTCCTGGGCACTTATGTTTATTTCAATTACTTTCCTGGCCAGTTACTGTTTAATAAACTGAAATAAAGACAGCAATTTTGGGAAATAAAATAAATTGTTGGCAGTGTGTTTTCTCTCTCCTTCTCACACTTCTCTTGTTGTTCTTGCATTGTATGAGCGATGAATTTAATTTTCCATTCCTGAACGTAAGCAGCTGCTTAGCCTGTCAGTTGCAACTGTGATTGCATGTAACTTGATTGCGCATGATGTCCTGTCAAGCATTTGTGAGTTCGTAGGCTCTACAGAAAGAAGCAAGCTAATGCATTAGGTCACTTGGACCATCTCTTTCCAGCCGATGCACAGGTGTTCCATCCTGTCAATACTTCTCCGCTTTGGCCATACTTATTTAAAGTATGTGCTGAAGTGCGCTGGTCCTCACTTCTTGAGAGGCAGCTAAAAACATTCAGATAAGTGTGAGCGTAAAGGAGTTTTCTCAGTGACTTTAAATGTTGCTTCAGGAGTGTGTAACAAAAAAAGGGGCGAGTTCTGTAATTTGTAAGAAAGATGTGCTCATTGGGAAAGTTACTGCTACAAATACAATAACTTAGTTGAACGAGTGCTGGTTTTTTCTAACGAAAATCAAGGGAGTCTTGCGTGGATTTCAGAAGTTATTACATATTCATGTATTAACAAGCCCCAAACCCTGAAGTCAGCAAGAAGTATTGGACCATTTATAACCAATGTGTTGAGTGCGATGTCCAAGGATCATCTTTATCAATACTGAAGATCCATCCAACCTATGAAGTTACAAGCGAAATAGAGGACTCTTTGTGTCACGGTTGTACTAATCACTGTTTTCTTTGGGCTGATTCCTCCATACGTGGAACTACTCCAGTGTTATGACTGTCTGCAGGGTAGTTACTACAGTGGGCAGCAGAGATGTCCCTTTAGGGCCTAATTCAGAAGGATGTGGAGCGTGCTTTACTCTCGCCATCTGTAGAGGAGGCTGGTGGTTACCCGGTATCACTCAGGCTCAGTCCCTCCATAAGTAAAATATCCTAATGAACTCTAAATGGACTCCAGACAAGAAATATTTTCTTTACTATCGAAGGCCTATAAATGACAAAATTGAACTTTTTACGGTGTGGTTTTAGAAGACATGAAGAGTCTAAGAAAGTATTTGATCCCTGACGTTTTGAGAGGAAAAGCAGCTCAGCCACCAAACACAGATTGTTCAGTGCAAAAATAATGTACATTCATCTGGAAAACGCATTGCTGCATGCAAGGAGAGCTGTGATTTCACAAAATCTCGTAAACAGAATTCCAGTAAGTTGCATAGCTTTTCCTTTCCTGGCTTTGAACTTTCTTTTCTTCATTTCACAAGGGTTAAAAAGTGAAGTGAGGAGATGCCTCAAGCTGACTGCAAGTAAAATGTAAATAAATTCCTGCAGCGTTCAGGTTTCTGTCGTGCCAGTCCTTTCCAAACCCACAAGCTCCTTCGGAAGGGGAGAAATTTTCGTTGTTGATTCATAAGTGAGTTTTTCTTGGCGGCACGTGTGGTGGCGTTTGCCATGCAGATGGGCTCCTGAGGCACTGCGGTGAGGGCTTATGTAACGGGATGTCTCGGGAAGGGGGTGGTTAAAGCAACAACCCTCCTTTTTCCATCGGTTCTGCTGCCGGTTCTGTCAGATCGCATTGTGCTGCTGTGTTAAAAGACAAACAGCTGTTTAATCAAATTCCCCGTAAAATTGTGGCTATCAAAAATGACCTGATGTGTGGTTATTGGCAGCAGCTCCTTGAAATCAGAAGCATTTATTTCGATCAAGCGTTATTGCTTCAATTTAGGTGATTCCATTTGTTTTGAGCATCAGACTTTGATTTCAAACAGTAAGTTGATCCTTTGGCAATAAACACATCATATACTTAGGTATGTTCCATTCCAAAACAGAATGACGTCTGATAAACCTTGTGGGATTGTTTCTCCCAGTGAGTAAAAGAAATAGCAAGATCTTTGCTGGCTGACTGTGATCATAAATGAATGCTCTGACATTTTGAATGTGCAAAACCAAAAGGTTAATTTAACTGAAGACTTAAAAGATGGTATCCCATAAGTCCATTTTTATTATGCAAAAAGAAGGTAATAGTTATCATGAGCGCATTAGGTATTTTATTTGGAAGGAGGTTGTTAGTGGCCGGGTAAGTCAAACGAGTGTTGGAGTCTTTAGGTCCTAATCTTCGTGAAAAGCCATTTCAGATGAAAATGCTTGTGCAGTCTGTATGGAATGCTGCCACTGCAATTTTTAGCTGTACAGCTATATGAAGTATGCAATTTTGCTTTCATACTGAGACCCAAATGTTGCATGAATATATATATTTTGGGAGGAAATGAAACGTAGATCTTTTTTCAAGGTATCTTGTTTTATTTGCCGTGTCTTTTTGGATTTTTGCAACATCTTTTTTAGAGCAAGCAATGTGTTTTCTTTTAAAAATGGGGGAAAAAATAGAAGCAAACGTATGTCATTTGTCCAGTATCATCGTAGTGGAGTACCTCTCATTTAATTTGTGAACTGAGGCAAGTCTGTAGTAGATGACAGGAAGACTTTTCTATTTTCAGATTATAAAACTTCTGGTTTGGTCTAGAATTATTTTCTTGTGCGGGTTGATCGATTCATTTAATGAGTTAGACACTTCATGTTTTTGGTAATTAACTCTGGTTATTAAACAGTTACATTTATGCAGCTGTTGATATTCTGTCACCATCAGAGAAAAGTGATCAAAAGATCCCTAGGGGGAACGCCCTACGGCCACTACAGTAACACACCGCGTGGAACTCACTTCAATCAAAGTGTGCAACCAGGAACATCAAAAATACTTTATTCCTGTAGTGATTAATTCGCCCACTTCCATTTCACAGCCTATCTCTGGTTCTGCAGTTCTGCTAACCTTTTGTAGCACTTGGCATGTCCGGCAAGGGAGTTGGAGATTGAGCAGACACATGCACGGATAAAAATGCTGTCGTTTCTTGCCAGAATGGTAAATTTGACGCTCCACTAGATGGCATTATTTGCATGCTTATGGCTGTCTCTTGAAGGGTCAAAATCAAACAGGTTCTGCTCTTGGTAAAATAGATAAAAATAGACCGGCTGGTTTTCCAGAAAGGTGGTAAGGTGTGTCTGAATGTAGGAGCTCTTCTGTTTTGGAAGAGGATACGCTGGTGGAATTTGGAGCTTCTAGATGCTAATTAATTTTATTTTTGTTTTTGAAACTTCTGGTAGGGTCCTGTAGAGCTGCATGGGTCCTTTTAATTTGTTGAATAAGGGCATTTAAAATAATCTTTAATTTCGTGTTTCCTCTGGTTCTGTGATTTGTTAAAAACGAAATATTCGGGCAAATACTCTAAATATTAATAAATATTAATGAAACATTCTGAAAAATTAACTTTTAATAAAATAAAATTAGATGTTAAATATTCTGATAATTCAAAGCTAGTTGTTATTTCTTTTGAGGAACAGTACATTGCCAGAATGAAATCTGAGCCAGATCTGCGTATAAGCATCAAGAAGGTGCTTGCTTTTCTCTTGATACATTTGGTTTCAAAATGCTTTAAATCTTTTAAAATACAAGACTTTCTATCTGTGTTTTAGAGAGAGCAAGAACAGAGAAAGAGAAACCTCATGCCTTTTGGGTTGTACTGCTTTCTCATAACTTTTTTTTTTTTAAAAAACCCAATCGACCCATAAACAGACAACAAAAAAAACCTAGCTGGATGTTGGAGACCACGTATTTTACCCGAAGCAGAAACACTTCTAGCAATCACTTGTAAAAGGTGAATGGTCTCTTGCAGTAGGCCTTTGATCTGGTATGCTTGAGACAAATGCAGAAAATAAATGTGGTTACAGCCGTCTGTCTGCATCCACCAAATCGTCGGATCTGCAGCTTCAGATTGACAGAGAAAGTTGTAATGATTGAAGCAGTGAATAATCCACTTTCACTTTAACCTGCTATTGAGACACAAGCCCGTATGTGCAAACACTTTTTATGCTGTTTGGTAGATATTTAAAACAAGTTCATTTCTGAAATGTTTCCTCAATGTGATAGAGTAATCTAACATTATTGAGGAAAACTTTCTTGCCCGTTCTTACAAATGGTTTAGTCTTCTATTTGCATAGAATTGTAATTAGCCGATTGTCTGAACAGTGTAATTAGCATTTTATAAATAGTTGCTGATTGTAGTTTAACACTTCTTCTGGCTTTCTTTGATGCTGGTCCATCAAAATGCACCCTTTTGATCCCAGAAAGCATTCCTACCAGACAGATACTTAATGTGAACTTGGCTTTGTTTTAGGAGCTGAGATGAGAAAACATTGTTTTAAATTGTTGGTTTTCTTGAAATAGTGAAAACACACTGCTTTCATATATGTTAGAAAGGAGATTTTCATTCTAAAAGGGAAGCAATGAGTGATATAGGCTGTTACCTCAACCCATCCTGTTCTTGAACTCGGGGAATTTTATAGTAGTCATAGTTTGGGGTGGATGGTGTCTTGGTAATTGTAAGACCTGTGTTACTGGGATATTGGGGAGTAGGAGTGGGACGCTGATAGGCTGATGTCAGTTCAGTCTGCAGAAATTTATGTGCACAGTCTCACTTCTATTCCAGTTATCTTGTAAAAGGTGTGAAAGTACAATGTTAGAGTTTAGGTCCTTAATCTGCTGACGTGTGTATTTATATAACACCCACATCATGATGGCATCTGGAAGCCACGAGAATTTGCAATATGAGCAATACACTCCTGGAAAAAACATTTTTTGGTGTTCCTAAAGTTAGTCCTTATTCCCTAAATTGTCTAATCACATGCTCACACTTAAGACCACTGACTTCACTGACGTTTTTCACATCTGGAGTGTTTCCTTGAACGTGCCTGGCTTTTTCAATTGTGTTCTTAGTGATATTTATGAATTTCCTTATTCTTTTGCCATGACATTTAATTTTCTTACTGTAGGTGAACAATTGCTAGGTATTTGTTGTAGAGCAGTTGTTATAAAATTAGCCATTATGTGTTCTGTCATAAAGTTACCTAAGATAAGACTCCTCATGATCTCTAGTACAGAGTTGAGTTCCTATTGTCCAAGTGGAAAGGGATTTGATTAACGTGGAATTTTGAGGTTTATATATTATTATAACTTAGTTGAAGAGTACAGTAAAATAATCTGTTTTCTATGGAATCTTATTTGCAGAAATCCTCTTTAACCGTATCTTCTGTACCTAGGAAAACAGGGCATTTCTTTTCTTTAAAAGCTGACAATTGAAAATTTCCTGAAAAAGTTCAGATTTTGTGAACATTTTATAGTGTTTGATTTTAATATTTGACTGTTTAAAATATTCTGGTTACTGACACAGGTTTAGTAAATCCTTCTTTAGGTGTGTGTAGTAGAATAGGATTTCAGTTGTATTTGAGGCTGTTCGTAAGTACCCCCTGAATACAGTTTGCACTATAAAGTGTGCACTCTAGTCTCTAGTAGTCTATAAATTTTGTAGCTGTTTGAAAGGTGTGAATGTAATAGTTAAACAAAGGAACTCTAGAAATAAAATGGAAAACAGAGTAATTGTTTGGTAGCTGAATTTTCTTTCCCTCTTCCCTCTCTCCGTGTTTTTAACAGCTCCCCCCCATCTCTTTTTGGATGTTGTTTAGCTTGTGGATGAGAATGTTATGGAAAATTATTATCTGGTGACATGACTGACGTTCACAAGCATGTGACGTTGGAGAAGCTGCCAAGGTTCTGCCATCCCACTGACTGTAGCGGGGCGAGTTTTCCTTGAATGAGTACGATGTTGCCTTCCCCTCCTGCATCCCTTTGCCCAACCCTAAACAATTCTGAGTTTTGGAGGGGGGAAACTGCCTCCCAGCTATGGAGATCATACCCCCCCCCCAGCTGTCAAATGAGTAAACAATTACTCTTTTCAAAATTGTTTCAATATGGTCAATGCGTGACCATAATTACGTTTGAAGAATTGAAGTCTGAAGGCGCAAGAAGTAACTTCAGAGGTGCTTAATTTTTTCCTCTGCTGTTCCAATATTTAGTACAGCAGATCTTGTTGTCATACGCTATTTGTTTAATAAAAAGAACTCCAAATGTATGACCCTTATGTGAAAAAATGCATTTTGTTAGCCAAACCCCTAAATGATTGCCCCTCTTCATGATTCTGTGCAGGCAGAATCTGAAGCCCGTGTTTTTCATAATATCCATCCTATTGTCAATTAAAAAAATATTCTGTTCATCATTTTAATCATTTGAATTTTGAATATGACATCCTGTTGCTTTTTCTCTAGACAGTAAAAATTATGTTGAATTTGGAAATGGAAGGAACAGTTAACCAAATCTGTTTGGATTACACATTTAATGTAAACATCTTTATTTTACATGTGTGGCTGTTAGATTCTCTGGGGTTAACACTTTCCCTAATCTTTCGAAATGTAACAATAACAAAGGGAAAGTCTATGCCATGTTGGTATAAATGGCAGCAAAGGGAACTCGGCCAAGTCCATGAAAACAATGATTTACCTTTTAATTTTCTGAAGAAATCTGGTATTCATGGAGAATGGGAGGCAGCACAACCTAGCAAGATCCAAGTGCAAGCTATTGACATGAAGTTTGTTTTTTAGGAGGCTGATTTTGAATGCAGTATCAAGATGGAATATTCATGTCTGGTTTTGATATTGCAAATGTCTTCTCTTCCTCCTCAATTTGTTCTCAATTATATTTCTTGACAATTTAATGTTTTATGTGGGTTGTTTCGTCTGCTGACTGACTTCTGACCTTTAAGAGAGGATTACTTTCTCAGGAACATTGTTTTCATGGGGTTTTCATTTTTTTTTTTCCTAATTAGCCCTGTTTTTAAAAAAACCACAACCCTTTCTCCCCCTATTTTGTACATTAGATGCCCCAAAAGTTTGGGAGTATATAGTCGTTTCAGACATCATTGCTGACGATCTTTGTGTTTGTACCAGATCATCTTCACTGCATTTCCAAGCGGGTTTTTTTTTTCCTTTGAACCACAGAAAGATTTATTTTGTGGTGCACAAGAAGCATTCTAGAACTAGTTGTGTCAGTCGTCTTTTTAGTTTTATAGGAACTTCGGCAAAAATATGCTGTGTTTCTAAACTAGGATGTGGAAGGCAAAACTTAGTATGATGCACCTGTTGGCTTTTAAAGCTGTCTTCCTTAATTTTTCTGATGCACACATGCCTTCCTCCTAAGCTTTTGCTTGATAAGGTTTGAACGTTGGTTCTTGCTTGCAAACCAAAGTGATTTCCTCTTCGTGCATTTCAGAATAGCCCATGTCTCTGTGAGTTCTTTGCGCAGATCTTTGTCTCCCAAGCAGCTGCTAGTATGTATCTGGTCTATAGAAATCACTCAAGCTCTTGCAATTTGTTAAATAACTGAACTATGTTAAGTCTCTGGTGTGTTTTCATAGAAAGCTTTGTTTAGGAAGTGAGGTTCCCAAAGAAAGCAAACTTTGGACCCTGAAAGTTTAAAAACAAGCACATCCTTTGTTGTGAATGTTACCGGCAACCATCCATTGTCCTAAATAAAAAGATCGCTAAAAACAGTCAGCCATCCTTAGATGATCTAAATCCTTTACTTCACTCTCCTTGTATAAGTACATCTGTCTTCCAAAATACTCTTGTCTTTTTGCCAAAGTGCTGAATTATATTGCTGAATGTATTTTTTTAATGTGTTTTTAGCAGGGTTGTTATGTGGCTCATAGATACTGTGCCGCTTAAAAATTACAATGCTTCATGCTGCTTTTGACTAGCAAATGTTCCGAAAAAGTCAAATCCCTTCTCACTGAAGTATTTCTGTCTTTTCTCATATGGACTTCCCCAAGTTAAATGTCTCATTTGCAGTAGCTTGCTTTAGTGCTGCCTTTCTCACTTTTTTTGGTATTTGACATACTCAGAATGAGACAGCTGAACGCTCTCCTGCATGGGATCATTTATGGATAGAGAACAGAAAGTCAGCATGCTTCAGTTTTCTAATATTGTTTGCACATGTTTTCGGGATGTATCTCTCTACTACAGGTAAATCATATTTCTAATGTTATGGTGAACTTTTTATCTACTTAAAAAATACTCCACTGTCGTTAGCATTAGATTTTTCTTCAGTCATCAGTGGACTGTTATGAAATGTGGTTGCTAACGACCTGTTCGTAGAATAACATTTTAGATTGTAATATCAACTGGGTAGATTTATACATCTGAAATTCATTTAACCTTTATATCAACTATCTTTGTACTTAAGGGCTAATTTTTCATGCCTAATTTGCACATGCAGTTACTGTGACTGAGTATGCAGTTACAGTAAAAATCTGTGCAAACAGCAGGCGTTTTGTCTATACCAGTTTTACACCTTCGACCACCGTAACAGCTAAGTAGGAATTTCATGAATAAGGGAAAAGAAATAAGCACGCCTGGCTTTGAAAAGCTATGACTGATGTCTTAGGTCTCTCTAGCCTAAAATCTTCTCCTCTGACTCTACCCTGTTTAGCTTGTTATCTGCTTTCTATGCTTTCCTCTGTAGTCATGTTCTCTCCATGAAAGGTAGTGGTCTTTCTATCCAGTATTTCATGGCCATTCCTTATCACATTGATTAAATGATAGCTTTTGTGATCAGTAAGTAGAAGAAGGTCTTTTCCTGTCTTCCCTCAATAGAGCAATTCCTGGGACGTTTTATGTCACAGCTCTGGCACTCATCATCTTTCTCAAGCTCTTGTCCTACATGGCCTGGGTCCCCTAGTAGGAACAGCTCGCTGCACCTGAGACTATCTTGTTCCTAATAATTTATATTGCTTTTGATTTCTCTTTGAATTAAGTGACATCCTGGAATATCCCATGGATTACACTGTAATAGTTAAAATTCCTAGCTAGACTGCTTTTCTATGAGAGTTTTCTCTGACCTACAATTGATTCAGTCACTTCTCTAAACAGAGCAGCATACAACATGAAAGTCATTAAAATGTATTTATGAATGAAATATGGACATTTTTTCAAAATAACCAGAGCATATGACTGTTTTGTGTACGACTACAGAAGTGTTTTTGTACGTACTGACAGCTGAAGTCATATAAAGAGTTAAAGCACAACTATTTTTATTGGACACTACTGCTAACATTTATAAACCCATTTCTCTGTGTAGTGCATATTAGTAATAGATTACACTGAGAAATGTGGTCTCAATATTTACAATACAGAATGTGCTTTCCTTTTGCTGACACCTATGGAAAGGAAACTTGCACGGCAGCAGATGATGATTTCAGTTGATTTTCCTCTTTTCCTACTCCCACCCCCTTTTTGGAGACATAATGGAGGGGTTCTAAAGCAATCTCTAAGTAACGTGCTTGCTGTCACTTGCCAGTGAGAAATCTTGGGGCTTTTAAAGCGCTTTTGAATTAGCTTTTTGATGCCACTGTTTGCCTCCTGTATGTTCTCTACTTTATTTCAAATTGCTTTTTGAACAGATCTATAAAAACATGTAGAGCATCAGAAAATAAGTGTGTTTTAAAAATGATGATGACTTAAGAGATACAGTATTCCACCTGACTATGTTAGATCAGTAACCTGCAAATTTCAGTTTCTGAGGACTCTGGGCTCATTTGTAACACAAAGGAAAAGTACAAAGCTCTTAGTTTGTGCAAACCTGGAATTTTGCAGCTGTGGGCTTCAACTCATTTGTCTTAGAGGAGCAGACCATATCCTGTTCGTAGGACTATACAACAGCTTAAGCAAGTACTTCACAGGATCAGGATCCTATTTGAGAGTAAGATCGAAAACCCACTAGGTTGAAAAGATTATTTTACTTTGCAGTATATGGAAAGCAACTGATACCAAAAGGAAAATAAGAATTTTAATCCTTCAAGCATAGTCATGTTGAGTAAAAGCATATATTACAGCTTTGGATTGTTTTTTAAATGCAGTATTGCACATCTTAATCTGGAAAGTTTAGATGTACTGAAGTTTTAGAGGATGTTAAATGTTCAGATAGTTCTGTTTTAATTCACGGGTTTTGAACCTTTGGGTTTACATTTTCAAGTGTTTTTTCTGCAGCCAAGAGGATTATAAATTTCTCTTAACGTACAGTCAAATGCTCTCAACTGTTGATGCTTTACGCAAAATATAAACCACTCAAGCTTACAATGAAATGGTAAAAGTATGCAGCAATATGGGGAGGACCTTGAAACAGCTGACAATGCACAACATGTTTCCTTCCCAGTTTTAAAGCCATTTGTCCAGATGTTGAAACAAGTATTTCTTGTCATACCTGAAATAGTCTTTTTGCTCCCTCTGTTTCTTGTATAACTAAGCTTTCCCTTCGGGTGCAGAGGTTGCACATGATAACGAACCTGGTTTGAGTTGGCAGCAGGGCTCAATCTGTGTGAGCTTTGTTTCAAAATACTCAGTTCAACTCGCGAGTCAACGTTGTGTTTATATAACAGTTTGGCAACTTAGCACCAAGTGCTGGAAAGTGCATAATGTAGCTCTTTAAATGACTTAATACTAGTAGTAACCTTTTCAGAAGATTCTAATTCTGTATTGCATTTTTATTGGATTCTGATGAATTTTGAACTGAGCTTTAAAAGAAGGGTTTTTTTTAATAGGGAGCTTTATATGGCTTCCTACTTATCAGACTTACACATATTGTGGGGCACTACCAGTGAGAAATAAAGCTTTATCCAGTTTTGGCTTCGGAGTGCTGAATCCTTCTGTTGATCAGTGTTGCACAGCTTGAATGTAACAGTGCAGTTTCCATGGATAGAAGTGTAGATTAGAAAATTTCATAGACCGCTGACATTTTTAAGTATGTAACTGTGCATATGTATGTTTACTTAATTTTGTGAATAGTTGTTGAAATCACATCGCTGTATAGCTTTGGCGTTTTTCATAATGTCATTGTATTCCTTTAGGCAGTGTCAAGCAGGAGGGCAGTTCTAAAATTTTCAGAGTTGCTTTGTTCACCTTGTGTGTGTGACAGTGTGTGTCATCTATGCATTTTCCTGAAAATACGGATTCATGCTGATTTTCACCCCTTTGTGTTTCTCTCTAATTACAGGTCACCTATTTTACAAATTTGCAATCACAGAATCTGACTGGTACCGAATCAAGCAAAGCATAGACTCCAAATGCCGAACAGCTTGGAGGCGGAAACAGCGAGGGCAGAGTCTTGCCGTGAAAAGCTTTTCAAGGCGAACACCTTCATCATCGTCTTACAGTGGTTCAGGTAAAAAACCAAACAAACGTCCCAAAACCCACAAAGACCAAACAAACCCCAACAGAAATGGAAACTTGCAGTAATAATGCCATTTGTTTTTCAATATACCTGAAAGTTATTTGGATCTTAAGTTATATTTACAACAGGTGCCTGTAGTACCCACAAATGTGAATGTTTTTGTGTAACAAAGGTAAATGGAGAAACTCACATTTCTCGCAGTTGACTTTTTGGAGTGGATTTTATATTATTGCATATTTGGTTTTTTTTAAGTACCATTTATCATTAGCAAAGAGGCCTCTCTGTTAGAGTGTACGTATATCTACAGTGCTCCTCAAGGAGTGTATCCATGTACTAAGTGAAGCCAACCATCTGTACTTAAGTCATCATGGGCCTTCAGCGCAAGCCAACCACCTCCGGGTAGATTCGGAGTCCTTTGCAGCCTCGTGGGGCTTGTACCAAAGTAGATCCTTGGTAGGATGAGCTTCTAATTCTGTTTCATCTACAAATTGCAGTCATGCTCCTGGTTGCAGTGCATCAATGATCCTAGAAAGGAAATGAGATGTGTGTGTGTGTTCACAAAGAGAAGAGGGAGAAGGGAGTCTGTCTCTAAAACAGTAGTAAAATACAGATTTGCCAGAAATGAAAGTGTAGTATATTCCAGTCTGTGAGAGAGATTGACTTTGTTGATTTGTACGTTATCCGAATGCCTGGCTTCACTGCGATGCTTGAGAACGTCCATCCACATGTGTTAACTGAAAAAGTTTCAGCACATGCAGCTTCCTGCCATCATACTTTTTTTTTTACCATGTTCAATTTTTTGAGTAGATGTTTCTGCAACTGATGTTCGTAAGAGGAGTCAAGTGAATAAATTCTTCTCCGTGTGTTCACACCATTTAGTAGGACGTGCTAAACTTTGTTCCTGAAGTATTTTCCTCTGAAGAAATTAAATATGTTGTAGGTGATTCTACATTTCCATATAGGTATGTAGGCATGAATAATAATACCAAATGAAAAATACTGACCTAAGAAGTGTTCTCATAGGACACTTCTGGCTCATGCTTTTAATATAAAGCAGTGTTATGGGACATTTGTACATCGTATATTAAAAACAGTGTTTTGGAAGTGAGCCCAAAGAAAAGGAAGTAAGTTTATTTGCCTGCGTAAAATTTTTGGTTGCATGTTAACACTAACCACTGTATCTCATGCAAAGAATGCCAAAATCTGCTTTCAATGGAAAATTTTATGTGCTGGAACTGGGAATCATATCCAAAATTCTCAAATTAAAACAACTAATCAACATAATGATAACCATAAGCCATATATGTTGATGGGATTTTTATTTTCAGTCTCTTAGCAATCAGTATTTCAGAATAAAAATGCAGTAGTAAGTGGATATTATGGGCCTGTGCTCATTAGACTGTACTCTTGAATGTTGTTGAGATTTATTATTAAAAAATATTAAACTTTAATCTCCTGGTTTGGAGATTTAGGGAGTCCAGTGTAGAGATGTAAAACACAGACTCAGGCTCAGTGAATTATTGTCTTCAGAAGGCCATAAGATAATAAATTTTGGTGGTGGTTTTTTTTTTGTTGTGGTTAAGCTGAAAAGTCAATTTTTCCCCCAATTCCACTAACCTGATTTGTGAGTAAATTGTTCCATGGGTACAAAGACAGCTGAATTAATTCCTGGGATTTCAGCAACATGCTATCTGAGCAGGTGGGAGTATTGTGGTACAGATGCACATGAGCTGGTTCTGCAAGAGCCGTATTTTGGGTTGTGCGCCCCGGCTAGCTCATTTAGCTGGAACTGAGCTGGCTGCCTTTGGTACATCGATCTCCAGGATTTTCCCAGGAGTTTTTATGCCACCTGGGTCTCCCACTGTACAGGCTGTCTCATGTCCCAGGTCCCCTAGATAGCAAAGAGGTGACTACGTGTCCTTATAAAGATGTCTTTGGTCCTGAAGATGGTGAAGGTCAGCTGAGGCATCTTGGCATGTCATTGGCAGGACTGTATAGACTGTGCAGCCAAAAGTTGAGTACCGGCAATAACATTAACAGCTGCCTTTGGTAATGGTATGTGAAAATGTTCCCATGGATTCAGAGTCTTTTGTTAATTTTCTTTAAAATATTGCTCTTACTCAGAATGTCATTGGCATCATTTTCTGGGAGGCTGTAAAGATGTTAGATGAATTCACCACTACATTCGCACCCACTGTGAAAAAGCTCTTAGGAAAACAGACCCCTTTTCAGAATCAGGTGGTCCTTTGAAAAACTAATTTGCGTTCCAAAATCAGGTGGGAGTGGTATTTCACCTGAAGAAAGAAGAGGATGTATGAGGAAAAACAGGAGAGCGGCTTGAGAGGCTGAATGAGTATATAGGGAAAAGAAAGAGAAGAAAAGATGCAAGGAAAAAAAATGTACATTCACACATGTTTAAAAAGGTAACTTTTGCATGACAGGGCTGTAATTCCACCGCTCTGTTCAGGTAACTTCATGAACTGCTCAGACTTTGCCTTTGTGGTTTGACATCCCTGGAACCCCTTACTGGAATTACAGCATCATAATTCACAGGCATCTGTTCCTTATTATATGCACTGTATAGTGGATATAGCAGAATTCCTGCTGCCAGCTAGCAGGAAAGAGAAGTAATATTTCACAGCTCTGAAGTAAAGGAGGTCTGTATTTCACTGTTATGACAACATAGCTGTCAAATATGGCTTTTTAAAGTGTTACATATGAACCCAGACAGTTTTTATGGTAGCATTTGTTTCAGGGGGCAATTTAAGGTGAGCCTTGAACAGTCTGGAATTCAGCTACTTGAGAAACTGTCTTTCCCGCTATTGTTAGTTATAGCTGTTAAGATCAGCTTCTAGGTGCTTTATGTCAGGTCCCCACCCAGCTGTGGTTGCTGCTGTCTGCAGAAGAATACCTGTGTTTGGTTTCACTGAGTAATACGCTGCTCCATGTCAGTTCACATGTAACAGGCATTTGAGTTGTTTATCTGTTGGGTGGAATATAGTAGCTGCTTCTCACAAAAGATATAATGAAAAAAAAAAGGTTCTTGAAAGATTGTGAATGGCTACTGTGTCGTGTTTACACTGTGAAGGATGTGGGGATATGCAGCATAGTTTCTTGTATAACGTCCTCTGAGCTGTTCTGAGAAGCTCTGGCTTTGGCTCCACTCACTCAGCGTAAGACTGTGACTTCTATTCAAAGAAGCTATAATTATTTAGTTTGATCAGGCAATTTAGTAGAGCGTGGTTCTGTGACTAGCCAGGTTAGGTCACTGAGGACCTTAAGCTGAGTGTATCAGCTTCTCTGATAGTTTAGATACAACAGTGGTGTCACACACAATTCAGTAGGAGAGGACTTTCATTTCACATCTTGTAACCAAACATTTCAGATTGTGCCATGCAGAGGAAAAGTTTACACACGCGCTCACCCCTTTTACCAGGTTAAATACAATAAACCTAAGCAATTTGTGGACGAACTTAAACCCACTGATTCTTAGCTAAATGATGACACTTTCCTAGGGAAGTTTCAGGGCTTACCCTAGAAGATACTCCCGTAGTCTTCAGAAAGCACTTCTTTTTAAGATGCACAGATGCCTTGAGTAGACGCATAGTATTGCAGTGTCTGCCATGCAGCTGAGCTGTTCTGAAAACATCATTGAGGTTTAAATATGATTTCAATGTCCTGAGCGTTCATGAATGAACACCATGTTCCCTGTATGAACTTTTTCCAGAGTTTGGTATGGTTTTTCCACTTCTGAACTTGTGATTGTAGTATTTTATATTAAAATTGTGACCAAGAGGTGCAACAAAAAAAAGGCTCAGATCCAAAACTGTTGTGTTTGATTGGCTTGAAGTAATATTTTTCATCAGCTATCCTTAGGGCCTGATAAATAGCAAGATAGCTTTCTGTTATGTCGTAGTATAATAATACATGTTTCAATCAGCAGAAATTTATTGGCACTTTCTTCAAGTGTTGCAAAGGAGCACCATTCTTTTATGTGTTACAGAATATTTTCTTAAATGCTGGTATGCTAGAAGTCTAGAATAACTTAATATTTTCTGTTTGGCAGTGAAAATTGTTGAACATCTCTACATATCATTAAAACTAATACTTTTGTTAGTCCTGAAATAGTCTCAAATCAGCATGGTCACTGCCCTGCTGGACATCCTCCCCTATGAATTAGGGGACTTGATTTTCCAGAGCTGTTTTTTAGCAGCAATAATTTGACTCATTAAAAAAAAAAAAAAAAAAAAAAAGCAGCCTGAAACTCACGTGCGTATGACCTGACTTTGATTTCTCTGGCTCTGAGGAATCTTGAGGGTGGTTGAACACAGTAACAGATTGCCCAGGGAGGCTGCAGAGATGCCATCCTTGGAGACAGTCAAACTCCATCTGGATGCAGTCCGAAGTAACCGGTTCTGGTTGCCCATGCTTTGAGGAAGGGCGTTGAATTAGATGATCTCCAGAGGTCACTTCCAACCTCATCTATTCTGTGATTTTTATAAGCATTGAGTTATTGCACACATAATAAATAATTCTGAATTATTTACATCTACAGGGGATTGCTATTCTTAAGCTTCATTCTTATGTACTTGTTGGACATGTCAAAACTTTTAGGCTTTTTCTGCTTGTGCATAAGAGTTTATATAGCACGTGGCTTTGATTTGAGTCATGCAGTTAAAAATGATAACGGATTTCCTCTCTGCTCCGTTTATCATATGGAAGAATTAGCTATGCAAATACCATAGAAAAGCAGGAGGCTGAGCCCATAGTCCTTACGAAGCCTTACAAGTTTTTGGCGTTGTAATTCTGTGATAGTGTTCAAGTGTTAAGAGCTCAAGAGGAACTGATCTGCAGACAAAAACATGTCTAAGGAAACTGGTAGGAAAACATGAATGAATATCTCTTCTCTGTCCTTCACCCCCAAAGATATTAATTGAGATTGTTCTACATTTAATTGACTATGCAGCTTTACAGCAGCCACAAGATTTATGGGTTGCATAAAGTTGTTGTAGCAGACTGTTATATTTAGGCAGAAGTTGGTTTTCCTTATTTTATCTGGCTCTTCTGTTTGAAGCTGTTGCCTTTTGTTGGAATTGAGGTATTAATTGCAGTGGTTTGCTCTGCTCTTCTCAGCGCCAACACTTTGGTCCTTAATGTGTGTTTTTCTCGTTTTTTTTTTTTTTTCTGACAAGAGTACACATGGCTGCCATGATAATTTAGCTAGATACTCTTTTTAAAAACGTTAGCAGTCTATGGAGGGAAGGCAGTAGGAAATGAGGTTTTTGGGAGGAGGCTTAATTGAAGAGTGCCTTCTCCCATTCTTTTAATTTCTCTTAAGATTGTTAAAGCTGTTATCACAGTTTTCCATGTTGGAATTTTTAATTAGTTCTACGACTTTGGGATTTATGTGTAGATTTAGGCTGAAGTGCTCAGCCTATGCTGATGTCACATATAAAAATGGATGTGCAGCCAAATCTTCAAAGCTGTTCTGCAAAATTGGAGGCATTTAGCACTGGATGAGTCAGGTTGAGATAATGGCTTACAGTATACGGTTTTATTTCTATTAATTGTTCAGTAATGGTGTTTTTCCTGCTTTTTGTTTTTGAGGACTGCTTTGCTACGTCTGGCCTTTCCTTGCTAGGACTACACATCAAGGAAACAAGAAAATACATCCTAGTTTGTAAGCAGAAATGTGAGGCTGGGAGGCCTATACACTAGGAAAACAATTTTGAATAACAACACATAAGGAGACTAAGCATGAATCCCCTCTGCTGCAGAATCTGTACCTCCTACATTTCCTTCCAAAATGAGAAGCCAGATGCTCAACTGATAAATATGAAGTATAATGAGAATAGGAAAGAATTAGAAAATGCCAAAGGTTTTGCCTTTGAAGTGAGGAATTTTAAAACTGATCTTAGTTGAGAATTAAACGCACACGTTCTTGAAACAGTTACCAGTTACATTTGTCTGACAAATCTGATCTTCCTCGGCAATGTCCGAGGAAGATTAGCTTTGAGATAGGTGACAGAAGTAACTGCTTCAGTGGGGGTGATTTTGCCAACTCTCGAACATTTGTCTGAGAAGACAGACTCACTTAGGCTAAATTTTCTTTGACTCATAAGCATGTGCAGTAAACAAATGGAAAATGTAAAAGGTCTGATTTCAACTTGGGAGGAAGGAGTATTTCAGCAGTCGGGTTTTTTTTCCCCTGTATCACAACTTAATCACCTGTGGAATGGTCAGTGCAGCATCTTCCATTCTGTGGGTGGCTCCAAAGCTATTCCATCTGGTGGGGGGTGCTTTGGGAATGCCATGGATAACGTGCTCAGTAGTAGCACTACATAAGCTGTTCGATTCATGTCGAAGTACCCCTTTGTAACTAGTGCAATGGAAAATTTCAAAGCAAGAGTTCAGCTGTATAGCTTCTCGGTGCCAGGGATTCTCTAATATATCAAAGTTGTAAATGTGAGGCTAGATAGTTTACATGATAGTGATTTATAACTGTTGACATATCCTCTATTCAAGCTGTGTGCTATTCATGTTTGTGTTTGTTTTTAATGGGGAATGTTTAAAAATGGATAAATATTTCTTTTGTCTGGTCAGAGATTTAGAGGGGAAAAACAATACTTATAAAGGATGTTTTGTTTTTAGACACTGTTGAATCCTCTCTCTCCTTTCTTTCTTCCTAAGAAGAAAAAAACCCCACCAGAATCCAACAAAAAAAGAAAGAAAACACAACTGTAGTTGTTGCAGTGAAGCCAAACAAATCTATTTATAAGTGACCGTGCGAGATGTACAGTATGATTGCATTCAGTCTGTCTCCTGTTCCCACCTCTGAAAAGCGTAATAATTTCTGGTGTCTGTGAAGCAAAAGATGGTTTACAAATAAAGGCTTTTGGACTTTACAGTTAAAAATGTATTTCAATATGTGCATATAATATATATGTAAATATATAAACTTATCTGCTGCAGCTCTTATTTCTTTGATACTCTTTTATTGCATAACTTTCTTAATCAGAAAATAAATACTCATTATAAATGCATCTTCGTGTTTTCTCAGAAGTAGAGCATTGCAGTTTGTGTAATGGTAGGTATAAGCTACAGGAAAAGTACTGCTACAAGGTTATTAAATCTGTAAGTGAAACACACTGTCTTACCTTGCTTGTGTCCCAAGTCCAGTTTTGTGTATGTGTATTTCCATTTACACTATACATGTTTGAGCGTATGAAGTTATGTATGTATGCATGCATGTGTGTGTATACATGCACACATCTAAATGAAGGATTATGTATTTGGACACCGTGGTTTGACTAGAAGTTAAGTTGTAACTCAGCTCAGCTGTTGAATTACATAGTGGGGGACTGGGAAGCATGATGGAAAGACAAAATCACAACAGAATGGACTAGTGGTAGCCTATAAGAAGCAAGATGAATAACAGTGGGCTTTCTTAGCTGTTTAGCATCCTAACAAAATGCTATTTGTAAAATAAAAAATACAGAAAATTAATTGCATAAAATATTATTAGGACTGAAGTAATGGAAATAAGAGAAAAAGTGAAAGACAAAGAGGAGGCATAGGTAAACCATCTTTCTAGAATATCTGTGACTTTCAGTGACCATGACAAAGCCACTGGCAATGGAAAGCATGATCTGGTATCAGAATTTGAACAAATCGCATTTTTATTTGGTTGACGGTGCAGTTTCTCATACTAGGTACAGGACTTTTCTCCAATTGTGATTTGTTACTCCCATCTGGAACTCTGTACAGCAACCGTCCATTGTACAACAGTGCAGGAAATACTGGAATTGCACAGTAAGCCTTAGGACTATATTTAAGAAATTATAAACATTCTGCAGTTACCTACTAGTCAAATGTAAGGTATTAAAGATGTATGTCCAATAGACAGCAAGAACATGTACTTGTTATGTTTTGCTCGGTTACTGTAGAAGTGTTCTGGTTGTAGTTATGTATTTGCAGATTGTTTACATAATTAGAGCTGCCTAGTTGAACTTTTCAACAAATAAGTAAATACTAGCTTGGTGGGTTTGAGTTAGTTTCCAGTTCCCATGTTTAGACTTAAAATTATCTTCTTACACAAACATTTGCAGACAGGATGAAAAAAACCCAAATGGGTGATTTTATTAAAAAAATGTTTCCATTAAAATATTTGTATGCGTGGATAAAGCTCATTCTTGCAAAACTAACATTCTTTTTTCAGTATAAATCTTAGAGTATTAAGTAGAGGTATTCAAATTTTATGAAACATGTCTTCCTGCTGTGTTGGTTCAAAAAAAACAACCGTCATTTTAAAAATCAAAATATATCAGCCATCAGTCATCTCTGAGCAGGATGAGGCCTATCTAATGCTTATTTAAGCAATACATAAAATCTTGTAAGGAAATGATCTACAATGGAAGTAGAATGACAGTGTTTCTTAAATATTTTCATTATAGTTTGTGGTACTTGGACAGCTTGAAAGCCTTGTAGTATTGAATGTTACTACATGTTAGATGTTAATGTGTTTTACGTTGCCTTGTAGCATAAAAGTCATTGTCAGAGGAATAAATAATTTAGAAAAATTGTAAAACACTTAATGCTTCAGAGATTTCATTCAATGTATTTTCATGGTGTAGCAAAAGAAAAATGTTAAAATTGTTTACAGGAATACTGTATGTAAAAAGTATTTCTTCAAATACATTATTCTAAAAGCCCTTTGACAGTCCCGTTCTCCAAGATGTCTCAAGTAAAAAAAAAAAAAAAAAAAAAGGAAGAAAACTAGGACTGATGCTGAATCTTAGTATGATATTGGGACATGTTAAGGTTTTTCCTAGCAGTGCGTACTTGAACTTGTCACATGTGCTGCAAAAGTGTCATTGATTGATAGCCCCAGGTTTTTTTCCTGATTCCTAAAAGGATATATGGTATGTAGCGATGCTTTTGCCTGCTAGTGGTGTCTTAGTCTGTAGGAAGACCCATACATGGCATTAGTCTCTGGTCCATTGTATTCCACTTCACCCTTTCAGTACAGAACTACTGACATTATTAGTCTCCCGGTATCACTGACACCAAATGCATAAAGTCATGTTTCAAAAAAAAAAAAAAAAAAAGAAAGTATTTGAGTGCTTTTATTTAAAAAAAAAAAAAAAAATTAGTTCTTTTTACTTGCCTTTTGCCTCTTACATTTATAAGAATCCTTTCCCTGCGGCTGGAAAACCTAGAAATGAATCTATGATACGTCTACTTCTAATGCAAGTTGTTATCCTCTTGAAATCATGCGATGGTTTTCCTGGTGGCTGTCACTGTTAACCAAAGATAACACCCAGGTGTCTTCCTTTTTGTAGGGGCATTTTCAGAAGGCCTTACTTTGCAGTGTGAGGTAGTGTTTAAATTCATCCAAGTCAAGAAATCAACCTGCCATTTTGAGGTTTAAAAAAAAAATAATAATTCCAGGCTCATGTGTGTCAGTATGAATTATAGATGATGGACCTTGAAAAACAATTGAGAGATATCCTTTATTTATATGGTAACTTCAATTTATAGGGTTTTCAAATGTATCCTTGTGGTGGTGGTGGCAATAACAGTTCTCAGCTACACAGGCACAAAAAGTGTTGAACTGCTGAGGAATTGTATCTGGTTTTGCTGTGATATGACTTTTACAGTTGCAGAATCTTTAATCTAGATTCAAAAGATGCTTTTTAAACGTATGCTTTCTCAGAGACAAAATAGCCTTTGGAACTTCTTTGGAATTTGTAGGAAATCTACAGGTGAGCAATGAACATGCGTAAGGATATTAACATATAAAAGATCTGCATCTGCTTACTGACTGCATTCGTTTTTCACAGTTTTTAAGTATGCATTGTTGCATGGCCACTGGCATGAGATATACACATATAATAAAGCTGGATTTTTGTCTCTTTTTTTCAGAGGGTTCGCAGAGTTCAGTTTCAGCTTCTAATGAGATCCAGCAGAACCAGCCACAGGCACTACACTATGCACTAGCCAATGCTCAGCAGGTTCAGATCCACCAAATAGGAGAAGATGGACAAGTCCAAGTAGTATGTACTCAACTTTTTCTAAATTATTCCATTTAAACAATCTGGGTTATTGCAAACTTTGCTTCAGTTGAAGTTTAATGTTTTATTTTAAAAAAGCGACTTATCATCGCTTCTTAAGCATGATTTTCAGAAAATAAACATTGAAGGCTTATGAAAAAATTTTTAGTTATTTGGCAAAAATCTTCATGTGGGATTTGCTCACACAATTGTTGGAAATAAATGCACATTCATTACTGTGTATAGAATTGACTAGTCTCTACCTGGCCGTTTGCTTGCAGTTGCCGTAATAATAATAGCATGTATGATTTACACTTCAGAGGTAGTTCTAGCTAAGACTTTCAAAGCAAGAATGCATTTATTTATTTATTTTCATTAAAAAACCCCGGTGTTCTCAGGCATTTTTGAACATCTGTTAGCTGAATCCTTTACATGTGTATTCATTTAGATACATGTATATAAGTAAAAGTTATAAATATTGACATTTTTTAAGCCTGAGACTCCTACCATAACTCAGGCCATGATTATTTTTATATATGGTTTTAGTATACTCTGAAAAAACTCACCTTGGCTTTAGTTCCTGTGTGCCACAGTTTGACTACAAGGATTGTTTTAAATTGAAATTTTTTTAAAAAGTAGAAGAAAATAATGAAATAATGGATTACGTGGCATTTCTGACATGCGGCATTCGGAAATAGTGAATTATATCTGCACACTCATTCTTTTGTGGTAGAAACCTGAGAATTTAATGTGTGAAATCTGTCTGCCATTAGTTTTCAAAAACTTCAGGCTTTGCAGTTTACAGCGTTTACGTGCAGTCATATAACATAGAAACTTTTTCACTGATGGTATTAGTGTTTTGAAGGTACCCAGAAGCCTGAGTATGGGCCAGCACTCAACTGTGCCAGGCAGTGTCCAAGCACAGAACAGAAAGAAATGTGCACAGACACGTGCGTACCCGTTCTGCATGATGATCACATAAGCCCACTTTCCGTAGAAACCAGGCTAAAGAAACAGGTGGAAATGGGCAAATAAACAAGAATTCTTGAGAGAGATTAGTCAACATGATAAACGGTAGTACTCAGTGGTCTGGCTGTTGCAAAGGTTTTAGTCAACGCCATTACAAAGAAGATTTTGAAGTACGATAATGAAGCATCTTTGGTAGATACTTATAGTATTCTCTCCCCAGGTAAGAGAGGCAGTGCAGGAGAGAAGCAGCAAATGTACCCAATTGAATAATTTACACATAAAGAATGAAAACTCTCCATCAACACAGGGAATACTCAAGTCTGGTCATGTAGAGCTGCAAATAGTCAGCATGGAAATGGTGAAGTTGCTCAGAAATATGATGAAGAAAAAAGGGCTATGAAGGACAGATGCTTTTGGAATGTTATCAAAAGAAACATGTCTGTAAGACCTGCTGAAGGTTTACCAGAGTAGCAGTAGAAGAATCGCAGGAGAAAAGTGTCATGGAAGTTGGGGGAAAATTTCAAGATATGTGGCACAGTGTTGAAGGCAACTGACAGAGCTGTAAGCATTGCTTAAAAGGACTTAAGTATTAGCCAGAATATTTTTTAAGTAGTGCATGGAAGTGGAAGGAGTTTGAGATGAAAGTGATTGAGAGGAACTCCAGACAGCAACTGCAAGAGTTGTGGAGAGGAAATCGCAGTAGGGAGCGCGTTTTTCCAAAGTGAAAAAGGTGGCTTATAAAGTAAGAGAAAAGAACAAGCTGGAGTGTGAGTGTAAGGGATGCTAGGAACCGTTAGCTGTGAGATTCAGATAGGGTTGGAAAGTCTGGGCCACCCCATCTTGTTTTCCCAAAGGCCTTGCCCTTTCCTGTTACGTACCTGGATACCATATGACTGAAATGGAAGTTGAGGAGCTAATCCTGGAGAGTGATTGCTTAATGGAACTAGATCCTAAATGCTTTTAGTTACTATTCTCAAACTTGGAAGAGGACTAAAGAGAAGTTCAATAAATTAACTCGCAAACTTTTCCCCCCTCCTGTCAGTTGGGAGCATCCTCAGTGAAATAATGCTCTTTCTGCAGGAACTGGGTGCCAAGGTTCCATTTCCACTTCACTTTTGCCATAATTTTACAGTATTATCGTGTGAATTTCTTTGTCTCTTGGCTTCCCTATATATTTTAAAGAGCATATCTTCTTAACTGCTGTAGATCTTTTTGAGATTTAACTGATGACTGAAAAGTATTTTTCAAGTCTTGAAAGACAAGGTAGAAGGGAAAATTATATGAAATACATGGATATAATAGACAAAGCGGTTATGTTTATAGATGTAAGTGATGGAAGTTTGCCTCATTAAAAGATCTGGACCTGTCAACTATCCTTTAAATTGATTGTGGAATCTGGGAAAAATCCACTACCACCCACAACCACTATCTAAATGTTGTCATAATTTGTCAAACATGTAGAGGGGTCCTAAGTTGAAACAGATGAAAACAGTATTGCTTTTTCAATTCTAGGGAATGATACGTATAGATCAGGCGAAGAATCATTAGTAAGGTGGTAGTTATTTATACTATATATGTTTAAAAAAAATCAGTATTGAATTTGTGAACAAACTAAAAGGACTGTCCTTGAAGGCCAGCTATATATCTGCAAAAGATGAGTGAGCAGTTCTTTTTTGGAATGCTGCATGATACAAAGGTGAATAAAGTCACTGCCTCCCCCCTCCCTTGAGTCAGAAGGGATTGCTTATATTTGAAAACACTATAAATGGATCTTTTAAATGTTCAGTGCTTTTTCCTGGGAGCCCTGAGAGCTTGATGTTAAGGAGGGAAAGTGATTGTAATCTCAACATGGACTGGGCTGTGCTCTAATTTTATATACAGTCCCTATTGTCAGAGTGATACTTTCAGTATGTTTTTTCTTCCTATAAATAGGCAGTTTCCTTCCAAAGGAAATGAAACTGTTTGAAATAGAGGGATCTGTGTTTCTTTGAAAATCACATGCAATTGTTCTTGTGTTATAAAATAAGAAGAGCCTTTGACAGAATTCCAAACGATTATCTTTAATCTCTGTCTCATGCAGGCATATTAAAATGAACACAAAGCCTTATAAACCCTGAAGTAGGTTATTTAGAATCCAATCTCTCTTCAGGTAAATCACAGTAGCAAAGACTTTGCTGGGCTAGTCAGGATGCACAAGGAATTCTGTCCACTCTCTTATCCATGTTTTGATGAAATGGTAGGCTTGATACCATTCTGAAGTGGTGGGTATGGTCAGCATACAAAGTATTAACATTATTAAAACTGTTAGGGCAGATTCTCTGCTAACATAAACCAGTTTAACTGCATTCAAATTAATGACTTCATGCCAATTTATAGCAGCTTGAGAGATAGTCTTTAGCATGGTACTGTACTTCACCATAACTATGTGAATGTACAAAGATATACGGATACTTACAGATACCTTTTAAAACCTCACTCTTAGCGAGTTGTTAGTCTTGGCGTATCTGTTTTAAGAACTAAGTTTCCAAGGTCTTTAAATGGGATTAATGGTTCAGGCACAATGCTAATCTACCAAAGCAAATTAGTCCCATGCTTTGTGTATCAATCAAAAATGCAGATACTTTGTCTATAGAGAAATGCACTACATAAATATTATTTATTCTTATGCCTGTTTTCTTTCCTCTTATGTGAAAATGAACCATTCTTTCTTCAAAGTCACTCTGCTTACACTTTGCATAAAAAGATGGGGAATTATGGATGCACTTTATTTCTTTTTTTAAAAGCTATCTTTAATGGTTTTCATTGAATAAGCATTTTGCTTCCATACGTTAAGCTGTATTGAATCCAAGGTAATAGCTTCTTCCTCTAGTTTTGATTTTCTTCTGATGCTCCTTGGTGTTTTCTTTTGTTGCGGATCCCACAGGGCCATCTCCACATAGCCCAGGTTCCTCAAGGCGAGCAAGTCCAAATCACACAGGACAGTGAGGTGAGCCAAACGTTTGGGTGCCCGTGGAGCAGATGCTGGCAGGAACTTAGGGCCCCAATTCTAAAACTGTACCTCTGAGATCTGCTACAATACACTACAGAGACCAGTGTGGGTAGAAGTGAGAGCATGTGGTGGAGCCAGGATGAAGTGTGCTTTATGGCAGTAAATGCAATATGATATTTCTGTCTCTGTTTTGGGGTTTTTTTTTTCCTTCCCTTGGCCAGCCAAGACAGCTCTGTGTGTGTGTGTGTGTGTGTTACACTAATGATTGCTGTATATGGCTGATGGTCTTCGTTGGAAATTTAGTGCTTACAGAGTATTACAGGAAACCAGCTTAGGTGCTTGTACTGCCATTGAGAAATGAAATTATTTTAGTTAGGTTTATGAACTGTGTTTGGAATACTCAGTGTCTTGAATTGTGGGAACTGTTGAACAGGAGTCGGAGAAACCTTCAGACGCCATCTAGTAAAGATACATTGCAGAATGAAGTGAACTTACCTTCATTACTGATCAAGTAATCTGGCACTGCAGTACTTGCACTTCATAATTTTTTCCATAAAAATAGTAAAGTAGAATGGAAATGGATAAATCCAGTACTGAACCCTCCAATTTTGACTTTTATTTCCCCACTCAGGCAAAACAGCCATTAAAGCCAGCTGAATTTACCTGAGTGAGAGTGTTATTGCTGGTTATTTAAGAATGTATAGAGACTCCTAACTGCTGTTAGATTTCTTGTGCATTTTGTTTACATGAACAAGCAATAGCAAAATAAGGTTAAACATAAATGCAGACTACAATTTGAATCTGTATGCTTTCCCTGTAGAGTTTTTTTTACTCAATGTTAAGCATATCTGCTTGTGGGTTAGTTTAATCCATTTCCAAAGTACCCTAAATCACATCTCATAAAACCACTTTTGGTGCAGAGGAATACTGTTAACACAGGGAGCTATTGTAGAATAAATATTATCGTAAATATTATATAAATATTATAGTTAAAGGCAGTCTCCTTTGAAGAGCTTGTCAGACCTAGGAAGAAATAAGAAAGGATTACAATGTTCTGGGTCTAAAGGAATGCATAGCGTGCTACAGTAAAGCTGAAGCAGTTATTGGGTAAAGAGCCACTGAAAAAATTATGATTCAGCAGATACTAGTTGTAATTGATCCTGAGGTTCAAGCACATGCCGGTGTCTATTGGCTTCATCCGAAGTTCCCATATGTTAGACTTTTAAGGACTACATTTGTCTTTGACAGATGAAAACATCTGGTTTTAAATTTATTACAATGTACACAGCTTCAAATAAGAGGATGTGCTGCCAGTAAGAGAAAATGCAGAAAACGTGCAAATGAAAGAAATTTTTTCCTCAAAGAAATGTGCTATTTCACTGCAAACCTCTGTGTTTGGGAAGCTGTTTTTTCTGAATCTCAGTGTACTTTTGAAAAGACATCTCTGAGCATATGAATAAAACCTTCATTTTGTAAAGATACTACTTTCCTTTTTAGACTTTGTAGCTACAGTTTCCTTTAAAATACTTTTACATTATTGAGAATTTTTTGTAATAGATGTATTTCCTGTAATAGAACTATGTTGGTCTTTGGTATCGAATTTTGATAAAATAAAAAAATCTGTTAGCACAGGCAGTAACTTTATAACAACAAGTAGTAAATAGCACTCCATACATGTAAAAGTGTTATACTGCTAATTCTAGTTTAGTAAGGGTTTGATTTAAATTTGCAGTTTTATATAAATAAGGAATAACAAAAACCTTACCTCAAAAGCCATACAAACAAACTGTGCATAAAAATACTGTACGTTATACAGTAACTTTCAAAAAGCAAAACATGCTGGTGCTGAAAAACCTCCTTGCTTTTTAGTCTGTTTATCCTCTGTGGTTAAAGTGCTGACCATTGAATTGTAGCTGGATTGCCAAAATAACCCTCAGCAGAATTTCCTAAGTTAATAGATTTCCTTAATATTGAAGTTGTTTAATAATGAGAAGAGAAACAGGCCTTTTTCAGGACAGAGTAACTTTTTAAATTCCAAAGTTGTGTTTATTGTCAATGCTCTTATTTTACAGGGAAACCTGCAGATACATCAAGTTCATGTGGGTCAGGATGGGCAGGTAGGAACAGAACTGAGTTTTAAACAGCATTTTACTTTGGTCTTTGCAATTAATGCTGCAGTTGGAATGATCTCACATTAGTAGTGGCTGTTTTAAAGAGCAAAATCTGTTCTGGTCTTTCTGTTTAAATAAACAACTTGCAAAATGATAAAACGTAAGCGAAGTATTTTGTCTGTGGACTCAAAAGTATTTGACCAAGCTTATTTCATTACTCTGCAAGATACTTTGTCCCTGTGTTTTATACCTTCTTGTCTTTGGCGTCTTCACTCTTACATTTACTAACTGGATTGATTATATATTGTGTACAGTATGTTCTTTTCTCTGTTACCAACTGTCACTGTGGCCAGATGTGGACTGCAGTCTATGCAAACCTAAGAACATTTATTGCTGAGGTTTAAGCAGCTATTTTTTCATTATATGGCTGTCTTGGGAGAAACAGATCTTTCACATCTGCTTTTGTTCTTTTTGATAAGATGGCTTTATTAGGTGCTTATGCATACATGAGGTAAGAAAAAGAAGCTTTTACTTTGAGTGATGAGTCAGTAAGTGAGGAAATTAGCAGAATTCCCATGTCAGGTGTCAGCAAAATTGCTAACGTTTGATCTCAGATGCAATTTACTAAATGTTGAGCTATATTAAAATATCCACAACACAAAAATATTCCTGTAAGAAGCTTTCTAGCCAGGCCACTTGAATAAATGTGTTATGAATTTTTTTGTTCCTGTTGAATATTAATAAG
This sequence comes from Aptenodytes patagonicus, assembly GCF_965638725.1. Lineage (NCBI taxonomy): Eukaryota > Metazoa > Chordata > Aves > Sphenisciformes > Spheniscidae > Aptenodytes > Aptenodytes patagonicus. The sequence continues at coordinate 2,437,606 of NC_134959.1, read as the reverse complement.
TTGTGAGACATATGGCTAGAACTTGAATACTGCCCTGAATTGAAAAGGCTCAGATCATGAAGGTTCTTGAGCTCAAAGGCCTTCGGAAGCTACCAGTACTCTGAACTTTTGACCACATACAGTATTTGTGTGGGGAAGCAATCTAACTTGTATTTAAAAAATAAAAAAAAAAACACTTTAACGTCTCAGTAAAGAACACTTAATCAGAAGTCCTTTTGCAGAATTGAGACTAGGAAAGGTGATTTTTTTTCGAGACATGTCAGAACCTTTGTTTTAGTACTTACTGTTCTTTCTTCCTTTGTGAAATACTGCTGTCCAAAGTACATCTTCTTAAAAGACTAATATTGTGTGGTGTTATGTCTCTCTCAGTGGCATGTAGATTAAGTTGCATGTTTTTTTAATTATAGCCTGGTACCATTATTTTTCCCCTTGAAATATCTATTCATAATAAGTATTCCACAAATCGCATCTCTCTCTCTTAAGTGGAACCACAGAATCTAGTTTAAAACGTTGTTGCAAGCTCATGCTGCTTTTAAGGGAAATGCTTGGATGACCGTATTTTCCTGAACCCCCCTATATTAGGCAGGGAGAGGTGAGTTCTTTCATGTAACAGTAGCATTCAGCCGCGTCTCATGTTAAAATAGTCATGGAGTAAACTTCCAAACTCGAAATGCCCCTAAGTGGAGTCTTGCTGATCATCTGAGCAGTTGCATTAGTACATGCAGAATAAGGCTACACTGGAAGAAAGGTGTTCCAGAAGTATGTGCTTGTAAATGTGTGCATACATGTGTCTGCGCATATATATGGATACGTGATACATGTTTGCTGAAGTGTGTGAGAGCACACACAAGATAGGGAAGAAAAGCATGATTTAATTGATTGTTTTGTTGAAATCCACACCAGCTTATCTCTATAATGGCATCTGTGCTATCACAGAGCATTTTCATTGGGATAATCTTGGTTCTGTCGGAGTGGTTGTGGCTGTACACGTGTATGTAGGAAATCGGGTTAGCATCCAATTTTTGGGTTTTTTTAAGTAACTGTAATCTGGGCCCTGCTTTTAAACTTTCCTTGAAAACAAATAGTGAAATGCTGGTTTGGTGGTGGTTGTTTTTTTTTTTCTTCATGCACTCAGCTGCATTTTGCTGCAAAAGAGTAACTGCTTGTTGCTTCAGAATCAACAGCCAGGCGTTGTCACACTTCAGCTGGCATCTGCGCAAATTCACAGGAACCCTCAAGCTCTTCCAAAAGTATTTGCTGCTTAACTGTTTTCCAGTGGACCAAAAAATAGGAGCAAGCAAATATTTAGGGGATTTTTATCTCCATTCTGCAGTAGATATTGAAACCTTCATCAGCAGTTTAAGCCATGTGGGCCTGTTTTGCGCTGAAGTGGATGAGTAGCACTCACATGATTCCTTGCAACAGCTCTGTCTGTGTGTTATGCGAGGGGGTAGAGGGGAGGTCTGTGGCTCAGCTGGCTTCTGCTCATCAGCTGATCTGTGTTAAGCGACCATTTTTTGAGCTATTAGCTCATAAAAATTGCAAAGGAAAATGAGTTAAACTAAACTGTGGTTTAAGAATGGAAGTTGAAACTAATACATATTCCTTGGCACTTGTAGTGGGATAAGAGCACAAAAACCTGTCATACGATATGATTCAGTGGTAATGTAAATCATAACAATCCAGTAGCTTGCAGTCATCTGCACATGACCTGTGATCAAAGAGACTTCGGTAGTTTTCCCACCTGTCCATTACTTTTCAGGAGAGTGGCTTTTTCTTCCATGTTTTGAACTCTAATGCACGCTGCCAAGGAACACTGCAGAATATTGATAATAAGCAAAGTGAATAATGTGGCACTTCTGAGACTTCAGTTATTGAATATTCTTAGCTGACTAATACATACTTACTAATGGTACTAGATCTTAGCTTGGCTACCAAATACTCCCTTGGAAAATTCATCTCATGGTGCTGTTTTCCACATATTATTGTACACTTAACGGATGTTATGTATCCTCTTTATTCAGGTGAGGTTTAGTACTGCTGCCTGATGCAGGCTTTCACTCTGAGTCACAAGTAAAAGGTTTACAAGAAGCTGGGACTGCAAAGCACGGAGTTGTTAACTTCATATGAACTAAAGCAAAAAATGGCATAAATCTACTGTGAAATTTTAATCAGTAAAATTTCTGAGGTGATACATATGTTTTAAGCCTTGTAATACTAGTAATAAATATTAGCTTCTCTGCATAATGCTGTCAGTTGTTGATTTTGACTTTTTTTTCCCCCCCTCTTGAATTGTCTGTCCTGGTAGTTGCACTGAATTTAGATCTTGTTTTTCTGGCATCGTTGTTCATGGAACTAATGAAATCATGCCAAAAAGAACGCTTTCTACCTACACATGTGTTCTATTAGCTGAAAGTTTCATATTTCAGTGCACGTTTAATAAAAATACCAAACTGCAAAAATAATTAGACTTCATATTAACTAACACTTGAAGCTGTGGACCAGTGGGAATTTTTTTGGACTTCGCATTTTATACTTACGAATTACCAGAAGTTTTCTAATTTGTCTCTTCTTTCCTCTGATTGCCTGCCCTCCTTTCTCCCTAACTCCATCCTTTTCTTCCTTTGAGCTTCAGTGTTCTGCGTCCCAGGAGGTGTTCAATGTGTGTCCTGCACAATACATGCTGATGTAATGCCACAGTGTTCAGAAAGATACGTGGGGTATAAAGAGGCAGAACAGGACAATTTCAGTAGTTTGACATTCCTTGATTCTGCATTTTAGACATGCCATTTTGTACATCCTCACAGCTAGTGTTTCTCCAATTTAGAAATTAATTAAAATGACAACAGGCAAATGGTCTTCAACTTATAGCCTTAGTTCTTAAATTAAAAAGTTAATGCACTATCTAAAATATGATCATACGTATTCCTGGAGAGCTGACAATTTGTTCGGCTCAATGAACAAAAAATTAATAAAAGTTGGCAGCATTTAGTTCGTTTAGTACCAGTATCTCTAGGTAAGTTAGAAGCAGCAGGAGAATCCAGAACAAACAGCATGTATGACAGGTTTAGCAGAAAAAAGCTAGCCAGTGTAAATTGCTTTTGTAGTATCAGTTGTCTTACTGTGCGCATATGAAATAAACATGCGGAATTGCTTCTGCTACATTACATTTTTCAAAAAGAAACTTGGCATCTTATATAGTTGTAGACACAGTGTCTTCCAGATAAGTTTGTAATCAAAGTGGTGCGGTGGGACCCATCCATAACTGTTGAGTTACATATATGTAGAGAGAGAGGGGATCACGTTAATAACACATTTTTCTGCTGCTCAGTGAGGTATTTGTATGGAGCAACGATTGCATTATCTTTTCCTGAACTTCTACTCTGACCTTGCTGCTATGGGCTTTATGGCAGCTCTGTAGTCTAGGAGAGTTCAGACGCAGGGCTGTGGAGGTAGCTCACCAAGTAAGCTTTAGAAAAGCATCCTCATATGTGTAATGATCGTATGAGAGTATACGCGTCCGTGATCAGAAAAGATATTCTTGGAAAATTGCTGTAGTGATGGAGAAAGTATGGCAGACTTCAGTGCTGCAAAGTAGCAGCTAGCTGCTGTTGGGCCTGAAAGGTTAGAATGCAGACGTGTATGAGAAATAGATCAGTGAGAGTTTGTCTTTAATGTCCTCAGGAGGAGTATGAATCTGATGTCTCCTTCAGATCTGTTTTCAATACGCATAGTGCACCCTGTAATACAGCTCAGAAGGAGATATGACCTCATCACCTATGTTTGAAACATCTGTCCTGTTTCTGTACTCTGCTGTAGTCTGAAGTGAAGGGCAAGCTGTTAAATCTTAGAGGAATGGAAAAGGGGGAGAAATGGTTCCAAATGTTCAGGGGGAAAACAACCCTATTCTAGTAATTCCACGTAATATCCAGTGAATCTTATTTGTGACTGGATCAAACTAAAATGAAAATAGGTTTCTTTGTGGAGGAAATTATTTACAAACATATGGGACAGTCTTAAACCAACTCTTTTAACATCTGGTTTTTGTATCTCTGTTTACCTCCCTGATCATTATTGAGATACTCACACCTTGCTTTTCAGTGAGGTCACCACATTTTTTTAAGGTCCAATTTAATCCATAACTCAAGCATGATTTTCAGTTAGACAAACAAAAATGTGTTGACATATTAACTCAGTTTCTGCTCACTTTTATGCATTTTGCAGGTGTCATTTTATTGGGAAAGAAACTGTTTAATATATTTTTCTGAATATGCATTTTAATTGCCTTTTCTAAGCCTTTGGAATAGGTACTGCAGTTTCTATCAATATTAACAACTTTAATAATAATAATAATAATAATGATAAATTATCCAAAACAGAGGAAAGAACCATCTTCCACAGTTCTTAATTTTCATATAATGCATCTAACTAAAAAGTTCGAAATTTAAAAATACTAAATTTCTTTACTCAAGTTCCTCAGTCAAGAATTAATATAATGTAGGAGTTTTTTTCCTGTCCCTAATTTTTAAGCAGTAGAGGGCAGTAGTATTAAGATAATTGTCAGTTACTTTCTCGGCGAAAGCTTGAAGAAATGAGGAGGAAATTTGAAGTGCAAGAAATGTGCTGCTCCGACATCAACCTTGTAAACTGTCGTACCGTGGGGACAGAGACACATTCACAGCGTGAGTCTTTCTGCATGCATTGCTGACATAGGGTCTGTGTGTGCACGCGTGTGTGCTTGTGGGCAAACGAGAGAAAGGAAGACGACCTTAACTTCTGCGCCAGCTGCTGTAGTAGATTGAAAAGGCTTTTTCTTGTTTCAGCACATCTGCTTTGAATAATATGCACAGAGAAACAAACAGGATTGTTAGAAGAAAAACAACAAAATTAAAAACCCAATATAGTACAGCTGGAACTTAAAAACTGCTCGTATGGTTTTGAAAAAAAAAAGATTATTTCTAACTGATACTTCTTCAAGAATAGGTTGTACTAAAGTCTTGCAGGTCTGCTCTATTTTCAGGAGCAAAAATGAAGAGCATAGTTTTGAAACAAAATGTGCTTTATGCAAATTTTGCGTAGAAGCAGAATGTATTTATGGATAAAGTAAGATTGCTTAAAATACTTAAGTGTGAGCATTTTAATTACAAGAATTTTCTTTTTTTTTGCTTGAAGATTGTCCTTTGTGCCCATATACTTTTTAATTTGGATTCCATAGAAGAGGTGTTCTCCACTTTGACTGTTCCTCAAAGTAGATCATCAAAAACACTCACCATACTTTTTAGTTCTGAAAACTTAGTTTGCTAGAGAAAGTAGTATTTTAGCAAATTAAAATTGAGAAATTTTAATTTTAAAGCAGTTTAGTGTATTAAAACTTACAAACGTGTATGGATTTAAAAAAAAAAGTTTGGGGAACCCCCCCTACTACTTAGGTGATCAGTAACATACAAAATACCTCTAGAAAATAATATTATAAGAAAAACAGTAACATATTTGGGTTATTAAGTATGGGTAACTAAAAAAGTAGCTGTAAGAAACTGTTAGGTGTAGTTTAACTGCAGAATTTAAAATGTGTTTGTAGAAGGTTTGCACCTACTTTGTAATTGTAAAGCAGGGTAAGATGCTGTCTGGTAGGAGCGCAACTCATTTCCAGCGGTCCTTGCTGTCATCATTCTGTATAAGATTCCTGAAACAAATCTGTGCAAAGTGTTTACTCCAGGTTATTGTATTTGATGATAGAACAACAGAATTCTACCCCAATATGAGGAGACAGTACTTGGGGAAAATACAGTAATTCAATGGCAGTCAACAAAACATAACAAACTAGGGAAAAAAACTACAGAAGGGGAGCTGCTACTTTAGAGATATCGATGGGAAAATACATTCTCTGTAGTTACAGAATGCAAAACTAATTCTGATATTTAATTGAAAATGCCATGTTTTTTACTGCATAACATAGTTTATCCACTTTTGGGGAAAATGATGAATGATTTAGAAGCTCACTGAAAGTCAGCAGGCCTTGCTCGATAAATGAGTTAACATTTTTGAAAAACAGCTATGTTGCAAATTCCAGGATTCTATATTGTTTCATTAAGACTTAAATTCTAATGCAGTTAGGGTGGCAGGACCATTTCTTTCCACATCTGTGCCACTGAGTTGGGGAATTCTTCTGCCTTTCATCTGTCTTGGAGAGCCTGAAAGTGAATGCACTTTTTTTAAAACAATGAGAATATGTACTGGTTCTTTGTGTCTAATTGTACTTCTGTCCATGTTAATTATGTAAAATTTCAGAAATGAGTTACTGGATGATGAAGTTCACTGATCAGTACAGAAAGCCGTAGCAGATATTGAAAGCCAACATGATTGGAAAGTAGCTTCAACTTTTATTCTTACGGTTTTAAATTTCGAATTGTGTAAAATATTTTCTTTGTTCTCTTTAAAGAATGGAAAACCTGAATATTTTGCTAGCATATTTTTTAATCTTCTGTTATTTAACAAGTGATTAATAGGGTTTTTTTTAATTATTCTTTTTAGATTTAAGTTAAAGAAAAAAGGCAGGAAACTTAAAATTTTTGTTTATTTTAGTGAGAGTTTCACTGCATTAACCTGACCACATCCAGTAATTTTCATCACTTTTTTAAATTCCTTTAAGATGTATTGTAACTCTTTTCTTAAACTAAGGTTTGTTTAAAAGGGAGTGGGAGGGACAACCCTGGCAAATTTTGAGCAGTGTACAAAAAAGGATACCTAGTTGCTGCTATTTATACAAGTGTTCTCCTTCACCTTGTTGAGATTTAAGCTGTTTTTCTTTCCATTGCGCTGTCTCCATCTTCTCACTCATTTATGGTGCATGCTGCTGGGAAGGCAGTAAAAAAATCTTTTGTACCGGAGAGTCAGCGGCATCACATCCCTGCAGACGTTATTGGGTCGTAAGTTTTGTTTACAAACTGGCTGCATTTAGTTTTCTTTCTGCGCCATTTTGTGCCAGAAGATACTGTTTTATTTTATGGAGAAAACCAGCTATGTCCATGTCTGATACATCACCAAGAACAGCATCTGAACTGGGTCAAGAGGAAAAACTTTTTCCAGCAGCGTGGCCCATTCTCAAATGTAGTAATTGTTACACCTGAGTGCCCTCAGTACTTCAACATTTTCCACTCTAAGACATGTTTTCTATTCCAAGATGTAGCAGGTATACATTGGCATTCCCTTGCAGTAGTTTAGTCCTCTTGAAATTCGATGTTATTTCATTCATCATGATGGATAAATATTTCTCCATTTTCAGAGTGCTTAGCGGGGACTTCTAGAGCCTCTGCCTCTTTTCCATGTGTTATTTAAGTTTACATGAAATGGGTGGGAGAACAGACAAGGCAAAATGAGTCCTTGCCCTGGTGTATGGAGAAAATGTACAACTCTGCTTTTTAGGGGTTTTTGTTTGGTTGTATCAAGTAGTAGTGGCACCATTTCCCAGACTTTTCAATACTTAACTAAAATTAGCTATCTAAATGCCATGCTGCTAAGAAGAAAATAATAGCTTAGATGAATTTACTTTCTTTGCGATATTGCCAGCTATCGAAAAGAATCTTTCATTGGCTGGTTGCTGATCCTGAATGCTGGATTAACTTGGTTTCTTTTAATCAGCCTTGAGTAGGGACTGATTAAAAGACTGTTTGCAAAATTAGCAAGTACTTTTGCGTTTTCTTCTCTCAACTTTAAAGCAGCCCTTACATGATGATGAAATAAAAAGCAACATCTTTGTGTAAGTGTGGGATGGCACAAGCGGTAACTATTATACGTTTGTGCCCTTAAGGCACAAATGAACTGATCTGATGTGTGGTGAAGTTTTCATGTAAATGTAATAGAGGGTGGAAAGAGTACTTTATAGTGCTTTTCAGATAAATGTATCCAAATAGATTTTACATGTGGGAAAGGAAGGAAACAAGGAGGAAAGAAACAGGCTTAACTAAGTTTATCAGGAGTGGAAGAAAGGAATTGCTGCTTTGGAGATAAAGCAAATATTAAGTCATTTTAGCGTACTTAAGATTTGGTGTGTAGATATTTATATGTTGTAGTCTATCAAAGGTCATTAATTGTTGTTGTTAATCTGCAGTTCAGCACCTGGTTTAAAATGTGAGCTTAGGAAATCACGGGCACGTCTGCCCTCTGCTCTCTGTCTCCACTAAAGTTCACTAATGCTCATTGGGTCCGTAGTACCGGTCTGAGACATAAAGCCATTTTTGATTTACCATTTGGTAAAAGGACAAGCGTCTTCAGTCCACAGCGCTTCTTGAAAAATGCTCAACTTTCTTTTGAATTCCTCATCAGCCACTTTGTGATTGTTATTTGCTGCCATTTGCTCTGCTTTTTTTATGTGAAGTCCGTGATCTTGTCTTGTGGGCAGCTGTAATTGTGATGCCTTTAATTTTATTGTGATAATGCTTTGTCTCATCCAGGATCTTAGTACAGCGCCTCAGAGAGAACACGTAAGGAAGTTTGCAGTTGCCTTTCAAGTCAACTTGTTTAAGAATTTTTTCCCCATCTACTAATTGTCATTAATTACTGTACATCAACAGCCACACAGTGTTTTGTCTTGTGGTGTTTTTTGTCTTTTCTAATTTGGGACCCAGCCTACCTTTACGTGCTAAAAAAAAAAAAAAAAATCAAAAAATCTCTGCTGAAGGCAAAGTAAACAAAGTCTCCGGCAGCAAAATCTCATATTTATGGCATTTTTTTTGTCATTTCAGCTTTTGGCAAAGTGTAACAATAAAGAAATAGCCTCCCATTAATAACAGAGGATTCAAATTTGACCCTGCTTTCATGCTTCATTTCAGTGACGCAGGTAAAGATTTGTTTTGGGAGCAAACAGTAAATTCCAGCAGATACTTGGCTGTAAGCACATAATACAATGTCTATGTTTTAAACATAAGAGTTTTTCCCTAGTGCTTCTCAAGATTTAGACATTATGTCACGCAACTATTTTTGTCTTCTGTTCAGAGGTCCCAGTTCCCAATACAATGTCTCTCTCAATGACCTGTGGAGCCTTGCGCTGTTACCTTTCTCGCATCACAAACTTGGTTGTTTTTCTTTGGCTTGCTGGTCAAAAGTAGTGAAATGTAGAGAGATATGTTAAAATTAGCCATTATTTTAATACTGATATGTATTAGGATTTTTTTTTTCTGAATTACTTGTTTCCATTTGTAAAAATGTTCTGACTGGTAGAAAGAATTAATAAAGGTGATTTGTTAATCTCTTATAGGTGCTTTCTTTGATACAGTCCCTGAGCGACAGAGTTCATAGAGTGATCTGTGGTGGTTGTAAAGCAAGGCTGTTTAATGAAGGTTTTGGAAAAGGATAATATTTTCTGTCATCTTTTTTTTATTTTCCTCCTAAGAGGGTGGGTTGTTCCATTAAAATTCCATTCAAGCAGACAGGAGCATTTATAATGCTCCAAAGAATATGTTCTCTATTTTGGAGTATATTATGTTCTTTATTCACCCAAATCTTGTTTTAATATTGCTGTAAACTTAATAAGAAGAGATGAGATATGAAGTGATAATCTTTTAAATATAAGGAAAAATAATTTTCTCCACCTTCGTAGAAGGCATAGGTCTAAGCTGTGTCTTATTAGAGATTTTGGTAATAAAAATCTCTGCTTGTAGAATAGCAGTCATCACAAAGCTATCTTGCTGTGCTAATCTAGAGAAATCATTTCTTTTTTGTTTTGTTTATTTTTTTTAGTGCTCTTCATTTATGATTTTTCTCATCATGTGGTATGAACCCTGTCTTTATGCTGCAGATTTGCCCTTATCCCATCGCTGTTCCACTTTGTACGCTCTAATAGTTCCATGCTCAGTTATTTTAAATATTAGGGATGCCTCTAGCATCATGTGCGTGTTCAGAAATCGCTGTCCCACATTCCAAATTCCAACCCAAGAAGGAGTTTTGGGAATGGTTGGTACAGTTGGACTGTCAATGCCCATGAGGGGTTGATACTGGATATATTATAATGCTAATATCCTTGGCTGGATACCAACTACTTGCTTGCTGCTGGCCGACCCTGATGATTGCTTAGCTGTTCAACGTGGAGAGATCTCGTTTCATCCTGATGAAAATCAAAAGTGTGTGCATGTGTATGTGTTGTCAGGTTACTAAATGGCAAGTAGAAAGTTCAGGCCATTAACATAATGAATCTTTCAACTATGTTAAGTGCAACAGTAAATCTTGATGACTTAAATCTGTTTCCAGATTTCCATATTGTCTGCCTAGGTTAAATGATCGATGGGATTCTGTGGTATTTCACAAACGGTGGTCATGACTTCAGAAATCTTTTGTGACTAATTTAGGTATGTGGAGATGGGAAACGGCTCCCCTTTTTTGTCTCCTCTCCATTAAAACAATTGCTTTTTGCCAAGTTTGGTCACAACAGCTATCCCTTTTAAAAATGAAACCACAGTGGCTCGATTGCAAATGAAAAATGAGCTTACCTTTTTAGAAGAAAACCTGTGTGATTTACACAGTTTCCAGGGGTTTTACAAGATAATGTTAAACATAGTGAGTCTTGACCAGTTCATTGACTTTTATGTCTGTTGTTCATGTATTTAATCCTTTCTGTAGATCAAATATATTTTCAGTCCAATTTGCCAGAATTCTTAAAATATTTCAAACTAGCTGAGTGAATCTCTCATAAATTGAAGAAGGATGATCAAAGAGCATAATTTTGTGATTTGTATGCTGACTTGGAAAAAAACATACAGGATGCCATATAGTTCAGTGTATTTTTTAATAGTTAACGTGTGTTTCTATTTCATGTGCATACATTAAAAAAACTACAAGATGACCGCTTTGTTGCTTATTTTAGACATTGAAATCCCACATCAACAGCACAGTTTTCAGTTCTGATCTCAGATGCTATTTTAATTAGCTGAGATATAGTCACTTTATTCAGAGTACAACTCTGTATTGCTGTGAGTAACATTTGGAAAGTATGTTTGGAAAATCATCCACTGTAGCTTGCCTTAGCCATTTCTTTAGTGTTCTGTGAACAAAATTCTTCTTTGTGGAATAAGTACTTTAAATTATGAACTTGCTTCATTTTATTTGATCCAGTGTGCTGGGATTAATTGTTGTATACTGGCTCCATCAATTATTCAGCTAGAGCTATCAGTTCCTGGGAGCAAAAAGCAGTACTGCTTTACATGCAAATATTGTTTTTCTTTGATAGAAACTCTGGGCTCCAACCAGGGTTGAGCTATGAATGAATCTGTTTTATAAATTGCTTCACTTTTTTACTACTATTTTTATTCCTGAAATATGTCATTCCATGCTTCTGGAATGTTGCTAAATATTTGTGTTAAACAGCAGAAGTGTTACAGAGTTCACCAGGAGGAAGTGTTAGAATTAAGTTATTTATCATGTTAGTGTGATGTTCTAGTTAACTGTTTTGTTATAGGTGGCTCGTGATGACAGTGAAAATGAGGTATCTCAGTCCCACAGTAGTGACACAGAAGTACCACCATCTTCAAATCCAGCCCATCTTACACTTAGTTTGTGTGTGGTTTCCAAGAGTCGCTCTGTTTTGCTTCTGAGTTGGTACTACAGTGTTGACTCCAAAACTAAGTCAGTTCATGGGTTTCACTGGTAAAGACGCTGAGGGTTGCAGAAGTTGCTGTAATGCATCAAATTCAGTCAGAGGCAAAATGTCAGTGGTGCCAGTAGGTAAGCAGATGTAACAGCTAGCAATGAAAAAATACTGGTCAGTACTTCTAAATTCCAGAACTGTGCTGTGAGATTTTGGGGTTTTGAGTTTTTCTTTTAGCAGAAGGCAGGTATTACAGCCTTTCGCCTAAATAACAGTAGGAAGACAATATCGTGCAGTTCAAAGATAGGAGATCTGCTATACTGTAAGTATGAAAAAGGGAGATGTCCGTGCAGAGAGGAGAAAGCTGTAAGAAAGACCGAACCAGAGACCATGCTCTGGGAAATTAATGAGATTGTTTCAACAGTGGCACAGTGACTTTTGTTGTTGACTTTGGTGGGATCATGTTTTCCTTCAAGATAAGTTTGTTTTATAATAGGTCAATATACAAAAAAAGACCTTGTCAGATGGTAGAAATGGGTTGTAAGCATATAGAAAAGAGAACGTGTCCCAGTGTTGCGTACAGAGGTATGCCAAAAGTCAATAGTGAAGATAAAATTTTTGCTTATGATAGTCACCCTGTGTAAGCCTTGCACAGCCTTGTGCTAACGGGTTGCATTTTGGTGTGAACCCACATTGTAAGTCTCCTAAAGGAATGACTATTCTGCCTGTATATCTGTGTACTACCAGAGAACAGGACACTGATCTTCAAAGGTGTATGGTAAAATACCAAATGATTTTACTTTTTGGTGTGTATTTTTCATTGTCGATGGCGGTATGTCAGAGAGACGCTATCTGAAACCTGAAGAAAGGAGCAACCAGTGAATCATCTGTTCTGAATTAAACAAAATATGACTTAGACTTGCGTAATGGGAATGGAACTGTCAAAACCATTTGTCATTGGCCTGATTCTTTTCCAAGTGATGCTAACAGTTTTACCGTTATTTGGAGTCCATTTGGTTCAACACTGAATTCTTAACAACAACAAAAAAATCACTCGTGAGTTTCATGAGTGTATTGCATGACCGTTTATGTAAGTATATACTTAAAAGCCCCAAACACGAGGAACAGCTGCTCCTTCTTCCATGGAGACCTTCCACATTAAGGTGATTCTCATTTGAGTCCATGTACGTTGTTTGGAGTTAGATAAGTAGTAGTTGAGAAAATCCAGGATTCTGAATGATTGACCTAGAAATGGGTAGATAAAACTGTTCAGGGGGCACTTTCTTCTGTTCTTTTAGAAAATATCATTATATAAGAGCATTTATTAGGTACGTCAGTTGCAAATGTCTTCATTAGAAGTGCTCCTTTCCTTTGGGAAAACTTAATTTAGATCACTTGCTTTGAAGAATACAAGTCTTGGCTTACCAATATCTGGGACTTTCTGGAATTACTTTATTGAAGATACACAGATGCTTTAGTTTTCCGTACATTGAATAGTGTATTTTTCATTATTATGGGAGGAAAGTGGAATATATTTGGAGACTGCTGTCAGACTTGATTTTTTTAAAAATGTGTCACTGACCTTTAGAAGAGCAGGATATTGTCTCGCTGAAGATAGCGTAGATCGAGACTGACCCGGTTAATGAAGAAGGAATGACACCCTTACAGAGTCAGGACATCTGAATTCGGAATTGGGCCCTCTTTTTCTGTGAACCTATCTTTTTTTTTTAACAGTAACACAACACATTTAATAGCTTGTGACACTGCTAGAAGCCACAGTTAAGTATCACTGAATTTTAAATGTCTTTCGCACCGTACAATAATTCCATACCACTTCATTTTCTGGAAAGCTCTGATGAAAACTTGCAGCAAAGCTAACAGTCAGAGGAATAAAGGAATTCCTAGAATGTTGCAAAATAGTTGACTGAATGGGCAATATTGCTGCTCTTGATCTCGTTGCCAGCAGCAGCACCACGAGTGCATCAATATCAGTCTCTCGTTTCCTGCAGCACTTTTCAATGTGCAATCACACCACAGCGAACCGTTAGCGAAGTCAGTGCTTTGTGAGCTTTGGTCAAGGCTGATGACTTCTGCGGTGTGTTGGAAGCCAGCGTCTTCCAGAGTGACGTACCGACATTCCGTGTTTTTAACATAGTCTTAATCTTATTTCCTGTTCCATTACATCAGACTAAGCCAGATTGTTTCATAAGTATTTATTGTTCGTTTTATAATTTTTTCCCTGCCTGAAATATTAAGTAGAAAAGCTTTTCCTTTCAGCCTCTATCTAAAATCTATACAAATTGTAAAATTATAGCAGTGGGATCCTACTTCTCAGACTTTGTCAATACTGACTGACAGAGATTTTGACGTTCCTCATTGTTTCTCTCCTTAAGTAACTGACATCTCCAGACAAATCTGTATTTTTTTTTTTTTCTCCTGTGATGACAAACTCACATGCTTTTAACTGTGGACTAGTGTGTAATTGTAAAAAAGGGAAGTATAGTTCATAAAGAAAATCAATGCTATTTAAATTATTCCCTGAAAGTGAATAGTGTCTCTTTAAATCTGTTTTGCTTAGACCAGGAAAACACAACTGACAAGTTGGTGGTTTTCCCCAGCTCCAGTTCTGTAATGGCACATGGCATCCAGCAGCTCTTATTCCGAGCATTTGCAAACACTAATGATCAAGAAAAGAACTTAAAAGTCACAGACTTCAACCATTGCGGTTAATTGGTTTGTTTTTTATTAGTCAGACCTTGATGTCAGTACAAGAACTGACATTTATTTTGAATTTTTTCTAAATTCATACAAATGCCATATTAACTCCAAATGTTGGATTTGTTGAGAATTGCATTTTCCATTTCAAGTAAAACATTTTATTAAAATGATAAATTGATTTGTCATCTGTTCGCATTTTTACTGTAATTATTATTAAAGCAGAAATTGGTGCAAAATGTTTGAATGAAATAAAAATCCTTGCTTTTTTCAACCCAACTGAGTACAAAAATCAAGATCTAAAAAATCCCCAGACTTCCTCTTTCCTGATTTGGAAAGTTCTTTCTGTATTTGGTTCAGTGAGGAAAAACTTCAATATAATAAGCAGTAAAAGTAGGGAAATAATGGGAGTAAAACCACACACACACACACAAAATACTTCATTTTGCGGTATTCAAGCCAAAATATGTCAAAATGAAATGTTTTTGTGAGGTCAAAACTAAAAGTAAAAAATTGTTTTCAGTGTTAAAAAATAATACAAACTCCGGTCTGTGTTAGAATCATCTTTTTAAAGAGTATGAACTTGCACAGTAATAATAACGATAGCTGCCTCCTGTGAGGCTGTGATGTATTTAGTTTTATGGTCCATTAAGTTTGATGGCTTATGTGACACTACCTGCTTTGTGGTTGATAGCATCTTACTGGAAGGAATGATTCGTGCCAGGCTATGTAAGCAGCAAGAGCTCGTGTTTAAAAGAGTTGTCTGTGTTAAGTTTTACTAACATACGTGGTCCTTATTCCTGTGGGATTAAGAATAGGTGCCTATGCGGGTTTTCTCAAGCGTGTAGCCTACGCAGCTCTGTTGCAGGTGCTGGGGAAGTTGAATTAAAAAACCCCCGAAGATAGCGGCAGCGACTTCTCAGTTGTGACCATGCTCAGCGTGATGCTGCGGCATTGAGTTTGTGATGCGTTCTTAGAGAAAATTACATTAAAATTACGCTTTTTCCTTCATATCTGTAATTGTTATGGACAGTGCAAAGATTTCAGTCTGTAGCGAAGAGGAGAATTGTTTTGAGAATAGCTACTTTAAAAAGGAAAAAAATTTGGAGGAACAGTTCCCATATGCCTCTCTCAGTGAAGCCTGTTACTGAAATACTGTCGGGGGATGATGGTGTCATAGCCAGCACAGTAGTTACGAAATACAAACCAACTTAAAATTATTTTCTCTGAGCAATAGATGCTGCAAGGAATTAAAACAACAGTTTAAAGGCATAATTTGGTAGCTGTGTGCTTTCTCAGAAAGCCGGTATATGCTGTAAAGGAAATCTACTGTTGAACAAAAATATTTTTTCAGTGAACAAAGTTTTACAATCTAATAATAAAAAAAGAGCTGTAGGGCAAGGTTAACAATGGAGTGGTGTTCTGGAGCATCCGGAGGCATTGGCATTCCTCAGCAGCGTAGATGATTCTGGCTGGGATATTATTGCAAACACATAAACCATGCTTCCTAAGCATTGTTATGAAACTTTCACCTCACGTGTGAATGTGTCATAGTTGAGAGCAGCCCTTGTTACTGATCAAAGAAAATCGTGCTCCCTCCATTAGAAAATACATAGTAAATATATAACACTTCAATATGTATACATCTGGGTATAAGAGAATTTGGTTATATGAATTGCACCTATGTCATCTGGATAGCAGAGAAGTTTGTTGTCATGTAGAAGCTTGCAGCATTGATGGGTGTGTTTTGATGTTAAACATGGGCAGCACTTCAGTTACCAAGACTTGAGTGTTAATTATTTCCTTCGTCTTCATATATGTTGGTGGACGCTAGGCAACATTTCTTCTAAAATCTCTGTTTTAAATTGTGGAAGAGATGTAACGTCTTTTAAGCTATAATGTTCCATTGTAGCCTCAAAAATATGAGTTGAACAGAGAACTCAATGAAATGGAGGATCCAGGTGCCTTTTTAAATGAGGTTGGATTATTAGATGCATCCCCTTAAAAAAGCACATGCCTTATTTTTATATTTTGGAATCACTGTTGATAGGTAACAGGGATCCTTTGTTTTTGAGAGTATGGGCTTGACAGAAGCCAGCTCTTTGACTTGCACAGTTTTTGCACAGACTCCTCTGGTACTAGAATTTTGTATTCTGTGTGAGCTGTAAATTTAAAGTTGCTTTAGAATTATTTTGATTCTGGAGTTTTTTTCCTGTGGCAAACCAGGCATGGATCTTCAGTTCTCAGGATTATATAGCACTGTCTTAAGAATTAGCTTAAATAAAAACTTCATTTTTGTCCTGTTCTTTGAAGCTTTTTTGAGCTGCTTTTTTTAGGTCAAAAAGTAGACGTTCTCTACTCTCCTACATTTTATTTACAATAGTCATCCATATGTCTAATCAGGGGCTTGTTTCTCCCTCAGGATAGTCTTTGGCATCTTTTTTTCTTTAGTTGCTCCAGGAAAAGTTTGGCTCCTTAAGAATCTTCTTATTTTGGCTGTGCTTTGGTTTCCCCTGGTCTCTGTTCTCATAGCCCCATCAAAGGCTGCCTTCCTGGCTCCTGGCTGTCCTGACATTCCTTCTTGGTTGTGCTTTTTGCTGAAACTTCATGAATATATACTGCGCTAGTGCCTTTGAAGTATGCCCATGCCACTTTTGTATAACTGGTTTCAAAGACCTAACGGCCTTTCTCAGATTCAGAGTGATTTGGGCAACTCGGTCCCTTGGGTTCCGTAGTGACTGCCAGGTAAAACTTCAGCAGCTTGATCGCTGTCAGGCTTCCAACTCTTTTATCCCAGTGCAGGCAGGAGCACAAAGGTTCTGGCACAACACCATAAATGTGATCTCAAATTATGACTTCATGTAAAAATCACAGCATTTGAGTGTGAGTGGTAATTGAGATCAGAAAATACAGGGGAGTGCCACTTTTTTTTTCTTCTCATTTTCTGCATGGTGGTTTGATATTCCTGTGTTAGTGTCATTTCAATTGAGTTGCTTGAGACTGCTTTCCTCATCAATATCATCTTTTTCTTTATAAATCAGTCCTGTCAATGTTATGATATATATCTCATATAGTCAGTCCTTCCTCCACAGTCTTTCTTGGTAGCAACATGAGAGCTCCAAAATACTTATTTCAGGAAAAAACTTAATTGTGCCAGGTTGTCATGCTCTCACCAGCAAGGTGCAGTGTTAGGGACAGCTCCTTTAAAAGCCAAGTTTTTGAGATAAAATACATGTAGAGAGTTGTGAAGGTTATGTTGTTATTTTGCATAGATAACTTGGAACAGGATATATAATTAAAAAAAAACCAACACAAATGTGCATATGTGGTCTTTCAAGAACCTCATGTGATTGCTGAATTCCATGTGGTACGAGGCATAAAAAGAAAATAGAAGATATCCCCAGTGGGAGAACGGAGGATGTAAAATACACATTGGGGTTGAAACTTCCTAGGTGTACAGGAAAATTTAAACAAGAATGGACTGAGTACAGCAAAAAGGAATACGGTTGGACAGTAATAGCTGGTTTTGACACACTTGAGAGACTTAATTTTCCTTCACCTCTGTAAGAGGAAGGTAACTGTGAAATTGGATCGAAGAAATTGGAACAGTGCTGTGTTCCAGTAAGATCTGAAACACAGGGGAGAGATGCATTTTTACCTTCGAAGAGAGAAGGTGCTGAAAGTGGTTGAAATCATAGAAAACCCTGTGACTAATCAAAGTCTCAAGAACCATTTTTTCAATTTTGAAGGATTTTTTAATTGTTTCTGTGACAAGAGATGAGATTGTGATAGCAGTCTGATGGAAGACCCTCAGAAGCAAAATGCTTTTTAAAGCAGTAGAATTTGTCAATCAAAGCAAGCCACTTGGTTTGTGGTAAAAACTTATGGATATGGCTCTGCTGCTGTGGGCATGAGGAGGAATAAAAAACACTACAGGAGGAGACCTGCAGCCACAAACCACATGGATCAAAGAGCTGGAGTCCAGCAGAAATATATGTGTTTAAATATTCTATTTTGTTTAATCAAGCAGCTCTGCCTCCTCATGAGGATAGGAGGATCATAACAACAGCCCACAAAAAGCACAGTTATATTTTTATTTGCATTTTAATCTTTTTTAAAGAGACAGTTTTCTCAGATTATCGTTTGAGTTCAATTCAACACCAGAGATGCTCTGTTGAAAATTACAGCATGGTTTTGATAGCACAGAGCAGTGATGGCCAATAGACAGCCCAGGGGGACAATTTGGCCTGCCAGAAGTATTTATTGACTGGATGCGTGGTCATTGCAGCAGTCTCGTCTGTATTCATATGCTAGAAAAACATCTTTTGAGTCTCAGCAGCACTGTCACTATGTTTGGATATGTACTCAGCTGGGAGGAAAGGCGATAAATAATAATGCTGGAGTTAGTCTGACTTATGGTCAGTAGAGCTTGCGTACTGGAAAGGGCCCCATGGAGAAGGCAGAAGATGGCGTGTGGCTTGAAGCTCAGACGTTCAGGCTGTGGGTCAGTTTGTGCACGGGGGGAGGACTGGGAGCAGAAAGAGGCGAGGGTAACATCTGGAGGTAAGGTGGGCCTGGGGGCAGAAGGAGGAGCCAGGGCAGGGAGGAGGAACGGAAGAGCACTGCTCTTCTGTGGTTTCTCAGCATGCGGCTTGTGTTGGGTTGGACAGATCCAGGGCTAGTAAGTGCGGGAGGAGAGGAGCTGCATCTGGGTGTCTGGAATAGTGGATTTCAGAGGCAGTACAGCTGAGTTTAAAAGAGAGATGAGAAAGAAATCTCAATGTAGAGTGTCAAATCCATGTAATGTCAGTAACACATTTGGAGAAGCACGAGAGTATGCAGAAAGGTCACATTAAAGATGTAGCTATTACTACTGTGCTGCCTAGATAGGCTAGGAAGAGATGCAGAAGAGATTCCTATGTGAGAAATTGTCTGAATCAGCAGCCTAAGAATGCTGATGGGTAAAGATAACTTATGGACTTGATTGTAAATCCACAAATTCTGCCCCCCCCCAACAAACAAACCAACCCCCTCAAAACACCAACCAACCCACAACATAGGAAGCCCCAGGACTGTGACATTACCGAAATGACTTAAGCTTTCTGACTTTGTACACTTCTTTTACCTCTGTGTAATCAGAACCAAAGCGCAGGAACTGCTATGTATAGTTGCTAAAAAAATAATTGCGCACCGGTACAGTCAAAAAGAGGAGGAGGTTTTGGCTTTAATACAGCTATGTGAAAAGTTTTCATGAGTCGTCTTTGAGAGGCCAGCTGACCATCAGCCACTAACTGGTATTGCCAAATAGAGCAAATGGGTGATGTCCCACTAGAATATAAAGATTGCTCTTTTGACTGCAGATATACGATTAGCCAATGAAATACAAAACTATTAGACATTTTGTGTTTGCAGACATTGTTTCTAGAGCTTTTGCCAAAAGCACAGTAGAACAAAGACCAGAGTTAAATTTAGTACATGTCAACCTGATCAAAACCAACTATACACAAACAAAGCCTGTCCAGCTTCAGACACAATGTGGCCTGCAGTTGCCAGAGCTACCACAGAGGATGGGATCTTGCAGAAAATACTTAAAGCTATTACAGCAGGAGGCTTGAGGCAGCATATCTCCAGTGTCAGTGTGAATTCAGCAGGCCTTGTAATGACTAGAGGAGGTTTTATTTAAGGTGGCAAACTAGGGTTTTCGTTGTTTTGTTCAAAACAAGTGTTTAAAAAGATATGCTATGACCGTTCAGTCTTTTTTGTTTATTTTAATCCAAAAGTTTACGGTAGCCTCAGATCTGTTAAAACCTTTGCAAACCAATCTGTACTGAATACTGTTAAATTGCAGAATAGCAGGAGCAATGAAGCATTGAGTATCGCCTCCTGACATTTTGTCCAACAGAAGAATGAAAACAAGATTGCCTACACTGCATAGAAAGTGATGTCTGAAAGACTTGGACCGAAAGATCTCATGAGACTAATGTATTAATAATGTTTTTGGTTTTGTCTTACGAAAATGACACTGTCTGGGTCTGCAATGGGCAAGAACAGTTACAAGGAGCAGGGATGTCTCATCAGCTCGTCCTGTGGTTGCGTGTGAGAGTCGACCCAGATAGGCATAATATACAGTAACAGAAGATAGGTGCACAAGTTCCAGGAGGAAAGAAGGTGATTTTGCCAGAAAACCTTTCAAATAGGCAGGGTCTGTAGGATGAGACCATGAATGCCAAGGCAAGGAACCAGCGAGCAAGCCCCATTGCCTTAGCAGTACCAGTACTTCCAGGGAGCCCAGAAGGTTCAAGCACTGGCACAGAGAGCCTTTTCCGAACTGAACAATAAGTAACTTAACCACAAGGTTAACTGTAAATATTTCACATTATGTTAATGTTGGTCTTTAAATCTTTTAATGTGTTTCTAAGTTCTGACTTGGAAGGGGGACGTGATGTTAGGGACTTTTAACAGCTGAGCTTCCCTGGCCTCGAGTCTGGGCAAGGTGTTGTGAAATGCTTTCTGCCTGTACGCAGCCAGTTGGAAAGAAAGGCATAGTGAAGCCATGCTCCAGCAAGCGTTTCAGCACTGAGTGAGCACAAAACCACCACATGAGGCCAGATCATTCCAGCTCCTTAAATTTTCCTCTTGAGCTGATCTTTTAATTTAGGAGAAATAAACTCTTCCAGCTGTGCAGAACAACCTGTGTTATCTTGTCACCTTTCCCTTTGAGTGCTGCCTGTCTGTATCTCATCAGCAGGAGAAAATGATGATCAACGAGTCCTTGCAGCTTTCATTTCTTCTTTCTGAAGAGATAGATCTGTTGATAAACGTTTTCACTTGTTTTGTGTCAATTAATGCTATGAGATTGTTCTTAGAGTAACTTCAGACAGCCTTTATCTATTACATCTTTATGGTAGTGTTTGTGTATCAATGTTTACAGGGAATTGTCTTCACAACAGACTGTGTATTATCTCTAAAGCAGATTTTATTCATTAAGCCTCTTTCAACCACAGAACTGATCAGAATATGAAGTATTTCACAACAGAGTAAACAAAGGCAAGTTTGCGGTCACAAGTATCCGACATGTTCTCCCAGAGAGGCTGGGAAGCATTGGTTTCACGTTCTTGTCATTGCTGTGGCTTTTAATTCCCATTGCTTGCAGGCTCGTTGGAGCAGGCAGGGTGAGGATGGAAGATACCATAAATTTCTCAGCATTTAAACTTGGGGAGTGTGAATCATTTCTTTCTTGGAATAACTTTAATAGAAAACTAGAATCCAATCTGATGAGAAAAATGTGCAAAACCTTTTCTTCCTTTTTTCCTGTTTAAATGTTTTTTTCCAGACTATTTTTATCATGAACGCATGAGCACTTTGAGAAACCTAAGAAACTTTTGAGTTGTAACGCTTACAGAATTAGAGCACTGTAAAGAAGTATTTTGTTAGGAGTTTTTTTTAAGGAGCAGTAGAGTTCCAGCCAATTAGAAAAGAAAATTATTTGTGTCTGGGATAGTTTGCTTTAGATTTTAAACAATTTCTGCAGCTTATGGGAGGCTAGAAATTGGTTGGATTTCCTTCTGAAGAGATGTAACATCACTTCTAATATATTTTACAGCAGCATTAGATGTCAAAAGCATAAGAGAGCTTATATCTCACAGAAGCAATGCCAAAAGTATAGCAATGTGTTCAGTAATTCCCTGGTTTTACAAGAAGCAGCGGATTATATTGAATCTTACTCAGTTACTATGTCATTCTTTGGATGTTTTATCTTGATGATTTCAGAATACTGAACAAGCGAAAAACACAACCAGCTCAGTGAAGATCAATTTAGTGACTCCTATTCCTAAAAGAAATATTGACATACTTTGTTGTTTTAGGACTTGAATTTATGGTTCTTGGGGATGTAGTCCATTCCTTAATGTCATATAATCTATTGAGTGCTGGACAGAAAGCCAAAACTACTACTTCTCAAATCCTGTGCCTGCCATTGCTGAGTGTAACTAGAAAAAGTACCTTCACTATTGGTATGAAGGAGTACAGCCACTAATAGAGTTTGTGAAAAATGTGAGGCTATTACTGCATTACGAAGCTTCTTAATATGTAGTAGTTTATTGTCATAAGAACTGAGCCAGTTCAAAAAGTTTACATACAAAACGTGAAATCGTACAACGTGCAGTCTGTCCCAGCACAGAGCGAGGGTTCACAGTAACCTGCACTCTTTGCGTAGCTGGAGGTCGAAAGTTTTGCTTTCTGTTCCCCCTCTGTTGTGTGTGAAAAGGAGACAGCAAAGAGGTACCTTGAATCTGGCTTAGTGATTCTGAAATTGTAGTCTTACAAATGATTATGGTGTTCTTAATAGAACTGAATTCATTTTGCCAGGTGGGAGTTGTTCTAACAAGTTGCAGGAATTGGGAGCAAACCCGTTCATTTCTAAAAACCTGAAATGATAACATTTGTAACTCGGTGTAAATGACCCTGATGCTGTTCTCCCCCAAATCTCTGGGCTTCCTTGGTACTTCTAACTTTGGTGAATTGACAGATTGACAGTTAATAATCAGGAAATTGTTCATCTGAATGTCACTTCTTTTTGAGTGCGTTTTTTATCATCTCTCTTACTGTCCGGCACCACTTTTTCACTCCGCAGGACTATCCAGTGGTTTTGATGCAGTGGTGAAAAGGTAGCTCGAGATAATCCAATGCCAGCTTAGTCTGCACCAAGGAAGTGCAACTGTGATTATGATCACTCATGCTGCTATTGTGGGCATTACCTGTGGTATGTAGCTCTCACGTTTACCGTAATTTTTTTTGGCATCTCAAGTTGCCCAATACAGAAACCACTGTTACAGTGCGGCTTGGCAGAAGCAAACCTCAAATGTCTTCCCTGCACCGTTCCAGTTTTAGGGCACCTTGAGCTGAATAGAAAAGGTTGGGACATGATTTATGTAGGAATTAATGAAGACCAAAGAAAATGGAGCAAGAATTCTGTTTGATTTACAGAATTACAATGAGTTTTCACATGATCTGTTACTCCTCGGTGACAGACAGTCGAGACAAAAATCTCATTTTCGCTGATGAGACTTGGATAAATGTCAGTTGGAAAACTTTTGTACTTATCCATTGAGGAAGTAGCTTTTGAAAACTTTTGTGAAGGAATTTATTTTTAGACAAGTATTTTCTTGAAAGTAAATTAATATATTTAGAGGGCCAAGCTCTAGTTGTTATAATATCTTTGACTTCTGTAGGCGCTCTGCTGCTTATTTAAGCTCCTTTAAGATCTTTAGCAATTAGGCTATACTGTGATAAAGCTATGTGTTCTTATCTTGTCTCTTCTCTTAGCTTAGAGGAAATAATTTGTGCATTATATCAGGGATAAGAGCTAGAAAGTGTGAAATCTGATCCCAGTTCTGCCACTTGGTGACCTATAGGAAATTGGTTCACCACAGCATTTCAGTTTTCTTGTCTGTGTGATAGGTAAATGCTAGTCTCATCTGTCTTCCAAGGTATTCCGCAGCTCTTTAAGTATTTAAAAACAATACCAAACCTTTTAATAAGCTCCTCTATGTCTCATTTTTACTGAAGTAAAATAAAAATTAGGTTATCTGGAGCTTACAATAACTGTGAATTTCAGATTAACTGTGAAATCTTTCTTCTTGAAATCAGCATATCCCACTTGCTTGGGAAGATTTTCTATTCCATTATTCATTACAGGGGCCTTAAAATTATACTCCAGTGACAAAGCCTTTATTTATTTTTAGACAATTGGCATCCACTTCTGGCTGACCTAGAATGTTTCTTTGATGACAGTGTCTGTGATCCAGCTGGGTTTGCTGAATGGTTGAATAAACAAAGACAGATAGTAAAATGTGGGAAAGAAAAGGCTATTTTTATTATATTAGAGAATCTGTCCAGACAGCTCCAGGCCTGATTCTAAATGTCGCATCTGTAACAGTACACTTCAGTTAAGTGTCCTTGTGGTCTCCATAATATCTCTGGAATTTTATCATTATTGGATTTCAAGGTTATGAGAAGGCTAAGATCAAAAAAGTTCAGAACGAAGGTGATTCACCAAAAAAAGGCAATCAATTTATCTGTCCTCTTCCTTCCTGAAGTACGTAGGTTAAATACATGGAAGTAAGAGGGTAAGTCTAAGCTTGTTGTTTTCTCCCTTACCATTTTTTCATTGTTGTTTTGTTTGCTGGCCATTTATGTTTTATTGCAACACCTTCAAAGTCAACTTAATTTTTGGATGATAATGCTGCCTGTAGGCAAAAAACTCCAGGTAGTAGAATAAACAGAAGTCTCTTGTTTTGACTAAAATCAAAAGGGTATTTCACTACACAGCATCATGATCCAAATTTCTCTCCTTGTTCAAAAAGAAGAGCCTAAAATGGTTATTAGTTGCCATGTAAGAAGGTGTCAGAGGGCAAAATTTGGCCGTGATTCAAATTTCACTGTAAATTTAGGGGAAGTTTATCTTTTATGTGAGACTTAAGACCAAGTGGCAAATAACTTTCTTGCATGTATTTAAATTTAGTTTCTACTTTACAAATAATAGATAGTAATGAGAAGAACATCCTGATATTCTAGTTCTGACATCTCAGTTGTCAGTTACAGCCTTTGCACTAAATGCAGGTCACAGCAACTTCAAATTCTCACTAGAGCTGCCGGCGGAGGAGGAGACCCAGCAAGTCCCGTAATACTACGGGGTGTAGTAGCAGCTTGGGCCAATAAAAACCATTACTTCCACTGTAAAAAGCAATGACACAGCTCGAGTTCCAGCATGAATATTGTCAAAATGTTTTAACAGGAAAAATAGTTGGTTTCACAATTTTTTTTTTTTAGTGGTCATTGCATGTCTGAACAAGAAGCCATTTTTAGTATGTGTAGAATAACCAGACGTGCTCTAGCTTTTAACTACGGCTGCTGTCCTGTCAGTAGAGGGGTTATTTCTACCACATGAAACAATTAAAGTACCCGCCAAATGCTCTGCAGGAGCATTCTACAATCATAATCATCATGTTTGTCTTGGATTAGGAGCTTTAAAGGATTTATTTAGAAGCCTTTCTGTTTATCTGTTTCCAGAATGTTAAAAATGGCCTTTCACATATAATATGCTAAGCTCGATGGCTTCAGTGTAATTTTCCATGGTTCATACTTTCTGCAGTAATAAATAAAATGTAATAAGAATAAATTATAAATATTTATAAGACTATTTCTGTCTCTTATTAGGTTCTTATGATTTAGAATTTAATATCCCAGCCAAAGCTTCAGTCAGAGCTCTCCTCTTTAACATCAAAATGACTGCTCAGAATTTTACAGTTGAAGACTGATCTAGTCGACTGCAAAAAAACCTCACCTGTACCAATGCCAAGGAAAGCATCCGGTGAGATAGACCAAACAAAGTCAGCAAACCTTAGACATCCAGATTAGGGTTAGGAAGTTCATATGACCCAAGCACATTCCAGCTCCCATCCTTGTGCCCCTGTCTCTCGATGAGTCACTCTTGTGGACTTGGTTGCATGCCAGGTGTACCAGATACGTTTTTTGAAAAATATTAAAGGGAAAAAAAAAAAGAAAAAAGAATTCTTAGGGTTCTAGAAGAGTTGCTTTTTATAAGTGAGTAACTTTCTATGCTTAAATTTGTATCACAAATAATTCTAGACTATTTACTTTAACAAATATTTTCTGAATGTTTTTCTTGTAAAATTTGGACTTAATTTACATGGAAAAGAATGTGGTTGATGGTGCTAGAAAAGAAATAAACAGTCGTCTTTTAGTTTCTGAAAAATATTTAGTCCCTCTTATTTTGTGCCCAGACTTGAAACTGAAATATCTCCTTAATTTGGCTTATGCTGATGTACAACAGTTTTGTTTTTCATTTCTCTTGTAAAACATGTTGTTCTCAATGTCATGAAAATCCATCCATATGTACGTTCCTCTGTGGTCGTTCTTATACCTCATGCTCCCAAACTGGGAGTTGTATTTTGTATCAGTTCTGTCATTTCATGTGCCTCACACTGAGGGCTTAAAAGGCAACGTCTGCTTCTTTTCACCCCTCGTATGAAGATAGAGCATACTGAGATTTTTCTGCAGTTTGGATTGCTTTTTGATTTAGGTACTTTTATACATCAGGGCAGTGAAATTAGGTTTTTCAGTTGTTACTGACAACCTCTTAAGATTCTTTTAAAGCCAGGGAAAAAAAATTCTTGTGCCCACAATGGCTTCCCCTTTGTCTCATGGATTCAGATTACCACTTTGAACGTGAAAAAGCCAAGCAATAGATAAAAGGCCATGAGTACCTTTGCTCATCTAGAGAGAGCCTTGTATCCCAGGAAGGCCTGCATCTGCAGATATTTCACTTGACAAACCTGCAGCGACAAGATGGTAGAGTAGCAAATCTCTCTCTTGAACAAGTTGATGATGCTAACTTCAAACCCAGATGCCAAGGACATCCCCAAAAGACTCTGAGAAACTCAAGAACTCTTAGGTGGCTTGCCTTCATGCAGTTCTTCAGCGTTAAACAAGGAGATGCTGTTCAATGAGATAAAGGACTAAGCATGCTCGAGAGGTAGATTTGCTTTTCCTTCCACCCACATAGTCCTCTTCCTCTTATTAAATATTGGCAGGGTTGCAGTAAGGTAGCAGCAAAACATTGAGTCAGGAAACTGATGCGTAGAAGACTACAAACCCCATCTGATTTCTCCCATGCTTTTATCCATCCCTTGCCAGTTCAAGAGCACCAGTGGTATTCTACTCTAATGAGTCATCCTTGACCATATAATGATGGTAGGGCAGAGTAAAGCAACAAAGAATTTGCAATAGGCTTACAGAAGCTACGGGTTTATACTGTGTGAACCTGGTTGGCCGTGGTTGCTGAAAGCCCTGAAATCTCAACATCTTTGGAAAAGTTTCCCAATCAGTCCTGCTGTCAGCATCGTTTGTAACTACCAGTGGTTATAATGTGTTTGCTGTTACCTGCCTCTTCATTGGTGAATGTCTTCTGATAATGTTTAGATCATTGCATGGGTCCTTGGGTTTCTTCTCAGTTGTTTTTCAAGGCAAAAACAATTTCACCCCAAGGGAGACACTTGGATACAAGCTACACTTTCAGTGTGTTCTGCTTGGGATTGTGTTGGCCTTGGATCTTAGTAACGGTTGTAACAACGAAGCTGGATTGTAAAACATGAGAGCAATTCAGTGACAGTGTCTGTTCCAAGACTGCTAGCAGCCCTCAGCAGCTTGTGCGTGGTGACAGTCCCAGTACAAGCCCAAGATTCGGAATATGCAGCTGTACAGATAAAGAAATATTCAAATATTTTTACCTTCTCTCTTTTTTTTCCCTAACGAGTTGGAGGAAGGAGGAGCTGCTCTGCACATGCCAGAGCTGTCAGAGTTCCAAGATGTTCTGCAGGAGCAAAGTATGGATAGTTCACATTTGTCCTCTTGACTTTAATTGAAGGACTCAGTCCTTGCAACTCTTCTCTTGAACAAGTTGATGACACTAACTTCAAACCCAGAAGACTGGATTAATTAGGTAGTAATCATATGATTTTGTGCTAGTGGTTTAAGGTCAATAATGGCCAAGCCCTTTGTTTAGATATGTAGCAGACTTGCAAGCAGCTCGTTCTCTTTATAGGCAAATTACTCCCTGATGATGGGGAGGAGCTGTTTTGCTGCCGTTGTTACGTCAGTTTGAGCATTGGCCTATATGTGTTCACTGTGGCGGTCACATCGCGGTCAGTCCGGCTGCTTGCATCAAGCTTTTCCAGCAAAAAATAAGGGTTGTGAACCTCCTGGCTGAGGTGTCCAGCTCTAGAGCTGCTCTGCTGTGGTTTGTAACCTAGAAGGCCTTTAGGTGACTCTTGTTGGCAAGGCTGTTTATGGTCTGGTGAAGTCATTTAGTGACTTTCTAAAATAATCTCTTAATTAACAATGGGCTTTTCTGTCAGCTCAAAGCATCTGCATTGCTGAAAAGCTCATCCAACTCAACACGTGTAAGGCTGTATTCAGTAAATTAGAGCTAGAATTGATTTTTTTTTTTAAGTTCCAAGAACTGAAGTCCCAATGTCACTACTGCTGACAGCACTTGCACCAGTACTGCAGAGAAAGAACTTACCTTGCCATAATTAGGCTAATTTGAGATACGTTGCTGGTGTGCATATTCCATAGCCTGTGCTCTTCAGAAGCTGGCCCGCCTGGAGGTTTGAGGGATGATGAAACTCTGCACCGATCAGTGCTCTCTGCCTCTCCCCAGTGACGTGGTGCACGTGGAGCAGTAAACCCTGCACGTAGCTCGCAGGGTCCATGTGCAGTGTTAGTCAGATGCAGCATGTTGAAGATCCCTTGTTGCAGGGAAGAGTCTTGTGTTTCAGAAGTATCCTGGCAAAAGATATCACTGGCGTTTAGTACATCATTAAATACAAAATCTAAGAAAAAGTTTATCTTTGTGTGTTAACTATCCATCATGTTGGGGAAAAAAATACTCTACAGCCTAAGTGGAGAAAGGGAACACTTGGTAATACCTTTATTAAAGCTGGTTTTTGCAAAGCTTTAAGACATTCCTGCCAAAGAAGAGAACAGGTTGGATGCTTTTTTTTGTTAAGAAATGGTAGAATAACAAATGTTTTTCTGATCCCTTAAGTAATTTATTCTCTGGGCAACATTCTTGATTGATAACATACATTTTTTTTATTTTGAAGAATGATCCAAAAACTGTCCAGAAGATAATGGATTAAAGGAAATACAGCAAAAATACCCTACTGAATATATGCTTTCTGTTAGTTATTTTACTATTTATTAATATCCTGTACAAATTTTTTAGACCCATATGGGTGGAGATAGGATTTTACTGTATTGGTAAAATATATGGGCTTACATAAAAATACTCTCTAATTTACTACCATTGTTTTTACTGCTATGTCTAGGCTGAAGGATTTTAAAAAAGAAATTTTATTTTCTTGATGTCAAACAGATATGTAAAAAAACCCAACCCAACAGATTTTGTTTTTTATTATTTTCTGCAGATTTTACTGATAGAGGGGGAATTTTTTTTCATGAACTGCCTTGGTGATTTTATCTGATGTTGATGTTTGTAGAATGTGCAAGTTATGGGGTTTTGAAAAAGTGTTATTTGGATGTTGTGTAAAAATTCATAATGCATATGTAGGAAGAACGTTTTCTAAACTTTATTTTAGAGAGTGATTAGAAAATAACATTTTCTCCTATACCTGTTTGGCAAGGAGAGCCCTATGTATTTAATAAGAACTTTGCATGCTAGAAGTTTGAGTATATAATGTCTTTGTTTTCTTTGAGCTGCTTTTCCAGCTGTGTCTGCTATATTTCAGTTGACAGTGTTTAACTCTGTTCAGCAAAGTAGTAAGAAATCGGTATTTGGAATGAACATCCTGAAAATTGTAGCTAGCAGATAGTGAATTGCTGTAAAGAGGGTGCTCACGTTTCAGGAGGAATGTTAGAGATGAGCCATTTTAGAGTGAGGAATTCTTCCTGACACTTAGTTTAGATTCTGCATCACACCCTGAGATAGTGAAGAGCATGAAATGGGTAAGAACTTACATACTTTTCTATTATCTGATAATTGTCTTTTAGTCTCTTAGCTTTCCCAGTTGTGTTTTGTTGAGGGTGCAGTAAATTCATCTGGCAGGCTGTGAAATCTAGGTTAGCAGGTTTCAATACTGACCAAAATTAGTATTGTTCGTCACTTCAGCTGTCATCATACACCCCTTTGCTAAAGATATGCTGTGCTCTGTAGTATTGGTTTCAGTAGTTTTGTCACATATAAATATAACTTTAAGTTACAGCACTTAGATGTGGTTTTTAATTCTAGGATTAAGTCTTTCATTTCAAAAAAATCTTTGTGCTGCTCAAATTCAGTTTGGAATTTTTCTTAATTTGCAACAGCAATGA
Organism: Aptenodytes patagonicus; assembly: GCF_965638725.1. Taxonomy (NCBI): domain Eukaryota; kingdom Metazoa; phylum Chordata; class Aves; order Sphenisciformes; family Spheniscidae; genus Aptenodytes; species Aptenodytes patagonicus. Next base: position 2,407,404 of record NC_134959.1, on the reverse strand, counting down.
GGAAAATAAGTTGACTGTTTTGGAAGCCTTTTCTATTCGTTTCAAATATGGCTTCATTTAAAGAATATTCCACTCTTTTTATCCAAACAAATTTTTTCCCCTTAGCACTCTTGTCCTCTTTATCCTCAGCTCACCCTGCTGTGCTTAGGTGTTACAGCAGCCGTTTCTAGTGCTGTTTGCGTAGCGAGAGGACTTCAGCAACATGTCAGCGTAGTAGCATGAGCTAAAGAGCACAAGAGATGTGTTTAAGTATGCGTCGTGGGACTCGGCACGGGTGAAGTTAATCTTTGATAACTGGAACTGATGTTATTGGATACATAAAACAAGTGTGCTACAAGAGCTGAAATAACTGTCAATTTGCATTTGGAAACTACTTACAATGCTGCAAAAAAAGCAAAGATGAAGAGCGTCTCATGATGCTGAACTAAACCAGTACAGTGTAAGGAGATGTTTTTATTCAGTGCCACAGTGCAGCAAATACAGCCCTATTGTGTCTATTTGCATTCGTAATCTTTAAACTTTCCAACCCGTCTTCCACGTGAAAGAACTTTTAGGTCACCAATATATTTTACTGCTTTTCTCTGGGCCACTTTCTGTATTTTCTTTCTGGTTTGTTTTTGAGATTGAGAAGCTAAAATTGAATGCATACTTAAAGGCATAGCGCTAAATACTATTTTACAAAATGACATAACATTTTTAATTTCCTTGTTTCCCCGTGCCTTTCACATCTGTTTAGCTTGACACTACAACCTCTGTTTAACTGCGTTTCTTTTTCATGCATGTACATAGTTAATTTCGAAGCCTATGTGGCATTAACTTGCACTTGTTGGGGATGAATTTCACCTGCTGCTATGCTGCTTTTATGTATTGCTAAGTTGGTCTGGATTCTTTTGCAGAAGTTTCTGCTATAGGTTATCCTATTGTCATCAGAACGGTTCGTCACGTCCCAGGATGTGCGCGTTGCACTGTCGTCCACCTTTCTGAATGTTAAGGTTAAAAAAAATTCCTGACAGTTTAAAAATCCTGTAGTTTCTCTCCTAATATTGGGAAATTGATACAGAGTTCTTGGCTAAAGATTTCCCCTTTCACAGGTAAGCTGACTAGCTACCATTCTCACCAGAAGTTGTATTTATACTGTTATTAAGGTACACTTGAGAAGAAAAGCATTCTGTAAGCAGTATATTTTGAGTAAAAGTATTGTGGACTACTTTAACGTACTCTTTTTTTCACTAGTAAATATGACTACAGCTGAAATGAGGACTGTTTTCCCCCTTTTGTTACTGCTAAGCTGTGTAAGTTCTAGATTTCTGGCATTTCTCTTTTTTCAGGAGGGGAAGTCACTCAAAACACTCATGAGGAATTAAAATCATTTTTTAACATCACTTGAGGGGAATTAGATACATCTGCTTAGATTGTTCAGTCTTTCTAAATTGTATTAAATGCTCTTAAACAAGAAACACTCAACATCCAGCTGCCTCGGACAGGACGCAGAAGGTAAAGCTGTGTGTTTTTAAGCAGATGTCCCAGGTCTCTGTAGATTTGGGTAGTAATGTTTTGTGCTGCAACTTAATTTACCAACAGCACATAGCAGCTTTGTGCTCAGATCTTCATTTTATGCTAACTCTTGTCATCGCAGACCTCAGGCAGACAATGAGGAGCTTGAGAGCAAGCTTGTGGATAGCCAAACTTGCATTTACAAACTGGGGATAGATTTAGACCGAAAGAGAGCTCAGACTGTAAACTTCCCTCCTCCTATATGCACATACACAAGAAAAGAAAAAGAAGTCACTGTTTTAAATGAGGAGATGCTTGTTCTGCGTGTATTTTCGTAGCACTAGCTGCAAGGTTTTGGAGGAAGGAAGAGAATTGTTTTTGTACCTGTCATCTCTCTGCAGATAGAAATAGGTTATCAACACGTTTTCAATTATGTGTGGATAGTAATGCATGCAATTATGTACAGATGAGGTACAAGCTAATAACTGAAGACACAGAATTCAAAGTAAGGAGACCCAAGTTCTGCTTGTGTCTGTAATTATTCCTGTACTCTTACTAAAACAGGAATAAAAAAAAATAGAGACGCTATTTGCCTAATCCGGTTTATATAAACCATAGAGTTGAAGCAAAATTCAATTTCTTGAGCCACAGCTGAACCCGAAGGGTTTGTTGATACAGAACTAAGACTGAATTCCTTCAAAATACTTTGTATTGCTGGTTCAAAATAATGAGCCTGCTAAAAAAAAAAAAAATATCTCTAGCCTTTGCACAAGACATCCTTTCAGGTGCAGAACTATTTTCACCTGGTGGGTCTATAGAGCACTAGCATCCTGTTGCTTCTCCCTCCCTTTGTCCCTGTGAGCCCTTGCTTCTGCACTGTGACACTGTACATACTGCAAATGCTAGTAGGCACTTTTTTTTTTCCTAATGCAGGAATTCAATCGGCGATTACCGTGGGCTCTAACTAGACTGCTCTGAGGGAGGGATTCTTGTCTCGAGCACAGGCACTACTCCCCAGGCTCTCCCCTAGCAATCCCACTTTTAAATCTTGCTGCATATGCAGTTCTGAGCACCTGGTCTGTGTGCACGAGCGTGTGTCTGTGCTGTATGTGCATGGTCTTGGGTTTACAGGTGGGAGAAGAGGATGCCAAGAGGGTTCAGACCGTATCTGTAACCCATCCTTGTTTCCTTAAAAACACCACTTGGGTCATTTCTCTACCTGCTAAACCCCTCAAGCGGTACTTGAGCTCTGACAAAAGGGTAGGATTTGGGGAGTTAAAGGTTCCCTTTGGCTGAAGCCTCGTCCTGTGAGTCTTTCCCTTTTAAAATTTTGCATTTTCAACAGAAGACAATTTCAACTGAAATGAAGTTACTTACTAATTAAATCTCTGTTTGCCTGAAACATCAGTGCAGAAATGCAATGAAAACTGATCCAAAAATGTAGTGGTTTCATGTCCAAATTTTAAGGCCTAATTAACTAATGTCTGCAGGGGTTTTAAGATTCTTTGGTTGCAGCTGGATTTAGAAGGGCAAAATAACAGTAGCAGGGTGCTAAAGAACTGCTAAAGAATTTTTTTGGCATTGTGTGTCTCTTCTGCTGAATTGACAGTTCAAAACTTGGCATTAAATGAAAAGATGAGCTTTGGACCATATCCAGAGTCACCAAAGTCGCTGGGTTCAGGCTTTGAAGAAGCTTGAATCCAAGTATCTCCTCAAAGGTACCTGCTGAAAAGGGCTACACAGGAGCTAAGGGGACTTTAGTTTATCTGTGGCATGATTTTTTTTTTAATTTTCTGTTTTTACAGTTGTTGAGTATTTTTTCTAGGTATAGACTTGTATACTGTTATCTCTGTTTTAAGTTTATGTCTTTTTATGGAAAAAATTGCACATGTTAAGCTTTTTCCTGTGAAAACACTTGCCAAGCAAATCCTTATTACAGTTATCCAAATGAAAGGCCATTTTTACAGAGAGACTTCTCCATATATATTCTCAGACAACTCGCAAGCAGCCAGCCAACAATAGCAGTGGCATCTTTCAACTTTAACCTTGTGTTCTTTAAAATTTGTTCAACAAAAAAAGAAATTCTGAGAACTTCCATCTTTTCCATGAAGTGATTCTTCTGAAAACTCAGATAACAAAAGACTAGGAGAAACACGAATGTTCAACTTTTTATTCTGTATGCATGAAAAAAATCCTATAGCAAAAACATTTTGTGTAGCAATTTCCAGAAGTATTTGACTATCAGTAATAGTTTGCCATACAAGGCAGAATAATACCAACTCAATATACAGGGTAATTTGTTATTTCTCATGTAATGACAGTGTTCCTTTCAGGCAAAAATGTTCTTGTCTTGCATGCTAAAACAGCAACAGAAATTTTGGAGAGCCTAGGTAGCACAGGGAATTAATGCCTTATGGGAAACCCATCCCTACCAGAATTAGTGGAAAATAAAATTTAAGCCATAATGAGTCAAGAAAATGGGTTTGGTGTTTACTAGTTCCAAGAAACACCCTAGTAAAGTCTCAAAAACAACTGTACATCAGTTCTGAGTCTGGCAAAGGTGAAGCGTGGCCAAAAGAGGCCCAGGGCAGCAAGAGCAGGACAAATATCCTCTTTCAGAACGATCTCAGCAGGCGATTGTGCTTTGTCTGTCCTGCCTTTTTCTGAGTACTGGACGTGGAATTTTTCCTCATCACTTTTGCACTCATAATCCTTCAATATTTAAAATTGTGTTAAAATCTCTCCCATAAAAACTACTAGCGACTACATTGAAAGTTTCGTTTAAAAGGTGAAAGTTAACTCCAGTTTTGAGATTGTGCCTGGAAAGGCAAGTGACCTTGTTGCAGCTACAATGCAAGTGCTCACGAGAGAGAAAGATAAACAAGCAGAGCCTCGACTCTCAGTCCAGTGCTTCGAGGGGCTTGGCTTTACCTTTTTGTAAATTTAATGAAAATCCCTAAGACACAGCTATCAAAGTAAGCACAGGTATCAGCAATATATAACTCGCTCCTGGTTTTTTTCCCATGTGTCTTTCATTGGTGTGTATTTGTGTAGATTGATGCATTAAAATTGTAGCAGGTTCTGTTCCAATTTCTGTGTAACAGAGTGCATTGAAATGAAACCATAATGTATTTGAATGAAGCTTTTCTTTTGAAGATTTTTCATGTAGTTATTTCTTGCAGCCATTAGCTACAAGTATTTGAAACTAGAAACAGAGCCCAGGAATCTCCTAGAAAATAATTCTTCATCGGGGACAGGCATCAACTTCCTCTGAGAAAAGGAAACCTTAAACACTTAATGACTCTCTTAATTAAATTTTCAGTAATTTCTCAGACTGTTGAAAATGTGTAGATGTGCTTGATGGATATGTTAGGATATTCACTGCAGGAGGCGTCTAGGTAAGTGAGAGTTTTTTTAGATTTTGCTTTGGCAGCATTTCAAAAGGGATTGTAAGTAGATAAATGGAAAACGCCAGTAGTGTTCACAAAATGTGCGTATAGGTTACACTCATACACGAGATGCAAGTGCTCTTGGCTTTCTTTGCTTTTAACACATGAAAAGCTGCATTGTGCTTTAGATGGTGGTAATTAAATAGTAGATTTGTGATCCGTGTGCTAATATTGCATTGCTGTATATTGTCATGCAAGAAAGAGTTTGTGTACTCCTGTTGTATGATGATTTATAGAGCAGTGGGCTGTTTATTTGTGGCTTAGTAACAATACAGGACGTGGCCAAACTGCAGTAATTAAAGGGTAACATCAAGATTGTAAGTTATCATTTGAATGTTAATCTTTCCAGAATGCCTCGGGACTTTCCCTTCTCTCTTTTATTGAACCTCATGTGTTGGAGGTGTGAAAGATGGAGGAAGAAAGCAGTATGTCCCCTGCAGGTTCTGGGGATCATACATCTGCAGTATGATTTCAGGAGCATTTTCAATCTATTTCTCATAAAGCGGAGGGTGCTGGTTCTCACTCCAGACCTGGACTTGGTTTTGGCATCAGTTCCCACATTCCAGGAACATTGCCTCCCGGAGCGAGGGGAATACCCAAAGAGATTTGTTTGGATGGAGGTAATATACAGTACTAATAGAGTTATAGCTGGAACTGGCTGGCCTCCAAAATATCAAAGCATAACACGGTCCAGGCATTATTACAAAAGGCTGATGATGGGAGGGAGTCCTTTTCTATGGCAATCTTAGAGGGGGACAGAGCGAAAGTAGGGGATTACAGTCAATGGGCATGGGGTTATTATATACAGCAGATAAAGCTTTCTATTAAAAAGGGAAATATAATTGCATTAGAGAGAAAAATATCTGTTGTGGACATTGATTATAATAATCTTTAAGATGCCGTTCTAGAAGGTCAGATTTCTTACCAAAAAAAGTGCATTTCCCATGTAACTTTTAGGAACGTTGGCACTCCTTTGCTGGCTTGGAAGACTGAACAGTAACGGGGCAAGTGTGAGATTCATTGCATTCAGTGAAGACTGCTTGGTTGGATGTTACATCCAGGGGTGCCTGCAGCAAATATTTAATAAGCATTGCCAGCAGTAAGCACATAGCTATAGTAGGTGATTGTTGTGTGCACCGATCTGCATTAAAAATGTGAACAGATTAATTTTTATATTATGTTTTAAAAGCATAATCCAAAAATTGCAGAGTCGTGTATGAGAATACCTTTGATAATACTGCTGAACTCATCCTTTAGAGAGAACCTGTGTTCTTTTGGGCTTCTCTGTACAAGAATACTTCAAAAAGCTTATCTAAATTAACCAAAGATACACATTTAGTGGATTATTTTAAACCATAATAAGCCCCTGTGTGGACACTATTTTACAGAATTCAAGTGGATTTAATTCGTCTATCTTAATTCACTTTTGAGTCTAATTAGATTGAATTTAATGAAAGTCACTTGACTTATGAATGAGAGTGCTGAGGGGTTTAATGTAGTTTAGCTTATCCACTGAATTTTTTTTTTCCATGTCCTGTTATAGATAGGCACTCTTAAATGTTTAGTTTTACATGTAACAGGACAGTCTGCTCTGTGTGGTAAGAATAGGCTTTTTTGAGCCATGACTGTGTAATTCCAACTGATCGGAAGTACCACGCAGTTTCTTAGTCTGCTTAGTCAATGTAAGAGCAACAAAATATTCAATATATACTCACTATTTGCAGGAAGCGTCACACTGCAGTTGAAAAAGGAAAGATCCAAGATTTTGTGTGCACGTGCGCTTGTATATATATTTTATCATAACTCATCTGTGGCTATAGCTTTCCTAATAATGTTATCTAAAGGTGGGGAATCGGGAGGCAGAGTGGAGGTATTAAAGGAAAAGTTTATAGTTACGTACTTGCAGAAAAAGCTCTTCTGGCCTTGGACAGGATACAACTTTCTGTGTTTACCTTAATTCTAGAGGTTACATCACGCTACCACAACTTTTGGGGAGGGCATCTTGAGTTTCCCCAGCTTCTCTCAAGCTCATGTGTCTGTTACTCATATTCTCAGCTGAATTGTTTTTTCTGAGTGAATGGTTGTTATTTATACTCTTCATGCTTTTATTTCATGCTATTTCATTTCAGGCTATTGGGAATTTTGCCACTGAATTGACAATACCTGGATCAAACCTTGAAGTTTTCAGCTCCAGCTACAAACAGGCTCATTATTTTAGTTGCTTGGTATTTTCTGCTTCATAGGCTCAATAGTTGTTAATAGTTGAATTCAGCATTTAGTGACTGCTTGTCATTGTGTGATATGTCAGCTCAGGGTTGCATTTTACGAAGATGCATATTACTATGTTGTATTTCATTGAAACTTCTGCGCTTGGAGCAACGCAAATCTTATTTAGATGAGATAAGAAGTGGATTACCTTTTTCTGTTTTCCTCTGCAGTTGACAAAATCCTGCAGTCATGCTCCTGGCTGTGTTCTTTCTGCCTTATCAGGCCAAAGTTGAAGCATTCCCAAATACTCTGTGGAAACCCTTTTATGGTCCCTTGTATGTCCTCTCAGGATTCAGAGTCCAGGAATTAAATATGTGTGAAGTGCCCCCTGGGTTTTGGGAGGAGGTAGAAATTGGTTCGAACTGGCAAAATGTGCACGTCTGACAACAGGAGGACTTTAAATTTTTTTTTTTTAAGAGAAATTAAGAGCATATTGAACCACTTCCCCTAATTGGCCGAGCTAGTGGAATATGTATGTATGCATATATATACGCACACACACACATGCCATATAAAAAACCTGAGTATTGGAAATATTTTCACTCTATGACAAATGTAACCGTTTGTTACTAATTTTTAATAGGTTGGAGCTTGCTTAACAGTGCTCCCGAGGCTGGGAGAGTCAAGGGGGAGAGGAGTGGGGTTTGTTATCACGAAAAGATCATCTCTGACTGGATTTTTGCCGTTCTATTTGCTTTTCTTGCAAGTCACCTATGAAAAGGAAAATAATCTTCATGAGGTAAATCAAGCAGAAGATAAAACCCTTTTATTCTTACAAGGTTTTTTGTACGCATAATGCTGTAGAACACATAAGAACGGGGTGTTGGCGAGAACAAATGCTTTATAAACCTTGGTATATTTGCTCTTAGAGAGATGTTGTGGAAAAAAGTTATGAAGACTCTCTAACTATGGGAAAATGATAGAAAACGTTAAAAAAAATAAAGATCATGAGAAGAGGAATTCGTACAGACCAGGTGTTGTGAGCAGAGCAGTGAGGATAACAAATTAAGTTTTAAACCACAAGATACGCTAAATTAAGCAAAGATTCCACAACCAAAACTGATCTTTGGACTTTAAGAACATGGATTCTTTCTGTGGACTTAATTACATTAAGGTAAAAGTTATGTGCTTTTTTTAGAAACTTTCTAGAAGTAATCTTTCAAAAATATTGCTGCGTGCGTACACTGATGTACCACTTAATATTCAACAAATATAATGAGTATAGGAAAGAGTATCTGAAACAGTAGAACAACTTCTGGTCTGTATATATATGCACGTGTGTCAGCTTTTTGTTATTCAGTCTGCACAGATTCTGTGTTTGTTTTTTCATTACAGTTGCAAATTAAATGCTGCCCAAATAATCATAATTAGCACATTAGAATTTGCCTGCCTTCAGCTGAATAGAGAATTTACTTTCCATGGTACTCGCAAAATTTTCCTCTTTAATAGGATAACAAATAATGTTTGAGATAGTGTAAGGAATATAACATTGCCCATTTTAAAGCAGAGCTATTTTTGCTTGATGATGCATGATTTAAAATCCATAAATTCACAATTAGACAGTAATTGCAGTGTATCTCATTAACGATATTTTGTGTTACTCCACCTTTTGCATTTTAACAGACCTCAGGAAGAATCTCAAGGGATTGATCACAGATATTCTGCGTTATTACAAGGTCCTGATGTTGTTATAATTTCAGAAGCGCATCAATTAATGAGGACGTTGTCTTTGAATTAAAGTTCCTTCCACATGCAGCTCTTTGCCTGTCAATATGTCTCTTTAATGGCAATCACAGTTACTGTACAAAAAGCTAGCCAAATTTATGTGCACCTGCTATTTAGTAGTAAAGTTTTGACTACTGAAGTACCAATTAGCTGCGTGGTTAATAGCAAACAAAAATCCTAGACAGTGGTTGTGTGAATATTTCCAACAATGGAAAAGCTTATAGCCACAGACAAATTTCAACTGAAGCTCAGATTCATAGGATCCTGTAAAAATTGAGAGAAACAAAGCACAGAGGAAATTCCGGGACGTAAAAAATCATCTCGTATAAAATTTCATATTCTAATTGGTTGCCTGCTTGCAGAGGGGGATAGGGATTTATTTCCCATTTTAAATCTGTTTTTAAGTGCAGGTCTGACAGTGGAGTCGCTGCCAGATATCTGTAGCTGCTAGAAGCAGTCCATACCCTTGTTTTTCATCTTTCAAGCCTGTATGTCTCTCAATTTTCCAAATGTCCCTGTAAGGAAGTAGTAACAACCTCGTTGTACAGGTGAAGAGGTGGAAGCAGTGACTTGCCCTAGACCACTTAAGTTGGTAGGGAACTGAGATAAGAAATTATGAATTCTGGATTTCTTGTCTACATTTTTGAGCGTTTTCTGTGATTCATAATAGATTTTGTCTTGCTTTTATCAAGGAAGAAGCCAAAGAAGCTTTCTTGCTTTTGGAGGAAAATGGCTTAATTCCTTTCTGCTTTGCTTGAGATCACATCTCAGCCCTTCTTCCTTGCTGTCGAGCTTATGACTAATAACAGAAAACTCTTCTGATTTTTCTTCTTCTGTGAATTAGTAGAATGTGCTTTGCTATGCACAGAATTACACAGGAAAACTCTTTCAAAGTCCACAGTCCCCTCACCCTGTCAGATTTGAACCAGTTATTTATAAAAACCACTGGATTTTGACATTCGCCTGTGTTTTCAGAGCTCTGTGTGCGGTGCAGGTTGCAGTGCAGTTCTCTGAGTTAACTGTGTTCAAATGCTTTGTGATTCTTAGTGGACAGAGGACCTTGATGTATTTGCGATAGGTTTTTCCCCAGAATCTTTGGGATGGATTTGATTTCCTTGTTACACTTCGGATAAAGGAATTCTCCTTTGTTATGTTGCAAAAGCAATCGTTTCAGGAAACTTTTAATTTAGTTGACAAAGTGAAGTGACTTGTTTATTCCAAATTATACACACACACACATGCATCTAAGAAACAAAAATAGGAAACAAGGATTGAAAGGTTAGGAAGTGCCAATTTCATACTTTTCTCTGTTAATGCAGAGTTGCCCTGGCAGGCTGTATACCAGCTACAGGCTGCAGGATCAGTGTGGCTGAGGAGCAGGATCGCCCACTGTTCATCCCATGGAGGCCCTGTCTCATTCATTTAATAGAATGACCATCCATGAGGGCAGGATTTAAATTTGCACTAGTGATGGTAAATGTGGCACTCTACGACTTCTGTGTGTTTGATTTACAATCTGAATAATCTGCTGTTTATGTCGTTGTGTACCATTTATTATACTGGTTTTCAGTATTGGTTTTTGATGTACACATTCCTTAAAAGAAAAAAAATAAATATTCTAGGTAAGGTACATATGCCTGTACAGCAAATTCATGCCTCCTTGAGAAAACCTTGTTCGTAACTGACTAAAGTCCAAAGACTTCAGAAGTACTTAGTAGATTCTTTGCATCCCTTCTGAAATGTTAACCAAATGTTAGCGGAAGCAGCCTGAGGTCAGCTATTGGTGTCTTTTAATGAGTTTGGTTTTAATCTTAATATCTGTACTAGAAATACTTGTTTGGTAGCTGCAGAATGTTTCATTCATCCAGCAGTTGCCTACAGCTGCGTATAAAAGAAGTAAAGGAACCTAGAGGCACTTGGTTTCAGCTAAAATCAGTACTTGCTTTCAGAATGTTTTTATTAAAAAATATCCATGACAGCTTTGGAATATCTTCATCCTTGTGTTTTATTCACTCTTTCACATCACTAATTTACAAGCTAATGAAAAGGTTATGATCACAATAAAACAACACAGAGTCATAAATTACTAAGTCTGTAAAAATACTTGGCAGTATTTAGCTAAATACTAGGTGAGATTACATTGTATGCTGTTCTGAGAAAAGGGTGTAAGAACAGGGGACCCACCTGGAGTTTAAGCTTCAGGTCCCCAAAGGTCTGTGTTAAGCTAGTCTCTGTGTGCCCAGGTTAAGTAAACTCAGATTGCTAGATCTGGGTGAAACAGAGCTTGTTGCTTCTTGACAGTAAAGTGCGCCTCAGGGCTTTGCAAGTGGAAGATACAGCTTAGTGAAGTGTTAGATATCCTGCTAATGCAAGGAGTAACAATTTTTGTCTTCAGTTGTAAAGATAAATACTGGCAAATCCCGTTACTGTAGCTGGGGATGTTGTGTAAAACAAGTGTTTAATACATAATTTTAATTTTGAAGATTTTCCCTGTTTATAGAAGCAAAAGGGACATGTTCTCTTTTCACTTTTGCCTTTAAGCAATACTGGGAATGGAGTGCAGTGGTCTGTCCTTCAGAATATCTGGTCAAGGCTTTTATACGGACCTCTCATTTTACTTGCTTAGCATTTTTCATTATTGTTGTGGCTGTAATGCTTTCCCAGGTTACCACAAAATTCTGTACTTCGACGGAAGCTTTCTATAGAAGAAGAGATGATAACATCATTTAGGTATCTCTTTAAATTTAAAATGCAATGTGTTTTACATAGAAAAAATCAGGTGGTTTCATTATATAATAAATCTTTCCTAGCCTTTGAACATTCCTTCAGTTCAGCCTGTCCCACAGGAGTCCTTCCACAAGTCCTTCCTCTGCATCGTGTTTCTAAAAACATGCGGCTCGTCTTGAGCCAGTTTCCACAGTCTTGGACACTTTGCTGAGAACATTCTGTATCTGGGCGGTTCCTATTTACCTGGGATACCAGTGACTTAAGTCATTGACTTACTCGACAATTATTCACTCATTAGCCAGATATTTCAAAATCCTTAAGTTATTCAAATGAATTTTTGGTCATAGTGCCACCCCGTAAATAAAAAAAGCAACAACATAGATGTTAAATAAACCCCCATAAATATTCTTCATTTGAAATTCTTGGCTTGTATAAAAATAGACAATAATACTGTTAAAGAAACTGAAAGCAGAACTTTCAAAAATCAGGAAAATTTGTCTAATCCCCCAAAATTGTTGATCTGATGCGTTAGCAGTGTTAGTCATAGGTGACCAATAGAAATTATATCCTATTAAAGAAATTTTTGGACCATTCACTTTTGTTACCACTGAGTAAGTGAAAACTTGAAAATGTTTAGGAGGTTAGCAGCTTATTACTCATTTTTGTTTGTGCTTTTGAGGTCCACGATAGATTTTATCTAATTAAATTTTAAAGCAAAATCATCCTCCCTTTCATTTTCTTTTTAAACATAACCAATCATCATTACGTGAAAACTGGTTTAGCTTTCCAAGTTGCCTGGCACGTTTAGTAGATCAACTTTATGAAGGTTTTATCGCACTTTTTTTTAAAAACAGTGCATGCTTTTCTTTTTCTTGGTCTTCTCTGTCCCAGTCTGTGTGGCAGGTGTGCTAAGTAGTTGAAAAACCTGTGCGTTATCCCAGGGATGGTGATGGTTTACGACTTCAGGTGCTTGTCTAAAAGTGACCTGCTGAAGAGAGATGGGGGGTGTGCGTGTGTCACGAGAGGAAGGGGGACGACAGAGGACCTGGAGCACTCCATCCACACTACATTTCTGGGCCTGGCTACACTAGCTCGGTGGCCAAAATCCGCTAGTACTTCCATATGAAGCAGCTGAGCCCAGAGGAAGATGGAGGCCAGAAACACTTAGAATATCGGATAAGCGTGAGAAATTTTTGGTCTGTAAAGCTCAGAGCTGCCTCTTTATTAGCACGTAATTTAACATGATTTGTATCCTTAATATCACACAGACTGAATCCTCTCTCACCCTTTGGTTTGTTAGGTCGGGTTCATTACTTTATTTTCCTTGGATGGAAACCTTCCCCAGTTATCAACCAGTGAACAAACATATTTAGATATAAGACTGAGTATTGTTTGTCCTTTCCTTTCAATCTGAAATCTAATTTCCAGCCGCAGTAAAAACAATAAAACTGATGTTTGCTTTTCCCATTTTTTTTTTCTCCAGTGATAAATATGATGTATTTTGAATTTTATCTGTATATCTAAAATATTCCATTGGAAGCTTTTGAAAGATAGCATTGCTTTTACTGCACAGCTGGCTCGTGGTCAAGTGGTTTAAGCTGTATGTATGAATAGAAACTTTTCTTGTTTATAGTAAGTACATCCGTTGCTGATGTACTTTGTAATTTAGGTTTAGAACTCAGTGTAATTTCTCAGATTTTAACTATTTCAAATTGTTTCTCAACTTTTCCCCCTCTGTTTTAAGTTTTTAATGAATCTGGCACAACAAAAACCAATTGCAATTCTACCTACTGCTAAATTATCTTAGAATCTAATATTTCATCAACATAATTGTCTACAAATTTTCTCAGCTATTTCCCAAGATATAAATCCTGTCCGCTGTGCCCTATGTTTATCTTAACATACAGTAACGCATTTTTATCCTGTGTTTTGTGTACAATAACAGCAGTGCTTGGCAGCAGGGTGGGTTGTTGTTTTTTTTTTCCTTGAGTGCCATCAATATTCCACAATAATTTTTATCCTGAAGGTAGTCTGTTGAGAACAGATGGGGTCACTTTGAACTTTCCAGTTTCTCAATCTTTATAGTGGAATTACTGTCTCTTGCATCCTTACTCTCAGATTCTTTAGATAGATATTTAATATGTGTATGAGCACTGAGATGCACTTTTCCCGTGTGATATGCGTAAACATTTTCAGATTCGTTCTTGTGCCATTATTATAGTTTTGTCCACATTACTTTCACGTGCACCTTTATCCCCTTCAGTACAGAGCTGTTTTGTTGCTTGCAGTGCCCAAGTACTTAGAAACTTTCCTTGTTAGTAACACGTTAAGAAGTTTCAGACGGGTTTTTCCGATGTCAACTGAATTTTTTTTAATTTAATTCTTGCTACTTGTCTGAAGAAGTAATGTTTATCAGTAGTAATGTTAATAAGCTCTCTAATATATGATTTTGCTCATTCTTGAAAAATACAAAGGGGTGCACAACCTCAGGTGTGGATTTGTTCCTTCGCAACACAGCATCATGTACTGCACGAGCACAGTGACAGCGCTGCTCTGTTTCCGTAGGTAGCTGCTATGTTCTCACCTCTTGCTCATTGGAGACCCTGAAAAGTCCAAAGGGAACTGTATAACGTAACCATTTCCCTGTGTCCTAATGCATTAGAAATTCATTTATGAATGGCAGCAACTGCAGCTATGTTTTATGTAATGAGATCTGTAATGGTTTAAAGACATGCATCAGTCTGTATGGAGCTGGCTCGTACTCTCAAAGGAGCTCTTTGTAAGTAAAGCTGTAATAGGTCTAGGACTGGCCTGTGTGGGTCTCTGAAAAGACCGCAGTAAATGTCACCAGTAGTTTGGTTCAAAATGACAGTACATTTTTACAGTGGTAGAAATCGGCAGTGTAACAAATTCTGAACCTAGTGAAGAAATATCAAAGGTTGTCAAAGGTTCAAATTATAGTATTTCAATTGTAAATGTTACTTATGACTAACCTTACCTCACCAAAAAAAAAGTTGATTTTTTTTTCCTGGAGTTGCCTCTTGACATTTTGGAACATGTTAATACAGTATTCAGCAAAAAATCTGGTGCGAACCCAGCAATCCAGCAGGTCATTGGCCAGAACAATGCTGGTATTTGCCACTGCTGTTCAGAAGACGCACAGGATTTCAGAAGGGAAGAACAGTTGAAAAAATCTGCAAATCAGATGCAGCTCAAAGGGGCAAGCCAGGAGCGCGTTTGTTTTGAAGTGACAAACTACAGCTGAATTCACTGTTCAGTTCAGGTGTGCTCCCCAGTAGTGTAGAGAAGCAAAGTACTGAATTGTTGAGCCCTAATAATAAAAATTTGGGAATTGCAGGCAGAGGAAGATCATCCTTGGACAATGCAAAAGTTTGCTTCTCTCAAACTACCGGTGTGAAGGACTTGAGCATGTTCTGCACACAGCAAATGTGCAGGCAAAAGCTGCTGCGCGTTCGCCGTGCATAGCTCGCACTCAAGGGTGGGACAAGGTTTCATAGTCGTCTTCATCTCATTATTTCCAGCTGTCTACCTGGACACTCAGGCAATTAAATTAACCCCCGATCAGTCACATATAGGATGTTGCCATTGTTATGAAAATGGCTAGAAATGTTTGTTTCCATGTACTTTGAAGATTAATTTTTTCACAAAGCATAGACTCTCAAGCCTATTAGAAAAATTTACCTGTTCAGTGTTTGCCTGCTAGATTCTGTCTACCATCGTTTAAAATTTAAAATCTAGTTATTAACTATTTTTGGTTTTTTATAACACTGGCTAATCATGCTCTGTGATGTACAGTGGTTTATTATTTATCTCAAATGCCAGGATGGATAATTACAGAAGACTTTTTAATCTGACTGTGGTTGAAAGGGAAAGAATATTTTTAAATTAATCTTTTCCAGTACCATTTCGTTACTTATCTCCTCTGTGGCTTATTTACTATACACTGGGTTTCTTTGTGCTTTGTGTGATCTAATTTCTAAGTCATATATGTGGGGAAAAAGCAGTATGCACATCAGTAGGTAAATAAAAGCAAAGTATCAGAGGGGCTACTTGGTAAGCTATAAATCTTCTGCACCCTTGGGGAGCCTGTTTTACCCCTTTCTTCTTTCCTGTGCTTTTATCTTCCTGATATGGCAAATGTGTAAGTAATGCCTGATAACCTCCTTCTCCTTAAATCCCATTTCCCCCCTTCTCTCCAAAAAGCATCCAAAAGTGTCAAACTTGGATTTAATGGAGGTTGTGAAATAACTTTTGTAGTATGCAGTTTGGAGTCCTTGCACTTTGACTCTTGTGATTACAGCAAGATACAACCAAAGATTTTTCTAGAGGAAGATGTTGGTACCAGGAGAAGAATAGGTTTCTAAGAACACCTTGGTGTTCGGAAAGAAATTATAAATGTAAGAGGAAATATTTCCAGAATTCCCTTATTAACCGTGAGTTCAGGGCCCAAGTCTGCCTGTGTTACTCAGCTGGAGTAATTTGGTAAGTGAAAGTGGTCTCACTGGTTGGTACACTTCAGCAAGGTCAGTCAGGGTGCCTGTCTTAGTGATCTTGTTTTGCTGAAGTCTAATATGTTGAATTTTTAAGAAAAAAAAGTAGCATGTTCTGTATTAGATACGGAAAAAAATGCTTTTTATGAGCACATGCTATATGGAATCTTTATCTTAATAGCATTTTGGCATTTTACACTCCCAAGGCAGTCTCAGAAACAATGTGAAGGCTGCAAATCTGGTTTGTAAATGCTGTAACTTGTATCAGGACCAGATTTGATAAAGTCCAAATATTTTGGTTTTGGTTTTTTTTTTTTTTTCCTAAAATGCTGGATCCATTTTAAGCCTTTATGCATCTCTGTAAGAACAGCCAGCCATATAGAGTCAGACTCAGACTGCAGGATGTAAAGTTACTGTGTGAATAAAAATCTGATAATCTAAGTCAAAATAATTCATGCATTCATGGGCTGGAAGAAGGAATAACTTTTACTGACACTTCTTTAAACTCCTTTAATAACATTTTACGAATTGCTTTCAAACTGAGCTCACCGTGGTCCTTGCTTCAGGCTTACCTCTTAGCAGCCTTCAGGATAGCATTATCAGGTTGTCACTGTTACTGCTGCTTTTGATTTATGTTTTGGCCGTCAAAGTTGCCAAAAAAAGATGATTTTATATACGAGAGCATTCTGTAGATTCAGCTTTCTTTGTTCAGCAATTTCCTCTATGCACTCCAATAGCCTTAGTTTCCTAAGCATTAAAAATTTCGTTACCAGACATTTCTACTTCCCATGGACTAGAAAGAAGAAAGTTTTGAGTTGGTCAGGGAAAAGATCGTCAGCAGCCCGGGGAACATTCCTGCCACACGCTAGTGTTAGACGCTTTGATAATTCCTTTCTGATGTTATGAGAAAACCACATTTTAAATGTCTTTGCTTTAAAAACTTGTGTTTTGATTGTAAAAATAAGTAATTTTAACCTTTTAAAAGCAAGATTTTATGCCGCTCTGGTGAACTTTAGTTCTAGTTTCCAGTTGTGGGGCCACACACATGCATGGTGCCTGGTTTGGGGTGTGATTTTTTTCCCCTCCTCTTCCCCCTTCATTGATACAAACTTTTCGGTATGTGGGTAGAACATTAGTCAAGTTGAACTTAATGCATACAAGTATTACTGAACAAAAATATGTGCTTCTAGCATTTATTTTAGGTTATATGCTAGTTTACGCTATCCCAGCTGAGTATTAAACTGAGTTACAGAACTGGCAGTATGTTGGGGAAAACCAGATGTGTACTCTAAGAAAACAATGGTTTTGGGTCCAGAGCTTTCATTGAAGTCTGCTTCAAATTCGCACTCCATATTCCTCTCCCTTTTCTCACAGAAAAAATTGAGAGTTGTTCAAAAATGCATTTTAAAAATCCAAATGATGATCGGAAAGTTTAACATGTATGCAAATGCTATCTGGATATGACTTCAGAAAGTAAAGACCTTTGGCTGGCCCGGAGGCTCAGCTGGTAGCAAAATATATTGCCGTATGGGAGACCCTGATTTAAGTTCAACCACAGGCCATTGATGTCTGGAAGCTCCACACAGGTGAAACTTGCAGCTCTACAGCGAAGTAGTAGAGGATTTGGAGACAGTGTTACTGATGGATGGTTCCTGTAGTTACATCCCAAAGTAATCGTCTGCCATGGATTTCACTGAAATGGAAAATGAACACAAATGGTAAACAAATGGGCGAATAAATGACAGCGCACGCAGGTAAGTGCACAAAACCTTGGAGAACCACCGAGACTGGTGCTCTTGAAGGGTAAAATTGCCCTGACAATAGACATATGGTTGAAGTTTAATTCACGGGGGAGAACAGGCACTCGACTACTGTGCCAATAGTTTTCCACCCCCGAAACAAAGAGATTTTAATGATTTATAGCAGAACAGGGTGTATGTGTTACCTAATGTGTTTAGAATGACTTGATACAGTTTTCTAAGCAATGCAGGAAATGAAGTGGATAAACAATCACTTTTTATTCTTCATTGTTCAAAACTTCAACAGCAGAGTTTTGGTTATCATCTGTAATATTACTTTCTCTGAAAATGCTTTCCCATGTAAGCAAACTTGCAGAACTTTGTGCCATAGGCTAACACATGCAAGCAAAAAAGAAATTTTGAAAATCACTACCAGAAAAATGATTTTTCTTGTGTTCTCAATGTGGAATGTAACTGGCAATTCACATTTTTAAGAATTTGTATAATTCTTAAATGTCAGGTTACTGGCTCCAACTTGAGAAAAATAAATAGAGGAGGAAATTAATTCAGTAACCAGGAATTCATTTGCAAAATTGGGAAAGTATCGTCTGCAGTACCATAACATGTAGTACATGATTTAGTCAAACAAACTGACACACTGTTAGGATTCATTTTCATTTTATGACTTTAAATTAGAAAAAGCATGTTTGCATCATTGCAAAGGCTGGTGGGAAAGAAGCCCCAGTTCCCAAGCTCTTCTCTGGGGTATTGGAAACATTTGTCCACTGAGTGCCTTGGCTAAAGGGAAAGCACATGTGAAGTTACGTTACTGAGCAGGCTTCTGAGGGAGAAGCCGAGTAGAAATCATACGGCTTCACGTGAAGAGAAGTATATATAACTGATGCCTTATCTGTGACCTTTGATGGAAATCAGAGGATGGTGATTTGTGTTAGTCTAACGTTATTAAATTTGTCAAAAAGATGATAGTTTTAAAAACGACACTGGATATATGTAAGAACATCCACTTTAATGAAAGAAATCAATCATTTTTTCTAGTTGCTTTTGTCTAAGAACTATTGTCTGAAAATGTTTTTGACGTGAAACATAAGATTTTCTGAGGTGGAGCATGATCTATGGCTTATAATATACATTACGTCTGCCTTTAGTTTTGGTCATCATTGGAACACACTGAGCAGTTTACAGGGACACTATCTTTTTCAGTGTGAATAATTTAAATGAAGTAGATAAAGCTTCTATTATTTTGGATTCTTTTTACATGAACTTTACTAGTAGATAAAAACCAAGGTTAGAGATACAGTTGGGTATTTTAATGCTCTTCCTACCGATATCCTGTAAACTTTTGTACGGGTATTTTGAGAAGTCCAGGTGTTCTCATATGTTTTTCTTTCTAAAAACCAGCCATTTCATATATTTATTTCTGTCCTAAGTTCTGGAGTACATATTCCCCTTACAAATGTATATACCTTACTGTGATATGAATTGAACTCCTTGTGTTTGTGTACCTTGCAGCTGTCTGCCATTCCTGTCTATCTTGAGATTTGGGTGGAAAAACAAAACCAAAGAGACAGACGCTTTCAAGTTCTGGATTCCTTTCCTGCCTATGCAAATCAGAGAGCATCTTCCCTTAGGGCTTGCGTTTGTTAAGGGGAAAAACCCTGAGTGTTTGAATCTGCTCTTTAACTTCTGTCAAGTTTACACTTCTTGTCCTTTCTGGGATTTTTTTCTTGAATGACGTCTACAGTGTTGGTTTTTGTGCAAGTTTCTGTAAGAAACTTATGTAATTCAGGTAATTCTCAGGAGTACTGCTTTCTTATTTAAGTATTCTTTAACTGACAAGTACTGGCTTATAACTTTCTCCAACTTCTGATTTATAGTTCAGGCAGTTACAGTTAACTCCTCACTGTGGTTGTTCCTACTGTTCTGCTTTTCTTTTGAAGCCATTATGTACTTCTGATACTGATTGATATAAATTGAGCTGCTTACATCATTTCATAATGAAAGTGCAGGAGGTAGTATATTCATTTTCTTTTCCTTAGGACTTTTCCTGAACATTGCAATACTATAACTTTTCTGTTCCTCTGTGTATAAAAGGCTCATGCCGTTGTTGCATGTGCTTTTTTTTCCCCTATCCATATTTCTCCAACTTAATAGGATCCTGCAGTGTACGGTAGGAGCAGTGTTTTGTTACCCTAGCAACAAGAGCCAAACTTTCAGATGTTATTTTGTTAGTATTTAAAAAAAAATCACTGCCAGTTATGATGTAAACATTTGCAGTTCCCCCCAAATGTCTTTTCTTTCTGGAATCAAAGTAAAATCACCGTTCCGAGGGGATACTGATAAATTGTTTCAGACGTTTTTAAGCAAAATAACAGATGTGTGTGATTCTGGTAGATCCTCAGTGGTCTGGTCTTACTATTTTTAAGTGGCATATTTACTACTAGCCTCATCAGAGGAGATGTACCCTCTCATCAGCACTAAGAGTCCAAATTCTAGTTTTAAGTTATTTATGAAGGGATTGAATGCTATTTCTGCTGAAATTGCCTGGAGACTGTAGCAGAATTTAATAGTAAACGCTGAAAGTACTTCAGCATTTATCTTGACCTTTTGTTTTAAGCGTAACTAATCCCATCAGGAATTTGAGACTGGAGGATGGGACCAGCAGGGTGACATTTAAAGCCATGTTTACATTTATTAGACTAGCAGGGACTTGTCACATAAAAATGTACAGGAAGGCAGTCCTTTAGGACTGAGTTATCCTCTCCCTCTTGGCTAGGTTATGTCACAACAAAAAATTTCCCACCAGCCAGATGCTGTGTGAGTCACCATTTATTATTCACTTGAATAACCTTTATCAGTGCTGGTCAGTCAGAGGGAGTCTGGGTCACTCATGTGTATGACTTGTTTCTTGAGCTTTTGCACTCGGCAGCTACAGCTTAGTAAGATTTCTTTGACACTGTAGTGTTTTTCTCTGAACTATCCAGCCGTTTCTTAATAGCACTCAGTTGTGCGTTGAATAAAGCCCAAAAATAACATTCTGTTGGAAAAAAACCATTTAAGCCAAAGGCTTCTTTAGTATTGCTCAAAATAGTGAATTATCATAGAGAGATTTAATTGTCCAGTCTTGAAAAATCTTTCTTTTGGAAGTAGTTCCATCAATTTTACCGTACGTACTGCTAACAGTAAGCCATTTCATCACAAAATGTTGCAATTGGGTAGATTTGAATAATCTGTACCGTTCTTAGGCTGAATTAACTCAAAAGATTTTGCAAGCTATAACAGAACGTCGAAGGCTGAGCTGAGCTGACATGCTTAGTTACATATTTCTGTCTCTTCTTCTCTCTTGCCAAAAAGTGATTGGGATATATGAAATAATTTTTGGTGGGTTGATTACCTGGCAGTTACATCTCCATACGCGTGCAGGTAGCTCGTATGATGTAAAACATTGGTTCACCAGAAAAGAGATACAGAAAAGAGATTGATTAACCAGAGCCTTGCCTTCAGAGAAGGTGGGCATGAAATACCAAAACTACCTAATTTAGGGAACTCTGGCAGGTGCAGGTACATCAAACTACCTTTTGTGTAACAACTGAAATTAAACTGTAGGTTACGGTTTGGGAAGTAGCTGTGAGTTAACCACAAAGTTGTTTTGAGAAGTTGCCCTTGGCGGGCGATTTAGTAAGAGTATCTTCATACAAAAGATGAGTCGGATGTACGATACAGATTTCCTTACAAGCCTCATACTTCCAGATAGCCTCCTTAATTTGATACAGTGAATTTAGATGAGGTAACTCTTCTTTCTGTAACCAAGTAATTTTTACTGAAATTACATCTGCAGTTGAACTGCCAATTAATTATAATTAAGTTTTGCACATGCGCTAGTTTAAAGTGTATTTTCAATGGAAGTCCGTGTTTTGTTTTGGTGTATTTTACATCATTTTATAGGGCCTGAGCCCATCTCTACTTGAAGTCAAAGGAAAGACCCCACTTGGCTTCCGTGGGATGTGACCCCAAAGCATCTTGAGACAATACCTCTTTCTTTCCTTTGATACCCCTTGGTGCTGGCAGATGCATTACTGTCTGTCTACCTGTGATATTGAGTTAAAATAAAATACTGCTGATGTCAATGTGGACTGCTAACGTATAGGATTTCATATGATCTCATTGTATTTAGATCACATGGTACAAAGCTTGATTTAGGCTTTTATTTCTTAGTAATTAACTTTGCATCCCTTTCAGCCAACGTAATAGTTCACAGATAAAGTTTTAATTACACTGATTACCCTTTTGTGTTCAATACCAACCACTTCTCAAAGAAGCTGTTAGTCTCTTGAGGGACCCCCAGCTTGCCATGTGAGAGTACATGTGTTGACCCAGTGAAAGCATGAGATACTTTTAACAACTGCACCTTTGTCTTTAGGCGTTCACTTAAATTTTGGCAGGATGCATTTAACCCGGAGAGAGATCGTGAGCATTGTGGGGTTTTTGTATATTATGTGTTTTTTAAATACTGTATATGAAAAAAAAAAAAAGGGTCAGATTGCTTATTCCAGTTGGACTGGGCTTAGGAAAGGGTCAGAGAGAGAGTGGTGGTGAGAGCAGGTGGGTTTGGGTGGTGTTTTTTTTTTTTTTTTAAGATGACATGAACTGTATTAATTTGGTCTTTTTCTGCCCCTTATGTTTCTCCAGTTTATTTACCAAGTTAGACGTGAATACTTTTCAAAGACCCCAGAATATTTATTTGTAATTTTTTTTTTTTTTAAAAAAAAGCTTGTGCAGGGAATGTTAATAAAGATCATGAACCTCTGCCATGCTTTCCCTTTCAAAACTTCACGCAGTTCTGTGCACCTCATTTTTCTTTGCTCAGGGCCTATTACAACATTTCGCTGATGGCTGCTACTCTCCATAAAACCAGAGTGCTGGAAAGTATTGGTGGTTTTACTGAATAGAGTTAGTCTTCAGAGGCAGAGGCTTGCTCCTGGGGCGGGCTGAGCCCTGCTCTCCTTGGGGATCACTGAAACGGAGATCTTAGGAAACAAGGTGGTGTGTTGTGAAAGGGCTTTTGAAGATGCAGATGGTTTAAATACACTAAGCCACAGTTTGCCATCACTTATCTAGCTCAGTCCAGCCGCAGTAGCCAGAAAGATGGACATTTTTGTAAAGTTTGTTTAAGTAACCACAATAGCTGCAGTTGGTGTTCTGCCTTTCTCCAGGTTTTGTACAGGCATGTTAAGGGAATCTCAGAGTAGACATTACTGAGCAGAACTGTGCTGTGGTATATACTCAAAGTAAAAGCAGATGAGATGGTTTATTATTTGTTATGCAAGGAAATAATGCCGCTGATAAAAATGTACTCTGGAGTTATTCTTTTCATTTTTCCACCCTCGGTAGAGCTGAAATCAGTTTCACTTTTCATGCCTTTTAGTTTGGGGAATTTAAAGGAGGTGCTCTCAGTTATATGACTCTGTAGGGGTGTTAGTTAATGAAGTTTTGACAGATTTAAGGTCACATTTTGCATGGTTCAATTCAGCACACTTAGAAATACACAGCAGGGAGAGTTCCTCTCTCTGTGAACTGCTATATATTAGACTTTAATATATGCTGAATTTATTTTTGTATTGGCACATTTTATGTAAGAAATAAATAGCAAATTTAGGTACAAGTTGTTGGAGTAAGGAAAGGACTTTAAGTAAAGCTTTATGAACTAGATCATTAACTTCAGAATGATACCCTAATCTTTAAGAGCAGTGGATCCTTTTTATGTTGTTTCCAGTTACCTTAGATCAAACATACTTTTATTTGAAGAGAAACGTATTGGGACGTTAACGGGAATATATTACCTTAACGTTACTAAAGCTCTTGCTGTGTAATTTTCTGCAAAACCCTTGTTATACAGCACTGCAATATTTGAGGGCAGATGAGTGGAGCAATTTGATTTTGGGTGATGGAAACTACCCGCAGGATACATGATTGAGGGACTCCGACTTTGGTAGCTGCTTCATTACCATTGGGTCTCTCAGCACCCTTATTTTTTCTCTTTTCTTCTCTGCATAGCCCAGTCCATACCTGGTATCTTGCTCAAGTGGGAAGGGGACTTAATAGCTGAATCTTTTCTTCGGCATCGGTTGCTTTTATGTTTTGATGTGGCCCATCTGGACACAGACATTACGAGGAGTGTGTTTTTAATTCAATAAATATGCCCAGTTTAGAGGAAGTGTTTAGAAGGTAATTAGTAAAGAATTAAAACGTTAGCATACTTAATGTGAATCAGCATTATTTTATTAAAAATGAGCTTGATTGACAGTATACTTATTTGCTTTATAGTTCCAACATGTTGTTCTGCTCAGTTGAAAATGTAGCTCTATAGCAAGTGATTGAAGCCAGTGTTAAATTTATTAAAAATAATTTAGTTGATATATTGAAAAAAGTAATTTTAAGCCTTACAAGTTGTATTTTCTAGTGTTTTCCCACAAATATCTTTGACTAATGCTATTCAGGGTTTTAATCAAAGATACGAAAGAAAATGAATAATTAGTGGTATGTAAATGGCGGTGTAATTAAATGCTACATAATGAAAGTAACAGGTCATTTTTACACTCTGACCTAGATTACTAGATATGATTGACTCAACCTGCCTTTTAATAAAGCTAGATGCAAAGTAATGTATTTTTCTAAGAACAAATATTCCAGAATTATTTTTTTATACCAGTGAACGTTTGGTGGCCTGCCTGATAGGATAAAATACAGTCTTTCACCTCCCAAACCTTTTCCTGCAGGGAGTAATGAGAAGACACAGAAGACGGCGCAGTACGTTAGATGCTCCACGCTAGTCTGTCAACTGAAGTATTTAAAATAAAGAGATGTTACACTTCAAAAAGCAGCTGTGGTTTTCATGGAAATTGCTTTGTGTAAGGGTCTTTAATTTATGCCATGTAAGACAAACTAGACAATGATCAGCCCTTTGTAACGGTAAAATAGAAAAACCTGTGAATTTCTGGAAACTCTCTGGTGGCTGGATCTGAAACACATTATTGGAGTACACATTACAGCCTAGAGGGTTTTTTCTCTTGGAGTGATGCTGGTAATAATGAAATGATAATCAGAACAAGTTCAGCTTGAAAAATAAGAAATTAGTATATGTAATTATTTTGGAAAAATGTGAGTGGTATGTATTTTGGCTTTTTCCTTTACTTAAGTGTGATCTTAGTAGTTTGAAGTCAGACATACAGCAGCCATAAAAATGCACCTTAAAAAGAAGAGAGGCCTCATATTTGGAGGCTTCTGCTTAAAAAAGGGTTACCAATAAATGATCTAAAGGACGGGTTACATCTTCCATGTGCTTGCTTGCACCTCTGTTTGCTTCTCATCACTACTGAGAGAGAAAAGCTGCAGATACTCTCAGCAACACTGTGGGCCATCTGTCTTCCTTATCTCTTTGGAAGAGGAACTTCCAGTCTTTTATTGCTATTAATATTTTGAAAAGTTTGGAAGATAAAACTTAGTCCTTAAAACTGTCTTGTAATTCTATCAAAATACTTCTTGTTTAATTTTAAGTACAGCATAGAAAGTATGCAGCAATATGTAGTGATCCTTCGTCTATATTGTCAGCTGTATATTTGTTCTGAAGAATTACAGGTTGAATGTGAATTTATTTCTCTGCAAAGATAACCTATCATCAGGCTATAGGCATTCTTACTTTATATACCTATGGGATAGATAAATGTAACGCAAGAGTTACCGCGGTTTTCAATGAATACTGCTTGATCTTAACATGAAGATGACTGCTTCTTCGAGACCAGTTAGGTCAGCCTGTCCTTTGCTGCTACTCCTTTTTGTCACGTTAATACTTTAAAGCTAATTTCATTGGAACTGGACTGTAAAATCACCAAAATAACTTTGCATCAGCCACCATCAGCTTTTCAATACAGTTGGCCTTGGTTAACTTGAACCAATGGCCTAATGAGGACAGGGTGTAAAGTAGATCATGTTACCCAATACTCCTTTATACTTTAGTATCCTCCATACTGGAGTTGTTTCCGAGTGTTGGGTCTTGCTCTGTTTCATGAAGCGAAATTAAGAACTCCAAAAGATAATCTTATGGAAGAAAAACTTGGTTTTTTCCATACAACTGCATTCTTTTGTCATTCTGTTCCAGATTCCTTAGTAAATGCCAAGGTGACGGAGACCTTGATTAATCTAAGTCTCTGATGTTTTCCAGGAACTCAATAATTTCTCATACTAAAAAGTTGTAAGTTCTGCACCTAAATATAGAGTCTAGTTGCCCCAGGTAAACTCATCTGTAAGCCTGTAAATCCACTAAATAAATAGCGGATTGGCACTAAATAGAGCAGATGTTTTTAGTCTTAAGGCTCCATGAAGAAAACTTTAAGACTGAAAAGAATCAGCTAGAGGGAGCGACCTTATTTAAGTGAACATGTTTATCAGCAGAGCTTCTTATCATTTGAAGGAGCTGTGTTTGCTGTTTGAATGTATTCGTGTAGTTTTGCCATCAATGATGAATGACAATGTAGGAGGATGATAGGCAGGTGTTTTCTTAATTTTTTGTTTTCTAGGAATCGGCTAAACCCATAATCATCCTTACACTTTTGGGCCCAAACTATCCTTTTTACCAATGTTTTAGCTAGGGCAAGTCACCGACATCTTTCCTTTTTCCTACGCACAACTCATTTCTTTTGTGCAACATTTGCTGAAATGGTTACTTGCTGGCTGTAAGCGTTACAGGATTTTCAGATGTGAACCTTCTATAAACAACCACTCTTTCAGTGATTCAAAACCTCAATTTTTTTTAAAAGAAATGTCATCTTTTATTGCATTCCTGCAGTAGAAATGGGAAGAAACGATGGAAAAAAGACACCAAAATCCCAATGTGTCTTGTTTTTGAGCTTTTTATAGGTAGGCAAACATATGTGCTTGCCTAGATTAATAAAAAAAGCTCACCACAACAGTAGCAAGAATGAGTTTTAGAAGGCTCAATATTGCAAGGAGCAGACTGAGGAATGTGCTTTTCTGGTAAACAAACTTCAGCTATCCCAAAACAGTTACCTATTTTTGAAGGTTGGGGTCTAGAGAAAAGCTTTAAGTTATGGGCTTCTAGAAGAATAATTCAGTGATAAGTAAGATCAGCAGAGGACGTGATATGAATTGAACCGTGGTCGGAAATGATGCTTGAACAATTTTGGAAGAAACTGAAGGAATACCTATTACATTTTAATCTTTTTAAAAAAAAATTATTTCCTGCCCTGGCAGTTGAATGTTAAATGGGAACTATTAGTTATGGGCTAAAATGGTCTTTAAATGGAAAGGAAGGGAGCAGAGAAAGTAGCTGGTTTTGATTATTACTACTAATTTCATTACTACGTTTTATATGGCAAGCATCTCACTGAAGAAGGGATGAAAAATAGAAATCCAGGACGTTTGGGCTCAATAGCTTGCATGTCCCAAATCATCAAGATTTTGAAGAGGGTGATAGAGGAAAAAAGGTGGAGAGGGGAGGGGGGAAAAAAAAAAAACCCACAAAGAGAAAGGCAACGATTCATGTCAGTGGGATACCACTGCAAGGGTCTGTGCTTCTGCTGCAATTCTGATTGGGAAGCGTGGGTTTGTGTTAATGTTGCTGGGAGGAGGAGGAGATAACATATGTGTGGGCACAATATGCTTTGAGTGGGTAGGAGGGAGCTGTCTGTCCCTTAGCTCATTTTATCAAACCTGTCAGCTCTTGTATCTCTCATTGAAAGCTTACAGAGCTTTAAGGAAAAGAAATGTTTGGTCGAAGAGACTGTGGTTCTGTGTTCACTAACAATGCCAAGAGTTCACACTTCATTTTAAATATCTGAACAAAATACTATTCCTTCTAGTATTTCTAGGACCACTTAAAATAAAAACTAATAGAAATGCATTTGTATTTCTGTCTGAAGTTGTTAGGGAACATTGCTGAAAGGTGATGGAAATAGTGAGGGAAGGGGCTCTTTCACGCTTGCTTTTTAGTTTAGGCAAGTTGTCTTCACCAGGCTCACCGTGCAATGTGGTAATCTTTGAGGCAACAAGGTTTGGGACATGAAGGATTGCAAAGATCGGGCCAGGGCACATAATGGGCTTGAGAGTATTGGTAGCTTCAAAGCATTCTCAAATACATACATATCAAAGATATTCTCAAATATCTTACAGGCATTTCCTAAAGTATTCTGATTTTTCTTGATAAACATTTTTCACTAGGTTTTCTATTTGGGGAAAAGCATGTATCCGTGGTTCTAACTGCAGGCTGAAAGAACAGAAGAATTTAGCGAGCTGCTCTGTTCCAGCTGTGCAATTGCTTATGCTTGCAGTGGAAATAATTGTGCAATGTAAAGAGCGGGCTCCAGCTCCGTGAGAGCTAAAGATCTTGTCGCTGTGAAGACAACTTTTTACCGCTGACAGCAAGCAATAATAGATGACCAAACGTACTTTTTCTTAGTACTCCACTCAGTTATTTTACAAAAACATTTTTTGGTCTGCTTGTTAATTTTAAAGGCAGTCTTTTTTAGGATCGTTTTCAGCATTGGCTTGAACTCTCACTAGCCTGAGTTAGCTTGAGCGACGCTCCATGTCAGATACTTCTGTGCTTTTGTGCCGAAGTAAAAGGGAAGGGTGACTTCAAGCTTCTTGTTCTGTGTGTGTGTTTAGAGCACGTTAATCAATTTTGTTAGAAGTGAAGTTTATTATTTTTCAGTTTAACCATATTCTGTTACCTGTTTTGGACCAGTAAGGCAGGATGATAGAGAAGCCCAGTGGAATTGGGAAGAGAAGTTCATTTTCAGGGCGGATTGTTTATTTTTTTGGTACAATTCCTTTATTTTAAGGTCAAGGGCAGCTAAGAATTACAAAGTTAAAGTATTGGTCTGGAAGTCAAGTGAGAAGCCAAAGAAAAGCCCTATACTTACACCTGTCCCATTTGCGAAAGGCTCTGCTACCCAGCCCCTCCATGAATGCTGTGATACGTAATGCAAAATTGCAAATTCAAGCAGAATCCAAGGACCGTGACCAAACTTGCCACTCTATTTGCCCAAGTTGGGCTTTTTCTGAACAAAATATTTATCAGTACTGCTGTTTGTGAGAAGTAGAAAGGGTGACATCAGTGATAGTTCTTCAGCATAACAAACTTTTAGCATATTTTTAAGCTAAGACAAATATAATAAATTTATCATAATCTCCAGTAATGCCTAGAGAAAATGTAATTTATTGCTGTTTTTAATGTCAGTTCAGTTGGATTTTCCTATCTGGATATGCCTGAGATTCATGATAAATTGTGTTATCTTATGAATACAGCGTGATTAGTTAAGTGATATCTTTAGTAAGCTGCAGGTCATCATTGTGTCACATTTGACGGAGGTGTCCAGACATACAAAGTGGGATCAAATGTTCCAGGCTGAGCCTGAGATTGGGTTGATCCTCTTTGGCTCAGCAGATTAAACACAAGGTACTAGGCCAGTGAGGCTACAGAAATAGCTTTATTTCCAGCTCCCTTCCAGAAAAAAAAAAATGGGTAAAGATGGCAATTCTCCCCTTCTACTCTCATCCCTTTGTATCTTTATTTCCGAAGCTGTACAGTAATTCAAATAGAAACTGCAAAACAATAATTTTGTTCAGAGTGCTGTATATAAACTCTAACTCTGCAGATATTAAGAAGAGCTTGTTGCTCATTCCTTCATTTAAGGTTCAGTCAGATGGTTTAATTTAAGACTGGGATCTTTTCCCTGTTCTTGCTTTTATTCTCATTAGTTCAGTGACGGATTATGTAGCCAGTTATGCCACAATAACAAGCTAGGCAGTATTTAATGAAATCTAAGACAGCTATTGATGTTAGCATGTATTAAGTGGAAAACATTGTCGTCTTTTTCAGCATTAGATTGTTCTTCTTTTAGTTTTCAAAGTCCAGACAGAATCTTTTTTTTTTTTAAGTGATTTTAAACACGTATTAAGTAGACTGTGCACGATGGATAAAGAGAAGCCTAAAGAAGCGAAATGGTTCTTAGTTTTGAAAAATAGCCTTTTCCTGGCTTCCAAGCATCCTAACATGTTTTCTAGCTACAGGGAATAATACAAAGGCGGCAATTAGTAGAGAATAAACATATCAGTGCTGTGACATTCAGTTTGGAGCCAATCACCTCGTTTGCAAAACCCAAATAGTTTGAAATAACGCTAATGGAAATGAATCTGCCTTGCTTGGCCACTCACCTTCCATTATTGAATACTGACGCCTGTAGTCCTTGGGGTCTGCACAAACAGGACATGACAAAGAAGGAAAACCGATACTAATTGTGATTTTTTTTTTTAATAATGTTTAATGTCTTATCTCTCCAATTTATCAATCTGTTTTTCAAACTCTACAACTGGAAACCAAGCAGTGTATGTAGCTATCACTGTTATAGTCTTGAATTGGGATTGGAGCACATTTAAGCTTAACTGAGTTGGTTTTAATCTGGCTAGTGGGGGGGAATGGAGCAGCAGCAATCAGTCTATGACCTTGTCAATGGAAATTCATAAATACCTGGGTTCTTCAGCCCCTGCTGATGTTGGCATGTTGTCCATTTTACCTCCGTGAAAACTAGCTCAGCTTCGTCATTACATCCTATAAAAATGCTTCCCATTTCTTTGTGAATGAAAGCTTAATTAGGAATAGTTTATCCAGCAGGAAGACACAATAGGAAAAGCATATAACCATTTGCATGAAACCAATAGGGAAGTGTAATTTGACAGCAAGAAGTATTTTATGCAAGTATTGCTGGGGTTGTTTTTTTGTAGACAGGATGGTAAAGGTAGATCACTAGGAATCTAATAGGTTTGGTATAAGATCACATATAAGAGAGTTATTTGGTCTTCTCTGGAGTGTGTGCTATAAAAGGGAGTTCTTTAGAAGTGCTTTGGAAGGTGTGCAGTTGAGAACACACAATAAAACAGGGAAGCTGGTACCGTTATAAGTTTTGGGCTTCTTTATTGTAAAACAGTTTGTATGTGAGAATGATGGGCTTGTTCAGTCGCTCACATTTGTTCTGAAGTTTGTAGTTCAGAAATAAATGAGAAAAAATACGTTTAAGACCTGCAGGTAATCAATAGGACAGACTGTGATGTGGTTCCGACAGTATGTATCGTATAGTTCCAAAACAAATACCGTAGGACGAGAGAATTTTGCTTACTCCTGTAAAAACAAAATGTAGCATCCTTTTGCAGTTTGATGCTGACTGTATCTCAGAACACCCAAGATCCCTATAAAATCCTGACAACACCCCTGAAGGTCATTTATGGAGGTCACCTCTTTTTGCCTCCCACACTCCCTAGAGAAATTCTGGTCTACCCACTCCTTCATGGCCACCCACCCGCAGATCAGCTGAGAAATCATACTTTGTTAAGAAAAACCTTTGTTAAGAATGTTATTTTTGTTCTTTGTTCTCTTTCCTTCGTTTGAAAGATGTCTTTTGTTCGCTGTAGTTCAAATACCATCGTTTAAAAGTACATCATTCACGGCATATAGAAATTACCACTGAATTTTGTATATTTTAGCTGAATTTAAAAAATGAGACTGGGGACTTGTCATTGTTTACATGCATGTATTTTATTCTGATTTGTGTTTCAGGAAGTAAATTAAAATTAGTCCAATCATAAGAATGTTTTTAAGCAAGCACTTTTAGATGGATCAACTGTTCTTTGGTTTTTGAAGCCTATAGGGGACCTATAGTCTTCACCAGTCAAAATGCAGATGTGTTTAGAGTAAGCATTAATTAGCAGTAATTCTTAAATCTTCACCTTCACATACGATAGGAATAGAAACATTACTATAATAAATTGTCAAAAGTTGAATGCCTTTGGCTGTGAGGAGTATCTTGGATCTGTGTGTGTAACAGTAAAAGCATTACTCAGTGATACCGTTGTGTGCTAGTGACATTGTCACACTCTTAGTGTAACCTGCGCAGTCCATCCCACTTAGTCTTTGCAGTAATCATGATCAGAATTATGAATCTCGTAAGGCAAAATGCGGCGAGCATCTAGTATGGGAATCTTTCCATATGCGTACCATGTCCTCTCGGAAACCCACATGATTTAAAGCAAGTGTTACTGACAGACAAGTTTTCTTGTGTTTCTTTTTAATGGTCTTTGGTTTTGCATCTGTTTTAAGTTAGATGGTTCGTATTGCATTTCTGGTTGTGGTTGTTTACAAGCTGCTTTCTCCATTGCTTTCCCTGCAGGTGTTGCAGGGTGCTCAGCTGATAGCTGTTGCTTCTGCTGAGCCTGCGTCAGGGGGTGTTGATGGATCCCCGCTCCAAGGGAGTGATATCCAAGTCCAATATGTGCAGCTGACACCAGTGACAGACCACTCTGCAACTAATCAAGTATGTATATATATTTTTTTGCCATTTGAGTGTACTTAACTTGATTGAAACATCTGTCAGATGAACTATTTACCTATCCACAAATACTGCAGTCCCAATGAGTTTATGATCCTGTTTCCAAACCGTAAAGAAAAAAAAAAATCTATAATAAGAAACATCATTTTGTTAAAGGTGTAAATGGTCTTTGACTATCCCTGCTTCTATGTTCTTACTCAGTGCCTCTAGAGAATAGTTATTTTGGTCATCATTGTCTTTCTGCATCCTTGAAGGCTGAGAGCCATGTTAAAGGACAAGGCAAAAAACTTGCTTGGAATCTATCCAAAAAGTATTTTTCAGGCTGAGGTTTCTCTTAAAAATGTTATTCCCTTTCTGACAGCAGTTTTCCAGTTATTTTGATCAACAGCCTGGATTTCCCGCAGGAGTTGCAATGTTAGCAATTGTAAGTGAACACTTGATCCCCTCAGTTACGGTGGAGGAATTATCTTTTTTTTTTTTTTTAAAATCAGTTTGAACAGTCATGTATCTGAGTCTAGAAAAAATTTCTCATCAGCTTGAAGCTGTGACTGGTGACAACACAAGAATGCTGACTTAAAACAGTTGTCAGAAATTTTTCTGAAGATGGTTACACATTCTTCTGGGAATCCCACTTAGGGGGCTTCTTTTCCAGAGAATGCCAAGTGGTTGTGAAAAATAAGCTGTTGCTTGCTAGCCAAAATATGATGGTATCCTTAGCAGCCAATATTAGAGTAGATTTTTGTCCAATACATACCCAGTTTTGTAGAGGATTCTGATCTGGCTACAAACATTTGGATATTGAGTCTCTTGAGGGGAAAAAATTAAAAATTGCGTAAGAAATCAAGGGAATCATGTCCAGACTTTGCGTGCACGAAACTCAAGTGCTTAGTGCTTCTTCCACGGACAAGGCAATCTGCAGATCAGTTCGCTAGATGAAGTTAGAGCATGTTAGTTACCCCAGTGGCAAAGAGGGCCTCAAACAAAAGATGGAGCTGTGTTGCGTATTGCCGAAGTGCCGTCTGCGCTGGCTGGTGCAGTTAGGGAGGCCAGAGCTCTACACTCTCTTAGTTGCCCCAGTCCATGCTGGCTCCCCACTTGGATGCTACAAAGTGCTTTTCAGAAAAATTACGCTCCCTGCCAAGAAGGATCAGGCTGCCTGGCACGTGAGTGTGCTGTGCTGTAAGATTACATTCTAGTTTTCTGTACACTGATCTTCCCGTGTAGATGAGCCCTTAATAGTTGTTTTCCCCTCTTTGCTGGATTTGTCTCTGCACTAACCTTCTCAGTATTTTATTCGTAGTCACTTGTAATAGGACGCTGGACAATACGAGTGTTGCGACAGGGATCGTGCCTTATTTCTTATAAATCCTCAAGTACTGCTTGTCCCATGCAATTAATAAAGCATATAGGCGTCAGGTAGTGCGAGGTGTTTCTCGTGCTGCTGTTCTCACTCCAGGCCTGGGAAATTCTCAAATTTACCTCCCGTGGACTTTTTCCTGGGTCTGTTCCTCATGCCTGTCCTCCTTTCTCAGCTACCACCTCTGAGGAGCAGCAGGTTACAGAGTTCGGTTTTAAACGTCGGCATCCGTCTCCCACACGACTGGCAGCCACCAGAGGAGTTACTTTTCTCTTCAGGGACACTTTGCACCGTGTTAGGTTTTAATATTGTGGTTAACCACAGAGATTTATACAAAGCTGAAGAGAAGCAGAAAAGGAATGTGAAATAAGAAGAGTATGAAAGGAAAAACAGACAAGACTAAAAATAAGTTTGCCATAAATATTTCCTCAGTTTACACAAACAAAAAACTAAGGGTCTGTAAATGAATTGGAGGACCCAACTTGGTATTTGCATTACTCCGAGTTACATGGATAGCCCAATAGCTTTTTTGGCTAAAGTTACAGAACAGTCCTACTCATCTTAGGTCTCTTATCTGAAAGGAAAAGTCTAATATGAAGGGAAAACCCTGTCAGTGAGGCTGTAGTGACACTTTCATCTCTTTTCATATGGTTCTTTGCCAAGGTACTGAGATGTTCTCAGTGATTTTGAATCTATTTATCAATCAAAGCGTATAAAAGTGGAGTTGTTTATCCACCTGGGTTGGATGCTATGCCCTAGACAAATTCCTTGTCTGAAACACCACAACTGCGAATTTATTTAATGTCTGAAAACAAGACACTAGTTTTCTGACCTTTTTTTCTTGAAAGCCATGCCTTTGGAAGCAATCGCACATGCAAAGCTGAAGGTAGGAGTGAGGCTATTTGAAATGAATCCCTTGTCTGGCTTCAGCTGAAGCAGACAGCAGTATACACTTCAACTTAAGATTTTCAGTGTATTCATGCACAATTTTGTATTTGCAAATTAGCTGTAGACAGAAGTATTAGTAGCTAGGATTCTGATAGTTTCTTAGTAACCCTAAGCCATGTATGTGAACACAAACTATTAATAAATGAACAGTGTTTTGCTGGCATAAAATTGCAAATGCATGTACAGAGGGAGACGTGGTTTGAAAACATGCATTTTGGGGATTTAGGTTTAGCTGGCTTGTTTTCATGTCTCAATAGCATTCTTACTTATAGCTGCTTGCAAAATTTAGAAGTACAGAATGTGATGATGACAAAGAATATTTGGATTAATTCTGTGCTCAAATTCATGTGCTGGTGGTAAATTTTGTTAGATTTGGAAAAAAACATAATTCCAAATCTAAAGCGTGCTTGTAATCCCTTTGGGCAGTCTTCTACTTCTGGTCTGAACGTTGGATAAATACTCAGTATTGCTGTTGTCGCTATTATTTGATAATTATATTACTTCAATACAGTTTTCCTCTAATGGGAAAGAAAACTTTGATGGTCACTTGAAAACTTACCTATCAAACTTCCCTACTTGCTACCAAATTTAGCAGTCTGATAGAATTATTCACCACTTTGGCACTAATTTATTGAAATTTAAGTAAACACCAAATTACCTATAAAGTTGAACAGGAACAAATCTTGTAGCTGTGTGCAATTACTGGCAACGAGGCAGAGAGGTGAAGAGAATTTGACAAAACAACCTTAATTTAGGAGTGATGCTTTATAACTTTGAACCTCCAGTATTTTCAATTGAATATATAAGGGGTGACTGTATAGTAAAACCTAAAGGATGCGAAATCTAGTTGAGTTTCCACCCTTGTGTCTTTGTGGATCATCTTGCAGATAATAGGCTGAGAGCATAAAGCAGGACTTCAAGTAAGACTTTTTCATAACAGAATTACTGCCACAGAAATAATTCTGTATCCAGGGCATTACATAAAGCATCTATTAGATGAATTTATGGAGGGAAAATCCATCAAGGGCAGATCTGTGGAATCTGTGGGAGTGTGCAGGAAAATATCATTAAATTCTTGCCCTTTTCTTGTAGTTTATCTATGCTTGTGATATTGGCTGCTATCAGGGGAAGGCTTATTGGGTGTGATGGACTTTATCCAAGCCGATACAGCTGTTCTTAAATGCTATTCATCTTATAGCCCTAAAGATGGAGTTTGTTTCATAATCTGGGTTTCCTTATTCCAACTAACTTGGCTAAAAAGACAGTTTGCTATGGGATTATCCTTTCACAGCATTGTCAGACCACTGGTAGGCAGTAATTTAATTTTTAAGGAGACTTCCTTGGAAAACTCAAGTCAATTGTGTTTACTTTAAATTCTTTCACGGAGGACTGTTTTTGCTTGGAAAGTGAGTAGAATCAGGCCTGTAGGAAGAATTTTCTTTGAGAAAAAAGTTCACTATAGTAGCGCTATTCTCATTTTACACAAAATAGAGAAAGACTGCAGTGGGTAAAGTCAGCAGTTTTAGACCGTATCCTGCACTAGCTGGGGAAATTCCAAGCACAGGGCAAACAGGTAGTTTTAGTCTCCTTACCTACAACAGTTCTGTCGCTCTGGGACTTCCTACTGTCTTTTCTATGATCACCCGTAGTGGACTTTCCTTCCATAACACTGTGCAGCTCTGCCTTGTACCCCTGAGCTGTCAGTACATACCTCGTGCTGGGACAAGTCCTTCCACAGCTTCGGCATGTGTTGTGCCAGACACGGGTTTGAGTTGGTTTCTTTTTAGAGCTGGTTCTTTTTTGGGAAGAGAGAGGGAGTAGTTGTTTTATATTTGCTCTCTTCGTGCCACTCGTGATTTTATAGATCCTTATCATGATTTCATTATTTTAGCCTTCTCTTTGCAGCCTGAAGGGCGTTAGTCTACTTAGTCTTCATGTGGACTCTCTGTTATTTTTGGTGCCTTTGTAAGTGTATTCCCATTTGTCATAGAGCTGATATCCATGCAGATTTTGCACTGGTATATACAAGAACTTGATATTAGTATAATTTGTTCGCATTCCCTTGGCTACACCAGTGGAAAGCACTTTTGCATTGATTTATTGGATTTCATGTTTCCTTTTGCAGGGCACTGATACCCTTCAATCAGCAATCCAGCCGGAGATGCAGATAGAACACGGAGCAATCCAAATTCAATAAGAGAATTACGAAAACTGTGTCAACCGAGATGTCAGTGAACCGCAGTCAGAAGTTAAGTGCAACAACAGGAGAATGGAAATGCCTATTAGACTAATGGTCACACCTCAAACATCTCCTGCAAGTAGCAGAGTTCTCATGATCTGGTTGTCCTCACCTGGAATAAATCAGACCTATTTACTTAAATCGGAGCTACATCACCGCATCAGTTGAGAATCTGGCCTTCAGAAAAAAATATGTGGCCTGCCCTTAGGTACACTTAAAGAGAAAAAATTCTTTCAGAAAGAGAGAAAGAAATCTAATGAATCAAAACCGTGAGACTAAATTAATGTTTCATCCTGTTCATTTCTTCTGTGAAATTCGCCATTTGAATGTCTGCAGGTATCTTAGGAAGTGTATTGCTGCTTTGCAATACTTGCTTTATCACATATAGAAGATCAAGAGCTCAAATATTTTTCACTGTTTAAACAGCTTTTTTTATTTGCTATGGTGTTTATAACAAAAACGGAAAATATTTAAAAAAAGAAAAATCCCATAATTGCAAGTATTAGCCTTTTGCTGGTGTTTTCTGTTCAGTGTAATGAAAACTGTATTTGCAGAAGACTAACAATTTTGTTTGTACTGTTGCTTAACTACTTTTCTAGGGGAAAATGCTTTTAAATGCTGTAATTATGCATTTCTAATGAAAAATAAATGTGTATTTATGAATAGTGCAGCTCTAAGTTGCTCTCTGCCTTAGGAATGAATACAGTTTGACTGGACTCTGCTGTAAGAGTGTGGTTCTGCAGTATTTGAAGACAGACACTATCTGGCAAGCTCTGCTGTCAAACTGAGAAGTAAGATTAAGTCTATAAGGAAGATACCAATCTTAGATCATGTTATTATCTAAATGTCCCGTATGAGAAAAATGTGATAGTTAAGCTTTTGGGTCTGCAAAGCCTATTTTATACAACGAATTTATGAAATCATTTTTTAAAAATGTGAACGATTCTTCCGAGCGCTCTCCCTTTTAGTTCCTCCTACCTCCTTTGTCCAGCCATTTGTGGCAATACCTCAGTCTGGGATTCATCCATAAAAAGCTGGGCTGCAGAAGTCTGATACCGGTCTTGTTATCCAACCTGCAACAGCAAGGTGAAGTCCTCTCTGCACTGAAACTTATGGGAAATTGGATACCAGTTTCAAGAAAGCTACATTTTCGTATTTGCTAAACTTGAGCGGAAAGGATACGTGTTTGCTATAACGTGATTATCTTAATGGTGCACGTTTCAGAAAAATACAGAGTTAACTGGGGGAGGTGTTGCTTTGTATTTGTTTTTCAGCTGACTATCTATATGGTTATTGTCAATATATGGCTCATAATGCATTTGATGTATTAATGAATGGGGCATAGCCACAAATTCTACGTGGTTGAATTCAGGATAACATTTTATTATTATGAAAGGAGAGGTTAAGCACACCCAATTTCTGGGAACGTTGTCCCTGGTAAGTATTACACTTTATGTAAATTCCTACTTCTCTTTGGGATATTTCTTGACGCACAAGTACAATGCAAACTGAACCGCAACTTATTGAATACAGTGTTTGCAACAGGCCAAGAATTTGGCTACTCTTCAGTTCCTTTTTTTAACAGTGTTTCTCAGACAGGGTGATGTTTGAAGAGCTTGGCATCCAAATAGAAGCCTAAAAATAAAGCAAGGCCTGTACATTTTAGCATGGCTGTCTAATAATAATTTATCACTTGGAAATGACAGTGAGAAAGCTGGGATGGCAAAGCTGCTGTGTGCTACTGCATACCACTCTTGTTATATTCATATTGGCCCCAGCAGCGTTCTTGTGTTCTTCAGAAAGTTTTACTCTTACCCAGCTTTCCTTCTGCGTCCTGGGTATCTTCTGCTTTCAAGGGGAACACACGTGCATTTAAACTGTAGGGTATCTGTCTTTGTTTTATGGTGCAATTAAGAATTCTGTTCTGTTTGCATTTTTCAGCTCAGGTACAAGATGAAATTGAGTTCAGGAGAGGTTTCCTTTAGCCACTAGACTGCTGCATGCTCAAGTCTCTTCTGCTAAAAGTGACTGTAAAGGCATACCATACGGTGAAATAGCATTCACTAGATTTCAAGAGAATGAAATCTACTTCACCAGTGTGGAATGGAGAGTGTACAAATCAATTGAAATAAATAGGTAAGGAGAGCAGCTTATTAAGACCCTCCTGTGCATTCAGATGTTAAGACTGCGTGTTCCTCAAGATGCGAATTTTTGTCAGTGTTATGTCAATGTTTACATTAGTCTAAGCTGTGTTGCACTATGTTTATACTTAAAAGATACTTCAACATTGAGCCAGGTATTCTATGAGTAATCCCTGTCCCTGTTCCCTTTCTGTAGATTTTATGTCCTTGGAGGATTTATGTCCTTATCCAAGGAGGAAATGTCTTCTCTTCAGGAATGCTTTATGTTTTTCCAGACATCACAGGGTGTGTCATGTACAAATAAGTCATTCCCGAGAAGAGTAATTCAGGAATGAATTCCCTTCTAGGAAATGCTTGTGACTGTGAAGAGTCTGTGAGGTTCTGTGCAAGTGTGAAGAGTGCGTTCATACAGAGATTATCATAGCAATAACATATCAGCCTAACAGTAAGAAATCCTAAAAGTATTATAAGGTGACTCAAGGAATGAAAATCTTGAAGGGGTA
Organism: Aptenodytes patagonicus; assembly: GCF_965638725.1. Lineage (NCBI taxonomy): Eukaryota > Metazoa > Chordata > Aves > Sphenisciformes > Spheniscidae > Aptenodytes > Aptenodytes patagonicus. The sequence goes on along the minus strand of NC_134959.1, from coordinate 2,367,889 downwards.
CTGAGGGTTTTTGCCTGGCTCTCTGTTCAGGTAGGTTGGTGTTGTTTCACCGTGGATGTAGTTCTGCCCTTGAGGACTGTTTGCCCATTTCAGTAGGTCAGCTAGAAATGAGTTCTCATTATGTCTCCTTTTGTTATTCACAGCTTCTGCCTTTTTAGTAATAAGGTTCTTCTCCCCTCAGCAAACCTTCTAACATCCTCATTTTTAACTGTTCTTTTTCTCCTTATGCTGCTCTTGTCCAAGAGGCAGAGATAGAGAACATATGACCAAGAATCTTCAGGGGGACATTTCTTGTAAGGTTAGACTGGGATCAGCTGCATATTTTATTTGTAATTCATCTTGGGACCTGCAGAATACTGTTTTCATGGGTTTGATTTTGTTTTGTGTAATAATGTTTAGGCATGCAGGCTTTGGGGGAGGAGAGCCTCCGGTTACCCTGCTTAGCCCCATTGGTTATTTTCGATATTAAGTTCACTATAGCCAGGACCTCACCATTTATCTTGATGTTGTACTAAAATTCTTGACATGTAGTTATGGCTGCACAGACAGTACAGTACCATTATAATGACCTTTCAGACCATTTAATCCTGAATCCCACCTGAAAGAGCATCCATCTCATGAATTCTTAAGGGCTTCTGTGGTCCTGATGTAAAAACTAATCAAAATATTATGGTTTGATGGATTGTACAACTAGAAATGGGTCTGAAAAAAGTGAAGGATATGGGTTATTTCTTTTCTGTGTTTTTTTTTCTTTCTTTCATTCCTTGTTAGTTTTATATATTTTGTCTTGCAAAACAAAACTATAAAAATGAGTGCCCTTCTGTGACTCAAGCTGGAATGCGTTCATTAGCTGCATTTTTAAGCATTTCAGTATTGACAGTTTGCCTGTAAAGCAAGGAATTTTGGCCAAAATGTTGCTCTAGTGCTTGTCTCTGTCACAGAGATCTTGGCATGCGTACGGGTATGCTCTGGTGGCCCTGTACTTTATTATCCGCTTCACAGAACTGCTGTGGGGTTCCACGTTAGAAAATACAGTGAGGAAACCAATATCTAAAAAACCCCCCTAAAGTCACTGGAGAATCTCACTCTGCACAAACTTCTGTTGGCAATCAGTTTTCCTTCTGAATTCCTAATTATCCAAGTACTGAAAATTTAGAGCCGTAACTATAATTCAACAAAAACTGTTTCCCATTATCAGAAATAAGAATGTTCCTTTCATTCACTGCAATCCCAAAGCAATTCTATAAGCTCTGCTGATTTAGGTGAGTACTCGACAGTCAAACCTCATTTCCTTGAATGAAGCCGGGAATAAGAAATTCATTCAGTTAGAGTGGTGTTTGGGGTAAACTGAGATTGCTTTTTTAATGCCCCGGTACAAATGGACATACTTGATTTCTCTGCCAAACAAGGTTTGACATATTTAGAGGTTGTTTTATACCCCACAAAAATAGGAGTAACTAACCGTGCAGCACGTGGAGGCAAGAGGAGTCGTGCAGAGCTGAAGTTAGAGCTGAAGTGCGTGGGACGTGATTGCTCACGTGCAGTGTGGCCAGGGCAAGGGGTTAACACTCCTCCTCTTTCAAAAGGTGCCAAGGAATTTTTGATCAAGTCTTGGTCTTTAGCGTGATAAGTTGGATGGCACTGGATGAAAACCTATTTTTCCTCACCTACAACTTCACATGCGAAGTTTATTTCAAGAGCAAATGTCTCCTTTGTTTGACTTTTTTGCCTTTTTTTAAACGTACGTGAATTCTACTTTTGAAAGCTTTCTCATGTTTGTTTCCTATTCAATTTTTTAAAGTATGCATTTTACAAAGGAAAAATGTCCTCTAATGATATTTAATAAAATTTTATATTTTGGGCAGAAAACTATATTTTTAGGATTTTGTTCATCAGCATGGGTATTTTTAATTGACTGATAGACTGGGAAAAGTTCTGTTCTTCTTCCAATCCCTCAGGTTAATCTGTGTTTTTGCATGTTTAAGTAAGCTGTCCAGTTTCATCTCTGTCCATCAGCTTGGGTTGAGCGTGAGTTAATATATGCTACATAATCTTCCAGTAAATATTTTATTTCAGATGTTTCATACCAGTTAAAGGAAAATTAATCTGGTTGTGAAACAGATCAACAAAAGGCTGGATGGAAAGCTGAGTTTAGCCTGACATCTCTCCATGCTACACTGTGATGCCAGCTGTAAGGACAGACTGTTCATTGTCCCTCACTGTGCCACAATCTGGACGTTTATGGTATTTAATTTGAAAATAATAAATATCCCTGTTTTCCGCACTGATACCCTGCTTTTCTTAAGGAATGTTTGGGATTTCTGTTTTCAAGACGCCCTGGGGTTTGCTTGCCAAGCTGTTGAGTGCATCACATCAAGATTTGAGAATTGAAGCAAGTACACTGAAATCAAAGGGACTTTCCTCTTTTGTTATTACCACAGGGAAAAAAATCTCCTATATGTATATTTAAAATCAGTTTTTAATTGACGAACTGCATATTACATTTATCATTGGCTTTTTGCGTAAAGCAGAAAAAAAATTGGGAGCTGGCCAGCACCATTTAACTAGCTGAAAAGTGCACTTCAGCTTGCTTGATGGGGTGTGTGTGTATATATATATATGGCTATCTTGTTGCTTGAGTTTGCATGGGGCTGGCTCACCTCCTACTACTTTGGTGCTAGAAGTCACCTCTCCCCTCTTCTCATGTCCTTTTGATACGTTTTTTACTCCTCCATTTCTATAGCATTTACTTTTAATGTTATGAAAAACCTATATCCATTTTGCTGCATTGATCTTACCAGAGGAGCTTGGCTGGCCACCTTTAATTTAAAAAAAAAAAAAAAAAAGTCATAAACCCTTGGGCTACTGGATTCTTGTCGTGGTTTAACCTCAGCCGGCAACTGAGCACCACGCAGCCGCTCGCTCACTTCCCCCCTCCCCGGTGGGATGGGGGAGAGAATCGGAAGAGTAAAAGTAAGAAAACTCGTGAGTTAAGAACAGTTTAATAATTGAAATATAATAATAATAATAGAATATACAAAGCAAGTGATGCACAGTGCAATTGCTCACCACCCGCCGACCGATGCCCAGCCAGTCCCCGAGCAGTGGCCCCCCCGGCCAGCTTTCCCCAGTTTATGTACTGAGCATGACGTCCCATGGTGTGGAATGTCCCTTTGGCCAGTTGGGGTCAGCTGTCCTGGCTGTGCCCCCTCCCAGCTTCTTGTGCACCTCCAGCCTGCTCAGTCGGTAGAGCATGGGGAGCTGAAAAGTCCTTGGCTAGTGTAAGCACTGCTTAGCCACAACTAAAACATCAGTGTGTTATCAACATTGTTCTCATCCTAAATCCAAAACACAGCGCTGTACCAGCTACTAGGAAGGAAATTAACTCTTTCCCAGCCAAAACGAGGACAATTTGGCAGAAAAAACAGTTGTAGATATTACCTTGTGCACAGGGAAGAAGCTCTCTTACTTGGCTTATTTAACAGTTACAAAAATTGCCACAGTTGGAAATTATGCGTCTGCCATTAATTAGCCACGTTTTCAGTTTAGTAACCGGATTTTCCCTTGCTGTTCCTACGTGGTAGCAAAATTAAACCTTCTTTTGCAAGTACCCGGGTGAATACATAAGTAGCTGGTACTGTGAATTGCACTGAGAATTCTGCTGACTTCCAGTCTAGGTTAAACAGCAGCTAAGCTTGTCATCTGATGCCTTTCCTCCCCAAAATGCCTGCTTCCATCTCCCCGGTGTCATAACCCTCTTAGGGCGGCCCTTCTCTAATAATCACAAATTGGTATGATTTAATCAGACACAAATGATGTGCTCTTTCTAAAGCAGGGCAGGCTCAGTTCTGCTTCCCGTCCTGGCACGTGTGAAATGCTGTGCTCGCTCGTTGGGGCCATCTGCCTTGCATAATTGCTGTTATTTAACAGCAATTTTATTACTCAATCCTACTTCAACTCTCTGAATCCCCCTGCTCTAATGGGCTCCCTGCTCTCTTCAGCAAAACCAGAGGAGAAATAAAAAAGCCAAAATGTTTGTAAAAGAGGAGGTGGGAGGAATTAAGGAAAAGATGAGAAACAGTTTGTTGATTTCTTTTTAATCCCTTCCTCCCTTTTCATTATTCAGGTTGCCTTTCACTCCTTCTTGCAGTTAAACGTGGAGCCCAGGGAGGTGGTTCACATTGAGAAGTTCTTCATTTTCTGAAATACAGTAGTGACAAAAATATCCTACTTTTATCCAAGGGACAGCAGCTTTGGAGGTAGGCAGGGGCAAGGTGGAGGGTAGAGGTTTGGGTTTTTATTTCGATTTTTAAATTTTTTTTTTAAATTTTTTCTTTTGGTTTTTATAAGCCTTGTCGTCTTTATACCTTACTATGTTTTAAATAGTTTGTAAGCATCTGGGGGGATTACATCTGTGTTGGGTTCTGCCTGAAATTACTTTGAGTTCTGTTAAATTGACCATTATAATGAAACTAGGACCTTCTCTGGCACGTTCTGTCTCAGAATTAAAAAAAAAAAGTGCATCTCCATGCTTTCCACCTCTGACATTTTCCTACGTTTTCACTGAAATTTTCTCGTGTGGTAAAAGGCTGAATGCGCCTTAGGGTTTGTGAAAATAATTTTTTCCTTTTGTTCTACTTTTTGTAAAAGGTGGAAGGTATTAATCTTTTGTGCCAGAAAATCAACTCTTGTAGGAATATTCCCATAAGAAACTTTGGCCTCTGTGAATGTCTTTGTGCGGATTGACGGAGTTTTCCACGCCGATTCCTGTCTTTGAGCAAATGCGACACGCTTGGCACTGATAAAGCTTCATAGATAGTAAGTGGTTGAGTATTTTGAGGAAGGTTTTTGGTGTGTGGTTTTGCTTTTATTTTGTTTTTACCTGCATCACTTCACTGATGTGATTCATGGTATGGAGCTCTCCGTGCTGTACAGAAATAAGCCTGACAGAGAAGTGTGTGCTTGGATTTGAGCTCCCTCTAGGCTTTTGGCTCTGAGTCCCTCTAAATCTTTGCTGCTTTAATCAGTGTGCAGATTTGGGCAAATAGAGGGTAAGATTTAAAAGCCCTTGATTGGAGTGTTGCTCTTGGGAAGAAAACACTGGCTAGTGAAGAGCTCTTCAGTTTGGGCAGGGAGGGAATTGCAAGAACCATAAGCCAGTCAAATTCAGGTGGGAAATGAGGCACAGCGTTCGACAGTGTGTGTGAAGGAAGATTAATGACTGAACAAACTGCCGAGAAAGGTGGATTCCTCATCTTTAGGTACCTTCTGCTCTTGATTGGCTGCCACTGGCAAGACTATCACCAAATGCAGCCCCACGATACAGTGGCATGCCTCGTGACGGTAACGGGAGCGTGCCTTGATCTACGGCAGCCTGGCACTCTGTGTAAGTGTGCAAGGGTTATCCCGTGGGATGCTCATGGTTCCCACGGTCTGCAGCCTCACCAGTCTCACAACGATATATCCATGCAGTAAAGCCCATAGTTCTTAAATCCATTCCCTGGACTCAGAGGACATTGCCTCTGTTCTCTCCCTACATAGCACATGATGTAAAGCACAACCCAATAATGTATGAAATATCCTAAATTCAAAAGCCATAAAATTAAAATGTATGAGTAAAAGGTATAAAAGGTTGAGAGGTTTGCTGATGTCCTGGTGTCCTGCAGTTGCTGAAACCTGCAATGAGAAGATACCCAGATAGTCCTAGGAATGGGACTAGCCCGTGCGCTCTGTGAAGTTTGATATCTGAGATATCAAGCTGTTTCTTGCTCATCTGTCCTTGAATAAAAATTCCTTCTGGGATCCAAATCTGGTGGTTAGTTAAAGAACAACAAAACACACAAGCCAGACACTGGAGGGTTCTTTTTTTTTTTTTTTTTTTTTTTTTATTTTAACTTAGTGTCCGTCCAAGCACTAGAACATGCTCTCCAACACTCAACCTCTTGTGGCCCATCACATTGCACCATGAAAACAAATGTGGGGAGCCGTTTCTCCGTCTTTGTTCAGTGCCAAGTAACTGAGCAGACCAAACCCAGACAGCAGCAGAGGCTGGCATTTTTGTTAAGTCATGCAGTCTGTAATTCATTAAGGTATCAAGTTCTACCTTGAAACAAGTTTTCTCACGGCCATCACTGGCCTGCTTGAAAGCTCATTCTTCCCTGATGAGAATGTTCTCTTTTTCTCTGTTGTTTATCAATGTTCTGGTGTAGGTCTTGGGTGCTTGTTTCTGTAGTTTATGGGTCTTTTCCCAGTCCCATTCTCTATGGTTTCAGCTTTAATCAACTGAAAATCTTAAAAAAGAGTATACGTTCTGTATCTCAAGCACTTTTCCTACTTCCAGGTTGCAGCTATGAGAAAGGGAGACTGGCAATAAAGCACCCAGAAACACTAAACCCATCACTAGTTTGTTACCCTTGTTCTGGATTTACTAAACAGGCTTAGCTGCCAATAGAATAAATTCCTAAATAAAGTTTGTCAACGTGCTGAAAAAAGTCCAGAGCAACCTCATGTCTTTCACACAAACAACTGACTGCATTGACTTGGTCAGGGATAAAATACAAGCAACAACTCACTGATGTGGATAATGTAATTTCTGTCTGCACATCTGCGCTATCGTAGGTAGCCCCGCCAGGCACAGTTGAGATCCCCCAGCGGAACAGGTTGGCCAAGGAGTGTCTGCTGCCACTCAGGGGTATTCCTTCACCCTAGGTAGTTGAAATCCCTTTAGTACTTGGAAGCTTATCTGAAAACAGATACCTACATGGAAATACCAAACGTACATAGCAATGCATGCCAATGACTGACGCCATTGTCTATCACTTCCTTAGACGTTGTGGGGAAGGATGAGAAGGAAACTTCATGTTGCATAAGTTAATATTTATTCTATCTAGGGTAATCAGTCTTCCTTATCTTAATAGCTGCGTACCAGAGTTTTAATGTGCCTGAGAGACACAAGGCAGGTATCTTCACAGTTACTGATGGGGAAATTCTGGAGTAGTTCATAGCCTGGAGATAGCAATAGCTCCCACTGCGCCAGTGCAGCCCAAAGTGACCATATATGCTGGCTCCAGCAGCACTCACCGGCCTCCTTTGTGCAGCTGCTGGGTCTAAGTTACCAGCAGCCCACATTTCATTCCAGGCAGGGTATATAGCTTTCTAGTTTCCATTCTCAGTTCGTGTCCTTTTACTTCATCCAGAGAAATACACGATGGCAGTGGAGTCTGCGATGCATCAGAGATGCTGGTTCTGGTGAGTAAATGGAAGCTGTACATGCAAGTTTTTACTATAATGGCTGTGCTCATCTACGTGTGCCGGGTTTGCTCGAAACCTTCAGAGCAGTCTGAACTCTGCTGTAGGGTGCTGTTTCTCTTTCTGTTGGTCTGCACAGGTCTGAGGAAGATGATGGGGAACGGGTAGCAGCTGGCGTGCCTGGCTGTGTGACGGGACTGTCGCATAGGAAGCCTTTGGCTCAGAAATCAGGTGACAGTGGCAGCTATTTCATCCTGCACAACTGTCCATGGAGGGGGGAGCAGACGTTCTCCTCTGCTTCATGGCTCTCAGTCTATGAGGGTTGAGTTGGGCTAGAAGTGCATTTTACTGGGTTGCAACCAGTGAAACAAAAGCGGTAGGTTCTTGTGCACAGATGCTTGATTGTAGCCGACAGCAAAAGTCTTACTAATGAACAATGCTTCTGTCTGCAGGTGGTCTGGGAACCGAGGGAGGAGGGGTGGGTTGATAAAGATCATAAGAAAAAGAATTCAAGACAGAAACAATTAAAAAAAAAAAAAAAAAAGACTTGAAATCCCTAATCCTTTGGGACCAGTTTCTAAGGGTCCATAGTTAAAAATACCATAATTAAAAAGAGCTTTCTTATAGCACAGAGTTAATAGGGAGCATCTAAGAAAATACTTTTTTTTTTTCTCTTAACGTGCTGCCTTCCCACTTCCTGCTTCTCTGCAGTCTTTGTACCTAAGAGTTTTTTGTGGATGTTTACTAGACACTTCCAGCAGAAGGAGGGTTAAGTACATGAGAAGGGGGTGGAGAGGGAATCCCAGCTTGGAACTTGAGACTTTCCAGCTGAGAAAGAAAGATTCAGAGATGCAGACGTAATCATACAGCACCGCAATCAACTCCTGTGTCAAAAGAAGTCAGGAAAAGCACATAAATAACTCCACAGCCACACTTAATGTAGTGCAGGACATATATCAATAATGCCACCACTTCCTCCAGGGTGAGTATAGAAAAGCTTCCTATCTAAATGCTTGCAAAATGGTTTAAATACTTTGAAATGGCTTGGTGTAAACTTCAGAAATTGAGGTAGCTTTGAATTCAAATTATTTGGTACCAGATCAAATAGATACTCTTTTATCTTATTGCAAGTTTTGGGTTTCCTTGCAAATAGTCTCAAGAAATAAACTGTGGTTGTCTGAAGCATAATCTATGTTGTTTCCTGCCGTAAATTCAAAACTCCGAATGAGCTGCCAAGGACTGAAAAGCACACTCAGTTAGTGGGAATGCAAATTTGTCTGTATTCTTTAATGTAGAAATTCGAGCATTTCTATTTTAATGGCTTAACTCCTTCCAGCTAATGGCTTGAGTTGCTCTGGTTATCTGCCTGCTTCAATGTAATGAGCTGAACGCTTTCAGGTAATCCACGTGTTTAGGATGGGCTCTCCTGAAGCTGTCACCTTGAAGCGGCTTTGAAGCGTCCTCGGTAAATCTGGTGTAGCTCTACGTTTTATTTGCTGCCTGTGTAATGTACAACAGCTTCTGTAAGGACTGTGGGGTGTTTGTGGTCGGTCTGCTGATCTGAAGGATCCTTTTTGACTGATATAGACAGAATGGAGGATGGAAGAGGAAAGAGATGCTGCTGTCTTCCTTCTCAACGGGGCGCTTTCTCCCCTGCTAGGTGGATGGTGATCTGATGTTACAGATGGTGTGTGATTTATTGCATTATTAGTATTATTATTACCAGTGGAATGGTTCTTGGTTAATGCGCTCGAGTTCATAAACGGTTTCATGCTGGGCTTTGTATGTATTTGTAAAATGCCTGTTTTCCGTTACAAAACAGGGAGATAAATGAAGATGACAGTCACATTTTCCTAACATAAATTTCTCCCTTTCTCAGTCCTCCTTGGAAACCATGAATTTCAGCAGTGTGTCTGCGTGCTCCAGACCTCAAAAAGCCACATTCAGGCAGGCGGATTTACAAGTCCTCTGTTTTCCTTGGTCAAGTCCTTTGCAGAAGAAAAGATAGACATCCAAATGATAACAGAGAGCTGGGAAGGGAAGCAGAGTTAAAGGAGGAAGCTGTGCAATGTGGGAGGGGAAGGAAGGTCTCCTGGGAGGACTTGTCTCAGCTGATACAATTCAGGTGGTGGATAGAGATTTTCCCTCTATTTCTGGCCAACAAACATCATCTTGTTTTCCTGTTCCTGTACTAAGTGTTTTCAGTCATAAGTATTCAACCTTTTCTTCCTCACAGCTAAAACTCTTGTCCAAGTTATCATGTCTCGATTAATGCAACATCCCTTTCTCTTGGCCTTGAAGAACACTGACTTTTGCCCAAATGGTATCCATTCAGAAACTTCCTCGCTTTGGCTTTTTCTTCTCTATCGCATCAAATACTTGTCTGTACTTTTGCAGTCCTTCTTGGCCTGTCCTCATCTTATATCCTGTTTCCCATTTAAGATCTGTTCCTTCCCCCACGCTGCCCCTTGCACTTGACAGGAACAAAATTTCGCATGCGAACAACCTTTACTTCTTGCCCTTTAGTCCCTTCCTATGGTGCATTGTTTTCTGTGCCTACCATTAAAATCTTGACTGTTTCAGTTGCTGGCATGCTAAGACTACTTCCTATTAGGCCTAAATATTAATGTTATTCCTAAATACTATGTTATTTTCCTGCCCTGTATTTCCCCATCTTTATGGGCCTTCTGTCTCTTTGAGGCTTGGACCATCCTTTCTTCCTTGTGCGGCACGTAGCACCTCTTTGTAGGATACTAATAGTAATTCATTCACGAGTTTCGCTTGTCACCAGTTCAGCGGCTTTGGTCACTAATGCATAAGCAGTGTTATTTGCCTTTTTAAAATTATTATTTTACATGCTATGGTTAAGCATAATTAGCTTGGAGTTAGCACACGTTAATAAAACCAAGACTCAAGGTTGCAGATTAGAAACCTTGTTCTGGTTTTCAGTCTGCTTTAAAAACTTTACCATGCCCTGCAGAGCGGATCAAACTCGCTGATCTGTTGAAATAAAACCTTTCCTGCAACTTCAGTCCTTATCAACAAGATATTTGGGAGGCCACACAGGCCACAGATCCATCACCATAATGACCTGCCTGGACTGCAGGCTCTCTGCAGATTTCCTGGCATGGGCGTGTCAGGGAGGAAAGGAGACTTCAGCTCTGCTCTCCCTCCATGTGTTTTGGGACTCCTGGCCAGCCGATAGCTAGATCCAAGTAGGCTTTCAGACCTCTCCTGAGTGCTTTGGGCTTGCACGTGCTTTTTTCAAATGCAGAGTGTGCGCCTATAGGTTGGCTGTATCCTTGGCGTGACAGACTTGCTGTGCCCCTTCTGTATAGGACGTGTGCTTGTCATTTCATCTGGGATTTCCCCGGCAGGGATGTAGGAGCTGTGTGTGCATGCTTTCATGTCACACCGTCCAGCTGAGCCATGACGCTCCCCACCAACACACACACACATTGGCATTGGGCTGAATCTTCCAAAAGTTCTCTTCCTACCAGGTCGTTCCCAGGGATGATGTTTCCTAGCCTCTGACTGTAAGAGGCTCCGGCAGAATCAGAAGCTGAGCTGTTCAGTAATGACTTTGAGCCACGACTTTTAGCAGAGACCTGTTTTGTTCAGGGCTGCGTTGTTGTAACATGAGCATCTGGGCAGCACCGCAGCCACGTCCAACTGCTTCTTGAAAGTGCCTCTGAAAGGTGTCCCTGCTCACATTCTCCTTCGCTCGCCAAACATAACAGTAATAACAAAGTATAAACATTCAAATGAGAGTCTGACTCTATAGCTTTTTTTTTTTAGTAGGTCCTTCACTGTTTTGGCATTTTACACCAACCCGTTGCACTGGTGATAAGAGGAGCGAGTCAGAAAGGAAACTCCAGATCCTGATTTTACTACAGATGGCTAAGCCCGTCAACAAGGACTATTATTTCAGGTGCTATATTTAGTGAAAATCAGCTTGATCTTGTTAGCTGCCATAACTTCTAGCAAGCTGTATCATGGAAAGAGGTTTAATAATCCAGATCACCCGTTGTTTTCTTAATGAAAATATACCTGCATTGTTCTGGTGAAAAGTTTTTTTTAGACCACTGATTTTTGTCCTCCTGTTTGACTGGTTTTGCCATATGTGACAATCCTGAGCTACTGCTTCTGTGTGATTGTTTATTTCAGCTAGCGTAAAACATTTCTATCTTATCCTAGTGCTTTTAAACAAAATCCCATCACCAAACCAAAAGATCCTATCGAGATTAAAGATGTGTTAGGAGTGTACTAGCTTGATCCAGTGCCTGCCTGTGAGATCTCATCTTCTACAATAGATCTGGCATTTGCAGTCTGTGTTTTTTCCAAGAATATATACAGACTGGTTTGTGTTGTTTTGTAAATACTTGGGCTATGAGGCTTATCCAGTTTATTTTGACAAATTTTCTAGAGCAGGAGATCCCTGAATGTGGTAGGTCCGTTTCTGGTAATGGGGGTGCTGGGTGGGCAGGTGGTTCTGGGGGTGAGCTGGGGCAGGGTGTTGTTCTGGGGGTCCTACCTGAGGCAGGAGGAGGTAGCAATCCGTCTCTTCTATCAGCACAGGTCTCTGAGCACAGGGCGTGGTGGTGGTGCTGCTAACGCAATATGCAAAGCTATTGTGGCGTCGCCAGAGCAATAAATGAGGGAGCGTAGAATGTGTCTCTGCAACCACCAGACATTTTTATCTGCTTTGCAGATTGTGTGTTAGTAGCTGAAACAGAACTGTGTTGTCAAGGAGCGCTTTGTCAGCATCTTTTTGGCAGCAGTGGTGGTCATTGTTCATGGATCCCAATCATGTTGGGATCCCATGTGGTTGATCACAGATAACACCTGTATTCCTCAAGGAGGGACTTATGCTTTTAAACACATAACCACCAACTGTGGCCAAAAATCTCCATCCCTTTTGAGCAGACTAGTTCTATGAACACCAAGGTATGCATGGCAGAGGTCTTGATTTTGACCATGCTGGTGATGGAGGCTGTGCCAATATCCTCTCTAGATGTATATCACAGCGTCGAAGGACGTGAAGCCTTGCTGCTTCAGTTCCCATGTGTACTCTGTTAAGATCAGCATCCTTTGTTCCCTGGGTCAGCTTTTTGTACAGTAGCCCTCTCAGGTTGCTAATTTGAGCAGCTGAAGTAGGGCAGCTTTGTTTGCACATCGTCATTCCAGGAAATCCTTGAATCTCCTCGTCTGTTGTGGCAGCCGGGTACATCTTGCCAAACTCTTCTCTGCCTGATATCTTTCCTTTATTTCCAGTACGTGGAATTCAGCTTTAGCTTAGCAGCTCCAGCTCTTTCCAAAGTGAGTTGGAGCTTTCTGTCATGCCTTTTCTGCAGATTTTCCCCAGATGTAAGCATCAGCTCTGTAGACTTTGGAACCCTCCTGGATACACCAACAAAAATATGTTGTGTTTTCCAGAGAAACACCTCTGATGCTGAACTCAACCCAAGTGACAGGCTGAGGAAGGTGTCTCTCAAAGAGGGTGTTGAATGCCCACAAACATGCACTTTATTTTTCTAAGGGCACCTGCCAGAACACTGCTGATGCATCAAGCACAGAAATATATTTGGCATTAGACATCTCTCCAAAAATGTCTCTCTTTGTAGGTAATGGAAAATGTTTCTTTTTAACGTATTCTTAGAATTATTTTGTCTATACAGAATTTTTATTGCAGTAACCTGTGAGTATAACAAATCTGTTGATTCTTTTCCTTGCTCTGTGGTTCACAATAAGTGCATCTTTTCCAGCTCTAGGTGCCATTGGTAAGACCAAGCTTTCTGCACCAAACCCTGAGTTTTACCTTGTTACTTTATGCTCAGTGCTCCTGGTGCTGGCTCCATACTGCTTTGTGCGCCTCTGCTTTAAAATCTGCTTCCATTGCAGCACCGTCTCTTGTTTCTGTGAAGCCTTCCCTGAACTAATGCTATTGTCCTCTATTTTCGTCAGCTTTGCATTTGATTCATTTCTAGTGGATTTCAGCTCTGGTGAGGCTTTTTGCTACTTGGTCTTCCTCAGGATAGCCTTTTACTCTTGGTAAATTAGTTTCTCAGAGCCAAGAAACTAAAAAAAAAAAAAAAAATCGTCCCAGAACCAAACAAAGGTGGATCAAAGCTACCAAGGCCATGAGGCATTGTCTTGCCTTTGCAGCACTTGTGGTTAGTGCTCCTGTAAATCTGCTTCCAGCTCTTCGGAATTGTCTAGCATAAGGCACATTCTAGCATACCAACTTGTTCCAAGTAGTCCGTGCATGACCTTCTTAAAGCATGGCTTACGCAGGGAGCAGCCGTAGACAGCTGCTGGTCTTTGCTTGGGATCACAGACACCCCAAGAATCCCATGTATTTTTGTAAGGAAAGCCCAGAGCTCCTTTAGCTGCATTTTATGAAGTTTAGTTTTGTGGATAATGAGTCCCTTTGCAAGCAGGCTGTAGCCGAGGGTTTCCTTGCGAGTTCAGGAAGTATCTCCATGCTTGGCTCGTTTCTGGTGTGCAATAGCAGCTGTCTTTTCTTTCCGTCACTGGTGTTTTCTTGGATACCAGGGAAGAATTAATCCTCTAGGTAAGTCAGCCGTAGTCCCACATGGACTAAAGGAACCTGGAAGTAACAGAATGTCGCTGTATTGATTGTGGAAGGGACGCAAGTCTTGGGATAAAAGGCAATGATAGATGTCAGCGCCCAAGGAAGCTGGCATGGGAGAAGCCTAGACTCAGACTAGTGTGATCACCATCACTGGGCAACAAGTCAGCCTGTCCTGGCTTTCATCCTTGCCTGGGTTATTAATTCTGTTGGGCTCTGCATCAAGCAGAGGCTGCCCCTGTGACAGATGAACTCTCAATTTATACAGCTATGTGATTCCTGGGAGGGGAAACAGGCAATCTTCAGTAACCAGCACCCCATTGTAGTGTATGGAATAGAGAGTCCTGTAGTATGTAAACATGCCTAGCTTTTCCCTTTCTTCCATTATTTTAGCTCTTAACATTTGCCATAAATAAGGTCAGTTTCTAAGTAATAATAATAATAATAATAAAACCTGATGGTAGTTTTACATTGTGGGGTGATGTCTGTCCAGTTAGTCTGAGCTCTTGTCCTCATGTGTCCGGAAAATTTCTATTTATATACGATGTACAGAGGTTTTTTCCAGTTTCAAGGTGGGGATTTGCTGAAGGCCTCATCTGGGTCATAATGAAAACTGCTGGGATAGACTGACTCATTCTCCTACTATAAACAGCTAATGTACATAAACTTTCTATTTCTTTTGCACTTGTTGCTACCTCTTTTTATCCTGTGTCTTAAATTCACTTGTTTTTATGGCAGGGAGATGAAGCCAAGACCAACTATACTCATTCAACTCCTCCCGGTATTTTAAGCCTAGTCCTTAAGCTACTTGAAGCAGTATTTCACCATGTGCACTCTTCAGCAGGACAAGGGACTAAATGCAGGCCTCCTAATGCACTGTCCAGCAGCTTCATTGTATGATTATTGTCTCTCTTCTCATCATTAGTAGATCATCTAAGCCCTTCTAGGTCTGATCTAGTCCATTCTCTTATTGGCATAGAGTTGCTTCCTGCCATCCACTTTCAATTTTTTTTGGTTGGGTTTAGTTCCATGTGTTCCCAGAAATGAGTCTTTCACTTCAAGCTGTGAAAGCTTCCACTCAATTAACAAGCTAGCTGAATTCAGCTGAATTCCCTTTTTATCTTCATTCCATGATCCTGTTTTATTCAGTAATAAAATAGGAAGTATTTCAGATATATATTGTTGTAATTAATCAACACCACAGTTCGGATTTCAACTACTGCTGAAGATCCTTTTCCATAGTGAGGGCCTTTGGCAGCTGTCCTGTGGAGACATGTCCTTCCCAGAGCTCACAACGCTGATGTCTGCGTTCATCACCTTCACAAAGCACAGAATTCCCCCCCTGCTCTGCCCTGTCTCATGCAGCAGCACGAGGACCGCCGAAAGCATTGTCCCTTCCACGTGCCATGTGGTTCCCAGAACTTCTGTCTTCTTTCTCCTGTCCAGCATGTGTGATGTACCCAGTAAGGCACTTGGCCGTGTGCAGGCGTGACGTTTACAGACACATGAATATTGGCATCCCTAGGTGTAAGTCTTCTGTCATCTGTTCCAGTTCAGGCTTGGCTGTCATCCTAGAAGAGACAGTGATGGAGGGATCTTCTTTCTGCCAGTGGGATAGCTCTTACCTTGGCTGATAGGTAGGAGAACTGAATGACGGACATGGATATCTAAGATCCTGAACTGCTGTGCAGGCCCAGACCCTGAGTCTTGGAGATGTAATAGATCCCTTTTCTGTCCAGTGCAGACTGGGCACAGACCGGAGTCCAGTGTCACACTAGTCCATCACAGTAGCACTTTTCAGTGCAGGGTTTTTGAAACAAGCTTCCCCCCCCCCCCCCCCCCCTAAAAAAAGGATGAATTTAGCTGAAATTCAGACAAGCTAAAAGGGATTGTGCCAAGGTTATCTCATTCACAGACCTTAAAGGACCAGTGGGCAGTGTGGGAGTTTGGGGATAAACTGCAGGACACAATGGTGAGGATGTCGGATGTGTAGGTAACTGCCACTTCATCACAGAGAGCTTGGAAGGAGCTGGATCTGCCAGTGATGGCTTTTTCTTTTCTTAGAAGAAACCTAACTGCTGCTGCAGGATTCATGCCAGGCCAAGACCAAATCAAAAAGCCCGGGGCAGGGGGAGCTGGTTTCTTTTAGTTTTTGGAACTTTGTTTGGGAGCCCTGAAGAGGGGGGAAGTGCTTTTGGGTAAAAGTAACCTTCAGCAGGGAAGCAGGGTGGCCTGGCAGCCTGGAGTGACCATCTGCTTCCATTCTGGGAACCAGGCTGGAGCTGTGCTTCACCCATTCCAGTGCAGCCGACTGGAAACAAACCTGTAGCGGTCTAGCAAGCGCTCATTCTCTGCAACTGGGAAAGGGGCTCAAGCTGTGGGATGTGACACTGTTTGAAAGTCATCTGCTGTGACACAAGTTTTTAACTCTTAAGTAACTGTTTGGCGCTAGTGAATTGCTAGAGTTAAAACCAACTTCTGCCATAAAAGAATCACTGATCCACAGCTGGCTAAGCTTATGGTACTGCCTTTCTTCCTCCAAGCCAGAGTCCTCCCCTTTTCCTCCCCTGGTGTTGCTTTATGGTATGTTCACCTTTGGAAACTACCAAAGCAATTCTGAGCCAGGGGATTTGCTGCTGCTACTGTAGCTGGGCTGTAACTGATGGGTAGTTCCTGCACGAACACTGGCTTTCACCTGTAACCTGACTTCCCTGAGATCACAGAGATGATGGAGGTCACCAGATCAGTCCAGCAGCAACAGAGAGAAGCTTTCTGTGTTGTCTATGTTACAATTTCAAATCTGTTGCTCTATAGATACGGTTGCTGAACTCACGCTTGCTCACAAGCCCACACATGTGCGTGGTGCGGGCAGGCATCTGAAAAGGACAAGCGGTCTGGTAGGGCTTGGGGCGGGGGCTGTCACCCGTAGAATATAGCAAAGACGAACAGAAGAAAATACACGTTTCTTTCTGTATTGCACAGTGTTTGGGGAGCACATGGGAGAGCTGCTGAGTCTCTTACAACTGCACCATAGGCATGCCTGGCAGAAATTTGATGTTACATGTGAGTGATTTACTAGGCAAGGTAAACAGCAGGTCTTAAATGCTTTTAGCCACCTGGGAAGCTGCAGGTTCACACCACAGCAGGCCTTTTGTACAAAGGTATACAGTCGTACTGGCCACCAAACATCTTGTAGCGTGGCTCCTTCCAAGTCAAACTTAAATTTAGTGTTTAGCCCATGATGTTTGCTAAATGGTTCTGAAGTACACCCTGTCTCATAGTGTATCTGGTAAAGATCTTGGGGTATAAAAGCGTTAACTCTAAATTCCCTCTTTCCTGTCCCGCTCTCTTACTAACTACAGTGCGTTGCGCTGTTGGTCAGTTGATTGCTGTCCTCTGCCACTGGGGTGGCTGTATTTCATAGCTGCAGCATTGTATGGAAAATGGTTGTGATCCATTTTGGGATAAAACACACTGGAAACTACAAAGGACTCCAGCAATGATGGCTGAACCTCACCTTCCACAGAAAGTCCCAGGGCAGGTTATTCTTAGTTTGGAAACTTCTTTCTCGCCCATGAGCTATTTTATTTGGTTTCCTCTCTAAAACTCTGTGAAGCAGCTGAGGTCCTCTTCATCCCCGCAGCACGGATGCTTTGATGACTTGCTTCTGCAGAGAAGCCAGATATAAAATCCACTCTTTTTCTCAATTACCTATTTTTTTAATTTATTCATCAACGTGTACCTTGTTGCTCTGCATCTGATACCCATATGGGAGAGGCGTCTGCTCTGTTGCACTCAGACTATGACTCAGGGTTCCCATGTCTTGTTTACGCTGTGGTGCTCAGTGGTGATCTTACCGAGGCTGGATTGCGACCTCGCTTAAGGAACTGTCTGGTTTTTCTGTCTGCCAAGTACTGCAGAGCAACTCTTGCTGCAGAAGGCATATGTATCATGGTAGCGTCTGACCTTTGCAGTTTGCTGTTGAGAAGAGGGAGACAAAAAGGCAAGAAATAAAGCAAAGCAAACAAAACAAGGAACAGTTCTTGAAGTGCCAGAAGCAAAAGTCATTTGAGATAGCAATTTTTTTTCTTCTATTTTTAATCCACTAACTTTCATTTTTCTCTGGAAAGAACGAGCTTCTGGATAAGGAAAAGAGACTGAACTTGTGCTTAGACATAAATAATCTTGTTAATCAGCAATGCAGGGAAGGGAGACAGAAAACTATGTGACAACTGAGCTGAAGTTTGGTCAAATCCCTCTTTCTTTGAGACGTTTTGCCTGATTTTGCAGAGAGCTGTCTCCAAACCAGAATCCAATATAAGTTCATGTTATTAAAATAATTCATCTTTTAAACCTCAACAGAATTTGTTTGGATTATTAATTTCCTCAAGGCCTCAGGCCCCTGTATATGTTGAAATAGATAAAATTCATGGGTTAGCACAGAAGGTATCCAATTGCACAGTCTCTCGGGGGTAGGAAATCACTTTACAAGCATGCCTAATAGTCCTAGTGCGTAGAAATTATTATTGGTGATTACACAGTAAAAAAATAAATGATCAAAGCAGATACCACGCAGTGATGTGGGTGCTGAAAGAAAAGGAAAATGGATAGGAGAGTCAGAAGATACAGGCTCCACACCAGTTTTACCATTCTCCCCCCCCCAGTTTGTCCCTGGATATAGTCACATCAGTGGCTAAATTACTTACTTTCAGCAAAGGTTGTTATGAGTAACTGCTTGCAATTACCAGAATGGAAGAGTCATACGTGCCTTTGATCCAGTTCTTCTCCAGCTTTCTGGGAGCCTTGGTAAGATGGAAACCAGTTCTTTTTTTAACTCGCACTGGTGTACTTAGATGGAGCCCTCGGGTCTCGACCTTGACTTCTTGAACAAAGGGGCCTATGGAAGTGGCAGTTACTGTCCCTTCTGTTTATAGCCTCCGGACACTGGATGTGGTGACAGTGCTTCTCATCTGCCCCTGAGGTCATGGCCAGGGGGCTTCACCAGGCCATACTTCATGCAAAAAGTTGTGCATGTGTTAATATGTGTGAATGTACAGAGCAAGAAATGACCTGGGTTAATTCTGTGACCCCCACAGCATTCTGCAGGCTGTTTTTCATAATCTTTATAAGCATAGAAAAGAAAGGAAAATACTTCTTTGGCTACTAAATAGTGCTTATTTTTGTCCTAGCAGTCTCCTGCAGTTCCAACCCTGGCTTTTCCTGGCTGCTCTCTGAGTGCTCCCCAGTAGAGCTTTCTGTTTTCCCAAAGTGCACCTTAATTGCACTGTGTGTTTTGCTTCGTATAGCTTTTGTTGTGAAGGCTGCATTTGGCAGCAGATCCTCCCCCGTGTCAGCTGCCAGCTCCCCGGGTTGCAGTGCTGTGACAGCTGAGGTTTTTGCCCTCTGGCTGGGGGGCCGCCGCCGCTGCCCTCGAGACCCAGCTCCCCTCCGAGATGGGCTGCAGGCTGGGCTTCTTGCCTTTTCCCTCTCTCCTACCTTACCAAAGTCGTAATCATCCTGGTAAATAAACACCTCACTCCTTTCCAGCTGCTTCAGTGGCCTCAGGCCAGAAAGCAAGGCTGTGCAAGTCACTCCGTTACAGCATTTCATGCTGTCACTGTAGTCTGTCTTGGGACCCCATGAAGTTTGCTCCCCCCATTGCCCCTGCCTCAAAAGGTTTGCAAGTGAGAAAGACAAGTGGCACATGAGAGGAGGAAGAGAGTGGGGTGGTGAGCTTGGGGGAATTCATCGTTTCCTCCCTAGGAAATGTTGTTAATCGTTATTTCCAGACAACGCGGGGACCTTATACTTAGCTGTTGGCCGGACACAAAGCAAATCCTTCCTTTTATTCCCTACAGAAAAGGAGGAAAGCCACACAGCATCCTTTTCCAGACAGCAGCAAAGTGCCTGCGGTAATTTTTGCTTGACTGAGAGGGTGACCAGATTTTATAAATAAAGTAGAAGGTGTGAGACTGGGAATAACCCCAGTGTCAAAGCGTTTGTGGAGGAACATGTTTCCTGTTACAACCTGGGGGCTGGGTACGGTCCCAGAGTCTTGGCTCAAGAGGGGGAATCAAGGAAAATCACACATCTAGAGCAAAATACCACCGCTGAAGAGTTGTTGGGGAGTGTTGGGACAGTTCCTGTGTTCTGGTCTGTCCCCGTCAACGTGGGGACATTTTGCCCTAGTCCTAACGCCACCCACGTGCTTCCTCCGACATGGATGTACAAGTTTAAATTGAGACAGTGAGCAATGAATCCCGTCTCTGTTATTCTCGCTGTGCTCCAGTTATGCTTCTCACAGAGTTAAAATTAGTTTAAGTGTTTTTTTCATGACAAACTTAGGCACAGAGAGAAGCAGCTGACTTTTGCCCCTTTTTATATAGGCTTCCTTTGCAGGCTTAGCTAGAAACATCTATAAAGTGGTAGTGCAAACAGAGCTGATAAGTGCTGCAATAAATGCTTGTCTGGATGTTTTCTGTGGGCTGTCTTTAAAACACCCCACAAATTGTTTCAATTTAAACATAAAAGCTGACAGAAGTGACTTAAACCTGTTTTTGTCAGCCACACTGGCTATTCTGGGTGGTTCAGCACCTTTTCCTCATATGTTAACCGGCTTTTACTAATCTCATCTTTTCCAGGCAAGTAAAAGCCATGTTCGAATTGTTTCCTTTCCCTGCCCATCCTCTGCCTTTCTGTGGCTGCCCCAGCTGGATGGTTGGATGTGACAAATTTCTTTTCAAGTGTGGCTGACTGCGGTACATCAGGCTGAAGGTTTCCTACTGCTGGCATATTCTTTTGCAGCCATTTTCCTAACCCAGGGTGCTCCTGCATTTATGCCCCAAAGTACCTAGGATAGAAAGTGGCTCTTCACTCAGACGAGACATCAGCGGAAGGACTGTATGGAAAATATTTTTCTTTTTTTTTTTTTTTTTTACAAATATGGCTTCTGCTTTAGAGTATAGATTTATTTCTACCAGGTTTTATGGTTTTCTGTAGGGTTTTAGACAAACTGAACATAAGCCCAAAATCACCAGCTATAGCATCTTAGTCTGCAAATATTCCAAGATGGGAAAACTCAGGGGCAGAAAGGGCTATACCTTTCTGCCCTATACAGAGTGATTTCCCTTAAGAATTTAACCTGAGGTTCAGAGAAATGCCAAATACCCGTATACGCACGTACACAGAGTCCTCCCCGTCACTCCCCTGGATGACCCAGAGGCTGCTTAGACACATCCATGAGAGCATGAAGTTTGCACCCTCTACCCTGGCGAGACCTGATGCTCACGTAGGTTTTCTGTACATAGCTGTAGATCCGCCTGCCAGCAGTGGACTTTCGGGTGTTTATGGGTTACTGTCACAGGGTCTGTGAAAGTAACTGAGAAAAGCAACCTCTGGTGCTCTACAGCAATCCACAGATGTGACATTTCTGAAAGGAATGGCATCTTCCCTCGAAAACCTTCTTGTTTTGACAAATGCAAAAAGATGAAAAACAGTCGCGTGTGGATGATGGAGAGTTTGCACATGTGATTTATTAAAGGAGTTTTGTGTGCTCACCAAACTCGGGGCACCTGCGTGTCTGATCTCATAAGATCGGGCATGTCTTGAAAACAACGGCACAGGAAAAATTCTGTAGAATTTAATAGAAATCAACTGTTTCCAATTGTATCTTAACCCCGTTTATTTATTTTATTTTCATGTCTGAGGTGGAGCTATGTCCCAGAAAAAGCATGTTAACACATAAACTGATTCTGATCCTTCTCACCAGGCAGTTTTGTTCTTCCACTGGGAAAAAAGGTTTCCTTCATGAGAGATCTGCAGACTGACCTGTGCTCTCAGCCCATAGTAGTTCAAGGTTAGTTGATTTTATGTCACATCCTTTTAAAAAATATTGGAACTGCAACAGTGTATGTAATTACCAGTGGGAGAATAAATGTCACCTGCAAGTAAGTGTTCACAGGGATATGCAGAAGTGTTTCAAAAAACCAAGGTAAGCGGATGAATCTCTTTCTCCCTTATTTACTACCTCTCTACCATTCTGGGTGGAAGATGAGCATTTGTTTGTTTGCATCTTGCAAGATAAGTAATCAGTGCTTTACGAATGGTTGTTGTAATTTGCATGAGTTGGCCATATCATAAAGGGAAGGGTGAAACAGAAACGCCAGTGAAAGCGTGCAAGGAGCTGGGTGTTAATTATTCTCCTGCTAAAGTTTGGCATTAGGCTTCTTATGTTTAATGATGCTGCATCTAATAATGACAGGTTTCTGATCTAACAGGAATGAGTTAATTTGCTGAGTCTCTTCATAGTGCTCGGTTTTCTTTATGCTCGAGGGCTATATTCAGATAAGAAGAGCTTGGATTTTCTCTTCTATTTTATGGAAACGATTTTATAAATTGCAATGCAAAAAAAAGTTGTAATTCGTGCAAATGCAAATTAGGAGGTGGTGGTGGTGAGAAATCCAAACCCTTTTGCTGTGGCTCCAGGAACTCCCACTGTTTCCTTCCCCAGCGTGTGCGGACAAGAAAGTGAAAACAAGCAGAAATGGAAAATGTGAGTCATTTGTCAGGGGTAGGGAAGCATGTTCCCCACCTTGTGTGGAGACTCCTTCCCATCGTATGCCCTGTCCATCCCTCCAGTCTATTGCAACAAACATCTCACACTCCAGGATAGGAAAAGCGTAAGAGGTCAGGAAACGGTGAGAACAGAATTAGATTTTAATTTGCTTTCACCATTTTTTTAATAATCCCTGATGCTGTTAATAATACAGGAGTTACATTCCTTTGAATAAACTAATAAACTTCCTTTTTTTTTTTTTAAATTAATGCTTGTTCAGAGGGTTAAACCTTCTCCCAGGTGCTATTCAAAAAATAGCAGTGATTTAAACTCCAATAATTTTAGTCTGCAGGACAAAATAAGACTTATTTGAAGCTTGTATAGGTCTATTTTTTCAGTGTGTACAACCTCCCCCCCCCCAAAATAACACTTCAGCCATTTTGAAGGAAACCTTGGGCCGGGTTTTACAACTAACCACATGCAAAAATGCTTATGCAATTGCCGTGTTAAAAATGAACTAAAATTGCATGCAAAAAGGACAGTTTTGTGACGCATGTAATGAGTGGATGAGGTTATCAGACTGGTCTCGTGATGTGGTGGATGTCGGAGCTGGCACGTTTATGGGCTTCACGCCTTGGACTCCATGGTTCGTGATGGCGGCAAGAGGGAGCAGCAGCCCCTGTTGTGGATTCCCACCCTCCCTTACCGAGTTACGGGAAACTCCTCTGCGGTTTTAGCAAAGTAACGTCAAATTGGTGGCAAAGTTGGTCTGATGCTGTTTGCCAGAGGACAGCGATGCGAATATATGCTCACCAGCTGGCTCCTGTGTAATGGATGTCAGAAGAGAAGAGGGGTCTTGGCTTATTATGTGACCCTTTGCGGTTTCCTTATGGAGGTTTTAAATGCTAGGCGCATTATAGCATCCTTGAGTCTGTCATCAGCTGGACAAATTACAGCTTTGGAGAGGCAAATCTCTGGTTCGTTTGGTTTGGGGTTTTTTTTGTTGTTTTGCTTGCAACTGCAGGCTCTGTCCTGGGATGTGGGTGTGAAGATTCACTATTTATCCCTGGTGATGTCCTTGCAGTAGTGTTTTCTCTCTCTCTGTGAATGTCATTTAAAGTTGGGCAGAAGGAAACATAAGGAGATGAGCTGCCCCTCCTAGAATTACTGTCTGCAGGTTAAAACAACGCCATAAAAAAAAAAATAAAATAAAGCCCTCTCTTCCAGCTGGTTATATCTGTGCAGTCTGCTCCGCTGGGGAATTACTTCTTTGGAAGATCTCCACGGCTCTCAGAGGGCTGAGGAAGATGTGTTGGAGGGGTTAATCACCAGCTTCTCTCTTCTGGAGACCTTTCTTAAAATTCGGCCCGTGCCACAGAGGTCTTGGTGGCCTCATGGCTTTTTGAAGTGTCTTTGCCCACGTCGCTGAGCAGCCTGGGACCCCAGGCCAGGGGGAAGGGTGAGCCGGGCCAGCTCCGCAGTGCTTTGCGGGGCCAGATTTGGAGCATCAGGACGGGTATGCTGGATGTCTGGCCCGAGCGCAGAAGTGGCAGCAGTGGCTGTGTCAGGACGGCAGTGCCATGTCTGAGCTCTGGCAGAGCCTGTGAGTCAAGCCACAAAGCACGCACAGTTGCCCAAGCCTCGGCCATAAAAATCCCTGTTGAGTCCCCCCTGTCCATCTTCTCCTGCGTTGCGTGCACGGGGATTGCCGCGCTACGTTGCAGCAGGCGCCCATCTTCTCGTGGGGCAGAGGTCCCCCTGGAGAGGGACCATCGCCCGTTGCGACACCTTCTCCGTGGTGTCGTAGAGGAGGAGCCCGTGCCACGCTGCAGCGGTGGAAAGCTGGTTTATCTGCTAGGAAGGGCCGGTGAGACTCTCATGCAGTGCTGCAGGGAGTCACCACATTCACCCGTTTACTGAAAAACAAACAAAGAACCAACACAAAAAGTAAAAGCAGAGGACTAGAGTTGAAGTTTTGGCTTTGACCCAGTCTAATGGATATTTAGCTCTGGCCCAGAGACTCTGAGATTAGCAGATATTTGTTTTCCTCAGGGATTGAGGAAATCTCCATATTGGCTTTTACAAAGGCTGGTTTTTCCCCTGTCTTGTGACAGGGGTTCATCCTGTGGACACACGTTAGCAAGAAGCAGATGATAAATTAATCGCCTCCTGAGATTTTTCCTGTTTTTTCTTTTTTTTTTTCCTTTCACACAATGGCACCAAGGCCTTCCAAAGGGAGTTTATAGTTGGCTGTGGGCTTCCAAACGAAAACGGCTCCATGATGCAGAGTTAATCAGAGACAGCTGTTACCCACAGCACTGCTGGCCTCACCTCTTTAGCATCAGATTAAAAATCATTAATAACAATCAGTGAGAAGCCATGGAGGCCGCTGGTGAGCTCCTGCCTTGCGGTAACCGTGCTCACCAAGAGCCGTGATGGCCCGGGGTGGGCACGAGCTCTCCCCGATGGCCGAGGCAGGCGAGCGGCAGCCAGCAGTGAGTCAGGATGACTCTGATGGGTGGGTGTGAGCACACATGGATCTTGCAGCTTTCGGGCACTGTAATGCAAGAGCATGAAGCGAGCAATCTTTTGGAAAAATGCAAATGAGGATGTGAGTGCGGAGCTCCGCGCAGGGATGGTCTTGGCTTTGGATTTTGTTTTCTTACCGAGAGTGAGCTGGATTTGAACAACACAACTGGCAGGCGAGTTATCCTTCTCTCTCTGTTTCAGTTCTCTGTGCTTTTTATATCAACCTCCCTCAGCTGGGTCTAAGCAGAACAAAAGGGGTTTTATTAATTTTGTTTTTCCCTTTTCAAGTCGCTTGCTCTCGGTTGCACAGACTTGGAGGTCCCGCTGTAGTTGCCCCCGTTCACGTATGAAAGCCCTCACCAGTTGATAGACCAGGAGGTTACACGGGCGAGTCAAGGGAAGCACGCAGCTCCTTCACCGCAGCCAGCTAGCGTTTCTTTCTCCCTCTTTGGTGCCGTCTGGAAAACCGTTTGCTCAGTGTGAGTGGAAATGTGGGTAAGATTTATTTGATAAAATGGGGTGCGCTGGGACACCTGACAGATGGGTTCAGTTTGCGAAACAGCCTCGTGTTTCGCACATGCTCCTATTCTGTGTAAGGCAGAACAGTTGCCTGGGAAAGGACTGCTTCTCAGAAGACAAGGGGTAGAATCCAGGCTCTGATGTAAACCTCATTTTGGTGAGTCATTGAGGGCAGTTTCTTAGAAGTATCCACACGCTGACCTCTCGTAGCAGCCTTTCCACTCCCTGCTGCAAGCGCTGGGTCATGCCCATGATCTGCACGGCTCAGCTCCCCCTGGTGCGAGCACCTCACTGCTTGACTGCCAGCCCTGCGCTGGGGACGGCGTCTCACTCCCCATCTTTACAGTGACAGCACAGTGGGGCTTGGAGCCTGGGCACAACACTGAGGCATGGCTGGTATGGAAAAACCATTGCATTTCTGCCCTGGACTTCTTGATATCCAGAGACGGACCCTCTGGGGGTGTTGCAGCGTTCGGTGTGAGCCAGGGAAAGACTGCTGAGCAGACACCTATGCAATGCTGACATAATAAAGCTCAGCAAGCTTTCTTCAACTGCTGAGGCTCGGTGTTTGGATTTAATTAGCTCCAGAGATCCAGCAGCACCCTGTTTGTACTTTTCAAGCTCCCAGAGGCACAGAGAATGAAGGGTTTCTTTCAACACCCCAGAAAAACCATGAAAAATGGTCTCCAAAACATCTAGAGCCCACCCTGGCTTCCACCCACCATTACTGCCTCTAAGTGTTTGCTGACAGTCTGCCAGGAACCTCCTGGAGAAAAAAACCCCAGGGCTGCTGAGCAGGCTTTGCATGGGTTGGGGATGGATGAATCCTTCATCTCCTTGGCTCCTTCAGGGGCTGCAGGTTCAGAGATGAGCCTGGCCACAGCGGTGACAGCTGCCAGTCATGTCATACCTTACCGTAGCCCGCCCTGCTCTCTGAACAAAGCATTAACCATGAATTGCCTTGATGCTGATCAGTCTGCTTGATATATGGGCTGTGTAGTGTTGAGCACAGGGAGGGCTGGGACAAGAGGGGGCTCAGGCTGCTCTACGGCCCTGAGGTTTTTGCCTTGGGCTGCAGGGAGATGCCTTAGCTTTGTCTCCTTCCCACTTTTGGGGCAAAGCGCTGCTTCACTGCTGTGTTGCTGTGGGTTCTACTTTTGTCCTATCAATTCCTGGCAAAATAAAACACAGCCAACTCCAAAAAGAGCTAGATAGCAGGTGACAGCATGTGCCAGCAGTTCTTCTTTGCTGTTCCTGCCTTCTGGAGCAGTGTCTGCCTTTATCTCCCAATCTCCTTCTGGATCTCAGCTGAAAGCATGCCTCTTCTTTGCCCATACCTCTTAATTTCTTTCTGCTTCTGATACCATTTATGACTTAACTCTGTTCCTGTACTAACTCTGGTATACCCAGATGCCCTATTTCTACAGAAGCGGTGGCTAAAATGAAGCCAGCTTAGTATTCCCTCATTGAACTGTGGATGGAGAGTCCCTCCAACTCTGTGGCGGCATTGCTAAGGCTTTTATGTGCTTTTACCATTTTTAGTATGTTACCGTTTGAGATGCAATGCTTTCACCCGTGTTGCCCAGAACCCATAAATGCGTTGATGGAGCGAGTTGTGCAAGTGGTTCATTAATTGTACACTAAGGCACAGAGAGCTGATGCGACCTCCTCCATCCCTTCTTCCTCCACTCTTGCGGTAGTGGCACTGGAGGTGCTAAGGGAGAGTTTCAGACCCACCAGCATCCTCCCCAGCCCCTTCTGGCAACAAACACCTCCCAGGGATTTGCTCCCAATGGATTATATTCCAGCATTTTGCCTGATTTTAAAACAGTAAAATACCCCACAGTCACTCAATCTCAAACACCCTAAATCTGAGGTTATTCAACCCGTAGTTGCTGTCTTAGTGCCATATCTAGCATCTCTCCTGAGCAAATGGTGAGTCAAAGTCATTGCTGTCTTACATGGCTGTATAAAGCACAGGGGTGACAACGACAAGAAGTGCTGGCATTGGTGGGAAGGACAGTTTTCAATGCATAAAGGCTACGCGCTAAAACCTGAACCTTTTCCCCTCGCTCTGTTGGGAACACTTCATTCACAGTGGATGAATGATTTGTTTGTAGTCAAATTAAGGACCAAGCTGGTCCTTTGGCTTTGCCTGTCCATTCAGCAGAGTTTTGCTTGTGTCTGGCCAGAAAGTGACTCAGTCTAACCATGACTGAGGGGCACGAACATTTCTAAAGCAAGACAGTGAGAGGAATTAATCCTTCAACAAATAGTTAGAAGCTGATATCTTGATTCAGTACCAAGCTTATGAAGTAGAGGAAACCACAGGCAGTGAGATTTGAATCGAGAGGCGATCCATGGGGACAAAATGGTTAGAAAGGGACAGGCTGTGCTGATACAACACCCAGGATAAGGACTTGACTAGGGTCCAGTACTCCTTTGAGAGCTCCGTGAGCTACCAGACAGTTTTTCAGCTGGGTAGGATCCAGATGGAGAAGCCAACGGGAGCCAAACTAATGCGTGGGTTGCTAAGGATGTCTTTCCGTTCCTATGACCCCATCTTGAAGCACAGTAATAGTTTTTGTATTGTAGTAAAACAAGTTAATTCACTTTCACAATAGCACGGGTCTAGTGTTGAGTCATTTTGGGGGTCTGTAACAAACCTGAGGCAGCTTAGGGACTGGTAATGCACGATGCGAAAGCATCCCCAGCCAGGTGGCAATGGGGTAAATTAAACTGGCCAGTGTGGGAGGGACAGATGCTGCGTGTCTGTGTGGGAGAGGAGGCTCCCTGCTGCAAGCCTTTTTGAGTAAAAGAAGCAGGAAAATGGGGACAGCATCTGCTCTGAGCAGAGATTTCTGCAAGGTCCCCTGGAGGACCCCAGTGCTGTGACTCAAAACTTAAAGGGCCTTATAGGAAATCTGCTTTGCTTAGCTGTACGTAGCAATAGCTTCCAAGAACCCCCACCCTTTCTCCCACTCGTAATAGCTTGGGGTGCATAAAACAATTTCTCATTAGCTATAAAACACCCAAACCTCAGCAGAATTACAAACAGATGGATAAACAAACCAAAATTTCGAACAACATGAGAAAAGCCCTTAAAAAGCAAAAGCAAGGCAGAGTCCTGCCCAGCCCTCAGAGAGGCAGTCCCCGCTCCTTGGCCTTGGCATCCCTTTGTCAGAGCCCAGGTGATGGAAAGTTTTGCGCACGCACCTCGGTCGTCTTTGCATAAGGCCTAATTACGCCTCTCAGAGGTTAGAAATGGTTTGTTGCAGGATTAGGCTTGGTCTGAGCTGGTAATTCAAGTGCTGGGTGCAACGGGGTATCGGTGACCGCGCTGACGCAAAGAGAAAGCATGGTTTTATTCTTTTGCTCCAGGCATTAAGTTCTTGGGGCAAGGAGGGGGGAAATCTGTCTTCTGTTCCTCCTTGGGGCCCACCAAGCAGTTGGGAAGTGGCTGCTGAGAGCACATGCGGGAGGGAGGAAGGCTGAGACCTGCTGTAGCAAAGCCCTAAATTTGGGCACACCCCTAAGTCTCTTCTCCAACCCTGTGGTGATTATTCTCTCTGTTCTTCTCTGGCCCTTTATGTAAAGAGGGCCTCTGTTCCTTAGAAATGTGCATCATCATTTCCTGCTGCTCTAATGGATGGAGATTTTGTCATGAAAGGATGTGGGTTTTGTTCCCATCATCAGTGGGAATTTCTGAAAAATAGCATTAAAATTGATGGCAGCTCCACATTAAGCACAGCAGGGTTGCTCTTCCCAGGAGCATTCAAGAAATCTATAGCCTGCATCCGGCTGGGCCAGCAAGTACGATCACAGCTCCTTACTCAGAGCCACTGCACATCCTGGCGAAACACCTCCCTCAGCTTTCCCCGCTAACGCTGGGCAAATGCCTGCCAGGGATGCGGCTGGCATCAAGGACTAACTCCAGTATCTCCCCCGTTTTCTATCTGATGGGAAATAGCGGTGCCTGCCCACGTAACTTTGTAATCACCCCGGCTCTTTGCAAGATCAAGAGAGGGGACCACTGGTTCTTCGGGGGGTCCCTGCCCCCCAGCCACAAGCCTCATCCTCTCTGTAATTGCAGACACTGTCAATCATTTTCTGCCTCTGAGCTAGTTCCTTCTTTTAGTTAGGCTACTGCAATAGTAGATGGCAACTGCAGCCTTTTGTATAGGGTTGTTTTGTCTCGTTCAGCTTTTATTTCAGGGCAGCAGCTAATTTCTTCCCTCTGTGTAGATCTGCCCATGGAAGCCCCTACGGAAGTCAAACCGCTGGCTGGCTTGAAGGAATTTCCATGGGGTTGAAGTCAGGGGCTGGGATGTGACCCGTTGCTGTGAAAGTTGTTTGAGGTTCACAAGCAGGCGGGGTGGGAAGGGCGTGCACTGAACACACGTGAGCTGAGCTTGTCGGCGCTGGTGGAGCCTTTGGCTTCTTGCTACAGTGGTGCGTAAGGAACCAAACATGAGAAAAAGACTGCGGGATCCGAGAGAGGAACCGAAACCAGAAGAGCTGGATTCTAGTCTTGGCTCTGTGATGAACTCAGTGCGCTGCACTGAGTGTGTCATTTAAGGTCACCTCTTTAAAAGAAACAGCTTCTAATCTGGGGAGTTAGGTCAGGCTCTAACAGCGTGATTTTCAGAGGCGGTGAACTCCCACTGCTTGGAGTTGGCTACTTGGAAACGTTTTAAAGGGCAGTTCCTCAAGCTGTGACTTCAAGTGCCCCTACACTAGAGGCTGCTCATGGACAATTTTTGTATCTCAGCTTCAAGGTGAAAAATGTGGCTAGTGATGGTTGCCTTCAAAAGATGGCGGAGAATGAACCCATATTCCTGATTGCTTGAAGTTCTCCACAGAGGTTGGACTCTTTGGACCGTTACTAGACTTGAGCTCAGCGGGAGGTGCGCGGTAACTCACAACAGGGAGGAATAGCATCTCCCAGCAATCTCTTACTAATGACAGCTGGGATTTTCCATGGAGCTTGAGTTGTTTGTGCACTTAACTCCCACTGCAATTTATGAGCGTTTGGTGTCTGCTCCTTTTCAGGTCTTTGGAAAACTGCTGCCAAAATCCACCAACTGAATTTTCTGTGAGCAAAATGCATGTGCCACTCGAAATGCAGCCAGTGTACCATGGTGATGAGCGTGTTAAGAAAAACCCCATGGAGTGAACTGATCTCTTGGATCAGTTCTGCACATGTTCATTTAATTGCAGAGAAAAGTAAGAATTTTCTCCGTTAGGCAGGGAGCAGCTCTCTCGCTGGAAGGCCCCCATGGATGACTGGGTTTTGAGGCTGAACTCAGCCAAAGGCAAAAACTCGTTGGTGCTGCTGGGCTACACGTGCCAAATCTCCACGTGCCGTTCCACGCTCGATGCAGGCAGATCTGGCTGGTGCGGTCCATGTCACTGCACCTGCCGTTGGGATAAATCCAGCCCCAGGCTCCTCCACTGCTCAGCTGGCTCTGGTCAACGTGAAATAATGTGCTTGGAAACTTCTCCTGAGGTACTTTTTACAACCAGAGCAGCCTTCTCAGTTGTTTCCTTGTGAATTGGTTTCACCACCTCCTAGGACCTGTTTTGCACAGCGCTGGCTGGGCTGCTCTGTGTGTTGGCCTCTGCAGAGTCTGTCTGGCCATTTGATCTCAGTGCGATGGGTCACTTCTGGAGCATAGTCCATGATGAGTATGTCAGCTCGAGGGAACCATAAAGAAGAAACTAAGAGTTCAAGCAAACAAAACCTGGAAGCTTTGATAGAGTAAGGTCAGTGGAGACACCCCCTCCGTGGCAGGACATTGTGTTTTTTGAGACTGGGCTGCTTTGCCTGGCTGGAGATCTCTGGCACATCACAGACTTTGCAATGGACTCCTTCATTGAGCTGGGTGTTGAGTCTGTTCCTGCTGAGGGAAGCAGCTTAGACTCCAGGTAAACCAGGAGGAGGTGTTCGATGCAAACACAGTTGTTAACCAATGCACAGCGCACGGGGAGCACATCAGATGTCTCTTATCTTTCTAGACCAATGCCTCCTCCCTCTCTGCTCAGAATCCAGCCTGTGCAGGGCACAGGAGGATGGAGTGTTTCCTAGAGAAACTGCAAAGAGTCTTCAAAACTGGGATATCCACCTCGGGCAGGGAGTTTGCTTTGATTCACTTGCTGTCCCTGGAGCAGCTGCCACACTTATTCCACAAATGGGGAGATTTCAGCTCTGTCTGAATCCTGACTCGCGTTGCATTGTCCCAGCTGATAGATGTATCTGGACCTTATGATGCCCAGCATGGGATTTGTTTGCTTCCCTTATTGTTCAGTTTGGGACGTTTGGGACTGATTCTCACAGGCCGGGGTTGCCAGAAACCTGGTGGAAACGAGGTTTCCAAAACACCTCTTGCCTTTCAGTGCACAGCAGGCCTGAGGCTTTAGGGACCTGCTCCACCATTCCGGTGGCATTTCCCCATCTTGAGCAGGGCGTTGTACAGCAGAGGGTCCTATCCAGAACAGCCTGGTTTACTTGGTCAAATATTGGACTGAGAACCATTTCTCCACCTGTGAAGTGGGACAAATGGCCTTTCATCTCCTTCCTAAAACCCTGAGAGACCTGCCGGCATGCAACACTACTGCAAGCGAACCCTTGCTGTTAACATTTAGCATGTCCAAATATTATTTCATCCCTGTACTGCAGCCCAGCCGGCACGGGAGCCAACAGAAACGTGGCTACAGGACAGCCACAGCGGCGTGGGGAGGGCGGGAGGCTTGCCGGGATGGGGCAGGCTTGCAGCCCCCATCTCGCAAATGTCACGTTTGCAGCCTGGAAGGTCTGCACTCTGTGTGTATGGCTTGGCCCCGCTTAGTCTTCCACAAGCGCCGACGTGTTGAATGGTCTCGGTGCAGCACGTGCGAAGGAACAAACTGGAAACAAATGCTAACCTCTAAGACTTCACCCCCCGAATGCGCCAGCTCAAACAATCCAGGCCCTCCTGGGTCTCGTGGCCTTTTAATTTGTCTTCTTGCTCGCAAACCAAGTTGACTTCTGTCAGAGAAGATAAATGTTGTCTACAAAGCTCAGATAAGAATGATGAAATCTGTCCTTTTCCGAGGGCTTTGCAGAGGTTTTGGGGGATGCAGATGGAAAGTCGGGACTAGACTTGCCAAGAACACAGAGACTGATCAAGTACACATTAAAGGGAGTTGTACTGGTTGGGGAAAATGGATGTGAAACCCTTTATTTCTAGGTCGTTTCCTTATTTCCATTCCAGTTTGACTGCGGTCGAGCGGTCTTTCTGCATGATTGGTTAAGTGTAGGCTGTGCCGATACACTCTGGTCATGCAAGTTTTTGAAACGCAAGGGCAGATCCTGCAAAGGTCTTTCCTTGGCTAACGGGAAGCTGCGTGTGCTGGCCTCCATCCAGTTCAGACAGGGCTAGCGTCCATTTCATGAAACACCACCAAAACCATCAGCGCTAACACACACCCTTGCCGAAAGCCTCAGCAGAGGCCAAGGTATGTCCGAGCGATGGAGTGTGACCCGAGCACTTACCAGGAGTGGGGTTTTCCCCAGAAACCGGATTTTGGATAGAGATGGACAGGTGGACATATGCAGAGTCAACGCTGGGATTTTGCTGCAAGTAGGGGAACACGTCTTGCTTTTGCCCGTGCTATCTCTTGTCTGAAGACGCAGACCTTTGATCTCCCGAGCTGTTAGAATGCAGGAAGAGAGGTACTGTGCTGCCCTACAGGGCTGTTGCTCCCCTCTTAGCTGTCCCATGTCGGGAACATGCTCAGTGTCAAGACAGGTGGAGGCTGTGGCAGCTCTGCACCCCAATCGTGGCTGCATCTAGCCTGGATGCACCCTGTTCACCAGCAATAAATTTGCTTAAAACTCTTAGGGAGCCCTGCTTAGGGAGTGTAGGTGGTGCGAAACATGAAATTTCCCAAAAAAAGGTGCAAAATGCTGTGTGGCAGCCCTAGTTCCCCTGGCTTCTTTAAAAGCACAGCTCTTTATTTATCTGCTCGGAAGTTTCTGAAAGATGCTGTTTGAAGTCTCTGCCTTTTTATGTATTATGCAGGAATTTGGCTACAGGAAGTCTTAGTTCTTTCACGTATTTTGTATCAAAATCCCTTTATAGACCAAATAATTATTTTTCCGTGGTAGAGAGACTATGTATGACCCATACACAGCGAGACAGATTGCTCCAACCTGTTCATGCTGCTGAAAGGAACTGAAAAGACAAGTCTGTAGCTTTTCTATTAAATTCTCAGGCTTCTACTGTTTTTCAGGGACGTTTTTCAGAGGAGAGGAGACAATTCTTAGCAAAGCTTTCTGCTTGCTGCCTGGCATGCTGGCTTCGTCCATCTCAGAGCATCACCGAGGTGTTCAGTGGTCAGAGCATTGAGTCTATGGCCCTGTAGTCACCTTCGTTGGCACTTAAGGCAGAGACCTGCAAAAAATTCCTGTGGTTCCTGAACTCTCAGCCTCTCAAGGAGTTTTCCACCTGCGGTGAGTCTGTTTGCTCCGTGCTTAAAAGCAGACCTCACATCGGCAGTGGTTAAATCCACCCTTCACAGCCAGCAGCTGCTGATGTTCCTATCCCGCCCAAGACAGGCTGATAACCAGCTCGGTGAGTGTGTTATCATCAAACCCACTGACATCGAAGCGATGGCGATGAATGCTCCGGCTGCTGGAGGAAGCGAGCGAAAGGGAGAGAGAGCCTCTTGTCCTCCGTGTGGTACACATGGGCTTGATTAGGGATGTGGTCGCTGGGGTGTTGCAGCTTGGGGAATGTGACGTGCCCCGTGTAGACAACCGCAAGCTGCAGATGCTGCCCTCCCTGCGGCAACCAAGGTGCCAAAAGGAGCGAGGGCAAAGGTAATTAGTTGCAGGGAGATGGGATGACAAGGGGGTGGAAGATAATGATACATTTTTAATTTCAACATCACATTAAACGGAAGGAGAAATCTTCCCGTCCCGGCTGCTTGTTCGCAGTTCTGCGTCGTGCCGTTGCTGTCGGGTTCTGCAGAGGCCAGCAGGGACCCAGATGTCTCTGGGAGAGAAATCCCAGAGCAGCTCTACCTCTTTGAGGGACTGCAAATCCCAGCTGGCTTCGTCTTCTGGGCCTGCACGGTCATTTACGCTGAGTGGAAAGGGTGGTAAGTTACAAGGTGGCTTTGCAAGGCTGGAAGATCAGAAGGCAAGTTCCTGACTGCCTGTTACAGGAACAGCTTGGCTTTTTCAACGTCAGACTTTGGGAGGCAGTGAGTTTGCTGGCCCACGGGCTCCGGTACGTTTCAAAGGGAGTAGACAGAAATAAAACACACTGTGGTGACATTTAGTTAAGTGGCAAGGAATGCACCGTGGACATCTCTCTGCATCAGCGTTGCTCTGGGTTTCCCGTGGGGGTGGCTGTTACGAAAGTCCCCTTGCCAGTGTCCCTTGGGGGAGACACAGCTTGTGGGGTGGGGGAACAGTATTCCCAGATTGGCAGGCTGGAGCAAGCTGGTCATCCCTGGATCTTGTGGCCTCTGCCCAGCCACAGTCACTGCAAGGCTTTGTAAGTGAAAGCGTGACATCCATTTTATCCTTTGCCCATTTCCACAGGGGCACCTGACCAATACTGTGGCTAAACGCTTAACCTCAGATGCTGAAGAGGAAAATCCCTCTCAGGCCAGCCTTCGGTGCGCCAGGTCTGGTTTGCAGAATTAAGCATCTGTCTCTTCTGCTGCAGACAGCTTGCAGCTTTTCAAATCGGAGCCCTGGCTATGAGGATTTTGAACGTGCACCTGGAAAAACTGCAGAAGCATTATCCCGTACCAAAAGAAGTCATTGCGTCTCTCTGAATCTGGCAATTACTTTTTCCACCCTTCAAATCTATCATGCTTGATAGCTGATTGCGAGCAATCAAGGCGCTTACAGGCTAGCAAGTTACCGCCTGTCAAGTGGGTTGTAGACCGCTGGCGTCCTGCTGCACGGTGTTTCTTTCCGCTTACAGTGGCTCGGGAAGGATGTGTCCAGCCCGTTACCGCAGCTCAGCTGATGGATGAGAGCTGATGAAATCATAGTCCCAGGACACTGGTAATCTGTGCATCTCCCGAGACAGATTTCAGAAACTGCTGGACAGAATTGCCACCCTGTTTCCATTAGAGACAAAAGGCTTTAGACTCCATAAGGACTCAATTTTTTATTTTGCAAACAGTACAGTATTTATCCCCTTGACCAATAGTTGTAATTACCAAGGCCTGATGCAGGGAGCC
This sequence comes from Aptenodytes patagonicus, assembly GCF_965638725.1. Taxonomy (NCBI): domain Eukaryota; kingdom Metazoa; phylum Chordata; class Aves; order Sphenisciformes; family Spheniscidae; genus Aptenodytes; species Aptenodytes patagonicus. Next base: position 2,332,202 of record NC_134959.1, on the reverse strand, counting down.
AGGTTCAGTTTTGCTTGAACTGTCAGTGCTGTTGGGAAGCCAGGACTTTCAGTGTGCGCCTCTATCTGCTGACCTTCATCGTGCGCTAACATGTGCTGAGCAGATCCGCAGCCTCACCCTCACAAAGTGCATTGTGACCTCAGTTAAGAAAACACTTGCTGTAATCGCCTGCAGATCTGCCGCTGTCTTTGATCAGTTTAAATATTGGTTTATCTTATGATATAAATATGTAAAACATCCATTTGTTTTCGTGCGGGATGCAAATAAATCATTGCGTAAGTTTATACATGAGCTAGGAAGTGGGGGGGGGGGGGGCATGCAGCGATGGGTTCATAACTCATGAGTCTCCACCTCTTTGAAGGTCATTACTTCACGAACATGCCGTTTCTCTTTCCAGCCAGCCCCTATTTTGCATTATTCAAATGGTCCTTGTCGTCCACGGACAGCTCTGCCCTGCCGGAGGAGCGTGTTTCCAGCGGAGCGGTGACGCCCGCGTGTGCATGGTGCCACTGCCCTCTCGTGGGTGCAGTGCCCGTCCGCCCGCCCCGCTCCCACCTGGCTCTCCCCAGCACTTCAAGCTTCAAACTCCTCCTGAGACCACGCGGAGGGACTCGGCAGATCTGGTGGTCATCTCCCAGCCCTGCCACAGGCCCGCCGGCTCAGCCCCGGCCACGTTCAGCTCATTCCCACCGCTTTGCTTGTGTCCGCATGTGTGTGCCAGGAATAATTAATTAGACTGCAGCCTCAGCACTGCCAAGGATTTTTATTATTCTCTTAATCCTATGGCTGTTTTCCAGTGTTTCCCTGCAGAATATGCCCGGCCCGGACATCTCTTGTGTGCTGTGGTCCTGGCGGGGTGTAGTCCTCCATCAGCACAGCTCTGCTGTAACTCACAGGCGCTGCTCACGGGCTTCGCAAAGAGGTGACCCTGCAGCGTGGACCCACTTCCCCGGGGACGGCCACATGCGATGCCGCTCTGCAGCTGGAGGATACGGTTAAGCCCCTCCGAAAGCAACAATTCCCACATGTTGTAAGATCGGCTTTCCAGCGGGGAAGTTGTTTAAAGCATTGTTAGCGGGATGGTGTTACAGAGATTAAGCCGAGTCCAGAGCTCAGCGTCTCCTCCTTTGTGTAGCACTAAGCTGGTGTCAGCTGGGCTTCTGCTGCTGGATCAAGCCCTGCTGCTGATGGTCATTTAATGGGAAATCGGAATTTGGGCTTTCTCCTTCTGAGGCGCCGAAGAATCAGCTTTATCCGCTTGTTCCCAACCCAGGCATAAACACCCCCCATATTTAACATGTCAGTGAACAGAAACTCTTGCCAAGAGATTTAGTAAAAACTATAAAAGCACATAATAATTGATGATTTGGGAATCTTGTCCGTCAAGCCATAAAATACGCAAATGAACGTTCACATTTCTTCCGTATCTAATGAAGAATCAGGGTCTCACGTCAGTCATGTTCTCCAACGTTCTGTTAGCGCTTTCCCGAGAGAGAAGGGATTTTGTGTAGTTCTTCTGTCTTCATTCCTACTTGTGCCTTTATATTCCACCTTCCTTAAGGCCTTATGTTTTTCCTCGTTGTTAGAGGATTTTCCATTTCTTATCCTAAACGCTCTGCTGGTGGGCAGATGCCACCCAGGAGGTGGCTGCATTTTGGGGCAAAGCAATGCCTGTGTTCACATCTTCCTAAGCAATAAAGCAATTTCAGTGAAGAACATTGGTATAAAAGAATATTAATCAATATTTTACTGCTGTCACTTCTGCCCACAGATGTCCTGTAAAAGAGAGTATAGGGAGCAATCCCAAGATAAGATATGGTGCATAAAATAGTGCAACATGATTAATGAACCTTTTGTCCTGGTGAGCGAGATAAAATATCTAGTGCTATTGCCCCATGCTAACAGCATTTATATCACATTTTAAATATTTTTTTCTTATTTCAGAGGTATTTCACTATCTGTCTTTGTTCAAGGGCAGATGAGAAAGGAATGATGCAAACACTGAAATTTGAAATCTTCCCCACCTTAATTTTATTCTTAGATCACAGAGATCCTTTTGCTGCTTGCTTGTTTGTTCCATTTTCTCACCTTTGCAGACTCCAGAGTTGGAAGAAATCCACATCAATTACTGACACCCCCCCCTTCTCCACCTCACTAAACCTCCCGCATCTCAAGCAATGCATCTTATCTCCTGGCTGCCACTGCTGACAGGTCTGGAGGCTGTCCCTGAGGCCACAGGCAGCACAGCTCTGTCAGGCGACCGGGAGGGAGAGGTGGACCCGTACCAGAGTTTTGTAATGCCGCAAAGCGAATTTCAGCTGGAAAGCAGAGGGGAACGGGGCAGAGCACCCAGGGCATTTCTCAGGTCATTTAAACTGGTGATGGGGTGGGGGAGTGCGAGAAGACTCTCGCACAAGAACAAGTCTGATGAGGAGCGGCTGAGGGAACTGGGGTTGTTTAGCCTGGAGAAGAGGAGGCTGAGGGGAGACCTCATCGCTCTCTACAACTACCTGAAAGGAGGTTGTAGTGAGGTGGGGGTCGGTCTCTTCTCCCAAGTAACAAGCGATAGGACGAGAGGAAACGGCCTCAAGTTGCACCAGGGGAGGTTTAGATTGGACGTGAGGAAAAATGTCTTTACTGAAAGAGTGGTGAAACATTGGAAGAGGCTGCCCAGGGAAGTGGTGGAGTCCCCATCCCTGGAGGTATTTAAAAGACGTGTAGATGAGGCGCTTAGGGACATGGTTTAGTGGGCATGGTGGTGTTGGGTCAACGGTTGGACTCGATGATCTTACAGGTCTTTTCCAACCTTAATGATTCTATGATTCTAAGATGCTGGGTTGTAGATGGGCAGAGCTTTGGCGCAGGCACAGGTGTGAGCTTGTGAAACTCCCTGTGGCTGGTGACTGAAAAAGGCTTTTCTCCTCCTCTTCCTCCTCCAGCTCAACTTTCTCTTCTCGTTCTTTCCTTTCAATTTTACTGCAGCTCACCCAAAGGAAACCCTTGCAAGTATGCGAGACGTGTCAGGCAGGTGCTGGGATTGCTTCTTCTGGGACAAAATTCCCAGGGGAGACAGTGGATACAGGGCTGGGAGGCTTAAGGCACTGCCTAAAAGTTACGAGAGCCCCGAAGTCGCTGACCGTGGGAGCTGAGAACTGCCTGGGCTTTGGTGGGGGGTCCCTGCGGCTGAGGGTCCCCTGAAGTGGGCGTGGTGATGGGGACAGACAGGACAGAGGTGTACAAAGGTTAGTGGGCAGCATCATCTCCTGGGATGATATCCCCACCTCCAGTGGCCATGTGACAGATGAAGCTTTCTGGGAGACACTTTCCCATCTTTTGATGTACAGAGGCTTGTATTTACGTAGAAATTTGGGTTACACTGATGCTGCCTGGAAGGCCTGCCTGTGTTGCGTGAGCCATGCTGAACAGCCTCACCACGCAGCAGTTGCCTGCGCAGGGGCTTGGACCGACCTGATTTCCACTGCCAGTTGCAAAACTGTGGTGTAAGAAAAATCTGATGACACCAGCGTTATGTTCCTCCCGTAAAGACTGGCTTGCACCGTGTCCAAAATGAAATGAAATACAGTGCTGCAGTGGCACTGTTTGACCTTTCCCATTTTCTGGGTATTGAGTTTTATTTGAATTTCAACCTTTCCCCCGCTGTTTCTTGGCTCTCTCTCAGCAAGCTGACAGATATTTGCTCTGCATGGAAATCCGCCCCACCTCAGGTGCTTGCTGCTGCCATTGAACTGAACGGGAGCCGCTGCCTTCGCTTCACATCTGTTCCTGATACCACTGCAGACGAGGGTCTTGCGGAGGGCGGCATCCCCCCCATTAGGAGGAGTTTTGGATGGTGCAAACCTCCCTGCTATTGGCTTTTTCACATGGAATTCACGCTGAATTCTTGTCAAGCGATTAGCACAAATCTATGGCACTCTCCTTGCAAGATGAAGCTGTTTGCCTATCAAAGACAAAAATGTTGTATTTCCCGTGTCTGAAGCATTTTCTCCAAACTGTACTGTTGTAGAGCAAGTTGTATTTTTCAGCTATGTCCACCGATTTTCCTAATAGACAGTCAGACCTAGCTGGTTGACTGCAAATGCCATTTCCTTCAATTTTGGCAGATTTTACAAAGTCAAATCAGCCTCCAAGCACATAAGCAATGAGCTTGGCTTCTCCTCTGTAAGGTTAAGACTGAAATTGGGACAATTTATAGCAACATTTCCTGCTGGGGAGAGTGGCACCACTTTTACAACCATTCAATACTTCTTGGACTTCAGGGAGTTTACTCCCAATTTATTCCATGCTATGTGAGGTGAGAGTCAGGCCACTAAAGGAAGATAAACATCTTTAAAAATGTTTGCTGCCTGCTTTGATGAAAGGAATGTAATTGCTAAAAATAAATCTAAGGTGGAAAAAATAAGACTATTTTTGGAGAGGTGGGAAGGACACAACAAAGCCAGGGACAAAATCATTGTCTGCCAGCAAAGGAAAGCAAGGTGCAGAGACGGTGATGTCTGTGGCGAAAAAAAAAGTGATTTGACAGATGAAAAGCAGGAATTTGCGGTTGCCCATGGTTTGTGGAGTAGGTACGTTCGCAGATTCCCAGGGTTTCTGGCTGGAAGTTGCCCATCGCTGATCTTTGCCGGGGGCTGGCTTCTCCTAATGATCTCCAATGCGCTGTGCCTGGGGATTTGCCTGGCATGTGCGTAGCTGATTTTGGAACCAGCCATCCATCCATCATCTCACTTAGGGTAACTACGATCAGCACCCTGCAGCCTTCCGGCCCCGGCTGCTCTCCTGTTCTCGCTTTCCATCAAGTGGATGGCAAATCCTTATTTTAGGTGGCTAATTAAAACGCATGGATTTATAGCCGGCGCTGCTGACGTGCAAACCTAGACAGGGAAAATATTCTTAGCCAGTGCTTGCCAGGCTGGCTGGGGTCTCCAACTCGTGGGTGACCTGATGTGCGGCTCGGGAACACACAGCAGCCCCACGTTCTCAACAGGGTTCCTACAATTGCAGCTCAGCTGCATTGCTGCCGTAGTATTCTGGGACACTACAGCTGTCCCTGCTCAGTGTCCGCTCTCCCATGAAATATATGTTTGTATTTAGTGATGGTTTTAGCACTCACTAAGCGGTGGCCTGCTTCTCCTGAGTCAGGACCATTTTGGGATAGCTGGGATCATCTTGCCAGCGCTGCTTTTATCGCCTCGGGGGAGTCCATAGCCTGTCTCTGCCTCCTTCTCCCCAGACTGTGGCTATTAACAGTGCAAAAATACTGCCTATGTGGGCAAAAGTAGAATGGAGGAGGAAATCCTGTCCAATAGTGAAAATGCTGGGTTGGATGTTAGCACTGAACTTAATCCTCATAAAAGGCACAATCTTTAAAAAACACCTGGAAAAGAAGTGCAGGATGAAAGATCCCCCTCTCCACGGGAGAGGCATAATGGATTTCTTAGGCTGGGATGGCATTAAGTGTAACCTCGTAATTTGTGTCATAGTAAGTAGAAAAGATCACTGCATTACCAACTTTCCTGTATGAATGCAAACCCGTCATCTTTTTCACAAGAAAAATGGATGGGGACCCTGTTTGCTATCTTGGAACGGAGAAAAGGAAGACGAAATGCCGTGCTGATTCCCAAAACTGTCATTTTAAAGTGTCTAAAGGGTGAGGAATTCCTACCAACCTGCAGGATTTTGCGCTCCCAGATCCTCTGAGGGGGTTTGAAAATCTGCGCTCCACAACGACTGTGCCTGAAATGGTTGGGAAATTCGATTAATACTTGCACAGGTAGCTGTTCTAAGTATTTACGCAGTACACCTATCTCGATGGTACGTAAATACTCCGCAGGGTTTAGCAGCATGATTACAGCTGACCTGCCAGGGGCAGTCATTCCCTTTACTATTTTCCTATAGGTTGTGTCTAGGCTATTGAATCTGAGCCCACTTTCTGCAAGATTTCGTTTGAAATTCAGAGTATGGTCCTGCTCATGTCCCACATGACCAGATAGGTGTGGGACAAAATTTCAGGAGCAGAACCTGTGGTAATGTGACACCCCCCCCCACCCCCCCCAAATAATTTTTTTTTAAATATATGTTTTTAAATTTACTGTTGGGCAGTATTTTGTGCTGAGAATTAATTTTTATTATAGCTGATTTATAACCCCATGAAAATGGGCTTTGGTCTCAGAAAAAAATGCATACACTGCAAATACCAGAGGTGTGCTATCCAGTTTCCACACAGCCCTCCAGCATTCATATATAGCATATTTGTAGGGGTGTCACAGCTGGCTTTCTCTTGGCCATATTTTGCTGGGGAACTAGGAATCTTGGCAATTCTGAATTTTGTTGGTCTTCCAAAAGCAGAGTCGACACCGTTACTGTGTGGTGAAAGGTTTCTCCATAGGAACTCCATCTTATAAGTTAGTCTGCAAACGCAAGGCTGGAGAAGAGCTGTCGTTCTCTGCCTTCCAGAAATAGCATTTCCCTGTGTGATTGCTCAGGGTCCTGCTTCTGCGTTTTCCGCACGTCCACAAAGTCGTTGGGGTCAGCACAGCATGCGAGGTGCAGGAAGAGCATGGTCTGACGGAGGTGGTCAGGAGAGCGGGCTGGTCGCATGGTTGCAGTGAAGCTTTGCAAGGAGACTTCTTGCAAGGGGAATTAAGTGTTAAAGCCAAACCGAGCCACCTCTCAGAGTCCTGCGGATGTATAAATACCTCCTTTAATATAAATACATGGACTGGCTCACCTCTGGGTCACAGGAAAGTTCGTTTCAAAAGTAGTAGGCCCAGCTATAGTGGCTGCGTGTCTTTTAAGCAAGACTGCAGTTCCTGTAAGGCATCCTGGTACTGATGCGATTGAGCGACTTGATGAGTAATTGTAGTGACTTGGGAGCAGCCAGAGCGGGTCCTTGGTGGCAGCAAGGCGGGAGCAGGGGGTACCCCAAACCCCGTAGCTGCCTCCACCCTGCAGTTTTTCCGTGAGGTTGCAGGAGATGCTGGTTGTCCAGGCACCTCTTGGATTGCAGTTTGCTAGGGAGTAAAGAGAGGCTTTGAGAAGCAACCCAGGCTCAAAGGCTGTGTTTGGGATGAGATGAAGGCAGCTGCGTTTGATAACTTCCATCCCCCGCTGTCAGGGCCCGAGCTTCCGCGCTGCAACATGCTCAGTTAGCGATGCTCACCTCTCCAGGACACGGAATACAGGCAGCTGTTTTTACACTTATCCCTGGAGAAGATGAAGCAGCATAGGTGGAAGAAGGTAGAAGAGAAACGTGCCTATTCCCCACGCGGTAGTTTGGCAGAGAAAAGACACGCTGCGGCTGCAGAGGCAGTGCGCTCGCAGCTGCTGATCGTAAAGGATTTTACAACTGATAAGCAGTGAAACTGCTCGTTGCCCATGGAGTAGAGCGTGTTTGCACTGAGGCACGGGGTAGACGCGCATGGTAACACCTGCAGAAGGATCTGCGTAAGGCGACCTGAGGCTGTGCTCCATCTGCGGGATAAACCCAGGCAATTTCACGAGTTACCGGTTCAGGAGGTTAACGGCGCTTGTCCTTTCACTGCAGAAAAGCAGTGGCTGAGCTCCTCCAGCACCAACCCATTGCTGCTAGGAAATGCTTTAGATGGAGCTCTCTCGTCACTCACAATGGATCAGTCCCTTTTTTCCCCCCTTTTGGAGGGGGAAAAAAATAACCCCAAACCAGAAAACTGGAAAATTTCAGTTTGCAGAGGCCACAGCCTGGCTCCGGGGGAGATGCTGTTTGCAAGCCTGGTCTGCTGTGCAGGCTGAGCTCTGCGCTGAGGCAGGACCAGCACGTCCCTTGAGCAAGGCTTTAACCAGCACCCTTGTTTGGGTAAAAAAAAAAAAAAAAAAAAAAAAGTGGCTTATTTAGGCTGCAAACAGACAGAGCTTTTGATCATTAGAAATCATTTAAACTCAGCTCCGTAGCCTCTGCGTGCAGATGGGGGTATGTGCCTGGCCTCACCTTGAGCATAAAAACTAAATAAATAAGAAAGTGAAGGGTTTAACGCGACCACATCCAGTAGCTCAGTACATTTCACATTCCGTGCTGCCTGTTGTTTGCTCACACTCACAGTATTGCTGGCCCTTGCTTTTAATAAGTTGTGACCTGGCTTCCAACCTTACAAGGCTGGTTTCAAGATTATGAGGTCTCATATGTCTAATAAAGTTGGGGTTCTTTTCCTCTACCCCCTCCTGTTGTTTTTTTTAATTTAAGAAGCACTTTGCTGTCATTTTGAAGTTCTCTCTGCAGCCCTATACATTAAAAACTAAGTCCTGGATTTTAAGCAGTAATTACTAGAAGTTAATTATTGTGCATTCCTGTGATTTAAAGCACTTGGACTTAGGGAGAAGCGCTGATAGCACGGGATACGCAGTAACGCAGCGAGAGCTGCCAGCACTGCCTTTCTATACATTCCGGTGTCTGAGCTTTCCTCTCCCTTTTCCAGTGGAAACTTAACCTTCAGCTTCTCAACTCTGCAGACTTTTTTGCTGTTGAGACACTACCACGTACTTGAAAGCCTGTCTCTCCTTCCCCCAAATCAGCCTCCGGTTTGATGGCAGATTAACGCGGGTGGTGGTGGTAAAGGGGGGATTAGGATCAGATTTTTCTTTCTCCGTTGGGCAACTTGTTGCACTGTCCCAGGGCACTGACGCTTGCTGTAATTCTGGCTGGAGTCAAAGGTGCTGGCTCTGTCTTGCTTTCCTTTAGCCCACAACTGAAAAGCCAAGCATAGCTCTATACTTCTTGCATCCTGGTCTGGTGTTGGGGTCGGTGTGTGAATGCATGCACTCCCACAGCATCCTCTGGAAGGACTGTCGTAGCTTTTAGCAGCATATGTGATGAAGACACCCACCCCTTTTAGCCAGGGTTTGCAGAAGTGTTTGCAAGAGCCCCTCGCTTGCGTGATGTGCGAGGGGCTCCGGGAGCTGCTCTGATGTTGGTTAGGCTCCCAGAGCAAAGCAGCTATGACAGAGGAGGAAATCATCTGTACAGAGAATAGACAGGGAGCACTGCTGAAAAACAAGTCCTGAAATGACTCTTAGGAGTAGGTGCCCATAGGCACGAGAGCAGCCAGGCTCAGCGGTGCTCTGCAGGACGTACCAGCCCTTGCTTTCCCCCCGGCAGAGAGCTCTGCCGCTCCCCCGGCTGCCGGGTGGCCTGGAGCTCCCCAGGTGGGGCAGTCAGTGGCTGTGGGCAGCTGAAAGAGATTAATGGGGTGGGAGAGCCCAGCCCAGCCCGGCTTCCCCACCTGGCAGCAGGTTTGAAACTACCCATAAGTACTGGTTCCCCTTTCTGAGGCTGGGGTGAATTTCTGGGGAAGATGCTGCCTGGAGCTGGGGTTTTATTTCTCATTTAATAGCTTGCTAAGGACAGTAAGGGAGTTGGAGGATGGGTGGTGAACCTCCCCTTCCTGGGGGGCTGCACGGGTCTTCCTGACCTCCTGGATTTTGGGTTGCAAGGTGCTATGTTTGGGCTGATGCTGACCTTGGAAATTTTGCCACCTCTTCTGGGACCTGGCTGGACCCCTGGGTATCTTCCAGCGTTGCACTTTACCTTCCTGAGCAGCAGCCTCTGAGCTCAGCAGGTTAGTGAGGTGTCTCTCTCCTCTGTGCCCCTGAATTGCCTTTATTTGATATTAATGGCTTGTGATTTACTGGTGTGGGTGGGTGGGTGGAAGGCTGAACTGTGGTTTGGTTTAGCTCCCTCTTGGTTCAGTTATGCTACTGTGCTGCCTGCTCTGAGTTAGGAGAGATTATAGCTGTCTCGGATGCAAAGCTCGTCTTGTTCCTTCCCCCTCTTGTTTTGAGCGATGTTTGGTGCCAGTCTTTCAGCCCTGGGGCTGTGAAGTCTCAGAATATAGAAGCTGTTCTGGTTTCAGAGGAATATTCCATAGTAGCAAAATAGCTCTCAATTTTCCTCTCTGTTTCTCCCAAAGCCTCATCCCTTTTGGTCCTCTCTCTTCAGTGTCATCAAAAGGTATGTCTGTATGTTATTTCTTACAAGTCCCTTTTTTGTAGCTTTCAAATGTTGGCAGGTGGATGTACCAAGTGTCTTGCTTTTACTGTGCTAGATGTTGCTGTTATTCTCTTCTGTTCCTCTCCTTGTGAACCTGTAAGCTTGCCTGAGGGCAATGCCCCCCTGCAATCTTAAAGAATTATGTGATGTCTCCGGTATGCACCATGTTACCTTCTGCTTCTCTGCTCTCACCTGGAGAGCGCTAACTTTCTTCCACTAAAAATTGTCTTTTGTGTGTTGCGATAAGAAAAAAAAAAAGTGCAAACCCTTACTGCCCTTTGTGAAAAGGATGACTGTTGTTTGATGTCTTCCCTCCACACCGCTGTATCTTGTGGGGAGCTGGAGTGACCCTGTCCCAGGCTGCTGCGACCTGCTCTGCATCAGCTTTCTCTGTTCCTCGGTCTCCACATCTGGAAAATGGGAACAAAAAGGCCTTTTGTTCTCTCTGTAGTAAAGTCATTGTGAACTGTGGATGAAAAGCAGCTTCGAGGTCTGATCCAAAATCTTTGAAAGCTGTCTTTGAAAGACTTCCATGGATTTAATGCTCTTTGGAGTAGATGCTGTGATGTGTGCTTCACTTTCATTTAAAAGTCTTGCTTTCCCTACCCAGCTGAGCGTCTTCTCGTTGCAGCTGCAATCACTTGAGAGCATCACCACCAAACACCTCATAGACAATTGAGTAATGAACTCCCTTGGGCTGTGTGCTGAACAGATGCCTTCACCTTTTTGGTCTAATTAAAGAAAAAATTGCCATGTGCCTTTTCAGATGGGATCGTTATCAGAGTGTCCCAACTTTCTGTTCCAAAGTGAATCTTTCCAACACTTCGTAAAAAGAAGAGAAAAAGAAAGGGGGGGGGGAGGGGAAACAGGACCAAACCCCAAAACCGTGCTTGTCTATAAGTTTATATATGTCTATGTTTAACCCTTGGCAAGAGGGCACGGGGCTCTGTGAAACCCAGGTCCTGATTCACCAGGTATCTCCTATAAAGTATTGATCATTATGACTTGATTAAGCCTGAAAATCAATGTTGAGTTGCAGAGTTGTCCCAAGTAAAATTCATCCTGCCTGACTGGAAGCAGAATATTGGATACCTGGAAGTCTTTAAAGTTGCTTTAAGTGTCCGTAGGGCCTAAATGTTTCTAGGATTAGATAGCAGCTGAGCTGTGATTTTTTTGAGAGCCTCTCTGGAGATTTAGCTGTAGGGCTTGCCTTCACCTGTTAGGTATTTGAAGAGCTCTGAAAGCATGATTTAGGGTTCCTGGCATTTATGGTTGCGCTCTTGAACATCCGCAGTGAGTGCTTATATCCGTACTTGGGTATATTTTTCTAGAAAAAAGCTATTTCTTCAGGAGTTACTTTCCATTAAGCGCCAAGCACCTGCAGAAGTTGTTTCCTGTTCCTTCAGGGGTTGCTTCGGAGAGCAGGAGGCAGGCGGGCACTGGCCTCGGGGGTTAGCCGTTGGACAGCACTGAAACTGCATAAATCTGTAATGGGGAGTTGCTGGTTTTCACGGGAGCCGTGGAAAGGGGAAGCATGAACTCTGCTGCGACCCGTGTGTGCGTTTGAGCTCTCTATGGTGTGGTTGTCCTCGGAAAGTGCTTTTTGAAGACAGGAATGACTGGTTTGTTTTGTTGTTTGGTTTTTTTGATTTTTTTTTTTAAACTGGAAAATTTTGCTGAACCTGTCCTACTTTATCTACAGGGTACGTGTTTCCTTCACAACAGTACTGGCTAAAAATAAAACAATCGGGGGAAAAAAAAATCCTGTCTCTGATCAAGGACTTTGTTGCTGGCACTGGAGAGTGGATAGGCTTGGCTAGTGAGTGTGGCTGGATGCAGAAACATCTTGGTACCAATCCTGTCTCTGAGGGAATGGTAGGACTCACAGTAATGTCGCTAGTGCCAATTTCATTGCTTGATTCAGTGTTACGGCGTGAAACATTGCTGTAGTCCAGGCTTTAATATGATCCTTGTCTGTGAAGTGGGTGTGATGGTACATACCTCATGTATTGGCACGTGCGAACTTAATTTATTAACACTTGAAGCGCTTGGAGATCTTTGAGTGAAAAATAGAAGTGCAGTATTAACAGCTGGGAAAGAAAACAGGGTGGATCAGGGAAGCAGGCTTTAGCAGCGTGACTGATCCTGTGTGGTGCAAAGTCCTGGCAGCCTTTAAAAATAGATGTTGAGATCTGTTTCTCCATGCTGAGATCAAATTGCCCGTAGGATGTGCAGGAGCATTCACCAAAAAGTCCGTGCTGTCCCTCTGGGGCAGATGGGAGAGCGTGGGCACGCGCCAGGCTTCCCACCGAAGGGGTGCGGGAGCAGCGTGCATCTGCAGCACATCTGCCGTCTCAGCATCTTGCACTCATGGGGGGACTTGGTTTAAGCTATCGGGGTGGAGGAAATGTGCAGTCTACTTCTGAATTAGACTGCAGCACAGTCCTAGTAAATTAGCATCCCATTTTACACAAATAGAGGAGCACAATCTCGACGGGAGATGGAGGTATCGGTATATCTCTTTAATGGACTTGTACTGAGAAATACTATGATTCTGTTGAAATATGATTTTAATAGTTTCTCCATTTTCCCTGATTCTCTCTGGAAAGCGTTTTCAGCTGCAAAGGATGCAGTTGATAGTTTGAATACTGATTCTTTGTGGGCAGCCTAGTTAAAATATAATTATATTGTTTATCATTCAGTAAAAGCCTGTTTCCGAGAGGAGTCCTTTTAGGAAAGGAGAGGTTTTTTTCTTCTCTTTGTTAGAGAGCAAAAATGAAATGGAACATTTGATACCGTAAGCAGTGCTCTATTCACCCGTCTTCTGCCATGCTAACAAAAAAAGACAAGAAAAAGGGAAGACTCGATGCTTCCTCTAATGCCAAGAACTATAAAGAAGGTCATTTTAAGTTTTACTGGCTTGTTAATCAAGCTGTTAACTTAAAGTGCATCTTTCCCATGCAATGGCACAGCCTAAAAATGTTCTTTATTTGGGTTTGGAGCTAAATAGCTCAAACAGTGAGATTGCAGACTCTGGAGAAGATAGTGGGTCAGAAGAATGAAGGAGATACAGGTAATAAAACCAGCAACGTGGACATAAAACTGATGCGAGTGGGAAAACCAAACCCGTGGCTAAACAGAGGATGGGAAGTCGGATGCGACCGCTTTGTCGTTGCTTTTGGTGGGCAGAGAGTGGCTGGCTGGGGGATGTTACCCCTTCAGGACTTTTTTTCTTGTTCATACATAAGGTAGTAGATCGTAAGTGGTTGTGACTCTCCACCTACTGTGTCTCCTGAGGCTGACAGCGCAGCTATATGAAGAAGCACCCGTGTCCTTCAGTAGGAACTTGAGCAACGTCAGGCATCTGTGGAGACAGTGCAGCCAATTTTATTATAAAACTTGGTTATTTTCTTAAATGGCTGTAATCAGAAATGCATAATTGATCTGATGCTGTTGGCAATTCTTTCCTTGCTTCTCTCTGCTTGAGCGCTCCACCTCAGTGCTGTGCAGATAAGCAACGCGCCGGGAGTGTTTCTTTCTGAAACAGGAGTTGGGGTTTAACAGAGCCCCAGTGGCTCCCGTCTGTTTGGTCTGGGCGTTGGTGTGCCCTGAAGGAAACGTATTTTAGCTGCTTCTCGGCGTGCAGCAAAGCAAGAGTTGACCGAGGAAACCCCTGGAAGTTGTTGGCATTGCCTAAGCAGAATCAAAATGCAGATGTGAAGGGCACGTGCCACCGGGCAGCGTGGGAGGATGGCCTTGTCCAGGTCTGGGAAGGCAGGCTTGGCACCCAAATCTGCACACCTAGCTGCTGTAAAATTGCTAAAATTGGGTAATAATGTTGTTCTTTTCTCCCCTCATCCCCATTTTCTTGCCTTTCTCTGACCCGGGTCTTGCAGCTGCTGTGCTATGGTACGTGCAGGAGCTCAGCTAGGGTCAAAACCTGCATCATGCAGGGCCAAAAGGTTTTGGGGCTGGATTCGGGGGAGAGGGAGGAGGGTGGAAAGCTCAGATGGGATGGAGCTGCATTCTGATTAGTAAGGTGAGGCTGCGGGGAGAGAGGAAAGGTTAGCCTTCAATTTTTTTCCTCTTTATAGAGGCCAAAAAAAATACAGGAGTCTTTGTTACAGTAAGAGCTTTTTACATCCTTGTGGAAATAAGGTAACTCATCCCTCTGGCTGGATGGCCAGGGAGAAATAGCGTTCCTGGCTCTGGGCTCCCTTGCAGTGGCTTCCAGCATGCTGAAGACTCCCCTTGGTGTCCTGTCCTGCAGCATCACCTGCGCTTCAGCAGTGGGAGCTGACAATAGAGTGAAAGTTATAAATGACCAGAAAACAAAAATCTATTTCGTACGAACATAGAGGTTTAAAATGTGGTTTAGTTCCACAAAGGAATGAAAACGAGACCTTTTAGATTGAGGGTTTTTTTCTTTCCTTTTTTTTTTTTTTCCCTTCTGAATGGAATGGAGACAAAACATTTGTTTTTGGATAGAAAAGGCTCCCCCTCCCACCAGTTTGCCTCCCTCCACCTCTCTGGAGGCAGCAAATGGCTCACGCTGGACCTCAGATTCTTTTCCACCAAATATTGTCAGAACTAATACACGTCTCTGTGGACTGTTTGGGCAGAAAATGTGAAGTTCCTTCGACACAGCCAAGAGGAACCATGTCCTGAGTCCTAGTCCCAAAGAACTGGGATGAGAAACTTCATTTCCAGCCAGCAAAGATGGTCCTGCTTAAATCCAGTGCCACAGAAAACTTCCTGTGACTGGTTCCCAGTTTAAATAGTTACGGTGGAAACTTAGGGTGCCTGCAGCTTACAGCGGAGATGGGAGTCCCGGTTCGGTGGCTGCACTCCCGGATCTGCAGCTACTTACTGTGGGACCTGGAGCAAATGGGTTGTCATCACCTGCGAGGAGAGGACACCTCTCTTGTTGGAAGTGCTGCGTTGGAGCTGCTGTTACCAACGCGTAGCATAATCTTATCTTTTTTCTTTGAATAAGGGCAAAGCCAGCCTTGTTTTTCCAGCTGGCTTAAAAGCACTTTTCGAGTGTAACTTTTGGCTCTTTGAGCCTTTGAGAGAGTATTGAGTTGCAAAAGGTGGTGGCTGCCAGTTCCTATATAAAAACACTGCATTAGTCAAAAACCCCTTTGGAAACGCCACTGATTAATATATCAGTTCCTATGAGAGCACGCTGACCTAGATTTTGCTTGAGCTGTTTAGGTGGAGACTCGACTACAATGTGGCTTTTATCTGTTCACAGAATGGATTTAGAGGATGTGGAGTCTACAGAGAGCTTTTATTTCCTTTTAAAACCATTGTGTTCAAACGTGCTACCATATGTGTGTGGTGGTGGTTTTTTTTTTTTTTTTTTTTAAATCTTGGTTGCTGATCGTTTTGGGGGTTTAGAAGGTCAGTGGTGTTAAGAAGCTTATCAGCCACCTAAGAATGGTTGGGGAATCCATTAATTTGCACGTTTCACAGCATAACTTGATTATCTGACACCTGAAAGATACTGGGGGTGTCTTTGCTGTAGCAAATATTTGCTGGGATGAGCAGTTTTTCTCTTTGGTCTCTTTGAAGTTCAGATGTGTTAAAAGTATGATCGTAACACTCGTAGGCAGACATTTTTTATCTGGCTTATTTTTGCTGGGGGAATATAATGCAATGTGAAAGGCGTTTACATGGAATTTCTGGAATAGCATTTTCAGGGTGGGAAAAGCAGGATGTCTGTGAAAGAGTCCAGCCTGTGAATTTGCAGCAAGGGTTCACTGGAAAGGAGCTGAGACTCGGTGCTGCTTCGCGGTTGTAACTCTTGCGCTGCAGAATCTCAAAGCGCTTTCAGAACGTTAGAGGGGTTAGCTTCCTAATGCTGCTGGCCTCCCCATCCTGAAACTGAGATTAAAAATCAGGCATGGAAGTTTATTGTGATCTTGTGGATTTGAACCACCGCAGGGTCAAGAGGGGAATGCAGGAGGATTTCCTCAGCTCAACTCCTGTAATCTCTGTGGCTGTCATCTCACCTTCCCGACAGGGCTCTCCTCTACGTCTGCATCTCGGGCAGGATCCAAACCAGGCGAAGTGGAGTTGAAATGAATGCGCTGCTTGTTGGGATTAGCCCCGGTTCAGGCGTTCGTCTGCACGTGTGCGCTGATAACAGCACACCTTGGCACTGCTGGCCAAGTGATGTTGAGGAGGAGGAAAAGGTTAGCATGGTTGGTTTAGTATTTCTCACTGCAGTTCGATTAAAAGATTCCACTATCCGCTTTTGATCTACCACGCGTACTCTCTCTGCCATTGAGACAGTGTATAAATTGTTTCTTTGAATAGCAATATTTACAATGAAGTCTTACTCATTTTGGGTAAAGGACAGTCTAAGCACATTTCTCAAGTCTTGATTTCATTAGCACAGTGCTGCAGTTCATCAAACCCCATAAATATTTATCTTTTCAGCATTCTTTGTATGATTTCAAAACACTGGCTGTATTTTAACAGGGCACTTCATGTTGTTTATTGTGCAATAGCTTTGCCATAGATACGCTGACAAAGAAATCTCTGATGGCCATAATGAATGGGGAGGCACGTTCTCTTCCAGACGTGTTTATGGACCTGGTAAAAGCCGCCTTTGCATCAGCACTCCCTGAGTGGGTGGGGAGCGAAGGCCAGTTGGGGATTCCCCCGCCAATGTTATGAGTCAAACAGATTTGCAGCTCTGCCAACCCTGCACACTTAGAAATCATGAGTCGGTTGCTAAAAATCATGAGATTCATAATACATAAATAAATGTCAGGGTATTTCAGCTTGCCTTCTGACAGCCGTGGTGCCGGGTAAAATCGGTACCTGCGTTCTGGATTTCTCTGCAACCCCGGTGGCTTGGGACTTAGTATCTAATTTTAAGGGCAGAGCAGAAATTTTTGCTGACTTGCGAACCTTTGGGTGTTGAGGCTTTTAAAAGATGCATCAACTGTTTGGAGACTTGTGGGTAAAACAACACAGGCTGGCAGCATGGGCTTCGGGGAGCAGCCTTGTCCTGGTGCAGACTAGCTCTTCTCCTGGGACTGGAGACTATCTCTTGTGACTGCTCACTTCAGAGGCAAGAAAAGACAGTCTTGTCTCAAAACGGTTAAGAAGCTTGCTTGGCTTTTAGTGGCATTTGGGTTTTGAACCTTGTTCTTGCTGCTCTAACGAAACGGGTTGGTTGTTAAGCCAGTTACATTTATGGAGGACACAATGGAATCACAATCCTGTCCCTGAAGTTTTAGGTGTTTGTTTAAATGTGGTTTGTTTGGTTTTTTTAAGTGCTGAGGTGATTAAAACAAAATTTAAAAAGGACTCTTTTCGTGAAGGTGTTTAGTTTTTGCAAATTTCTGTGGAGTGGATGGGATGTGTGGTCATTGCTAATTCTTGTACTACTGAGAAATTGCCTGATAGTCTTCATACTGACATGAAGGAACCAGCTGCTGAAGAAGCCTGTTTATGAAACTTGCATTGTAAGATTTTTTTTTAAAAGACGATTTCAGATATTTCTTCCAAGTGTTTTATTTTTAGAACAAAATATTTTTGGAGAATAGAATCATAGAATAGTTTGGGTTGGAAGGGACCTCTAAAGGTCATCATCAACCCCCCCTGCCGTGGGCAGGGACATCTTCAACCAGATCAGGTTGCTCAGAGCCCCGTCCAACCTGACCTTGAATGGTTCCAGGGATGGGGCATCCACCACCTCTCTGGGCAACCTGGGCCAGTGCTTCACCACCCTCAGCGTAAAACATTTCCTCCTTAGATCTAGTCTGAATCTACCCCCCTTTAGTTTAAAGCCATTCCCCCGTGTCCCGTTGCAACAGGCCCTGCTAAAAAGTTTGCCACCATCTTTTTTTATAAGCCCCCTTTAAGTACTGACAGGCTGCAAGAAGGTCCCCCCGAAGCCTTCTCCTCTCCAGGCTGAACAACCCCAACTCTCTCAGCCTTTCTCCATAGCAGAGCTGTTCCATCCCCCTGATAGTTTTTTGTGACCCTCCTCTGGACCCGCTCCAACAGGTCCGTGTCTGTCTTATGCCGAGGGCTCCAGAGCTGGACGCAGGGCTCCAGGGGGGGTCTCCCCAGAGCAGAGGGGCAGAATCCCCTCCCTCCACCTGCTGGCCACGCTGCTTTGGCTGCAGCCCAGGGTACCGTTGGCCTTCCAGGCTGCGAGCGCACATTGCTGGCTCATGTCCAGCTTTTCATCCACCAGTACCCCCAAGTCCTTCTCGGCAGGGCTGCTCTCAATCCCTTCATCCCCCAGCCTGTATTGATATTGGGGGTTGCCCCGACCCAGGTGCAGGACCTTGCAAAAGGTGGCTGAAAAATTAATATTACTATAAGTTCCTTTATAGGACATAAAAAAATATCATGGTGTAAAGAAAAAATAAACCCAAGGTCTCTACTTCTTCATAAATAAATGTGCTTAATAAGTGTTGAAAGTTTTAACGAGTTAAGTTATATTTATTTTGTTCAATTACGGAAGATCTTTATTTTAAATTCTGAAAAAGTATTAATTACTCTTTCCTCTCTTTTTCCAGGCAGGATTATTGATTCAACATGCTGATTCTGTCCTGTGTGAATTCATCCCCTGAACGCCTGCACCAGGTGCTTTTTTATTTCGTTGCATGTTTGTGCTGTCTGTGCTGTCTCTTTGTTTAATGCCACTGCAGAAAGGTCCGTATGCTCTAATGGATACCGTGTTTGGATTTTAATCTTGCTTTCAGGAGACTGGGCTCCATATTTTGCCCCCCTCCTGCTGGTGTCCTGAACTCTTTTAATTGCAGGAAGATGCTTCTGCTCATGGAAGCTGGGGGGGCGATGGGGCCCTTGGAAATAGGGACTGGATATTCTTGTTGTTCAGAGTGAATTGAATGGTACGTGGAGGCCTTGCAAAACCCAGAATCTTTATTTCACGTTGCTCAAGGAGCACATGATGAGGGCTGGATGAAGGACCTCGGTGTCCCTGCTGATTTCGATTGCACTCTCACAACCACGAGTACTGTGCTTGTGAAAAGCAATCGACTTCCCAGCTGTTTGTTATCACAGATGTAGCATGTCAGGAGGAAAAGCCCCATGTGCGACCTGAGACACCTTGCATTTCTGAAGTGTCTGAAATACTTTAATACTTTTGTCGAACTGATTCCCAGTCTCTTTTCATCACGTTGAAGTTATGGCATGCTCTGATGACCACAGAGCCCAAGGCAAGGCTGAGTTCTGGCTATATGATTAAACTGTGAAGTACTTCTCCCATTTATGTGATAGTTTTCATGTGTTTTCTTGTTGGTATTTACTACTATACGTTACCTCTAACTATTTCCACTTGGAAATGAGTGTGTGGCTGCAAAAGTAGAGAGGGGAGAAGAAAGTGAGTCAAATTTGCCCTCTTACCCTGCACAGGGAAAATGATGTAGTGCGTAGGCACCAAGCCATTCCCCGTCACACAGTCAGGATCATCCTCCGTGAATATTTTTCCATCTAGAATTTGCTGATCTGCTTTGCTGGTATTTTTTGACCACACTTCTTTGTTTATTCCCCAACCACTTCGGATGAGCAAGAATTGCATTGGCAAGAACATTTGTGGGAAAGCAACATCACGTTGCATGCTTGCGCGAATAAATATTCACAAGAGAATCCACGTCGAAAGAGCTCGCATGGCCACTTGCGAATTCTCTTCCGATTACTCACCAAAGAGACTTGTTGAATGTTTATAGCTGTTTGGTGGGCAACTGGCAAACAAGTTGGGAAGTCTTGTAATTTGTCTAAGTCTTTGATCGTCGAGTCTGGAATAGAAATGAAAGCATCTGGCCTGGGTTGATTAATTGAGTGGCACTGGTAGCCCAGACTCATAGCAACTCATTTCTGTCTGTAGCAACTCCAGTTTGTCTGTTCAGGCTATTCATCAGAGCTAAAGGCTGGAGAAATTTGTGGAAGAATCGCAGTCTGTTTATAGATCGTTATGACTTAAACTAAGAGCTGGATTTGCTGGATAAATGAACACAGCGTTATTTGACCAACATTAGGGAAATGTGAAGACTGTATTTACCTTTCAGTTTTGAGTGTTCTTGAAGCGATTACTAGTTAGCGCCTGTGCTTCTGGAGAGCTCTTGCTGAGTGATGATTATCTCTTGGGAATCCCAGATTCTCTGCTCTGAGATAGATGGATACTTTTATCTGGTTTTCTGCTTGCAAAGTATGGGGGAAAGCAGCTGTCGCCTTCAATGCTTGAATAGATTGGGCTTCGCAACTGAGTAAACTATTGCTATTTGCTTGCTCTGTTTCATTGTGAGTTTTCCTGTAGTGGAGAAGAAAGCACTAATAAACTGTTTCAGTTGCGATTCTGTACACAAATGTGGTTTTTGGTGGACACTTTTTAAATGGAGGTCAACTGTCAAACAAAAGTTGCCTCATTCTGTAAGGATTTGGTTGACAAAGGTAGCTGCAATAAAGTTGGATATTTTTTTTTTTCTTTTTGAAGTGCTGGATGTGTATCTGAAGAAAGCAATTAACATTTTACAGCATAACGTGCACACACCAAATGGATTAAGAATTGGCTGATACATCTGAAAAAATAGTCATCATCGGGGAGCCCTCGTGAAATAAGAGAGGTTGCTAGTTGGGCTTCGTGGAGCTTGGCGTATTGTTATTCCATCATCTCATCAGCGACCTAAAGTCATGATAAAATTACTGCTGATGAAGCTTTTGTACAGCTCACGCTTTGGCTGGGATATGCATAGCGGTGACTAAAGAAGTAATGCCGTGTGGTCTGGAAGGCTTGGTAAGCTCAGCCCACGGAAATGAAACATGCTTTGATGCAGATGTAGCTCTACATCTGGGAACAAGGCAGGCAAGCGGTACCGATGGCACCGCCAGCTGTGCTGCAGAAATAAATGCCTTTGTGTAGGGCAGAATGAGCTCCCAGTGTACCCGAGGCTGGCAAAAAAAAAAGCCAGTGTGATGCGGAGATGTGTATCCAGGAGAGCCACGTGCTGTTCTGCCAAACCATGTGGGTTTGGTCATAGTTTTTGATTTTTGTTTTTTCTTAAAAGGATGTCAACAAATAGAAGTCAACGTGGAAAAGAGCTAGAAAAATTATTTGAGAGCGGGGGAAGTGAAATGTTTAAGAGCTCTCAATCTACTGAATTTATGAAAAAAGATGAAGTGACTCGGTAGTTATGCACTGGGATCGTTTATGAGAAAGAAAATTTTGGAAACACAAGGACGAGATATAGTGGGAATCCTAGCTGGAAGCTAAAGGCCAACACATTCAAACTTAGATACAAAGCACGTGTTTCTGAGTAGGAATGTCACAGAGGATTTACTGTCTCTTGGTGCTTGTTAAATCAAGCCTGCGTGCACGGGAGGGGTGTTTTTGCCAGGACCCAAATGAAGCTTTAATTGTAGGGCTTTAGTTTTTGGGCTTTTTACAGCCGGGTGAGTGGGTGAAATGTAATGTTTGGAGTGATGCAGGAGGTCAGAACAGATGATATCATGGTCCCTTCAGGACTTAATGCTTTACGAATAAATGCATTTGAAAATCCCGTTGTATTCTAGTGGAAAGGACTGGCGTTCCTCGAGATTGAGATTTGCAACCACGATAATGTCCTTGCTGGCTGGAGCGTTGCAAGAGGCAGTGTTGGCTCAGCCCACCTTGTCTCCTGACTCCCCAGTATGTTCATCAGAGGAGCTGAAGCACTTGGGGCTAATGCTCATTACCAGCTACATAGCTTTGGAGTTTTCTCTCATTGGAGATCACAGAAAATAATATTTAGATGAAAGAGAGGTCAAGTGAAGCAGTTGGTTATTAGATATTTTTAGGTGTCTTTACAGAATGAATTTTTGAAAGCGAGGGCAGTTTTATGCCTTGCTCCAGGAGCTCTGAAACACAGGCAGACTGGTCTTGTGAAGGCAAGGGAAACTCGGGGTGTATTTTTCCTTCCTTTCATATCTATCTGATTCTTAAGGCATCTCTGTAGGTACCGTTCTGTTTGTCATGTTTCCAGTGTTCCATCAGAAGAGGGAGTTCTGATGAGGCAGACAGTGGTAATAAATCCCCCACCCACCGAACCCATTTGTTCACTTACCAAAAGAAATACTTTATTTTGGGAAAGCAAGTATTTTAGGCTTTGTGTAGCAAAAACAGGAAGAAATATTTTCAGGTCAGATGTGTGACTTGTGATGATTTCTTGTTCTAATCCAGTACCACGCTATATTGTGATGAAGCTGGGGGACTGCTCCCAGTGATGCTTTGCTCCCTGGAATCCCTGAAAATAGCAGAGCATTTTCTTTTGCAGGCTGCAACGTGCCCATCTTGCCTTTCAGTCAAATTCCATTTTGCTTTTATTATCCTAAAATTGAGTAAGCAAGTTTAATTATCTCTATTGTGTTAAATGGTTTCCAGATCGGAGGTTAAGTGCCTCTAAGCAATAGGTAAAATAACGTTATCCATGTGCATCTCTTCGGCATATGGATGAGGGATGCTGTGTATTTGTTGCTGTGATGTTGTTATCTCTGTAGCTCATGTGGCCCGGAGACAGCGGGCTCAGAGTCCATGACTTGTGATTAGGGGTTTTGGTGGTGGTCTATCGTTGTTGTTGTTGTTGTTTGGCTGCAGCTGGAGAGGAAATACCTTAGTGTTGTCAGCTGAAATGTAAACAGAATGTCCATCGTCAATCAGGAGTCATTGAGGTTCATCTGCTCTTGCATTCTCTCATAACCACGGGAGAAGCAGATTAACGTGAAAAATACTGGTGCGTGCATGTGGTTTTGTGCATTTAAAGCTAACCAGATGTTTGAAACATCTTTCTGAAATACAGATGATGATGATATAATGACTCCATAGTAATAGAGAGCATTGGCAAGGGAGACATGAATATCCCTCAGTGTGGCATGTAGAGATGAACTCCTGATTCGTAGGCTTGGATGAGTTCAGGAAGTTCACAGGCTACCTAAGGACAAAAGATTTTTGTTCCAGGCGTGCACTCTGTCCTTGGTAACACACAACGCGGCTGAACTGAGAACATCTTCAGGTTATTTAATTTAAGAAAAGCCTCCGCTTGACGATCAACTTTGCGCTTGCAGGATGCCTCTAATCGAGAGGCTTTATACAACGTTTATTCTGCTGTGAAGTCCCTTGGGTGGTAAGTGGGTCAGAGGGATGTGCAGAGCTGGCTGTGGTCACCGGGATGGCAGAGAGCAGCGCTTGCCAGGATGGCAGCGGCAGGCTGTGCCCCCCACCCCGGCGGGCAGCGGTGGGCTTGGGACGCCTGACTCCAGGTGCCTTGCTGTTCATATGACGTGGTGCTCGCTTGATCCTCTAGCACAGAAAGAGGAAAAAGCACACGAAAACCAGACATGATGACTAGACTGATATGTTTTTTTGGCCTCTTACCTATAAGATTTTGAAAGCTAAAATGTGAATGGGAGGGAAATAAAGTGCTCTGGGGTGTAGGTAATCTGATACGGAGGCATTGGTCCCAGTTCCTCAGTAGGAACATTATTGTCTTCAGAGAAGCTGTGCATACGTTTCTTTTTATACCAAATGAAGATAGCAATTTCCTGCCTCGCTTATGTTTCAAGGCCATAGTCTGCCTCTGTCTTTTCCCCCGTTGCAGAAATTCATGGCAGCGTGAGGAATGCGGCATCTGTCAACACGTGCTGCAAGAGAAATACAAAAGCCTAAAACCAGGACTTGACAGGAGGTGGATGACTATGTTTTAAATAATAAAATACCCTTTCCTGTTAATTTTGTTTGGGTGAGCTACAGGAGGCGGGGAGGAAGGCTATAACGAATGCTGTGCTTTTGTGCTCGGAGGGCAGAGAACCGTGTCAGAAATGCAGCAGGTAACGGAAGGGTGTCAGTCTGGGGACGAAAGCAAAACATAGCCCCTGCGGTCCATGGCAAGGTAAATCTGGAATGATTTTGCTAAAATGAACAAACTTCAGCCGCGTTTAGTCTGGAGTAACTGCAGCTCTGTGTGCTTTCTAACCTTCGTTACACCTGCTTGCTGGTTTGCTTTTTTTTGGCTAGAACCCTGCATCTGTCCCTTTCGTTTCTTCTGCATCCACTTAGTAGTAGACCGAGATACCTGAAATGTTGGCACCTGTTTTCTGCCTCATGTACAAGTTTGAGGCACTATAGTGTCACTCTGATTTCTAACCAGTTACTTTACCACTAGATTTAATCAGAGTTTTTGGATCCATTTGCTTAAACCTTAAATACTCAGCTAAATTTGAATGGCTTATCCAGCCTGGGTTGGACCTGTGAGTCTTCTGAAGGTCTTTATGCCGCGTGTAGTCTCTGTCACCCCTGGTTTCTGCAGTACAGATACCCACAGCAAAAAGCTGTTGTTCTCTATGGAGTCAGCACCAGTCTTGTAATGTCTGAAAAATGATAATGTTGATAGTGGTAAGATAAATGGCTTGATTTTTCTGTTTTTAAAAAAAAAAAAAAGGTAACGCTGGTCACTGAAGCGAAGGCTCACCTAAGGTGTTTGAAGATGCTGATTTAATTGGCAGGTTTGCTTCTAGCTACACAGTTAATTCTCCAGAGAAAGTCTAATTGCTTGGCGCTAGCACAACAATTTTCATCTGCAGCACATGATTAATTTGTGCTGCTTTATCCCCTGAGCCTACAGAACAGTGCCCTCTCGTGTGCAGCACAGAGATGAGCTGGAAATGATAAATCCTCTTCCAAACTAGACACAATTTTTGGAGTGCCGGTAAGAAATTAAGATTGACCTGTTACCACATGTTGCTTTGCTCTTTTTTTCCTCCTAGTGTTCTATGTGGCATGATGGCTGTAGAGGCTTTTGTGTGCTGGTATTTCAAAATATGTAAATGAATGAGCACTTTTTTTTTATACTTGATAGTTCAAGACACTGAATGAATTTCTTTATTCTAGTAGGGGGGGGAAAGCCTAAAGGTTTCACCCGTTTTCCTGACTCTCGTGCTGTAGGTAGCATAGATTCTAGTGATTTGCGTGCAGATGGCAGCAGCTGGGCTCACGTGCCAGAAATTGGAGATTAAGGTGTAGAACGCAATTTCGGAATAGTCCCAACAGAAAAGATTCAACATGAATGTGTATTACACGTTGCTGGGGTTTTTTGCATCGTCGCTTGTCACTGTAGTGGGACTGTTTCAAATGCATAGTGAAGTTGAAGTCCTTGGTTTGCCATAGACCCTACAAATGAGGGAAACCTGTGTGCTCTCTCCTGTGCTGCTCTTTTAGCATCATCTTCCTTCTAGTCCCGGCCTGTTGCTATGCAAAAACCCAATCGTTTTGCTGGCTGGGCTCTGTATAATAAATTGCAGTCTCCGTATGGTAGCGATGGTCCCTGTGTTCTTCTGTCTCCATCTATTGTAGTATTTTACTCTTAGCTACTCTTTCAGCTAGCTAACAGTTTGTTCTCTTTCTACAGGGACTTACCTGAGTAAAGTTAACCCACCTAAAGCACCTAAGAGCTTTATAGAGGTGTTCTTTTTATGTACGGCTAGATATGAACAAATAAACTTAATTACAGACCAGTATGTATAATGCTGGCATGTGGATTAGAAACGCTGTAGTGCTTTTTGACTGGTGCTATAATAAAGGCGCCTACAAATTAACGTCCTTTGGACATGATGAACCGGAGATGACTGCATGCGGCGTGTACTTTGGTTACATCATGCTGCAACGGGCAGAGTGCTGTCGTAGAAGAACCTGTGCTGGGAGTCAACTTGGGTTGGGAGGGTGCTTGCTTTCTGAACATATTTAGAAATAATTAATCTAGGGGTAAGACTTAAACCTTTTATGAGGCTTATAACCTTGCTTCTCTGGTGCCTCCAAACTTTGTTGTAGAAGGAGAGAGTAGAGTCTGTCTTTTTTTTTTTGCTGTGTTATGGGAGTGTTTGTCTAGCTAGATGTTTGTCTAGCTAGATGTTTTTAATCTCTTATGAGGTGGAGGAATTAATGTTAAATAAACGTTAAGTTTGGGCACTTTCTAGAATTGGGTGTGTTTTGCCTGATTTTTAGGAAGGGTGATGTGTTTGGATGAAGGTTTTATATTTTGCAGTCGGGTTCCCTTTGAGCTTACTCCAACGGCTGAGATTCGATGTTCGGATCCAGGATGCTGCATTCAGCCAAGAGAAGTCACAAGGGGAATGGAATTGCATAAGCCAGAGATGTTGTCCACGTGGGTGAGCCTCTGGAGCGCACGGTCCCCTTCAGCAGAGCTGTGTGTGAGGTGCAGCATCTGCCCTTTAGGATCTCGCTGTCGAGCTGTGAGTTGCAATTGATGGCACTTCCCCACGCTTGGTCCCATTTCGCTTCCAGCAGACTTCTTGCATCAGTCACTGCTTATGAGGATGCAGCTTCCAGAGTGGTCCTTCTGATCAGTGGTTGGTAGCTCCTCTGTTCCTAGTGAGAGGAATACCTACCACCTCTTGCACCAGCTTGGTGGGAGAAACAATCGAACTTCTTTTTGGCCAAGATAACTGGAACAATAGAAAGCACCGCTCAAAGCACTGGCCTTGCAGAAAGCCTGAATCCAAACTGACTCGGGGTAATCTGAAGGGTTTTCCCAGAGTGCGGCTGCAAGTACAGGGCTGGAACCCCGACTGGCTTGTGGGTGTGTGAGTCTGCATGTGTCAGAAGTGGCAAATGGGCCAGGAAAAACCCACAGGAGTGATGGTGCTGTTCCCCAAGAAGATGCCAAGAGAATGAGAGGTTTCTCGGGGAGAGTGTTGGCTATGAAGGTAGGCTTGGAAATGTCTGCGAGGAAATTCTCCTTCTGTTCCTACTTGAGTCAGGGAAAAATGACTTTGCGTGCACATTTTTCAGTTAAACAGGAAGCTACTTGAGTCTTTCTCTTGGAAACCAGGCAAGAAGATCCCTGGGTATTAGCTAACCATGCAGGTTGAAAGGGCCAATACTGCACCTCTGATTCTTCTGCTTGTTACTTGACTCCCAGAGCCTTTGCTCTGAGCTTGCCATTGAATCCAAAGCAGAAGAGCGGTGCTAATCCCTCTGTTCAGACCAAGGGTCTGTGTACGTTGGAAGTGGTGCCGAGATCTTCAGATGGAAGCAGTGTAGCCCCCCGGTGCCCTTGCTGGGCGGCTGGGCTCATGCCACTGAATGCAGGGCGGCTCCATGGTGGTCTGGTGTGGTCCATGGTGGTCTGGGCTGGTCCAGCAGCGTGCAGGTGGCCGCTGAGGGCTCAGAGCTCTAAATTTCCTGCCTGTTACGCATGTAACACCAAAATTGTCTCCCCTAACGTTGCACTTGCACGCAAAGGCTGTAACAGTGATTCTGTGTTCTTATAATCCTTCTGCTCGGATAAAAATCAGATCTTAACAAATGTGAGCACATGAGGACTAAAGACTTTTATTACAATATCTTTTTAATTATCAAGGTGGGGAATCACATTTTACAAACTACAATAAATTGAATTTTATTATGGTTTGTGTGAGGACTTATTTAATAGTAGATTACACTAGACCCTAACAAAATTCTTTTTCTCTAAGGTTTATTTGTTGCTTGTTAAACTCTAGAAAAATGAGCTGTGAATTGAATCAGAGGGTTACAGATATAATCCAAATGATGGTTCGTATTTATGGTTTAGATTAGCCTAGTTTAATTCCAGATTGTGAACGCTTCTAACATCTGTGAAATCCAAACCAGGCAGTTACACTTTATTAAGATCTAGCTTCTACTACTTTCAATAGGTAATTTGTGAAGTCTCAAATACTGAATTATGGCTGTTTGGTTTGGAAGGAGCTTCACTTATTTTTCTCTTGTCTGTACTCATTGATAATCCTGGTGTTATGAATAACTCGGGGCTTCTGTGGAGCCTGCTGCCATAGGCAGGTATGGAGAGAGGATGGCTTTGGTAATGAGGAGCATCCACCCTAAACTAGTAACCACTGGGTTATTGCACCTCCTGTTCAGGGCTTGGCTTATTCCTGGTCCTTGTCACATTCTCCTGATGAGCAGCAACTCTATTCTTTGCCCCCTTCTCTCTTACGCGTTGTCCTTTGTCATGGAGACCATGGGTCCATTGAGTGACCTGTGAAAAGCCTTTTTTCAAGTTCATAGCTTTTTTTTTTTTTCTCTTTTGATGTTTATTTTTGTACGTGGAAGCTCCTGAAGAACTTCCAAGGTCTCTCTTTCCCAGTGTGAAAGATGCCTTGCACTGGTGTGCTTGGGCTGAGATGTGGCAGCGTTGTGTAGCTGAGAAGTTAGAGAGGACCCATCTTCTCTGATGAAAACAGTGGAGACTACCTGATGCTTAACAGAAGATGAGAATTTCTTATGCAGACCTCTCATGGGACCTTGGTATGGCCTAAAAGATGAGACTATCCCTTAAAAGACCCTCTCTTAAAGAAAGTGGGGACAGAACCATGGGACATGGGTGAAAGGAGATGCTCAGAGGTTGTATTTGTATAAACAAATGCATCGGAAGTGTTTGAATAGACTTAGGGACCTTAGCGTATTTTTCTTGTTAAATAATTGTGGTGAGTATGGTCCCTCAGTGCCTGAATTAGGAGAAAACTCCTGAAAGTGGAAGGGTGTCTGTTTAGCAAATATAGGTGTAGTAAATGCTAATGCGTTGGTGGTGGAGATTGGGACTGTAGTTGACCACAGTTGGAACTTGACTTGGTACTGATGAAAGAGGAGAGACTCAGGCTACGGCAAGGCTGGGTAACTGGACCAGAACGGCCCCTTCGTGCGAAGCAGCCAGCGGGACTTTGTGTTCTTTCTGAATAACGCCGAGGTTTGTAAAAAGCTTTTAACAGTTTATTCAGCTCTCGGTGATGAAAAGTTCCCCTCTCGGATTTCAGAGCGGTGGTGTCTTGCAAATAGCTGATTTATTCCCTGATTCTTAACAGTTTACGGTCACTGTGATGGTCAGTCTGTACAAAAAAGATGCTTGCAATTCTGGATGCTGCTGTTGCAGACAAAAATTTGCAAGCAAGTGTATACTGGATAACAATTTTTGTCTGTTGAGAAGATGCTGGTATTGGAGAGGGGGTCAATGTGCAATGCCCCCAACTTGCTCTGTGCGTTTTGAAACGCAGCAGATGACAAAACTGAGCCCTGTGCTAGATAAATGGGA
Source organism: Aptenodytes patagonicus (assembly GCF_965638725.1). Taxonomy (NCBI): domain Eukaryota; kingdom Metazoa; phylum Chordata; class Aves; order Sphenisciformes; family Spheniscidae; genus Aptenodytes; species Aptenodytes patagonicus. The sequence goes on along the minus strand of NC_134959.1, from coordinate 2,303,060 downwards.
AGACATAGGTTAAACAACGTTGCAGATACAGCGGGGTGCCAGTATGATCAGGTTTATACTTCCATTTTAATTCAATTCCTTAGGAAAAATTTGGAAAAGAAAAGAAATCCAATAAAACTATAAAAATGGCAGACATTTTCTGGCCCAATGGCTACAGCAAGCATAGATGTTTTAAGATATTATTTTCATGTGCATGTAGTCATCTTAGAATTCTGGAAGGCAACAGTTTGTGACTTATAATCAATTATTCATCCTTTTTTATTACCATAATAATTGCTTTTTATGGTTACCCAAGTGAATGCTATTATGAAAGCACAGGAAAACCTATTAATTCTTTTCCAGGATTTTATAGTATTTAGTTTTTTCCTAGAGTTTTCCCATTCTGTAGATTTTTGATGTTATCGGAAAGCAAAGCGTTTGTTCTCTTCTAAGATGAAAGTCTCTAAGCACACTATTTGGTGTATTGTGCAACAGCATTGCTATTTGCAGAGCTAGAACATGAGAACAACTTAGCTAGGGAAAGTGCCGGTCTCTGCAACGATCGCTGGATGCCTCTTCCCTGCCTTTTGGTCCCAGAAGCAGTATGGATTCTGGGTGTGTTTCCATTAGCCTCGTGTAGGTACATAATTGATTTGGATAAATATCTCAAACAAGGGTTGGGTTCTTAAAAAGAAGAAACACTGACTTGTGCCAGGAACAAATGGAAGTAGACTGGAATTCAGGATTTTTCTTCTTCAGTAGGGGGAGGTTCTAGTGCTGTTTAGTAGGAGCCCCCAGGGCCCAAACTCGTGCAAATTTTAATGCAGAGGCTGTGTTTAAACTTATAAAACCCCATTCACAACCTGGTTATCTGGGGTACTGAAGGGCTGGACCCATCGCCGGACCCGTCTCGTGTTCATTTGTTTTTTCAAAACGAGTAATTATTTAGTAGATCAGCAGCTCCTAGTGCCATTTATTGCCATATCTTTGGGAAGTTACTCTGCCTCCACAGCGTGGAGAGCATGGTCTAGGTTATTGCACTGGGGTGCAACTGGGGTGTGTAATAGCTCTGGATTTGGGGTTAAAAGCCTCATGAAACGTCATTGGACTGGCATATAGCTTCTGGTATTAGAGGCTAAGGAAGTATGAAGAGGATGCATGACTCTTTCTTCTTGACTCTGTGTCTTACTTTTGATGGGCCGAATCTCATTTAATGCAGTCTTCACTGTTGCATGTAATGCTAATTTGGTTTATAGCTAATGCTCAGTCTGTGGAGCACTGACCTTTGCAATGAAGTGGGACTGAACACAGGGGAATCTCTGCATAATCAAGTAATAACAACCTTGGACCTCTTTCATGCCTACAAGTCAGATTGAATAAAACTTCCGGAGCTGGCTGCTTCTATTCTATGCTAAAACAGCGCTTAAGAAAATTGGTTGCTTGTTTTGCACATTTGGGTCTCCTTAAAGCGAGCCTGCTGGATGTATGCGTGCAGTTCTTGTATGACACCAGACAGCGATGAGATGTTAGACTGTAAAATGATAATAAACGCCCAGCACAGCTGGGAGGTTGGAATTTGGTTCATCCTGTATGTCTCTGATTCACAGGTCTCCCCTGCTGCAAGCACGGGTTTTGACCCAATGTAAATCCGAGAGGTCACAGTTCAGCAGTCTAGCTAAGCACATTCCTAGGTGAAAGCGTGGGACTAACCTTCTGTCCAGGGAGACTAGTCTCATGCTGAAATAACATGAATTGCTGAATTGCAGCCTGAATACCTAAGAAAAAATATTCTCCAAGAAACCTTTCCTTTGGAGCTTGTTTTATACCATACGTCTATTTGGCTTCTAAGTGCCCTAAGGGTTGGGAACGTGTCATCTTCTGGGGGTTGGGCAGAACCAGATCACTGCTTAACACAGCCATAATCCTGTCGTCTCTAGTTTAGATCATGAGCATTTCGGAGAGGGAGCTCCTCTTTCTTTTCTGTGTTAGCAGAGCACGAAGAGCCCTGTCAATGCTCAGTAAATCCAACAGCCTCCTGGGAGTTGGCCTGTCTATTAAAGTGCTTTTCTGCTTTACGAATGGTGGAAGAACTGCAGTTTATAGTAAAAAGGAAAAGTGTGCAAGAACAATAAGGTATCTTTTTATGTTATGTATCATGTGGTGCAAGACACATGCACAGAAGAGCAATTAAAAAGGCTTTGCTTGGGTGAGGTTTGAAGGAGACTTTCTGGTGAGTTTTGAAGACATGTGACTAACCAGTCAGGTGAAGAAACCTAAAATTCCTTTTGGTTTGGAGGAGGTGTAGAGGAGGAGGCTCTTTTGCAAGGAGAGAGGATTGTCGGGGGGGTGGGGGAGGAGCAGGAAGAACTGTAGGCTGGATATAAGGCAAAAAGAGGGAAGGATGGCCAAGGCAGTAATGATGGAACATGTCCAGAGAAGTGATCCAAGAATGAGGTAGGAAACACGACCCTCCTACCTGTGTTTCTCAGCTGCAAGATGCAATATTTCCACTTGTGATTGGCGCACAGTGGGGCAGAAAGTAGCATCCTGGCATGAAGGTGACGCGTCTTTCGGTAGAAGCTCTGGGAGTTTTGCGAACTGCCAGTGAGTGACATGTTGAAATCTTGACATACAGAGTGCTTATGATCTAGGCTAATTACTGACTTGATGCCAGTCTGTATGTGTGTCCTTCCAAGAAATAACGTCATTCACGTTGGCACTGAAACGAGAGCTGCAGCCTTTAACAGGCTTTTGAGAGAAAAACACAAGTGTGATATTAAACTGTATATCTAAGAATGGTCTAGCCACACAGCTTAGTTTGGATGGAGCAGTCTTGGCAACTGCGTTTACCTATGGAGATTATTCTACCATTTTCAAGCATAGGTAAATGTGATTACCAAGACGTTATTCTCCGTGGTACACCAACAGAGGCAAGAGCCATACACGGTACATCCCAAGTCAAATAGCTTCCCCCCCCCGCCCCCTGAAACCAGGCCCCTGAGGACATCGTATGCCAGAGTTTTAAAATGTTAATTCTAAATAATAATCAACACTTGTTAAGAAATCAGTGGGCTTCTGGCTAAAATTGAAGGAAACTTTTCAGTAATGTAGTTCATAGATTGGAAGATACGGCTTTGTTAAGGCAAACCTGTCTGTACTTGTAGAAATCTTCTTGTGTTACACAACACACATGCAAATACACAATTTCTGCCTTTCTCGATGCTCCTCTTTGTGTAAATGATTGAGCACCACCTTTTCTCCTGCTGTGCTCTAACTTTCTAAAGGTTGACCCTCCTGTATGTGATTTGAACCTGGATTTCCATTAGCCGATTAAACAGCCTCCTTATGAGCTGGTCGGGAGTGGTCAGGTTTTTAGTTTCATGGAAATACTTGAAAGATCTCGAGTTCTTCCTTATGTGGAAGGGACAGCTTCAAAATGGTTCTAGTACATCTGCATTCACAACATACTGCTGGTGAATGTGCTGACTTGTAGTCCAAAGCTTCACTTCTAGAAAACCGATAATGCAGAAGTACTGAGTGCATGCAGAGTCTCCTTCCCATGGTGTTTACTCCCTTCCTCTTTCACGCCCAGCAAATCCTGGGTAAGGGCACTACCTGATGTTTTATGATGCTTCTAACTGGGCCATTCATTTCCTTCTTGGTCCTGCCTCCATCAGTAGACCAGCAGGACTGGAAGATGCAGTAGCCTTTTGGCCATCTGGTTTCAGTGTTGGCTTATTTTCAACTTTGACGTGGCACTGAAAGAGAGCGCTGCTTGGGTGCTAGGAGGAAGCTGAAAGCAGCTAATAAAAGATGAATTCTTGACTGACAAATGCCAGGTAAGCCACAGTAAAGAAATAATTGGAGCTGCTTCTACAATTTTTCTGTTCTAAGTTTATTATATTAATCGGGAAGAAGTACTTAAACTTCTTTGTGGTTGTTCAATGTAGCCTTTGGCACCGTACGCAACAGTGGTCAAAAAAAGCAAACAGAAGTGTTAAGAGGCATACAAAACACATGGAAAATATCTTGCCATTATATAAATCGGCTGAATGCCTGTGCCTGAAATGTTGTCTTCCATTCTAGCAAATTCATCTCATAAAGGAGGCAGCAAAATAAGAAGGAATTCAGAGGCAGGAGAAATGAAAAGGGTTAGCATTTTAATATTTTGGAGCTGTTTCCCCATAGTGAATTTTAAAGTCATTGGAAGGAGTATAAAGCAAGGAGATAAGTTGACTTAAATGTTCTTTCTGAGAATATGCAACAAAAGAGATGCTCAGTTAAAACTGAAAAATCAGCAAACTAGATTGCCAGAAGATGTTGCGTACCTTGCAGAATCACACTCTGACGTAAGCTCCACAGGTTGCCTCTGAGATAAGACTTAAGACTCAAAAAAACCACCCCAAAAAAAACCCAAAAAAGAAGCCACCCTGGAAAACCCCACAACTAAACAAATACCCAAATATCTATGAGTAAAAATACTAAGGCAGTCGGAATCTAATGAATCAAGACGAACGAAGGGTTTTATTAAAGAAAATATGTAGTTTGGGGTTTTTTTTGGTTTGCTGTAACAATTTGGAGGACTTTCTTCTTCTTCGCATGGGGGACGGAGGCAGAGATGCTTGTTGTGCGTAGGTGAAGCCAGTACAAGAGAGATGGCGGTAACTCTCTGGCATTTTCTAGCAGTTTCAGGAAAAGATATTTTTACCTTTGCGATTTCTTCTGTGAACCAGGGTTTTGAGTGCAGGGCAGACTTAGGGCTTTTGGGGGTGAAGAATCCCATAAGCTGTGGGCTTTCAATGCAACCTCCTCTCTCCATCTTCCAAGGAACATGCTACCTCTTATCTGTCCCCTCTTATCCATTCTTCTACTTCCATCATCTTTCATCTGCCCTTAATTAACTTTTCCCATTCTGCTGAGTGTACGTACTCCTGAGATTAACGTAAGAGGGAGTGCAAAGTTTCAAGAGAATTGAAAATCAATTTTTCTGTCTTCATGTACCTGTCAAGGATTGAGTGCCAAGGCTGGAATTTGTCCTCCGATAGCTGATGGTATCACCTCCACCTAAATCACCTTTCTAGCACTGCTTAAGATATATTAGCCTTAGCACCCTGGCTGCAATCCAGTTCAAGTACAAAGCTTTTGGTGAAACAGGGAAGCGGTGTCTGTCTGTTAGAGTAGAGGGGCTGAAGTCAATGCCAGCTCCTCCACGTCTGGCAAAAATGTGGTCGTGGAGCGAGAGGAAACAATGAATGGTCAAAACTCCTGGGTCCTCGTCTCTGACGAAAGCTAAGCCCTGGCATTTATAAAAAGGATTGAGCATCGGGGCCCTTGAGATAAACTTATTCTGCTGCTGATCTATGTGATTGGGGAGGGGGGGGGGCCCTGCTTCTACATCTAATCACTTGCAGGCATGTGATTACAACATTAAATGATCATGGACTAGGTCAGTTTTTAATTAGCTGAGCCACATGATAGGCTTTCGCAGTGCCAGCAAACTCTTTCCTTATTGATGTCTAGTCTGATGTTACAAAATAGCAGCTGTGCCAGTGAAATCATAGATTTATAGGTTAAATCATGTTGTGTAGCAGATTGTATTTCCCAATCCCAAGCTGTTTTGCTCTGATCTGGATGGGACACGGTGGGTCTAAATTTCAGCATGCAGCAAGTCTCTCTTTTTGTTCAATGTGTTGTGTAGAATGCAATAAATAAGAAGAATAATGCTCCAAAGTGCTTGGGAAGTTAGAAACAGGGAACCATGGCCGTTACAAGGACTCACATGATACTGTGGTCCAGTGGAATCAAATGCCGTTGCTGATTGAATCACATGTTTTTGTACTAGTAACAACCAATACACCCCTTTCCTCCCCAGCAGGACTAAATATAGTCCCGAGAAACTCCAACCAGTGAGGACTGGCACCAGATTGTGACTTTTCCACAAGCCCTGTGTAATGGCCGGTATCCGACCGTACTGTTCCAGGAGCAGATGGCAGAGCAGGCTGCACGTTTCTGAGTCAGTCAACTTCCCCCTTTCCCCTTCCCTGCAAGGAGGGACGTATCCTGTGCTGGCTTTATGCATCGCTTTGCATCCGTCATCTTGTATTGGAAAGAGCAAATGTATGACTTTGGTTTTCCTGGCCCACACGTGGAAGATAACAGTCCCCCCGTTTCTCTCCCTGCTAAGTGATGGGGGTGGAGGAGATGGTCCCCCAGTAATTAGACGGGCCGTGACCCTTCCAACTTTAGATGCAGAAATCTGTTTTCCTAAATGTACATCTTGACACTCACGCGCTGTACACATGCTCTGCCCTTGACCCCTGTTGCATGCGAACTATAAAAGTTTTCCATTTATTTCCTGGAGGTCTGGAGATTTCAAACAATGCTGTCCCTTTGAGCCATCCAGGTCTGGAGTGTATTTAAGTGCCGAAGTATAGCCAAGTTTGAACACACTGAGATCTCTCAAAAATGTGCACGTGAGCAAATCTTTCCTTATCGTACTCTTCTCCTGAGCCAAGGAAGAAGTCCCTGGTGATGCTGATCTCCAAGCCGGGGCACACTCTGGGGAGGGTTTAATTTCCCCTGAAAGTCTGGTGCTGATCACTTGTGAAGTCAGGGCTTCCAACCTGTTGTGCTGTTGATGGTTCATAAATTCATCAAATTTTGGGCTCAGAGACCACTAGTATGATGATTTTTTTATGTTTCCCCTGTAAGATAGGCCATTTAATTATGGTTCTTCAGTTGTTATATTTTATGTGCTTTTTTCCTCACTTTTGTAATTAGGTTTAGCCTAGTTCGTTTATGCCTTGCTTTCTGTCAGCCTGGAAGCTCATTTGATTAAACCTGACTTGGAGCCAGGGCCACGCTGCCCGACGCTGAACTTGGGCACTTTCCTGCCCTAAAGAGGAAGGGAGGAGTCTAGTACAGACCATTTACCCACAACTATTGCCAGTTACTGACATTCGCTGTTACCTTTTCAAAGGAGATGTGCTAAACGAGGAAGCTCTGCATTGCTCTTTTGAGTTGGTTCACCTGCAATTTTGATTTGAGCTTCTCAGGATCCAAGATTCACTGTAAGAAAAAGTGCTTGTGTATGGAAGTTTGTCCTGTATCTCTGTTAATTTAATACTTGGGGATTTTTCCACAGAAGTTTTGTTTTATGCAAAGCTGAGTTACACTGCCTAAGACTCGGTAGCTGACTCAAGGATTAAAGTTGTGTTTTATGATCCTGAAGTTGAGCAAGGTTTTGGTTTTTGCAGAGCTAATTAGCTGATACAGAGTTCTGTGCTAATGCAACCTGTTGCCTCCAGTTTGCTCCGATCTAGTCCAGGTGTGTGTGCCTTGTGCTAGGTGCCTTCACCGCCTTGGTGGCAATGAAGGAGAGCTGAGGAAGGGCTGCTTGGTTGTAAAGTCCTTTCTCCTTACTGTTCGCTTCCTGAAGATTTGAAGTCCCAAGTCTGCCCTTGCCCTTTCAGCTATGCTCCTGGATAAGAGGAACCTGCTTATCAGCCTGCTTTGGGGATATGTTTTTGCAGAAAAACTGTACGTGGCTCCGTGCAGGGCAGAGTTTGGTGTGTGCAAACTCTGTGGATGACTGTTCCCTGTCCAGGATAACAAAACCTCACTTCCATCCCATTTAGCTTTAGACCCTCTGTAGTCAATGAGTAGAGGTGGGCATCTCCAAATCTTGATTTCAGCCCAAGTAAGATCTGAATTTATTTTTTTTAGACATCTACAGTAAACGAGTTACAGAAGATCACTAAGAGCAACTGGACTCCTAATTTAGATACTGGTGTGGGTTATGTATGTAGACCTCTTCCTTATTCTGGAGGTCCATTCATCTGTTTTACTGAGCCTGGAGTTTTGGAGCATGGTGTGATAGTGGATAGGAGTCTATAGCTGCAGATGTTTTCCCAAAGGCAGCTTTTCAGCAGTTATTTTTTTGAAAAGCACGGTGTATGTGTGCGTGCATATACATTGGTATGTTACTGGTGATCATACAGACTGCGGCAGCTGGGGGATAAATAACAAAAGATGTGTGGTCAAATAGCTGGTTGCGTGGCCATGCGGTTTAATTTTTAGAAAGCCATCTATTCTGGGCTTACCACCCAGCGACATTGTCACTGTGCCTTGCAGAAATCATCAGTTTATTGCTTAAGTTTGTCTGAGCCGGGGCCGATAGGATGGTCTGATTCTTGCTGCAACTTTCCTAGGGCGTAGCAATCTTGTTATGTTATGGAAGTCTGTAGGCAGATAGCTGCTCCTACTGGGCTGCCTGTAGGTCTGGTGGAGGAGTCTCCATTATGGAAGGATCCGAGCTGAAGTCGGCTCGTGGTGCTTACCAGGGAGAGGTGGCTTATTTTGTTGGAAAATTTGTTGGGGTTTGCGATGTGTGTGGAGTCCGAGTACCCAAGGCTTGTGCTTGAATTACAGGAGCAACAATGGGCTAAGGGAAGGGCTCCGTCCAGGGTGCTCTGCATACTAGGGGTAGGAGATGTTCTTGCTTTCCTCTTAGATGGGAAACCAGAACAGCGCGAAAATCTGCTGCAAATCTAGGAAGTGAACCTAGGTTATCTGAGTCTTGCTCTGTTGCTTTGGCATTTTCTGTTGAATGGGCTGGCACAAGCTTGACTCTTAAAATTACTCTGGATTCCTGTAAAGTTTGGGAGTTTGTGGTTACGCGAGGCGCTAATGGGCATCACAGAGTCGTTTCTTAGCGCGTGTAGTGCAGGCTGTTTCATCAAAGCGACAGCAGCCTGCTTGTGAGACGGGTAACTCCGAGGTACTAGCGTGACTTGTGGACTTTCCTCATCTTTCCTTGCAACACAGCTGACTGGTAGGTAGCCAGCTAGCCCCGCGCCTCCTCTGCTCAGCGGTTTTGGACACCATTGTTTTGGGTTTGTTTTTTTTTTTGAGACATGGAGATGCTATAAGTACTGCTAACGGCTTCGATAGGGCAACCGCTCGTCGGGCTGAGTGTGAAAATAACGGACAACTTCGTGCTGGTAAGTTGATGTGGGAGATTCTTGGCTGAAAAGAGTGGCATAAACATAAGAAAGGTCCTACAGAAGGAAATATTGTAAAACCAACTGTAAAACTACTGTTGATGAAATGCAGCCACCGGCATTCTCCTCCTCGCATTTTTGTCAGGGAAGGCACTTGCGCGATCAAAATATATTCAGTTTTGCCTGTGGGGATGAATGAAGAGCAGAATTTGGGAGAAATTCTGGTGATTCTTTTTTTTTTTCTAGGACGCTTGGGGTTATCCTTCGATGTTAACGGCTATTCTGCCATAGAGCTCAGTGCTTCTGCAAAGGTTTCAGTGACGTGTTAAATTCAGATATATGTATGAAACAAGATATAGTTCCCACAGGGAGGTTTTCTTGTTTCAGGACAATGCCAGTGCCTTTCATGAGAACATGTTCTTTTCATCATCCTGCCTTCCTTTTCTTATCACTACTGGCTTTGCATGTGAATTCCCAACAACAGGAGAAGGCTTGGGAGCTCCGATCCCGGTCGTATCTATTCCAAGTGTTTTTGAACATGCCAGTCAAGAAGGTACTGTAGCATAGCATAATATGAAATATTTTGAGTGTCCTGCTGTAGGTCTTGCCTTTATAAACAAAAGCCATTCCAGAAGTTTTGCAAGGATTGATAGGATCAGGATGTATTTGTTAGCAGGGAGGGCTGGCTGAGCTATAGCAGTTGAAACTCGCCCTCAATGTGAAATGGGAAGCTGAATCTGTTGGGTTCTGTGTGTGGCTGTGAGGGAAGAAGGGCTTAAAAATGAGGAGAGACTTCTCGATTTGAGATACATTTTCAGAATAAAATGTTACGTGTTGCGGAAGTGATTTGGGATGTTCTAATGGTATGCTACCTTGATTTTAGTCTTAATTAAAAGAACGTACCCAACTCTTAGATGTGCAGGCACATACATGGGGTGTAAAGTGAAATGGAACACTTCAGTTGACCTGAAATGAAGTTTTTGGGTTGTTTTTTGTTTTTTTTTTTTTTAATTCCCCCCCTCCTCCCCGACTTTGCTGTTTCTTTGCAGAAAGCTCAAGGTTTTCAGTTTGTTTTTTTCCTGATCAGGAATAAAACCATGGTTCAAAATCTGAATGTCTTCTGAGATGGACCTTACCTTCTCTGCAGTGCTGGACTTCTGCTTGGATCCAGCTTTAGCAGAGCAGCCCACAGCTGGCTGTCGCCGGCGCCGATGGGAAGTTTACAAGGGTTTGCAGCTGCACCTGTTCAGACGGCTGCCCTGAGTCCGTTCCAAAAGTCTCTGGTTTTAGCTCCAGGGGTGGACGCTACAAATCATGAGTAGCTTTTGTATTATGGTTACACCAAGGAATGCTGATCATGAACTCAACTCCCTCAGTGGTGGGTATGCTGTATGTCTCTCAGCATCCAAGGCCTCAGAGTCTGAATGCCGTAGGACCCCTTTGGGTACCTAGCCTAGTTGGAGAAAGCAAGAGTACAAGCACGATAAGGTATGGTGTGGGTGGACATACCTGAACAGGCTTGTTTGAAATGGTGCTGCTGTGCGGATATTGGAAGAGCTTCATCCCAGGACATCTTTCCATTGCCCTTGTTGGGATCAGACCCCGAGCCCTTGCAAGGATGAGAGCAGCTCGCCCGCTTTATGCAACTGAAATCCCGCTCTGGTTTCTTGGTGTAATGTCGACACACCCTTTTTTATTAATGTGAGACCCTTGGGGAAGGGAGAAGTTGATGGGGTGGGGACCCCTTGGTTTAGCTCTGCCAGTTCCACACCCACTCTTCAGCTGGTCTGCTTGCGATCATCGTTCTGGGGAGCAGCAGACCAGGTCAATTACTCCATAACAGCTCCATCTATGACTCTTCGGTCATGCAGCTGTATCAGAATTACAACAAAAACAACCCCAGTTATCCTAGTTGGATGTGAAAGCAGATGCGTGTTCCATGAGAAGCGGTGATGCCAGAACGTGGAGGTCAATGTTGTTCAGTGTTTTTTGGCAAAAGAAAAACCTATCGTATGGAAGCTGGTGCCTGGGGAATCTACATGGAGCGGCAAGATGAGCTCTGTGCACGACTGGAGATAATGGTGCTTGGGGAGGTGATTGAGCCAGGGAATATTGGAGAGCGGCTCTGCATGGCTGCCAGCAATCCCCCCCCCAAGCCCAGTGGCCACCCTTCTTCGTGATGAAGTCATTGGAAGCAACAAAACCATTTATCCAGGAAGCCAACCTGCCTTCAGAAGGCCTGAAGGCAATAGTGAGTTTCTGGTACCTCTGGGGCTGTGTTATAAGTAGGTATTTGTATTCTTGGCCATCTGCAAATACGGGTGCTGGTGATACTGCCTCGTTCTGTCTCCGATCAGCTCAAAGTTGCCAAGTTTCTTTTCTCTCTTTTTTTTTTTTTTTTTTTCGTCCCAGTGAAAGGCTTTCAGCTCTTCTTTCCTGGAGAATGAGGTGCTTAGTGCTGTGAGCAACACATGAGCCATCCCTACAGTAACAGACCCGCATCCAAGGGGATATAGTCAATGTGTTAGTACATGTGGAAAAATCCCCCGGAGCTTCCAATTTACCCTAGAATTACTAAAAACAAAAAGTAGAGCAAGTTTTGTTCATGAAACTGGAAAACACCACTGATAATATCTTTTCAGGGCTATTTCCAACCTTCCACGTTAAAAGATGATCTCAAAGTACCAAGTTTTGGGTCTGGGTTTGCAGTTTTCCAGACTTTTGGGACTCGGAGCAGCAGAGGGATGTGGATTTGAAACAATCTTTTGGCTTCTGTTGCACAGAGACTAGCATGGTAAGAGTGACCAAACCTTCAGCAGCAGGAGGGACCTGGGAGCTGATGGAGATGAGACACAAGCATGGCAAGTCGGAGCCAGTCCTCTTCTCCTGGAGAAGTATGAAGCTGACTGTGCAGGTGACGGTCAGAGCCCCATCGTAACGGTCTGTAATACGGTTTCGATGAGGTTTGCACTTTGCTCTGAAGAAATCTGCAGCTTTTCATTGTCACTCCCAAGAACTCGATCCATTCTGAAGAGCAACAATACATGGAAAATGGAATATTTTGCTTATTAAAGTAACTTGGAGTTCCAGCTCTGAGGTTGGCAACCAAACCTCAGAGAGGCTAAGGAGCTGGAGAGCACACCGCTCCCCCCTTCCAAAAGAAACCTCAGTGTGTGCCAGCACTTTTATTTATAATGTTAAAATAAGTTGAGTACATTAAAAGGTATTATTGAGGGAGCAGGACTTAAAATATATCATTTTTATGTTATTAGGCTGCTCTAAGTGAGGTGTCCTACTGCAAGCAGATAATCTGTCCCTCTGCCTAGATTCCACACTGGAACTTACTGGAAGCTTTTCACCGCAAGAATCTGTGCAAACTGATTATTTTCAAGAAAAGAAAAGGGAGATTGAGGAAAATAATATTGAAAGACACAACCTCAAACCACGGTGGAGAAATTTCCTGACAGCAGTTCAATGTCTCATGACCACCTGATCGCTCCTGCTTATATTAGGGGTTTTAGCAGATGCCCATAGGGGAGCTCAGCTGGCGGGGAAGGGTTTGGGGTGGGGGCCGCACCTGGAGCTGGGGCTGGCTGCCCCCCTTCCTTCTTCATTCCACCCTCTTTTTTTTTTTTTCTTCTTCTGTAGCAAGGGAAATCCTGAAGGAATCCAGACGTTTTGAGAGCATCAAATAATCGTGTTGACCTTTGCAAACTGTTCCATCATGTTAATGTCCTGTGGTCTGAGCTGCGACACGAGGAAGCGCTGCTCTCTGGGAAAGGACGTTGGCATAATAAAGGTGTTGCAATGAAAGCCAGAATAGGCAGCCAGATGCTCGGAGGAGGAGAGAGGGAAGATGTACTTACCACATCCTATCCGCGGGAGCGCTGAGCATCGGGCTCGCAGAATATTTCATGTCAGAGGAAGATCTCTGTGTCCAGCTGAATTCCCCGCAGCGAGGAATTTCCAAGGGCTAATTTTTCACCGTGAAGTGCATATGGTTATTCAATAAGCACCAGGGGTTGTGTGTGCGCGTGCGCCCAGTTTGACAGCTCTGCTCTCCTGCATGCACAGCTGTTTGTGCAATGCACATACGTGTGTGTGGATGGGAACACGCGTGTGCATGCTGTTACCCTGCTGTAATACCAAGGAGTTGAGCTCGTCTGGCAGCTCCTGCTGGAAAGGTGGCCCAGGGCTGTGGCACATAAGCGGGTGCAGGAAAGAAAACGTTCCCCTCAGGGACGGAGGGGAGGACCACAGGCCATACGGTGGATTAATCCTTGTGTATTTGCCCATGCTCACGCTCATCTCTGCAGGTGGGTGCAGAAGCCTGAATATAGCGATGGTCAGAACTACCGCGATAGCTGGCTCAATCTGGCAGGAATAGCTTAAAAAAAGCAAGAAGAGAGAACTTATATTGTACCTAATTTGGTCAGAAAGGAGTTAAGCCGTAGCCAAATGGAGCCCACGAAATTATAGAGATGAGCAAAACGAGATGCAAATTTGTATAGTCCAGGGATGATTAGAAAGTGCATTTCATTTGCCCGAGTTTTTGGGAGGAGGGCTGGGGCAGGGGGAGAAGCGATGGACGTAGTGAGCAGGGGCGCTGGGGAGGTGGTTCTGGTTTTGATCTGCTTCTGGTGCAGGCTCGTCTGACTCTTTCTCCAGACTTTCCACATATCTGAATCCCTTAGGAGCTAAGAATAAACTCGAAGGTTTTTAGCCAAAAAGGGCTTTTCATGTGAATGTTAAAGCTTAAGAAGAAAACCGTCTTTCATCTTTAACTCTGAATCTCAGTAAGGCATTTTCAGGGAACTCCAGTACTGTACGAGTTGGATACTGGAGGGGAAAACTGCTTAGGTGATGGAGTGCTAAAACTTCCTATGAAGGCTCTTTGGATGATCTCTATATTATTAAAAGCGTTATTTAGTGCTATCACGGAAGTGCCTGGAGGCCATGGCTGGGATCTGTCATGCTGAGTGTGGTGCCCAGGCAGAACAAGAAACAGAGTGTAAGCAGAGGAAAGTGCAAACGAGGTAAAGGAGAGCTGTGGCGTGAGAAGGGAGGCAAGGGCAGGGGAGGAGTAGGCAAAATCACAGCGGAAAGCACTGCCTGGCTCGGGGTATCCAACACCATGTTTCTCCAGTCTCCGGGACTTTTCTTATAGCTTTGATGCCTCGCAACTGCTGCAGCTGTAGAAAGGACGCATCCTTCTGGCTCGTCTCAACTCAGTCCCGTCTGAAAACTACAGACACCAATCTCAAATATTGCCGACACCCAACAAATGTTTCAGTCTTAGGGAATATCAAAACAAAACATTGCTGGCGATGCTCTGACGTTTTAAGTGAGATGGGATGTGGTGGTTTGCAGCTGTAAATAAATGGCTTCGGGAAATTTTCAGACCACTTATGTGCGCGGAGGTCAAGGGAAGTCATGAACATAAACTAAGCAGCAAAGGGGAATCAATCCATTAAAATCTGTTTGTCTACAAGGGGCCTGTGCTCCTGCAGAAAGGATTCTTTGAGTTTTTTCCCTCTCAAACCACATCACGCCTCCCTTTGATGCTTTCAGCCACTGCAGTTTGCCTACAGCAGCAAACGGCTATGAAAAGGATGCTGCAGGCGGGCAAAACCGCCAGCTGCAACCAGCTTGGGGGCTCTGCCAAAGGGTGAGCAGACCCCAGAAAATGGATTTAGCTCCTTGGCGGAGGAGCCGTGTCCGCGGCTGGGTTTTCCAGGTGTGCACGTGGCTGCTGCCAGCTCAGACGGGGAACACTGTGCTGGCTCTGGCCAGTGCTCTGAGAGGACATGGCTGCTTGGCTTGTGCCCTCTCCCCTTGGCAGCACTGGAGGGAGCTGCGGTGGCTCTCTGGGCAGTGCTGCTTGGGTAGTCCTGAAGCTCGAGACAGCCGAGCAGACAGAGGAAGCAGCCAGATGCGGGGCTCCTTTGGGAGCCAGTGAGTCGGAGCAAGCATCGCCGGGGAGGTGGGTGAATTGGGATGGGCGACTTCTCAAAAGCAATGGCTTGCAGAGCTGGTAGAAATGAGACAGTGGCCTTTACGTAGGAACTGGGGGTAGTATCCAATGCTTTATCCATCCTGCAGAATTAAATTGCCACAGCTGCTAGCGATGCTCCTTAGTGGAGCTGGTCTAGTTCAGCTATAAAAGGTTTGTGCAGACTCTGCACTTGCTAAAGCTTCATTTGTGGTGGGCCTATGTGGGGTCATTTCAGCCTCTTGCAGCAGGTGTATGGCACATGGAGGAGCTCAGAGGTCCCCCACGTGGGGCTCAGGGCCCCTGGGGGCAGGGGGTGGAGGTTCCCACCAGCACTCAGCCCAATTGCTCGAGCTAGTGCTGTGCCCAGAGCTTTGGCTTGAGCTATTTCCCATAAAATACTGGAGTGGAAAATAGGATTTTTCTAACTGTTAAGACCAAAAACTCCCTTTGGGAGATGAGAATCCTTCTGTGCCCCCAGCCCCTGCCATCAGCAGCAGTAACAGTCCCCTGTGGTCAGACACACCGTGATAGCTGCTGCTGAGGCATGTACCAGCCTGGATCCCAGCTTGCTGCGTGGGTGAATGCATGCAAAGGGCGATAGGAATGAGGGCCGTGTTTCAGGAAAGCAGGCCAGCACGTGTTCATCTTTATTACCTTGCCACATTCTTGTATACAAAGTAATTTTTTTTTTTTTTCTTTTATTCTCCCCACCCCCTCCGCCCTCTGAAATCAGCACTAGTTACTAGCACCAGAACAAACAAGCAAGCTGTGCTGGGACTACCTCCGACAGCTCTGATAACGCTGGGGCTCAGTGCACAGACTGCAAGTCGCAGGGGTTGCTGCAATATAAATACCTCATAATTAGCTTGCAGCGTGGATTTTATTTGAAAAAAAAAAAAAAATTTTACAGCTCTGAAATCATTTGACTAATTTTTTGGCCCGGAGGAAGCACGCAAGGAATTCAGGAGGAGAAATTGCCTTTGGTACCAAGGCGAGCGTTTAAACAGGGCACAGATGGACACTCGCTGCAGGAGTGGCAGCGGGTTAAGAGGCCGATGTCCCTGGCTGGTTGGTGGCAGCTTACTGTCCCCTGAGCTGAGCTGGGGGTGCAAATTAGCTAGAAGCACCTCTGGTGAGGATTAAGCCACTCTAGCTGAGTCAGCACTGCAGCTGGTGAGCCGTGTTTGTGGATCTCGTAATGGGACTCAGATGGGGAGATGGTAACGTGCAGCTGGAGGTGAAACCACCATCCACCATGGCAGCTACCTCAGCAAAAGCCTGGCCCGGTGCCCAAGGCTGTATTGTCTGGGGTGAGGACCAGGCTCCCCTGAGAAAGCTGTTGGAGCTCTTCTTGCTTTCGTGAAACTATTTTGCCTGGACCTGAGGCTATTTTCCAGCTATTTCTCAGAGCAGGCAGCATGGACCAGCTGCTGTGTCCCAGTGTAAGCTTGGAGTTGCTTGGCCAAGCAGTGGGTTTTGAGCAATATCCATTTGTGAAATGGGTTTTGCAGAAGTCATTCTCTGGATTGAACTCTCCGTAGCGCCCTGCGGGGAAGACTGGTACTTTCCAGTAGGTCTCTGACCTCCACCAGCGATGCATTGCTGTGGCGGTGGCCTTCTCCAGTGCCAAATGCCAGCACAAGCTTGTGGGGCCCCTCCAGTGGGTAATGGGGAATGCTGACAAAAACCCCAAGGCTCGTAGCTGTTTGTGATCCAAACCAGCCTTTCGGTTGCCGAGGGGCAGCCTTGTTTTTTGGCTTTGGCTGCCTCCACCTATTGTGCCCAGGGAGGCTGTCCCTGAGAGCTGTTGTTTTGCTAGTTTGCTGGGGTGGCTGATTCTTGGTGGTTTTGGAAAAAATCTGCCTGTCCCTTCTCTCTGGTGACCCAGCACCTTCTTGTGTTCTCCAGGTGAGTCCTCAAAGATTTCAGCTGGGGATGTGGCGCTTCTCCCCTTGTTCCCTTCTCCAGGACCTTCTGGGAGACTCTGATCTCTACTGGGAGTTTAGTTCCTATCTCTAGCACTGCAGCTCCAGCTGATTCCTCCTTAGTCACGCCTCTCCCCTTTGCAAACAATAGCTAAATAAATGTTTTTCCACTCAATCCTGCAAGGGCAGAAGACTTGTTGAGGATGGCAGGCTCGGCTGCTGGCCAGCCTGGGCTTTGTCGCTAGTAGGACCGTGGCTTACCCTAAATCATCGTGGGGCTCAGGACAGCCCGCCCAGGGGCTGCCTTTGAGAAAACATCACACGTGCTTTTTCTTTCTGTGGAGGACAATGTAGTTGGTTTTCTTGGAGTTTTATAGACTTCTGATATACCTTAGTGGCTACTCTCTCCTTTCTGCAACGAGCAGCAGACCACCCTATTGCATTTTTGTTTTCTCCTCAAGGGGTTTCTTAAAAAGTGAGGTTTCGTTGCAGCCTGGCTGTCCTTGCCACCCCTACACGTGTCTCGTCCTCTCTTACTCGGTTGTGGCCTCAGCAGCTGTGAGGTCCCCAGACCGCCTGTGAAGGCTTCGCGCGAACTGACTTGGAGCGTATGCCGAGACCCGCAGCCCTTACGGATGGGCCGTGGGCAGAAAACTGATGTAAACTTTGAATTTGGTACATCTTGTATGGTTAGTCCTGAACAAATAGTTAAATAAGGAAAGACTAAGGGAAAATAAGCTTGCTTTCTCTTACTATTTTTATTTCTCTTTTACTGTGTGGTCTGCTCATTTTGAAATTACAGTGTTTTCTTTCCCTCTTACCCTGATTTAGGGGAAAGGTTTGAGCTCCCCCCTCCTCCTTGCTCCTTTGGATTGGCTCAGATCATCAATGGCAAAAATGAGGAGGTTTCTTAGGAATACTGTGTTCCCTCCTCATTTCCTGCCAGTTGGCATCTTTGCAACATCTCCACTGGTGCATACTTTGGGGATGCAGTGAGATTTCTCCTGTTCTTTGAGGTTTGCTGCTATTTGCTTAAATTTCAGTGAGCTCCTCTGTGCAAACACACACGCGGATTTAATTGTGAAAAGCCAATACTGAGATGAACTGTCTCTGGTTCTGTTTTCTTGGTCTACTCCGTGTTTGCTTGGGAAGGCACGGCCTCTGCTTTGGGTTTGTCGCAATCCTTTCAGATAAGGTTAGACGTGTTTTGTCTCTGAATTGCAGCAAGCAAAATTATTTCAATTTTTATTTGCATTCTGCACGCTTCCCGAGCCTGGTGGAGTGCTCCAGTGTGAAATTTTGATCCTTGTCGTGTCTCGTCGTCCTCTCCCCTCCCCCCGCTCTTAATTTCCTGATCCAGCTGTTTTTAGTTGTGTTGTTCCTGGTAGCTGGACTCCCAGATGTGCTCGGCAGCATGGGAGCAGTGGGGTCCAGGACCACTTGCGGCTGCCTGGTGCTTGTCTGGAGCACCGCGAGGAGCGGTGCCTGGTGGCAAACGCTTGAGCGGCCGCTTCCTCCTGAGCGCAGGTGTCCCCAAAATGACCAAGGTAAAAATGCCACGTTTGCCAAAATACTTCCCGTTCTCTCGGGTGGTCTTGCAGCTAGCGAGATCCTTCATCGCGGCAGCCAAAAATGGCTGAGGAGGGATGCCAGTGTTGGTGGCCCTTTCCTGGGATGAGCATCTGCCAAACATGCTGCCCGAAGGCGCTCCAGCTCATTTCTCGTAACCCCTCGAAACGTGGCCTGTTTGGGCTGTATTGATGTGGGTTGGGTTTGAACAGGCTGTTAGCTCCGTGTGCCATTACCAGTTCCCAGAGCCTGGAAAAACACCAAATTCTTCCTATGGTGAGTCACCTTCCAAAGGGGTGCTCCCTCGAGCCCAGGGCTGGCCCCGTGTTGATGCTAGCCTTAGGGCAAGTCATTTTAATACTCCTAGTACTTGTTTCCTCAAATTAATTTGAGGATGCTTCTGGTAGAGGCACAGCACAGGCTCCAGGAAATTAAACACTAGCAATAAATGCCACACAGTAGATGTCTTCAAAGATTTCAGCATCCTATTCCAGCCTCTCAAACCATCCAGACCAGCTGTAATCAGAAAAAGGTGGAGGGAAGGAAGAACCACATTTCCTTAAGGAAGTTAATTGTGAGATGCAGAGCATATTCAAGCATGGATCCAGCTCTACAAGAATAAATTCCGTGGCCTGGGCTGTCAGGAAGTCTTGAGGATTAACGTAGATTTTGATGTTGGATTTGAGCTCTTTTTTGGCTTAGGTTCCTTGCCTGGAAAATATTGATTTGATGATTCATCACCACTTCACGAGGGTTGCGAGGACTAGCAAAATGGTACCTGAATGCAAAAAGATAGTAATAATGCTTTGCGTTTGAATAGGAAATTAGCTTATTTCCTTTCTTTAACCTATCTGTGATACATGGCTACGCTGGGTTTTCCCCTGTAACTAGTGATTCACATTCGATGTGTCTAATTGATGGAAAGCAGGAGGTGGAATGACATCATCCCGCCCTGCCTTCCCACTGCGGAAATTTAATCTCACTTTACAGAAGTAAACCTTTCCTTTTTTCTTTTTCTTTTTCTTTTTTTCCCTTTTTCTGTTTGCACAGAATCCTTGCCCTTTTTCGGAATGGGCTAAGCGTGAAAACAGATTGGAAAGTGATAGAAGAAGTAGGTCACTGTCACTTATTCTTCCTCAGCTTTTTTCCCCTCTCAGTTCAGCCGCATCCTTTCCAA
The DNA here is from genome assembly GCF_965638725.1 of Aptenodytes patagonicus. NCBI lineage: Eukaryota > Metazoa > Chordata > Aves > Sphenisciformes > Spheniscidae > Aptenodytes > Aptenodytes patagonicus. The sequence goes on along the minus strand of NC_134959.1, from coordinate 2,283,413 downwards.
CTTGCATCCTTTTTCCTCTCTATCTTTGATTAGAAGCAGGACCTTTCCCAAATCATGTTTATTGTTTCTAATAAAGCTGAATGCATCGTCTGAGCATAAAAAAAAAAAACATCCTTGTAAAGAAGATCCTAGGTGAATCCATGGTTCTTGTGAGCCTGTGATGTTGGCTCGTAATTGGATGATGGCTGCAAATAGCTGAAAACCAAAATTCTTCTCCTTGGAAAGTTCCTGTATCTTATGAAAGAAAGGTCCTATCTGGGGTGAGTAACAGTGCACTTGAGGAAACTTATGTGGAGCGATGTCTATCAAGAATATTACTGGAAAAGGGGCAATTTTTAATTTTGGTAATGTCAGAAATAGCAAATTTTGCCTGTATTGTTAGTAAGTTAATAGTTACGCAACGGAAGGGTGCAACAAAACACTTACAGCTGCTGTGAAATTTCTCCAATGAACTTTTTATTAATATTGACATGTTTCCACAAGGGAAAAAAAAACCCACAGCTTTTCCATGGAAATCTTCTCTGTTTAAAAGCTTTCAGTTTGCTTGTGCTAAGGGTGTCTATAAACCCTTTTATTAAAATGTTATCAGGTCTGATACATGGTCTAGGAAAACTTCTCCTTCCTGTTACTGGTCCTTCATTTCTTCAGTCTTCATCTGGTCTGTGACCTGGATGCTGTCACCCATGTTTTTGTTTTGTTTTGTTTTGAATACTTTATCTTCCCATCACCAATGAGCTAATAATTCAAGTTTTAGGTTGAGCTAAGTAAATTTGGAAGCAGGCTCATGTTTTGTCTTATTTAGCAAGTTCCCCACCAAGAGTGGATTCGATCACGGATAGAGGGATCCGGTTTCTTTACATAGTGTCTTGAAAATTTGCCAGCGTAAGCACCTCACAGTTTGGGTCAATGGTATTTATAGGCTACATAAGAATATCTTTTTCTTGCAGACTTTCCTGAGATCTCTTTTCTACTCTGAAGTCAACTGCCTGAACAACAGCAAGGCTATAAAATGTCTGCTACTATAACCCCCGGTAGACCTCCACGGCTTGTAACAGGACCTTTTCGTACAATAATTCAAATTTAGAAGACTTGTGGTCACAGTGGGTTTTGCCCATAGGACACATGAGCTGTTATTTGAAGGTAAAAAGGGTACTCATGGTAAATTGTGCTATACTTTCCTATGCCTTCGCTTAATCCTTTGCACAGGCAGGGCTCTGTCTTTTCTCAAGACTTCTTGTAAAGCTTTATGCAGCTGAACCTTCTGTGGTTGCGACCATGTGTGTAAGTACTAATGGCTCAAAGGCGAATTCAAAGGGAGCGCTGGACCAGTCCTTCAGAAAACACAAAGCTATTGAGCAGATCCACAAAACCTCTCAGACGCCCGTCGGGTAAGAGCTAGTGCTCTCGATGCAGACCTCCAGTGCTTTGCTGATGTTTACTTCCACGTCCTCGTAAAGCTTACATCTAAAAGTTTATGTGGGTGCTGCTTTATATCGACATTTATACTGCGCCACAGGCGTGAACACGCCATCTCTGAAGAGCTTTCAGATGGCAGCTCTTGTTTTTTGCAATGCGACCCCGTTGGTTTTGTGTGTGTGTGTGTGTGCGCGCACAAAAATAGACCTGGAGCAGAGTGCCGAGGGCTAGGGTTTTTCAAACCCTGCAGCCTGTCAGGGAGCAAGAGGCTGGGGATGACTTGGGCTGGAGTCGGCATCGATGGTAGGCATGTCCCGAGCCCAGGGAATGCCTGTGTCCCAGATCTGTGCAGTGCGGGGAGCCTCTTTGCATTTCCAGATTGGATAATGCTCCCCAGAAAACTTCTTTCTTAGAACATTCTCTAATTTCCTGGATTCCCAGAGAGGGGTAGAAGTTTACGAGCTCGAAAGTAAAATGGGTTTTCTAACCTCAAAAAAATGTCTGTCTTCAGTTGAAATGCTGGCGATAAAAGATTTTCAGGGCGTGGGCCATTTCTTATTTTTCTGAACTGTCTGCTCATCCGAACAAGCTGTGTCCAAATAAAAACGTGTAGTTTTGAGCAATAACCCCCCCCCCCCTGTATCTTGCAAAGAACCAAGCAGGGAGGTGCGTTGCTACTCTCTTCTTCCAGCTAATATGTTTGTGCTGAGTTCCCAAGTATTTCTAAAGAATAACAACCCAGCAAATGCTGCGACTAGCTCAGCATTTGAACAAATGAATCTTTGATCTACGTGTTTTTAATAAAACTGCTCCTGGTTCAATGGCATCTCGGAAACCTATTCGTGGGCACAGAAATGTGATTTTTTCCAAGTCATCCAAAATCACAGATGCAAATGCCACTGAGAAAAGCTGTGATAGCGCCTGGCTTGGTGTTTCAGCTGCAGGACTGAGCATGGTGTGGCTCTAAGCCTGGCAGCAGTTGGCCGCGCTGAGTTTTTAGCGCTGTTTTTTTTGCCGTAATGTAAGTCTGAGTCCGACGCAAAAGGGCATCTGTGCCCGTTGCTGGGGAGCGGAGAGGAGGCACATCTGGACAGATGTGTTGGCAGAGGGGTTTTGCAGCGTGCGAGCCCAGCTTTGAGGGCTGTGATGGTCTCATTGCCTTTGTGTTGGCGATACCCAAAGCGTGCCACATGGCAGAGACCAAAGCTGAGCCTAAATAGAGCTTGAAATCTCTCTGCTTCCTCTTGTTACGGACAGACTCCCTACAAATAGATTTTGAGAGTAGGTTGCTCAGTGTAGAACAGGAAGAAAGATTAATCTTTCCTTTGTACTCAAGTTTGGTTTAATCATACGGTAAATGAACAGCCTGCTCCACAAATTATTTCTTTTTATATCTGTAGTGAAGAAGTGCAAGCAAAATACGAACTTCTGAACTCAACTTGGTGAGCGTTATTAGAAATGTTGCATAGCAAAAATAGACTGGGTGCCAAATAATACGGTATGCTGTTACCAATCAATGTGTAACGTAAATCATCCTCGTGTGTCACTTTTAGGGATGCTTTCAGATTTGCTTTGGATGAGGTTTTGGGGGTTTTTTTACTGGAATTAGCTGGAAAATGTTTTCATGGGTGCCAGTCATCTTTGTGCATGAGTGTCTTTTTTAAGGATAATTCAGTATTTTTGGAAAGTGTTGTAGTACTTTGAGTGGAGAATGAATGGTATGTAGGTGGGAGAATAAAAAAGTACCTAGGCTTTCACCTCTCTTTATATTTGTCTTTGCTTGGAACTGAAAAGAACGTGTAGGTCTATGACTTCTCTGTAGTGGCCCTCGTCTGTTGGTGCAAAGGCTGGTGATATTACGGGGGGAGCATAAAGAGATGAACCTGCCAGGACTGGGCTCTCACTCCCACGTTAAATATTGCGGCAAAGGATCTTACGATCACCGCCGCTTCTCAGAGGCGCGGGTGATAGCTGTCCATCGGGCAAGTCACGAACTAAGCCAGTCGTGTGACAACAGTGCTTGGACAAATTACTGTCTCGATCTGGATTTGAGGCGATATCTGAAACGAGAGCACTCCTCTAACGCCTCTACTGCAAGTCTCTCTTAGCACGTCTTTATGGTACTCTGCAAAACTCAGATGTTCCCCTTCTATTCTGCCAAATTTCCAGCTGGTGTAAATGAGTGTTTAAGTTCCTCTGAGCTCGTTGTCGGAGCAAACATCTGGCCCTATTATAATATAGATTTGGATTAAATTCATTGTAATGTTAATGTGTTTAATGCATTTATGCTGTGGTGGATGCATGTTAAATTAAGCTAAATTTCTGCTGAATGCCTTGCAGGATTTCAGCTACCTTTGTTAAAGCGAAAAAGAAAAATCCCTTTAGTCAAGTTTTCAAACTTTTACTTGCCCCTTGTGTGAGTTAGTTTTTGACCTGGGGATTCAGCGTGTCCGAGAATCGTACTGAAACTTCCAATTTCCTGCTCTTTATTGCTCAGAGAACATCAAGCCTAATTTGAATTGGTAGGGGAAAAGGTAGAGTTAAGATGATGATGATGATGATGATGAAGCTAAGATTACAGCTTTTCTGTGAACAGACGAGTCTTCTGCACGCTTGTGAAAATGAAGCATTTCCTGGTGTCTTCTGGGCTGTCATCAAATCTTAATAGCTGAGCAATGCAGAATGAACTGCATAGTAATGAGTCGGGATAAAACACGAGGTCCCTCCTCTTTGCTGTATGTGCTTTCCTTACCTTTATGCATATGCAGGGAGGAGTGGAAGGGGAAATTGCATCAGGAGGAAAAATCCTCTTCCGATTACAGCTGGAAGGTGGAAACTGGACCTGCGGACTCTATTTTCAGTCCTGCTGTGTGGCCCTGGGCACGTTGTTCACCCTTCCCGTGCTGCTTTCCCTCCTACAAAATGCAGGTGATAGCTCTTGGCTTTTGGGCGCAGAGTGCATCCCTGCTGTTACCCTCTAGCCAGAGGAGAGGGAGAGTCCAGGGCGCGGGCTTCTTGCTGGCAGGATGGGGTGTGGGGCATGCAGGCAAGCAGGGACCGTCCCCAGTAACAAATACTGGTGTGTGCAAAAAAAAAAAAAAAAAAAGAGAGAGAGAGGAAAAAAACCCACCTGCCTTCTTTTAACCAGCTCTGATTTAATTGTCTTTCATCAGAACATCCTGCTCGGCAGCTGAGCCCTCTCCTGAGAGCGCTTTCCACACCCCCTCTCCTTCCTGCAAGGAGAACACTGTCTTTGCAGATGGCAATTGTTTGCTTTGTGGTTACTGATCTATGGAGCAATTTAGAGGGGGGGGGAAGAAAAATCCCCAACCTTTCCTTTTTTAGGTTTAGGGGGAGTAATCGCTCTGTCTATTCATCTTGTGTGTTCACCAAAGGCGTCGCAACCCGTGGAGGGCTGCAGTGAGATGCGAGCTCCCATCATACGGGGTCAGACATTTGGGTGGAGGTCGGAGGTTGGCATGGAGCACAGGCTCTCCTTTCCTCGACGAGGAGGCAGTTTGCAAGGTGCAAGCAGCAGAGCCAGGGCAGGGGAGCTGCAGCAGGTCCCTGTGCTCTCTAGGAGCCCCGGGCAGGAGAGGCAGATGGCCGGAGCTGCGAGGGAGGGTAGGATACACCTCTGAGCATCCAGGTGTGGGGAAGGGATCTGAGCATGCAAAGAGGGATTTGGAAATAATGCCAAGTTACGGAGGTGAGGCTGGGGCTGATCTCAAAGGGAGACTGAGGCTTGCCTTCTCACCATCTTCCTCAGCAGGGAGGAGTTGCTGTCCGTGACCCTCCTTGCACGGCTCCCTGGGGTTAGAAATGGCCCCTCTTCTCCTGGTGGTATTGGGTCTGCTGCCTTCAAGGATAATGTATTTGATTAGGCTTCTTAGGATGAGAAAGGGCAGGATAACTCGGGTGGTGGTGTGTAGGCTTCCAAACTCTAACCAGAGTATCTGTTTCATGACAAATGACCGGTATAAAGCATTGTATCAAAGCTCCTACTGGTGTCTATTTATTGACCCATCTTTTGATTTGGTATTAAGGTATTTTGCAGCCGCATGGCTGGCTCAGTGTTGCTGTCAGAACAGCGCTGAGCGTCCCAGAGGCTCAGTGCTAGAAGAGCTCAGAAGAGGAGCAGCAAGCTGTGTTAGCCTGGGTTGCTTTTCCTTCGCTCTTCTCATCTCTCCTGGACTTAACCTTCCAGGAGTGGAAGGGGATGTGGACTGCATCTGTCCATGCTGTGGTCTTCCTTTGCAGACTTTGGGAACGTACTTAACAGGAAAGCGCTTAACTGCCAGGGAGCGTTTGTGCGATGACACAGTTAATGACTGCACTGCAAATTTTATAGATGCTAAAGTTCGGGATGGTCTACAGTATGCACTGGAGCAGGCTTGACTGGGGTGGAAAGTGGGGGAGTGGAGATGTTGTCAGCAACGTTGGGCTCCCTCTGAGGACCACACAGAAATGATGCATCTTCCGGCAGATGTAGCTGGAGGTCCCCGCTCTTGCCAGTGGCCGCAGCCACTTCTCCGCAGCGAGGATGAGTGGGCAGGATGGAGCGATCCCAGGGGCTGGAACTGGCTTCCGGATCACCCACCGCTTGCGTCAACTGGCTGCATAGACATTGTTTGGTGAATAAGTGGGGAACTGGGAACAGGGATGCTGTAATAAATAGTGAATGTAGCCTAGACGCTGCCTTGGGATCTACAGCTGAAAGCAAAGGTGCGTCACTGCCGAGTTCCTGAAGAGGAATCTGGGAAAGATAACCAGGAGAATCCCATGGGATCCCATCGCCCGGAGGCAAATGCAAGGAAACATGGAGGCACTGACCTTCAAGGTGAGGGTCTTCCGCAGCTTTGCTGCGGACCACCAAGCCCTGCCACCCACACGGCAGCTGGAAGCCCCCACAGTTGGGACCACAGCCTGCGGAGGAAGGTCGGAGCGAGCCCTGCGCCCTTGGGGCTGTGCGCCATGGGGTTTGCCCTGGGGCTGCATCTCTACCCTGTCCAGCGCTCTCCCCGTCCCACCTACTCCTCCCAAATGGATGGGAGGGAGAGCTCGCCGGGGCTTGGCCCTCTTCCTATCAGCCAGCAGGATCTGCGAGCTTGTTCCTGAAGGGAACAGGCAGTGAGGGGGAGTTTGGATGGTTTTGGCAGTTTTCTGGCTGGGTTGGTTGGTTTGTTTGTTTGTTTTGGGGTTTTGTTTGTTTGTTTGGTCTTAATGGTTTTTCTCTGTTTCCAGCTGGAGCCTTGCCTGGAGGTCTCTGTGTGTGTGTGTGTGTTTTGGGGAGTTGTGGAATCAAAGGACCTTTGTGCTCCTAGCCCTTGCTGTGAAATGCAAGCGTGTGCATGCTTTGCAAGTCTAGCTGATTTGTTGTTTTATTTCTTTAGAAATATGTATCTATTTGCTGCTGTAACAAAGTGTACTCTGATTAGATATATAGTTATTGTTCAATATGAGAAAAAAGGCAGACTTCTGGAAGAGCTTTACAACAGATCAAGACACTAAATTATGCGTGTCTTTTCCTCTCAGAATTCGTTACAGCATTTTCCTTCTCAGTTTCTTCCTGTCCCCCACACCGTAAACTAAGTATGCTACCCTGGATTGCACCCCTAAACTGAGTGGTAATCTCTGAGTCTTTGAAGATGAAATCTGCGGGATTCTGCATGTGCTTTACTACAGGATGCCTCCTTTGTTAATGAGGTTTTCTGCACTAAATGAGTCTGCTCAAAATCCTCGGTTGTTTTTTTGTTGTTTACTTTTTTCATGTCCCTTACATTGTCTGGTATCGCATGGCTGCATGCTTCGAAGATGTCTGTAGCAGAGGCAAACACGCATGCAATATCAGTATTGCTGTAATGAGCTTTAAGGTTCATTATGGCTTAGGGAAAACAAGAGCTGGATTTTGTCCTCTGATATATTATTGCGCCTATCTTGGCTTTAAAACATATTAGTAGGGAAAACTTAATGAAACCTGTAAATCTGGTGAAATATTTCAGCCCAGTTTATTTTGCAGCCCAGGTGATTGCAGCCCAGCATGGTTATAAGACAGGGCAGGGACTATAATTCATCAAGCGATCAGCTTGCAAGACTCTGCCTCTGTGCAAGTCACTTGGCCTCCTTGTGCTCTAAAACTGCCTCTAAACCAGAGACAGCTGTGATCTTTACTCAGAGGTACTGGCTGGAACTGGGAAATTGGGAGTTTCAGCCAGGGTTAAAAACCGAAGCAAACTGGTAGGGAACGGATTGATGTGGGGTGAGTGATGGAAAGCTCAGCTGCAGTTCAAGAAACACCAGCGTGTCCTGTTTGGAGTGGTACTTGTGGGATGCTGAGAAGCAGTCAGATGCAGCAAAGATGCGACTCCGCTTAATCCCTTAGAGACACATTCACATTTTCCCAATTACACAAGCCATGTTCCCCTGCTACCCCTGACAAGAAGGGCCATTTGAAGTGATAAATGCCATATATCTTGCTAACGGATGTTGTGTTTGAAAGACAGTGACTCCAAGTTGAGAGGTTTTAAAACAAGTTTTGTTGTTTTCCCACGGTCATTTTTTTTTTGTCTCGCTGTTGCTGGTAGCTCAGAAGAAGTTAGCTGGATTAGCAGCGAGTCAGATAAAATCTGGATGGGTTGGAGTAAGTCTGAGGGATTCTCTCTCTTTGGGAAAAGGTCTGGCTCGGATTAAGTTGCTATTTATATTTCTAATGCAAAGGTGCTTGCAGTCCAACTAAAACTGTGAAAACTTTTCACATTCTTTACATCCCAGTGAAAGTAATTTGTACAAAATAGCCATGTTTTTAACGGTGTTTTTCTTAAACGGGAATTCTTCCACCGTAAAATACCGCAGAAAGCTGTCGGTGTTTGCGTGAAACATCCCGTCCCGTTTGTAGTCACAGACTGTGCTGGGAAACGGTTAAGTGAGAGCTGCTGACCTTCTGGTGGCGAGTCGTTTACTGCCCACCTGGATGGAGAGGAAATGGGAAGGGTCTTCAGAGAGATGATCGTAGCGTGTGGGATGAGGAGTTTTGAGGGAGGATCCCTACAAGCACCCATGGCTGGAAGTGGGTTGGAGTTGAATTTATCTTCTTTTAAATTTGCTTATTAATCAGCACGCCCCACCCCTCTCCCCTAGGACATGTTGTTCTATGAAAAGCTGAGAAAAGCATCGACTTTTTGCTACGTCTAGTGCTTAAATGCCTGTTCTGCGTGTGGAGGAGCAGAGCTGAGACAGGTCTTCTCCGTGTTTGGAAGGAAACTTGGAGACCCTTTGCTCGGGGAGATGCTGTGGTGCGCTGTCCGCTCTTGGAGTAATTAGTCACCGCATACCGCAGAGCATCCAAAGGACTGCACGTGTTTGCTTTGAGATTCATGTTATATCTGAGTTACAGCTTATAAGTTAGAGCAGATGGTTTTCTCTTTGAATCATAGAGCACTATTGCAATAAACACAACAAATAAATTGTGCATGTGGAACGTCCCAAGGGTCCTACTAAAGCCTTTAATCATTGTCTGGGTCTTATTCTGCCTCTACCTAATATGACTTGCTGTTTTGGATAGTTTCTGTTTTCCCTGGATATCTCTCCTCTGAAAGGATGGAGACTGCATGCTTTAAGTCAAGCATTTCTGACTTAAAATGAGGCAGAGTTGGGTTTTGGGGCTGGGGGGGTGTTTCTTCTGTTCCAAAAAGTTTCTCAGGAATCTGAAGGGGATTTTTCTCAGCAAATGTTTGTTCCTTCAGGGGTGAAATTAGGTGACCTGTATTCCATCTAAGGGATGCATGATAGATAGGGCTTCTGCAGAGGAAGGAATTTCACTCCTGATGAATAATAATCAAATAAAAAAGAAGGAAACCACATATAACTCTTGATCCTTTTTGGACTCTGACCGTTCCCAGAAGTGAGCGTGACTAATAGGTTTGCTCCAGGGCAAGCTGAATATTTTGCTGAAGTAAAAATAAAATCCAGAAGCCCAGACTGATGCGTGTGCTATGAGTCATCTTCAGACTTCTGTAACTCCGCCCTGCTCCGTGGGATCAGACAGCAGATCCCTGCTGAGCTTTGCTGCACGGGGCACAGTAGGGCATGGAAGGTTGTGCTGCGAAATAGCTGTGGGGTGACTCAACCTTGCTTGAATATGCTTTGACTCACTGGTTGGAGTATCGGGGTGTATTATCAGGATATTGGCACAGAGTACCGAGGACTGGTCTGCCTCTTTGTGATTTCAAGTGTTGGTTTTTGCAGCTGGGATTGCTGCCTTGCACGGCCGTGGGCAGCGCATGCAGCCTCCCACCTTTTCAGGAGCTGCTGGTGGTGACGGTGGCCGCCGGAATGGTCGAAGTGAACTGGGACAAGAAAAGTGCGATGGTTTTGCAGGGAATTGTGCAAGGGGCCAGTGAGGCTTGAACTCCACTGGGCAATATTGGGAACGCGAAGCGATGGGACAGGGCAGGGATGCGTGTGCCTGCTCGATGCGATGCTCTTGGTCAGTAGCAGTGCCTTTTAGCGAGACACAAAGAGGCGGCTCTGAGAGCTTTGGTCACTTCTCAGGGGTGCCCAGACTGTGTGCTGCTTTTAGCTTGAGACGGGATTTCACCCAAACAGAACACATACGGGTCTAAATGGAGCGTGACCCATCCTGAGGTGGTGCTTTGAAGGAGCTCAGGTCATTTCACACTTGCGGTGGGAACCGTGCGAAAGGCCAAAGACGGGAAAATGTCATATGATTTCCACCAAAAACCAGGCAGAAGTTGATGCCTTGGACTGCGTTATGTTTGAGTCATTGAGTTTGGTTCCAAGAGAAATTAGTTGGAACTGCAATCGATGTAAACCAAAACTGGATGAAGGTACTAGGCAAATGCCAAAAATTGGAGAACGAGCCAAGCTCTGCAGAGCGTGGGCTGAATTTCTTCTCCGAGGTAACTCACCTCCATAAGGGACTCGGGACAGTGACCTTGAGGGGACTGATTTGTAGTGACACAATTAAAATGTACTTAGTGAATACGATTATCCATTTTATTCTTTTAAGCAAAACCAGAATAAGATCCTTCCAGTAACTCCGCTTGTGAAACGTGTCTCAGGGTAGATAAAAATGAAGTAAAAAAAATTCCAGTAGTTTTTGGTTGTATAACACTGAACGCATCACTTATTTCTTGCCAAAAACCCTGATAAGACCTCTATATGTGTTTTCTTTTAATTAAAACTATGGTTTTTACGTACAAACAAAATATTTGTGCCATATTTTTCTTTTATGGAATATTATGTCATTTTAAAATTTGTTCCTGGTTCAGACACTGAATTCCCAGTGGGAGGGAAGTAAATCTTTTAAAGTGCATTCTCCAGTCATTCCCTCCAATACTCCTTTCAGATATTAAGAGGCCCAATGCCTGATCATAAATATTTCTGCGTTTCTAAAATGCTGTGAGGATCCCGGATTCCTCTGCTGGTTTAGTTGCTTGTCTTAATAGTTGCAAGAGAAACATAAATTTCATCCCTGCTGTAGGTACATAAATGAAAGGGCTCTACACCTTTAAAAATGTTTTTCTTTGCAATAAATGTAGCAGGACTATTTATAGACAGTTATTTGAGTTTCTGTGCTTTAAAGCACGGCTACTCAATTTTTATTTATTTATTTATTTATTTAATTGATGCCTGCTGGGTCATTTCACCCAGGTCCATGTACCAACACGACCCCGGCCAGGGCTGCTCGCAGCTTTCTTGGTGGTGCATGCGTTTGCTCTCCAGGAAATGAGAAGAATAGCAAGAAACGTGGGAAGGTGTGGGACTTTCTGTGGGCAACGCTTAGATGCAGGCTAGGTCTGGAGCAGAGTCTGCCGCTGGAGCAGCTCCGCTCGGCAGCACCGGGAGCGAGGCAGGACAAACGCGGCGCCGTGTCGTGCGGGAAGCCCGATGGCAGCTTCTGCGATGAGCAGGCTCTTCTCGGTGCGCTTCCCCAGGGGAGGCAAAAGAGAGAAAACCACTGGACGTCGGTGAGAAATTTGTGTTTCTTTGGAAATTATAGGGAGGAAAATGGAAGTAAAAGAACAGGATGCTTTTGAAAGTTGAAAAGATGCTTGCTGGCTTGTTTATTGTGTCTGGCAAACCTTTGCATACACTTTTGAACGATCAGAAATGGCTGTTTTGGACAGTGACCTGTACCTAGCCTGAATGTTGATTCAGTTTGGGATTTTCTGGAAGCGAAGCAGTGAGGAAGGCAGGGGGATGCAGGTCTGTCGGCAGTGGCTGCTAACCGTGCCAGTGTGCTATCCATCCTGCCATACGATGGGGAAGAGACTAGACCAGCTTTGCCTTTCCCATTGGATTTTTTTAACTTCTGTTTCCTACTGCATTTTCTCCATGCCCACTTTGGGACAGATGATGGGAAATGCCTTTCCAGGGCACGGCAGCCACGAACCGCTGCTTCTTTCTTAATACAGCTGAGCCCCGAGTCTGGAGAAGAGCACAATGGCACGGCTTTAACGTGTCGAGGCCTCTGGCGACTTTCTTGGCTTTGCCTGTGGTTGAGCCAATCTCAAAGGGAGCTTCGTGACTCGGTCTTGGGGACTTTGAGGCAGTCATTGTCTGGTTAAAGATCGTTTATCCCTTAGGATGAAATCATCCACCTCGCCAGGGAGGGGAGAGAAAGAGCAGAAAGCACTATGAGTTTGTGAATGTGTATCTTGCAGGTTTATAGAAAAAGCTTAATATTGAAGAGGGGCTTGTGTGTTAGTTCTCACTGAAGCCTGTACTTTTGAACCTTGTGGAGCTCCCCCTGAACCATGGATTTATTGCATTAGTAGAATTTATTTTACAAAGAGATCCTGCTGCAAGTTGCGCCTTGCGAGAAGTGTGGTGTTGTCTGTTGCTGGAAGCACCACACACATCTAAACTAGAACACACTGCAAAATGTTATAATGACTAAACCGGGCACTTCTATACATTAATTCCTGCCAATTTGCTGAGAAATGATGTAATTTGTAGAGCTGGCATGATGAGAAGTCTCCTGACTTGCAATCGTAAACCACTTTCCACCTGCCTTTCCATATTGGCTCCACATGGTAGGAAGGAAAATCCATTGTTTAACATCTGCCTCGATGCTTCAGGGCTGGAGCACGCAGGGTCTCGGTTTCCCTCCCAGGAAAGGTGAACGCGGAGGTGAGTGTGTTTTGCACGTTGTTTGCAGGGCGCTTTTGAGCACGGCCGCCGCGATGCTGCTGGCAGGGGTCTGAAATCCTGCTGCAGATGAACTGCTCTGGCTCCCCACGCTCTCCCTCTCCGGCCCCCGCTGCCCTTTCTGCACGAGCTTTTTCCAAGGGAAAACTCATAAAACGCTAACTCTTTCTTCCCTGTTACTTTGGTCTTCTCGCTCCCCGCTGTCTCTCTCCCCAGAACACACGTTATTCTATTTCATTGTAAATGCTTTGTTCGCTGCCCTTTAGCCTGCCCCCCCCCCCCCCCCCAAGTTTCCATGTGGTCTCTCACCCTTTCTGCTCCTCCAAGCTCACTGAAGGTGCCACTCACCCAAGATGCTGCTTGGGTTTCCTCTCCACTGATTCCTTTTCTAGACTCTACCTTGTTCGGCTACTCTTGCGTGCAGTGCTTAATCAGGGCTCTGTCCCTGGCCTCCAGGACTCTGTTGCCTGTGGCCATGCTCTTCTTCCGGCAGCTTTGTCCTTCATCAATATCTGTGTCACCATCCTCTGTCTCTTGTTGTTCCTCCAACCTTTCTCAGGGCTTCTTCCGTCTCTGGAGATTTTCTTTATTCCCTTCTGGCCTTTTTTTAGCCTTTCTTGTTGCTGCCTCTCAAGCTTTGGGCAAAACTTCTGCAAATACCTTTGAAGCCATTTCATCTTCCTTGTTCTGATTGCCAGGCTGTGACCAGGTTTAGGGCGGTGCCGAGCAAACTGCCCAGTACCATTCTGTAGCTTCCTTTAGTCCTCCGAGTCCTATATCGTCTATTTAATTAGCAAACTTTCCGGGTCAGAGACCATCTTGCTGTGCCTATAAAGCACCGTGCACAACAATTCCTGCTTCAAGAGCAGCTTCTGGGTTCCTTCAGTACCGACGGTTGCGCAACCCTTGCGTGGAAGGTGTAGCTGTGACCGACAGCCGTGGGCACAAGTCCAGTGAAACCTTCCGAGCCGTAGCTTGGGAAGTGCTTGGCTTGATCATCGTTCAAGGTGAAAGATGTGTTAGAAACATGAGACTGTGCCACTGCAAATGCACTTTGGTTTCCCTTTATTTGACCTTTCAGGACTGCTCCGCTGTGAGCAAACTAGGCGAAGCTTTGCTTCTGTGCTCTGCTGCGGCTGGCCCAAACCTTAAAACAAATCCTATAAAATCCTGATTAAACCGAAGAGTGTCCAGACTAGATGGTGGTTGATAAAACCACCACCATGTGTCAGCATGATGCCGTCACAATAATCATCTTGTGCTCATCAAATAGTCCTCAGGCAGACACGTGTGCACTGTTGGAAGAGAATTAGAGCTCGCGATTCAGTTTTATGTTTGCAGGTGTAACCTGGCTGCTTCATTGCAACTCCTGTTCTGCAAACTGAGACGTTTGGCAGGGTTAATGGGATAAATTCCTTCATTGCAAACCTAATGGCTTAAAAACTACTAAGCTTGCTTATTATGAAGCATTAAAAAGGATTGATGGGCAAGTCTTCAGAGATTGCTTGCATTGGATAAGAGTCTGCCACTTTGATTACATAGGGCTTACACAAATGTCAGCCTCTCATGCTTGTGAGTTTTGGGTGGGATTTATGGATCAGCCAAAGTTGCTGACTTCAGATCCAAACCTGAACGTGCCTGCATGGCAAAAAGCTGTCAGGTTTCCAAATCTTAGTTTGGTCTGTGGCCCATCTCGGCTGCCTCTGAAGAATAGGTCTCTGTTTACCCACTTGCTGGTTGTTGGGATTGGACTGTTTGCTTTTAAAGAATATCTCTGTTCCAAAATTGGGCTTGATGTGGGCATACGCTGTTTGCAAATTGAGAGAGATTAACCCTGGATAGCTGTATGGAACTGACTCCAAGCCTCCTGGGTCCTAGTCCAGATCCCTAGCAACATGGTTGATTTTCTTCAGACGTTAAATCTCTAACATATTGGCTTGGATGCCTGCAGCAGACAGACCTAGTTGTTAAAGTATTTCCAGTTTTGGAGGTGTTGGAAGGTGGAGTTTCTTTTCTTCCTGTAAGAGGAAAGATGGACAAGTCTGAAGCTTAAATTGAGTTATTTGGTTTGGATTTCATATCCACTTTAGGGATATTTGGGCCTGATCCTCTGGTTTAGACCCATCTCCCTTGGAAATGTTAATGCAGTTTGGTGATAGCCTGGAGGCATGCGGTGTTTGGGAGAACGGCCAGGCAAATCTTTGGAGGACCACCGCAAAGCGAGCTTTGGGAATCTATCTCTGCAAACCTCCTTAGAAAGACCCGAGCATCTCTAATTTCAACAACCCCCGTTGTCAGAATGTCAGGCGGTGGGTTTCCAATGGGATTGGTAAATGTTTAAGTCAGAGTCGGAAATCGAGACAACTTGGCTGCTGTTTGGTGCTGTTTTATATAAAGCAGACTAACACAGGATTCCTTGAAGATAGTCTTTCTCCGTCTCCCACCGCCTGAAAAGCCACATTAACACACTCAGAAGAAACAATTTCTGAAAAGCCTAATGTTCTGTGGCTGTATTTACACTGCGGAGAGCTGGGTCTGCGCCAGAAGCTTATGCAAACAACCAGTATCTCAGTTCTGACAGACAGGAAGATGACAAAGCTCTGAAAGTGGTGGGGTTTAGGGTTGGGTTTTTTTTTTTTTCTTCCCAATGGCAAAATTCCCGACAACAGCAGTCCTGGTGGTGTTTTGT
Source organism: Aptenodytes patagonicus (assembly GCF_965638725.1). Classification (NCBI taxonomy): domain Eukaryota; kingdom Metazoa; phylum Chordata; class Aves; order Sphenisciformes; family Spheniscidae; genus Aptenodytes; species Aptenodytes patagonicus. The sequence continues at coordinate 2,268,136 of NC_134959.1, read as the reverse complement.
TCTGACAACCAGAGCATTGCCAGACTTGCCAGTTCAGGTCACATCCACAGGCCTACGGGGCTTTTTAATTGGTTTTGAAATGCTGTTGACTAGGGAAGAGATATTTCTTTTTTTTTTTTTCTTTTTTTTGCTGCTTAGCACGACGGCTTGGGCTGGGTTCTGTTTGCTGGGTGCATGTTTGTCTCTGGATAGGTCCAGTTCCCAGGAGTATCTTTGTGACATGGATGGAGTCAATTTGCAAAGCCACATACGGGATTTGGATTCTGGCTTTCGCTGGTTTAGTAACATTTGGGCATCCAAACACTCAAGGTATCGTTTGAAGGGAGAGCCATGCAATCTTAAAAACAGGGAAAAATCAGCTGTAGGTGGAAACTAATTTGGCCTGCCACACCCACTTGGATAGCAGATTTCCTTCTCTCTTGAACTGTTCAATTGGGTTTTCTATGGTGTTATCCAACACCAAATGAAGTATGCATAGAATTAAGAGATGTAATCCTGGAAGGGGTCATGGGGCATGCCTGCTTCACATGGGCATCAAGCTGAGGTTCCTGGGGCGCTCGGAGCAGTATTTTGTTGCATGGTGGCTGTTGCGCAGTATACAGAGCTGCTGGAGTGGATGTTAAAAGCCCAGTTAGATGTTTTGTTCTCTGTTCCAGAAGTAGCTCATGTCTCACTTCCCATCAGGGCACTGCCTGTTACGGACATACCTCACTTCTCTGTGCAGCGTGGTAGAAGCAAGAGTCATCGACAGGCCTGGAAAGCATCTTGGGTGCATGGTAGGGCTTTTCTCCAGGGAAGGAAGAGCAGGGCACTTCTTTCCCACACGGGCAGAAAGCATCCCTTTTCAAGCAAAATTTAGAGGCTGCCCCTTAGCCCTGTGTTTATCAGAATATAATGTTCTGACCAACAGCTCAACGAATGCGTCAAGACTCTTGTGATGGCTTGTGGATTTCCAACTTATGAGTCAGTTAATGGAGAGCAAACGTTTTTGCACTGACACAGCACTGCGGCAGATTGGCCGCTTGTGTGCGTGCCTGGACGGGTGAGCCGGTGAGAGGGGAGGGTCAGGGTCAGCTGCGACTTCTGCTTGGTTTCTCATGATTTTTGACATTGTTTCTCATTTTTGTGGTGGTTTTGAGGCTTGGGTGGAGAGGTATTAAAGCATGAAGCATTGCAACTGGCTTGGGAAGTCTCTTTAGCACATGCCAGACCCCCCACGCCAAGACTTTTGAGACTCCAAGGATGGTGCTGTGAGCACTCAGCATTTCCCCGTGGACTTGGAAGCATCTCGGATCTGTTCTTGGCCGTATCTGCCAAGGATGGATGATGGGACAGGGAGAGGCTGGGAGGAACCTATGCAGAGCTCTCCCACCTATGACCAGTAAAACATGAAAATCGAAAACCTAAGTATAAACCACCTAACCCTATAGGCATTCACGCAATGCAGGAATCCTCTGACTTTGAAGGTCAGGTTTATAAAGGTTTATAGCTACTTCACCGTACCTGAGGAAGGCGGTGCTGTTTCACAGGATGGGTTTCCCAGCCTTGGGGAAAAAGATTGGGGTAGTGGTTGGTAAATTATTTGTATTTCACTGAAAACAGTTCTGCTGTTTTGTGATTTTTTTTTTTTTAATTATTATTATTTTATTTATTTTTTTATTAATTTTTTTTGTGGTGCTGCTGGTAGCTAGGATGGGCAAACTCTGAAACTCTCTGTATCTTTATCATTTTAATATGACTTCAATTTGAGGAAGCAAAAAAAATACAAGAACAAACAAACTTTTCTTAACATAACTTAATCTTCCTGTGGAATTTCATGGTGAAATTTAGCTCAAAATGCCAAAGCACCATTATTTCCTGACTGCATGGATTTGACAACTTGCAAATAAATAAGATTCAGCTGGCTGGCAGAGATCCTTTGCCCTCTGATGTACGAATGTCCAAAGGAGAGCTTGAAGGCCTCAGATCTCTCCCTCGTCCAGGCGCTTTTTCTCTTGACTCGTCCACTTTTCTGTTGAGCTTGTGTCTATGTGGTTAGTGGCCAGTGTATTCAGCTAGGACTTCAGTACTTCGCCTGTATTTTTTTTTGGGGGGGGGGGTCCTTCTGCCTGTACTTTTTCAGTAGAGGTGGTTTAACATGAGGTTGATCTGCTCCGGATCTGTCTAGAGTTGCCGACAGGATCAAGCACAACTGCCCGCTGCAGTTTGCTTTCCAGCTATGCCTTGGCGCAGCAGTTAAAGCGCCTCTCCCCTCCTCTGTCTCGCCAGCAGCTGTACCTAAGCGTGGGGTTTTTTTAATATTTTAAGCTCCCCAAGGCAGAGATTTTTGTGGTTCGGGTAGTATGTTTTACACGCTGTAAAACATTGTATGCATTTATTTTAGGATATGGAAACAGTAATGAACAGGCATTGCTTCACCTGTCTCTGCACCTGGATGGAGAGTCTGGGTTGTGCAACAACATACACCAACACCCTGCAAATGCTGATAGAAAGGCAAGTTTTGGTGTCGTTTGCACGCGCTTTTTCACCAATATTAAAACCTGGAAGTGTTTGCAATGCCACCATATTAAAGCGTGGACGTGTTGTTCAGTTAGCAAATGCCTTTTCACTTGTGGTTATTTTGCAAGATAAATCCCAGTATAAATGATAGCATTCTACTAACTTCTGTGGGAATCCCTGCAAAACCACCATTGAGGTGCAGTTCTTCGTGCTAATAATTTCATTATTAACTGATGTGTTTAGGACTAGATTTTGGAAGTACTATAGCTCAAAAATAACGCAGGTAGGCCCCTCGTAGGATGCCAAGAAGCACATGGATACCGAAGAATAGGAATGTCTTAAGTAGCTTTCCAGATCCACACCGTGTCTGGTGTAAAGCCCAGTGTCATCAGTGGATACATTCCCAGTAACTCATCGTGCTTTGGACCGGGCCTGCAGCACCAGTCCTGTTCTTGCAGAAATTTGATGGGCTTTCACCGCTTGCAGTGTTGGGTCCAAGTGTCATATCCCCAAAAGTGCAGGTTGGCTTGGTGTAGCCCACCATAACTCAGTTCCCCTGTCCCGCTGAAATATCTTAGACGGCCGTGCGCTTGGAGACTTTTTCTGCTAGGATCTTGTCCATAAACGTCCTTTACACATGCAAGTTGCTTTTCTTTCTTGGACTGCTTTGCGTTGGCCAAGCGCTGGCCTCCTGGAGCACTTTTGAAGCAATTTACATGAGGTAAGGGACAGGCCAATTACCTTTTATAGGCATTTTACACAGAAGTGACACCATTTTAACAGTCTGTAACTTATTTTATGCTTCTGTCATGCTGAAATAGGCTTTTTAAGCATGCACGTAAAACGTACGTTTTAAGGCAATGTTTAGGAGTTGTCTTCGTGCTTCGGAGAAGACCTGCATTGAACAGTTTCCTTCTCCGTATGAAAGAAATTCACATTAGTTGTCAAGGCGCTGATATGATCCCAAGGCTAGTGAGAAGCTGGGGGGCAAAGGAAAGTCTGTAGGTTTTGGGATTAGCATCAGGCAATTAATGGGAAAGGGGAAAGGGGGAAAAAAAGAGAACAACTCCACAGTGAAACATGTGGTTGCTCTTTTGCTTCATTTGCATTGTCAGCCTAGTGATTTACGCCGAATGAAATTCATTCCAGATCGTGAGAGCAGAATAATAAATATGTTTTTTTGGACCTGACTGAAAAGATATTAGTCTCTAATATGTTTCCCTGAAGGTGTGGCACACCTATGTTTCGCTGATCAACCGCTTTCCGTGAATAACGTGCCCTCACCCTGACACTGACTTGTGGCATCAGCAATACATAAGGCAGGTTCAGAAGCAGATAAAACGGTTTTTTTCTTGCTTCATCCTGTTCAATTCAGCGTCTATTTTTTAACCTAAAGTATGTTCTTTGCCCAGCCAGGAAGGCCAACCAACTTTTCTTTTTACGATCCTTTATTTGCCAAAGGTATTAAAATACATATATATTCCTACAAGCAAGTTGCCAAACAAAACTGTCCTTACTGTGTGTCTGCTCCCGGGTAGCTCTGCCAAAGAGTGGTTCTGGAAGCTCCCCTCCGGTCTAGGTTTCCTCCTAACTTTAGCCTCAATCTGTGACAGAAGCACGGGAATAGGAGAAAAAGCGAAGTCTTCCCAGATTGCTGCGAAGACACAACTCATATCTTCACCTCTTGTCTTGAGGCACCTTGGCAGAGAGCTGCAAGCGTGGAGATTGGTGTTCACCTACGTGTGCGCTCACGTTCACGGTCTTGCAACACTGCTTAATTCTCCAGCATTCCCGATGCATCTGTGCTAAACTCTCTACGAAACACTTTAGTGGCCAACATCTTAAAACAGCCCTCCGGACCAGCTCGATCCAGGAGTTGAGCGTATGGAGATCTGCAAGTTTGTCTCAGGCGGGTGAGTCACTACCCCTCTGAGTCAGTTCCCCCGACAGCTCCGCGAGCATGACTTCATTGCTGTAGGTTTAGACTAACCGATGGCTGAAACTTTCCCAAGAAGGAAGATTAATGACAGTGGAAGTTAAAAGAGTGGGAGTTGCATGTTTATGGTGAGTCAAGTGAAACGAAGAGCTGGACAAGAGGTGCACGTATTGGGATGTATGTGCTAGCTTATGTCATTGTGTTGACAATGTGTATTGGAAAGAAAAGCACCGGTATGCGGTGGAGATGCACTGGGTTCCTGGAAACTCCAAGAAGGATTTATTAGTCCATATTCAGTGATGCTGAATGGGACTTTGCATCTGCCTTTCTATCCGTTATCCTAAGTTTTAGATCTATGGTTTTAAGTGCTGGCTAGTCTGAAAAGCACGTGGTTTTTTCGTGCAGGCTTCAATATATGTAAGTGTCCCTACGGAAGGAAGTCTAAGAACTAACAGTAACATGATCCGCTCATCAGCAGCCTGCTGAACTCCCCGAGCTTTTCACTGATCCTTCCAACTTCCTTCGCCGGACGGTGCTTCCCTTTGCCTGCAGACAATTAACGACAGCTTTGGAAGGTCGGCTGTTTAATTGCATTGCAGGGCTGGCTTCCGCTGCTCAGCTGCTGTAAGGAGGCCGTGGTGCCTCCTTACCTTTTGCTTGGCTATTTCTTCTGGAAACACCTTGAGGCAAGCAAAGCGGCGCGCTCCAGTCTGATGCATTTTGCAGCTAGGATTTCCAAAACCCAGACTGTAAAATCCCTTAACTCTGCACCTGCTATCCGTCCTGGAAAAGTTCTGTATCAGCTCAAATATTCCAGGGGAGATGGTAGCCTGAACAGTGAAACACAAGCGATGGGAGAAAGAGCAGAGGGTTTCTGTGCAGTTACTGCACAGCATCTGAGTGTTTTTCCATATTGTGAATAGGTCTGAGGAGCCCCGTTTATCACCCTCGCTCGAGAGTCAGGGACTGAACTAGATATGAAATATCAGCGGCTTCTTAACAGCACCTGCCCAAATGATAGGGCAGGAACCTGGGATTGCTGTTGTCCTCGCTTTGTGGGCAATTTCAAGACTTGCAGCTTCAAGCTCTCTGTCCTGAGACCCTGTATTGGCCTCTAAAGCAGAAAAGCAATAACATAAAGAAAAGTAATTAAGGTTTGGGTAAACCATTCTATGGAGAGCTTTCTGTTTTGTGTCAGAAATGTAGATCTGGATGCGGGGGTCTGGTTTAAATATGATACAATCAGAAACATACCCAGAAAAAGGACTGTTTAATTAAAGAGCACTTTTTTAGTGCAAACCAAATAAAACAGGACAGCTGAAAGCAGGGGGCTGCAGTGAGGATCCTGAGAGGAGATAAACGCAGAGGAAGATGTGGGCGCTCTGTATCCTCGTGCATAGCATCAACAGAAAATATAAAGTAAAGCCAGATGTTGGCTGGGCTGGCTCGGCTCCAGGTGTGTGCTCTTAACGTTCTGCCTACCTGGGACTGTGCTGGAGCAGCTGCCGTGTTGTAGCTGGCTCTGTTTCTTGCTCCAGTTCTTAAAGCTGGCATGACACCCCCGCGACGGGGTTTAAGGTTTGTGGCCAGAGAGGGAGATTGCCAGGGTCAAAGTGGGCAGCTTTGGGCCAGCTGGGCTCGCCGGCTGCTCTTCCTTAAAAATGAATGAGAGGAAGAAATTCCTGCCCGGTTTGGTTCTGCTTTTTCCAGCTGGGCGACTCTTCTCTTTTTTTATTTCCCCTTCAGGACCCGTGGGCTGTGCAGACCTGCAGCGGGAGCTGGCACTTTCCTCCTGGCACCTTTAGACCCCTAATCCTGCTCTCTGCCGTCAGCCCACCCAACCGGCGCTGTCTCTGGGACCACCTGCTCCCAGGGAACCGGCGGTGGGGCAGCCTGCTGAAGGAAGGAGTTGGGTTTGACTCTTGGTAGTTAAATTTTTACCAAAGGCTCTGGAGCGAGAGGGGCCGTACAGCTCTTACAAAATATTGAGAAAAACCCAGGAGTTTGAATTAGAACTCCCAATATTCTTGCTTTATATATAAATCTGTAATCCTTTTGAATCCCACTACCTCTTGGCCTCTATGGGATCCTGTGGCAGTGAGGTCTTTAGGTTGGTTTTTGTTTTTTGAGGTTTTTTTTGTTAGATGTGTGGAGAAATACTGTGAATTCTCCTATTCTTGGGCTCTGCGGAGATTTCTTTGCTTTGAGGTGTCCCCCTGCTATCCTTGCTAGCACGTGTCATCTAAAACAAATCTGACTTTAATAGAAATGTCATAGTAATGTAATCTATTTGGTGAATGTACATTTTTCTGTCTTTTAAGTTGTCAGGATAATTGATTAACAAAAATTTTCTGTACCTCGCTGTCTATTATACCGTTCCCAAGTAATTTGATTAGAAATCACAGGGGCATTTTGTGGCATAGACAAGGTGCATAATCTCATCTGGCATGTTTTTCATAATTTTCCGATACCCGATTAAACAGTGGTAATCGGGCAGCAGAAGAAATGCTTCTAGCAACGGGGGTGCTGCTGTCCTCAGGAGCGTGCCAAGGGGAGGAGGAGCCGGTTCCAGTTGCTGATGCTCCTCAGGTTGAGAGAGGAGTTGGAGGTGCAGGCAGGGATTTGTCTCTGGTCACCTGCTAGCTCGGTGGTGGGGGCAGCAATGCGGCTGCTTCCCCGACTCCTGAACCTGTATCTGACAGTTTAAAAAAAAAAAAAAAAAAAAAAAAAAAATCAGTTTTCCCTGCAGTAAGGAGGGGACGGACTGGCTTTCTGTAGGAATTTTGTGTGTGTTAATTCCCACCAGCATCAGTTTTATGCAGCTGTAGAAGGCCCCCTGTTTGTGATTGAGATGGGCTAAGTAGGAGCAAGTCTTTCTTTGCTCTTGGCCAAGGGTGAAGACACTTGAGACTATGAGACTTTCCAAGAATCTCTTACTAAGATGTATTTTAGCCATGCTTAATGGCTGCACTTACGTCCTATTTCCAGACGTAAAGAGCGTGCAAGCAGTTCTCAACCTGACCTTTTAAACTGAACGTACTTAAACATACTGGGCCAAATTCCCCTGGCAGCCACAGTGCTGGAGCTCCCCGCTGGCGCCCGGGGGTGTCACCGAGCCTTCCCGAGCCAGAGAGCGCTGCTGGGGTGCAGCGAGAGCTGACACGTGCTGAGGGGTGATCGTTAGTGTTGCTAATCCCGCCACGTGAGAATGCTGACGTTAACTGTTATCTATCGGCCTGTGCTTCTGCTGGGAGGTTTCTTTCAAGGATAACAGATGCTTCCATGCTAAATGTGAAATTAATGGCTTTGCACAGGTAGTCGTTCATTTTAAATATGTTTCTTAAGCTCCAGCGTGCTGGCTGCATGGGGATGCCGGTGGCTCCGACGCTTCTTGGCCCTTCATCCTCAGGATAAGATGCAAACTGCCTGCACTGCTCGGAAGCCTCTGCCTGCCTCCGGATTTCCGTAACATGAAGTTTTCGGGTCAGGCTGTCCATGGGGCAGTGCCGTTGGAGCTCCCGTTTCTCTTGCATGGGGAGGGGTCCACTTGTAGCATCCGTCAGCCTCTACAGAGGTCTGGAAAAGCCAGGCAGGCTGAAACCCACTGTGGTAAGCCCCCCTCCCAAAATCTCATCATCTTGCTTATGAGAGGGGCTTGTGTATTTTCTAGATATTCACTAGTATATCTTGAAGTGAAAATCCTGGTCTAATCACACTCAAACAAAACTCTTCTTTGGAAATGACTGCATCCATATACTCTGCTGCTAAACGAGAACCTGTGCTGTAAAGCTGGTACACTTACAGGAAAAGAAGCTTTTGTTTTGCTTGTAACTTCCTGAGATGAGACCAGTTTCACTTAGCTCATGGAGATTTTGCAGCTGCTTTTCATCGCTCCGTCTCAAATATTGACCAACTGGCAGGTTTCTGATCTGAGATTTTTCTTTTAACTTTTGGCTTTTCAGTAACCAAAACCTGAACGCTCTTAGTTATCAGGGTTTCAGGTTCTCAAAGGGTCTGAATCTGAAGCAGACAATGTTTTGAGATATTATATTAAGAGGAGGACACGGCAGTTTTTCATTTTAAAATAAACCTTTCAGTTAGGAAATACTGAAGTTCTCCTAAGTGACGCAGGTTTGTGACCTGGGGAGTCCTTTCCCAAAAGAGCTGATGGCCCCACCAGTGACGCTGGGCTCCGCCTGGGAGCCTGCAGCAGCTGGGAAGGTGGCGGGAGGGGAAACAGGGCACAGCATTGCACCCCATTTGCCTCAGACTTGCCAAAGCTTTGTGAATGGAGAGAATCAGGATTGTCTGATATACTTCTCTGATAGAGGTAAATTAGAGGTTTAAATATTGTCATATTGCTGATTTTCAAAAGTATTCTTAGTGTTTGAAGATGCTGACGTGCATCTACTGTGATTTAAAAAAAATAATTATTGGGGTAAACATCCGAGTCCCAGAAAAATCCGCTGGGACTACTGCTAGGAGCTGCCCTGCATCTTACCGTGCCTAAAGACTCTGAAAGTCTGGTCTGGCAAGGTGACCGGTTACTGTCCATCACTTGCTTGCTGGTGACTGTCCAGCTTTCTCACGGCAAACACAGGAGGTCTGGAGATGCTTAAACCTCTTTTAACGCTCATTCCATTTACCTCCCTTTCGCAAAGGGCTGACAGTGCGTGCACGGGCAATTGTTGCAGAGCAGCTTTGGGCTTGTTCCTGCGGTAACTCCCTCTCCTTTGAATCCAGAGGCTCGTGGCACTGTGAATCTTGATCGCTTTGGAAATTTGGGTTGAAGCTCCTGCGGCCCTTACGAGCTTTCCTGGGCTTTGCTTACCCCTGTGGCCTCACCGTGGGGTGTCGCTGGAAAGCTATCCCCAACTCGTACGCCCTTTAGTTTGGCCGAGGTATGCTGAATGCTAAGTTGTGTCTGAGCACGAGGTTGCATTCCCTCCCTTCCTTATTTTCAGTCCCTGACTACGAAGCTTTTGTAAGAAAGCATGAACCTCCATAGAGTGCGAAATGATTGGAGTCCTGCGAAGCTTTGGTTAAACCCGCACAGAGCTGCAGCGAAGCAGCAGCCAGAGCACAGCAGGTACCAGGACACCGACTGCCAGTTCCCAGCTATAAAAACACACCGCTCGCACGGTTCACACAACCAGCACAGATGCAGCACGAGCAGCTGCCAGGGAGAAGGGGAGGAGGATGAAAAAGACCATTTGGATGTGAAAGCAGAGGAGTTGTGCATATCTTCCCAAAACAAAAATAGTAGCTCAAAATGCACTTAGAGTTCTTCTGGCAATAATAACCAACGGTTGGGAAGCACATTAGGATATTTTCCTAGTTTGGAGCAAGCAGATGTTATTGTGTCCACTGGAATCATGGCAGTGAACTTAAAGCACAACTTCCCTGCTGCCCTGGTATGAATTTTGATCTCCCTCTAGTGTAAATCAGGACAGACTCCATGGAGGGCAATGCTGTTACACTGATGTACACCAGAATTGGCCTTGCTTTTGCAAGTCCCAAGGGTGGTATTTTGATATCTAGAAAATTAATGCTTGAGATGGATCTGACCCAAAACCCTGGATTTGAACTCTTTGCAAGTTCAGATCCGGATGCAAACTTCACAGCTGCACCCTATTGTCTCTGAGCCCAATAAAACCCTCTCACTGAACCACCCACAAGCTTAATGAAAACGTAGATTGAGATCAGATCATTATGGCCTCGAGCCAGTGCTGTGAAGCACGCACAGTGAATGGCCTGACTCTTCTCGTGCTCGTGGTGATGTAAACTGTGAGCAACTCCAAGGAAATCGGCTGGATTTCCCCCGCGTGGACCTAGTTGTAAATGTGAACAGAATAAGACCCTAGGTATTTATTTTTTTTTTTACATGTCTGTTTTGAGGAGCAAGTGAACTCCCATCTCATGCTGACCTAGTCTGAGAGGTCATCTTCTTCCAGGAGGAGCCTTGCCAGGAGTTGAGACTGGATTTGTCCTGATTACCAAGACACATTGTTGGGGAATGTGATGTCAAATGATGGCTATTTTTGTTCCAACCTCAGCCCTCTTAGTCTGTTGGGAAAGCTGATGCTAGTGATGAGGAGTAGGAAAGTCTTGGGGGAGGGAAAAGGGGGAGAAGAAAGGATAGAGAGGAGGTCTAAACAGCTTGGGCAGTGCAGTGTGGGGATCCCTCCTTAGGGACACGACATTTTTTGTAAAGCAAATAGCAGCATTAGACTCTTGAGAAAACTTTTCGCTGGAGGGCTGGGGCACTGACAAAATAGAGGTCTTGTCTTCTGCCGTCTCTCAGTCCTCTCTTTACAGAGATGTGCACAAATGGTTTAGCTCCCATGACTATAAATAGGTTAAATGGAAGATTTGTATGCTTGTTCAAATGGCGTGGCTGTTGCTGGCTGTATATGTGACTTAAATTTCACTGTGCAGGTTTTCCCATCTGGAACAGTAATATTTAGTCAAATTTCCTTGATAGACACAAGACCTAAGCCTCAGGTATAAACTTTTCCAGCTCCTGCTTAATCATTAGTTTTTCCAACCTTAGTTTTTTTGGGCGAGTACTTTGTTTCTTGTGTTTCTTCTGGGCAGTATTTTCGTAAAAAAACCTTGCTGGATCTGTGCGGGTCAAGACCATCTTTGGGTGGCATGAACTTAGTTGTGCTTCTTCTGCTGGCTTTAATTTTTGGATGTTGTTTCTCATGAAGGGTCAAGATTAGTCCCTGTTATTGCTGATGTCCGCATGTGTCATCTCTTGGAGAGCTGCCTTCGCGTAGAAGCAGGTCTTTGCCAGGTATGGATGTGTGTGGTTCTTCTGCTATGTAGTAAGTGAAGTTTGGGTGCTGGTTCCTCGCTTCTTGGACTCTGCCGGAGCGGACGTGGCACTGGGAGCAGAAGAAAAGTCTCAGCTTGCAGGGAGCCGAGATGCCTGCTTTGGAGGACCTTAACTGGCAGGGTCATGGGTTTGCTCTTTTATTAGAGACCACTTGCTGTTTTCCCAGAAGATGAAAGCATTTTGCTGTCAACACTATTAAAAAAAAAAAATAACAAACCAAACCCAAGCGGGACTATGGTTCTGCCATCAGCATCTACTGGGGCTTGTTTCTGTGTAGCCACCACTATAAAATTCCTCAATTCTTTCCGCTGTGAAAGCCCACAAAATGGACTGGCGAAGCGGAGGACAGTATGGGAATATTAACAGCCAGGTAATGGGGTCATGTATTTTCAGAACCGGTATCTCTGCTTACATGGATCATTTAACCTGTTTAAGTGCCTATGGGTGCCTGGCAAAATTCCTATCTCTCACCCCCCTTTTTTCCTGAATAAGGGAGCAAAATACCATTACTTCTCTTGTTTTCCTTCTAAGAACAAAACTTAGCACCAACGAATCACTTTTATCAAAATTCCTCTTAAAAACATGTTTCCATGTAATGGCTTGGGAACATTCGGAGAGGATCCAAGTCATAGCATGGTTGCGGTGATGGAGATTTGCTTTGAGCTCAAATAGCGGAGCGCTTTGTTTTTGGAGTCTGCATAGATCTGGGCAACCTTTTTCAGGATGAATAGTTTATTTGCCAAGAAATGCAATTTTGGGGTTGACTGAAACTATTTACTGAATTGGCACTACTAGTTAATCTTTCTGTAAAGGGCAGCTATGTTTTGTTTCAACGTTTTTGGAACTAAATATTCATGTTCTTCCATCTTGGAGTAACGTTTCGTTTCATAACTTGCCTGCATTGTAATCCTTTTTGCAAAAGGGAAAAATTATCCAGACTACCAAACCAAAATGAAGGGATTGGTCATGCATTTTGGTTGACCTGAACTTAAAGGATTTTTTTGTTTTTCCCTTGCTGAGAGGAGAAAACAAGTAAAAAGCTTTTCACTCCTAATGAAAATATTATCTTCTTTCACCCCTTGAATAAGCCAATGAATCTCATTTATTATTTGCCTAATCGTGAGCTGCAGTGCCAATCTCCACACCACGGGTGCTTTCTCAGCCATGGTTTCTCATAATGAGAATGAATTAATGTTTTGATCTTGAGAAGTGGCGCTTTCCAGATGCTCGTTCCCTTGTGCCTGTTCTCAAGAGCAGTCGCCCCCGGACAAGAGCCCATCCTTCGCTAATTGAGGTCCGCGGTCACTTTGCTCTTGACTTGAGTGCGCACAGGTTAGATGCTCTTACAGCGCTGGAAGGGCAGATTCAGATCTCAGTTAACTGTGGTGCACGCCAGCAGTGAGCGTATTAAGCTCAGGATGTGCTTTTGTGAACCATACAACTTATTGCACTTTAGGACAACAGTTGAAGCTGTTTGAACGCGTCCACAAGATCTCCTTATTTTTCAAGATAAAGTATTTCTTGTGGTTGAAGAGGATCCCTGCTGTGGTTTGGGCAGTGCGGTTAGGATGCAAGGGTTCTTGTTCCATGACACTGATCCTGACTGTATGGGCTGGTCTGGAATTGAAAGCATAAGGCTCAGCTGTGGTCTCACCAGTGCTAAGGGAAAGCTGTTAAATGAAGGTTTCATGATTTTGGTGGGTTGCTGCATTGTTGGTTAATGTTACTATCCAATACTTGAGAAAAACCTGCGGAAAAGGAGTACAGCCAAGTAAATGACCCTGTAGCCAACTAGTGCCCAAGTTGCACTGCAGTTCACAGCATCCATCGTGGAAGCCTGCCTCCGTGCATCCACCACGCGTGCTGTCCCACAGCCTGGGCAGCTCCAGGCGCCGCGTCTTACTCCATCTGCCTACGGTAAACAGAATGGCACGTTGGGTTTGGCTTTGAAATGTAGCTTCTCTTGAAATGGAGCGAACGCCAGTGACACTGCTCTGTGTGATACTGCGCTTGTTTTTCCCATGTCTTTAGCAGCGGGGCAGAAGAATCAGAGCCAGGCACTGAGGTATCTAGGGGGTGATGTTAAAGCATAAAACTGAGGATAAAAGAGGTTAAATACAAGTCTTGGTTGTGCTGTCTACTTAATAAAGTAAAAAGAGAATGACATTAAAACTAATGTTCAGCCCTGTGGAGGGTACGGTACCCTGCTGATTACTCCTGAAATGCACCTATCCCTTGCAATACCACATCCCAGGACCTCAGAGCTTAAGCAGGATTATTCTTGCAACCCTAAGTCTATTCCTGCAACTCCCCCACCGTCCCAGTGCAGGGGGAACTGTGGGGCAGGGAAGGAGGGGGTAGCTCCTGTGTTGACTTAGAAGCAGGGGTCGGCAGCTCTGGAGAAACAGCAAAGCCGGGCAGTTGGCCTTGTGTCTTGGTTTTGTCTATCTGCTCCTTTTGCTTGAAAAAATTTCTGCAGGGAGGAAGGAATGACGTAGCCCAAGTGAGTGCCAGCAATGGACTGGACTGCGATGCTGGCTTTACCCCTGTGCAGGGAGGGCACGGGCAAACCCATCCTCCCTGGAGCGTGCAGGTGCAAGGTGCAGTGGGACACACAGAGCTCTGTTGTTTCTGCTTGTCTGCGAGCGCTTGCACAGCTGATATCACTTGAGAAGCTACTAAAGGTCCTTCCAGTGCTTGTCACCCAAGGACTTGGTGTTCTTGGGTGGAACAGTGCTCTGACAACGAAGAATAATGAGTGATTGCTTAATTTCTGTCAGCGCCTCCCAACCCAGCCAGTGTGCTGCCTTCTGGCCCGCAGTGCGCAGGAATGTATATCCTTGGCCATGGTTGGGGATGAGCTGGGATCTGAGCCGCAGAGCTGTGTTGTTTGTGTTACAGCTTGGGAGTTGCATCAGGGCTGTGCTGTGAAGTGATGACTGCGTTGAAGGTGCTGACAGACTCCAGGGGAGCTCCTGGTGCCGGGCTGTGTCCCTGGATGTATGGAATGCCAGAACAGTCATATCTCCTCCATCTTCCACCTCTTTCCAGCTCTTTCCCTGCCACCATTCATTTTATTACAGATTGCTTTTCATTTAGAAACTCCCTTGGGTGCTGTGTCTCCCTGTGCTTCCTTCTGCTCGTCCTCATGCTGTTGACTGCTCCTTGCTTCTCCAGCCTTTGCTGTCTGGAGCGGTTTGTCCATGATTTTCCATCTTTATTAACGGCACGTTCGTTGTCCTGTTCTGGTGTCTCTTTCTTGCCACGTACCTCCAATACTCTTGCTGCAGTTGTTCTCCTAGCTTTGCATGTTGTTTTGTGCAGATCTGGAGCAGAGGGAAGCTGGGGTGCTGTGTCACAGCAATGTTTCTGCGTAGGAGCAATGCCACCAGCCTGTGTGGCAAACTGGGAGCCACCCGGTGTTCTGCCTCTTGTCAAGTCCGTACAAAGCGAGATGAATGTGCCATGTCCTGCTATAAATGTGAGGACTGGATACGTGCAAACAAAAAGAAAGGACCTTTCCTGTGTTTGCATGTGCTGACTCAAATCTCACCCGTATGTAGAAACCAAATGACGAAAATGTGCCCGAGTGCAACTTCCTCATACGACGGCACCAAAGACTTCAGAGCAACTCATTGGTGTCTTTTTATGCAATTGCATTTATTTCTATATTTTTGCAAAAATGGTCCTAAAATCACCTGCGGGTAATCTACTCGCTCCTAGCGACTGCAGAGATCGCTAGCTGTCTCTGAACTACGAACACACGCGCTGTAGATTTGCAGTCATGAATTTGCCTTTGTGGAGGCACTTCTTTACTCAAAGGCCCCAACATCCGGATACGTCTGTGGAAGGGAGGCTATGCAAACATTAAAAGCGCTTTCATATTCCCCTTTCAGGCCAGCTTTGACTTTCCTTGAATGTAGTGAAAACAAACAGATGTTCTCAGAAAGCCAGGGTGACCTGGAAACTATTAATTAGGTAGTGAGTGAAAGAGGAGATTGCAGTGTTTGGATTTCCTTTAAGGATAATTATTTTTAGCCTCCACTGACGTAGCCCAGGACAAGCTAACAGCAACCTGCTGCTGGGCCAGTGGAGGAAATCTAGAAAGAAAGATCGCTGCACTTTCCGAGAGAGATGGTAGCTGAAATGCTGCGATTATCTGGGATTAATCAAAGCCTAGATATATTAATTTGGGGAAAAAAAGAGCATGTGTATACCTAGAAAACAGGGGTTATGAAGAGTTGTGAGGTAGTCTTGTTCCTGGAAGAGAACCCAGAAAAATTCCGTTTCTGGGTCATTTCTCTTCCCCTCCATCTCTACCTTCTGCTCTTCCATGCTCCTCCTGCCCTGGAGATGTTCGGATCTTCCACCAACCTCTATGTGGCTCTCACGGTGCCTTTAACCTTGGTACATTTGCCTATGATGACAAATGTGCCACAGCTTAGGATACCTGAGAGGTGTTTGTCTCTCAAATCTCTTCACCCAATCCCTTTTCTGGTGTCAGTTAAAAGAATAAAAATGGCTAGGCTGACTTGTGTTTGGGGAAGCTTCATCCCTAACTACCACCTAACTGCAAAGGGCAATGGGGCTCTTGGAAGAGCTTATCCTGCCGGAGCAAGGGAACCCCAAGGGAGGAAAAATGCCTCCAAAGGTCCATGTGATGGAGCCTGCCAGGGATGTACTGGAGCTGGGGCCGTTCCTGTGTGTTTTTAAGAGCTGTTTGAGTTCCAACAATATTTTGCCCTTTTCTCCTCAGATGTTTGTATGGGAATGGATTTATTCATGTAGGCGAAGGGTATTTTCTGTGGTTGCGAGTGAGCTCTGTACTCTGAAATGGTGAAACGTGTCGCCCAGCTCGGAGGCAGGAGGCATATGCCCATGTTTTGGTCAGTCATAGTCCAGGGAAAGCAGAAAGCTCCTGACGTAGCTAATGTAGATAATGCCTGCTATGCTCTCTGTTTGAGACCCGATACTTAAAACTGGTGTAAAGGCAGGTCACGAGCGTGTGGTTTGCACCTCACCCCCACCTGGCTCTGGTGTAACGTGCTCTCGCTTGACTCAACACCCCATCCTTCCTCCCTTTCTTTGCAAACATCTCTCCAGAAACCTTTCTAGCAACGTCCAGCTAGTGTCCCAACAACCAAACCTGCAAATATGACCAAGTTTTCAGTTTGCAGTTTAATACCAGATGAATCTCTTTGCCCAGAGAATAACAAGCCGCCAGGACAGGCAGCTCAGTTTGCTGAGCTGTCGAGAACAGCGGGGAAAACCTCGTGTACACAACCAGGAGGCTATGGCTGGGCTCCAAACATCAGGAAAGCCTCAGATTGGATGTAGAGTATTAATGACAGCAGAGTACAATTACAGACCAAAAAAAATACACAGAGCAGGCTATATGCGCCTACCCTCTGCCCTACCAAGGGTAGGACCTGCATTTCTTTCTGCCAACTTGTGAACTGAGCTAATAAGAAGTTCTTTGCATGCATGCAGTATCTTTCATCTCTGTTATCTCCGTTCCTCAGATGAGACAGAGCGCTTTGTTGACCAAGGATGCACAGCAGATCCTTGGCCAAGTAGAAAACAGGACCTTAGTTAGCGACTTTGTCCCTGGCTCTAACCTCTGGCCGCAGGAGTTGGTTTTCAAAGCCCACACCACCAGGCCTTCCACATTTGTACCTCCCTTCCCAGAGCTTCACTGCAGAGCAGGGAAGGGGCGTTAACCCCCATGTTGCTTCCCTGCAGCTGCGTTCCCCAAGCTTGGCTGAAGTGGGAGGCTCATGGGCTTCATGTTAAATGACCCCAGCTTGGTTTCTCCTGTCCTTCTCAGCCCTTCCAGGCTAAAGGCCACACGAGCTGTTTTAGCTGCATCCTGAGCTTCCAAGCATCTGGGCCCAGTTCCTAGAAACCTTAGACTCGTGGAAGCGGTGCATGGAAGTGGCTGGGCTGGAAGGGCTGGGCTCGACTGGCCTCTGGGGAGCGCGTGGGAGTCCTGGTGTCACGTTCAGTTATGGAACTTCACCAGCTTCATCCTTGGAGAGGGATTTGTGCTTTCGGTGCTGCTGTCGGGGAGAACCGGCCAAGAAGGAGCAAGATAAGAACAACGTGTAGCAGGGGATGCAGAGCAAGCTGTGTGCTGCGGCACTGGGAGTGCAGGAATCGCCATTCCCCAACATCCCCTTTTTGGGCATAACTTGGCACTCCACTCTTGATGTTACCTTTGCTGTCCATGGAGCTTTTCCAGCGATCTCTGCCTGAGGATCCAAGCAATGGTGTGAAAGCACTAAAGGATATCCAAGCAGGTACTAAAACCTGCCTCTGTGCAAGCACACAAGGGTGTTTTTCAGCACAGTCAAACACAGGAGTGACACAAAGCAAGGTCCTTTGGCACGTTAGCATCATTATGCATGGTGTATTTTTGTGTGCATTTTTTTCTGCTCCGCTTTTTGAAGATGTACAATTGCCAGGGCTCATCTGTCACGTTGTGGTGATGAGTACTAAGCTGTGAATAGTGCAGGTCAGGACCTACTTATTACCTTACTGCTGAGGAGCCCTTGTTCAGTAGCTCATCGTCACCACAGTTATCGCACCGAGACAGAGCCATATGTGTTGTAGTTTCCTGGTGAGGAGGAAGACTTAAATACATGTATTTTATTTCTATTAAGCAAGCATCACATTCCTTAACTCTACTGGAAATCAATCATCCCTATGTCAGAAATTACCCCCTCCCCCAGACAAGGCTTTCAAGTTTGTAGTGTCTAATGGAATTTAATAATATTTATTATGTTCCCAGCTCATTTATGGGGAGCAAGACTTGACTTGCTGCTTTGGGCTTTCTCTGGAAGGAAATGATGGACGGGGCTTGTTTTTATGCTGTTGTGGAACCGCTGTAGGTTCGCACAGAGTTAAACCTTGCACGGACAAAGAATTTCCTTCTGTAGCTTAATCCATGATTAGTCTTAAATTTCAGCCTTGGCGGGAGGAGAGGGACTCTCCCCTCTGTTGTAGGTAAGAAGTTGGAAGTAATGTTTTCCCTTGGAAAGGCTCCTGCTCGTGTGTGCATATTGCACTTAAAAGGTGTTTAATCTTATAAACTTCCTACTGCCCTTTCCATGTAACGCTGCCATAATCCCCAGATCATCACCACTAGCGTGCGGGTTGTTTCAGGGTAGAGAAGCAGCTGAGCCCAAATTATACAGGTGAGTGCCTGTGGCGGTGTGGCAAGGTGCTGTCATGTGCCTGTTCTTAATAACATGGCGCAGTCAACAAAAATATCAGGGGATGATCAGTTTGCATAGCTGAGGGGAAGAGGTGAACTGTGTCTTCTAGCACATCCTTCACCTGCTTCGGACCCTGATCCAGTCATACGATTGTTTTGTAGGATTGTATCTTCTGACCAGCTAGGACAAACTTAGTTTTAGGCTCTGGGTTGCTCGTAGTTTTAGGCTCTGGGTTTGGACATGAGGAAAAATTTCTTTACTGAAAGAGCGGTTAAACATTGGAACAGGCTGCCCAGGGAAGTGGTTGAGTCCCCATCCCTGGAGGTATTTAAAAGACGAGTAGATGAGGCACTTAGGGACATGGTTTAGTGGGCATGGTGGTGTTGGGTCGACGGTTGGACTCCATGATCTTAGAGGTCTTTTCCAACCTTAATGATTCTATGATTCTATATTTCTTGGCAACAAACTGGCAGATATCCAGGACCAAGACACCCCCCTCCAGGTGAAAGACCTGCTGCAGCAGGTTAGATGTTGTGTCCAAGACGCTTATAATTCTGTGGCATGGATTTGTTGGGATAGGCATGCAATTTTCTGTGTCAGCCCTTGTGAGTGAGGAAAGCTCATGGCCTAGTCGCATATTCTGAGCATGAATTGTGTTATTCTGCTGTAGGTTCTCGTTTTTTAATAAAAAATGGGTTGGCTGAGTAACGTGAACAATTTGAGCATTCGCTATAGGACTAACGGCAAATTGAAGTGATATTTACTTAACCTACAGTGACAGACCCAAACTTTATGGGTTTTAATTTTAATACGTATTTTACATAGGTGAGATGACAATGTTCTTAAAAATGAAGAGATTTGTTGATGTAAAGTATAAATAGACGTCAGCAGTAAAGCCTCTGAAGTGGCTTTTTCTTCCCCTGGTCTAACGCACCCGATGGGGTGAGCCTAAGCAGAACCCACCACTCCTGCGCCGTGCGCAGGAGCCAAGAGCCAATGTGGGAAATTATCCTTAGGGAAAAAAAAAAAAATGACTGAGTGTATTGGTTACCATTTTCCTTGATGTTTGCAGTTGCTGCGGGGGATGAGTCAGAGTTTCATACGTAGCGTTGTGTGAACGTGGGGTTGTGCAAGTGCTGCGGGAGGTGGAGTCCACCCGCGTGTGGGAATGGATGTGTGGGGCTGAGCCCCAAGCAGCAGCTCGAGGCAGGAGCAGTTTGCAAAGTGGGACAACCGCAGCTCTTGATGAGTTTGGGGCAAATGAAAAGGTAACAGGTGGAGGCGGCGGTAAGAGCTCGCATGGATCTTGTGTTTTCCGCCGTGCTTTTTGATTTATGTTCGCCTTTAAACAGAGTCTGCAGAACTCTGGGTTCAGTGCCATATTTTTGAATTGCATACATCATCCAATAAATAAATCAAGTCCCCATCAACTTTGCCTCTGAGCAACATCCAGCTGCAGTCGAGCAGAAACACAAACAAGCCGTTGCTGCGTCCTTCAGATCTCCTTCCTTTGCATGCACGCTTTGTTGTTCTCTGGCAAAGAGCACGAGGAGTCACTCAGCAAAGGGATGTGGGAAGGTAATTCCTGAGTCTGCTAGTGACTCCACGGTGTGACCCTGTTCACTGCAAGTCGTGTTACTTTTGTCTGTGCCCTATTTTTCTCAACACTTCTCTGTCCTGTTGATTCTGTCTGAGGATAATCCGTGCTCATGCTGGAGGAATGCTTTAGGAGCAAGTCTGGTTTGGGTTTTTAAGGTATGACCCGTTTGTGGTTCTTCCTGACTTGGTGGTGATGGAGATTCCCAGCATCTCAGAAAACTGGCTCAGTAGTCAAGACCTTTAAAGGAATTTGAAATACGTGGGTTGAGGCAGTAAGGCCTGGGAGAGGGAGATGCTGGCTAGACAGCTGCAGCCAGCAGCAGCCAGGACATACTCATTCTCCCGGCAAAGTCATCACCTCTTCCATAGCTTCTTGCAACATTTTAGACTGCTTCTGCCAAACTCTTGCCAATTCCCCATGGGGTGGATCTGGGACAGGTTGGAAAGCACAAGTCCTGGTGTTCCCACTTCTGCGAGTTTGCTACGATGGCCAGAAGCAGCTAAATTTTGGGATCTGATGAGGTGGTCTGCATCTGAATGGCTTCCTAGTGCAATCTGGCATATTTGCTTTCCCCATGGTCCTCCAGTACGAGCTGACCCAGGTGCCACATTGTGCACGATGGCAGGGCGTGACAGAGTACACAGCCCTTTAAACACCTTAAAAAACAACTGGCCCCATCACAAAGTTTTGCTAAATGCTGAAAATCAGCCTAGAGGTTTCTAGCTGGCAGATTCGAAAAGACTCTCCCACCTGGGAGGAGGAGAAGGAGTGTCTGGTGAGGAGGCTTTGAAAGGAACAGGCTTATGGGGCAGGCGCTAAGCAGAGGCTGTTCCCCCCGTAGGAACAGGGGCACCACCAGCTCCTGTCAAGGAGGCCTGGAGTTTTTTGCGTTGCTGATAATTGAGTTGGGTTGTAAATAAAAGATGAAGAAACTGGGCTCTCAAACTCACTGTCCTGGCTGCTAGGAGGCTCGGCCGTCCTGCACAGGACACTGGCTGCGCGTCTGTTAGCGCAGCTCAAGGCGAGCCCTGTGTCAACTCTGCCAAGCATCTGTGGCAGAGAGCAGAGATGCAGCGATGCTGTTGGCTTTGGAAGGACAGCCTGGGGTAGGGATGAGAGTATGAGTGTTCAGTGTGGGGTTGGATTTATCCTCACCCTGCGGTAGGTGAGGGCTGGGTTAGGATTGCAACCCTGGGCACGGACGGCAGGGATCGGAGGCTGTTTGCAGGCAGCAGAGCCCTGGTAGAAAGCATTCCGGTGTCCCGGGGGGTGTGCTCAGCTCTGCACTGCTCTGTGTCCCCGTCAGGTGGGGTGATTTTCTCTCTCCTGGTAGCTTCCGTGAGATGTCCCTCTGAACGATGCCGCACGTAGGGTTCCATGCTCAGAGCAGGCGAAGTGAAGTTTTACCAGCTGGGGCTCACGCAGAACATCAGGGCAGATGTGACCCAAGAGTCATTCCTCACCTTGAGCTTTGGGAGTGTTCAGAGGCTGCAGTTCACGTCCAGCCAAACCGTGTGTTATTTGTGCTTCCAAAGAATAAAGGAAAAATGAAGTAAATCAATTGCCTAGATTTCACTTTTACTGGAATAAAAGCAGAACGTAGCCTCTTCCTGTAATTAATATTCTCCCTTCTACCTTCTTTGGATAATCACACAAGGAATGTTTCGCTTTAAGCATCTCAGTTGCTTTGCGTGCATGCAATAAATCTTAGGAGCCCTATGAGCATTCTTGCAAATCTCTGGGGGATTTCTGATTGCCTCCCATCCAAACAGCAGAACCACTTGGAAAAATGCCTCCTGGACCTCTGCCCTGCCCTCGCTAAAAGTCTGGTTGATTACGTAGTTATAAGTATCTGTAGGGCATATGATAAATGCCCGGCTGAAGGCCAAGCGTCCTCCAATATTGCAAACGCTTTGATACATGATGCTATTGCGGTCCTGTGTCGAGGGCTCCCGGCTCGTAACTCGGCTGTTCCTGGATTCTGACCATGGGATCGCTCTTGTCTGCTTTGTATGTGTTGGCGGCACCTCGGGGCCTCTCCGCACGAAGGACGAGGGCAATCGCAGTCTAAACAGGAAGGCAGACACCACGAAGAAGAGCAGGCGGAGGGAAGCGGGTCGTCTCAGATAGGACCAGAGCCGTGAGTAACGGACGTGGCTCTGTTTTGGCAGTGTCTGAGCATCGTCAGAGGTTTTAGAGTCATTTCCAGTGGCGTGTCCTTCCTTCACCGGGGTGCGCGTTTCCCATGTTCTTGGGGGATGAAGCACAGAGGGGCCGGTGCACCAGTTTCAAAAGGCACTTGAAGTGCAGCCAGACAACGAAGGGGTTTTCAAAAACACCTCGCTGCATAGAAATACTTCAATCATCTGACGTCCCCTGGCATGTGGAAAGCATGCGATAGAGCTGAGACCCCAAGCTGGGTTTCTGGGGTGCTCCGGTCGTGGCTGACAGCAGATGACGGCTTTAAATGCACCCTCAGGTCTGTACCCACTGGTGTTAGGTACACGTAGAGCAGATGTATCTTCAACCAGTGATGGTTCGGTGGTCACAGATGATCGTCCAGGTATCTCGGAAGAAAGGCAGGAGTAATTTGAATGTTACAGGAGGATCTTCCACGTGCTGGTCCTTCCAGGGATGCTGCCTCTGAAATGGAACCCACACTAAATGTTTGATGGCTCCTTGGTCTTTTTAGTAGAGAAATGTTTCCAGGCTGTAGCAGCACTGGCAAAAAATGCTATAAAACTGCAGTCGTTCTTCTATATGCCAGCAGTTAAGTATTGTTATCTGTTTCCCAGTATTCTAAATAATAGTAAAGGGAAGGAAATTATCTTTCTTGTAGGTTCCTTTGATTCCACTTTAGAGGAGTCCCTGCCTATAAAAATACGGTGACTATGGGTGCATTCCTCCCCTATCAGCAAGGCTTGGGTTTATCCTAGAAATACATTTGGTCTCTGGCTCTTCTGGATTCATTTTTCCAACCTCACCTTCCTTTCTGGTGTCAGGATGTACGACGCTGCCTATGCAGGCTTGTAGCTGATCAGAAGATTTTTGGGTGGTTTGTGGTTGTTTTTTTTTTTTTTTTTTTTCTTTTAAGTTGACTAAACTATTTCTGTCACCTAGCCTGGTAAAACTTAGCCGACTTCTTAATTTTTTTAATTGAGTGTTGAGTCATTAGGATGTCAGTTGTGACTAGGCTTGCATGTCTCAGCTGTTTCTGGATTGTAGCGATAACTGATTTAAGGGGGGCACTGCCCAGCTCTCCTAAAGACTCGATTCCTCTGGTATTCTCAAAAAAGCAACGTTAGCCAAATCCTGAAGTCCCCGTTCAGGCAAAAACTTGTATCTTCTCACAGGCATCCGGATTTGTTCAATGGTAGATAAGTATGTTTGAAATATAGACCTGTCTTGCTCTTCCATTTTTCACCGCTGCTCCTCTGGCTCTGAAGCCTCCACGAGATGGATCTGTAGAGGATGCGAACCTTGGGGAGAAGGGAAATTACCATTTGTTGGTATTTCTGAAGTGGTCCCATTGCTTTTTAGATTCAAATTTTGTACCATCCAGTTTCCCCTTGATGGTTCCAAATAAAATAGGAAGATAAACTGAGGCCCAAAGTGTTGGGCGCCTTACTGCTTGACAGATCAGGTGATGCAAAATCACCAATTGAACAGATTTTTTCTTTTTAGTAGCTTCTTTAAGTGAAGACAAGAAAATATCTTGGGTAAAACAGCTATTTGTTTGGATTAAGGGGTAGAAGATATGGCCCTAGCATTTTACACACATGCAATCCAAAAGCTGTGTCTTGGAGGGTTGCCCCTTCCAAATATTTTTGAAGTCCTGGAGGGGTTTCCATAGCCTGGAGATGAAGGCCATCAGACTGCGGGATCCAGGAGACATTTTCGAGCTCGTCGTTTTTGCAGCAAGACGACGTTTGCATGGCACAGATCCAAACGCGGTCCCCCCCCTATGTACTGACAAAGCCTGCGGACAGATTAAGGCATCTCCTGCCAGAATTGCCACTGAACCTGTGAGTCTGCGCCTCTGACCCAGGCCTGCATCGGCGATGATGAACTGTGGCTGATGGTGACAGCTAGAAAGGAGGAGCCCTGCCCGAGGGCTCTTCAGCTGCCCAGACAGGTTTGCAGCCTACTTGGCGCTTACTTTAAAGCATCGCTTCTCGGAGCAGGAGGAGGAGAGGATCCTCCTTCGAGGCACCATATCTGGCTCCCGCTTCACGCTGCCGATGGCCTCGGGAGGAGGGACCCGGGAGATGGGAAACCGCAGGACTGGCAGCAGCTCACCCCCTGCTCTCCCGAACTCGCTGCTTGTCTCTTCTGGGGTCTTTTATCCATGGTTTAGGAACTGTTTTGTAGTGCCTGCGTATGTGACTGCTTGCATAGCCCCCGCGTACCTGGGTGTTAACAAGTTGGCCAGTTGTTAGGGAGTTATGATGGGATTTTTGTTGTAGGAAGGCAGGCTTGTAGCTTCCCTAAGCACCCGCCTGCCTTAAATTACGGGGAGGGAAATCCTGCTGACAAACGCCCTCGGTTGTCCCAGCAGCTTTGCGTGCGGAGAAGCTTGTCCGAAGGACTTGGCTGCTGATAGGGAATTCAGAGGCTCCCCTGGGGCTGCGGGCTTTACACAACACCCTCCTCCCCCGCCACAGAAAACTGCGCTTGGCTGGGTTGTAAGGAGGAGAAAATAGTAAAGTCGGTGAGGAGAAGGGTTTTTTGCACCCGCTGTGGCGTGTCCCTAATCCTGGGTGTTGTTGGGGGGCAAGACGTTACGGAGCGCTACGTCCCATCCAGTCCATGTGGACGGATGACACTGTGCCGCGTGGCACCTCCAAACACCCACACCTGATGTAGTCTTGATCCTATAGATTGTACCAGAGGTGCTGCTAGGAGGGAGCCTTGAAGCCTGATATCCTCATCGGTGCATGAGCACGACCGAGTGGAGCGATGCTGCCCCGTGCCGGCTCGGGGAGCGGAGGTGGCGGAGCAACACAGGGAGCTCCGGGCAGCTGATCTTGTAAATCAGCTGGTGCTGGGCTCTGCTGCCATGGCCAGCAGCGGGGGACACGTGTCTAGGCAGCTGGTCTAGACCCGTCCTCCTCGCCCCATCCATCAGGCTACGGCCGGGTTTAGCGGGGTCGCTGCCACGGGGCCAGCGCTCGGTGGGAGAAGGTGGAAAGTTCTCACGGAGTACCTGGCAGTCGCTGAAACAACACGTTATGTCACCCACAAGCTTTGCTCTTAAGGTGGATATGTTGTCATGAGGTTAATAGAAAATGTTTGTGGGAGGGCTCAGGGAAAAGAGGTGATTTAAAAAAAATTCAGCTGCCTGCTGCTGCTTCTGTTAGATTTGTTTATGATCCCTCTAACTTCGTAGAGCACAGTTTAGTGATGGCATATGCAGATGACGCTGTGCTGGAGCTAAAAGAAAAAGGGTTTTGCCCAAGGGAAAACTTGGATTTTTCTTCTGGAGAGAACAAAATGCGACGGAGCAAAACCTAGACAAATTTGCTCCCAAATTTTTGATGAATGGTTGATATCTTCTGGGGAAATGGATCACTTAAAAGAATTAATCAAAACTCAATTTGTCATCAAAATGCAGTCCTGACATTTGTTAAGGGGCTTTTGATCAGCTCTCACACCTGACTTGCGTGCATGAGTTAGATTTGCAAATGTACACATCTGTTTGCTTTAACTTGCAAACCGGTGCCAAGAGATTAGAAGGTACTGCCAGGAAAAACTCAAGTTGACGAATGGGAATTACCCTTCTTAGGATGGCTGTGAATGTTTTTAGGAAATCAAATCTCTTGCTGGTCTCTAGCAAGTCATTTGTATTATAGGCAGGATCTATAGCCGTCTACCATTTTATTTTATTTTAGTACAGCAGCCTCAGATCTGTGTTCCCCTTGAGCAGGCAAGTGGGAAGCGTCCTGTATACGGGAGCTGGACTCGGCACCGATGTGAGAGGTGGTGGGCAAGGAGGAAATTGCTGCTTTCCATCACGTGTCTCAGAGCGTGCATGCTATGCATGGCAACGCTTAATTACAGTTTCTTAATTGTTCTACCCTCCCCACTCGTAAATCCTCTCCCAGTGCCACTTCAGGTGACCGAATTTGACCCAACTGCCGTGGCTCATCGTGCCCATCCTCTGGAGAGGCGACAGGGACAAAGGTGCCGAGGGTGGTGACTCCACACATCGCTGCATGGAAAGGGCAAGCAAAGCATGGAGGATGTACCCTCACAGTCCACAGGGAAGTCATGGAGGGCTGTGCTTGGCCCAGGGAGTGTGGCAGAGGCAAGAATACAGGGTTCCCACCCATCCCTGTCCTCAGATAAGTCACTGATGCTGTTGACTTTCAAGGGTCCGCTTCTCCTTTCTTTTACCTTGCTCCCCATCCCCTTCGCAGTGGATGAGTTGCCTGTCTGCTCATCAGAGGCAGGCACTGCCTTGCCACATCTGCTACTGTCAAGAGGAAAGTAATTATTTTCCTTTAAGGATATTCTGGGAACTGACCATCATGTTTTACTTGCAGAAGTAAAGCATCCATAAATTGTACTCTTTCCTTTTCTTTCTCTGTTGACATCATGCGGTATCCCTGTGTGTTCACGGATGCAAATTTGCTCGAGGAGCCTTTACAAAGGCTCTGCGTTGGGTGCCCTGCAAAGCAGCAGCGATGTTATCGGTTGTGTTGCAATGCTTGTGGAAAAGAAACCCAAAACCGCTGAGAACAGCCAAAAATGAAATTGAACTTGGGAGGAATGACTGTTGGCAGGGTCAGGGCGCTGGTGACCACTGTGCGTGTGTGGAGAGCCATACCCCAGCTGCATACCATGGGCTACAGAGCTACCACCACCACTGCGTAGCATTTTCCATGGCTGCTTCTGTGCCAGAGCCTTGCAAACAACAAGCTCAAGATGTTTAATTGCTGGTAATGGTAGCTGGCCTTCACGAGGGAGACTACCCCTTGTTTTAGCACAGTGGCTTTTTAGATTTAGGGGGATCCAAGTCCATTTTCTGTTTTGGCCCATGTTTCCCCAGCAACTTTCCTCCTTTTCCTCTGTCCCTGCTGTGAAATGGAGACGCCGGCTCTGCCCTCCCTCCCACAGCTGAATACATTCAAGGTTGTGAAGCTGTCAAACGCTTTGCCAGTGGGGCTATAAAAAACATATGAGGAGGAGGGAAACAAAATGACCTGCCAGAGGTGCACTCGCAGGTCTAATTACATGCAGGCGGTCAGCAAAGGCGGTCAGCCTCCTAACAAATCCTGCTGATGGATTAAGGACGTGTAAACCCTTTGAGGGAGCTATTGCCCCATACACCACCTTTGAGTCCAGCCCCCAACCCACTGTTCTTCACCCAAACCCCACTCTTAGGAGAGACCAGAGGGTGCTGAGTGCCGCTATCAGGATGGTCCAGTTATGCCCTTTGCGGAGAGGGATGCAGTGGTGGGACCTAGCAGGGGTGGCAGGATGGATGGAAGAGGTTTTCTGCAAAGCTCAACCTCTGGCTGATGGTTGGCACAGAGCGGGAAACGTACTGGACGTTGCTCAAGGCGGAATGGTGGCAATGCTGGTCCCTTACGTCCTTGTAGAAATCTTGCTGTAAGTTCTTCTACCGTTTGGTTTTCTCAAACCAAGCTGAAAGAAAGCAGGTCCGATTCACTCGTCTCCTCCCTCACTCTGCTCATCTCAGGTTGTGCTGGGGTTTTCTGAGCACTTCGTGGGTTTGTAAAACATATTAAATATCACTAATCCCTCATTTATACTGTGGGTAGGTGAAGTGTAGCTTCCTCGGCGACACCTGAAATGTGATGTTTCTTGGACGCTTGCCACCATCTAGGAGCAGATGCACAAAGTACGATGCAAATACTTTACCCCGTGAGGACGATGTTCAGCTCGCAGAGGTGCTGCAGCTCCTCCCTGGCAGGGGACCTGCTCGCTGGCTCTCCTAGATGGCAATTCCTGTGCCCTGGAATAGCTGCAGGATATGTGATGGGGGCAGGTCACTGGAGACACGAGGCTAGCGTCCGCCTCCAAAAGTGCTTAATATTTCCTTCTGTTCTGAGCAACTGATCCAACTGCGTGAGCTTGTGCGTGTGTTTGTGTGGGCCGGCGAGGGAGCTTCCTCTCCATATCCCCAGCTAAAGACCTCCAGTGTGTTCCCAGTAGTGGCATGTTTGTTTTCTCTTCTCCTCAAGTTTGAAATGGAGCATGTGCTTGCCAGTGTCCAAATAGCATTTGGAAGTTACTGTCTTTAAAGCTCAGTTCCATTGAGTTTTTTTTTCTTTTCTTTGGACTTGCAATTAGCCTCCTAGCCCAACAGCAATAAGGCATGTTTTGGATGGAAGCTCACCATGGCCAAGTTCTCAATATAGCTTCTCCAGAAACGTATTTGTCCTACCACCTACATTTTGGAGGACTCTGCTCCCAAAGGAAACTGTTACCTGGATGCTTTTCTGCTTTTCTCTCTCTTCCCCGCCCCTTCCCCCTCCCCCCCCCGGCTCTTTTTTTTTTTTTTTTTTGAAAGAGGAAAAAAGCCCCTTTCATCCTTCAGAGGCAATTGAATTACAGGCACCCTTTAAACACCCATCCGTCCCACAGAAGGTGCCAGAAGGCAATTACATCTTGGAAACAGCTTTTCACTCAAAGGCTTGCAGCCGGCACCCTCCTCACAGCCAGGAAGATGCGTTGCAGATGGATTTGACACCATCTCCTGCTATGTGCTTTTGTTGCTTCACCCGACACGCACCTCCCAGGCACAAGGCGCTGGGTGCAGCCACCGCGTCTCCACCAGCACAGCTGTTCCTCTCCTCTCCTTCCTTCCTTTTCTTCTTTTCGTTTGTTTTTGCCAGACCTATAAGCCAGTCCTGTTCCTTGGTGGGATAAGGGCATGTTGTTGTTTTAGGTTTCACCCCAGGGGTACCATTATGGTCCTTGCCCTGAGATGTCAGTGTGCTTCTGTCGCTCTTCTTCCATGGGAAGGACTGCGCACAAGAGGAACTGAGTATTCCTCTATTCCTATACATCTGTTTCTGGCAATGTGAGACCTCCATAGGTAGTAAAGCAGCTCCCCAAAAGCCTTCAGTCTGAAGAGCCTAAGAAAGATGATGCATAAAGCCTGCAGAGGGCTGCGCAACGGGCACCTGATTTCCTCTTCCTCATTTTGCCTTCTTCGTGTTTATCCTTCTAGTGCTGATAATGACGGCTGAGGTTTTCTCTTTGCACGTGTTATACCTGTTGGTTGGGTTTGGGGTTTTTGGGGGGTTTTTTGTTTTGTTTTGTTTTCCTGTGAGCTAACTCTGGGATCTTAAGTGACCCGGTGTCCCATGAAATACCATCGTGGAGCACCAATGTGTTCCTGGTTGGATGCAAATCTAGCAGGTCCCTGCTGCTGGATCGTGCTGGCTACAGGGTGACATTTGAGGACATGGCAAACTAGCGCGCTAAAAAGCAATTGCATCTTCATGTAAATCTTTTCTTCCAATGCACCCACGGAAAGCCGTGCGTCTTGGGCAGTCGGTGTCTCTAAGTGGGCTCTTGCCATGCAGTTTATCAAATATGTGATTAAACCAGGAAATGTCTCTATTATCGCTCTTAGCTGCAGGCCATGCTTCTCTGAGCTTGTGTGGCGCGGTGGAGTTGAATCAGAAAGGCTTGTCACAGACATCAAGTGAAAAAGGTGGAACAAGGAGCAGTAAAAAATGGGATGTTTTTGGGGGGAACAACTTCTACCTGTTTTCAGCCAGGCTACGGGAGTTCATGCGTTGAAAGACTCCTCTCGAGACCTGTATCTCTGTGGGAAGGACGGAGCGAAACTGTGTGCAAGAAGGAAGGCGGGAAGGAAAGGCAGGAGCAGCCTGCCGTCCCTGGCCCAGGAGCAGGCAGGGAGAGCTGGAGTCCTGCGGGCAGTGCAGGGTGTGCAAAGGCAGCGTCCTGCTCCATGGGGATGGAGGGCTGGGAAGGGAGGTGTCCCTTCCAGCTGCTCTTCTGGAAGCGTCACTGTGTTTACAAAGCTTTTGAAAACATGCGTGTGCCCGTGGCTTTGCAAAAACGCTGGATTTGAGTGCATCACTGAAAGATAAATGACGCGGGATATGCAGTGTCAATAGGATAATTCAGTGTTTTGCAATGTTTAGGAAGTCTATCAGGATCTCTCTTTCCTTGGGCCAGTAATCCAAAATGTCCATAGCGCTGGTCCTGCTCCTCTCGGCTGTCTGCCTCCTTCCACGAAAATAAGTTAGTCCTGGTGTTTGCGAGCAGCTGCACTCTTCCTTGCTATTTTTAATGATTAGGACTGATTTTACTGATTAGATTAGGACTGTTTGCTTCAGAGGGAAGAGGTTTTGCATAAAGAACTGGGGATGTTCCCAGTCGTCTTCTTGCTTTGGAGCTCTTCTTTACTCCATAACCACGAGGAGAGCAGTACCATGAGGACAGGATAGAAAAGGACCGAGGACCGGCTCTGATTTTCAGTGTAGGTGAGCGGTGGAGTTGTATTAGGTACTTCAGCATTCAAAACCTCTGCTAGGAGGTTCGATACCGTGTTTTATTACAGGGGGAGTTTTCTCAAGGTCTAACATAGCCTCCCCACCAGAGCAGCAGGAATTCTCCTGCTCGAGCCATTGAAAACTGAATTAGATACTTCACCGTGAACATACCTGCACTTGCAACAATGAAAAATAAGGCAATCCTTTCCACCCCAAAGTCCTTTGTTGCCTTTATCCTCCTCTTTAATGTCATTTAATCCAGTGATGGGAGACTGGAGAAAGTTGGAGGTAGGTGCGTATGGCACCTAAGCCTGAGCCCACGATCCTGCTCCAAACCCTGTTGCTCAGGGCTGCGGGTGGATGGGCAGCTGAAGGCAACAGCCTATTTCAGCTGTAAGTTCATCTCCACGTCCCGTGTTTCTCACTGAATAAGGAGGAAAATAAGCGTTTGACTCTACCCCAGGATTTTGGTTTGGTCCTCTTTTTGGAGTGAAAATGCTGCAAATATGGGCAGCGTGTCATTCTGCTATCAGTACTCGGGGAGGACCTCTCCAGCGTGGATGACCAGCGGGGTCTGGAATGCTGGCACACTCCCCCTGCCAACGTAAGACCCTGCTTTTGCATATATATGAGATACGTAAATAAAAAAAGAGTCTGTCTCTTTTCACTACATTTAGCACAACAGCCAAAGAAAGGAAAACTGAAAAGAGAACAGCACTCAGCAGCGTGGGCTGGAGCCCAGTCGGTTGTCAGACATTCTCCCTGCCAGAAAGATTTGGAGATCTCTGTACAAGAAAACAAGTCTTTTAATTTTACAGCAATATCTGCAGAGTACAGGATATGGAATTACGATTCCTAGTTCGGATGGTGTTACTAAAATAACAGCAATGAGGAAAGTGGACTAATAAACTTCAAAAAGCGCACGAATGAATGCTGGTATTTGCATATCAGCAGAGGAGCAGTAGCCATAAGGATGGATGAAATTTGTCTCTGTGGCATACTTTGCTCCTAGAGCCGGGAAATAAATAGGCACGAATAGCCAAAGACATGCATGCTTTTCTTTCGTGTGATTTTTAAAGCATGTGCTACTGGAAGATGTGTAAAAAGGCTTACTCTAGCTGGAACTTCTCACATGGCTGTTTAGGGCCCTAAAATATTCTCATCTGGAAATGGAAAAGTTGGGGGGGGATTGTTTGTTTGTTTGTTTTGTTGAAGATTTAATTAAAAGTCGAAAGGTTTTTTCCCTCCCTCCTCCTTAAACAGCTCAGTCCTATTGCAGCTGGCTTCTCTGATGCTTTGCCTTACAAATATCCCCCTCTGACTTCTCCTGACTTATTCCTGGTACTCTGGGTCTCTGACTCTGCCTACGTTTTCTGCATGTTTCAGAACTGTAAACATGATTGATCACTCTTTTTAGCAAGCTGTTGAATTATTTATGGATCTGCTGGGATGCTTGAACTGCCAGCTACAGGCACACAGCCAGCAGGGAAAGGGGCCAAATTGCGAAAGGGAAAGCCTTTGCGCACACTGAAATGAATTCTGAGAACGTAGGATGTGTGGTACTTGGGTTAACGTCCTCCAAAAGATCTCGAGCATCCCTCAAGAGCGGTGTCCTG
This sequence comes from Aptenodytes patagonicus, assembly GCF_965638725.1. NCBI lineage: Eukaryota > Metazoa > Chordata > Aves > Sphenisciformes > Spheniscidae > Aptenodytes > Aptenodytes patagonicus. The sequence continues at coordinate 2,235,928 of NC_134959.1, read as the reverse complement.
CTCAGAAGCGTTCCTGTAACGCTGTGGAAACGCCAGCGGTGGAAGGGTCTGGCCTTGCATCGTGGCGAAATGCCATGCACCGTGCAATAAGATGGATTTAGTTCCTGACCTTTTAAATTCTAGAAAATGGTTTGTTGTCTGGGCTGAAGCGTTTTACAGCTGTTCTTCGTCCGCTGGGTGCCACAGGCCAAGGCTGAGATGTCTGCTTAGGAGCCGAAACTTCAAATGTCAGGGTGACACGGAGAGGAGCACGCGTTGGGCTGGAGGGCAGCTGGGTCAGGGCTTGTGCGTATGGGGAAACGCGGGGCTGGGAAGAGGAGAGCGCGCGGTGGGTGAGGCTGGAGGAAACCACATGTGGCCGGGTGGCTGGATGTGGGAGGTCTGGGCTTTGCCGAGAATCAGGCAGCGTGGACGGGAGCCTCTGGGGTGGAGGAGCATGAGGATGATGGATCTGGACCACAGTGCTCTGGCAGGGCGGTGTGGGACACCCGGCAGAGCAGCTGGTCCTCCTCAGCTCACCTCTCCCTTGCATGGTCAGCTCTTCGCTTTAAGTACACCAACTTCACGTGCAGCGAAATGAAAGGAGAGGAATAGTAATGAAAGCTGTTAGCGATTAGCATAGTTGGTGGCCTGGCTTTCCGGAGCTGTTAAAAAGCCTTTAATTGTCCCTTTTCTACTTCTGTTCCTCTTAGGACTCTCTGGCCTGGGGAGAAATTGCATTAAAAAATAAAAGCCATTCATAAAATGAGAGGGAAATGGCTGTATAATCTCAGCCTTGTACGTGCAAGAGGAAGAGGATGGCTAAGGGGAAACGTCGGTGTGCTTTAGGGGGAGCAGAGCATTTGAGTGCTGGCGAGGCTTTTTGCCTGGATTCCCTCCCTCAGAATGAAAGATGCTCGGGTGGGTTTGAAGTTTCTGGATCTCCTACCCTAATTAAGATTTATTAAAAGCAATTACAAAGGAGAATTAGGGCTGTCACTGGCCAGGACGTTTGAATAAAACAGAAAATGTTTGTTTTACTTGAAAATTGTTTCTGGTTTTTCAAAAAAAACACTTTTGAAGCACGTAAAAAATACCTTGTTACTGGAGCTGAGTGTGGGGGGTTTTGGGTTTGTTTTGTTTTGTTTTGTTTTTTGCCTGGACCGTCCCCAGGGTAGGCACCTTAACAAAAGGGGGAAAATCTCCCAGCAGCGATCTCTGCCTCGGTGGGAGCGGGGGGTAATCGCTGTGGCTTACTTGTTTTTGCATCATTGCCGTAACGGGCCCTGAATCGAGGCGTGGTGTCTGCACCCTCCTTTAGTTTCACCTGCTGTCTTCGATTTCCCAGACTCAACCGTCCAGCTAAGACCGTGCATGTCTGTAGTTTATGGGGAGAGTTATTAGGAACACGTGTCTATGTTTTCATCATGACAGCGTGACAAATTGGCCACCGTGAATCAACCACTGCCCTCTGCTGCCGTCAGCCAGCTCTGCTCCCGCCGGCTCCAAAGGCTCGGGGCTGCAGCAGCCGAAAAGGGCTTCTGGAGCAGAGCAGTATCGCTTCCTAATTTAATACCGCAGCGAATATAAAGTGCCCTTTGCATGCAGCAAAATGATGGCAGGGAGAGGTGAGGTGTCCACAACTTAGTGTGGCACTGCCCATGAAAGTCGGTGCTGTTGCCTTCCAAATGGGTGATGCATTTAATAAGCGACGGTAGCCATCGCACCTGACCAAGGACCGGACAGATTCCCGCCGTGGTGGCGTTTGGAAGCGTGTGGCACCATTGTCAGGTTGCTAACGCGGCGGCTGCTGCGGTTATCGCAGCAAAGTCCTCTTTCATGTGACAGCTGATGGAGAGCGTGAGCACATACCGTTCTTACATGCTTCACCACATGAACTGCAGCAGTAAACGGGCTGCTCTCACACGGTTAAACATACGATGGAAGCGTTACTGGAATTATCCCATCCTTCCCCACATAGCTGTACCTTTAGTCGTTCTGCTGCCGTTACCCACTTTGGAGTAGCTGCGTAGCTGTTAATGCTGGATTTTATTGCAGATATGCCCAAGAGTTCTGGTTGAGCACCGGTGGTTTAGATATTGAACCAGAGAAAAGGGGGAGGGAGGATGATGGAGCCCCAAGGATGGAACATATTCAGGTGCACGTTGCCCAGACGGGAGTAAGTGTTGTGCTGTGACAGCCACAGCCTTTCCTGCTGTGGTTTGGAGGCCGCCTCTGCCCCCTTGGCACCATCTCCTACACGTGGGCTTTTGCCATCTTTTAGGATGGGACCCAGCTATGGTGGTACCTTCCCAGCTTCTGCTCTTGCTACGTGGTGTGGAGAGGGACCACCACCTCTCTGGAAGGGAGAGCACAAAGTGGGGGTAGGCGGACACGCGACGATGTCCCTTCTCAGATGCAATGAGGTCCCTTCTCAGACTGTGACGCCTTGGAGAGGCAGCGATTCCAGGCTCTCTCCAACATCTTTCTCCATTTTCTCTGTCATAATTACTTTACTCTGGAAAGTGAGTTGAGCTCTCTCTGCAGTGGATGTTTCCTGCAAGGGCGGGAGCTTGTGACAGGGTCCTCAGGCTGCCACGGATGGGTGGATGGAGAACTGTGGAGACGAGCTGTTAATGAGTGACCTTTTTTTATGGGGGTTCAGTAAAACAGGTACAGGAAAAGAAGCTAAAGGCTTATGGCACATGAACAAATGTCACAGCATGACAAGTTCAGGAATATGATGTGGTCTGTTCCTCAAGACAAATAAAGCTGGAAGATTTTGTAAGATGGAAAGCAGAGATAACTTATTAGGCTTATTTACATTTTGTAACTTCCATGTACGTAATAAACGGAGGCCAGTTTTTCAAAAGCCTGACAGCAGATGTGTTTTCTGATCCCGAATCTCTGCGACTTGTCTGTTCTGCTTAAAGGTGTGTAAGTTTGGTATTATAGGACTGGTTATTATACACATTTCTGAAAGAGTTGCAGCAGCAGGTTTGCATTTTGAGAGCTTTGCCCATGGTTAGAATGATGTATTGTGCTGTCACTAGGAATCTGATGGAAAAAGGATCGCTATCTTTGGAAAAAAACAACCCTAAGCATTGAGGCATGGTCCTACAAACACTAAGCAGATGTTTAATGAGGCCTAACCTGACTAATACTAAACTCATCAGGCCACTTTTGCAAGCGTGGTTATGCTGTGCCTCAAAGCTACGCGCGGTTATGGGATTTGGAAACCCTGCAGAGAACTTGCCCCATAGGGACCTTGGCAGGAGCATGAGCCAAGGGCTAGTAACTACAAAGACTGAGTACCTGGCATGGTATGTCTCGGTGATGCAAAAAAGCTGGAGGCTGATAGGGTGTAATGGTGGAGTATCACTTTATGCTTCTGGATTTTATACTCTTCCCATGGCTCTTCGCCACCATTGGAAACAAATCCCGCGTTGGATGGGTCGTGGGTCCTGGTATGGCCACGCTGGTGCTCAGTCCATAGAGCTTGCATCACCCTTCTGCTTGTCTGCAGCGCTGCGGGAGAGCATTTCAGAGTCCCCAGCGTCTGTCTTGGAAGGGAGGAGAGGCTTTTGATGCTGAAAAATAGATTTTTTTTTTTCCCCCATTCTCTTCTCTTGTTTAAGGCAGCCTGACCATCTTTGAGGGGGCTGAGTTTCCAGCTCTCTGCGTGTCCCTGGCTAGTGGAGCCCTGCTTTGGTAGGATTGGACGAAGCGCTTTAAGACTTGGCCCGCTGTTTTCCCTGGGAATTCTGCCTGAGCAGTTTGTGAGTAAGGATGTAGGCATTTGTCCACAGGATGGCTGTAACCAACCAAGCAAACATCTTTTAAAAGTTAAAGGAAAATTCAGAGGTGACGTGCAAGGAGAGAATATTCTTGCTTTTTTTTTGGCCTTCATTTTATGATGTAGGAAGCGTGGAAGTAGTTATTTTAGCGCTTTTTTTTTTTTTTTTCCCTTCATAGCAGAAATACCACTATTGGTGGTTGTTTTTGTTGGAGGTCGCCTTGAAAAACCAGTAAACTTTGGGGAGAGAGAGCGAGCAGCTTTTTCAGCTCTCAGGTGGAGGTCAGTAGAGATTTTGGAGTTTGCTCCCAGATATGCTCTGAGGGATGGTGCCGAGCGGGTGTTGAGAGAGTTAGAAAACTCCTGCCTGCGTCGAACTCTGCCTCTTGCAGCGAGCTAACCGAGTCCGTAGTCATCCGCAGAGTTTTGGGTTAGACCAAACCTGGGTAAAATGAGAATACGCAGAGGTGCGAATAGGCTCTAATATACTGCAAAGACACGAAGGGTGGGCACAAGTGTGGTTTGCCAGGGTAATTTTCAAGCAAAGCTTAGAGCCAGGAGCAAACGGACTCTGAGAATAGCCTTAAAAAATGAGTCTGAGAATGAAATCTTTAGGTACGGCTGCCTTCCGGATACATTACAGCGATAAAAGTGCATTTTTTAGCTGAGCTCGGAAGCTGCCAACTGACACGATGCCAGTTCTAGATGCCTGCCATTAACCTTAAAACAGTCTCACATTGTTAGATTAATGAGTCACCCTTGTATCAACAGAGAGACAAGCCAAGCATATTATTTCTTCTGAGGGAAATTACTGGAAAAGACAATTCCTTCTTTTTAAAATTCCCACTTTACCTCCAGGTTTGGCATCCAGTAGCCAGCTTTGACTTTCCTCTGCAGCAAGCTGTGGGGTTGGGCTGGGGTTGTGCGAGGGAAAGGGAACGAGACCAAACCTGGGTTGGGGACAAATTTGCCTTCCTAAAATATCCTCTGATGTCATGGCTCCTGGGTGTGGAGCACGAACGGGGTTTTGGAAGAGGAGGAGGACGGGCTGGGACTTCTGCTGGGAAGAAAACAAACAGAGAGGAGAAGTCTTCCATTGATTGGGTCTCCCGAGGAATTAGACAGGAATTTGCTTCGCGTCCCTGCATATTTTTCTCCTTACCTCTAATAAGGTTGAGTTAGGAATTTTAAGCCTCTGGTTGCTTACCAAAACTCGGCCCTTTTTTTGAGAAGTACAAGGACTAACCGGACTGAGGGCGGGAGTCCTAACAGGCGGTTGCCTATTGGAAACTCTGGGCAGCTTTACAGTCTGAGGACAGGTTTGGAAAAAAAAAAACCCCACCAAAGCCAAACCCCGGTGCTAGTCGGGGGCTGGCGGTGGTGACAGGGTAGGAAAACATTGCACATGGCCTGGTTCGCCTCTGCAACAGGACCGACTGCTGGTCCTGAGAGCAATAACGCCTTCCCCTTGCTTAAGGAGGCATCTACGGGACGTCATTTTGCTGGGAGAAGGATGACAGCCCTGTAGGAAGGATGAAGTTTGCTCGCTGGGAGCATGGTGCAAAGGGAAGGTTGCAGGATATTCGGACAAAGCTCCTCTTTCTCCTTTCTTTTCACCACGTTAAGTTTGTTTGTGCTCAGCCCGGTCTCTGCAACTCCTGGCATCTCATTCCTCGAGGGTGTAAGTGCCTCCATGCAATTCCAGGCGTCCCCCTGTGTTCCCACCAGTGCCTCCGGGTCTGCCTGCTCCCGGATGCTTTAGGGAAACACGGAAACCCTCCACAACACACCTACTTGTACAGCTGTATCCTACGGGACGCATTTCTTCCTGCCCGCAGCTGGTGCATCTGTACGCTGCGCACAAACGTCATCTTGATCTAATATTTGTTTGGAAAAAGTGTGTTTCTCTGTACTTCCAATAATGAACTCAGAGTGACTTCCCTCATGCATTCACCTTCGAAATATGCTCTCGTCTTGAGCGCACGCTTCCCACCCATGTCTCCGCTGCAAGCAAACGCAGTGCTTTGCCCATGAAACGAATGCAAATGGAAGCCGCTTCCCATGTGTCCGGAGCCCCCTGTGAAGACCCTAGCGTTAAGGCCTGTGTTGTGTGCAGTGAGGGTTGCAGCTTCCTCCCTCTCATTTTTGAAGCGAAGATCACGGTGTATTCAAAGGAGGGGTTGCAGAGGTTTCTGTAATGAGACGTGCACGGCTGGGATGCAGGTTATGCCCCACTGGGAGTTAGGGAGCAGATTTAGAGGCTGTCAGTGCTAGGTGACACCTTCACCGTTCAAAACCACATCACTGGTCCAGGTCCAGAGGCGCCCTGGCCAAGCACGCCTGCCCTGCGGGTCTCCTTGGGGTGCTCGCTGTGCTCTGGAGCACGCAGCGATCTTGGCTCCGACTCGCTCATGGGGGCATCCACGTAGCAAAAACCACCAGTCCTGCTGGGAAGCATCATCAGATGGTGCCAAAAGGGCTGACAACTCATTTCTCAGCCAAGGGTGGCCCCACAAAACCAGGGTGAGGAGGTGCTGGCAGGGCACCGTCTGCTTTGGCAGCATCCCTGCCCAAGGAGCATCTGTCCTGTGGGTTAGGAGAATGTCCTCTTCAGGGACGTGAGCTGAGCGCTCAAACACAAGCCTCCTGTCCGGGAAAGAAAACAGGGGAGGACGTTTCAGGGAAGCTGCCTCCTTGCTGGAACCGAGCTGGCTTGCCTGGTTGGTGTTCAGGCTGGTGGGTGTCTGAGCTGGGAGGGAAGCCGGGCTCAGCTACTAATCTGCATGCCAAAGGGAGGGCGGGGAGCTGTACTGTATGTTAAAGCTATGTTAGTATTAGGAAGTTCCATAACAAATCATATTTTCTCTTGACCTTTCAGTTTCTGGAAATGTAGACACAATAAACAAACATGGAAGGGATGAGCTTATGCTGAAATATGAGGATATAGCAGAATGGAAAGTATAAAGCAAACAAGGAAGCAACTAAGTGCACAATGAAGGGAATTAACCAATATGCAATCCATTACGTGTTTATTTATACTCAGAGGCATAACTAATAATAAACATAGGATTTCCACAAAGAAAACAGTCTCTGTTCCCTATTTTAAACAACCTTATGGAGTTATGATGGTTATAGATGGAGAAATTCCTTCTATCGCATTCTCCATTTCCCGGTTCTTCCCTGCAGCACGGTTTTTATAGCTTTTGTCTGGGTTTGCAGAGCGCCTGGGAAGCCTCTGATGCAGCTCCCGTAGCATCTCAGAGCAGAGGCAGTTATTGCCTTCAAAGAGTTTTGTTTGCACAGAGCGTAGTGGGACGGAGTCCTGCTCCGTGCTGGAGCTTCTGGGTACCGCCATACTATAAATATTAAATAATCATCCTTGTGATCGTTGGCTTCGAGTCAGGCAGACGGGGGGATTGACCTGGCTTTTGCCAAACCTCGTGGATCAGGTTTCAGTTTAGCAAAGAGCAGCTCACGGCATGTTTTGGACCCCGTGGGCCTGACTTGGTGGAGGGAGTCTGGGGAGAAGAGCGCGTTTTTCTCTGGGCTATCTGCAAGTGGCTGATTTGAAATACAGCACACGAGTCCAAGCCACTTCAACGGATCTACTCAAGTGCTTTAATGCTTGTCACATGTTTGCTGAATTGGGCCTTTGGATAGGTAAGTGATTTTTGGAGGTGGTGAGTACCCGCAATGACTGTACCAAAAATTTTGGCCGTTCAGCAGCTCTGAAAATAAAGGCACTTTTGAAATGCATGAAAATGTGCGTGGAGATCCAGGTGGACTTACCTACTTGTAGAAACGATCATAGATAAGCCAACGTAGACCCTTGCAGTGCGCGAACCCTTCACATGGGTGCTTCTGACGTGAGCCAGAGTTCCTCTGTGCAAGCTCTGAAAGCCGAGTGTGCATGCAGGAAGGGTGTCCGTCTCGCTGTAAAGGTTGCTGCGTGTGGGCTTCTGCTTGGAAACCTTTCCAAGTTCTTATTTTACTACCTCTGGGGTCACATAAAGTTGGTTTGAGGCGCTTTTCCCATTCGTTGCTGCCATTTTGGCTGGTTGTAGGGCTGTTTGTAGGCACAGCCTCTATCCGTGCTGTGACGGTGACCATCACCCAGCGGGATGCTCCCTGGCAGAGCGGCGCCATCAGCGCGGTGCCGGAGCAGGCGGCGGGCTGGTGCTTCTGCAAGGAGCATAGCATCTGCGCATCCTCGCGCTGCAGCCAGAGCCGAGCGCTGCCAGCCCTGCGCAGGATGCTAATGCGGTGCAGAATTTCCCCTCTTACGGTTGGGTCTGGATATTATTATACAAAGCAAAATAAATTGCGATCCCTAATCTTGGTTTATTTATGGATCCGGCTTTAGCTGTTAAAACCCCTATTTCAGATGCGATTAGAGTTCCCTTTTGTCATGAAGGGGCGCTGGCACTGGTCTGTCTCTTTGGATGATTCTCTTGTGGCCCTGGTGCTCCTGGCTGCTTTGATATACACGGTGTGCACAGCTTTGAGTCTCCTCCCTGATGGGTTGCCACCTTCTCCAGGGGCAAGGGGACAGACTGGGGTGACAAAGGGTTTGCAAAGTTATTCTTTATTTTGCCCGCGATCCTCCTGGAGTTGTGCATCGTGTGACATTTATGTTGCTTATGGGAATAATTAATTTGCATAAAACTTGGGAGGTGTAAAATGTTATGGAAGTGCTCATTAGTGCTAGATGCTGTTATTAATTATTATTTAAATTGTTGTTGCTCTGTTCTTCTTTCTCAGTCTAAGGACAGGATCATGATTTCCAGCTACGCACAGCGATCTTGCGAGGAACACAGTTAATGCAGCGTTGTGGTTGGTATCATAAACACTCGATGTACTCATGAACATATGGGGAAAGTATGGTGGAGGTTTTTTCGCCTCATTTGCCAATTAGTAAAATGGCTCAGTAGATGTTGCTGGAATGTTTATGTTTTTTCTTCTCTGAGTTTAGACAAAGTGTGGGAAACATCACGGTCCGGTTGCCTCTGAGCCATTATAAGGAAATGGAAATGAGGGGGGATAAAAAGATCAAGTACGTAGAGTGCTATTTGTTCTAACATCTTCAGCTCTTCGTGTGATGAGCTGCGGCTGCTGCAGCGCACAAGTATCCAGGCACTTCAGCCTCTTTTATTTATTTACCTTCATGACACTTTTCTAAGGCTGGGAGATGCTGCCATTTTACAGACAGAGAGCGGAGATGTGGCAAAGAAAAAAAATGTTGCTTAGCAAGTTGGTAACGGAGGAGGGATTCCAAGTCCCAAGTCAACTTCTTACCTCTCTGGACCTCTTCAACCCCTGGTGAACTCCTCCTGGGGTTTCCCTTGGCAGTGGGGGTACCCAGCATGTGTCTCATGCCTCTCTCCTACATGAAGATTTTGGTGCGTGGCTCATTGGGTCAGGTTCCCTGCTTGATCCAGGCAGATATGATACTTCCTAGAGACGGACCAGAAACTGTACTTTGATCCACACGTCCCTGAACTTGAGAGAATTTGAAGGCCAGACTTCACTGCTGAACCAAAACCTTGGATCCTCGTACCCCTGAACTTTGGGAAAATTCAGATTTGGGGCTGAATGTTGTGGTTTGGGCCCATCTTGAATATTCGCCTTCTGAGCCCCTGAAAACAAAAACAGCAGTTGACTTTCAAAGCAGTGGAGAACTCGAATTAGTTTTCTAGCCCTCTTCTTTCCTCTGTATAATGCTACACAGCTTTCCCTGTGGTCAGTGGAAGTTGTCTGTAGCAAAGAGAGCAGAGACTCCTACCTCTCAATTATGCATTGCCAGCAGGACGTTAGGATGCTTTGATTGCAAATTTTGAATAGATAATGAGAATACGTAGCCAAGGTTTCGGTCCATAAAGGCGCGTAACTTACCCCGTGTGCACTTTGGCCCCCTGCTGTAGAGCGCCAGAGAGCGCGTTAACGAAGATCACTCTGTTCTGCACCCAGATCATGTCCGTTCTGCGTTTTTATTTACTGACTTTAAAATCACAGCGTGTAATTTATCTGAGCACGAGTACAGTGGCGTGCAATAGAAATGTCCAGTCTCAGGAGGCCTCCAACAAGAAGTGACTGCACAGTAACAAAGAGGCAAGGCAGGCGGGGGCTTGGAGGGAGATGCTGTTCCCTGGGTCCATCTGTGCTCTCTGGAGCTGCCTCCAACAAGTCATAGCTTTATCTGCTCCCCCCTTGTTTGATTACTCATGGGGCTGTTACAGCTCAGCTGGGCTCCTCTGAGAGCACCACAAACCACAAAATGATGTAGAGGAGAGGAGTTAATACCCAGATTTGGGGAACACGGAGCAGCTCGGGAGGTTGGTAATGTGCTATATGGAGTCTTTCATGGTTAGCATCCAGCCCACGCCTGAAGAGCCCTGATGGCTGATGAGGGTTTGGTAACTTATGGAAACCAAGGTGGTGGATCTCAGTCGCCGACATGGCGGAAAAGACGCCCACGCAGCAAAGCCTGCTATCACGAGTGGTGGAACTGGCAAACGTGCTGGTAACCTCAACAGAAAGGCTGAAACCCGACCCACATTTCTGAAAGGGTTTCTCCGGGAAAAAGGGTTGGAGAGGAAGCTTGTAATGCCAATGTGAATCTGGAGCTTAGTTCGGATTTGCTTCAGTTATTAAATGACTTTACTGCTGGATTTTTAGCATGCTTTATTTCAAAACTTTAAAAAGAAAGCTGTCATCTCCACCCAGTCTCATTTACCGAGATGACAAGAAGTGTGCGTCAACGGGAGGTCGTGGCTTGCATTCCTTGATGCATTGGCATTGAAGATTTTCCTTGGGAAGCCGCAGCAAGCTCTTACCTGGCAAGAGAAAATTAGGAGAACGTGTGATATAAATGTAGCAGAAGTTTGAGCGATTATTTAGCAGCTGGAAATGAAGAGGAGCCAATAGTAGGTGTTTTGTGCAGACAACTCCAGATTTTTTGGAGAAAGTGCTCCTCTTTAGTACGTGCTGATGGTGCATGTTCGTGATGCTTCCCCATGGTGATTGAAACAGGGGTAGGTCTCCCTCGGAGGAGATTTTCTGGAGCCCCGGTGGAAGGTGCTGAGATGTCACGGCGGTGAAGTGTTGTCACCGCAGGGTGGGTAACGGCACTGCAAAGGTGCACCCTTTGTAAGTGCGCAAGGGCTGCCAGCGTGGCTGCGGCAACGGTCTGTATCTTTTCAGTGGCGGAGGCAAAGCATACATCAAATTTGTACCTTTGGGCCTCGCCTGTCGGCAGCTGCTTTGCCCCGCGATTGGGTATTGTCTTCCTGATTTAAAGCAGACCGTATTAAACATCCAGCTTGTCCTCTGTGGGCATATGAGGTAAATGTAGCACCCGTTTGGTTTTGTGGCGGTTATACTTTTTTTTTTTTACATAATTATTTTTGATTGTCGTTTTTTGACAGTTTCTTGGCTGGGGTGTGCTGCAGCTGCCCTCATTAGGGGCTGTGCCAAACACAATCTTTTTGATATTGAATATTACTCGGTGGCTGCAGCCCCAGATGGCATGTGTAGTAGCAATTGAATCCAATTACATCTGCGTAATGCTTTTTAAGTTGAAAGCCCGGTAGGAGAGAGATGCTGAGCTCCTCGCCAGTTAAGCAACTTGACTAGGCTTTCTCCTAGGACTTGACATATCAGAAATCAGAAAGAAGGGGCTGTCCGTGTGGGTTAAACTGAAAACAGAGTAACGCCGCATGGTTTTTATGCCCTATTTCTCCATGCCTAACGCCCACGTCCTTGTGCATTGCGTAGGTGTGCAGTAGCATTGCGCCCATTTTGCAGGTGAGGAGAGGCGAGGCAGAGAGCAGAGAACGAGCTGGACCGAGATTATCTCCTAACAGGCCAGCAGCAGAGCTGATGGCTGAACGACCCTGTCGAGTGGCAGCTTGCTGGCACCAGGCTGACTCCGGCATGTACCCCTCGTTGGACTCAATCAGTTCTCCCTCCTTTTCAACCCCCCCCAAATTTTCAGACAAAGATGATATTTTGTTTTCTTCTCCTCTACTACACTGTTGTATCTTCTTGTTTGGACCATTAATAAACACCAAATGAGCTCCAGCTAACAAATAAAACAATTATAGCTAAAAAGCCCCTGAGGGTGCTGAGAAGCTTTGGTGAGATGTGTTGGCCCTGGGTGATGGGGAAACGAGCACGTTTTGCTTGGTTTTACTTTGTTGTTGTCCAAAACGTGCATTTGTTGAGACTTTTCAGGAATGTGATGTCTGCAAAGCATGATTCATTGTTTAGGCGGTGGTGGTGAATATCTTCACGCATGTCTGTCTTGTCTTATGCACAGTGGATGTGGAGCATATTTTATTCCTTTCCTCTTTGCCGCGGATCTCAAGACTGCTGTTGCATCTTTCTTCAGCTGTTGTCTTCTCCTTCTGGCAAAAGCAACCTCAGTCCTTCCAGTCTTTCTTCGTCGGCCACATCCTTGCTCTCTGCTCTACAGATTTTAAAGCTAGAAAGGTCTAAGAGGTGATTTATTGTCCTGAACAGACAGAATTGCATCTTGTTACCTCCTGCTTGGAAGTGTGATTTTTCCACTTCTTGTCCTCGAGCTATTGCACAACCACCGCAAGCTGATGCTGCTGACAAACCCACGGCGCTGCGGCAGGAGCAGGGCGCACCGGGGCAGGAACGGGGGATGCACTGGGAACCACTGCTGGGAGCAACCTTTGGACAACCCATGTGGGTGCCTACCAAGGACTAGAGAACGGATATTGGGGAAAAACAGAGGAAAATGGGGCTGAAGGATTAGCGTTGGTTATTTCTGTAACGTGAGGATTTTGGAGAGGAGCCGGGCGTTTGCCAGCACCGCGTGCCCCTGTAATGGCAAGTGTCCTTTGGGAGCAGAGGAGAGGGAAACCAGGGGAAAGGAGGCACCAGGCTATTTGGGGGGGCCCGTTGCTACCCCAGTCAAGCTAAGCCTGGCAGCAGTGATGCCAGTTTCCGCAGTCCCCTACGCGGGCTGGCGTCACAGTTACCAACCGGGACTGTCAGAATTGATTTATGAACTCAGCCCAAACACTCGCAGGACCAAAAAATGCAAAGGGAACCGGTACAGCTGCAGGCAAAAGGCAGGAAAGATGCTATACGTCTGGCAAGCCCTGCTGCTTGTTTGCTCCTGCTTTGCATTAAGCTATTTGCTGCGACTTAAAAAACCAAACAAACAACTCTTCCTGCTGAGGCAAACAGAAAAGAGGTCGTTGGAAGGGAGTTTGTGTCTCGGAGCCAGTGCCTGCCCTGGGGGAGCCGAACATCTCGGGGACCACAGTGCCGGGTGTGGGGGCAGCTCACGGGCTCGGTCCCGGGGTCACCGGCTCAGCCGTGGCAAAGCTGAGCTGCTGCAACGTGTTTTGTGTTAAATGTTCTTTTCATCCCGTGCAGAAGACGTGGATGTGTATGAAGCTGATTGCATGTACATGCTGGGTTTGTTTCTTTCTTTCATTTATATCACATTTTTTAGATGTTAAGGCTTTTGGATTTTGTAAGGGAGGCATTCTTATGGTGGTCGAAACCGCTTCTTCATTGGAAATTCTCCTAAATCTTACTCAAAAATGTATATGAAAGAATCTAATAGTTGAAAGCAAAGCAAACCATTTTTAGCAATCCAAGATGCATTTGTAACATTTTTTAATTAGTTGAAAATTTTGAGGGAAATTATTTCCAGTCACTGGACATTTTTGAGTGTATGATTTCAAGAGGTTGTCAACAAATAGTAGCTCTTCTCTGGGTCGTGCAGTTGCATTGGGGATTTCCAATCCCAAAGGTTTCAGATGCAATTCAGTCAAAGCTCTGAATTTCTGATGCTTTTTCTGACGTGTTTAATGTGAGGAGTTTCTGAAGCTCGGCCGCAATTGTTCTCCCATTAGCGATGAAACCCAACGTGCTTTCTGAAACAACCGGAATTGAGGATGCAGAATCATCCCTGGAGTACGGTGATGCTGGTTGTCAGCGGTGAGGAGCACTGCGAGCCCAGGTCAAATCGAGGTTGTTCCCATCTCAAGTGACGCCCTCCTGGCGTTGCCAGGGACATCGGGCAGAGTCGTGATGCAGAACTGAAGCAAAACCAGTTTGTAGATCACCCAAACGTGGCTTTGGGGAGGAGAATGCAGACCTGGGGGTGTTGTCTCCATCTGCAGCAGTACAACTCGTGGTGTCGGCACCCCAACGCCCATACCTAACAGCAAGAACATGCTCTTCCAAACGCAAGGGCAGGATTTCATCTTTGCTTGCTGCTCAACCCCAGCAAGGGGTGTCCAGTGATAGCCAGAGGTTCCTGCCCACGGAGCAGCCGTTTGGTAGGGTGGGCCATAGCTGCCAAAGCGTCTGCAAGCCAGGGGACTGAGTCAAAAGAGGTTTTGCGTTAGCAGTTGACCCTGTTCTGCTGTGCGCTGGATGTGTCACGGGGAAAACTACTTTGCCCAAGGCTCTTTGGAATGATTGAGCTCTGGCGCTTGCAAGGTAAACCTTCATCCCTGGTGGTGTCCCCAGAGATGCATGGGGGGGAAGACCCATGTGGGTGAGTCAGGGAGGCAGCAAGCTGTGCCCTGTGGGGTGGTGCTGCTCCCCAGAAGCTCCCCGGTTGGTTTTTTGATGTCTCACCAATGGGGTAAGCGGGTAGGTGGGAGCTGTGCTTTGAGAAACCAGGAGTGTTGGCAGCCATCAGCTCCCTTCCCAGTACTGCTCTCTGGGGCAAGCTCAAGCTCATAAATCTTCTACTCAGCAGGGAGCATTTGTGCTATAAACTAATTAGGCAAGTGGTCAAATACCACAAACACCTTTGCCCTCATTAGAGACCAATAATGATCCTGAGTAGGTGCTGAAATGCCTCATTAACAATGAGCAGGGCCTCCTCTCTGGGATACGGGCTACAAAAACAAGCCAGCAGCCCAAGGATGCAGGAGGCCCTGATGCTAATTTGGTGTGTTGCTAATGATTTAAATGTCAATTAGCTAGTCCGAAGCTATGTGGAAGTCCTGGGCTTGTGGGCCACAAAGCCAAGGCACGAAGATGGTGGGATGTATTTGTATTTGCTACGGAAATGAGGAATTTGGCAGTTTTGTGGGACGAAGAGCTTCTTTCCCTCCTCTTCTCTTTGTTGGCCCTGCTGCTGTGTTGACTCGGTGCCGCTCTCCTCCTTTTTCCAAAATCCTCTTCCCATCACTCTTTTTGGTTACGTGCTCTTCTACATACACCACGATGTCCTTGAAGACCTCCGTGCTGCAGCCCTGCGTTGTTTTAAAGGATTTGGGTGGAAACCAGAGTCAGGGCGGACACTCTCCTCCAGCCACTTCTGTTCTTTCTGCTGTTTTCCAGGGAAAAAAAAAAGTTTTTCATGCCCGGTGGTGGTGTTGCGGTATCGGGAGGTGCCTCATGAATGTGGGTCTGCGTAGAAGTAAACTGGGAAATATCTCCCAGACAAATTACCCTTTTCCGTATTGCTAAAGCAGAGCTGAAACTGGGTTTGGGTTTTTTTCTGCCCTTGTGGTGTTACAAGTGACTTCAGGCTTGCTCGGGTAATACTGGCTGGGAGATCAGAAACACTAGTTCTGGACCCAGTTGCATCTCCTGCGTTGCCTGTATTCAGGCTTCAGGAATAATTCAGACAGACAGCCCTCAGATATGCCATGATATACAGTTCACCCTGCCTTGAGGCAGGGCACCAGATCTGTCTTTCTCAAACTTTTTAGTTGAAGGACTGTTAATCATTTTAAAAAAAAATCCAAGATTTGCAGCTTTGTCTAGTAGCAATTGCCAGAAGGTAGTGCCCATGCAAGCGGTTGCTTTTTAGAACCACCAAAAATGAAATTAGATTTTGAATGCCTATTTGGTATTTGATTTTTTTTTTTCCCCTCGTGCTGCGTTTGCTCTTTTTGCAGGAGCAGGACTGCATCTGTATGTGTATTTTTCCTGCAGTTGTTTTGCATGATACTGGTGGTACATGGGCCACCAGCCAGGAGCTGCTAGGCTGTATGATTTTTTTTCTCGATCCTTTCATGCCCAATTTTGATATGACCTCCAAAAAAATCAGTGGTACTGAAGTGAGTTGGAGGTGCATCCCACGATAGTGTCTGTTTCCCGCCATAGATTAGAGTCTTGTATTTGTGATACGCAGTGAAGACATTGCAACTAGTCTGGAGTTTAGATTTCTGGTACGTTAGTGCGTGGCCAAGATGTGCAAGAAAGATAACGCAAAGCAGCGTCAAGCCAGTGAAAGGGAGACATAGTAAGAAAAAAAATCTCGGAGTGATGAATTTTCTGTAATGATTACCAAGAGTGGCAAAGAAAATTAACTTTGCTTAAGCCAGGCAGAAATTCCTGATTCAGAAATTAGGCTAAGGCGGGTCCTCTGGGCCAAGTCTTCTGCCCAGACACGTCCTGCTGAATACACTCACCGATTTCTCCAGTGGAGCAGAAAGCTCTAGCAGCATTCCTTGGATGCCATCCAGGGAGGGATGTGCGAAAGGGTCGTTGCTTTGTGCATGAGAGTCTGTGTTTGCCTAGGCTGCGTGACACTGGGAACGACGCAGAGCAAATGGCAAATTCCTTATAAAAGTGGTTTTGTGGAGGGGTAAAATGCACAGCTGCAGCCACTTCCAGATGTGCAATGAGGAAGGACTTATCTCCCCACCATCCCTCCTAGTCAAATGCCTTTAAATACCATTCTCCAGCTCTGAGGTTCACCCCAAAAGGCCCGTTAACACTTCCACACAGGTGTGTTTGGGTGCTGATGGGTCCCTGATTCATTTGCTTTAAAAGCAAAAACTTGCTTGCAGCTGGTTGAAAAATCGAGGGAGACGTTTTGTAGAAATAATAGTAATGTTCAATGAAGAAATCCCTTGTGGATTTTCTCAACCTTTGCTGCTTAATGAACCAACTGATTCAGCTTGTAGTGTTGAAATAATCCTTCCAAGGATGTTAGAGCAGTCCCATTAAGTCAGGGGAAAGATCTTACTGCAAAACTTTTGTTAGTGAACCAAGATTTTGTTGTCAAAGGAAGAAATGGGGCTTCCTCTGACCTGGCTTTTAGGTGCAGGTGAATTAATTTAGATTTCTTTCCCTCTGTTTTAGGCTGACACCTAATCATCAATATAGTTTGCAATGTTTCTTTCTTTTCTTTTGTTATTAGCCGAGGGGCAATGGAGAGGTTTGTGGAAGGGAAATCCCCCGAGTCCTGTTTAATACAAAGACAACACCTCCTTCAGCTCAGGAAATCCCTGAGCTGCATTTTATTTGAGGCTGGTGGAATATTCTGGGGAAAAAAAAAACACAGCATGTTCATTGTATTCTTAAACCCTTCCCTAGGCATCTGCTTTTGGCCACTCTTAGTGACAAAATACTGAGCTAGATGGACCTTGGAAAGCCATTATAACTCTCGGTGTCGTCAGGTTGCTCCTATGTCTTTTAATTAGTGTTATGGAAGTGCTGAGGGACAATCGAACAGAGGGGGTTTTGTCATCTTCATCACCCTGCTTTTCTTCTCACCCTTCTTCTGGCAACCTCTTTGCTTTTAACTGGCTTTTCCTCTGACTGTGGTACCGCTAGCCTTTCTGAAGAGGTCAGTCTTGGATGGGCTAAAGCTGTGCACAGCTGCTTTCGTGGGGTTTTATCTCCCACCCTCCAGAGCACTCCTGAGGATGCTCAAGCCTCCAATGTTTGAGTGTTTTCCTCTTGGGTACCACTGCTGCTAGAGCAGCGTCAGCTCCATCATGGAGCACTGCAAATCATCTTCTCCACGTTTCCAGAGAAGGGTTTCCTATCTATGTGCCCTTTAATGTTGACGCTCCTCTCCCAAATCCAAGAAAAAGGACTTCAGTGAATAATAATTACGTGTGGAAGGAACTGACTCATAGCAGGAACCCCATTGATTTGAATGGCAAAGCTGAGATCTGAATGGGGGCAAAGCGCTGATGATGGTATATGTATTCAGGACCTTCACTGCAAATTCAAAAGCTCTGGGTCCACTTAGGACCCTCAGAATACATGCAGATTTAGTTCACTAGAGATCCCCTCTCAAAATACAAATAGGGATCTCGGTTGAAAATCCTTCCCTTGTTGAAGCCAAAGACAAAATGCCCCTTCCCTTAGGTAGGACCAGGATTTCCAGCCCTGCAAAAGCCTATGTTTGACCTCCACCTACCTTAGAGCAGCCAGGAAGCGAAGAAAGCTGGTCCATAGTGAACCAGACAAGCTGTAGGTGAAGCCTGTTAGCAGAGAGGCACTCAGAAGGAGACAGTGTTATCCTTTTTCCCATCAAAGCCATCTGGCTCTCAGTTGCCAAACCAGTGCCAAGCCCCAGTGACCTTTCAGACTCATCGCTGTGCTTAGAAGATTTACAGTGGAAAAAAGCTACTTCTTGTGAGGAAACTCTTGCTCCTTCCTCCCAGGAGAGCATCTAGCCGCAATGACTCATGCGTTCATCATGCTGGCTTCCCGTAACTGTCCGACAGTGGCTACAATGCACAGGCTTGGGGAGAATCCGTGCTTGCTTGCCTCTGAGATAGGGTGATGTAAGCTCCTGCTCTGGCTTCTCCCGGCTTTCCAGACTGTTCAAAGTTCAAAGCTTTAGTCTCATCACTCCATCACCCAGCAGGCCAGCCCTGGCTCGAGCACTGACTTGCCTCTCCTGAAGTGATGACATTTTAAAAGCGCTTTGGAATGACGACAGTCCCAGAGTCCTGGAGGAAATGGAGGTGAAGCTCACTGACAGTCAGGACCCGAGTTACCAGAAGATCTGCCTAAGTCACTGTCTGCCTGTTTTCAGGCAGAGCTGCAAACCACATTTAGCATTTGCAGTGGAGCCGCCGTGAAGATTGTCTTTTCAAGTTGCCAAGGTGTTCTCTACAAGGTACTGGTACCCTGTAGAGTAACCCTGGGAGAAGGAATTCCGTTATTCTGGGATAAATGGAAAAATAAGTACACTGAAGTCGGGAGGGAGACTACTGCTTCTCAAGTAAAAGAGGACCTGAAAAATGAACTGGAGAGATGGGTCCAAGCCCCGAAGTGGCATTCGGTTCAGATTTCAAACACCTCAAAAATCCATAAGTGGATTTGTACTGGAGCCCCATTAAAAAGTTCACGGTCTCTCAGAAAACTGGGGGTTGGGTTTGGATTTTGACGTTTCCTGCCTCCACCAGATTTAGACGTTCTCTGATCTGGGGCTTTGTTCAGGCCTGTCTCCGATTACAGAGCCGTGAACAAATAGGTCTGTTGAGGGAGCCGCGTTGGCTGGTCTGCGTGAGCCACTGCCTTCCTTCAAAAAGATCAAGAGACTCAACGGAGTCTTGTGCTGGGGAACATGAGAGCAGCACCAAGGCATTTGACATGAGGTTGTTTGAATGTTAGTGGTTTTTGCTTGTGGGACTCTTTCTGTCGTCCGCTTTCAAAATTCTTGACTGTTCCTCTGAATCCAAACCACATGGATTTTTTCCTGATGTCAGGTAGATGCAGACAAATTCCTCCAGCTGCCAAGTACAAGGTGAGATCCCAACAAGTATGCGGCAGGCCTTTTTGGAAAAGGGCTCCATCATCTCCAGAGCTCCCAAGGAAAAATTAGTTACCCTTAAATTCCCACAGCAGGCAAAACAGACTCAGACCAAAAGCCTTGATGTAAATCTAAACCATGATGTTCACTGGGGTAAAAACTGTCCTTTTGTGCGAAGCAGCCTGGATCTGAGAAGTGCGTGAAAGCCAAATCTGAAGTCAGTCTTAATGAAAACTTGCTGTGCTGTTGGATTGCTTCTTGGCCTTTCCCTCCATCCTTCTCCCTTGAACTTCTCCAGCGTGCAGCCTCTGCTGGGATACTCGCAAGCTATAATCCTCCCTGTGATATTTCCAGGAGACCTGGGCCTACGAGGAGAAGACAATTCTCTGCCCTGGGTCAGTTCTTCATCTCTTAGCCCTCAGCGGATGCCAGCAGCATCAGGAGGCTGCGAGCATTTGTGGGATAAGAGTTGTCCATAATGTGCCTGAATTCATCTTCTTCCTCCTTCACAAGGCGAGCACACAGCACAGGCTACCTAGAAAGGATGAATGGAAAATAAACAGACATTGTGGAATATTTTTTTTCCCTGTGGGACGGGCGGCTGCCAGGCAGAGCTCCGTCCTGCAGGACCGAGGACCGATCTATGCCCTTTTTGTTCCCACCATTTTCAAAGGGTTTCCATTTAGGCTTTCAAGTGAATGGATGTGCTCCCGGGAGCACGGCTCACACGCCGAGCCGGCTTCACAAGGAGCACTTCTCTGGGGCGAGGACACTGTGGTTTCAGGCTGGGTTGCGAGCAGTGCAGCCCTGTTCATTTGTCTGCCTCCTGCCAGGCAGGAGCTCAGATTACCATCGCAGGCAGGCAAAGAGAGACACAAGAAGGAGAAAAAAAATGGGCTAAAATCTCCCTTGCCCCCATATCAGGTTTGGGGCTCCGAGCAATGGAAAGGGAAAGCCGAGCAGAGCTTTCCGAAGCAGCCGACTGATGTTGGGGGGATTTCAGGGGCTGATTTTACTCTGGGAGAATCGATTGTAGCATCTCTGCCAGTGGCTGCCATAGATTTCCAGCTGCCCATTGCAGGGTCATACTGCTGCCTTCACCGTTGGTAGGAGCCTGAGGGGTCCAGCTGGCGACCGGTTGGGAGCCAGGGAGGTGTTTGCAGGAGGTGTTGATTACCTCCTTGTTACTCCATCCCAGCAGAAGTTTTAGGGCCTTTGGGGCAGAAAGCTGTACCACCAGAGCACATGGGAACAGAGCAGGGCTTTTCTTTCCCACCAAATCTCTTCTTGATTTATTATGCGCCTGCTCAGCAAGGCGGAATGCCAGCGCTGCAAGGATTGCGTTATCTGGGTTGTGTTGTTAATGAGGCCATCATGTTGATTAAGCATCAGCCTGGAACATTATCTCTCGAGGTCCCTCTCTCCCTCTGCAGTGACTGACACTTCTCCCTGAATAGACAGACCAGAGAAAGTCCTCAAGACTCATTGTTTGGGATTAAAATAAATAGCAGTCGAGGTGGAGCAGGGCTGGTGGCAGATGTGTGTAAAAGATTGCACAACTTCTTGCCGCTGAGGACGGAGCTGCCCGATTAAAACCAGCTACAGCTGAGGAGAGGGGAGGGTGCATGAGAACGTTCATTAGGGATAATAAATAATTAGGTGTGAAATGCCTAGGAGTGTCTCAAGTCAAGGGATGGAGGGGGAGTGGGAGAATGAGTGGAGAAGGGATCGCGTTTAGCACAAGTTAAATCTGCAGGCTGTACTTTTTGGTATGAAGCTGGCAGCGCTGGCATAAAGTAAACAGGTGACTTGGGAAATTGTTTGATTTCCTTTCCTTCCCCTCCAGCTTTTTCCCCAGCGGCGATGATCTGCCAATTCAGCTCTGAGTAAAAGTGACACATCTGGCAGTTTTACCCAGGAACTCCAGCCCAAATCTCTTTGCTTTGCTAACAACTCAATATTTTGTCATATTCTGGGCCACCCATGAACCTCAGAGAAGTTAGAAATGCCAACAAATCTGCCTGTCTAGCTGTGCCGGCGGGATCTGGCAGCAATGAAGGTGGTCACGAGCTGCAACTTGTGATGGTCTCCCCCACTTCCAGCTAATGGGCACGTGCTAAGTTAGATCCTTGCTGGCAGTCATAATCTCCGTGATGTGTAAGGTCACGATGTTGAAGGTGGTTTCTGGAAAGGATAGAGGCAGGCTCGTCACGGATCAGGTTTGCATGGCTTTTAGCTGCTCTTGGGAGCCTGTCGTGGGGCGGAGGAAGGGTGCGATCTGCGTTAGCATCTCTGCAGATGCCCGTCACAGCTGCCCGGGAGTTGTCCCTTCAATTCCCTCTACTCCAAGTGTGATAAGAGCAACTAAGCTTTCCTGGCAGGCCCTGCCACCCGTGCATCCTGACGGCATGCCTCTCCCTGCAGGAAGCAACGAGCGTGGTTTCATCTCTCAAGGGGACAGGGCAGGACGGGGCAGGCTCTCTTCTAACAGGGAGTTTTAGACCCGGCATGTCAACCTCTGGATCCCAGCTGCAACCATCTTTGGCGGCCCTGGAGAAGAATTTAGTCTGACTCACGACACGCTACTAGTTTTGGTGATAATTGTGGTACGCAAACTGTCTAGAAATGTATCTCTTTTTCACATGGGTGCGCATGGGCACGTATTTACAAGAGAAATCAGCATGTTGGTCCCATAATGTGGTTTGCAGAAGCAAGTCTCCTAAGCTGTCCATATTGCGTTCAAAGGATTTCCACTTGGTTGGTAACGGTAGGGTGCGCTGCTCCGTGGGACCAGATAGTGAAGTCGAGAAGGGAGCACATTTGCTGCCCAAGTTTTGTGCTGTGTAAGGGTGGGTGTATGAAGGCCAAGCTGAGGGTGCCTGTTTGGGGCTGAAGACGGGTCACCAACTCGTACTGAAGCCATCAGTGAGTCACTTGCTCTGCCTGAACCCAACAGCTTGGAAATCCTCCCCAAACTTCATCTCCTTGAAAGTACCAGATGTTGAACCCAGGCTGAGATTCCCAGGGGAAAAGAAACACGCTGTAAGCAAAGATTTGCTAAACACCAGCACCATGAAATGCAGGACTGCCAGCAGGGAAAGCAAACCTGCACCTCGTGGAGTGGTAATACTCATGAGGCGCAGGAGAGAGAGATGCAAACACCACTCGGTTTTCAGACTGCTGCTTCTTAAATCAGCTGGAGCAGATGCCTTCAGCATCCAGGAAGGGATGTTGCTGCTTCACCTGGCTTCTTCCATCTTAGCCTCTGTCAGCTGCAAGTTAAAGGAGAAAACCGAGTGGAAGAGGTTCAGGTGCTGGCAGTGTGTCCTCTGCTTGCAGACGTACAGCTGACATCTGCAGCTAACTCTCCGATCCTCCTAAAAATCAAGACCACCACCGCCACCACCCTAAAGAGAACCCTGAAATACCTCCTCATTTGAAATGTTCCCAATGCCCAAACTATTTTCCTTGCCTGCACTCAGCAGTGGACAACTACAGGAATCAAAGAGGTTTTAGGTTTTGTGTTGGTTTTCAGTTTCGAGTTTTGGGGTTTTTTTCTAAAACCTATGAAGTCCCAAGGCAGCTTGTGCATTAGGAATTGCTGAACGAGGTAATTGCTTAGTGCAGTCCCTCGGAGGGACTCTTTTATAAGTGGAAAGAGGAGTGTGTTGATTTGGTCACGTGCCAACCAGGAAATACCAAAAAGCTGAAGATGGACCCGTTACAAACAGACTAACCAGCCTCAGATGTCCCTTCAATATTGGAATATGGAAGGTAATAGAGAGCACATGGGTCCTGTAAATAATGAGAAATACACAGAAATAAAGCCATTTGGCTGCCTCGGTGAAACACTGAAGCCACTGGTTTCAGCTGAAATCTCTTAATTGCCCCTGATTGCCCTGTAACGGGTGTTTTTCCTGCAGCCTGTCAAGATCTGAGGTTCTGCGTTGGGTTTCGCATCTTGTGTGCGCCACAGTTTAATCCTACACTTTCCTCCCGCGGAAGGGCCGGGGGAGTGGCTGGGGCAGAACAGAGATGCTGATGCTCTGGGGCATGAGATGTTGGTAGGGGAAGGGATTCTGTGGGGAAAAGCACAAAGCGGAAGAGGCAAGAAGCGGGGCAGAGGTGTGAGCTGCGCTTGCCTCCTTTCGCCTGCTTGACCCCTGTCCTGCTGCTGCCACTTCATTGCTTGAGCCTAAAAGCTTGGGGAGGAAGGAAGTGAGTCAGAGTCGGAAGGACCCTTGGGAAAACTCACAGCCCTCAAAGCCGGGAGCCCGGAATTGGGTTTTCAATCCCTCCTTTGGCATCCCTGCAAGCGCCGACCCCCTTTAAGGAGGAGGCTGCCGGGAGCTGCAGGTGCTCGCGTGGGTTGTAAAGCAATCAGGTCGTTTGTGCAGAAAGATGGATCAAGGAGCCCCGCTCTAGGCATCCAGCCTTGAAAATGCTGGCCCGGTTTTTAATTCCTGTGTCTGAGCTTCTTTTCCTGGGGCTGGGACAAGGCTGTAGGCAGACATCAACGCAGCATGCGTGTGTGCATACATTTTCCCTTTAGGGGAAGGAGGAGGGAGAACTGTGTCCAGAGCAAGGTGCCTTCACAGCCATGAGGATGGGGAAAGGTCTCGTCACATTGCATGGGACAGAGGCAATGTGAGCAGCGGCTCAGTGGTGGGGTGGGAAGGACGGTGCTGGCGTGGCGTTTTGGAGACGCCTGGTGAGATAGGGGAGGCCGGCTGGACTTCACGTTGCCTACCCCATGGCACGGTGCTGAGAGCGTAGGGTGGCATTAACTGGGGGCTAGAGGGGAGTCCTACAGCCTCCTGCACTTTGAGGAGGTCCACCCTCAAGCCGGAGTCTCAGGCAGTGCTCCTGGGCTCTGAGCACGGATCGGGAGCACTGCATCGCCTGAGCCTGGAAGGGAGCAAAGGGCTCTGCCGTAGATGGTCTTCAGGCCTTTCATGGTGGTGCTTCAGCATCGCTGTTTGACCTCGAGCATTTGAGCTGGGAAGTTTTAAGCCATTTTTAGCTGCCTGGCTGCAAAGGGGAAGGGAGGGCGGAGGGAGGGGGAAATGCCATGAGGTTAGTATTACATCCCCGACACAATAGGAACTTTTATTAGCAATTTTCCATTGTGTTGCAAATGGCAAAGATCATGGTTATATTTGCATGTTTGAGACTGTCCTGGAGAATTAGCTTTCCTCTGTGATTGGGTAATAGTTTTCACATTGCATTAGCTTCAGCGTTTGGAGTGAGATACAAAAGCTGCAGCTGGAGAGCGCCGGCTCTCCTGCCATTGGAGACCTTCGTTCTTACCTGGTAGTTCAACCTAGGAAAAAACAGGTTGTAAGAAGCTTGATCTTTGTGGGATAGAAGAAGAGGAGGTAGCAGGTGGGCAGTACCTTTGCTCTGAGGGTATCGATTGCACTTCTCAGGCCAATAAAAATGCATGCATTCCTGGCTAGAATAACAGTAAGGATGTTTCTTTGCTCTAGGATAAGTCAGGATTTGACTAGATTTACGCTTGGCTCTGCGGAGGGCATGCAGCTATTGACAGCCTGAAAGAAATTAGGCCAAGAAAACAAAACAGAAACAACTGGGAATCGTTGCAGCTTTCAGTCTGCAGTATTGCTTCCAGGACCGTAGGACCCAGGCGCTTTGACTCTGGGCCATGGCCCTGTTGGCTTTTTTTTTTCCCCCTTTGAGATTTCGCACAGTGCTTTCCGCGGAGGAGTTCTGCTCTGCGGCCTGGACGAAGCTGCGATGTGCGTCTTCCCTGTTGTGGGACCTGGAGCACGGTCACCAAACTGCTGGCTGATGGCAGGATGGAGGCTCAAAGAGCTCTGCCTCTCCTTCTTTTCCCCTGCATGGCTTAGGCATGACTGTGGTGCCAATAGTAAATGGTAAAAGTCACTACAACACTGTTCCCGAGATCCCTGATCCTCCTCTTCCAGCTCTTCGCAAGCTCTCTAGTCTCTGTGCAACACCACTATAACAGAAATCCCCAGTTAAAACAGCTTGCTCAAAGGGTGGGAAGCTGTCGCTGCTGAAGGCAACGTGCTCCGCTGAGCCTTGGTGCTTCTTCCCAAGAGAGACAAATGGATGAGAATTTTTTGTGTGCTTTTTAGAAACCAGCAGGTTAAACCCAGTTGTCCTGAGAAATATCATTAAACTGATGTTGATCCCAGCCTTGGGTCTATTTTCTCTTTTTCGCCCAGCAGACCTTCTCCTATTTTCAGAGACTACTCTTGAGTAATTTTAGGGTTGTGCCAAAGATTGGAAATGAAGCCCCATGTGCTGCAGACAGGGTTTTCATCCCAAGGTCGAACTTTGCACCAGGGCTTTATGAAGGCGCTTGAGCTATAGGGTGAGCTTCATTGAGCTTGGTGCAATACAAGACCAGGTACCGTATGAATAAGGTACCCTCCCCACACTCCGCTTTGCTAGTCCCAAACTCCATCTCTGATGCCTAAGCCCAAGGGAAAAAGCATATGTGTACTGTACAGCGTGAAGGTCAGAATGACGTTAGGGCTGCAGAGCGTCTATTTGTCCATTCTGCTCACAGAAAAGGCCTTCATATTTTGTTACCATCTGGACAGCAAATGTGCCCTCCTACGGGAACTTAGTTTTGACCTTTGCTCATTTTGTTTAAGAATGACTATAAGGCAAACATGTAACGTTTGCACTAGGGATCTCCTGTCAGCACCGCAGATAGGTTGGGAGAACTGACTTGCCTGTCTTGCTTGTGTCATGTATTTATGATGCGTGTATATAAATGCATATATTTGAGTTTATTCTTTGTATTTGGCTGAAGCTGGGGAAGACAGAACCTCTATTTGAAGCAAGGGTATTCCTAATGTTATCATTTTAGATCTGTGATTATTAGTTTTAATGTGAACAGCAAGTCCCACCATATGCCGAGAGCTCCACACAATGTGCTCTTTCATGGCGGTGGCACGGTCGTCATCGGGAGGCGAGCGTATCTGCTGCGGGTCCTTTGAGTCGTGGCGTCTATTGCATGGATCACGACCATCGGTTAATCTGATCTCCTGCAGACCATGAACGTGCTGTTCCTTGTTTCATCAGTCGTTAGCACAGATGGGTCGTGTTGTTTGGTGATCTCTGGTATTTGGGCTGTTCAGCCGGTGGGCTGGTGACTGTCAGTCTTGCGTAGCTCAAGCATGGTGGAGCAAGCTAGGGTGAGTCCCTCTCTGTAGCCGTCGGCTGGATTTGGCTAACCAGAGCTGAAGCATGCCCGAGACCCCTGCCTGCAGGCCTTTCTTCTTCTTTCCCTTTAGAAAGTCCTAACATCCAGCAAAAACCCAGCATAACCTGTAAGCAAAGACTTGGAGCTCTTTTCTTGGGGGGGGAAGGAAAGGTCAGCCTTCCATTTATCAAGTGACCTGGTAGCTTGCCCCCAAAACAGATTGGGGAAGCAGAATGGAGTGCCTTAACTCAAAATGAAGAGGTTTGGTTGGTTAAACATCTGTTGAAGATTGGAGCTGTTGCTGTCAGTGCTGGGGCACCCCTCTTGTGTTCGCCTGGCTTTGTACGAGCTCGCGGCAGCCCCGACTCCATCCAGCGCCCTTCAGCTCCCTGCAACATCTCCACAAGATGCTGCTAGTCACTTTGTAGTGTTTAAATGGGTCTTGCCGAGGTTAAATTGGAAAATAAACCCCCACGGCTCAGGCTTGAGCTGTTGAGATTATGAAGATTGATCAAATAGCACAATTAAATGTATTTATTAACTAAATGGGTGGTTTATCTTTCTTTCGCCCTGCACCCATGGGGCTGATGCTGAGCTGCCTCTTGCTGGCTTTAAATGGGTCCCACTGCACGGACGCTAGCGCAGGCAAGGGCTGAATGGAGCCTCTGCTTCGGACTGTTGAGCTAGACCAGCCAGTTTAGCTTTTTTGGGTTGGTACATGGTTTCGTTTGCCCGTTTTCTTGCGCCGGCTGAAAAGCTGCCCAGCACGGGTTCTTCCAGACAAGCCTGGGGGTGTTCCCATTTGTGCCAAGAAAACTGGGCTTTGGCAGTCAAAACAAAACAACTTCATCCTTCCATCCCATGTCTCTCCCAGTAAATTAAAAAGCATGTCTCTTTTTGTGTTTTTGTAACACGACTTGGTTTTAAAATGCAAAGCCCAGTCTGCATCCCGCCCGCTCTAGCACTGTCCCTTTAAAATCTGATTTTGGCAGCAGGTCCGGTGGCTGCGGCTCCTGTCCCGAGCAGATGGCTTTAGTTAGGCCAGATTCGGTGGCAGATCTCCGGGATGCCGAATCTCTGCCTCGTTCGCTCCCTTCTTCTGTCATCAATAAAGCCATTGAGAGAAACTTTAATAAATAAACAAAAAAGCATTTTTCAACAGACAGTGGGATGGAAAATGACTCATAGGAAAACAGGGTATAAAGTACACTCTAGTATTAGGTATTACATGTGTCAAGTTTCTGTTTGGGGTCCAAGAATGCTGTGGTTTTTCTCTAAGGATTATGCCATTGTGGAATAATGTCATTGTGGAGTATTTGGTCAAGATGAGCTGATTGAGTCTGGTGGTTACTTGCAAATATATATCTCTGTATTTTTCAGCGTTCGGAAAATCCGTGACAAGCAGTTTTCGGGAGGCTACAGGCAATTATTGCCATCGCTGTTTCCAGCCCTGCTGAATGCCATGAAAACTGCTGGAGTCATGCTTTCTCTCCTCCTTTCCTTTTCTTCATTCATGTAGGACCTACTTTTTTTTCTTGGGATTGGGTGCAAGCAAACTGGGCAGGATCCTTTGTGCTGGCTTAGACCTACCAAAGGACTGAGCCAGTCCTGGAGCGAGGCTGGGAGGAGCACGCGTGATATTAATGTGAATGAAGAGCAAAGTCCTCAAGGGATGGAGGAAAAGGGGTGAGAAATATTCTGCACAGAAACCACCATGTTAAAGTTGGGGACCCCCAGCAGTGCCAGGGGGACTTGGGCGGTGGTCACCAAAAAGCCTTTTGGAGGGGAAATCTTAATCTGAGCTGACCTTTGCTCCTCCTCTGTGAACGTTAACGGATGCGCTGGGAAAAGGGACGTTTCAAGTGGCACTTGCACTTGTTCCAGCAAGTCATCTGCAGAGTTAAGGAGGTGCCCGAGGAGGGCTGATGCCCAGTTTCTCTTTCCTTGTATCCTGTGACCCTCATTTTCAACACAGTAGTCCCTAGAAACACTGTCCTGTGTGTTTTGGGTAGGAGGTGGTAGGATATCATGCTTTCTTCCCATTATTCAAGTGAGCTGATGATTAGAAAAGGAGAAAAAAAAAAATCTTTTACAGTTTGGTTTCCAGCCCCTCTGCGGAAAAAAATGCGCGTCGTGATGATCCTAGCTGTAGAAATTATAACTATGTCATCCTATTAGCTGTTATCATCACTTCTGCCTCCCCGGTCTGCGCTGCACGGAGGTTTGACAGCTCGGGGTCAGCCCCAGGCAGCTCCTACTTGAGCATCGTTGAAGAGCGAAAAGGAAGTGTCGAAGGATGAACTCGAAGGAAAGGGCTCGCGCTGCGGGCTCAGTGAAATATTTATAGAGCACTATATACACAACTGCGGACAGGCTTTAAAAATGGGAAACACTTGAAGCAGAACGAGGCCTTTTGGTTACAGAAGGCCTCGTTTTCTAGTGATTCCTAGCCAAAAAAGAAAAAAAAGCCCATATACAAAGAGCCGTTTCTAGTTTTGCCCATCTGTCGCAATCCCTCTGGTTCACGTGCGCTGCCTTCTTTTTGGTTTGTTTTCGGCAGTTTTTGTCAGCAAGGGACAGAGGGTATCGTGGGAGGGTGTGCGTGCGTGTTTACCTCGGAGAGGAATACTGCCCAGTGGCCAAAAGGAAAGTGGGGGTGGCCTGGCGGGAGATGGTTTTGTCCAGCAGGTCGTTTTTGGGAAGGGCTGGTGTTATGTTTGCTGAAAATTGCTCTTGAAGCATATACGAGCCTGCCTGGAGCAGGTATGTGTGCTTGCTGAAGGAGTAGGTAATTAGCTTTATTCTTCTTACCATTGCAATCTCTACCTACCTACCACGTAGTCGAGACAGCTGCATTAATACTAGCTTAATGCAAAACATAAATATATATAAATACATAGAGTGTGTTTATAAACATTATATATATAAAATATATTACGTTAACACATAAATATAAACATATATTGGTGGAAAAAGGAGTGAAGGGTCACCAGTTGAGCACATCTCCAGGGGCTTCCAGTTCCTGGATGAGGTTCTGGCATTTCCAGGATGGGGCAGCATCCAGGCGGTTCAGGAATAACGGGGCCCAGGAGCCAGCATCAGCTGGGGAAAGCCCTTCTAGCCGCATCACATCACGGCGATGGCATGTGCCATTCCTTCGATGCAGTTATTCTTCATAAGCTCGCTGACCTGAAACTAAACTCTTGGGAAAGCCGAGATTCGAGGCAGCCTTTGTCTGTCCGACTCCGAACAGGGGGAGATGGGGCTCCAGGGGAAGGGGCAGACACGTGGGGGAAGCCGGCTTGCCATTCCTGTGGATGTTTTTAGGGGATTAAGAGGGGAACGATCACTCTCCAGGCCTGTCTCGAGATTTAAGAATTACCTGGAGGGCCCACTGGAATCCATTTTTGGATGACTGGAGATTTTTTCCTATCCGTAGTGACAGAAAGCGAGTCCAGCAGTCTGGAAACGCCCCCCGAGCTGTCAGAAGAATGACGGTTGCTCTCTGCGGCTCGGCGGAAAGCTGACCCGCGGCAGGCTGCAGTGGGAGCCGGGGGGCAGCTTGGCCCCTCTGCCCATCGTCGTTGGGCAGGTCTGCCAATGGGGGAGCCTGGGACAGGGGACACCCTGCCACGGGAGGTGCAGCAAGCTGGTCTCTGGTCTCTCCACCGCTTGGGTTTGGAGAGGAATGGGGGAAGAGGAGGAAGCAGGGGGAGAGTCCTGCCTTTCCCTGAGGTTTATTGTTGCCTCCTCTGGTCTCCTGGAAATGCCCAAATTTAGCACCGGGAAGATGGTGTTGGAGAGGAGCAGTTTGGGTCCCCACCGCTTCATCTCCCCAAGCCTGGAGAAACCGCTTCTCCCAAAGGGCTGGCTGGTAACTAGAAAGACTGGAAGGTCTTTGGGGAAAGAACCAAAGTTTTGGGCGCTACAAGGGGCCCTATCTCCATCCACAGCATCACCCCAGCCGGAGGAAGATGTGTAGCTTGACAGCAAGTCTTTCCCAGCCCCATAGCTGGAGGGCAGACGTTAGCACCGCTATCACAAGTGATGTTTGCTCTGCCTTTCAGCTTTTTCTTCTAAAATTTCTTAGGTGCTTTCCCCTAGTTGCTGTCTTTATTGCTAATATCCCCGGATAAAGTGATTAGTGAGAAAACAGAGGAGCAGTAACACAGACCTTTCTGTTTGCTAACAAAATCTCTTGATGGTTTCTTTTCTTCCCGAAGGTGTCCGGCAGCAGGTGAGGAGCTGGGACTGGAGCGGGAGAGGGAGCACGGCTTAACGCCAAAGCCATCCTAGACAGCACTGCTGCCCGTTGGAGCGTGGACCCGGTCAGGCAACGGTAAGGAAATAGCCTCTTATTTCTCCTGAATTGGTAAATCGCCGAACGCAGTGCAGAATGTTTTCTTTGCTGTGCATTCGTGCCCAGGGACTGGGGGCAGGACTTTGCTTGTGAGGTTTTGTTTGCCTGAAGACATCCCAGACACCTCTGGCTGCTCCCTGGTTCCTGCAGCCATAAAAGTTGCACCATCTCTTCCCTATCTACGTACGTCTGTGTTCTTATGACAGGATGCTACTTACAGGGCGAGCCGCAATTATGCTGCACCTTCCAAGATAATTCCTCTGTAGAAACCCAAACGTTCAGCCTGTGAAAGCCAGCACTCGAATCCCGCATTTGGGAAGCGGGGAATGCCTCAGGCAGCGCGGAGATCTTGCCCATCGAGGGTTGTGTGTGCGTGTGACACTGTGCTTCGTTTCCATGTTTTCCTGGATGCTCCAGGAGAGCGCAGAGCTCAAGGTCCCGTGTGCGTGGGACACGCTCTCTGCCCTCCCTTTGTCTTCGGTGGTGGTAAGATGCTGTCGCCGCTCAAAACCTGACCCATTTATTTCTTATGCTGTATCTTTGCAAAACCAGGCTGCGATGGCCTGGTTTCCAAATTCAGGCCTTTACGGCAGTTCTCTCCTGCAGGAAAAAGACCTGGGGGGTGGGGGGGAATCACTCTAGAAGCTCAACACCACCGAGCAGCCTTCCAGTAAGGGGTGCCCCTAAGCAGCCCTACAATAACAAAGAGAAGAAGGGGGCCAGCATGTGCTGTGCAAAGGTTTTCACCGACCCTCTTGTGTTCGAGCAGGTCTTACGGGCAACCCTAAAAAAACACAAAACCAGTATGCAGATGGGAACAGGGTAAAAAGAATGTCGTAAAAGAGAAACATATTTCACTTTCCAGCTTCTAGGGAGTTGGAAATAATGTGGAAAAAGATGTTGTTAGTTAATACTGATGAATGATTCTCTGGCAGCAGCATTAATCAAAGCTAATCATCGAAATGTTTTTGGGAGCGGAAATTTGTATGCACTGGTTTCGATTCCTGTATAGAATAAATGGCTTTATTGGTTTCTTCTATGGACTTTGAAAAGCGTCCAGTGGCCTGCTGTTTTCTTGACCGTCTAATGACTCAGGAAAATCTAAAGGGCCCAGCAGAGGTTTTGCTTGTATTAAGAGCTCGAGTTAATACTTCTAAAAGCAGCTAGAGGAGTCAGATGCACGTTCCCATTGCCTCTTGGGGTGATTTTACCGGTGATTTTTAGCTCTGATTTTTATTTATTTACTTCTGCTGAGCGTGTGCCTTTGCAGTCCAGGTATCTCTTTGGTATAGACTTGCGATTCAGAGGGGATGATTTATTCCCTTGCATTTCCAAGAGATCGCTCCACGAGCGATCCCTCCTACAGAGGCCCTGCAGCAATTCCGCATCCGTCCCCCCTCCTAAACACTGCGTTTGGATGTGTAGAGGGCCTTTGCTTATTCGTATCATGAAAATTACTCTTCTCCTTACCCACTCTGCAAAGATGTTTCCGTAGTGCAGGTGTGACAGAAAAGATTGGCTCAAGTGCTTTATTCAGCACGTGTCCTATTAAAACCAGTTGAACTCCCCATCCAGGAGACTGACGAGTGATTTGAGGTCAAAAGCTCCCGATGACTAACCGGCCAATTCCGATTTTATGGGTCCCACAAGTTTCGCGGACACCTCTGCACGCAGAGGACTGCCAGGTGAGCGCTGCAAATAGCAGCCACCACCATCAAGGCCCGGCGTGAGGATTCCTCTGTGTGCAAAAGCTCACAACCGGTTTCCCGGACATCGGGTTTACGCAAAGGCTGAAAAGTTGTGTGCGCTTTTTGTACGGATTTTCTTGCAATGGCAAAACAAACGTGAAATTCATTAGCGAGAACTGAACCCTGGATCATCTGTTTAAAAAATGCGGACTCTTGCCAAGCTGATAGAAAGGAAAACCGGAGGACTATAAAAATTCATATCCCAATTTATACCACAGAGTTGCAAATGGTTGACAAGGACGCTCGTGCGCCCAAGCCGCCACCGCGCTTTGCAATTGGGGAAACTAATTGCAATAATGGGAGATGAAACGCCAGGGTGAGCCAGCAGCCGAGGACCAGCCCGTGGCCGTCGATAGTTATACCAACCACAGTCAACATTAGAAAATTTTATGGTGGTGTTGGGACTACGGTGCAGAAGAATAAGAAATCAGAGAAGGCAAATGCATATAAAGCACCTCAGAAACCCCCCTGCCATTGCAGCGTTACCTTCCTAACCGGCTCCTAACCCCTGCCCGCGCCCTTCTGAAAGAGCCATTATGTGCGTTATGTATCAGCAAAGACTCGTATTTGTTTTTTTCTCTTTGTCTCCCTGCTTCAGATAACTTTTTGCTGTGCAATTCCCGATGTTTATTTTTTCTCCCTAAGAGCTGATAGCTAAATATATTCGCAATCTCAACACTTTGACTTTTGCTGTTTATTTAATGACCTTCACTCACTTCACTAGGATTAAGTTCATCTGTGTCTGGGTGTTTTGGTTAGCATTAAATTCCCTTTATTTTGGGAAGTTCATTTCCACACCATGCTTTCTCCCAGTTGCCTTCCTGTAAGTGAGGAGGGTAGTTTTTGATCCAGGTCTCCCCTCCTCCCCACTCCTGTGTTGCAATTTTTCCTTCCTGGCTTGCAACCGGCTTTCCAGCTCTGCCTCTCGGAGCGTGAAAATCCACCCTGGAACAAGACGCTTTCTCCAGCAAAACCGAAACTTTCTGCTGCTGGGGGAGCCGACGCTGCCACGGGGAAGGTGCTCGAGACCCGCATCCCTTCATCACATCACCCGTTTGGGACATCCCCAAAATCCAGCCCTTCGCAGAACATCCTCGCTGCCACCATCAATGGGTGGTGGTGGTGGGGCTCGTTGCACGTGCACCAAGGCAGGGGTGGTCCCTTGCACCAAGGCAAGGGACCGCTTGGCCGCCGTCCGTCTGTCTCAGCAGACGGTGACTCAAAGCGTGCTGTGGCGTTTGGGATTTGTGCATGGGTGGGGGGGGTTTTTTGGGGTTTTTTTTTCTCCTTTGCGGCGCGGTGTCCAGTTGAGGCCCCGTGGCGTGGCGGGCGTCTGCGCAGCGGGGAGGGAGAGCGGGGCTCAGCCCTGCAACAGCAACCGAAACGCTCCACCTGGAGGTGAAAGCAAATTATAACGGGGGCTCGGTGGCCGGCTGGGATTTGTAGATCAGCAGCTGAACCAAAAAAGCAAAGGGTAGATATTTACCTCGCGGCGACCTGAAACCGAGGTTATATTGAGGAAAAGAATCCATGATGTAAAAGAAAAGCGATGTGGAAGTGTGCAAAGCCGTTCTGCGTGATGGAGAGGCAGTGCACGGGAGGAGATGCTCCTGCGCCGGGCTGCGTCTCTCCCAGCATCTGTCTCCAGCCCTGCCGCCTCTGTCGTGGGGTGAGACCGCTGAGCTTTTTGGGGCTGGGAGCGAGGATTTGAATTAAGGGATCTCCCCTCCCGGGGCGCAGGTTTCTTCTGAGCTCGGCGGCTGAAGCTTTTTTGCTCCTGCCTCTGCATCTCTGGGCAAGCCTCTTCTTTCCCGGGCACTAAGCATCTGCCTCCTCATCAGATTTTACTCGTTTCAAACATACATCTTAAATATCCCACTGAACTGCTAATGTTCACCATTCAACCTGCTCACCAATAGCTTGCGGTTTACAGAAACAGCATTTTTCAGTTATGAGCAATTTACTGAAATGAAGTCACCCAGACTAATCAGAACTACAATTCTGAGAGCTCAGGACCTTGGGGAAGGTTGGGACTGTGTTTGAGGCAGCATCTATGTATTTTAGAATAACAGCTCCCTGCTAGCTCAGATGAACGCTGAATTGAACGAGCCGGTGATCTGATCCACCGGGCATTTCCACTGTTCCTGCAAACAAAAAAATCCTCCATCGTCTCTGGGGATATTTTGCACGTAAATATTGCCCCAAGGGAAATTAGTGCGGAATATATGTGGAAAATAACCAAAAAATATAGTCATATATCTTGCAAGACTTACAGGAAATTAGCGCAAGTGAATTACCCTAAACAAAATTACCCTGCCACAGAGCACATGTGTTCCAAGGAAGAATTTGAAAATCATTTGAGAAGGCTTTTTTTCTTTGCAAAGCTAATGGATCTCGTAATTTTGCACAGCCCTATTGGAAATAGGAAAGAACCTGCCTCATCCAATTAAGAATTAGAAGTAGAGCAGCAACAGGGAGAAAGATTTCTATTCAAAAAAAAAAAAAAAAGAAAAGTGATTATGTTCTCAAGCTCCGTGAAATCCTGCTGAATTGGGAATTCTCTCCAACGCAGCGATATTTGCTGGTACCAGAAAAATGCTGGTAGCTTGTTGCCAAGACTTCACTTAAAAATGCACCGCGCCGGGGTGAGGACCGAGGGCGGGCTGGGAGAGGTGCCGCGGGCGATGGGCAGCGCGGGGCAGCTCTTGCACAAACCAAGGACCCGTTCTCCAAAATACGAGTAAAAGCGCAGCGGCTCATTTAGCATATTTACTATACATTTACTATAAATAGTATTTACTGCTGTCTGAGGAAGCAGGAAATTCCTACCACTATGGGGGAAGCACAAAGTTCGGTCGGACAAATGGGGAGCAGAAAAGATGCTAGGAAAATGCACTTGATCCTCATGGGATTCAGCAGCCTCTAGATAGGTGATTATTTATCATTGCAAGGGCGTAGCATGGTTTTGGAGCGGAGATATCGATGGCTCGAAGCAAACTGGTCCAGCTGGTGGGTTTGGAGGTGTAAATGGCACTTCTGCCTGGCGCTGGTGGAGGAAGATGCTTCTGCCCCCAAGCCCCAGCCAGCCAGCCCCGGCTGCGGAGAGGCTGCGCTTTTTTCAAACGATGCTTTGGGTTATCGTAAAAATGGAGGAACTGGCTTCAGATAGTCTCAGGCTTTCAAGTTTATTAGCTGTGTTTTCAAGCTGGGCTCCAATTCCTTCTGCTGGAGCGCACGCCGCCGTCGGGCTTTATTCTCTTTGCCATCTCCTGCTGACCGTAATGAGCTGTCGGAGGGGAGGGAAGGAAAGGTCAAACTCCTTCAGCGTCAGGTGTGAACGGGGACGCGTGGAAAACAGATCCCTGTTATCGTAGCAACCGAAGCACTGCCCTTGGCAGGCCGGAGAACAGCCCCGAAATAGCAGCGTGGGCGATGCAAACGGGGCGGGTTGCTTTGGCAATGGCAGGGCTCGGGTGGCCGGGGCGCGCCGGAGCCGCCTTGACTCTGCGCGTGGGGTTAAGCTCTTCCAGCAGCTAATATCTTGCTCTCCAGGGCAGGGAAGCCTTTTGGTGCTGAAATCATTTGCTTTGCACTTTTCACCATAGAAACTATGATGGAGCTGCCTTTTTTTTTTTTTTTTTTTTTTTTTTTGGCTAGCCCTCAGGGATGTCAGCAGGCTTGTGCTGCTTTACGTTGGGATAGGTGAGTCGCAGTGAGCGAGGTGCAGACACTGGGAGGTTGAACGCGCTTCTGTTTATTGAGCTCCAGGTCCACCCATCCAGGGAGCATGATAGGGCAGCTCTGACCATATTATTTTAGTCGCCTTAGGGCTTGTTCTAGCAAGAGAAGATGCCAACGCAAGAGCAAGTCAGTAGGGAATACTAGATAATAACGACCACAGGTTTTATGGTCTGGAAGGGAAAAGATGCTCTTTCTTTTAAAGGCAGCTGACTTGCCCTGCACGGAGCTCGGCTGCTGCTCAGAGGGGTAAGGGACCTGCACGTCCCTTTTTGTGGTGTTGGGCTCCCCGAAGGTCGGGGCAGCGGAGTGCCTCGCAAAGCCCCTTCGCATCTAGTGGCTGCCAAACACACACTGTTGACGTCCCAAAGCGTTTCTGCCGGTGTGTCGGCCCTTCTGCCGCTGCCATTTCTCAGCGAGGTTTGCTGTGGGTATCTTGGGACTTAACCGGGGGTCCCTGAGTCAGCAGAGCGAGGTGTTTCAAAGGGCTTTTGCAAAAGCTGAAGCCCCAATTCGCGTGCTGCGAGTAAGCTCAAGCACTTTGTTTTACCTCTTTACTGTGGTGGTTTCTCTCCTAGAAACAGAGCGGTGGGAAACCGTAAGAGCGAGTCGGGAAACGTACTCAGGCTTTCTCAGAATCCAGGCACCAAGCTGCTGATAAGGGAGGGAGATTTTAAAAATTCAAATAACCATTAAGCGAGAGCCATCTCTGCTCCGCACGGGCCTCTTCCCTTCCCTGGGCCCAGTTCCCAGCACGGTCCGTGTTGTTCCCTGTTCCTGGATGGGAAACAGCATAAAAAAATGTTGATGTTTGTAGTTTTCTGCCGGGGATTTGCTATATGCTGCGGGACCTTTGTTCTCAAGGCCTGCTGTTGCAAAGCCTGACGCCACAATGATGGGGCGAGCATCGGCGATCTCCAAGCTCCCCACCCAAGCAGGGAGGAGATGCAGGTCCTAGGAGGGTCCTCGCTGCAAGGCTGGGCTGTCAGCTGGAGGCTGAGATCTCCGGTAACACGCTTTACCAAAGCAGCAGACAGTAATCAACAGTCCATCTAAATTAAGGGGGTTTTAAGCCTACAAGGAGCCTTGTCTGTGAATTCTGTGAGTCAGCACAATGGCAGCGGTGGCCTCGGCGTTAAATAGCTGTGCTGGAGACTGTCTTGGCTGTTGGCAAATTCTGGCTGGAAAAAAGGGTGCTTATGAACTGCTGTTGTAACCACCTCAGATACCAGCATTTGTGGCTGTTACTTTGCAGAATCCCCGCTCCTTTTTGGGGTCCCCGGCGTAGCTCTCCTCTACCTGGGAGCCCCTCATCCTCCCATCCCAGGAGACCCGGTGCCGGTGACAGCCGGTGACGATGCTGGTAGCTGCTCCCTTGAAACCCAGCCCGGCTGGGGAGAGGAAAGCGCTTCAGTCCCGGGGACAGCACTGTGCCCACCGTCAG
The DNA here is from genome assembly GCF_965638725.1 of Aptenodytes patagonicus. Taxonomy (NCBI): domain Eukaryota; kingdom Metazoa; phylum Chordata; class Aves; order Sphenisciformes; family Spheniscidae; genus Aptenodytes; species Aptenodytes patagonicus. The sequence goes on along the minus strand of NC_134959.1, from coordinate 2,198,151 downwards.
GCGAGATCTGTCAGCTCCGCCGTCGCAGGTAATGGCAATGACGGGTGAGATAGCAGCTACTCCTAACTGACGGGTTATTTTTTCTCCCCGTGCAGTTCACTGGGAGGTCAGTGCACTCGAGGGGCTTTTTTTTTTTTTTTTTTGCTGTCACGGTGGGGAGTTTTCTGACTCAGCCTGTCTTTTCTCTCGAGTGGTAACTCCTTAGCAGATGAAGCGTGGATTCACCTGCCTTACCTTAGGCATCTAAAGCTCAGACACCTAAGCCTGTGCTAATCACCCCCTTAATAGCCATAGAAAGGCACCTGGCATGTCCTAAAACAGGTGTCTATGGGGACTTGCATCAGCAGCCTGCTGAGGATGAGGTTTTATGACTGCAAGTCCTCGTCCTCTGCCTCAAATTACCCCGGAGCACATCTTGAGCTTTGCTCTGCTGTGGCTGCCAAGCTGATGCTCGGCAGAGGATTTAACACATCCTGAATCCCGCTCCGAGGGACTGTGGGTGCTCGCCTGGGTGCTCCTGCGGCCGCTTCCTCTCCTCGCTGGCCAAGGTCAAGGCATTGCAGCTCTGTGAGGCTGGAGGGGAAGGTCGGAGCTTGCTGCAGAAAGGCGTGCTGCGCCGTTAGACCGAGCCCAGGCGAGCCATGCGCCTTGAGACCCCGGGGTGGGAGATCTGAAGGGTCGCCACGGGAAAGCCGTGTACTCCGGTTTTCACGTGTTTGCCTTTATAAGTGTATAACCTCCTTTGGAAGCAGAGCCCAAAGGTTTGCATAGACTCCGGCACCTTTTAAAAAGAGACCTTTGCGTAACCTGAATCCTTCTGAGCGGTGACGGGTGTTTTCTTGATGTGCAACAGCCGTCCAGAAAGCACACAGAGCTGCTTTAAAACACCCAGATGCCTGTGTTGGTTTATGGAAGCCCTGTTGCAACACCATCAGGCTCCTGGTTTAAGCTCCCAGTCGCTCCGAATCAGCTGCCGAAAGCCAGCAGAGGCTTTCGTGTCGCTGCCGGTCAGGATCTCCGAGTAGCTGGGGCAGGATTGACTGTGCTGACATCCCCGCAGCGACACCCATGTGCAGCAGCTGCATGGTTCAGCTCTAACTTCTCAGATGTTAGATGAGATGACATCTCATCCCACTTTCCTGCTCCTCCCCAGGACACATCGCCTTTTCCCCACAGCCGGTCCTCTCTTGCAATGCAAATGCTCAGCCTCCAGCTGGTCCTCTGCGCCTGTCCCAGTCCCCGTCGGACCCGAACGGGGTTGTTGTGCGTGTACACACAATGAACCCAGCACATCCCTGCTGCCAGCTCGGCTATACAGCTGCTGAACCAAAGGGTGGTGGGGTTTATATAAAATAAGAAAAGCTAGCTAGACCAACCCAGGACACGTCCCTTCTCAGGGACCTTATCTGGACGGGGAGTTCTCTGGCCCCAAAATGTGATGGTTGGATATGAAAAATTTTTGGCTTTGATAGAATTTTTTAACTATTGGAGTGGGTGTGGGATGGACTACTATTCCGCCCGTTCCCTCTCCAGTCTTCTCCCCTCTTCCCCAAAGAAAACCCTCTCTCAAACAGTGAGCTTTGTTATGTCTCATTGTCTTCTCTGGCACTTGGAAATGCAAGTTTTTCCCATCTGTCTTTTTGGCATCTGTTCACGCTCTCCAGGACTTTGTTGGTTTTGCACTGATTCTTGCTCTGAGACTTGACTTCAGGACCATGGGAAAGACTTTATGGCTGCGATGCAGCAGTGATATGTCTGAGTAGAGACACCGCTCACCCTGCAGACCCTGGGCTGCGTGAGGACCATGTAGGCGGTGAAGCCCATGTCGTCACCTATGGTGGGCTGCACCATGCAAGGGTCTGATCCAGGCTGCCGGGAGCCTGGGGAGGAGCAGGGAGGGGGAGCCAAGGCATTTTATTTCTCTTTTTGTTCTTCAGACACACCAATTCATACTTTGGCATAGCATGTGGCCATAAGTCACGCATGTCCTTCTCGTGGGAGAAGTGGGGGCAAAACCCTGGCTGGTTCTGGGCTTGGAGCTTGGTCGTGCCTGTGAAGAGGGCTATCTGACATAGTTCTCAGCATTAGCAGATGATGCAGGAGGCCCCTATCAGTCATACACGAAGCATCTCCAGTTTGGGAACTGCAGTGGGTAGAAAACATCCCAAAGCAGAGCCCCGGTTTTGAGCCAGGAGTTGCGTGGGTGACGTTTTACGTGGCTGCAAGGACACAACACAGCATCTCCTTCAGGAGAGGCAAACCGGGCAAAATACCCCACTCCTTGCAGCCTTTCCTTCCAGCCAGAAATCTTTTCCTTAAACTAAAGAGAAGGTAAGAGTTCCCACGAAGAGAGCAATATCCGTGCACAGAGTGCAGAGTGATGCTCAGTGCTCGTCCTGGCCGATGGCATCTGTAGGGCTACAAAGCGGCGGTGTTCATCCCCACGCAAACTTTGACAAAACGAGTGTTTCTACTTGACTCTGCCAGTTCACTGTTGAGATTATTACCAATCCGGTACATTTTTTAAAGCAAATGAGGTTTCAAAACGCCTGTTGATAAGATCTTTCTTGCCCTCAGTGGAGTCATTAATTCAATATGCTGAAATACCATTTTAATTAGTTTGCACGATGGTCCCAAGAGCAATGAAATAATGCTCTTTATTGTGTGAGTATGTAGTATGTTCTGCATAATCCTGTTTTTATCTCTTGTCTTCTGTTCTGTCTCACTGGCAAATATTAGTGCATCCTGTCTCCCAGTCATATCCTTGTGTGAGCATGCCAGCAATCTCCAGTTAAATATTCGACGTTACATTAAAACAACATTGTAGTTATTACTTGACTGCCAGAAAAATCAGAGTTAAAGGCTGCCTTTGATTGCTTATGTTGTAGCCAGGTATTACGATGACCCCCAAATTGTGCGTAGTGTCACTTATCCTTAACCCCCATCTTCCTCCTCTCAGCTCTGCTAGTTGTTGCTGTGCTGTAGTACGACCAGGAGTTGCCCAAGGAGAGCAGAGCCGTGGCTACGAGCATCTGGTCCGTGGCAGACTCGGCTCCAAGGGTGGAAATGGATTAAGGGATTCATCCAAGGTCACTCGAGTGCTCTGCAGCGAGTGCAGAGTCTGTACAGCGTGATCGGAGCACGTACTGTCCCAGTGCCAGCTTTGCCTTGGAGGAGACCAGCAATTCCAAAGAAACCCCGGCATTTTATTTTAGCTAACCCAAGAAACGCATAGATTTAGACAAAATAATAAATGCCCAAGTATGTTTTCCTTCCTCTATTCTTTAATGCCTCTTGAAAGGTCTTTGAATGCAAGTCCAAGCCCTGTAAATAATCCCATATCCTCCCTCCTCCTGCTCTGATGCACCTGAGCTCTCCTCCAGCACACCAGAGCCCTTCTTGCTTTTGCAGCTGGTTTCCAAAAACGACCGCTGAGAGATCTTCTCTTTCATAATCTTCCCATCCTTTTCCAGATGATCCTTGCTCAGCCCCACCATATGATCCAGGCATCTCACCAGGTCTGTTGCTTCATTATTTCAGCGCTGGAATTCAGATTTTAGAAATGGTTTGCCTAAATGGTACCTGTGTTTCTGGCTGCTGAGCTTCCAGGGGCTCATCGGTGGAAAAAGGCAATGGGAAAAACAGATAAGCTCCACATTCAAGAAGTTTTCAGTCATAAGGCATAGACATAAAATGTCCTCAGAGACCAAACAGAATTCACAGGCAGTATATAGGCTCCCAAAACGATCACAAGGTCATCACATTTCTTGTAAGCTAATCACATTTTTCATGGAGCATTGCAATAAGCTTGACAATTTGTTGTATGAAAGCAAAGATGGAAGAAAATCTTTAGTCTTAAAAATCGGTTGAGGGTTGAAAACCAATCTCATCTCTGCTCTGCTTGTGGTTGTCTTCCATTTGTAGCCCAGAGACCTTTCCTACTATCCCCTTGCTCGTGTGTGGTGACTTCCCATTGCAGCTGGAAAGATCCTGGCTGAGGTGGGGGACTCACCTTCAGATCCTGTAGGCTTGTGTACTCTTCTTACACGTTGTAGAAAAGCCTTGAAATGTATGTTGCCTCTGAAATATCTCCAAATCGGGGAGGAGCTGCTACAGCTGGTCCAGTTTTCCGTCTGTTGAAACAACTAATTTCGAAAGAGAACAAACCCTTAATGGCCGGTTGAACGCGCCAGCTTCTTTCTCGTGGAGTATAATTTGCAAACCGTAAGGAGGTTGGTTGTGACTAAAGAAATACAGACCATTGGATAATGTCCCGTGAGTTCAAAAAATTGAAACCTCTGAGTCCGTTGCAGGGAAGAAGAGGAAGGACCAGAGCACGATGGTGTGAAGGATGCGTATTATAGCGTACGAGCGGATCCTGGCGGGGACACAGCTCACAAGGAGCAGGGTACCTCAGCCGTTGAAGTAGCAAGCCCTGGGGTTTGCCTAGAGAGATCCTGTTGTTCCAGGAACTCCCCGTGCAAGCTTGCACAACGTGCTGTGGATGCCGAACCAGCGAGCGAGCTTTGCTGCTTCCGTGCATCACATGGTGCAGGCTCGTCCCGGTCGGATGACAAGATTTATCTGCAGGCAAGCCCTTACCCTAATAGCAGCAATGCGCCTTACATTGAGTGAAACGTATGTTAGTTGTTTTTATCCTCCCTCAAACCAATACAGCTGTTTTTGCTTTCTGTTCCAATCGTCTGGAATGGCATGCGTGCCCGTCACCGGAGCACGCGGGGGACACAGATGCCGAGCAGCCGGGCTCTGCGGGATGGGGGGACGCAAGGCAGGTCGGAAGAGAAACGCACCCCAGCGTTTGGTCCACTCAATTTGGAGCGGTCTCAAGGAAGGGTCTCCTCCTGACTGCTGTCTCCTCCCCAGAAAAATTTGTCTGAGCAGGTTTTGTCTCAGCATCCCTACGGGTAACGCTGCTCACCCCTTTGCAGATTATCCTGAGTTGTTTCCCTTTTTTTTCCCCCACCTGCACACAGGATGTTCATGGCTTTATTTCATAAACTGCGTAGGAAGAGCCACAGACTCAGGACATCCTTTTTTAATAATACCCAGTGTCTTTTAAGGCATTACCTGCGAGCTGGGGCAGACAGGCATTTCATTACCTACTTGCAAAATGATTACGGTTATTAGCTTTACCATGTATTGTAAAAATGAATAGTGGAATTTAACCCAATTGTGATAATATGGAGCAGCAAAGAAATCCAGTTATGTAACGTGGCCTGTTCCTAACCAGGGATGCCTCTGAAATGTTATTTTTCCAGTAGGATGGCTGCTTTCTAATTAAGTTTATTAAGTAATATCAGAAGCATATGGAAGTGGAAATGCCATTGGTTCATCATGAAGCGATTAAGTTTGTTAGAAAGTGAAGAGCACAGACAGTCATTTCTCATAGCTAGTGCTGAAAAGATAATATCTACCCCAGCTTATCTGCACATCTATCTAGTGCGTGGCTCTCCAGCCGGCCCATTTGCTTGGTTTATACCTTCAAAGCCTTTCTGCCATTATCCTAGGGATTATTTCTTTGCCAAAACGAGAAGTAATCCCAATATTCCCTTGACTGAATCTGGGAAGTTATTAGGAATTTGCCTGCACGTGTTACGTTTTTACACTCCATTATCCTATGCAGATCTTTCCTTTAAGGGTTTTGCTCCTTGAACAGTTTTGTTCGTCTTGAACCTAATCCAGCTATAGTACCTGCTCTAATCTAAATGCTGCTTCTTATTTTAAACCTCTTCCTCCTTTCTGCTTAATCTGTCTTTGATACCGCTTCTCATCATGAGCTTTAACTCTGGTTTTCCGTATCGCATCTGAAACTGTGCTTATTTTTAAGCAAGTGGCTGGTTCCAGCAGCATCAGCCGTGGTGGGAGCCGGCAATTCCTCGTGCAAGAGCCAGGTCCTGGGGACTGGTGCAGCCAAGGGTAACCCCCGAGGACCTGCCGAGGATTGCACTGAGTTTTTGGCTTCTCGGCTGCCTGGTGCACGACGTGAGCTCCCAGCAAAACATCTCACCTTTCTGTCATACCGCAGCCTCCTGCTCTGCTAAAATACATACTTCTTCCCCACTTTCTCCCAGCAAATTTCTCAGATCAACAGAGAACTCCTGAGCGCGCTCAAAGGGTTCCTCCGTGCGTGGTGGTTGCAGAGGATTTCTGCAGTCCCAAGAGATCTTCCAGAGCTCAGGTCCGAGTCTTTGAGATGGCCAAAGCCAGAACAACATAAGCAAAACAGATAGCGCCGAATTATTTCTGGCCTAAGCAAGCTTTGCTTATGTGTGCATTAATGAGCTGTTTCCACACAGTTAATTTAAGGAGGAAGAAGTGGGTGCCAGAAGGGAAAGGGTAGGGAATCGCCTGCTGTACTGTGGTTAAGGGTGTTGTACAATTAAACCAGAGCAGCTACTAATTGCAGCTGCGCTAACGAGATATTCATACGCGCCGCAGCCCGTGCCGCTCGCGGCTCTTCTCCTCCTTCCACACCATCAGGTTATTTGCTTTCATCATTGTTGTGGCTTCATTTATTTGCTGTCTATCTGATGACAACCTGTCAGTTAAAAGGACCGCATCCTGAGGCCGCACCGCATCTCCCGGCGGCGGCTGCTGTGCTCAGCAGGGGAGGAGGTTTGCAAAGGGCCGGGGGCTCACAAGGCACGCAGCGATCTGGCTGCAGAAAGGCTCCAGGTCTCGGAGCAGAAGCGGCTCCCGTGAATATCTGTCTTTGCAATCAGGCTCTGAGTTTATTTATTTGTTGTAAGCGATGTCTCGCAGTCCAGAAGACTCTTGTTTCACAGTTGCCATTTGTCTTAATTGCTTCGTATTTCCACACCTCTGCATTGCTGGCAACGAGCGCGTTTCCCCCAGAGCTTTCCTGCCTCTCAACGTCTTTTGAGAGAAGCTTCTGCCTTTTCTCTCGCACGGTCCCCGCTGCCTCTGTGCAAGCTTTCATGGGGATGGTTTCAAGCCTGTGAATCCTTCACCTTGCGCACAAACACTTATTCCTGTCCCTGTTTTGCACCCCCAGCTCCAGGGAGGAAAGAGGGCAGGGAAGTAAGACGCACATCTACTTGTGATTGTCTTAAGTGATAAGAGTGTGCAAACCTATCATTTATGTACCGTTACAAAAAGTATCATTTGCAGTTGGTTTATGGCTGCTATTGAAGGGTAGGTTATGGATTCAAGGTGCTGAGCTTTGGACCTGGACCATGTGTGCCATGCCCAAAATCTGCTCGTGGCCGCTGCTTGCCTGAACTGCCTGGCCGGGGAAGTTTCTGTCCCATCCAGAAACTGCCCCACACCTTCCTCAGCCACAAGCCCCCTCTGCAACTCCCTCATGTCCGCGAAGTCAGTGCGATGACTTATGTGATGAGTTTGCATATTTAAGGAGGGGAGTGAGGTTAAGCATCTGCTTAACTTCAGCTAAGCGCTCGAGTATTCTCCTGGGTGAGGGTTTAGGTTATGAATCCTGAGGCTGCTGAAGCTAAAAGTCTGTTTTCTAACCTCTGATCTGGTATGCCTGCGTTTCTTTCCCATTTCTGCGTTGCTTTTGTTCCAGGAAAACTGCCTAACTGAAGTCTCAGTTGGTGCTGCAGAGCAATACGCGGGGTCCTTGCCGTGAGGATTTTTGTGCTCGTCTCTACTTAAAAGAAGAGGCGGCAGGGAGCGGGGAAATGGGAATAAAATGCAAATCAGATGATGCAAGTCTATAACCTGACGTGGGACGTCACTGCACAGACTATTTACTTCAAAGATTCACCCTTCACCATGGCAACTTGGGGCCGAAGGCACATGCTGTACGAAGGAAAGTGCCCTGCTAAAGCCATTCACGTAGCCGGCGAGGTCTGGTTACAGCCCCTGGTTGGGCTGCTGCCTGCACCCGGGCAGCAGGAGCCTTTCCAGCCCCTCGGCGCTATACATCTTTCCATAGGAAACTTTCCTCCAGGGCCCAGCGTTCGCTCTGATTTTTTTGTGATTGCACAACCCGGGGGCTGCTCCTCCAGTTATGAGAAGGGAGGATTTATTTATTTATTTATTTTATTTCCCCCCCTCCTTTTAAACAAACTGCTCTAGTTCAACATCGCAGTCGTCGCCAATGGGGCTCTAAGCTGGCTATGCCATGGGGCTGCCTCTCCGTCCATGGCCCACCACGATGGCTCTGCTCCGCCGGCGAGACGCTGCTGGAAGCCAGCGCGAAGCATCTTGCGGGGGGTGGAGGTGATGGAGGGGGGGAGCATCGCTTTCGGAGGGGGGTGGCTTGTGCACGGCACCGCCCCTGGGGCCGAAGCGCTGGGTGCTGCCATGCTTGCAGGGAGCCAGCACCCAGGAAAAGAGCAAAAGCAGATACGAGCATGGGTGAGGAGAGCTGGAGGGTAAAATAGGGAGGACATGGGCAGTGCCCCCGGCTGCCCCGTGCTGCCAGGCTCATCCCTCGATTGCTCCCCTCGGGGGGGATCCCCTCGGGGAGGGCGTGCGATGCACCCATTGCCCCTTTCCACACAGCTGCGAGGGCTTAGGCCGATGTTTGCAAAGGGTTAATCTTGCCCTGGGAGAGGCAGGGCAAAGTTATTACTATATTATATCGCTGAAAGTCCGGTTTGGACCTGCTGACCTGTGAAAAATCAACAGTTTTTGCACCCTTTTCTCACCTCCATGGGCGAGCCAAGCACAGTGCCTCTCACGAAGCAATCGGTTGGTGTCGGAGACGCGTGCGATGCGCGAGATGCTGATGTTTCAGCGCTGCCTGTGGCTGGGGAAGCCGGTAGCAAATCTCTCCGTCCTGGCGCTCGTCCAGCGGGACCACGCTCATGATTAACGGGCTTGTAACGAGGAGCTTCCCCTTCCCTCCACACCCGCCTTCCAGAAGTGAGCTTTGGACCGCGCCTCTCAGCATCCCATCCCGAATCGGTGCTTCCTTCTGCGTGCAGCTGAGGGCAGCTCGGGCGAGCCGTGCAGGCAGAGCGGGCAGCTGCCTGCTCCCGGGCACGGGAGGGCATTTAGCGCTGGGCTCATCCACGCTCATGGGCACAGACCCCCAGACCAAGTGGCAGTAATATATCCCATAAAGGCAAAACTTCTCAAGGTCAAGCCCATCGGGTACGACTTTTGCTTCCGACGCTACGTTTTATATAAAAGAGCCAATCTTTCTCAAATCTTTGGGTTTTTTAGTTAAAAAGAAAAGACACTTGGTGGCGGCCGAAGCGCTGCTACTCCTTTAGCTAAACAAAGCATGTGGCTCTTTGTGTAGATACTATTTCTCTGGAAACACTGGTTTTAGTTAATCACCCTGTGTCTTCTATTGGATTCTGTGTTTATATATTCGCCAAAGCCTCCTTCTGGGCCTTTATGACATAATGGTGAAGTGTTGAAAAATCAGCTTATTCTCTGCCTGCACGGGCTGATAGTTTGGAGCGTTTTTTTTCCCCCTGTGAAGAAAATCCTCGTAAACCACCTCATTCTTCAAGCGAAAGAACAGCTGAAAAAAGAAGAGAAAGAAAGGGAGCTTTTCTTGGCTGGGGAACGCAGTGGCAGCGTCCGGCTCATTTGATAAGCCAGAGGGAGAAGCGAATAAACCGGTGCCTGGTTTCCATTAGAGCTGTTTAGGAATGATGTGCCCAAAAACGCCGGTGCAGGTTGCTTGGTGATTCGGGCTCCTCGTGATGGGCAGGGTCGATACCTCGGCTTCTTGCTGGCGTTTTTTTATTCTGCATAAATAAAACATTCCCTGAAATGCTGTTTTCCTATACCCAAAGTGAACGCCTGCCCGCTGAGGCTTGCAGGACCCAGCAGTGATGGGTAGCTGTATTTTTCTGCCAACCCAAAGCATCACGCTCAGGGCTCGGGTAAGGCCAGCCCTACAAACCAACGGCAAACGGAATTAAAGAGATGCATCTGTCGGCACGGCTTAAGCCCAAAGTTTAGGGGTTTGTAGTACAAGGGCTTTAGGAAAGCTAATAGGAAATCAAAATGTTTCCATTACTGCTTCATTTCCATTAAAATAGGTTTTGAAAGTCCATAGGCAGCTTTAGGGACACGCGCACAGTGGCTTTGGGCTGGCGTGCCAGAAAAAGGGAGCGAAAATGATGATGAGAATAGGTCAGCTATGGGAGAAACGTTGAGAAAAGCTTTTTACAATTTTGGAGCGTTTTCTGCTTTGCAGGATTTAAAATGCTTTTCCTTCTGTTTGGTGAAATTTGCTTTTAAGGGGGATTTTTGCCATTTTCCCTCCCCCTTTTGCCCTTTTTTGCGGTAGCAGGGGGGCTGGCAGGAGCATTCGAGGAACCTCCTTGCTTCCACAAGGTTTTCATACTTTGTTTTTCCACTATGTAACCTTTTAAAAATTCTCCTAACATTAGAAATATTACGATGTTTCATATTTCCTTGGCCAATCTGGACCCTTTCTGGACTTCAAGCTGTTTCTTTGAAGCCACAAAAGGCTAAAATGAAACATAAAGAATTTGCTACCAGAAAGGGTAGAAAACTCCCCCTCCTCCGGGATGTTTGCTGTCAGGTTCAGTGGCAAAAAAAGGGGAGTAAAATAAAAAGGGAGAATAACTCTACGTTCGGGTCCCAGTAAAAACACAGAACATTAAGGCAAAAGGAAAAATTAGAAAAGGTTTACGAGTGTTTCAAGAAAGGTCAGTCTTTGCTGGGTTTCCTCCCAAGAAGGTCTGAATTTCAAAGGGTTGACCAAGAATAAGCAGGCGGAGAAAACGGTTTCTGTCTGGTTTTGCTGAGCAAAAAGCAAAAGGTGAAAACTGTGGCGTAGAAGTGGTGACAAGTACTATGCATTTTTAATTTCCTGCAGTTTTATTCTTTTTATCTGTTGTTGTCTGGAGATGCGAGCTAAAGCAAACGCTTTGCTCAGATACATGGTGGAGATGTTGGGATGTGGCTACGGTTGAGTCTCTTTACGCCACAATTGGGACTATCTCAAGACATGAATAAATAATTTGAATTAGTAATAAAATACACAGCCAGGGAAAGTTCAACCCAGTTGGGGTTTTATTTATTGGAGAGAAAGAGTGGGCATTTCTGTTTCCTATCACCCCACCGTGTATTTTGCCTGTGTTTTTACATCAAAGCTGAATATTTGTAGAGACTTTGAAAATGGAAAGAGAGCATGAGCGGCTCCAACTCCAAGAAACGCTTCTTATATGGGTCCGGGGCAGTTTTGGGGTGTCAGACCGCCTCCGAAAGACGGGATGCCAAAATCTTAGAGGACAAATAAAGGGGCGTTTTGGAAATACCCTCTTTGCAATGCTTCGTTTTCCCTAGGAGAGGGGCGTGCTGTGCCCCTGGGAATTAGCATCCGCATCCACTATTATCTGTATATGTGTCAAGAATTACCTCCGTATGCGGCCCCGCTCCTTCTGCCACCTCTTCTTCCTTCTCTGTTTCTCCTCTTCACACGTCCCAGCCAAGCAGCGCTTTCACTCGTCTTTCGTTACTCCTCTTTGCAGCCTTGTGGTTGCCCATCAGCCCGGCCGGGCTTTTGGGGTACCACTCCGTCCATCTCCGCTGGGATGCTGCTGGGATATAGTCACCAGCAGGACAAATTTGGTCCCACCTGGGGCCAGCACGACCTCCGCAGGGTTTTGCTATCTGAGCAGGCTGGCCCGTCCCGCAGACGGGCTGCCAAAGAGCTCAAAAACGCCGGCAAAGCTTTTGCACGGGAACGAAGGAGCAAAGAAGCTGTTTCTTCATCGTAAATTGGGGGAAATGAGCTGCTGACTGACCCAGCGCATTGCTGCAGGCTGCTCGGAGGGGTGCAGATGAGATGAGGACGGTGGCTGGAGGCTGCTCCTCCTTTCTGGATGTCTTGTACTAGCGCATAGGTGAGATGTTTTCCATGCATTTGACGTGCATCACAGCATATATATATATTGTCTTCCATCCAGATGTCTTGGTTTTTGCAAAACCCCACGTAGGGAGCCCTCACAAAGCACCAGCATGGGGCTGCGCCTCCTCTCCCCGTCCTGCAGCGTCAGCGGCTCCTTGTTTTTTGCCCCTCGATGGTTCTTTGCCCGACTCTCATCCTGCAGCTTCAGTTTTTGCTGCCTCCCATTTGAAGGCAGCTTTGCTAGGCTTTTCAGGAAAGGAACGTTTTTCTGTTTCCAGTGCTTAAATAAAAACATGAACAAATGTGAGAATCACCAAAAAGCCGACAGTGCCCCAGAGCAGTCCCGAGGTTTCTCCAGCTCGCAGCCCACTCCTGCAGAAGAGGTTTCTGCCGCCTGTCCCTCTTCTAATATATCAGAATGTTTTATAGTTTGAGAAGCTCTGGTATCTGTAAGAGGCATAAAACTATGGTCCGGCAGCTCTGCCCCGGAGCCTCGCCGCAGCATTGCTTTCTCCCCAGTAGCAGTGTGCTGGTGTGACTTGTTCCTCCCAGCCCAGCCCAGCTCCCCGCCAGCAGAAAGCCAGGTTTCCCTTCAGCTCGAGCTGGGTTAAAAAGACACAGCGTGGTTCCTGGGGTTGGGGGGGGAAACGGATGAGCCTTTGCGAGTGACATCCCCTCCTCTCTCTGCCGCCTCGTAAATCCAGCGCCTGCCTCTGAAGGCTGGTTGCGTGATGTTGGGGATGTCAGATGCGGCAGCTCCGTCACGCTCGGTTTGGGGGTTACTGATGCTTTCCCCATCCTCAGGCAGAGGCGCTCGCCAGTAAATTCATGGCATTCTGGATGCATAACGGCACTGCCTTGGATGGTGGTTTAATTAGTTTCCAAAGCGTTTTGTATACAAAAAAGTGCTAAGGGCCAAATCTCCTCTTAATTGCCTTGTTTTGATTTTCCTGGAGCTCGCTTAGGCTGTGACTTGCGGAGCTGAAGGAAGCTGGCGCTCTGCGTTGCTGAGTTTATTGCACTTATCTAAGGGTGTATGGATGTTTTCACATGCACACAAATGCCACACAACCTTCCTGGGGATATCAGGACCCAGCGCTGATGTGCCCAGGCCGTGTCGTGGTGTGCTCAGGCTATGCTTTGCTTTTATTCTGCTCTAAGATCCCGAGGTGGGTCCTGAAAGCAGTTTCTTTGCTTTTCCCTTTGGCTTCCCAAGTCTTTTCCAGTACCGGCTCCTCAGGTTCGATGGTGACGTGATGGACAGAAAAAAAAGAAGTGTGAGTTCAGGGAGAGGAGCTGCAACGCTGCTTTGCCCAAAACAGTCCCAATGGGGTTTTATCTGAATTCTCAGCCGGTCTCATCCATTCTGTTCCTCCCCAGCCCGTCTGTATCTACACACGCTGACACCGTGCAGATGCTTTCAGGAGATAAGCTGGCATTTTTGGCGAGTTGCGGGTGGGGGTATTTGTGGAAAGCCTTTGCGTTTCAGGGTGGAACTGATATTGCTTGAAAATAGCTCTGGAAAATAGCTGCAATCTTAGCTTGGGACCCAATTTCAGTTCCACTGCTTCTCCAAACCACAGAAATCCACCCGGCATCTTCATTTTACATCAGTGGGGACTCCGCTGCTGCAGAGCGTGCATGCCTGTGCTCCATCGTGGCTATCGGCATGCCGAGGGATGGCAAGGCTGGGAGGCAGCCATCCCAGCCATGCCATGCTCCTGTGACCTCCTTCAGCCTCCCGCCTGGGGCTCTGGCATCCCCAGTGCTCCCTACCCCAAATAACCCATCCATCTGGGGTACCAGCTGCCTCGTGAACCAACCCAGGAGCGTTGGGCACGGGGGAGGCTGGGGGGAGCCCACGGCCGGGACGTGCATGGGCGAGAGCAGGATTGCTGCAGGGGGAGGGAGGGGGCCGGCAGAAAGAGCAGGTAGGGAAATGCAAAGACACAAAGAGGCTTTTTGAGGTTGCCCAGGAAACGACAATTCTGGAATTTCCTAACTTTGCTTTTGCAACTTTAATGTTCCTTTAATAACATTGGCTGTGTGTTCATGTGGGTCTGTGCAGTCAATGGTTTGTAAAGCAGCATCAATCTCTCGAGCTTTGGGATTGTCAGAGGGTGGGAAGCCCTGTATGAATGTGAGTGGTGATGTAGCGTTTGCTGCTTTCAGATTTTTTCATGCAGAAACCTAGAAGTTAGAGGACTGGACCTATAAGCACTTTAAATGAACAGTTTATGGGTGGAAATCCTGCCTCCTGAGGCTACCATTGCTGTTTTAAGGGGGATCAGTTTGGAGATAACCGTGTCTTTGAAAGAAAAAAAAGAAGTATCTGACTCAACTTGTTCTTGATCCCCCCAAATCAAATCACATAAAACCATCTCACATCTCTCACATGCCCCGTGTCGCTGGGGCAAAGCCCTGATGACCCCAACGCACAGATGCCCGGCACGATGCATCCCCGTACGGAGCTCGGGGAGCCCCTTCGGGCAAAACACGGCACAGGGCCGTGGGAAACAGGGGGCTCTCGGCTGCTAAAAATGTTTTCAGGGGGCAAATCCTGTGAGGGGCTGAGCCGGACCCTTTCGGTGACGCCGTGCCGGTTCATCTGCAATTTGCCGTTGCGGCAGGTCCTGCCAAAGGCTGAGCTGGAGCTCATGCGCGTTCTGCTTTGCTTCTCGCTGGCGCGTGCGTTCTGTTCTTTTTATGTTTTTTATTGTGAGCAATCATGATTTGCACGTTAATATAATATCATGATGATAATCTGGCAGCGGGCAAAGCTGGATGCAGCGTAGGAAAGTTCCTTCGTCTCCTGTTTCCATTTTTCTTGGAAGGGAGGGCAGCGCGAGAGGCGACGGCTGAGGCACGACGGGCTCGAACCCGCCGGCCAGATTTCTGGCCGAAGCGCTGGATCCAGCAGCCGAAAGCAGGGAAGGGGATTTATTCCTGATTGTAGGCTTTGGCACAGAGGCCGCGGTTGCGATAGGTGCTGGCTGGACCGCCCCGGAGGAGGATTCCCCTCCAGCCGCAGGTACAGCACCGGAGCGGCAGTGCCGGGCGCTGCAGCTCATCCTTACCGGCGGCCGGATCCAGACCCAGGATGGGGAAAGGGACAGAGCAGAGGAATGAGCGCAGAAAGCAGCCTCCACAGCAGAAATGCAGCTCCCCCAGCCTTGGCAGTGATACCCCGAATCCTGCGATACTTGCTGGGTCCCTCAAAGCCCCAGCTGCCGGAGGCAGGGGATTCACGGAGGTTCGCGGGTTCATTTAGAATAAAAATGATGTAACTGGAAACCTGAAAAGAATGCTGTAAGAGCAAGGATAGAGACTAGAATAGAAAATCAAGTAATTTTTTTCAGTCTAATTATTTTTAAGTCAGTATTGCTTTGCCTTTCCAAATCTGACTAAGGACTTTTGCATACTTGAGGCTGGCAAGACTGGCTGCGGTACAAAAATGTTTGCCTCCAAGAAAGCCTGGCAGAACACGTAATTTCCCAAAAAAAAACCAAACAAAAAATCAACCTAATCCCTTTATATTTTCTGTAGCTTTTACCGATCTGCTCCCGCACGGTCTGTCTCACTTCTTTGTATTGCCCGTCTAGGTACTTACGGATCTGAATTGCCTCCTAGCAATTAAGCTGAGTTAAAATTCCTTCCTGACCTTGGGTTTATCAAGCTCCTTTCTCAGGTTTGGCATGTGTCAGGCTGCTAAAAAAAAAAAACCCCGCATGCCGCGACTCGTTGCCGAAGCCTTCGGGGCAGGGGGGGAAGCTGGAGCAGGTGGGACTGGAAACAATGGTTGAGGCAGAAGATGCTCACGTGAAACCGCGGAGCCGCGGGCTGTTAGAAAATTCAGCGGTAGCAGACTAAAAAGGAGGGGTTTGGCAGCCAGCCACCGCCGACAGACGCGCGCGAGCTCCATGGAGGTACCTGCCCTGTCGGCTCAGCCTTTGCAGTTTTTCACCCGCATGCTGATGAAGAGCCGACGTTGGCTTTCCGGGCTGCGCGCCCGGAGCATGCTCTGCCTCTCCACTTCATCCTAGGAAGCGCAGAAGCCTTTGCCTGGTCCACAGATGGGGCAGGCATGTGTCCTAGCAGACGAATATTTTTCCAAATATTTCCCAGGTGGTATTTCTGGTGGTGACTGGGACTGTTTTGCCCCTGGGGAAATGGGCGTGGGATTTTCCAGCTGCCTGCGGTCGATGCCCGCGCAGAGACGCGGCCGACAGCAGCAGCGCCCCAAACAAGATGACAATCCAGCAGCAGTCGGATGGTGGGGCGGGATGAACGTCTCGTCTTTGTATGGTTCAAATCATCTTTATATCTGGAAAAAATAAAGCAAATTGGGGCAGTGCCCTGGGATTTGGCTGCTGCCTTGTAAGAACAAGGAGTCACTTTAGGGCTGGGGGTCCCTGAGCCCAGCCAGGTCCTTATGGCATGTGGCTTCTTGCAAAGGAGGAGGGCTTGGGAGGGGGAGAATATTTATTAGGAAAAAAATAACCAGGCAGCAGAGGATGCAAAATTGGCCCCAGCTTCCAAGAGGGCCCGGAGCACCTCTGAACCTGGCATTTTCTATAGGGACTTTGCCCTGCGTGGTGGGAGGTGTCCTCTTTCCACACGAGGGAACGGACCCCGCATCTCCCACCCCACAAAACCCGCCGGCGCTTTCCCTTCAGGCCAGGCTAGGTGGGATTTGTAAGTGAAAACGCCTCATCTGACCCAAGTTTAAATTTTCATTTCCTTTGTAAAATTGGAAAATAACTACGTTTTTATTAGAAATCAAATGTTCTGACCTAGCACTGTTCTCAAGGACCGAGTTTTCCCTTGGCAGTGTGGCTGTTGTATGTGTCAAAAAGGAGCAAAAATTCCAAACCAAACCTTTAAAAAATATCCCAGAAATGGCTTTTCTTGGCTGGATTTCTCCCGCGAGCTTGGTCCAAGCTGGCAGGAAGGCGGGGAGGATCTGCTTGAGAAGTATGGATGTGGGCGAGCGCCGGAGCAAGGAGAAGACCTGCAAAGTTTGGGTATACTTGGAGGAGAGCAGCTCTTTGGGGTCATGTATAGAGGGAAAAGTGACTTCTGCATGGGGTCCAAATGAATCTGAAGGCTCCTAAATTCAGTGGGCCAAGATGCCACTTAAGAAATCATCAGATTCCTCTTGCCTTAGTGGTTAATAAGCCCATAAATAAATCCCTCTCCCTGCTACAGTCAGCGAGCCGAGCAAAGACAAATGTCTTCGAAAGACGCATTTTCTCTGCTTTGTGCTGGAAGATTTCTATTTTACAGCTTGGGCCAGCCACAAAAAATGCTCCCCCCCCCTTGCCCCCCTCCCCTTAGTGTCTATTGCTTTGGAGGGCTACAATAGTCGAAGGCTTTTAAATGAAATTATACCACCAGTGGGAGAAGAGCCAAGCGGATTGTGCCAAGCTCTGTACAAACGGCCCAGCAGACTCGAACTACTCCAGGCTGCATAATGGAAATCACCCATGCTGGCCGATAATCTGTGCATGATTCACGCTCTGGCAAAACGTGTTGTAACTGTAGGTGTCAGTTAAAGTCAGGCCCTTAAAGCTATTTTAACACGCTCCTTTTTAATGTAATTTCCTTTGTTTTAATGGGAGTGTTCATTAAAAAGCTGCCAGAAAAAGAGGAAGGGGAGGGATAGCACAGCTCTTGGGGTTTGAAAATGCTGGGAGGTGGCTTTTCTCCAAGGCCTGAACCCATCCAGAGTCTATCAGACGGCGACGCAATGCGCTGAGATGCAGGAATGATGCCTTGGCCAGAGCCGGCTCCGCAGCACCTGCCTGGACGGTGGCATTTTCCACCCGGGGAGGGCAGGTTATTTCCCAGGGCATCGTGGTTATGAAGAGTTGCAATGGTTGTTAATGCTGTGCAGGTCTTTGCTGGGATGTAGGAGCCAGAAGAGGTGGCTTTTCCCAAAGTATTGATGCTGGAGCCTTGCTCCGGCGCCCACGGTGCTCTAAGCCCGTCGCTGGCTCTGCTGACTCCAGGAGGCAATTTGCACCCGTTTAGTGTTACGGCTGGGCTTAAGTGCTTCGCAAAGCTGGGTCTGTGTGGCATCGGGGTCCCTTTTACTTCAAAGAAAATGGATCTTAGAGGCCGGCGATGAAAATCGAGGTGCTCTCTATGTTATTTTTTTAAGATCACGTCTCTCCAGCTGCCTGGAGGCTATTATTGTGCCCAAACACCAGGAGCACACCACAGGGGAGGCAGCCGATGGAGAAATCTCCAGGGAAACAAAACAAAGACGAGAGTCCTGGGAAATCCAGCCTGTCCCTTAACGAAGCAGTGCAAATGGAAGGGAAATATCGGCCAGAACAGCTTTTGTGAAAGGGAAAAGGAAGGACGCAGCAGCGGGCTGCTGCACGGATCCTGCCCCGCTTCCCTGAGCCGCTTACCTCGGGGACCGAAGGGAAACGCATCCTAAAATACCTGGAACTTTTTAAAACATTTCAAATTCCCATTTGGGAATGGAGGCACCCACGGTTTCCTTTGAGAAGGCCAAAATGCCACAATAATTGAGATGGATTTGGTCTGGATGAGGTACCGTGCTCACCCTGAAACAGGTTTTTCCCCCAGCTTTTCAGCTCATCAAGTCTCAAATTTTCGCTCTGAGCTAACCTCCGAGTGCTTCCCCCCTCCAGGTTGACTGGAATTTGCAATGAACCAAACAAATCAGTTATTTTTCCAGCCCCCACCTGAGACCGGGCTGACTTACTGGGTGTTGGGGTTTGGGAAGTGCCGAGTGGTGGTTCTTGTGCTGGAAAAGTCACCTTTCTCCATGGGAATGGGGCTTCTCAGCAGGTATCGGTGTGAGCCGCAAACCTCCGTTGGTTTATTGGTCTGTGCTGGTTTTGTCCGGGGATCGGCATCTCCCTGGCTGCTCCCAGGGCTTGTGCTGGGTCCCAGAGCTGCTCTTGCCGTGCCAGGCTCCCGCGTTGCCCCTCGGAGATGGTATTTTCTTGATAAAGACATTCGTAAGCATAATGCAGGTTCGGGTAAGCAGGACGGGAGGGGGGATCGTGCCCGCTTTGCTGGGTAGGAAATAATCTGGCTGCAAGTGTTTGCAAACTCTCTTCACTCCTGTCTGAGACTGGGCAAAAAAAATAGCTGCTGTATTGCTCCTCACTCCCCCGCTGCAAATCATCAAAAATATCACTCCAGCAAAACGAAAAATAAAAAAAACCCAAACAAATATATAACTATATGGTGCAAAACAAAATACACAACTTTTCCAAGCGTTCCCCCATCACAGACTGGTGAACTTCCCGCCAAACTTCAGCAGCAGCCCTACAGCAACAAGCTGCTGTCTTAGGTGATGGGGGAGAACAAACGCTGGCATGAGAGAGGGGAAAAAAGAGTTTTCCAGCTTCCAAAGGGTGATGAATATCTGAAGAAAATTGTTCTGTGACTGCTGAGATACGTGCATATCGTGGGGGCTGGGAAAGGTGACTCCATCTGGCTGGTTCTCGGTTAAATCGCTTTCCTTTCTCGGCCCCCAGTGAGGCATTTGGAGATGCTCGGGGCAGCGGCAGCATTATGAGAAGGAGCTGGATCCGTCCCTTCGTGGGGCTTGTTTACTTTCGTCTGGAGCGAAGCGCTGCCTCTTCGCTCCTGAAGCAGTTTGGAAGCGTTTCCCATCGTGTCCTTTGCTTGCACGGCTGCTGTTTATGGCATCTGCATTTTTCCTGGTGACCCTCTGCACTGTCTCGGTGGCCTCTGCTCGTTCACTCGTCCCTCTCCCCTTGGCAGAAATGGTGTCAACAAAACTCGGCTCCCAAGAATGCAGCTTGACAGTTTTCTGCCCAATTCTGGGGGCCGTTTCTTCCCCCCTGCTGTCCCAAGTTACTGGATGTATGGATCTAGTCTTTGATGTTGACGGTTTTTCTGGCTCGTGCCTGCGTTATAGCTGGAGACACATGCTGGCTATCAAGTGTTTCACAGGGAGGCTTGTTTTGGAAGCACAGTGGGGCGGCCTGGGAGACCCACTGCTCGGTGGATCACGCTGATGTGAAGCTGGGGTCAGCAACTGGGGCTGCACCCCCTTATCAGGGCTCTGTCACATATGGTGAGGAGGGAGTTGCTGCCAGAGATGTTCCTCAAGAAGGTCTCTCTAGAGACGGGGAGGAGGAGGCTGGACGGGAGGACCGTGCATCTGAGGTCAGGTCTGGCCTCTGGAGCTCCTGTCTTTGGGCCAGAGGTCCTGGGGTACGTGGGAGCGCGTGGTGTGATGCTCCAACCCACTCTTCTCCAACCGCACCACGTTGCTGGAGGAGCACGTCTCTGCTCAGATGAGGGTTTGAACTCTTGGTGCATTTCAGCAGGGGTTTTCTTGCAGAAGCAAAGCGCAGCGTCTTGGTAATGGGCTTCCTGTTCGTGTTCAAGGCTCTGGCTCCATCTGCACAAATCACTGTGAGTGCTGTGGCCATGCTCTTGAAGGCAGCTCTGTGTTGCAAGAGCTCACCATGGCATTGCTTAGGAGGCTCTTGCCCTCACTCAGAGGGCAGGAAGAACAGACGAGGGGTGGAGGCAGCAGAGCCAGACTCTTTCTGCTCTGGAATGACAGCATCAGTTGGTGGGGTTGAGAGGATGAGAACTGGGATGAACTTCCTCCAAGAGGGTGGAGGAAAAGCTCTGGGGATGGTGGCAAGGATGGCTTTCTCCAAACAGCTGGGAGTCGGCGAGCTCTTACACATGCTGTATTATCCCTGCTGGGCAAGTTCCAACTTTTTGTTCAGATTTAATTTCTGGCCTCAGAACATTATTGTCAAAACGCTTTTGTCTGACTCAGGCCACTTCAATACCACGTCAAAACATCTCCCCACAACACAGAGGCCAGAAATTAATGCCTCCTCCTCGCTACAGAAGCGATGCGCACAGTGGCTGTCGGGTTTCTAGGAAGCCCGTTGCTTCCATGTCCCTTCTCCTTTGGCTTCTCGTCACCGTTCTGCCTTTGGTGCAGGCTGGAGCTCATCCATGGGATCTTGCTAGTCTATTGTTCGGCAACTTCATAAGCAGGTTTCACAGAAGTCGTCTGTTGCTTTTCGGGCTGGCTCAGCGAGGGCTGTTCTCTTGGTAAGCACCAAGGAGGCATTCGGAGGAGCCCGGGAAATCAGCACAACGTGGCTGTTGAAAGCGTTAGAGCCCGTTAACGATGCCAGACATGCTGTTTCTGCTCCTCTTTCTGCTGTGTACCTCCATCTCCCTTGCCATTTCACTCGCTCTGTGTTTTTTTTTTTCCACAAACGCTCAAGGCTTTAAATAGCAAAGCCTGAATCGATGCAGTACCAGCCAGCAGCTGGCAAGGAGCTTACCACCAATAACCGAGCCCGTTCCGTGGCTGCACGCCCTGTGGGTGTCCCTGGCGTACTGCCACCAGAAGCACTTTAGGAAGGGCAGAGCTGCTGGAGAGCCAACAAGGAGCCACACAAAGCCTATCAAGCCTTCCCCACCCCACCAGGTCTTTACCAGCTATAAAACTATAGGCTTGATAGTCACCAAGCATCCACACTTGACCCTTGCAGAGGCTGTAGGAGAAGCACATCAACTATTAGTGGGTTCTTCTAGAGGAGGAGGTAGGATATTTTGGTCATGCATGATACTAAGCAAGGCAATTGGGGAAGCCTGACACCAAAACTCTCCTGAGAAGCTTGCAGCAGCATGAGTAATGCCGCAGAAAGGAGAGCTGCAGGAATGACTAGACCTTAAAGTCATTACAGGTGGCGAGCGGCTGCAGAGGAATTTGTTTGCTTCTGCCCTCCCGTGCCTGCCCCTCTCCGTCTGCTTGCTTCGGAGATAGGGCATTGGTCTTGCTGGGGCAGATGTTGCGTCCAGGAGGGACCCAGCTTTGGGCAGAGATGAGCAGAGGCAGCCTGGGCTCATAGCTCCTCCGCAGCCAACCATTTTGAACCTGTGGTCTCCAGGATCTGAAAGGAGACATAAGGAAAACAAGCTGTGCAATGTCCCCTGCAGCCGGGCAGGGTTTATTCCGTAAATTTTCACGTGGCGCGAGCCCCTCTTTTACTTGCTGGTCCTGGCACCATTGCAGAGCTCTGGGGGAGATGGGGGTATGCGGAAGCAGAGACGAGACCGAGCAGACCCCTCTGCAAGGTGGGCTCACCTCACGGGGCGACCCAGGAAGACAGTTGTCCTTAAAACAGTGCATCATCCCCGAGGAAGGACAAATGAGGTTTGTTACTGAAAGGGATGGAGGTGCACCAAGACCCTGCTATTGCTGAAAAGGATTTCAGCCCCTGCAGACTTCCCCCCCTGCCCTGAACTGCTTGAGCTCACGCGCCTGCGAGGGAACAACCAGACACTGCAGGAGCCCTTCACCCTCCCAGGTGTCTACTTGACGGTTTGTGGAGCTATTTGCCCCAAATTGCAAGGCTGGGTTTTCGCCCGTGCCCTCTTTGGAGGGGTGACGCTCCCAGGTGGGAGGCCCCAAAGCTTTTAACTTCGCCACCATGATTTGCAAGCACAACCGGGAGGTTGTGGACGCACAGAGTTAGAGGCCAGTATCAAACAACTGGGTCTTATATCTCTGTTTACCGCAGCCTCATTTAGAGTGACGTTCACGGCATGTTAAGTCATTTGGCATCCTCCGTTAGCGCAGAAGATGCTTTCCTGCGGAAGAAAGTGGCTCGCTTTGATTTGCAGTGCTTGCATAGTGTGAGCCCCGCATCTAGCTTGGTCTTTGCATCTCTTTGGCTGCAAGAAGACATAAAAAAAACCCAAGCTGTGTTGATTTCAGCATTGTGTGAAAGTATTTTCCCATCGTTCTCTGTTGAAAAGCATGATTTAATTAACATTTTTATGTTTATTATTTAAGAAAGCATGTGCTGCTGCTGCTGCTTTTTTTTTCCTTGGTTTTACCCAACTTGTGTTTGTTATGAAATAGTTGAGTCGTATTTCATGGTATAGCCGGGAGGGGAAGGGAGGGATGGACGGACAGCACCCACCCATCCCAACCTGCCTCATCTGGGGACCTGGCGGGGCGTCAGCTTTGTGTGATTGGTGTCCATGCATGGGACAAGTCAGGAATAGTTGCTGGGCTTTAAATTCACTCTCTCTGCTAACCCACGTTAGCTCTCGAACAAACGCCAGACCTGTTTTTTTTCTTGCGGTTACGCTACAGGTGCGAGCTGGATGCGTGCGTGGGCTTTCTCCCTCTGGTTATGATCTGACACCGCTGGTTTAAGCAGCATCGCTTGGGGTTTCTGGCTTTTAAATCAATGTTTCTTGACATGAGGAAAGGAATTGTTGGAAGCTACGTGCTTTCAAAGGGAGGCCACCCAAACCCGTGAGAGAAGTCAAGGTTATGGTGAAGATACACCTGACGTGGTGATCTCAGCAGAGCCCTCGGTGCTGCGAGAGGGGGATATTTATGGGTTTGCAAGCTGTAAGGGAGACTGCCAGCGTGGTCCCTGACGGGATGTTCCCACCTGCAGCAAAAGCTGGTGGACAAACGCCCTCCCATCTGCCCTGGTAGGATGAAATAAGGTGTCACCAGTGGCCGTTTGCTGCTTGGCAGTAGAATAGGATCTCAGGATGCCGGGAGATCTGTCCTAGCTCCTTAATCTCTTCTGAGCATGGCTTGATGTGATTTTGAGGGTCCAGCAAACCCTGTTGAGGTTCCTGACTCAGTTCTTCTGGAGACCACTTGGTCTGTGAGAAGGTCAGTGTAGTTAGACAGGCAATTTGTGCCAGTGTCTGGCCAAAAAGGCACAAAGCTGGGCACTGATTCTGGATACTGAGTAATGTCTTCAAGTGACAGGTTGCAGATCAGAATTGGGGCTATTTAGGGCCAGTTTTAAAGTCCATTTCTCTCTGCAAGCCTCTGCCAAAGCCTCTGCCTAAGGAGGGTGGTGGTTGCAGGCAGCAACCCTCTTGTTTATGTGCGTTGCTCTCGTGTAGCAGTCCCAGGGATGGTTTTTTTGCTGCATTGTGGCCTTGCTTAAAATAAAAAAAAAAGAAAAGCCATATTTAGTCCAAGCCCTTTAAGCACATGCTTAACCTCACACCAGCACTGGAGGCTCCCCCGCACCAGCGCTGGAGACTTTACTCATCACGAAAGTAAACATGTGCTTTAGGGCTCTGAAAACAGATTAAAAAAATCCTGCCCTGAAGGAGAAGCATAAACATTGCTAAAATGTTATCGCTAGTGCAACTGCGCTCTGGGTGCTGGATACGGCCACGACCGCAAGAGTTTCTTCCACGGCACGGGAAAGTGTCTGGGAGTTTTGCTGGGACCAGCTGGAGCAGGGAAGAGATTTGTTTAGCATCCTCTGCCCTTATGAGCATAAACAGAGTCCCCGTCTTCTGCGGGGGCATGATGACCAGACAAAGACCGGCCCCCATCTCGGGGGCGACTGCAAGATGGGTGCTGGCGGCTCCTTGGTCCCATCAACCCATGTATCGCCATCAGCGAGATGGTTTTGGAAACCCCCCTCTCCTGATGTCCTGACCCTCTGCAGCTGGCCCCATTTCCAGTGGGTCCCAACATGGGTTGTAATGGTCTCTGGCTGGGTGGGCACCCAGTGGGTGCATCCCAGGGAGACCCCCGTCCTCCTGGATCCCGTGCGGGACTTCTTCTGGTTAGCGCATCAAACCTGCGCTCGGAGCTTGTCCCGCTTTCCTCCGAGAAACGCCACAGAAAGCAGGGGAAGGTATATATATAATCATAAAAAATCATAGCCCTCTGAAGCCTGGACCTTACGGCTTTTGCAGAGGGGCCCTCGGCCTCTCCGTGTCTCTCTCTGGGGCTAAAGATAGCCGTGTCTGCAGCTGAGCTGTGAATCAGGAGTAAAAAATGTGGGTCACCTCCTGTGCAAAGAAATGAACGTTCGGAGACTCATCTGCTCCTGACCTCATTTTGCTGGGTATGAATCAGGCCTCCAGCCCGACGGACCCCACAGCTGCTCGTGCTACGGCAGCTTCAGACGCGGTTCCTAAACCCCACAGCAGGCCTTTATTAAAGGCTTTTTGGGGCCAGTTTTCTCAGTTATAACGAAAGGGTGTTAACTGGGTAAGAGTGCAGGCATGGCTTTTTTCCCGGGCACAGTGCTGGTGCTCAGAGCAGGGACCCCCAACGGTTAAACCCGGAGCTCCCACCCCGCATGCGTGCGCACACGTGTGCACAACCATGCGCCAGCACCGGGTAGGCGTGCTTCGCCGTGGCATCCACGCGTGCCGGGACACAGCGCCTGCCTGCACCGGCACTGCACAGGGTGAACACGGACACGCGTCTGTGTGCAAACGCTGACGGGCACGCGTGTGTGCGCACGGAAACACGGTTGTCCATGATCATGGGTACAATGCATGGGTACGTGCAACCAGGTACCGACGCACACACCCAGGGAAAACTGCACATACGCTTAATGCAGTCTCTCTTTTTAATTTTTTTTCCTATCCCACTGTTGCAAAATCCACGCCTGTTTTTTCTTTGTTAAAGTAAAACCTGACATGGACTCCAAACCAGCTAGAAACCCTAAGGAGAAAGCACGAGGCTGGCACCTGAGAGCCCTGAGCAGAGTCCTCGTCCCTGCCACCCGCTCCAGGTGTGCTCTCAGCGGAGTTGCTTTATTTTTCTGTGCTTTGCTTTCCCCTTTTCTAACCCAGGGGATATGCAGCTTTTCTTCACCTCCGAAAGTCAGCTCTGCTCCGGAAGCACAGAGCAAGAAGGTGAAGGCAGCGGTGGCACTTCTGGAGGGTGGCATCACCTGGCACCCGGCTGGGTCGCACCACCCCAGCTTGAAGGGACATTTGATGCGGTTTCACAGGTTAATAAATGCATGAACCGCTTCACCCTCTGCCTGAGCTGTCTTTAAATAAAACAATTATGGGGGGAAATCTCATCCCCGAAGGTGGAAGGGTGCTTTCCCCTTTGCATCCGCCTGCGCTAAAAGGTCCGACACAGCAGAGGAGCGTTTTGCCCTCGTTAAGTAGATAAAACTGGAACGCACTCGGAGTCGTGACCTGCAAACCCCAACAGCACGAATCGCTCTTGGATGGAGGCTGGGGCTGGTGCACGCCGTGGCTCGCGTTTCTGCTCCTGTTTGGGTTTTGTTGCCCCGCGGAGCTTCGTCTTTCAAAACCCCGGAGTCAGGAAATAGTTAAATGCTACAGTATTTTGATTAGCAGAGCCTTAAAGTCAGTAAAAAAGACAGTCAGAGAGAACTATCAGGAGCATGCTAATGAAGTGAAGTCATCAGCAGACACCAGAGAAGTATTCATGCCTGCTCCACGCCGGACGGGTATCGTCGGATCCCAGCAAGGCGCGTGCAGGTGGAGCGGGGCTCGCAGGGACCTGGGGCTCGGCCATCCCGCTGGCTTCACTCCCCTCCCTTTGGATATTGCAACGCTTTCCCTGGGATATTTTTTTGCTTCACTGGAGCTTAATGATATTTCCAGCTCCGCGGGAGCTGCGGGAAGACTGGAGATAGTGCAGTGAGAGACTAGAAAGACAGCAAAGGGCAGCTCCCGGCTCCGCGGGAAAGGTGAGGGCATTCTCTTGGAAAATCCCTTGGGTTTCTCTGTATCGCCGGTGGTTGGGTTGTGGCAATGCTGGGGGTGGGGAAAGGGGGATGTTTCTGGAAACACGGCGACGTTCCGCGCTCCCTCTGCAGCTGGGAAGTTTGCTGAGTGGCGTGCGGGGACGGCGATGCCCCGGCGAGCCCTGCCTGGCCCCCGCGCCCAGGTGCGGACCTCCTGGGAGAGCAGGGCTGGAAAGCCGCTCTCGGGAACGGCGAGTAAAGCAGAACCCAGCTGCCTTTAGTCCTTACCCTCTAGTCCCCCTTTGAAAAATACGTGGGCAGTTTTAATAGCATTAAAAAATATTGTTCTCCTCTGCTGGGGCTTTGCAAAGAAACTGTGTCAAGGTTTTATCATCCTTTCTTTTAGAGCCTGTGCGCATTAGCGTCGGTGGCTCACAGGCTCAGGTCCTACCTTTTCTGTATAAAATGGCTTTTTTGGAACAATTTAGAAACTTAGGACAGAGCAAAGTTTTAGTTAAGCCGTTGCCTTAAAGCTAAACCCAGTAACTCTTATGCAGACAAATCCATGCCGGAGCTGGTGACTCGACAGTGCTGTTTAATTTATAAAAAGTCGCACCATGAAAATATGCATTTTTGTTTATTGTAAATGAAAGAAAAATATGCAGAAGAGGTTTTGCTTCTAACCAGATGCGATTAACCCGTTCAAGATGATGAGTTCCTGGGACTCTTCCTGGGATAAGATGAGCATATATTGCTTTACAGCGGTTAGAAATGAGCCGACGACTCAACTACTGCATCGAGCTTAGCGCTTGTACAGATCCTCAGCCTGTCTTCAGGTCTGTCCCCAAGTTTTGCATTTTCTGCCTCACGGTAGTTTTAGTTTTCCTATCGCAGGAGGGTCCAAGCTTGTGACACTGAGAGTGTGTTTTGAGGGAGACAGACACCCAGCTTCTGGGTTTATGTGAACTCCCGCAATACCCTGCTCCTCATTGCAAATAATACGTCCTTAAAAAAAAATCCCTTGATTTTATCCATATGGAGGTTAACATTATATCGCCATTAACTGAATTTTTGGGGCCTAGGGACTCCCAGCGAGATTGGCGACACGATTACCTTGTTAATCCTACTTCAGAAGCACCTTGTTTCCTCGTATCCCATTATAGCTAGAAAACCTTAATGAGCTACTCAAAAAGCAACATCTCTCTGTTCAGCTGCATCCCGGCCCAAAGCAGACCCCTGCAAACCCCCGTCCCTGGGCGGTGGCGGGGCACAGGTAGGTGTCCCCCCCTGCCGTGCCCACGGGACCACCTTCCTGGGAGGTTTTTCCCTTTTGCAGGAGCTCTCTGCGCGTGGGAAATGCACCTTCGTCCACGTGCATTGCACGCCGGGGTGCCATCTCGGCGAGCTCCTCGCGGTGGACCCAGCTCTGCATCCCTGCTGCACCTGGGGACATCACACCGGCTTCTTTTTTTCTGTTGCAAGTGCGGCTTTAATTAAATAAGAGAAAATTCAAGGAGGATTACCTCCTTTCTTAAGTCCCTTGCCCAGCTCCTTGTCCCCAGCGTCTTGTGTCCTGCCTGTGGTGGGTGCAAGCAGAGGACCCATGGAAGGACCTTGGGCGCGGGCAGAGGTGGACAAGCCCAGGTGACCCTTGGCGAGGTCTCCTGGGTGCTGTGACCCGCTTCTGTGCAGCATCCCCAAGCCTGACTTGCTGCTCCAAGCTCTCGGGGTAACCTTTCCTTAATATGCCCCAAATCACTTAAAACGATGAGGTGGAGATTCACCTTGTGCGCCCTCCCAGCCGACTGCCAGCAGGGCTTGTGGCTGTACCGAGCTGCCCAAGAAAAAAGCTAAAATTGCCAATTCCCCTTTTTCTTTGTGGGTAGGATTTGAGCTCCACGCTCGGCATCAGGTCCAGATGCGGCCATGCCAGCTGCGGGTGGCAAAGCCTGGCCGTCGGGCTGGCTCCGGCTGCCTTCAAAGGGAGACGGGAGCGTGTTTCTGAACCTGGAACGCACCTTGTCCCACCAAGGCCGTGGATTTTGTTAGTCTCCCGAGCCCCGTTTCAGCTCGAGTTGCACCATAACCGGCTGGTTGTGCATCCAATGCAAATGTACTAGTAACTAGTTGTGCTGTTCTGATTTTTGCTGCAGATTTTTGGGGACTGTAGCACTCAGGGACCCAGAAGTCACCTAGCAGGAGCTGCCCGCAGGTCCCATGGGCTTTAAACACCCTTGGATCCTCCTCCGTCCATTTTGGCTGGCTGTCCTTGGAGGAGAAAGGTGTTAAAGAGCCCGTGGCCCACTACTAAGCAACAGTTACCAACAACCTTAAGCAAATAAAATATGTGAGATTATGAAAACAGGGGAACTGCAGCTGATTCCCAGCATCTCTGCGGTGTGAGTCAGTAGTGCATGTCTGCTGCTCCTTGCTCGTTCCTAGATGACAGCATCCACACATCAAATCTGCCGGCCCTTGGAGATTAGACATCCCCGAATATTTACGATGGTTTCAAATAACATGCATTTCTCTGGCTGCTAGATAGCATGAGCGAGAAGCTGGGATTTACGGGTTTCTGTCCTTAAGGCTTTTTTTTTTTTTTTTTTAAATGCTTAGTTACAGGGCATTTCAGCTGTCGTGTGCTATTTCTCTGTGCATTTGGGGCTGCAGCTTTCACCCCAGTGCAGCTCGTTGCGGGTCAGGTCATCAAGCCTCGACCACGCGCCGGCTAAGAGAGAGGGAAATTCAGCTGGTGAAGGGAGGGTGTTATCCCAGCGGTGTTTAATGCTGGGTTTTTATGCAGATCCTCAAGATCTGAATTGTTCAGGGAATATTTCAGGGAAGTCCCCCCGCAGGGGCTGGCTAAGTGGCTCCATCCAAAGGTGGGAGACCAGGAATCACTTCCAGAGGTGCCCGTCCCACCACTGAGGTACAAGGGAATACCAAGCAAGCACAAAGCTAACATTTACTCTGCAAACCTCTGAAAAAAAAGTGGTTTTATCCAGTGCACTGTTTCCACGGCGGCTTTCCCAGGGTGGCCATGCTGCTGGTGGAAGGGCTGGAAGCCATCGCTCGAGCAGAGGCATTTTACATATGAAGGTAGATTTATTTTGGCTCTGAGCTGTTGTTCTCTGGCACTATATAAATAACTGTATAGGCAGCCTGTCTCCACGGGCAGATGTCAGTCTGTCCGAGCTCAACTGCAGAGGCGTTCCCCAGCTCTCTTGGCAAGTTGTGCTCTCATAATCTATCAGGGTTTGGGGACAGTAAGTCTTGCTGCAAGGAAAAGTGCGTGTGTTTGAGCCAGGCAGTCGTTGCTAGGGCCGGTTTGCCGTCCCATGGGCTGCGTCACAGACTGACTTTTCAGTGATGCTGGTCGCTGTGGAAAGATGAGGATGGGATTTGGGGTTGGTAGAGGGGACCTGTCTCCCGAGCTCTGCAGCGGTTTGGTTGTGACCTCAGATGACTCCTGTCCCCTCTGCAAGATGGGTCTTTCGGGATGTGTGGTGTGGGTTAGGCAGCAGAATAGAGCGCCTTGCAAGGGAGGCACTGAAGACAGGCAGAAAGTCAGGGAAATCCCTCTAAGAAGAGAAATGCAGCTGCTTTTCCCAACCTGCTTTTAAACACATCCTACAGCACAGGGCCCATCACACCTCACCCTGGAAATTGCTTTCTTTGCCTGCAATTACCATAATTTTTCATCTTGCCGCTTTTCGCCATGCCTGTGGATGCTCCCTCGTGTTTCCAGCCTCCACCGCCCCAAGATCTGCTGAGGATCCCCTTGACTTTGTGGCTGTCACCTCCATAGCACACTCACCTTTTTCTGAACAGGCGACAGTTGTTAAGAGGATGGAGCCCTTCATCCTGGTACCATCTGGAGCCCTTGTCCCCTTGCTCACCATTGTCTGGCATCGCCGGTGACCCACGAGCCCGGCTGGCTGCCGTGCTGAGAGCTGCAAGGGCTTTGCTAAGAAATGGCATCAGTCTGCGGGAACGTGGCAGTGCTCTGCGACTTGCTCAACACGTCCTGGACTGCGGGCATCTCCTGCCCAGCGGTGTGGCAAGGGCCAGGCTCGAAGGAGCTTCTCCCTGAGCTTCCACCTTTCCTTTTGAAGGATGAGGAGTGTGAGAGACAGGCTCCAGCGCAGGGACAGGGTCTTGGCTCAGAGAAGGACTCCAGTGACTTCAAATTTGCTTCTCTGGAAAAGTGGGATGGAGCGATGCAAAGCCCTTGGCAGCTTCTGCTTTTGTGGAGGTGTTGGGTGGCATCGCTCCAGGTGCTCCGGAGGGCACGTGGCCAAGGGCATGGGGCAGGCGGTGGCCATGGGCTGCCGTGCCGGCATCTGCCCCAGCACTGCCACCTCCAGTCCCGTGGCCCTGGTCCCCTCTGTGCCCCTGGTCCCTGTGCTGCATCCCTTGGGGACACACATGAAGCCATCCCTGTGTGCACAGCACCCAGCACACCGCAGGCGCTTGGTTCCCTCCGAGACGAGGAATTGCTCCGGCGAGGCGCCGTCCTGCCGGTCTCCTGTGAGACCCCGGGCTGCTGGCTCTGGGGGGCTTGTGCCTGCGAGCGGCAGGCACAAGCAAGATAACCCTGCAACCCGGTTATCTTCCCCGCTGCTCCGGTCCCTTGGGTGCACACAGGTCCCTGCAGACCTCATGCTCCAGCCCGGGCAGCGCCGGTTACCTGCTGCGGATGGAAGTCATCTTACAGGACGGATCTCTGCTTTGCTGCAGGAATTTTTCCCTCTGCTTGAGACATACCCTTGCGATGTCCCAGGTCCCTGCTCCTGTGCCCACAACCACGGGATGATGCACCTTCCCCAAAGCATCCTCTCCGCTCCCCTTGCAAGCCTAACTTTCTTCTTTACTTCAAAGCTCGAGGGAAAAATGCGCTTGCAAAGGATGGACTTTTTATCCCTTGCCTTGATTAAAAAGGAGTGGAAAGAGAGGCTTTGGCTTGCGTTTATTTTAATTAAAGTGAAGGAGAAAGCTTGGGTTCGTCACGGCACCTCTCTCGTTGGTTCTCAAAGGCCTCCTGGGGGGCACATGGGCCAGGGAGACTCCGAGCACGGATTTCTGACAGCAGCCAGCTTTTTGGGGCTGGAAGCTGAAGTCCTGGAGTACAACATCGCCACCTGTTTGCCATAGGCGAACATACAGCAGGATAAATCCCGGCAGGATAAATCCCACCAGGATGAACCCCATCAGGATGCACCCCATCAGGATGCATCCCATCGGGCAGCCCTCCATCAGCATGCACCCCGTCGGGATACATCCCATCAGGATGCACCCCGTCGGGATGCACCCCGTCAGGATACACCCTGTCAGGATACATCCCATCAGGATACATCCCATCAAGACGCACCCCATCGGGCAGCCCTGCAGCGGTGCTCCTGGCTGCAGCATGCACAGGCTGCACAGCCGAAGCCTGGACGAGGAGGGGATGGAGAGAGAGGAGTAAGCGGTGGTTTTCCGCCGGAGCAGAGGAGCTCCCCAGCCCGTGGGGCAGTGCAGAGTGCACTGCTGTGCCGGTACCACCTTTGCTGCTCTGGACTGTTGGACCTCCTGCTTTTACATGCACCCGTGCATGCTTCCCTGGAGCCCTTCGCTGCCAGGCTCTTAATGTGCTTTTTTCCCCCATCCACATCAAGAGGTTTAAATAGGACTCTGGAACCTGACATGGGCAAGGCTAAGTCAGTGAGACCAGGACATCGCAGAGCTGCGTGTGACTGGGATGGCCTGCAAGCCGTCGGGAGCTGAGCGTATCCGTGCACTACCTTGCAGCCGGTGTAGCTGCTACATCCCCCTGTTTGGTTGTTGGAAGATCTGCTCTGCGGCGGCAGCTAGAAAATGCAGAGAGCTGGAGCAAGCAGGGCTGAGCTGCTGTTGAGGAGTTCACCCTGCTTCTCGCTCTCCCCTGAGCAAAACTCCTTTGAGGGCTTCGTCTTCCCAAAATACTCACCAGGGACTGGCTGGGCGGGCAGTTGTGTTAAGCCAAGGTGCACGCTGCATCGCATTGGAGTCGGACTGCTGTGAAATGCAGGGTCTGTTCCCCAAAACCAGTTGCTTCTGCTGGCAAAGTCTCTGTTCGGGAAGATGCCTTGGAGAAGAGCAGGCTGAGGGTTTGGGCCGGCTGGAGCAAGAGCTAGGGCTGAGCACCGGGGCACTGGGCTCACACATCTCACTGCATTAGTTTTGGTGGATTTCATTGTTTTTCGGTGGATATTTAGGATATCTGGCAATGGACTGAGGATTTGTCACATGTTGGGTTTATCCTCCTTCACCTTGATGCTAAAAGCTACTTTGTGCCTGTACAATGCATAGGGGCTATTCAAATCCTTTTCGTGCCTGTACAAGGCGTAAGGGGTATTCGCATACTTTGGACAAATGCTCCTGTGCTCCCCCCCGTTTCCATGAATAGCGTGTGCATGGATTAAGTGTCAGGCTTTTGTTTGAAAGAAGCCTCCTAGGAAATGACTCAACAAGACATTTGTATGTTTAAATTTGTCAGGATTTGAAATATTTAGATTCTGCTTATGAATATTGACATTTAATGGGAAGATCTTGAATCGAAAGCCCTGGCTGCTGTTTGCAGGAGGGAGATGTGTGCACACACTCACACGCATGTGCACGCACACAGACCTCTTCTCGTTTGGAAAGTGCTAATGGGAACAAGCCAACGTAGATTATTCCATTAATGGGGCTTTATAGCACAAATCTGCTACTGTTTTGTCAAGACAAACATAAATAAGTGGGCTTTTAGTGCTGGGAAAGCTGGCCCCGGGGCTGTGGACTGTTTACTAGCAAAGGGCAGCTGCTCAGAAAGGGCTGCAGAGGAGCAGAGGGAATAAACGGCAAAAGATGGAGACAAGAAGAACCAGGATTTGGTGAAGGAAGCAATGAGATCAGGGGCAGGGACTCCGGTCCCTTACCTACGCTCCATTGAGCACATTTTCTCTCTAAAAGTTTTGTTTAGTGAACTCGCTACTCTTTTTCCCCTTCGCTGTGTATTTCAAAAGCTGCCTTCTGCTCCAAAAGATGTGTCAGTGTTTATCAAAATGTAAATAACAGTCTGTGCCTTGGCTGCCCTCGGCGGAGAGCTAACGTCGCCATGGGTCCAGCTGCTGAGTGATGGAGGTCCTTCTCCTCCAGGAGGTGGGGAGGTGCTGGACTATCCTGCTCCTCTTCCGAAACACGTGTTAAAAGGGTCACAGCCTCTGGGGCTGGTCCAGAATAACCCAGGCTGGATGCCACGATGGTGGAGGACGTTGGGCTCACGAGAGGGCACGGACGTGGTGAGACACGTTTGGGGACAGATGCCCAAAAGTGGGGTCTGGTGCGATGTGGGGCTGCAGGGCTCCAGTCTCCACCTTCAGCTCCCTGAGTGGTTTTTGTGTGGCTGAAACAACCTTGTCTTCATTCATTTGACGCGACTTAGATTTGTTCTCCGTGGTTTTGAAACCTCTCGGGAGCGTTGGCCAACGTCATGCTCCGGATGGCTCTCCCTACGTTTCTGCTAGGCTTGGGTCTCTGTGCCAGCAGAAATTGGGCATGTCTGGGCAAAGCTGCCATACTCCCGCCATGCCCCTTCCTCTTCCCACCACGAAGGTGAGAGACCTTCTTCCTCTTCCCAGAGGATACCTTCTTTCTTTCCCCAACCCCCATGCTGCATTAAAATATATACATATATTTCTGCATCCTGCATCTCCCAGCCTTGTGAAGCATCTCAGGGGGCATCTGCGGCAGTAGGTGGACACAACACAACGCTGTCACCCTTCTACCCTCCAAGGGAGATGGGTGGCCTCGGGAGCGTGTGCTGGCACCATGGCACCACAGGTGACGGCTAGGGACAGGTCGGTGCCTGACCCGTGGCTGGGCTGGAGTCAGAGGTGTGAGGTTATTGGAAGGTGCTTGTTTGTGTTGAGCATGAATACCGAATTGTTCTCCCCACGCCGGTCGTTATTATGCAAAGCCAAGTCCTAAAAAAATATTGAATTTCCTCTCCCATAATTTTGAGGAAAAACACTTATCCGGCATTAAGCAGTGATTGTGAGGTGTCCTTTCATCTGGACGCGCAGGGGAGCTGCCGGCTCACCTCGGGGTGAGACTGCAGCCCTCTGTGCCGAGCGGAGAGAGGACCCGGTGCTGGGAGTGGTGGCTACAGATGGGGCAGCAGTCTTGTCCTCCCCCTAGTCTTTTTATTATTTTTTTTAATGCACATGCTGCTTGAAACTCTGTGAAAAGCTTCTTTTTATTCACGCGCTCAAGTAAAATTCAAGCTGAACTGCTGCATCTACAATAAGACTTTAAAGAGGGTCTGTGCCGCTTGGTGTGAAAAGGAGCCGGGACGGAGAGGGGTGCAGGGGGAAAGCCTGGATGGCGTTAAGAGAAATTTGGGAAAGCTTATGGCTGCGGTGACATTGGAGGATGCAGCGGGACTAGACGCGTTGCCCTGATGCCAGGACCGGTCCCACGTCCCCAGGTCCCCAGTGCATCATTGCTGCCAGCTCTGCACCAGCCGTGGCAGGGCTCAAGCAGGCACGTGTCCATCCAGACACACCACGGTAACTCTGGGATGACGCCTGCAGGACTGGAGGATGTCTGGGTCAAAGACAGGTAGAGGAAGAAGGTGGTGTTCCCTCCTTCGTTATTCTTGTTCAATTCAAAATGCAAATAAAAAAAAAAAGGCAAAAGGATTAAACTCCAGCTGGGTTTGTGGCCGGCTGGGAGGCAGGAAAGGGCTCAGCGGTTCTCCTGCCTTTGCAGGTAACACCCAGAAGTTTTGTTTTGAAATGATGAAACTGGAAAATCCAAGACTAACTCAGTTGATTGCAAATGGAACATGAAAGTTAGTCCTGTTGCAGTATCGAGCACGGTCCGTGAAAGAGCAAGAAGAACCGGCAGAAGCAGACGTGGTGACACCCTCTGGGCGGGTGACCGCCCGTGGTGGCAGGAGCTGGGTGCCAGGCTCCAGAACACCCCACGGCTGTGCCCTGCGGAGGGTGCTGCCTGACTCCCGGAGCGTTGCCAGCACTTCTTTTCAGAGGACACCCTGAACCAGGGGCCCACATCAGGAATCCCGTTGCACGGATGGAAATGCCGCAGCAGGGATGCTGTGGCCTCTATCAATGCTAAACCCGCAGGAAACACGGATCCTCCTCCTGCCGATGCCAGCAGCCACCCCTGCAGCCACCCAGGCTCTCTCGCACCCCTTCGACCCAAGGGCATGGTTTATAGCTCTGCTTTCTGCACCGCTCACCTTGCCCGCAGCCACAGCCCTCTGCCTCCCTGCTCTTTGCCGGGGTCCTGCCTCTGGCACGGGATGCTGCATCCCAGCAGCCTCTCGTGATATGCACGAGGGCTGATGCTGGTGACACAGGGAAGGGAGCGAGGATCCCGGGTCTGACTGAGCTCCGTCCCAGCTGGATGCGCTGCAGCATCTGTTCAACCCAAAAAGTACAGCAAAGGGTTTAGCAACATGCAGCCACCTCCGAGATGCCTATTTTGGCATAATCACAATCTTTCTGCATCTAAATAGCCAGAAAATTGAGCCCTTGAGTTTCACATCTGCAAGGTCAAAACAGTGCCGGAGCCCTGGATAAATGGTGTGTTTATGCAGGGAAGGGGGCGGCAGCCCGGGAGCCGGGAACGGGAGGACGCACCGGCTGCCTCGGCTGCTCCCCAGGCACGGTGCTGGCACTTGCCTCCTGGACTGCATCGGAGAGGGAACATCGTGCTTCTAGCCGGCATCGCATGTCTTTCCAAATCAAATACGAGCCTGCCCGCGGCTCAGCGCTGCAGGGAGCGGGGGGCAGCCCTGGGGCAGAGCCGCAAAGCTGCCAGCAGGCAAGGCAGGGCTGCGGGACCCGTGCCAGCCTGGTGCCACCCCGCAGCGGTCCCCTCTGGCTTGGCCAGTGCCACCAGTCCCTCAGGGTGACATTTCACTCCTGTCCATTGCCAGGTTTTGCTCGGTTTCTTGCCCCTGGGCACACGGTTGCAGTTTTTTGGCTCAGCAGGAGAAGAGGCAAGGCGAGCTTTGGTTGTTTTTATTAGAGTTAAAAAGGAAGCTTTAAAGCAGACGTTCCTATGCGTCCCTAGTCGGCACGTCGCAGCCGTGCCAGCACAGCCAAGCAGCAAAATCCTCACGTCAGCCGATCAGGTCCCGGCTGCAGAGAGCCGGTGTCGCCCAGCAGCCAAATCCCAGCCCCGTGCCGAAGCTGGCGGAGCTTCGGCAGCACCGGGGCTTTGCTACTCTAAGGGCATCTCTCCCCAAACCAGCCGGGGGCACCGGGGCAGCTCTGGGTGCAAATACACTTTTGTTAGCAGAAATATAAGAAATAAAGGTCCAAGGTTGACCTCGTGTTGTTCCTTTAGGGTAAAGAGCTATGTGTCCTCTGAGCCAAGACCCCACATAATGCTTCTGGGTTGAGCCTGCGACACTTCAAGCTGATGTAACCTTGGGCTTATCCCTTTGCTTTCACCAGCTCTTGGGGGGACGTCACCCATCTGGGCTAGAAGATGGTTATTCTGGTGCTGGGACTGTCCTGGGTTGGTGCCTTCAGTCACCACAAGCTGCTTCAAATGTCCGGTGACTTGGAAGGAGAGCAGGAATACGCTCCTATTTAATCTGGCTCTTGCTTTTGGAAGTGACAGTCCCCTATAAGTTCCTCATCGTGCGCTTCCGCACGCTGGGCTGAGCTTATGCTCGCAGCCGTTGGAAACAGATGTGGTTCATGTACCCCAACCCTGCGCCCAGGCAGGGTGATATCAACCCCGTCCCAGGTGTAAGGGAGATTTTGTTGGATGTTGTTGGTTGATAGAGGTATTCTGGAGCCAGCTTTCAACAATCAGGCAATTTTTGGCAGTGCAAATGTGCCTGTTCGCAGGGAAAGAAGAGGATGCGAAGCCCCAGCGGGGGACGGCACGTGCCTCCTGTCTACCTCTGGCCCCCTGGAAGCAATAACACACCGCTGAGACCAGTGTCTTCTACACGGGAGCGGTAGACGTTTAGCAAGGAGAAATTTCAGATGCTTTGAGATAAGGAGCCAGAAATGCATGTGACGGGGTGACAACGTGGGGAGGGTGCCCAGCGGGGCCGGGAGAGCTGCTATGGGGCAAAGTCCCATCCCCGCAGCCACTTTCCTCCCTGGAAAAACCCCATCGTGTTCCTCATGAGCTTCCTTTGCTGTTCAAAAGCTGCTGAAGCCCAAGGGGTGGGCTTGCACAAACCTCCTGAAGCCAGTACCAGCGAGGGGGGCTGGCCTGATGGCCACAGCGTGCAGGGAAGCACAAGAGAGGCTCTGCAGTTTGCCACACAGTGTGGCAGGACTCTGGCCACCAGCCCCAGCTCCTTGCCCAGGCACGGACCCGCTGCCCGGCACGGCAGGCAGCTCCCTTTCCTCTCCCTGCCTCAGTTTCCCTGCTCCTACCCTGCTTTGCTGACACCTGATCACCTGCCAGAGCGATGATGCAAAAAGGAAAGAGCTAAGCAATAAAACTGGGGAATTTCTGCACATCTCGTGCAGCCCGGCGGCGGGCTGAGCTGGCAAAGCTGCTGCTGCTCGCGATGCAGGATGAAGGCTCAGTTTGGGATTCCTCGCCCTGTTCCTGCAACCGCTCCATCACCAACCCCCTGCGCCGGTGCCTGCCGCTTCACTACCCTTCTGGGTGGCTTGTGGGGAGCACGGCGGTGGCAGGGGGACAGACGGATGGAGCAAAGCTGCTATACAAGCACAGGCCATTAACCCAAATTCATTTATCCAGAGCTGGCCCACGGGTCCAGGACATCAGCGCCGGGTTAGGTACCAGCTCAGCATCCCTTGTTCCTCCTGTGGGCAAACACACGTGGCTCCTGGGAGACTCCTGCCTCAGTTTCCCCACCTGTAAAGCAGGGATAGGAGTGCTGGGGTACATACCCAGGATGGCTGGCACGTCACTGGCCGCGCTGCTCAACCTAGGGCTGACAGTGACCTATTTACCTACGACAGAACTTTCTGCTCCACTTATTTGACCCGGCACCTTTCTGTTTGCTTAAAGCCAGGAATGTTTCCTCTCGGCCAAGTCGGGCGCGCAGGCAGGTATGTTTGCCCGAGAGACAGACCGCTGCTCTGTGCATCCCCGGCTCTCCGCCTCGGAGGAATTCGGACCCTTTCGCTGCGATACCATTGTAAAGTTCATCCCAAAAAGCTTCCACATTTTTCTTTACCCCCTTCTCCCCATCCCTCTCAAGCTGCACGGTCATCATCTCGGGGACAGGCAGCGCCGGGGAGTAGAAAGGTGACATTGTTCTGCCCTGGAAGGCCGTCAGCATCCCAACTCCCCGGCTCTGTAGCTGCCTCAGTCATGCATGTTTGCATATGTTAAAAATATTTAGTCCACTGCTAAAAAAAATATTATGCCCGAGATCTGGGGCCAGCTAAATATAATGCCATCTATGTGTCCGTGGTGCTGTGTGCCGGAGGCACAGAGGTGTACTATTTGCCTTCGGAGCGGTCTTGGGCTGCGAGCAGGGATGCCGGGAGCAATCCCGATACCGATGTCTGCCAGAAATGCTTTTCTCCCCCTTGGAGAGGGATCTGGGGCAAGGAAAGCTCTTTGCTGGGGCATGGGTTGTTGCGGTGCAGCGTGCTGCTCGTGCCGGGGTGCCTCCCTGTGCCTGGGCAGCCTCGGCGGCTGCGGGCAGGGATGTACAGGGCAGGGAGGAAAAAAAGGTCAAAACCAGATGTTGGCTCTAAGAAAAAGTCATAGAAATGGAAGAGCTGGGCTAATTCCTGCCTTCACAGCCGGCGGGATGGGCACAGCGCAGGGATGAGCCGGGGACGGCCCTGCTCCCCAAACCCTCCGGTGCACGGGGTGGTTTCATGGCATGGACAGGGGCCACGTTGGAGAGGACTGAGACCTCCCCAACTCGTTTCATGCATGAGAGCAGGTTACGGCTCTTACCAGCCTTGCCCAGGGTTTCGCCCGTGGCCCGGAGATACCCAGCACTGCTCGGGCCGGGGAGAAGCTTCCAGATAAGTTTCATATAAATAATTTCAAGCCAGCTGAGAGTGTGGGAGGGAAAACATTTCCCCGTGGTAATGTCCCCCAATGAGGGTCAGGAGAAAAGAGTTTGTTCTGGCCGTAGGAGGAAGACAACGGGGAGCGAGGCCACAGGATTTTTGTGCAGAGGCATTAAGGAATCATTTCCTCTGCTTTTTTCCTTATATATTTATTTTTGGAGTGGGAAAAGGGGCTGGAGGGGGGGTGGGGAGGTGAAATAATCCCGGGCAGAGAGTGTGAAGGAATCTTTATACCCCGTCCTTTTTCTTTTTTGGCTTTTTTTTTTTTCTTCCCCCCCTCTGCAAGTGTTTTGAGAGGCAGGGGAGCGAGCGGCTCTGTACACTGCGGCCATTCATGGCTCAGCTGGGGGCGTGCGGGGCGCGTGGCTGGGTGGGAGCACACCATGCCGGAGAGGAGAATAATTTGTTCACAATATAGAGCAGGGTAAAATAGGCTGGTTGTCTGAGCGTGGATGTAGCATAATGTATAGAAGTGCAAGCATCAATAAGTCTATTTATTAGCGGAGCCTTTTGCTGAGCAGGGCTGTGAATAAACTATACAGCTCGTACAAAAATGTAAATGTTAGTGATCCCTTAGAGACATAATTACAGGAAAAAATAAGGACAGCTTTTCAGCGTTTGGGAAGCCGGCCTCCTTCGTCCCCTTTCTAACTGCTGATACACATATTATTTCCCCCGCCCCGTGGGGTGTCTGCATCCAGCACGGCGTGTCCCCCCCCTCGCAGCTCCTCCATCGTCCTCCCTGCCCGCTAATTAAAGGAAAGTTGTGTCTCCACGTCCCACGAAACGTCTTCGCCGCCTGCTTTGGTGTGCAGAGCTCTTGAATTCCTCAAGCCTGTGTGCCACTGGCTCCTCTGGACCACAGTGAAAGGTTTCATTCATCCCTCCTCTGCTGCCTTCTAGAGTTACCACACCCTGGGCCTCTGCTCCGCAGCTCCTCTCTGTTTTCCTTTCATTAGCAGGATTCCCAGATTGAATGGCTGCGAAGGGCTGGGAAGAGATGCTACAAGCCTATTAGCGTAAGGGCTGTGCAAATACCTGCCCCGCGCGCGCTCCTGCCGTTTGCCATGAGGTCTGCGGAGCAAGAAAGCCAAAATCTTTGGGGTTTGGGGTTTTTTTTTTTTCTAAAATGCTACTATAAAAGCAACTCTAAGTGCTGGCCCGATTGCACCGTGCCTCAGTTTCCCTGAGCAGATCCCGTTTCCACCCCCCGCAGCGATGAGGTTGCAGCACTTTCTGCAAGCTGGCAGGGGGGCTGCAGGCAGGACAGGCACTGCCCACCCTGGGGACCCCTCAGAAGGTGCTTTGGGATCTTCTGGTGCTTATTTGGCTGCATCCAAGCCGTGGCAGCACTCAGGTGCACGTCAGGACGGCAGCATAGTATACCTGCGTGTTTTAAGTACCATAGCTGAAGCCACGTGGGCTTGGCTGTCCTTGCACTAGCCTCGCCCTCCGTGCCCGTGTGAGCGTGCGATGAGCAGGGGATGTTGACCCCAGTCTTAGCAGCCAGTTCAAATCTTTTATAAAAGGGAGATGGGCAGAAGAAACCCATCGCAGACGTGAGCTGGACGGGAGCGGGTCTCCCTAGGCAGAAAGCGGTTTCGGTTGATGTCAGCTTTTCTTTTGGGAGTCAAGCTATTCAGCAAGCCTTCACCAGAGCAAGATTAGAGGAGAGCGAGAAAATGAGTTTCTAGGAAATCCGTGCTGGGACGCGGAGGGTCACAGAAGGGTTACGATGAGGGAATTTGCTTTGGGAAGGGAGAGCAAGGCACCGCGGAGCAGCCGTGGCTTTCGCTGCCCCCTCTGCCACCCTCCAGATGAGATCAGCCCACGGCCCTGGCCCGGCTCTCTTACTGAGCTGCTGCTTTTATGGATGAGCTGGTGAAGCAAATTAACTTTTGATGAGTTTTTCAACGGAAGAGGGACGGGCTTTTCAACAGAAATTGATAGCAAAATGTTAGCTTTGCGTTGACCATCTATCGTCCGCAGCGATGTTGGTTTTTGGCCCTTTGCAATTATTCTGTTAGTAGTGGGCGCTCATCTGGGGTGAATTTAAGTTTCCTGATCACTGGTTTATATCTTCAGTTGCCATTCTTGGAGGCCTCACAAGTAGCTCAGAGTCCTGGGCGATCCATCGTGTTTGACCAAAGCCCTTCGAGGCCAGCCAGGCTCTTTGGAGGTATCGTTCCCGAGTCTCACGGCGCTGCTGCCTTTGGATCACTCTTTCCCTTCATCTAATGCTGGTGGTTGTCTTCTCTCTGTGGAAGGGTGCAAATATGAAGGGTTGTGGTGGGGACTCCAGGTGATGAGCCCCCAGGTAGAAAAGGGGGTTGGAGAGGTGCCGTCTCTTCGCTAGCAGTGGTGACCCCTTCTGATGTCCAGGACCCCATAGATGTTCCCCGTGGCTTGTCTCGTCTCCTGCAAACCCAGATGTGGTGGGAACGGTGTTGGCTCCTTCTGTCCCATAGGCAGCGTGTCCCCACAAATACGCTTTTAACAACGACGGTAACTGCTGTGGACTGGGCGTTTGAAATCTGCCTTGCAAACCCCATTGGATTTGAAATCAAAAGCGTTCGCGGCTACTCAACCTCCTCTTCCCATTGAGCAGCCCGTGTGCTTTGCTGCTGCCTGGCTGGATTGCCCAGTCTGGAGCCAGCGTTCAAAAATGTCCCGTGAGTCCTCGCAGCCGGGTCTGCAGCGTGGTTTTGCATTGGCACTCCCAACGGTGTTGGTGTAGGGACACTCTCCCTTACCTTGGTCTCTGATTTCTAGCCTGTAGTCGCTTGGATTGTGTTTTTGAGGAGCCTGAAATAAAGAACAAGCAGATGGCACAGATGAGCGATGCTGCCCGCAAAGTTCCTGGCCATGAATCAGCTTCTGGCTTGTCTCTGAGGTTGGGTCCTCAGTGCCTTCCTTGGGACCATCTCATGCAAGTGCTTGGCCAGCCCGCGCGCTCCAAAGCTGTGCAGATCGGAGTTGTGGATTCAGATCGGGATCAGACATCCTTGATGCGTGCTACGGTCAGACCAAAGTCTGTTTTCACCCCGTCACTCGTGCAAACACGGGGCACGTGCTTGCAAGGAGGCTGGCGTGGTAAGGAACGTCCCGACGGAGCAGAGGAGTTAGGAAGCCGGATCCTGACCCGGCTCGTTGCAGCAGGTCACGGCAGTGGTCCTGCAAATTGCCTGGCCTGCAGCAGGAAGGTGCTGAAAGCCTTTGGCTAAAAGGGAGCAAAGCAGGGGAAAAATCTTCTATATGAACTAACACTGCAGCATATTAATAATATATAATTAAGATACACTTATAATCTCATACCGTTAAAAATAAGCGTGCGGCCAGCTGTACTTGGTTGAAAACATCATTGTTTTGTGTGTGAGATGAGAACAGTTCCGAGCCCACCTGATTTCTAGGAAATTTGGATGTTAGATATCACAGAAGAAATCCAGTGTGAGGAAGAACAGGGCACTTTGATCCTGATATCTAACGCATCAAATGCTGATGGGGTCATCACCACCTGGGGGAAAAAACACTATTTCTGGGTCTGAAAGGGAATTCTGAGGCCTCCAAATGATGGGCTGGGCTTGATTTTAATGCAGTCATATATGTATTTTAAGCAATGTTTATTAGCGAAGTGCTTCATGCAGAAAGATGCACCTGGGTTTGATTTATGTTACATGAGAAACGTCTTGGCCAAGGCAAAAAGCACAGAACCGGGGAGGGGGGGGGGACCCAAACGAATTTTTTCTTTTATTGTGCATAATGAGATGTTTGCTCTGTGACAATTATATAAGTGGTTTCATGTTAGTGGGTTCAAAACAAACCTATGAATACAGCATGTATTTTAAAATTCATTGTTTTGCCCTGTGAACGAGTCTTCGAAAAAAGTCCCTGACTGGGAGCCAGAGCCAGCTCGCTGTTAGACCGGGTTCAGTCCGTAGTAGCTCCCTTGGCTTCAGGGAAGTTCCTCTGGACTTACCTCATTAGCTAAAACGAGCCTTTTTCCTCCTCCATCCCTCCTCCTGGATGCGCGTGCTCTACTGGGGGCCGCGTGTAATGTTTCGCGGTGATATTTGCCAAATGGGTGCTGAAGGCCGGCGCGCTGGTACCCTTCTTGCTGGAATACCGCATGCTATGGATGCGTGGAAGTGAGCTGCTATTCAGAGGATGGTTTGGGGTGTTTTTCCCCAAGGAAAGGGCTGCTGCAAAAAGCCACGCATATGCTTGCCTTCAAAAAGCAAAAGCCGAGCCCGTGCCGAAGCCTTGGCAGCGCTGGGAGGGTGATGGGGGGAGCCGGGATGCTGGGCGGGAGCGGGCAGCACCGGGCAGCGCCGTCAGCCGGGACCGGTTCACCCATGTAGAGCTGGGATCGGGCTCGGTGGGGCGGGCTGGAGGCAAGGCGGGCAAAAGCAGCGTTTTTCAGCCCCTTAGTTCTGGTTTTCATCAAAATAGGCTTTTGCTGAAATTGCACAGGCCTTTGGAGAGCTTTTGATCTAAACCGGTGTATATTATTATACACCATGTTTCCGTAGGGTATTGGACGTCATGAGAGCAAAACCGTGGATGGGAGGTTGTCCATGCCACGCGAAACAGCGGTGCAGGGCACAGCCGTAACCCAGTGATGCCAAGAAATGTTTGTTCGCTCCTGGGGCCGAAAGAAAAAAAAAAAAATAAATAGAGGAAAAGATGTTAAATATGAGTAATTCAAAACCGCGCGGGCTTTATTGCAATGTCAAGAGTTGGTGTCTGCGAACGCCAGATTGACTTTTCAAAGGCAGTTTGCAGTCGTTGCTGTAAATAAGCATGTGCTCTTCCAGGGGCTGCTCCGTTCGGAGCTGCTTGGACGGCATCCAGTCCAGGGGTTTTATTGCAATTCCACTTGATTGCCGAGATTAGATGACAACTCATTCTCTACGCTTACGGAGCCGCGGGAATAATCGTCGCGACGTGAAAAATGTCAATCGGTCTCTTGCTATGGAAAGTCGTATTGACCTCGGAGCGGGGTTTCAAATATTACACCCGCTCCTGTCAGAGGAGAGCAAAGCAGATAATCCTCTCGGCCTTTTATCCTTACAAATTGGGAGAACGCTGCTTTTTTTTTTTTTTTTTTTTTTTTAACGCGAGACATGAGCAGACCTGATCACAGATTGGGGGAAAAAGAGGCCAAATTCTCCTTCCACCGGCGATGCTGCAGGCGGGAGCAGCCCAGCAGTTTGCCAGGGCAGGGCCTGATCCTGCTCTGCTGCAAATCAGCCTCGGCTTGCCTCGAAGGCAGCGGGGTGGCTCTGGATTTACTCCGGTGTAACTGGGAGCGGGCTGCTGGTGCAGAGGATGTGTGCCTTTGATATTGTAACCTAAAACTGGCAGCTTTCCCTGCTCTGGCAGGAGTTTAGAAACATTGCCATATGAGCTGGTTTTCCAGAGAGGCCTGAAAATGCAATCCATTATCTGATATTTTG
The DNA here is from genome assembly GCF_965638725.1 of Aptenodytes patagonicus. Classification (NCBI taxonomy): domain Eukaryota; kingdom Metazoa; phylum Chordata; class Aves; order Sphenisciformes; family Spheniscidae; genus Aptenodytes; species Aptenodytes patagonicus. The sequence goes on along the minus strand of NC_134959.1, from coordinate 2,153,261 downwards.
TAGCAGCTTTTTTAATTAAGGCCTTGGCTAACGGGCTGATTAAAGAGGTGTGTGGGTTTTTTGTCCTTAGGGACTTGGCACATCCCCGCGCCTGTCACCCTTCTGCACCTACGAGACTCGCTTTTCCTCCCGTGTCATATTCGGAGCTAAACCTTTTTTTTTTTTTTCTTCTTTTTCTCCTTTTCCCCTTTCTATCCCTTTCCCCCCCCCCCCACCAGAGGTGCAGATAAATCATTATAGTCTCCGCTCAGCTTGTCTCCTTCTCCCGTAGCCCAACTTCTGCGTGCTACTGGCTGGTGCGGCGCGGAGGGGGCGTGAGCAGCGCAGCTCCGTGCCTGTGGTCAGTAATGAAGACTTCTCTTTTTATACACAGATTACGGAGGAACTGCACAGGGCCAGGCGGCAGCTCTTAATTTCCCGACTTTTTAATTTTTCAGCCCTCGCCGAGGAGAATGCAGCCTTCCCCTCCGGCCGACTTATAATGAGGTGAGTAAACACCTTTTTGTCATTTAAGGCTTGCTCCCTGATGTCATGTAAATATTATTTTTGTTTGGTCTAAGGACGGGGGGGGGGGGGGGGGGGGGGGAAGGAGAATGTGCTGTTTGCCACATGTCAGTGTTGGGGGTTTAATACCTCCGCTCCAGTGATTTCCTAGGGTTTGTTCTCCTCGGTAATCCGCCTTGCTGAAGGCTCCTGCGTTTTTGCTCTGCAAAGTCCCTTTAACACAACTTTTCTCCCCCCCTTCCCCTGTCTTGCTCATTCAATGACTCAACGAGGTTTGTCAGAGTTAAAAAATGATGCTCCTTTGCTGCAAAGTATTTGGGCTGTTTGTGTCATCCCGGAACTTTAAAAGGAAAATCATTGCCGTCCCCTTTCCCCCCCTCCTCAAGGCTAAAGCTGCCCCCGGTTTGCAGCTGGCCATGCCAGGACCGCCCCCCCCCCCCTTCCCCGGGCTGGGGGCTGCTCCCGGTACCCCCCCCCCCCGAGAACCGGGCTCCGCTTTCCTCCTGTCATCGGCTGCGATGATCCCACCTCTCCCGGGAAAGTGTCGCCTCTGCGCCGGCGGGGTGACCCCCCGGGAGACAAAGAGTTAATGCAGCTCCCACCCCCCCCCACCCCCCCCCCCACCCCCCGACTTCAGCTGCAAAAAATATGAAGTGAGGATAGATCTGCTCATCTGCTGAGCAGAGAAGTTGCCTTTGATGTCGGTCCTTCCCTTCCTCCTTCTCCTCCTTCCCCCCCCCCCCCCCTTAACCCTTCTGCCGGTGCTCGCTGCCTCCCGGTTGGATTTACGGAGCCCCCCCCCCCCTCCCCCGGGGAGTACCGTGTGCGTGGCGGAGGGTCGCGGACACGCAGGGACACCGTGGGGTGCTGGCATCTCCCCGCCCGTTTGCTCCCCCCCCACACTCCCGGGATGCGCATCCCGCCGGGAGCGCTCCCGCCGGCCCCGGGGGACGGGGCGGGGGGGGGGGGGGGACGGGACACGACACACCTCGGCGGGGAGCGGTGGCCAGAGGAGCGGGGTCGCGAACGAGCTGTCACCTGGGGCGGCCCGAGCCCGCTGCACCGTCCCCGCACGGCGGTGCGGAGCGCTGAGCCCGGCCGCGTCGCTTTTTGGTTTTGGTTTTTTTTTTTTTTTGGGGGGGGGGGCTGGGGGGGGGGGTGTTAACCCCTTTTCTTCGCCGCCGAAGAAAAGCGCTGCTGCAGCTTTAAGGCAGAAGTCCCTTTAAGTGACTTTCCATTTGCTGCTTTGGAGAGCTGAGAATTTGGTTTCCCAGATTTCCTTTGAATTGTGTGCAGTAGTCAGAGGGAGTTTAAAAAAAAAAAAAAAAAAAAAAAAAAAAACCGCCCAAAAAACCCCCCTACTGTACACTTGGGAAACCTGCAGCAGCAGCAAGACAAGGGAAAAAGGGAAAAAACTGAGGTTTAGGGGAAAAAAAAGAGATTTGGGGAAAAACCTGAGATCTAGGGGAAAAAAGTCATCTGCTACCGTTTCCCTTTGCCTTCCTGCTGCCGATCCCTTCTCCCTGCATGGGGAGTGGAGGAACGGGGCAGCGGCGGATGGGGAAGCCTCCCCGCGGGACACGGGGGGGGGGGGGCAGGAGGATGCTGCGCCCCGGGGGTAGTGGGGTATCCGCACCCACCCGCGCCGGGCACCGATGGGGTTAACGGCCCTCGCCAGCTGGGGAGCATCATAAATTGCAGCCGTGCCCCACCAAATTAATTTGCACTTTCTTTTCCTAATGTTTGCTCTGGGAAGAACAAAAAAAAAAAAAAAAAAAAGAGGAAAAAGAGAGAAAAAAAAAAAGCCCCTAAATAAATAAGCAGCCTGGAAGGGGGCTGGGGGAAGGCTCTGTTTCCTCAATTAGCTGGGGCTTGCCTTCTCTTGACGAACGGAAGGCAGCGCGTTTTAGCCTCTGGATTTGTGGAGCTTTCTCAAAGTGCCAAGTCTGGTTATACGGGGACTTTGGAGGGTTAGGTGGAGGAATCTGAGTCGCGCTCTGCTCCGTTAACTCCTTCGGGGCTGAGCGGCTTTGGGAACCGGGGCCTGGCAGCGCAAAACGAACCAGCAACCCCATAAGGAGGGAGGTTTTTGGCACCCGAGCGCTTGGGAGAGGTGGTTCCCCCAGCTGGGACCTCACCGGGCCGGGGGTTCGCCTGCGCAAGGTGCGCTGACGGAGAGATGCCCTGGGGACAGACGGACCTCGCGATGAGTTGAGCATATTTGTCATAGTTGTTGGTGGGCGACTCGCGGGACCGGGGTCAAAGAGCAACTTTTGGGGTTGTGCAGAAGGTCGGGATGTGTCAGGAGTCCTCGTGCCTGGGAGGAGAGGCCGAGGATGCGGTTGGCTTGCGGCGAGGTGCCGGCATCGCAGCACGTCACGCCTGTGCTGTACCATCCCGTACCCTACCGCGCCGCTCTTGCGGTCAGCAAACGTTGTACGAGCAGTAATGGCAGGAATTGCTTTTGGCACCGTAAAAATACAGTCGTATTTTGGGATAAGTGCAAGAACGGGCTGCACAACACCACCAGCCAACAGCTTTGGAGAGAGACATCCTAACCAGGCTGGTGCAGGAAAAATGCTCTCTGGCAGAATAGTTACCTGTGTTGTAAGTCAGCCAGGGTACGTGGGGACATACCTTCACCTGTATGGGGAAAAAAAATCTCCTGGGCATTTAAAATTCACGTCCCAGCCTGTCTCGTCCTTGGAAAGGAGGCCTTGGCCACGCGTGGGTGTGGGATGCCTTGGTGTGGTTCCTGCTGACCTGCCGTGCCTTTGCCCAGAGACCCGCTGTCCCCGGGACGTTGGCCCCCGTCACACCCCGCGCCGGCACGGCTGGAGCCAGCACCCCGTAAAGCCGCTGAGCCTGCTTTATGGGCGAGTGCCGGCAGCACAGGGGGGGCTCTCACCTGCCTGCGCCTGGCAGGGAAGCCTGCCCGCCTCACAGTCACAGTAAGGCTCCTTTACCCCTCATTGGAAGCATAAAGGGGCCTTAAAAAGGAAGCAAAAGTAACTTAAATTTAATTTACACTCACTTAGAGACCTCTTTACATGGCTAGAGGAGCATAAAGGGGCCTTAATGTAGCTGGGAATCAACCCCTGAAGGTATCTGCGCCTGACTGCTGGGCATTCATTTTGCAGAAGCTCACCTCAGGCTGCAATCCAGCTTTTAATTCCTCGACCCAGATCCGCCGACGTACGGGAAGCAACAGCATCGGCCCTGGTGGGGTTAGGTCTCATTTACACGTACGTAAGCGAAATCGGAGTTGGGCTTCCAAGGAATAACTTGCAGGGAGCATGATCTTGGCTTGCCAACACATTTGCGCCTGCCTCGGTCTCTCCATCGTCCACTTGGGATCAAGTGAAAGGATTTACCAGTTTAAATTCCCGCTCCAGCATGGGAAGGGACTCTCCTCTCCCTCCTGCCAAAGGGCAGAGGGCCGGGGAAGGGAAGTTGGATGACTCACGGAGGGGACGGCCGATGGTGTTCCTCATCGCTTAACACCCACTTGTGTGGATGTGGCTTCCCTGGAAGTCTGAGCCTGCCTTTCTGTTATCGCAAACAAAGCGAAGATTGATGCGCTGTGCGCTGCACGGAAGAAACCGCATCGCGGCCTTGCGCCCCGGGAGACACCACGGAGTTGCTTGGGGTTTGCCTGGTCCCCTACGAATCCCAGCTGCTGGCTGGCCGGAGCCCCTACGGCAATCATTGCCGAGGTGCCGCTTGTTTTAAAGCCTTAACACCCACACCGCAGCCCAGCGAAGGGCAATGGTCCGCAAGCCATTTAGCAGCATCCCCCGTGACACCAGGAATCCCCGTGCTGCTGCTGCCACGGGCTCTCTGCGTCCTGGAGGAGCTGGAAGCAACGTCCAACCCCAGGTCTGGTGAACCAGAGCCAGGATTCAGGGAAACCTGGCCCCTGTGGGACGGTGGGACAGCTGGGAGGGAAGATTTGGGTCTCGTGTGGACTGCCCCTCTGCACCCTGGGCAGCTGGGGCACTCCCACCTGCCACACGCGTGGCGTGAGTTTTCCAGGGTGACACCCATCAGGTGTCCAAGAGCTGGGGTCTCCCTTTGGAGCATCGCCTGAGGGTACTGGGATCCAGCATCTCTGCTTATTTATAGCCCTCAAAGACGTTGGAGCAAAGAGCCTGTGGACGAAGCCACCGGTGGAAGAGGCTGAAGCCAAGAACTTGACGTATCTCAGAAAAGGATGGGACATTTATATCTAAGAAAACCATCCAGATTTATCACAACTCCGTTTCAGAAGGGAATGTTCAACCCAGAGCTTTAGGGCTGTAGTTAATGATGACCGGAGCCAGCATTCCCCTGGGCAGGGTCCCGCTTGGGGCTGTCCCCCCATCCTTCACTACGGGATGCTCTCAGAGACACAGGGACAGACAAAATGGCCTGAGGTCTGAGCCTTTCTCACCATTCCCATGCTCTCGGGGTCGCTGGCATCAGCCCTCTCCACCGCGCAGCAGGACGCAGGAGTGTGCATTTTGCTCCGCACATCCCTCCTTCCTCCGGGGTCCCGCAACGTAGGAATGAAATCCAGCAGGGAAGGACCAGTGCTCGTGCTGTCCCCTGTGTTTTCTTTTGGGTTTTAATCTGTTTTTTTTTATCTTTGCTTTTAAACACATTTAATGGTCACCTGTTCCTGACCTGGCAGGGCCGGCTGGCGAGGAGCAGGGTCGGGAGCGCGGCACACGAGTGCCGGGCGCTGGCAGGGCGGCAGGCAGGTATTTGCACTGCGTTTTGGCTTCCTTGCAAGCCCGGCTTCCCCCGTGCCAACCCTTGCTGTCTGCCCACCTGCCTTCCAGGCAGCGTCCTGAAATCCTCCCGGCACAGACACCTTCCCCTCTCGTGGCTTTGCCCGCCGGCGAGGTCTTTTCCATCCCCGCATTACCCACCAGCTCTGCCCCGGTGCCCCGTGCATGGGACAGGCTGGTGGAGCCCACGGGAAGGAGCTGGGCACGGTCGTGTCCCCGGGTGCAACACATGGCGAACTGCAGGACCCAAACCAGCTCATCCTCCCTGTGCATCGATAGAGATCTCCTTCAGAAGGCATGTGAAAAATGCAGCCGCGGGCGACCATCAGTGTCCCCTTAAAAAAAGAGCCTGATCTATTTTTGGTTTGGATCTGCTGCTTTTTAATTAAGGGGAACCGCCTGCCCCCTCCCCTTGGCCGCGCGGAGCTGCCCAGACAAATGGGGTGGCAGGAATTATTTAACGCCCCTTCCTGTCAAGCTGTCATGTTTAATTAGCACCCTCCCGCCCCAGCCCAGGTTAAAACCAGGCTGCAATAACAGCGGGTGCTGGCCCGGGGCTTCCCGCTCAGCAACACCTCCAAAATACCTCCCTGGGAGGGAAGTGTGAGGGGACTCCCGTGTTTCTCCCAGCGTTGCACCATGCGTTAATGTTTCTTCTTAGCTGGACCGTGCCATTGCAGTTGGGACTCCCTGGATGAAGGACTGGCTGCAGACTCAGAGTTGGAGACACTCGGTAGCCCTGCAAGGAGGAAAGGCTGCTCTCCGGTCCCGTACAGCCGCGGGGGGATGATAAGCTAAAGCAGCTTCGTGGCTCTGCCTGCCACATCTGAAACCGCGCAGCCAAGAGATGCGAACTGCTCCTATAGACGTCTCCTGCCAGCCCGGAGGTGTTTGGGCAATGCTGCCGCGTTCATTTGGCACCGGCTGGCTGGTATTGCCTCTCCGGGCAGTTCTAGGGTCTCCCTGGATCGGGCATCACCTACGGCCGGCAGATGCAGAAAGTTGGCCGAAAGCATGGACCCTGAAAAGCCAGGGCTCTTCGGGGGAAGAGGAGGAGGAGGCAGGCTGGCAGCAGGGATGCACATGGAGAGGATGGAGGGGGGGTTCAGAGAAGCCTCCCCTCCCACCCAGGGCCTGCGGCGGCCGCTGCCGGCGATCACCACTGGCACTGCCTTTAATCGAGTCCCCTGCCCGCCCCACCCAGGCTGGGGGATGATATCATATGCCAGTGCTGGGCTGCAGAGGATGGGACGGAACCCTGTGCTCTCCTGGCTATCAGTGGCCAAGAAACAAATTTTTCTAATTGACAGCAAACCACAGCATTTTACAGAGCGGAGAGAAGGCCGGCGGTCTATCAGGCGTGCTGTGAAACCGGAGCGGGACAACATCCAGCCGCGATGGATAGAGCAGAGCTGACCTGCCTTGGCCAGCTCCGGTCCAATAACTCACTCGTGTTTGCATTAAATTACAAACGTAAAAAAGCCCTTTCTTTTCACAACAACAAAGCCTTGAACCACACTTCAAAGTTGGGTTTCTGGGACAGTTGCATACCTTTTAAAAATAGCCCTCTGAGCCGTGCCAAGAGCTAAATGGATTGCAGAGGGCAGGTCCCCCACGTGGGGCTTCAAACAGCCCAGCCAGCGCCGCTGCCTGCTCTGCTGCTGCCTGCAACTGCTGCCGCTCCCGCGAGACCCTCCCGAAGAGGGTCCGTGTGTTGCATGAAGCTGCAGCTCCGTTTTCCTTCTCTTGGGCTTTTCTTCATGGGCATTGCAAATTGGGAGCTGGCAAGGCTGCAGCTGCCAGGCAAAGCCCTTGGAGGGTGTTTGGGAGCGGTGTGGAGGTGCCCACCTGAGCTGAGACCCCCCATGGCCTTCAGCGCTGTTTGGGAGGCAAGCAGTTTGTCATCTGGGAAGTTATAACTGGAATATCCTCGGCAGGGAAAAGGCTGGAAGGGAAAATGAGGCAGCGCTGGTTCAGGTCTGGGTGTCCTCCCACCCCATTCCAGTCTCTGCTGGGACCCTTCTGGCTTCCAAGGAGTCTTCTCTTCCTTCAGCCCAACCTTGGTCCTGCTCGTGGTCAAGTGTCCTCAGAGCTGATGGCCGGGCCAGTTGTGGTTTAGGGTCTTTTTACTCTAAAACAAGGAATTCTGCTCCCCTGAACGTCTTTCTAAGCGTCAACAGAATTTATTTTCTCCCTTGCCCGTTGGTGATGCTGAAGTCATAACGCATGGGGAGTGGGAAAGAGGGGGTTTGCAGCAAAGAGAGCCCGGTTCTCACGGCGATTAACTGAGGTAGATAAACACAAACCCACCCAGCAGCACTGACACGCCCTGGCTCGGAGCATCCTCGTCCCTGCCCCGTCCTTCCTCGGCAGCGCCGCTGCCACGTTCGGGAAGGCAGGAGGCATTTATTTACCGTGGGTTTTAGGCAGGGGCTGCCTCGCCGGAGCCTGGAGCCAGCCCAGAGAGGGCAGGTTGTCCAAAGTCAAGGTGGAAGTTTTCAAGAGGGGGTTTCTTACTGCGAGGAAGCAGAAACCGCATCTCTGAGGAGCTGGGTCATGGGGCCGGGAGCTGAGGATTTGCTTCAAGCAAATTTGTTGCATTTTTCTGAGGTAGCATCTCTTTGCCTGCGATGCCCGACAGCTGTGTGGGAGCCTGGAAGCTGTTGATGAAGATGAAGGGGTTTGACCCGTGCCATGAAACAAGGCATCAGATCTCTTCCCCATTTGTCTTTCCCAGAAGCAAAGTCAGGGAGGATGAGATCTGGTGAGATGTCAGCATCCCGCCGCATCCTCCTGTGCTTTGGAATCAGTGTGGCCGATGTCCCCAAGGCCCCCAGGGCCACGCCAGCGCCGCTCAGACGCTCCCACCCCGGGTTGTGTCCCGCAGCATCGCCGTTCCCATCACCGCGGAGGGGGCTGCTCCTTTCCTCCGCGGAGAAATGCCGCCTGGGCTGGGGCTCCTCCATGAAGCCCTGCAAACCCAGCAGAAGCAAACTGCTACCTACTGGAGATGAAACCCGGCTCCCAGGGCAAAGGAGACGGCGTGTAACTCCGGGAAAAGCTCTTTGTGTCAGAAGCGTGCTTTTCTTGGACCGCTCCGCTGTATTTATGCAAGCTGGTATGTGGGGACTAATTAGAACCTCATCCCCAGTACTTGACGAGCGTGTTTTCCATTCTAGATGTTGACAGGTCAGGCTATCCGGCCGTCCCTCTGTGCCTAAAAATGTTGATGTTTTATCTTTGCTGAAACCAAAACAAGGGCCCGGGAAGTTCTTGGACCAGAGAGGGCGATGCTGCTTGTTGACAGCCTGCCATTGGCACGCGTGGTGCTTCACACGCATGTGAAAATGCCGGGCTCCCTGTGCCCCACACCTAACCCAGCCGGGGCAACGGGAACGGGGGGAATGGGAGAAGCCGGCGCAGGCCTCCGTGCCGAGGGGCTGGGGCTGTCACAGCTGCCGAGGGGAATGGGAAAAGGATGCTGAATGGAGCAGAACGAGCCCAGCCGAGGCTGGTCGGGTGCAAGGCCAAGCTTCTCCCAGCCGGAGCGGGGATTCGGGCACCTCGGAGCGGCCTCCGGAGAGCCCACAGGGCTCCGAGAGTGGAAGTGGGGAGAGGTGGGTGTTTCAAACCTCCAGACCGTGGGTTTCACTAAAAGCCCGGTGTCTAACCTGACAGGAGAGAGGCATGAGGATGCCAAGGATGCACTCGCTCTTATCTCTAACAGACCTTGTAAAATCTGCAGGAGATACCCAGGAGGCAACCTGGGCTGGGAAAGCTTACGAAGCTGTTGGAGGAGGTTTCGGGGTCGGATGGGGAGTTCGCGCTGCCCTGAGCAGCTGAACTAAAATGACCTTATTTCAGGTGATTTGTGAAATGAAGCTGAAAGGGGAGCCCGTCAGGAACTGTCCCCTCTGCCCTCGCCCACCACAGTCCCAGTGTCCCAGCCTGCGCCTCGGGTGTCCCTTTCCGCCCCTCCAAAGCTGGAAAAGCCCCCAGAGGACACACCAAAGGGGCCGGGTTCATCGTCCGGTGTGGGATGCCTGTTCTTCAGCAAATGGATTAGTAAAGGGGAGGGGAAGGAGCACGCTGGGGTGGGAGCACCCCCAAACCCTGCCTGTGCATCCCGGTGATCTGGGGGATGGGATGCGGATGGAGGGGATGGGCTGGAAGGAGCTGGACTGAGTGCGGGCGAGACCGGTGGCCATGGCATCGCTCCCATCCCGCTGAGCCCCATGTTTCGCAGCAGCCCTGCTCCGGTTTTGGGCCGTTGCTTGCTGCCGGAGCATTGTGTCGTGGAAGGAGGATTATTCTCCGGCTCCACGTTTGCCCTCCATGCAAACCAGCCCTACCGTGTAATGTTTCTCATTTCCTCTATACATTAATGAAGGCTCGAAGTGAAAAGCTGCGCACTTAGGCTGACCTAACCCCGAGCTACGCCGGCAGCCGGAGGGACACAATGAGCTGGCTGTTCGGACCTGCCTGGCACTGGCTCCTTGTCTGCTCCCAACACAATGGTGTTTTCCTTGGCTGGCGTTCAGAGGCGCGGGAGGGAGATGGTGACAGGGAGGATTCCCACGTCTCCCCCGGTGAAACTGCCCAACACCGTGGCGTTGTGCTGCCGGGATGTGCCGCGGAGCCCATCCTTGGTGGTGCGACCCTGCCGTGCTGGCTCTCTCCGAAGGGTGCAGGGAGGGGGGTGAGACGGGCAGCGCAGCCGAGCACGGCACGAGATGCTACCGGCGGAGGAACCAGCACCAGTATCTGTGTGCGCAGGGTCTCTGTTTCATCCATCCCACCGGCATTCTTTTGGAAATTTAAAAAAAAAACCAACCACCTAAACTTAGTGGTGGAGCATTGCTCTTGAAGTGGAAAATTTGGGCTTTTTTTGTCTCTCTTCTCAGCTGACACTAGTCACTGAATAGCTCCAGCGGCTCACATATGCATTTTGGGGTAATAAATCTTTTTTCCATAATATTTCCCCCAGCTCTAGCAGTGCAGCAAGTGATGTGCTTCCCAAGAGCATTTTCACTAAGACCAGTGTTTTATTTCATATAAAGTCCTTCTGAACATGTTTCGGTGGCCTCTTCTCCCTCCGGGCTGGGGAAGCATTTCATCGCCATTTATCGTGCCGCAGCGGAGGGGACCGGCCGCCCCAGCCAGCGGCAGGGCGTGCGGTGGGTGCACGTACGGTGCCTGGCAGATCTCATACGCGTTGCTTTTCCATCAGCTCAGCACACGATGGGGACATGGGTATACCGAGAGGCACCAACCCACATGGCCTTGCAGAGCTCGTCACCGCGTTTTGCATCTGCCGTATTATTTATATTAATTCAAGCCCTGTGCACACCGCAGCTGGAGAATCTCCTCCCAAGGAGGTAAAGGTTTTAATGAAAACCTGCTCTAGCTTTCGCTGGGAGTGTTTGGGTCAAGCACTGGCTTTTCGTTGCCTTGAAACCTGCTCAGGGCAAGAGCAGGTGAGCTGCGATCCCGACCTCGCTGCACGCCGGGGAGCAGTGCCGGGTCCTTGCCCGCCGCCGCACAAGGGGCATGGCTTCTCGCCCCGATGCTTCGTCACCCTCCGGCTGGAAGTCCGAAGCCCCTTTCCTGCCAGCCTCTGCCTGCCTCCGCCTCAATTGCAAGCAAGGAATTGCAAGCAATGCAATTGCAAGCAAGGAATTGCAAGCAAGGCAATCGCAAGCAATGCAATTGCAAGCAAGGAATTGCAAGCAAGGAATTGCAAGCAAGGCAATCGCGAGGAAGGAATTGCAACCAAGGCAACCGCCAGCAAGGAATTGCGAGCAAGGTGGGTGTTTCCCGGAGCATCCTGGAGGGATCCCTTCCTTCAGCTCGCTGCTTTTCACTCTTCAGGATTATTTTTTTTTAATTTGGAAGCAGCGTAAAGCGACGCTGCGGCTGCCTGCAGATGCTATGCAGGTTGGCGCAGCAGTAACCCGCAGCAGATCTCCAACAGCGAAGCACCCGGGTCGCATGTGAGCCGGAGCAATGAGCCCGGGGCTTGTCATGGCGCTCCCCCGGGAGCCGGGCGCGATGATGCCGAGAGCTTAGGGACGAGCTTTAAGTCTGGTTTTAGTGCAAAAAAAATGAGAATCCAGTTCAATCTGTTCAGCTTGTTGAAGAGCAGGCTAAAAGGGGATTGATTACAGCCCAAAATACCACCCGGAGGGAAGGTAGCTGGTGGCAGAGACTCTCCCATCGCACACGCTGCGGCATCACTGGCTCTGCCGCCAAAGCTGCAGGCTGAGCAATTCAAGCAGGAAGGTTTTGAGAAGTGGGGATAATTAATTTTGGAAGAGATTACGAAAGCTGTGGTGAATTCTCTGTCACTTTGAGAGCCCAAAGCAGACTCTGGACGCTGGTGTAAAATATCTGCTTTCATTCAACCGCAAGCTCTCGGGGCGAGGCCAGAATCCCTCGGTGAGACTTTTCTGGCCAGCGCCGTGCTGGAAACCAGTGACTGGCTGATCAGAGGGAAGAGTAGTAATCTTAATTTATCACATACTTTTCATCCCAGAGCACTTCCACAGTCCGAGCGATCTTTGCTGCCAACTGGTTGCAGCAATCCTTTCAACTACCCGAGCTGAAATGTTTCCTGGGCTGTGACGGCAGCGAGGGCTGTGGGGAGGCAGAGGCAGGTTGCTCTGAAAAATCTCTTTTTCCAGTAGAGAGAAATCCTTCCTGGGAGATGCACAGGCTGGGCGGATGGAGCTCCCCGGAGGGGAATGTCGGCTGGGGAGAGTTTCACAACCCTGAGTTCACAGCGAGGTCCTTGGGAGGGTTGAAGGGCTCGCACGCCGCGGATCCGGTCTGCATCCCGACGGATTTTGCAGTATAACATCCCTCCCATGGCTGTCAGGGTGTCGCTGCCGGCAGCCCTGGCTCACAGGAGGAGCAAGCTGGGAAATTTTGCGGCATCAAAAGCCACCACGCTTTGCACGAGCAGCCCCGAGACGGTGCCACCAGCGACACAAGGGCTCGGCTTGTGGAGTGTTTCAATGCAGCCCTGCATCCCGGCCGGGATGGCTTCTCAGTGGGGCTGGATAACCCTCGAGGCCAGGAACGGCACATCTGAGCATTACTCAGCATCGGAAATCGAGATCTCAGCCCTGTTCGCCCATGACAGGTCTAAGCTGGGACCTTCTGTCCGCAGCTCTGGGGTTAAACGGGAGCTGCACGGCCCGATGCGTGCCGCAGACGTGGGGAGATGCACACCCCGATGCGTGCCGCAGACGTGGGGAGATGCACACCCCGATGCGTGCCGCAGACGTGGGGAGATGCACACCCCGACGGTAGGGTCCTCTGGCCGGGCAGGCTGGAGATCATCTCCCTGCCACTCCTCCCTGCCCCGATCCCACCCTGCCATGGCCTCAGCCGCATCCAGCACCAGCCTCCTGACTTTGCAGCTTTCGAAGTGTTTCCCCGGGCAGCCACCCCCCGCTTCCTCCCGGGCCTCGCCGGGGACTTACATGAAAAGGTCATTTATAAAACCTGACGTTTTGTTTCATTGCGAACGCCCCGGCAAGGGCCGGGCTTGAACTCCGCTTTTATTCCACACGGCTCCTATTTATTTCTCGGATGGATTAGTAAATCGCGGCTGTCACTAAACATTAGCCCGGCTGTTTCATCAGCTCTCCCTCTGCAAGCTGACAGTTCATTAGAGCGCGGTACCCGTCAGGATGCTGCCACCGCCTCGCCCTCTGAGCACGGCTTTTCTGCCAGGCTCGGCCGTGCCTCGTGCCATCCCAACCAGCTGTATAAATGCAAACAGCGATAAGTTAAAACTAACAAAAATAAAAGGCTCCCCAGGTAACAACTCCTTATCCAGTTATCATTTCTAGAAAAGCCAATGGAAAGCATGGATAATGCGAAAGGGGATGATTATCGGCATTTTTCAGGCTCCGTGGCACGGGGCGGAGGGAGGGTTGGTACAATTCGGGGTTTGTGCGTCGGGGGGCTGCACGGTAGCCCCCTTTTGAAAGGTTTCATGCCCTCTCTCAATTCCTAAGTAAACCTCTCGTCCCCCTGTCAGCTTTGATTTGTAACCGTACTCGTGGCATCTGGTTTTCATATGAAGGGTGGAATACAGGGGATGCTGTCTGCTCGCTTCTGCCCAGAGCTATTCATCTGGGGTCGGCGAGCCAAAAAAAAAAAAACACAACCCCATTCCTGAAAGGCACTAATCATTGCGGAGGCGGAGGGCAGAGAAAGGATCCGCTGTCCCTGCGTGCTGCGGGATGCGAAATGAGGGGCAGGAGGGCGAGGAGGAGCTGTAGCCCACCCAGGTCCAGGCTCTGCCGCAGCCCCTGCCTGCGCTCGGGACGGGGGTCTGGCAAATGCATCCCAGAACGTTAGGGCAGAGGAAAGGATGGGTTTGCAGGAGGGGTTTCGGCAGTGATTGATGGTATGTGTGCATGGCACGTGCTTTTGTGGTACGTCTGCCCCCCGATTTGTCCCCAGCACCCTTCCTCCATGCTCTTGGCAGCATCGGGTGGCACAGGGTGGGTCTGAGCATCCCAAACACCTCCGGTGTTGCACATGGTTGCTGGTGCCATGGGGTCTGCTCCAACCGGCCGGTGCAAAGCCCACCCACGTGGCACAGGGCTCGGAGCATTCGCAGGCTTTTGCAGGGTCTTTGGGGTTTTGCTGGGGGGTGAAATGGGATTGTTTCAAGGTGGTGTGGTCAGAGCCTTCTTTGTGAAACGGGCGGTCTGCTTTTACCCTGACTCTTAGCGATGGTGTTTGCAAAGCCAGGAGGAAAACCTCTGCCCGGAGTCAGCTCAGGGCACCAGCACTGCCCATGGCTTCTTCTTGTGTTGGTTGGCTTTGGCTTTTTATTGCACGTGGCCATTTTGCTGCTGTTTCTTGGGACTTTGAGATTCCCAGCGGACCCAGACGGTCACTGTCCTGCAAAATGCATTAGGAAATGCCAGACTGGCCATGTGAGAGCCGCAGAGGAGGCAGCACCACGTCCCTTTCCCTCAGCAGCCGCGTGGGACCACGTGCTTTCGGAGGAGCCGTGGGCAGAGTTCCCCACACACTGCGTTGTCCTGCAAGGGCTAGCGCCGGGCGAGCAGGGACGAGGACATCCCGAGGTGACAGCTTGTTCTCCATCCGCACATGGCAGTGGCTTTCGGGCATCCCCCAGCCCAGAAAGCCCAACCTCGCGGGCTGCCCCGGGCAAGGAACTCCCAGCGGGGTGAGGTTCGCTCGCTCTCACCTTATTATCGGAGCTGGAAGACGAGATGAAGCTGTTCTCCGGGGTGGCTTCCAGCAAAGTCCAGATCCCGGCGCCGGCATACCAGAGTGCTGATATCAAACCCAGCAGGGACCGGCCAACTGGGAACACTTAAAAGCAGGGAGGATTGCAAAGCCCACGGCTGTGCCTGTAGCTGGCACAGAAGCAACCTTAAAAAGAGGAATATCTGCCTCCGGCTGCCGAGAGGCCCCAGGGGCACGGGATGCTCCCGAACCCGAGACCTGCCAGGGACATCCCGTGCTGGGTCATGGGTCCCCGTGCGTGGCTGAGTGCCCATTTGTCCCCAGCTGCCTGCTCCATCCCAGGCTGTGCTCGCAGCCTTCCCCTTCGCTCCTGTCCCCTTCGGGATGGGAGAAGCCGGGAGCCACGTCCCCGCACGGGGCAGAGCTGGATGTACCCTGATGTGCAAGACCGGGTTCAAACAGCACCGGAGACTCACTGCCACCCCTTCCCTCTGCTAGCAAGCCACTTTCAAACCCCGTAAAGCCATTAGAGAAGCATGCTTCGGCATCATCTATAATTTTAATGCGATGGTCTAATTTTCCTAAACCAGCAGCTGATGTTCAGCAGCGAGGAATGCTCTAGAGGAAGCGATTTTATTTTCCCTTCCCTTGCTGGATTTTCTAGGAGGCAGCCTTTGATCCAGACTCCTGATGTTATCAAGTAGGAAGCTGCAGCTCTTTGAAGTGGGCTTCACGTCGCGCTTTAAACTTCTGGGGGTTTTAAACCTTCGGCACCGGGTGCAGCTTTGGTACAGATCACCCCGACTTCAGACCCGAGGACCGTGGCCACCGAGGGGTATCCAAGGGCTCAGCTGGGACCGCTCGCACCCCAGGTTGGCAGCTTGCAGAAGAGACGTAGCTTGCAGCTATGAGATCTCGCAGCCTGCTTGGGGAGATTTAATGCTTCAGGGAGCCCAGGACTGTGGCCTGGGTAGATTCGGGTGCTCCGCTGCTCTTTTGAACATCTGGTCTTGCTGCTGTGACCTGGGGCGGTGGAAACGGGTCACGTCCTGATTCCAAAGGAGCTGCACAGCGTGGACATTGGGATGATGTTTTCAGGGTTGCACCCATCTGGGTCATTGTAAAACTCCTTTCTGCTTTGCTTCTGTGGCTGCCTGCCCAAAACTTCACCCTGAAGAGGCACCCTCATGTCTTGTTTCAGAGGTGCCATGGATGCAGCTGGAAGCAACAGCACAAAGCTTCCCCAAAGCAGCCTCAGAC
This sequence comes from Aptenodytes patagonicus, assembly GCF_965638725.1. Lineage (NCBI taxonomy): Eukaryota > Metazoa > Chordata > Aves > Sphenisciformes > Spheniscidae > Aptenodytes > Aptenodytes patagonicus. Next base: position 2,137,485 of record NC_134959.1, on the reverse strand, counting down.
GACTCCGGAATGGGACCGGCCTCGAGCAGCCAGTGCTGGGAGCTCTGCTCACCTGTAGCGGATTAATGGGGACATGGACGGGCTCAGTTAGGTTTGCAAACGAGTCCCACGTTGCTAACAAGCAGCATCCACGAGCCGTGGGTCACACAGCCTCCTCCCGGGACGTGGGGATGAATTGAGCTTGATTCGTACAATGCCTTAAGCTGGACTTAATGTGTAACTGCTATTGCTTGTTTATAGCCTTGTATTTTTTGATGGTCCAGGGCTTGTCGTGCTGGGGTGCTGCACAGGCACAGAGCAGGAGGGGGGACTCTGTCCCCCAAAACAACCTGAATATTAGCTGAAATGTTGCAGGTTCGGAGAGCAGGGAGGAGGGATTTGAAGGTGTTTGCAAGCAGCTCTTCCACCAGCGTGGGGCGAGGAGGGCGCTGGGTGTTGGGCTGCAGGCAGGTATCCCAAAGTGCGGCCGGAGAGCCTGTGCCAGCCTGGTGAGCATCCCCGGGGGAGGTGATGGGCATGAGGGGAAGGCTTGGACGTGAAGGCTGGTACAGGCAGCAGCAGAGACAGCGGTGGCCCCAGTGGATCTGTCTTGAGCCTTTTTATCCTCGTTCCTCATCACTCAATTAAAAAAGCAGGGTAAAAGGTAGAGCTCAAAGATCAATAGGCTGTAAGGCAGGGAGAGAGTGGCCTGCATCCCTCGGCACACGGCACCTCTCGCGTTTTGGCAGCCAGAGCACCCAGCCCTCCCCAGCCTGGCAGGGCCTGGCGGCAGCGGCAGCAAGGAGGGCAGACTGTAGGCAGGAGGGATGGCAGCATGCGCGGGTGCTTGCTTTCCCCTTGCTCTCCCCTGGCAGGGGTGCTGGCTTTGGCAGGGGCAGCACTGCGGAGCTTTGGTGGGAGCCCCCTGCGAACCCCACCGCAGCATCCCCCTCCCAGCCGGGCCTGGGGGCTCTTCCAAAATCTCTGCGCTGGCTTTCCGGAACAGCTTCTCCATCAGAGCTTCTCCCAGATAGCTCCTGTACTTTGGACTTGATCCCCCAGGGTGGCAGGACGATGCCCCTGCAGCGGTGGCTTGGAGCCCATCTCCAGCATCCCCATGCAGTCGTTCCCCGCTCAGCCAGGTTGCTCCCTTCTCCCGCAGATCCAGCATCTGGTAAGCAGCCTGCCACCTTCGAGTGGCACAGGACAAGCACGAGCGCAGGAGGATCCGCCCGGGATGAGCGGGAATGGCCTCTCCAGCCTTTGGGATTTGCCATGCTGAGGAGCTCCACACATCCGGAGCTCACGAGGAGCCCAAGTAGGACAGAGGAGTCCTCAGGTGCCAGCTAGGTGATGGGGACACGGCCACCCTCTTTGGGCAGGAGACGCAAAACGGGTGTCCAGAGCATGCCCACAGCTCGGCACCAGCTCCAGGCGCTGGTGGAGGGTGCACACAGCCTTGGGGTGAGGTGCGTGGGTCGGGCACCCTTGTACAGCGCCAAGCACCATCCGTCAGTCCCGCTCCTTCCCGGGACAGCAGCTGATGCAGGTGCAGACTGCAAACGCCTCCTGTGCAAAGGCTGGAGGGGGTTTGGAGGAGAGAAGTGGTCCGGATCCAGGTCCCTGGCATGGTAGACCCACAACCGAGCGAGCGACGGGTGCCCTAGACTTCCAGGGACACCGTGCATCCCTCGCCGGGGGCCATCATGCCATAGCAGCCGTTCGTTTGCTTCCCATCAGCCCCATCAAGGGACACGCTAACGAGGAGCTCCCAGGAGGGGCGGCGGAGCAGCGGGCTCTGCCCTGATCGATGTCCTGCTGAAGGAAGGGTCTGCTCCAGAGGATCAACCCAACACCCGCCACCCGCCGCTTCACGCCAAGGTTGATCTCCCGTGCCGAGGGCGGGTGATCTCGGCACCGCTGCCTCACTCACTGGGAAAATCCCCTCTGGTTTCCTGATGCTGTAAGGATGCTGGACATGTGCATGAGCCCACGGCGCTTCTTCTTGCTTCTTAGCACCAAATCTAAAGCCTCATGCGGTTTTTCAGGCCAGAAAATCATTATTTTTCTCCCCCTCACAACCAGTGTCCTCAGCTTCACAGCGAAGGCTGGGGCTGAACTTTTGTCCTGCAGACAGAAACGTCTTTAATTGTGCCCCCATAAAGCAGCTCAAGCTCTTCCCTTGAGGAAGCTTCACGAGGAAGATGAAAAATAGGCCCTTAATACCCTAAGAATTTTCCTCTCTTCCCCCACCCCATCTTCCCTTCCATCAACTTTTAAGCTCATCCAAAAACTGCAGCCCTCTGCTTCTATACATTGATGGCAGGACAGGGATGCTGCAGCTTTGCCAGCAGCCCAGGATTTCCATTGAGTTATAAGTGGAAGCAAATGGTTTAAAAGGAAATTAAATTTACAGCTCCTTAAAAAAATGCATTTTATTGCTTTGCCTGTCGTTCGGTAGAGGCAGGGAGATAAAGGAATGCTTTGCATTTGTCTCTTGCCTCGGAGGCCGGAGGCAAAGAGGAGCAAACCCACCAATCACGCAATGGCCGGGCGGCCGGGTTCGGTTCCGGCTCCACGCAAGTCAATGGCAAAACCCCGGGAGAGGGGTGCTTGGAGGTGATGCTCGCAGGGGGCTGTGAAGCAGGATGCTTCGTGCTCTTAAATGTTGGCTGGATGAGGCCCCGAGTTTGTCTTGGAGGGCACGTTCTGCCCTGAGAGGTTGAACCGGATTCCTCCCGAAATCCCAGCTAATCACGGCACTCTGCGAACACCCGCACACCACCACCTAAGGGTTTATTTATGGGGAAACATATAGTTCCTCTCTACGGTTTATTAATTAATCTCTTCCCCGTGTCGTTACAGCGCTGATTGGGGAGCTTAGAATAAATGGCAATAAAATGGCTGCAGTGGACATCTGCGACAGCCAGCGCAGTAAATTCTTCAACAGAAACGGAAGGGAGAGGCGGGGTTGGCGCCTTCATGTTAAAAGCAGAGTGGCACAGGCTGCCCGAGGAGTCGGGCTCGCTTGCGGGCACACGCCGGCTCGGCCGCTGGGTCCGTCTGTGCCGGCGTCGTGCCGCGTCCAACTGAGCCGGGATGATGCTGCCGGGCAGAGGAAGGCGAAGGCCAGCGGCTTGTGCGTGCGGGGAGTTTGGCACGGCACGGCCCCTGGTGCAAATCCCCCGGGATTATAGGAGCATCCCTGGCTTGGATGCGGATGGGTGCGGGAGGAGTGATTGGCAGCTTGGCTAGGCTCGGTTTGCACAGCACGGCACTGGCAGCCGCAGCTTTAGGGTTGCACATCACTGTCATCCCAGGAACGATTCTTCCTGGGGCTGCCAGCTCTGAGGGGACCCACCAGGAGCAGCTGGGGTGAACGTCTTTCCCCATTGCCACCTCGCTCGGGGCCCTGGCACGGGCCAAGGGATGCTCTGGCTGCGCCCAGCAAGCCCGTGTGAGGTGGGCGAAGGAGCTTTGCCTCTTCCAGCGCCGCCTGAGCTACATAGCGAGTGTGCGGAGGTTCTTGGCCCTCCAGAGGAGGAACCTCCCCCGGCTCCAGCCCTCCCAGCTGTGTCAATAGAGGAGGAAGAAACAAAAGTGCTCTTTCTTTGCCTGTTGTTTTTACAGGGGGGGACAAGCCGATGGCAGTTGCACTGTGACACTGGCTGCTGGGGACAGGCGTGTGTTGGGCTCGGCCGAGCTCTCCGCAGCCTTCTGGGAAACGTTCGACAGCAGGGTGCAATGAAGGGAAACCCAGAGGGTCTGCTTATATATATATTTATAGATATATTTCCTTTTGCCTGTGACTTTATCGAGAGCAGATCATTAAAGGAAGGAAGGGAAGGGGCTCTCTGGCCTTTCTCTGGAGTGTGGCTCAGACAGGGTTTTTCCCCGAGCAGTGTCCTTGCTGTCACCAGGGCCTAGGGTGGTGGCACATCCCTGGGCTTTGCTGGGACATCTCGCTCTTCATGGCTGTCCACGCAGCTCTCACCGTGTCCACGCTGCCGGCTGCACCCAGGCTCCCCACCTCCAAGTAACCTCCCTCGCAGGCTGAGCGTGCAACACAGCCCAGGGGAAGAAGGACTGAGGACATCACGGGAACGAGACCAGGGTCTGGTCAGTCCTCTATGCTCCCCCAGCGCCTTCCAGTGAGCGATCCTGCAGGCAGCTTCTGGAGTGCTTTGCAAGACATGGGTGGCTCTCCATGTTGATACCTCGCTAGAGCATCGCCCGGCGATGCTGCCGTTCCTCCCGTGCTCCCGAGCGCGCAGAGTCCGGCGGGGCTTTGGAGCAGCAGCTCATCCCTGGAAAGCCTCCTCTTGCACCCCCCTGGGCCGCAGATCCAGGAGCCTCCCCATCGGCGTGGGTCCAAGAGAAGCCCAGGTGCAGGCAGCGGCGGCCACAGCTGCCGGCTGACCCTCTGCCGCGTTTCCTCCCCGGCACAGCTCCGCGGCAGCCTCTCCAGAGCTGACATCAGCTGTGAAAACAAGAGGAGCCGCCTTCCTGCACGGTGCAGGAGATGTGTCCGGCTCCTCCGGCAAAGCCTCTGCCACCGCCGCGGCGTGGGGAGCAGAGGACTCACAGCTTTGGGTGCGCTGGGCATCTCAGCCTTTGCAACGGGAGGATGCCTGGCCCTGTTTGCCAAGTGCTAAACATTCTATACGCTTCTAGGATTGAAACGATGAAATGTGAGAGTTAAGCCACCATGTCTGTTCATTTTAAAGGGCCTTGCCTGAGAACGGCTGGGAGAGGCTTGGAGGAGACCCCAGCGCTGGTGGGAACACAAAGTTCCCCCCATCTTTCTCCCCAGATCTGCTCCCGCTTTCAGAACGCTTTAAACCTGGTATTTGAGCATCATCTCACCTTTCAGCAGTGCCGTCAACTTAGAGCTGTCCTGCAGAAGATGCCAGACCCGGCTCGTGTTTTACACCTCTGTCGGAGTTGCGTAGCCCCGGCCGGGCTGCCGACACCGGGGACGTGCTCCGGGTCTCCTCACACGTCCTTCCTCCTGGTGCCGCGGCTGGATAAATCCATGGAAGCATCTTGCAGCCTCGGGGCTGGTGACCATCTCGGGAGGCTTTGCTCCAGCTTAAACCCCAGGGTTGTGGCAATGTCTGCGGGCAAGAGCAGGGGACCCGAGTTGGCTCTGCCCAAACCGGTGTGTCCCTGCCTGTGTCATGGTGGGACCAACTGGGTTTTTTCTCGCGGACCCTCACTTTCTTCATATACAACGATGGAGTCGGCGGTGGCACCGTTCCTGCCAGGCGCTGTGAAATGCCCAATGCAAAGCCAGTCTGCTGGCCACGTACATCCGTCACTTTTCCATAGGAAGCCCAACTCAACGCTCCGAGGATGAGTCACGCAGCGAGGAGATAAAGCGGAGTCGAGCGGAGCTGTTCTGATTCACGCTTTGCCTTGAAAAGCAGCAGATTTATGTGCAGCGTTTGCAGGGGCAATGCGATATAAATCAGCTGCTCTCCCATGTCATCTCCATTGCTGCTGCTGGTTCCCATGCATATATCCATTTTAATCTCCGGGCTGACAGCGAGAAATCATTCCTGGCGGCTCCTGAGCGTGCCTTGGACAGGAGAAGGGAAGTCCCACGGAGAGGGAAACGATGTCTGTTGCTCGAAGAAATCATCTTTCATCAAGCAGATACATATTTTGGTGGCTCCTTCCCCACCTGGATGCACTGGCCAGGTCTCCTGCTGCTCTTGACCCAACGGGGCCGTACGCGTCTGATGGGTAACCTTTGGGGTGCCAAGCCTGTTGTCCCCAGAGCTGTCCAGCCACATGCATCACCACGGCAGTGATGCTCAGAGGATGCACGAGCAGGGAGCGCCGGGGAGCCGGCGCGCCTGGGTTTGCAATGCGGCTCCTGATGCTCAGCTGGTTGTTGGCAACTGGAGCCAGGGAGAGGAAAACAATACGGAATTGCACTGCAATTAAACAGCCTCCTAATTGTAGCGCTACATACGGCTCTTCCGCTGCTTTCTAAGTTTGGTGGCATAATTACAGCAGCAGGGTAAAGGCAGCATCTGTGTTCCCACCGCGGCAAGCCCTGCCTTCCAGGGATTTTGGATTTGACCGTATAAATCCTGGGCTGAAACCTGGCATCTGATGAAAGGGAAAAGTAACCCCCAAGCTCTGCCTTGGCTTGGCCCCGGTGAGGCACGACGGGCAAAGTCCTCGCGTCCCCTGCAGCCCCCGCTGTGCTCGCTGGCCCTGTCCTGGGGCAGAGGCAGGCAGCACATTTTCCTCTTTATAAAGTGTTTTTGCAAACCAGCTTTAAAAAAGAAAACAAAGTCTTGCTCTGGCCGATCATTGTAACTCTCAGTTTAGAAACACGCGGCGAGGAAGATTAAAGGGTGGCCCGGGGGAAGGCAGGCTGGGTGTCAGGCTGCTGGGACGTACCGGCAGCGGACGCGGGCGCGAGGGAGTTGTCCTCTCGCCGTGCCTCCATCTCCCCAGCTCGGCTCTTTTTCGGGAGGACCTGGGGTGGTGAACCCCTTTCCCTCTTGCCGATCCCGGCGCCGGCTTTTTATCGTGGGGTTGCTTGCGTGGGGTGGTTTGTTTTGGGAGCATCCCCACGCACACGAGGGGCACCAACCACCCCGGGGGGCAGGTGCGTTGCAGGCAGCGCTGCCCGCCCCGAGGCGACGGGCAGCGTGGGCACGGCGATGGCCAGCGGGGCGCAGGCAGACTCCCAGACCTATATTTAATTTTTGTATATATATATATTTTTTTTTATACTGCGGGTTTGAGGAATCCTGAGATAAATGCCACTTTCTGTGTTAAGAGGAGGACGTCTTGGAAGGCAGGGGAGGGAAGCTGAATCGCAGCCTGTGTTTTCGGTTGGAAACGTGTCTCGGGTCCCGAATGTTTTCCATCACACAGGCGGGTTTGTGTGGGTTCACCTGGGCAGGAAGCGGCGGGGTAAAGCGATACCCCGCGGGGCGCGGGCGGCCCTTCTCCAACACCCCCTTTCCCTAAACCCGATAGCAGCCGGCGGCTGTTAATGAAATAAGCAGCCACTTTACGGCAGCTCTTGCACCATGTGCGAAAATTATTAGTTGCAACGTTTTGCTGGAAAACGGAGGAAAAGGAGTGGGGCAGATGAGAGATGCACGAAGTTATTTGCTCCACAGCCCCGTCCCTACGCCGGCACAAATATCCTGCCCGGCTTCCCCCTGCAAATATCTCCTGTCCGCTCCCAGCAGCATTAAATCTCCAGGTGAAGGAAAAAAAAACCTCATGGTCTGTGAATTCACTGTAAAAGTATGCAGGATTTAGTAATATTGCATTAGCACTGCTTCGGTCGTTGCTAAATAGCTGAGGGAAATAAATAGTTTCCGGTGTCCATCGCATTAGGTATTGTCTGGGATGCTTTCTGCGGGGAGGAAAATGAATCCCGGGATGAGCGTGGCCCGTCAGACGGGGAGCGATACGCCGACCCCCTGCCCTCTCCTACCTGCATCTGCCCGCCACTGGGGTCCGGAGAGAAACCACTAATGAGCGGGTTTCACCCGTTTTTCAGAAGCAAGATTTTTTTTTTTTTTTTTTTTTAAAATTGTCGCTGTTTGGAAGAATTCGGTTTTCCAGCCAGGATATAAAAATACACATTTGTTTTTTCCAGACTCCCAGAGGGTCGGGGTGGGGGGGGTCATTCCTTCATTCCTCCTTCAGTGGCCGAAGATGAGGAAAGGGATGAGACGTGGGAAAGCACGGAACCCGACGATGCTGCCCGCCCCGGGCCGGGGGCAATGGCCAGATCCCCACCCCATTTCTCTGCTTTCCAGCCACTTTTTGCTTGCAGCATCACCTCACCGCTGGGATTCAACCCCGGGAGCGGCTGCATCTGCGTTTTCCCTGCGGGAAGGGCAGCAGCATCCTTTCCTCAGACCCGGTCTCCCTGAGACAACGTCTTAAAATCTCCCTGCTCTGCCTGAAAACCATACCCCGAAGCAGAAGGGAACTTCCCAGTCCTCACTTCGCATCTTGCAAGCCAGCGCTAAGCAGGGATGTTGTCCTGGACCGGTACCCGGACCAGCGCAGCAGGGATGGGCTTGGACCCCAAATGCTTTTCCACCTCACGCAGCACCAGCAAAAGGAAAATATTTGCAGGATGCCATTCTTCAGCCCTCTGAAATATCCTCTGCTAATTTTTTTGACCGATGAAAGGAAAATACACCGGCGTGAGGAAGGGGATTCTGTCGCTCGGCACGTCTCTGGAGAAAATGTGCCTCCCGAGCAAACAGAGCCTGGGCTTGTCCAGGCGATGAATATTGGCATTATTCGGCTGCGCTTGCTCATGGATGGTGCCTGGTGAAAAAGAAAAGAAGAAAAAAAAAAAGCAGAAGAAAGAGCACGGAGCCTCTCGGTGGATTTTCTCCACCTCGGTATCGCCTGGCTCGTGCCCTCTCCTGCCGTGGCTGGGGCACAGGGATGTGTCCCCACATCTGCGACCCAGCAGCTGGTCCAGCGGGAAGGGCTGCGTGTGCCTGGAAACCCATCGGCAAAACGCTTTTCATTACTCACCCTTTGAAGTTCTAGGCATGTGCCGGACTTGTGTTCGGCACCTGCAAACAAACCTGACCCGAGCGGCCACCCAGCTTTCATGTTTTGTGGTGCGGGAGGGTCTCCGTGGCCACAGGCTGCCGTCACCCTCCTGGAGAGGGGCCGGAGGGGACCGGACACCCGGGAGGGATGACGGAAAGCATGGCTAGATTTTGGTCCAGTTCCTCCTCACCCCACAAACCATGAATGCGCCGGTGGGGCGTGCAAATCCGTCCCACTTTTATCTCACCGGTGCTTTGACACGTCCACATCACGTTGGCGGGCAGAGGGAGGACCGAGCCGCTCGCCATCCTGGGCGCTGCCCGCTGCTGGCAGCCATCCGCTGCTCCCCGGCTGGGGCTGCCAGGGCCATGTAACCCGCCCGACTGCGACCAGCATCTTTACGAAGCGGCCGATTGAAGTTCACCATGAATGTCCCTCTGTTCGCCAGCCTTTTTATAACTCCGCGCGTTTTTCTTGGCCCCCGAGCGTTTCTGCTCCCGTTGAGAACAGAGAGCATCTCTCAGCACCGGCGTCCGCAGCCAGCCGGGCTGGGAGGGGGCTGCACCAGGGCAGCTCATTTTTCGGGGTCCCGCTGCCTGAAATGCAGCATTCCCGGCGTGCCTATGCCCCAGCGTGGGCTAAAAGCTCGGCATTGGGGCGGCCAGTGTGTTTTGCAGCTCAGACACGACAGAGCTCGAGGACCATCCTGGTGAGGAGCTGCGGTGATGCTGGAGTCTGAGCATCAAGCCCTTTCCTAAACCCCCAACCCTGCGCTGCGGTTTCCCATGTAGCACATTCCTCCTGCCTCCGAAGGGCCGTGAATCCCGGGGAAATGCTGTGCAAGGCGCTGGAGGCGATGGCAGGCTTGGCTTCGGGCAGCAGCCCCATCCAGAGGAAACCAAACTGGGTCATTCTCCATCAAAATCACCGCGGCCCCGCTCCCGCCTCCCGTGGGTGCAGCTCCCCGTGGCGATGCACTACCCACGGGTGCATCCCAACCCCACGGATGGGAGAGGGAGCCTAAAGGGAGGGACACCCCAAAATTCCCGAGCCGCCCTCCCTGCTCTCTGGGATGTGATTCCCTCCTCGCAGGTGCTCCCCTTCCCCCCCCCCCCCGGCCCACGAGCCATCTGCTTCCCCTTTGGCGTGGGGAGGATAGCAAGGCGCTGACGCACGCCGCTGGCCAAGCAATGGGGAAACGCTCTGGAGCAGACATAAACCAAGGGGTGGGCAGCAAGGACCTGCTCCCGGCTGGGTTTTCTGTGGCCGAGCAAAGGACATCAGGTACAGAAAGGAGTAAATAGGCAGTAAATTAAGGGGATAGTATTAAAATCCTCTCTTGCTGCAGGGACTGGCGGGGTCCCCGCTCTCCGGCAGCGACGGGGAGGGATGCGGCCGTGCGGGTTTTGCAGCAGCGTCTGTGCCACAGCTGCAGGTCGCAGGCAGCCGAGGATGGCTGCACGGCGCCAGCTGCAAGCGCCGGGTCTCCTGCGGGAGGGGACGGAGCCGGCGTCGCTCCCGAGAGTGGCAGGGATTTCGCAGGGACGTCGCCAGTGTGTGTGTGAGCTCACGGAGGAGGCAAGCCAGTGGTGCCAGCATGGCCGCGCCGGTGTGCCAGCTCATGGGGGCTGGATGAGGGGGGATACCCACGGCATTGCAGTCGGAGGTCCCGGTGCCCCGGGCTGGCATGTTTGGGTAGGCAGAGGGAAGGTGCACTGGGAGATAGGCAATGCACACCGCGCTTGCAGAGACCGGGCTGCACGCCCCTGTGATCCCACTCGATCTGTGACGTGCCCCTCACCCGGGTCTCTGGGCGTGGGTACGTGATTCCAGCTTGCCGCTTGAAGCCCTCCAAGGCAGCAACACAAGCGCCTCGGCTCCTCAGGGCAGGTGGCACCCAAAGCACATTCACGTAGCCCGGAGCATCCCGTCACCGCCGGAGGTCTGTGTGCTAGGGAACAGGGACGGGACAGCACCCATGGGTCACCCCAGCCACGACCCCATGAGGGACCAGCCAAATCTGCCTGTCCTGGTGAGAGACATGCCGGTACGGGGCATTTCTCGGCCAGCCTTTGCATTTAGCTCCACATCTTGTTTGCTTTCTACCAGCCAAGCCAAGCAGCGGGGCTTTTGCGGGGACAGTGCGGGGTTAAAGCAAACCTTGCAGCGGACGTGGTCTCGGGTTCTTGTGCAGTCTGCAGGGCGTTTTCCAGCACAGCCATGCGTGGGGCTGCTCTCCCCTGTGCCCTGGGTGTAATCAGATCCATCCCCCACCAAGCAAGCATTTGTATTCGGAGCATTTTCTGAATGTTTTGCATTTGGGAGACACACGAGGAATGTCTGCTGGGGAGGGCAAACGGCGTGTGAACCGGCGAGGCACTGGTGCCTGGCCCGGGCTGCCTTTCGGGGACCCGAGTCCCTTCTCCAGGGCTGTCCCTGCTCGGGTCCCGCTTCAAACCCCGCAGCTTTCCTGGTGCAAAAAAGGCGTTTTTTTTTCAGTGAAAAGAGAAACCACCGTTTCTACTAACACCTTCCCGCTGCACGCTCCCGACAGGATCGGTCTCCCACGGAGCATCTCCTGGCCTCCGCCTCAAGCCCTGAAATTGCAGCCAAACATGATCTGGGAGAAGGTGCCTGCGGGAGCAGCACCGCTGGGTCTCACCATCCCCAGCCTTCTCCTCCCCGAACCCCCCGTCCAAAGTTGGCACCGCGCCGGGCGGCTGCTTGCAGACACCTTTGCTTCCCTCTGCAGGAAATCTCCATAAATTGCAAGTCGGCCTCTATGCATCGCGTTATCCCGAGAGCTGGACCCCACCAGGGATGGAGCTGCTGGGGGGGGGGGGCGGGGGGGACACGCCAAGTTCATGTCTGCACGGCATGGCCTGCCAGAGCCACTGGCTACTTTTATCTCCATCAGTTGACTATTATACTTAATCGGAAAGGGGGGATATTATAATTTTTTTTTTAAAAATCCACTTTTCTTTTATACAGAGCAAATTATAATCACTTTTAATTGAAAAAAAAAAAGCTGATAATATTCTGAACCAAATTTCTGGAAGAGAATAATTAACAGTGCAATAAATCCCCAAAGGAAATGCTCGTTAATCTTGTCTTTCAGAAGCAAATTTCAGAAGAGAGCTTATTTAAAACATTGCTAATAATTATAGGAAAGTTGACAGCTTAAAAGCCCCCAAATCTAGGAGGAGTCTCCTCCTATCAGATCCTGGGGTAACTAGCTCAGCCTGGACAGGAGCATCTCTGCTCTCCGGGCTAGGGTGGCCGCCGCGGCCGTCGGGTACCACCAGGGATGGGTGGGACTCCCCGGGACGGTGCCAGGTAGGCTGCAGGGGATGAGGGGTCTGTGTCACCAGGGATGGGCTTGGGAGGGCTCCCGCCGCAGGCGATCCCTCCTGCCTGAGCTCGGGGAGAAGCCCGGGGGATGGAGGGGGGGGTGGGGGGTGACAAGATCATCTGAACCAGCTTGGTGGGTGCGCTCAGAGCATCCGTGCTGGGGCTGCTGGCCGGTGCCGCGATGCTCCTCGTGCCACCCGTCCTCCTTGTGCTGCCCGTGGTCCATCTAAGTGCCGGCGTGAAGCGCGGCGCTCTCCGCCTGCCGAAACCCGGCTGTGCGTGGGGCTCTGGGGCCGTTGCGCCCTTTAAGCCAGAGCAGCTCGGGGAGGAATAATGGGATTTCGCTGCTCTCGCAGAGACCAGCCTCCGCCGGGGAGGTGTCGGTCTGTCAGTCTGTCTGCTGGGGCTCGGTAAGGCTGGTGTCACTGGGGATCACCGTCATCAGCAGGATGAGACCTGCAGGAAAGTGGCCTTCCTCGGTCACTCGCCCATGGATGGGGGGCTCACAGCACCCCGGTGGGTGAAGGCTGGATTCGTGCGCTTGCTGACATGCGTCCAGCCAACCCCAATTGAAGTCTGTGACTGCGTTAATTGCAATGAGCCAATTAATTTCACTCGGAGATACGCGTGTGCGTGCGTGTGTCTGCCCAAAGGCAGAACTGGCCAAACGAACGTGGGGCAGATTCTGATCTGCTGTGGCCTCCCCCATCCCCGAGCAGCCGCTCCGGCAGCCGTGCCACCGAGCGAAGGGGAGGAGAAGGATGCCAAAAGGACAACGAGCTAAATGAGGCTTGGGTGAAAATACCGGCGATGTGCTCATTGCTCTCGGGTTTCCTGTCCCCGTTTGACCAGGGCTGGGAGCGGGAGCGGAGGGGAAGGCAGCTTGGAGCAGACCCAGGCTCCGCCGGGAGGAAGGAAACGTGATATTGGCCTGGGAATGGTGTCATTGCCTTTGCTTTTTTGCTTTTTTCTTCCTTTTTTTGGGGTCGTGGAAAGCTGGGAGAGAAATGAGGAGCGGGGCCCTACCTCGGGAAAGTGGGGCGAGGGGGGATGCGGCAATGTGGGACACGGGCGTGCCGTGCTGTGGCGATGCCCAAGGGGGTCAGGCAGGGCTGGGGATGGTCAAGGTGTTGCCGCTGGGCTCCCCTTCCCCAAAATCCATCCTTTATCCGCATCTCCAGCAGCGTGCAGAATCATTTCTCCCCTTCTTCCACCATCTCCCCTTCAGCATCCCATGCACAGGGGTGTCGATGGACAAATTTTTGTTAAATTTAAAACAAAAGCGAGCAAGAGAGAGGAAAATCCTCCCTTTTGGCTTATGCAAATTCACTCCACTTTGATAACGAATCTGCCCAGGTCACACAGACCTGGGGAGATGGTCAGATTTCGTCGCAGCAATATTTAATACCTCTCCAAGGCCCCAGTGAAAGAGAGCACTTAATCCCACGCTTAATTTCATTTCTGTGCCTTAAAATACTGAGCAATGCACTCATCTCGAAGCGAGGGCCTGGGCCCACTCAGGCATGCCGTGGTTCTCCAAATAAGCAGGACAGAAGCCAAATTTCGGCAAAATAATTGAGTACATGCTGCGGTCCATCCCACTCTGTCCGCTTGCACCCCGGCAGGATGCGGGCCGGTTGCCAGGGCACCCGTGGGGTGATGCGGGACGCGCTGGTATCCAGAGCCCTTCGCCTCCCCCAGCACCCGGCGGGACACCGACCTGCTTTTATCCTTCCGATCTTCTCCTTTAATCACTCAAAATGGTGTCTAAGGAGTTAATTTTGATTTGTTTTATTTTTTTGCTCCTCTGCCCGTGTACCACCCTGCTCCAGGCAGGTCCTGCTGCGTCGGAGACCCCAGGGGTTCCTGCGGTCCCCTCCTGCCTGCTCTTTGTCATCCGGAGCCATCATTTTCATTAGGCAGCTGCTCTGTACCTCGCTGCCCCACGCGCCTTTTATCTGCGTTCTGTTAAATGATCTCAAATATGTGATATGATAAAGACAAACAAACACCCGTTCAATTTAGTTCACCCTAATGCCAGACTCTACTTTTACCGAAGTAATTAAGATTAATGCAGTTGATAATTTAGGAAGTATTCTTAAATGTACCCTTCTGGCAGCATCTAACATGTAATTTTACCTTAGAAGATTTATCGGAGCACTTAGGTAACAGATAGTTCCTTAGCAAACAGGAGCATTTAGAAGGAAAATGAAAGATTAATATTTCTTAAATAAATGTCAAAATAAGTCATTCTTTATTACAGCCCTACGAAGATGTTGCTGTCAGGCCCAGCCCCCTGCTGATTCTCGGGGGGAGATTAAACCCGCAGCAGTCTCGGGGCTCGGCGAGCAGGAGGGGAGGAGGTCTCAGATGTCCGATGCCTCTGGTTTTTTAGGGAAACAGACGCTATGAAGGACTCTGCTCACCCATGCCAAAACACACCACAACCAGGCCAGCCCCTTGCTTTGGGGGCGGGGGGTGGGGAGGGGCAGTTTGGGAGCTGACCCTGACCTTGCTCCAAGCCATTCCCATTCCCATTCGCTCCGGCAGCTCCCGGCCCCGCTTGGCACATCCCAGCTGCCTTTCCTGCTCCGCGATGGAGGAGAGGCTGAGCTAAACCTCGGGAGAGCCTCGCCGCTCGCTATCACCAGCCATCTTATTTCCTTTGGAAAAGACTCGGAGGCTGTTGGCCGTGGCTGGGGGTGGGACCAGGGCGAGTGTCCGTAGATGATTGACACCCAGCTCCCACGACCGCCCGGCCAGGGAATTAGGGGATTTGCTTTGCCAGGTCACCCTGATCCATCCGCCTCTTTTCACACAGACATCGGACTGGGGTGACCTCCAGCCTGGGCTGAGCCGTATCTCATGTCTTCTCCTCTCCCCCCCCACCCCAGCCACCTCCTCTGTGCCGTGTCCCCCGGGGCGTCCCTTCCGCCAGACGACGTGTAACCTCCTCTCGCAGCGCCTCCGGGTCGGGCGGCGCAAAGATTCGGGAGGCACCCCGGGCACGGCGCTGGGACGCCGGCTTGCAACACCCTCACATCTCACGGGGTGCCCAGGGAGCTGCCGGGCTCGGCCGTGCCCGCCCAGGGACCTGCCCTCCTCCACTGTTTTACGTTATAAGCCGAGGAAGGATTAGGACTGTTTGCAAAATCTGGATCCCGAGCGAAAGCTGGATTCTCACCAGCTTGGAAATTCAAACCTGTTCAGATCCAGAAAATCAATTTTGGATCATCATGAGCAAGAAAAAAACTTTCTGAATCACCTTCCAACTTCTCCTTGGGCCAGAAAAATCTGCTGGAAGCAACTTCTCGCAGTGCTCCTCGCCCCGACACAGCCAGACCAGACCATCCAGGAGTGCATGTGTGTGTACACACCCCCAGCATCTTTCCCAGCCCCTCTTACAAGGCCCTTTTCAAGCTGTCGACACCAGGGCTCAGCTCCTTCCTGCTGCGGTTTCTGCCCAAGGGATGCTCCGGCCTCCCCCCAGCCTGTCTCAGAAAGAGCCTCTGTCCAGCCCCAAACCTGCCCCTTTGGTCCCGAGCAGCGCCTGGGCACGGGGCCAGCCCCGATCCCCGGTACCAGCTTCCCTCCTCGGGGACGAGCAGGGACCAGGGCTGGCAAGGGAGGTGTCACATCCCTCCTGGTGAGATGCTCCCACCGGCTGCGTCGTGCCCGGGCAGGAACCAGACCCTCCATCCTGCTTTTCTCTTTCTTTAATGGGGAAATGGGTTAATATCAGAGCAGGGTTTGATGTTTCTGGATATGTCCCCACACGCTCTTGGGGAGCAGCGAGCGTGGGTTAACTCCAGGCTGGACCTGGGGCTGGCAGGGACATAACAGCGATCCCTTAAAATCCCCCTCTTTTTCCCAAACTTAGGAAAAAGCGCCCTTTTCCCAGCTCACTCCCAAGGTGTAATGTAGGCGAGTGCCGTTTCGGGAGTGTGGCCTGATCCGGCGCGGTACGGGATGGAGACGGGCGGGAGGTGGGCTGCTCCTCCACCGCCTGCCCGCTCGGGGCTGGGCATCGCGGGGACTGGCGCATCACCGCCCAGTTGGGGGGCATTGAGGGTCGGGGACGGCGAGGGGGACCTGGGCTCGTCGCTGGGTGCAGGGTGCAGGATCAGGCCTGGCTGGCAGCAGGTTGGCAGCTGCCCCACGGCTGCTCTCAGCACCTGCCGGAGGCTGGCCGGTGCCCTGAGCACGTCCGGGGCTGTGGTTTGGGCTTTGGCCGTCCTCGGTCTCCCCTTCCTCCTCCTCCTCCTCACACTGGCAAGGTCATTTCTGGCCGCTCGGGGCCGTATCCTGACCATGGTTACCATGAGCCCCTGCAAGGCTTCGGGTCTGCAGGACCCCAATGGGCAGAGGCGGTGGCCGGGATGCAGGGGATGGAGCTGGGGCGCAGGAGAGGGGGAGGCGGGACCCCGTCTCCATCCGTGCCTCAGTTTCCTCACTCCCACAGCACCCTATGACCACGCACCCAGCCAAAGCCACCCGCCCGTGGGGACCCAGCTGGGGGTGGCCGTGACGGGGCATTTTGGGGTGGAAACCCCTCTTTTTGGCGGCCGAGCGCTCCCTGCGCGCCGCGGTGCCGGCAGCCAAGCCAAACACAGATTCCTGACATATTTTTCTCTTTCCTTTGCAGCCAAGAAATTCATATTTCATGGGAGGTGAAAGTGATTCCCGGCAGTAGCTGAGCGGCGGAGGGTGCCAAGGTACGGGCCAGCTGACAGCGCGGGGTCAGATGCTATTTTTGGGAGCCAGACACTCTCCTCCTCATCCCCGACAGGCTCGGGGGATGCCCCCGGCCCCCCCCGAGCCCCGGCTGCAGGGATGTTCGGGGACCTCCCCGGCTGCTTTTCTGGCCCCGCAGCAGCCCGGCTGCGAGAGGCAGAAAGTTTAAAGAGGCGCCGGGCTTTGAGAAGGGGCCAGTTCACAAGGGGAAGGGATTTTTCACAGCCCCAGCCAAAGCCGTGCCTGGATAGGATCGACCCGCCTGGGTAGGGTTTAAATCCTTTAGGCAGTGGTTAAATGCCCCTTTTTGGGGGGCAAAAAACCAAAGCGTGTTCAGAGTCACCCTCGCGTATCGTGGAGCCGGTGAAAGCCCGCAGAGCCGGGGGGGTTCATTTTGGGACCCCCACGTGCCCCCTGCCCATCTCCCTCCCGCCAGCCGCAGCGAAGGGCATTTGCCTGGGTGATGCCACCCAGCTGGCATCTTGATTTTTTTTTTTTTCCTTCCACCCACTCCCACGCCCGTCCCTGAGCCGCCGTTGCCGAAACCGCAGTGCCTCCAGCCGCGATACCCACCCAGATAACAGCAGCCCCATCCTGGGATGGTTGTTTATTCGCCTTGCAGGAGCAGCCTGCGAGCTCGCCCCTGCCAAACCCCGACCGGAGCCGCGGCCCCGGGACCCCCACCCCGACCGGAGCCCCTTACACCCAGCCCTGCACGTCTCCCAGCCCCATCAGGGCTTCGCTGGACCAGGCACTGTACATACAAATAGCAAGAACAGTCCCTGCCTTGCTAATCTCAATAGAGGATACAAAGAGCAGATAGGCGAGGGGAAGCATTATCGGGCCTGATTTACAGATGGAGGGCTGAGTCACCGTGATTAACTGACTTACCCAAGGTCATGCAAGGGAGAGGCCGAACCGAGCGCTGAACCCGGCTCTCCCGAGTCCCCCAGCGAGGCCGTCCCTCCTCTCCCTGCCACGGGGAAGGAGTTTTTCCTTCCGCCCGGAGCGATGCTTGGCTGAGCCCGGGGTTGGGCAGCGGGGCTGAACCTGCCTCTCCGCAGGCAGCGCCGCCGTTTCAACCTTTTCTTCGTGCTTTGCTTCAGCAGCTGGCGGGGTTTTCCTGCTGGGCGTTGGGGTTTTTTTGCTGTTCACACAACCGTTTCGTTCCCTCGCCACTGTTTCCTCCAGAGCGGGGTTGAGACCCGGGGAAATGCTTCACCTGCTGCTGCCCTGCCCGCGGTGGGGACGCGGTGGTCCCCTCGGTCTTCGCAGTGTGGTCCCCATGCGGTGTCCCAGCTGAGATGCAAAGATTCAGCATCCCGCTGGTGGGATTCACAGCTCTTCTCTCTTGGGAAGGAGACGCTATCAGGGCTGGGGGTGACGCAGTCCCCCAGGACGTACGTGCTGGGACAGCCCTGCAGGAATAAGTGCTAAAGGGATGGGGAAGTGCTAAGGTGGTCGGGAAGCACGGGCAGCCCCAGGGGACCCTCGGCTCTGCCCCTTGGGCACAACCAGCTCTCGGGGCGCGAGGAGCCGAGCCACTTGCCTCCAGGTGCTGGAGAGCCGGAGCGGTGAATCACAACCCGTCTGGCACGTCGGGGCTCCCGGCAGGATGGGACCTGCCCCGCAGAGCAGCAGGCTGGGCTCTGCCTTGCCGGCCGGGCTCCTGCCATCGCTGCTTGGCTTGTCCCTGTGTCCCCGAGCCACAGCGGGGCTGCAGGAAGCTGTAGGTGGCCCCATGGTGGCCCCAATGTGAGAGGATGCTCCAGGGATGGGCAAAAGGGCTGAGCGTCAGGCAGGGCACACGACCGCAGGCGGGGAGAGCTCTCCCTGTGGCCAGGCAGCCTGTTAATAAATATCACATGCCTTTTTATAAAGCATAGCTTTCCTTTGCTCCCATCCCATCCCTTCCCACCTCCTCTTCCAGGAGCTGAAACATAAAAACCCGGGAAGCGATGCCAGCAGTAACCCAAAGAGGAGCTTGGTCCTGGGGACAGGCTAAGGAGCGGCCTGAGAGCCCAGGAAAAAAGAGATGAAATGGTCCCTATTTTCATTTTATTCTGGGTTTCCCATCCCGCAAGGAGCAAGCTGTGGTTGGGCTGGATCCATAAACCCTCGGGTGATGGCTGCAGGCAGCTGCCTGGGGAATATCACTTTAAATTAACGCACCCAGCCCTCCTTATCAAACGCCCCATCGGGAGCAGCACTGGCTGAGCCTCGCCGAGAGGCCCCAGATTTCTCCGCCGCGCTGCTCCCAGGGCTGCCGTGCCATCGCAGTCCACCACTGCGTTTGCAGACGGTGATGCACCGGGGCCGCAGCCAACAGGAGGGACCCCCCCGCAGGGACAGGGGACCCCCAAGCCCCGGCGTAGGGACAAGCATCAGGGTTTTGGGGAACAAAGCCCTAATTTACACCTTGCCCTTATCCCCATGTGCCGTCTATCATTTGCACGGGATAAATTCATGCCCATCTCCTGCTCAGGCCCTGCCACCACCCCCGGGCATCCCGGCACGGCACATGGCTCCCCTTCATCAGCGGGACAGTCCTGCATGCCACCGGCTCTGCTTTCCCCATCTCCATCACTCTGCCAGCGCAGGGAGCGCGGTGTTTGTTTCTCCTGGCACTCAGCACTAATGCACCAGCAAACCCCAGCCCTTGCCATGCAAATCCTGCAGCTTTACGGATACACAAACGAGCCTTTCCTTCAAAAAAAAAAAAAAAAAAAGGGCTCCTTTATATGGCTGAAAGAGCACAACTGTGATAATGTAGCGAGCGCTGGCCTTGGGTATTTTATCTTGGCAAGGAGCCTTTGCAAATTTAAACAGCAGCAAACAGGCTTTGCAGTTGTGGCTGGAAGCGGCATAAGTGGCGCATTGTTTTGCAAGCAAAACCCTTGCGTGCCAAAGGGCCGCGTGTAAGCTTTGGCCGGCACGCGGGGGGCGAGCACATAGGGTCTGGCCGAATCAGCCCGGGATTCATTTCACTTAGTGGGGTGTGAAATTGTGGAGGAATTTTGAGCCCGGCAGCTCGATTCAGAGCGGGGGACCCCAGGGAACCCCCCTGGGCTCTCCCCGCTGCGTTGCCTTCCCCTCCCTGCAAGGGCTCGCAGCATCTTTGCAGGAGCGGCGGGGATGCAGCTGTGCCTCTGCTATCTCTGTGTATACACGATAATATTATTAATGCATATGTGCTGTAGCAGCATCGCGGAGCGCTGGGTGCTCACCCTGGCTGCTGTGCGCATGCAAAGCATCAAGTGTGAACTGAGAGATGACCCGTGCATGCTGCAGAGCCCCCAAATAGATGCAGGTTGCTCCCCATTTCTTGCAGAAATTCTCATTTTCTGCTCAGATCGCTGCTGGGCAGGGATGGCGAGGCTATGCAGCGCGGGGTGGCCGCCGAATGGGCCTGGGGAGCTGCAAGAATTACGCCCAGGAGAAGACTAATAAGCTGAATTTCACGCTTCTTTGCAGCCAGGTCGCCCCTTCCCCAGCTCGCAGCAGTATCATGCCTTTGCCCCCTGCGGCAGACAGTGAAGAGGGAGTGAGGGAGGAGAAAGAAACCCTTTCTGTTTCCAATAGACTTTTAAAAAGAGACTCTTTACAACAGGGGTTTACTCTTCTTTTTAATACAACCTGTGTCTGGGGCTAAAATCCTGGTGGTACCTTTTAAAAGGCCGCGCTTGACTTGTGCTTCATGTCTAATGCCCTGAGGTCCTGTATTGTAAAATCAGCTGGTAAATTTGGGACTCGGTTTTTATGCTTTTGGCTACGTAACAGTGTCTAAAATTGCGAGGGCAATTTGCGGGTGGTGTTAAAGTTAAGGCAGAGGCAGCAGAAGCTCAAGTCCTTTCTCCGGGGGTTTCAGAGCAATGGTTTGGTGGAGGGGCAGCGAGGTCGAAGGGATGCGCTGGAGGCGGGGAATCGGGGTGGAGCAAAAGCCTTTTGCCGCACAGCCCGACCACATCATCCCTCTGGCCGCGGGACCTGGGAGATGGGGACATGGGGACACAGGGAAACGGGGACACGGCGACAGAGGCGTCCTTCCCAGGACACCTCTCCCAGCCTGGCCTGACAGCCCTTCCCGCTAATCCGTAGGTGGAGCTCTTCTGTCATCTTTTTCTGCTTATGTTGCTAAGTAGTACCCAGAAATAGCTTCCCCGGGAGGAAAAAAGTGCCTCCCTCAGCAGCTTTTGCCAAAGGTGCAATGCTCCGAGCATCCTTTGAAGAGCCAAAGCTGGAGGGCTTCGCCCCAGGGCTGCTCGAGGCGGGTGCGCTGCCCCTTCCTCTGTCCCCCTCCCTACCGCAGCGCCGTGAAAAGGGGCCAAAATATCTCCCCTCCCTCCGCTGGCCCCCTCGCCGGCTGACGGCCGCTCGTTCTCTCTTTTCTCCTCTCCAGGTCTGAAACGATGCGGCAGAGCCCCACCGGCGCTTGGGACCCCGCGCCGCCCCGGCCCCGGGGAGCCGCTGCTCCTCTCACCGCCCCGGTGCCCATCGGCGGAGGACCATGCCCGTGACGGAGGGACGGCAGCTCGCAGTGGGACGGGAAAACGGGGCTTTCTAGCCTTTCCCCGCCCCTCGGTATCATGACTGGAGAGACCCAGCATGTTTACACCATCGGCGATACTGAGGCCGGCCCCAAAGACCCCGACAAGGACTTTGGCTTTGAAGGCTGCGGGGAGAAGGATGGGAGGGCGCTCGGCGGGGAGGGCACGTCCCCCTTCCCTGGCCCCAAGGACAAGGAGCCCCACAGCCAGCGGGAAGCCGTGATCCGGCCGCAGCAAGCGGGAAAGATCGACTTCAAATCCCTCCACCGCAAACCCAAGTTTGGGAACGACGGCGCCTGGGGAGAGGTCAAGGGCAGCCCCCAGTCCCCCCCGGGGAAAGGTCGAGCCCGTGAGCGCAGCCGGCGCTCGGGGAAGGGCGAGCGGGGCCACCATCAGCTTTACCGGCTCAGCATCGCCGGCACCCGGCCGAACCCCACCATCGGCATCGCCTACCCCCAGCAGAAGGTGACCCCCCCGAAGAAGCCGGAGGCGAATCGTGGCCCAGTGGCCGGCAGCTACCGCTTCCACGTGCCCAGCATCCCCCAGCGCGAGGCCGAGCTCCGGCAAGAAGACCTCAGCTTCGGCCGCTGCTTTCCTGATGCCGCCACCGGCCGTACCTCCGCCAACTATACCTCACAGCCCGCTCCCCGCCACGGCCCCAAAGGGCAGCCCCCCGCCACCGGCATCCCCCTCAAGAGCCCCGTCACCAATGGGCAGCTACATTATTTAGAGTTTCAGGCAAACGGGGCTGACTCCTGGCCTTCCCCGGAGAAGAGCTTTGCCGGTGCTAGCTACGGGGTCTCGGTGCAGAAGCCCAGCTCTTTCCCCGAGGGCGGCAAAGCCGGAGCCCACGGTCTGGGGGCTTTGCCATGCCAGTACCCCTTCCAACTGCTGCACGACTCGGGGAAGGAGCCGTACCGCAGCGATGCGGGGAGCCAGGAGTACCTGGACGTGGGGCTCGCCGCCGGCCAGCTGGCTCACGGCACCTTCGCCTTCCACTCATCCTCCAGAGAGTGGCAAGAGGAGGCGCTGAGTGGCGGCTCCTACGAGACCATGTCCCCCGAGGGCAGGCTGTACGGCTTGCCCGCCCCGCCACCGCCACCGCTGCCACCGTTCCTGCACCCGCCGCCGCCTCCGCCGCCGGCCCCGCACCACGGCCCGCTGCCATGCTGCAAGGGCAGGAGCGAGCATCCCGCCGACCCCAATGGTGCTCTCTCGTCGTCTGGTGCTATCGACCAAAACCCAAGCACTTTCCAAGAAAACCAAGCTGTTTTTCCGTCTAGTTTACACTCGCCTAGTATGCCAAAGCCAGTCGGTAAGAGGCAAGCCTCAGCGAAAGACAGTGTCGCCAGCCCGCGGCTGCTGGTCCAGAGCAGCCCTCTGAGAAGGAACATGCCACCAAACTCTCTCCCCCAAGTGCACTTTCAGAGCAAAGCCTATTACAGTTCCCCCGCGGGCAGCGCCAGTGCAGGATCCGTGCCTTTCGAGACAAGCATTCCCACTACGGCACCCACCCACCCCAGGCTTGTGCAAGCTTGGGAAGGTGCCACTAAGGCGTTTTCTCCCATGGATCAGAATTCAGCACCTTATTCAAACCCTGTTGGAAACCAGTTCTCATTCGAGTGCCAGTCTGGCCCCGAGCAGAGGCAGCACAGGCAGAAAAATGCCAGGATGCCTTGGCAGCAAATACACCTCACTTCTGCAATGCCCGGTCAAAACAGGCTAGAGCTGTCGAGACAGATCACCAGCCAGAAGCTCCCCTTCCCTCTGGGCACGTCGGAGTGGCAGGGGAGCGGGAAAGCCCAGAAAGGGTCCCCCGTAAGTAACTCTCCGGGGTACCACGGTAAAAAGCTCTTGTCGGGAGAGAGCCTCGGGGTCCAGAGGGGGGACCCCAACTCGACGGGTGCTTTCTCTTTCGAGAGTGGGAAGGAGCCGGGGTCTCCCGCCTGCGATTCGAGAAGCAAAGCCTTCTTCTACAGCATCGGTCAAGCAGGTCCTCCTCCCTCCAGGAGCTCGTCGGGCTCAACGCTGGTCCTGCCGCCGTCAGCCTTGGTGGCTGCCTCGCCTTGTGAGTCCCCGCTGCCGTCCCCTGTCCCCAACCCCACCTGTGGCAGCACCTGCTCGTCGCTCTCCCCCACGTCCAGCAGCCCGCTCAACCCCAGCTTTGAAGACAGCCAGATGTCCGGAGCGCTGACACCCTCTCCCTTCTTCCAGCACCCCTGCCATCCCAAGGACGGCAACAAACCCTTCCACCCCTCCGATGTCCTGAGCTCCAGCTCGCTTCATTACCACCCCCCGGACTCCATGAAGACCTTCCACTTCCCTCCCGATGCCCTGAAAGACGACAACCTCCTGAAATGCGCCCCGGCAAGCCCGTTCCACAAACCCGGCGTGGAGGTGGCCAAAGGATGCTCAGATGGGCTGGATGGGGAGCAGCCTCCGCCGCCGTACTCCTCCCATCACTTGCTGGCCAGCTCACTCAGCAGCGCCAGCCTGGATCAGCTGGACGTGCTCCTGACCTGCAAGCAGTGCGACCAGAACTACAGCAACCTCTCCTCCTTCCTGCAGCACCGCCAGTTCTGCGCCTCCCATCCTGCTCCCCAGGGAGAGGGCAAGGATGCTCCCCGGGTAGCCGAGGGGCGGAAAGCGCTCCCCCCGGAGCCCCACAAGGCCCCCAGCCTGGGGCTCTCTCCGGACCCCCAGGCGCATTTGTTGGCGTTAAACAAGAGCGATGACTTCTTGCTGGATGGGGAAAGCAAAAGCGAGGGCAAGGAAGATGCTCTGAAGGGTGGCCTCTTCAACGGCCTTGCCGCCAGCTCCCTGCCACTCACCGCCTCGGACCTGGACATTGACGATGCCAAGCTGGACAGCCTGATCACCGAAGCCCTCAACGGCCTGGGGTACCAGTCAGATAACCCAGAGATCGACAGCAGCTTCATAGACGTGTTTGCCGATGAGGAGCTGACGGGCATGAAGGCAGCCAGTGGTGGGATGTCCCACAAGGCGAAGGAAGCCCTGGCCTCAGAGAGCAAATCAAAGCAGGCAGGAGTGGAGGAGAAGGCAGCGGGCCAGCCCAAGGCTGGCTATTTTTACGAGGACGGCCACCCAGGTGGGGAGCAGGTGAAGAGAGGGGCGGGAAAGCAGCACCTTCACAAGGGGAGGGCGGCACGGAGGTTGGCAGCCCAGGAGCCAGATCCCGGGGCAGCGGGAGCAGAGAGGACGGCCAGGCTGCGGGCAGGCAGGAATAGCAGCGTCCCACCAGCCACCACCTCCTCCAAGTCCACCTCCAGCCAAAAGCATCCCAGGAAGCTCAGCCAGGAGCCTCCGACGAAGAGCGAGGTGGGGCCGGGTGTTGCCACCAAGAGCTCCAAGCCACCCCGGTTCTCCATGAAGGACATGAAGAAGCGGAAGCCCCGAAGCGGGACGTGGAGCAAGGAGCTCATTCACAAGATCGTGCAGCAGAAGAACAAGCTCCACAAACTGCAGGTGAAGAGCAGCAAGCAGGTGCAGTTCCCCCAGGTCACCGAGAGGCTGCTGCCAGCCGCCAAGGAGGGCAGGTTTCGGGAGTATGACTACGTCTCCGACTCGGATGATGATGGGGCAGAGTGCAGCAAGCTCCGGGGGAGGAAGAAGCATGGCACGGGATTCATCGGGAGGACCAAGTACAGCTTTAGCAAGAAACGCCTGGGAAGAAGCGAGAGAGGCAAAGAGAAAGACCCAGCCTGGAGCTATAACCAGAAAAGGGATGGTCAGAAAAGGGAGGCACAGGAGCGCAGGGGGGTCCCGAGCCAGGAGGATGCCGAGAAAGAGGATTGTGCGGCCAGAGTCCGAAGACGGAGCAGCCAGTCATCTACTGGCAGCAACCACAGCGGTAGCGTGCCCGGCGAGATGGGCCCCAACCCACCCCGTGCTGATGGGGCCAGCTCAGGCAGCGAGAAGGGAGGCACGCAGAGGAGGAGGCGCTCAGGCAGCCCAGCACGCACGCCAAGGACTCCTCTCAGCCTTCCCGCGGACAGGAGCCCGAAGAAGAGCCAGAAGAGCAAAGAGGACTTTTCCAGGGTGAGCAGGCGGTTTGGCTCAGCCAAACCTTTGCTAGCAGGCTCCAGGACACGTCTGAGTACTGAACCAGATGTTGCTGCGATGGACTGTGCAAAGGAGGAGCCGTTACCGCAGCCCCAGGAAAGGCAGCTGCCCAGCACGGCCACCTCGGGCAGGAGCCCTGTCGGGCTCTCGGGTAAGGAGGGGGCAGAAGAGCCCAAAGGAGCAGCAAAGCACACGGGTGAGGCAGGAGAACCCACCCTGGAGGCTCAGGACTCACCCGAGCTGACCATGGTCAACCAGAGGCATCAGTTTGCCCCTTTCACGAGTGATGGGCTGAAGTACCACGCAGAAGAAGTAATTGCTCCATCCCACGGCAGTAACGAAGCTAGTCCTGGCAATGTGAGTGCTGCCTACTCGGAAGCGGGCATCAAATACTTGAAGGCACACGGGCTCTGTGACGGTCGGAAGGACTATCCCGCGCCGGTTGCCCCGTATGGGGGAGATGCAGTGGGGATGATGCTCACTGCCAAGGCGCCCGATCCATACATCAGCAGCAACAACACGTTTTTTGATCCCAAAGGCCTTCCCGGTCCCTACGATGACAACCTCTTCTCAAAGCCCCCAGCCTTGGGCTCCTCGCATATGGATGACATGTACTTATGCCGGGACGACATCAACGCCAGCTCCTTCGAGCAGAAGCACGCCAGCATTTCCCCCTACGCCGCAGAAACACCACAGGGCAAGGTCTCCTCCCCTCTCAGCTTCGATTCCTCTTCAATATTTGGAGAGCTTCCCGTCACCGAGTTTGATCCGCCGCTGTACGAGAGCGTTTCTACGAGCAAGGACAGTTATGTGACAACATTTGCCTGCCCCGGCAATCCCCCCAGCAAGCCGCTGCCATTTGAGCAACCGTACCCGCCATTCATGCCAGAGAAAGACTGGTCCCTCATGGAGGAGGTGGCTCCGATGCTGCCAGAAGACATGACTCAGTTCCACAGCCTTTCAGTGGAGAAGCCACTAGCCAAGAAATTCCCCGAGGAAGGACCTGTCCCCACCAGCCAACTCTCCCTGCCGCTGCCGGACAGGATAACGGATTATAACGTGACTTTTATGAACAACATATCAGACGATGAGCTGGAGATTAAGCGATTAGTCACAGAGCTGGAAAGTCAACTGCAAACCAGCAAGCTGGATAGCGAGGCATCCGTCGCCCTTCAGAAACCTGAGCAACACGTCGCTGCCCATCTGCGAGGACAGGCGGCTGAGCAGTTCCCACCGCTGCCAGTCGAGCAGGAGGCGGGCCAGGAGAAAGGACTGTTTTTGGCAGACGAGCTGGGCAGTTCAAGCCTCTGTGTTGGGGAGAGGCTGGAGGGCGAGAAGCCGGCCATCGTGAGCACCCGTGGGGACTACGAGAGACCCAGGGAGCCCTGGCCCTGCCCGGTGGAGCTGGGCTCGCTGGAGGCAGGGATGTGCACACCAGCCCCGCTCGCCGTGGACCATTTCTGCTCCAAAGACAGTGGCGAGCAGCTCCGGGAAGCTGCGGCTGCCGAGGAAAGTGACCCTGGAAAGATGGAAAAGGGGTCTTCCTCCAAAAGTCTACCTGGCTTACGCACGCCAGACCAAACAGAGGCTCCCGTCTACACAGACCCCATGACAAAAAGCCCTCCTGTTGTCACCGACTCCGTGTTCCCCAAGGCCCTGGCGGCAGCTGAAGCGACCAAAGATCCCCTGCCATCCCTACCATGCCAGCGTGGTGCCGAGAGCTCCTCTCTGCCAGGGAAAGCAGATGAAAGCTTCGCTGATGCTGCAGAGCTGGAGAAGTTTGATGCACATCTTCCAAACCGTAAACCTGAATTTGGCTTTCAGCAAGGTCCCACCCCAGCCTTGGATCTCGCCTTTTCGCCCCACATCAAAGAGGTCCCAGACGCAGAAGAAAGACCCTTAAGCAAGCCCGAGTCACCCAAAGTGGCAAAAAGCGCCGTGGACTTCAAAGGGGATGGTGGTGGGGCTGCGTTGGTGGAAGAAACGGAGGAGAGGAAGAGCCCCACCCCCTATCCAGCCCCCGGACCAGGCGACAAAGCCAGCAAGCAAAAAGTGCTGCTGTTCGATATGCTGAGTCTGCCCAAGGAGAGCGACTGCGGCTCCCAGAAGATGTTGGCATGCCAGGAGACGGTTGCCAACCCTCTGCAGCAGCTCCAGCTCTTCGTTGCCCGAACGGTGAAGAGCAACGAAGAGGAGCTGTTGATGCCGTGCTTCCCCATGCTGCTTGCTCCTAGCCACCCCTCTGCTACCGCCCGCGTCCAGCCGGAGCAGAAAGAGGAGAGTGGTGGTGCCTCGGAAGGGGAAAATCAGACATATTGCCCTGCCCAAGGGGAGGGGACCGTCCCCATTGGAGGCAACGCTGAAAATATTGCTGCCCCAGCAAAAGAGGCTGTGCTTTTCTCCGGCGCATGCGAGCAGCTGGAGTCATTCAGTGCAATGGGCTCTTACCGTGCAAAACAATCCACGATTGCGAAGCCAGAGCTGCAAAATAATAAAACGGAGCTGCAGCACTTAGCAAATGAACATGCGGAGCCAAATGACATTAATATCTGTGCAGATGGTGTTTCCCGAGAGTGTAAAGACCTCTCGCCACTCAAAAACACAGCGGTGACCCCACTGCCAGGGCAAGGAAAGAAAGCTGATCAGCTCATGGAAGAGCAGGAGCAAGATAAAAACAAAGCGACCTTGGCATTTAAAAAACACGAGCAATCCCATTTAAGCTGTAGTTTGCTTGAGAAAGAAACGCTGGGCAGTGCAGCAGCAGAGAGGCTGGAGAGGAATCAGGTGGGGCAGGGGGTACAGCCCCCGCGCAGTGCTCCCGCGAGTCCCACCAGCCCCCCCGGTCCCTCTGAGGAGGATCTCCACCAGGATCACCCCTTGGTGCCGGAGACAAAAGCCGGCGCAGCCAGTGCAAAGGTTCTCAGAGAAGGAAATGGCAAGAAGAAGTCTCTCAATGGCTGTCACTACACGGGCGAATCTCCAGCCAGCCTGCCCTTGCCGACCAATTTTTCGCACCCCAAATGCTTGCAAAGCGGTGGGGCCGAGGGAGGAGAGGTCCCCAGCTTCGGCACTCATCTCTCAGATGAGAAGAAATACAGCACGTCCCTGCTTAACACATCGAGTTCTTTTGTCATGAAGAGGTGTCCTCCCGAGGCCAACAGCCATTGTGTCCATCACCCCACCGTGGGCCCGGTAGAGCAAGGGACATGGAAAAGGGCACCCACCTTTCCTCCCTCGCTGCACCACTGCGGGGCCGTGCCCATGGAGGCGGTCGAGAACGGTCACCGTCACCTCCCCGACAGTGTTTTGGGTAACTACGGACCACCTGAAAGAGAAGAGACGGCGAGACCCTGCGCTCTGCTGCACGCTGATGGTCTGGTGGGCTCTGCTTTGGAGATGGATGGTCCCCAGAAACCGCATAGGAAGGACTGCTCTCTTCCCTGCTCGCCGCCTTTCAACCAAGAGGGTGTTGGGAAAGAGGTACCTGAAAGTGCCGGTGCTGTGCTGCCAAGCTCTCATTTTCAAAAAAACCAAGCACGCACCGTCACAGATATGGTCGTTAACTCCATTCCTCCAGAAACCCAAGATTACCCAACCCAGCCCACAATGGATCTTCTGCCTATCAGAGAAAGAGAGGTAAACCCGAATCAAGAGAACAAGCTTGAAAGTTGCTCTGATGATGGAAATAAGCATCAAAGTGAACCAGAGGCTTTGTCCAATGGTTTTGTTGTTCAGCAGGTGCCAGCTACTGTCAGTAGAGGTCTTACAAGGATTGGAGATCTTGGTCCTGCTGAATTAAATGGCCACGAGTTTTCAGAGGCAGCAGAGGTGAGACTTGGTCTTTCCAAAACCACAGAGAGTGGAGGAAAGAGTTTAAAAGGGGAGAAACCCAAAAGCCGTGGGGCTGGAGAAGCTGGGAGTTGTGTGTTAAACAGTATGGGCCAAGGAGAGGGCAACGCGCCCAACAGTACTCCAAACCCTTCCCAAAATGAACTTCACAAAGAAAAGAAGCCAAATGGGTTCCCGGTGACCTGCGACATTTGTTCAGCCACTTTCCGGTCCAAGCCTGGCTTGACCAGGCACAAAGCTGTCAAGCACCAGGTGAAGAACGGTGGCGTACCACAGCCCAGCAAGACTCCCAGGTCCACTTTGATTCCTGCAGACAAGACATCGAAAGCAACCCAAAAGGTGCCCAGGAGGAGCCTGAAGGCTTCGGTCAAAGACAAAACCTGCAGCTCACAGATGCCGACCACCAACATTGAACACGTCCCCAAGAAAATATGCCCAGACCTGGAGAAAGAGCCCAGCACGCAGATGCAAGAAGTGGTCAGCAGAGTGCTCAGCGACCTCAGCGTGATCTCCTTTGAGATGTCCCAGGAGCTGCACCGCACACGTGTTCTGCAGAGGGAGATGAAGGCAAAGGGACCGCGCTTGGAGACGAGGGGAGCAGGCGAGGCAGCAGCTGGGAAGCTGTACCAGGGACGGCAAGCCAGGAAGGGAGAAAAGGGCAGAAGGAGCCAAAGCAAAGATCCTGGAGAGGTGAACAGCAATTCTGAGAAGAAGCTCAACAGGAAAGTGAGACGAAGGAAAGCAAAGGTATTTCCCAGCAGAAATGAGCCCGATGGTCCATGTGAGCTGGAGAAGAACGCAGGTCTTCCCCCTGCTGTCCTCAGCTCCAGTCTGCCCAGGATCATGGAGGGCTTGCATGAGCCGGGTGGTTGCATCTCCACAGAGGAGCAAAATAGGTCCAACTCAACCCAGCACTCTCAAAAAGCTAAACAGTCCCCTTGTGCAGCTGAGTTTGCAGAGGACCTGGGCGACGGGATGGTGTCTTCAAAGGAGATGGACAGCAAGGAGTCAGTAACGGGCACAGTTGCCTGTCCCGGGGAGGTGGAAGATCCAAATGGAGTGGAAGACACGCAGGCTTGCAAAAAATGGGTTAGCAGGTTTGTGAAGCAAGTGGAGAAGGGATTGGGCAAGTTAGGCGAAGAGCAGCATTGTGGTGCCGATGGCGTGGAGGAGATCGATGCTGAGGCAGGAGACGGTCCTGCAGCAGGCAGCGGTGCTGGGAACCGGAGCGGTGCCCCGCAGGGTCCCATGGCTCCTGCTGAAGAGGGGCTGCCGCTGGAGACGTGTGATTCAGAAACAACCCAAAAGGCTCCCGGGCAAGGCGCTCTGCAGACCACGCCGGGGACAAGCCCTCCTCCTGCAGACCCAAAGCAATGGGCGAAGGCAGACGTGCCACTGGGCAGAGAGCACTGCGTGGAGAGCGCGGCTGTCTCAGACCTCCAGAGCTTGTTTGATGATGACTCCACGTTCTCCCAGCTGTTCCCCCGGGACGACCAGTTCATCCGGAGAAAGTGCACACGGGTGTATGGGAAGCGCAGCAAGAAACCCAAGCCCGTCACGGAGGTAAACCTCCGGCCAGCGGGTGCCATCGACCTCTTCACGATCCGATTAGCTTCTGACCTCAGCAAAACCAGCTCTTTCTGTGTCACCAGGGAGGACCCTTGCGAATATGAAACCATCTCTGTCGACGACGCCTTAATGCTAAACATGTGTCACGGCAGCAAGGCGAAGAGCGGAGATGCTGCTCCCAGCGGATCTAAAAGCATTGCGCCGAGGTCAGACTGCGAGAAGACCGACCAAGGGAAGGAGGACATTGACCTGGAAGACAACATGCTAACCTTCTTGTGCCAAAACAGCCAAGTGGACAACGTCCCCAGCTTGAACATCTGGGGGAGTCTGGAGAAGGAGGGAGAAAGCCTCTCTGCCGAGGACATGTTTGAGCCTCTGATGGAACTTGAGGATGAGCACTCGCTCAGAGAAGTGAGCTCCGAGCCCCCTGACCTGGCAGAGGAGCCCTACGATGGCAAGGCTAACGAAGATTCAGACTCTCCCGAATTTCATACCATCG
Organism: Aptenodytes patagonicus; assembly: GCF_965638725.1. Lineage (NCBI taxonomy): Eukaryota > Metazoa > Chordata > Aves > Sphenisciformes > Spheniscidae > Aptenodytes > Aptenodytes patagonicus. Next base: position 2,106,312 of record NC_134959.1, on the reverse strand, counting down.
ACATCGAGATGCTGAACGCAAAGCTGAAAATGAGAGACATGTGCTTCTTCGGCCCTTGCGAAGATCTTCCTGGCCACGGGGAGGACAACGCTGTGAGTTTCAGTCCGAAGCCGGGCCAGCACAGCAAGCACAGAAGTAAGCTAGAAGATGGGAAGGTGGGGAAAAACCGCAGTGAGATAACCATCAAGGCCAAAGACAAGCAGTACAAATGCAAAGTCTGCTTCCAGTGGTTCCTGACGTTAGGGGAGCTGGACTTCCACAAGCTCTCCCATAACCCTTCCCCTCCGCCTACCTGCTACATGTGTGTCCAGCGCAAATTCAGCTCCCGGGAGCAGCTGAGGGACCATCTGAAGGAGAAGCACGCCAAAAACAAAGCCGGTCTGTGGGCTTGTGGAATGTGCCTGAAGGAGATCTCCGACGTCTGGATGTACAACGAGCATCTCCGGGAGCATGCCACCCAGTTCGCTCGCAAGGGGCAAGCGCAGAAATCCGTGATGGGCCTGCCAGCCTGCTTCAGTGAGGACAATGCCGCTGTCACCCACTTCCTCAACACCATCATGTATCGGAAGCCCAGCAGGTCCTCCCGGCACGTCGACCCCAGCAGCAAGCACGCAGTTAGCAGGGAGAGCAAGAGCCCCAAGGAGCTGCCCCTCGAGCAGGAGGCCAAGGCGATGAAAGACCCCTTGGAAAGCCACATCAAGGTGAAGCCACCTGCACCCAGCTCCTCTAAAGCATCCGCCAGTCCGTCTCCAGAGCACGTGGCAAAAAGCGAAGGCACCCCAAAATCTGTCCCCATGCACCCGGACTGCAAGGATCCTTCCAGGGACTGTCATCACTGTGGCAAACAGTTTCCCAAACCCTTCAAGCTCCAGCGGCACTTAGTCGTGCACAGTTTACAGAAGATTTATTTGTGCCACAAGTGTCCAATGTTCTACCAGGAGACCAAAGAGCTTCGAAACCACCTCAGCCAGGAACATGGGATAGTGGAGGAGCAGGAGATCAAGCACACCACCCTGTACGCCTGTGAGCTCTGCGCAGACGTCATGCACGTTATCAAGAAGTCCTTCATCTGCAGCATGTGCAACTACACCTTCTCCAAGAAAGAGCAGTACGACCGGCACATGGAGAAGCACCTGGTGGGAAGCAACAAGACTTTCAAATTCAGAGGGGTCATGAGGCCTGGCGTTGCCTCCAGAGAGGGCAGGGAGAAGGTGAAAGAGGACAGTTCTCTCCGGGAGGGCATGCCGCCGAGCAAGAAGAGGAAGGTTGCTCACCACAGCAGCTCACTCCCGCGCAGCTCGCCGGTCCACCTGGACCACACTAGTGACCTTCAGCTGGTAGAGGCTGCAAGCCCCAGCCTGCAGGCTCCCACTGACTCCTTCCCTACAGCACCCGGTGACCCAGGAGCACCTCTGCCCCAACCCTCCGTGAAAACAGAAGACCTGGTGGGTGACTTCTCCGACCTCCTGGCGGAGATGGAGAAATCCCAGTTTGACACCCTGCCTCCACCACCCTGCCTCTCCCCGTCTTTGCCACAGGCTGCGGCGAGCAGTCCAGAGCTTGGCCATATCGCTGCCCTGTCCATCGAGGAGCTGGAGAAAGGAGCGTTTGATGGGAAATCACTTCCTTTCTTGGACTCGCCCGAGTTTACCATTGAACTTGCTGGCTTGGCTTGTAACCAGGCCACAGACCAAAAGCTCTCTCCTCCACACCTGACCGAGAAACGTGGCTACACCGATGCCCATAAAAGAACAAGCGTAGGCAACAAAGACGAATATATAGCGGGTGTCCTGGAAAATCCCAGTGCAGCCACCGATGCCGTGGATGAGATCCCATTTCTCCAGCTTGCCAAGAAAGCCTCGGAGCTTCCTTCCCCGCAGGCAGAGGCTCCACCAGCCAAGGAGACCCACAGGTGGGGCAACCCCAGTGCCAGCGACGCCTCTTCTTGGGAAGGTGCATCTAAGACCGCATCTCTAGAGGCTGCCCACCACCCCCTGCCCCTGAAGGACAAGACGGCATCGCCCACGCTGAACAGAGCTGCCAGAGATTCAACCCTTCAGAAGAAGACCGCGGGTAGCCAGCCCGGCAGTGAGGCGGCTCCTGATGCGGGCAGCCCCGGCGGCAGCACCGAGGAGGGTCAGCAACCCATCTCGGGGAAGGAGAAAGCCGTGCCCGAGGCTAAGGACAGCAGCGCTAACACCAAGGACCAAGGCGGCAACCCGAGCAAATCCACCAGCCACCAGCCCAGAGGCGAGGCAGCCAGCAACGCCGTGAGACACGGCCACGTGGAGCCAAGCAAAGCCGCCGGCAAGCTTCACCCCAAGAGGCGGAAAGAGCACAAGTCCTTGAGCCACCGGAGCAGCTCCGGCTCCCGGGAGAACATGGAAGGAGATGGGAAAAAGAAAAAAGCCCGGACCCCATGCCCGGGCAGGAGCGAGAGCGCCGGCGAGCTCAAACGCGCTGGCTGGAGCAACGCCGAAGCATCTGCCCTCTCCCCCGGGAGGAGGGAGACGCACTGCAACAAACTGGTACCCAAGCCCAAAACGGGCGCCCAACTGAAGAAGATGGTCCTGGACACTTACAACCAGAAGAAGGGTGAGCTCCGTCACGCCAACGGGGATGTGAAACGCAGGAAGGCCATTCTGGGGAAGAGCCTCCACCAAGTGTTGGCCAAGGGGCCGGCGCCATCCCCGCGTGGCTCCTTGCACAGCCCGCGCGCCGCCCGGGGTGCCAAGCCGGCCGGCTCGGCCAGCTACCGCACCGCCGAGTCCCAGAACAACCTGCTAAGCCAACTCTTTGGGCAAAAATTAACTAGCTTTAAAATTCCTTTAAGAAGAGATACTTCAGAGTAATTTATGGAAGTGACTTATGGTGATCCTCAGCTGCTTTCATGGGGTTTGCAAGGGAAAAATTATCAAAGCATTAAATTCGTTTGTGTAGCATGATTTCTCTGTCTAGCTTAAATGAACTTGCACTGCAGCCTCTGTGAAATAGTTTGCTTTGTGTCTACTAATCTACTTTAATTCACCTGATTTATCATGCAAATGCTAGAACTTTGATGTTGCTGATGATTTTCATGAACTGAAATTGTAATCGCTTTGGGCAGACTGAATCGTCGAGAGCAATTGCTTTATTGCAGAAGTGCTGAGGTTATAAGGATACTTGCAAATCTCAGACCCTTTTGAGACTGTGTCTGTGTTATCTTTGTACAAAGTACTTGAAGAGATGAACTTCATTCCATAGACGTCTTATTCATAAGGTGCAGTACACTGTAGAAAGCAAATTTTTTTTTTGAAGATTTTGCACAAATAATCCCGTACAATTCATTTAATTGGGAGCTGGCCTAAGAGATGATACAATTAACAAAAAAAAAAAAAAAAAAAAATTAAATTAAGAATTGGGTGTCCTATATTTTGACAGCCATCCCTATGAATTTGTTTCTACATCGTCAAGAGAATAACGAACCGGCTCTGGGGCTGCCGGGGCTGTCGGGGCCCTTCAGAGGATGCTGCCACTCTTTGACCACTGTAGACGTTGTAACCGGAGGAGAGCTGCCACCGCGAGCAAACTGCACCTTGACACTTGTGACAAACTCTGATTTTTTAGGGGTTTTTGTGTGTGTGCGTGTGTGTGTGTGTGTGTTTTCTTTTTGTTTGGGGGGGGAGGGGGTTTGCGCAACAACAAAACTGTGCCAATTTACCGCACCGAAACGGTACTGTCCGAGTGCCCTCAACAGTATCACTTCTAAACTATCTTACTGTATTGAGTTAGTGGCTATATAGGTATCCGCTTTTTACTATGCAGTTACTGGTGCTATTCTTCTTTTTTAATGTGAATACAGACTTCCTTGATTGAAAAATAAAAGGGAACCGTTAGGAAGTAGCCATTACCTGTAAAAGAAAACGAAGCAGGAAAAAAAAAAATTTAAAAATCCAACTTTAGGGGAAAAAATCCTGTATGCTGGTACTCCGTAGTGTCGAAAAGGTTACGTCATGTTAAACGAGCACGTTATACAACCGAACTTTTGAATCCGGAAAGAAATCTCAGGTGCAAACGAGGACATGAAAGATAATTAAAAATACTATTGAAATACTCCCAAGTCAAGGAGGTGAAGTAATGCACTGATGTGATATGAACAGTCAGAGTACTTTGCGTCTGTCCTGCAATTATTTTTTGTTTTGTTTTAGATTTAAAAGGAAAAAAAAGATGCTTTATTCTGTTAATATGTATCTTTACAATTCTTTGTATTGTATAAAAATATTGTAGGTAATTTACCTTGGGTGCAATGTGTTCTGTCAAAAGTTTTTATTTTGATATTTTGTCAGAGAAGCAGAGAGAGAGCAGGAAACGCCGTTTTATGATGTTGTATGTGTGCTTTTAAAGTGCCTCTTTAATATTGTTAAATAAAGTATGAGATGAAAATATGGGGTGGTACTGTAAAATCATACATGATTAATCTTTTCAAATATATTCCAATATTTTCACAGAAATCTCCTGTCTGCGTGATGTTTGTGGGATGTTCCTCCCTGGCTGTGTCCCGTACCCCGCAGTCCACTCCTCCCGCGCACGTCTCTAACCAAACGATGATATTTCTAATTGACAGTTGGATGCTCTGTACGTCTTCGTGGTGTCCTCTGCAAAGTGGCCACAGGAGGACGTTGGTGCCGCTGCCAGCACCTTTGCAATCATTTGGTTTTGGAGCTTCTCAGTGGTGAAGATGCTTGTGCATCTCCTCTTCCCCACTGCATCTTGCCCGAGTCCTGCTCACGACACGGGTGTCTTGTCCTGGGGGGGAAAAGCCCAACATGATGGTGATGGTGATGGCCCTGCTTGGTCATCACCAATTGGTGATGGTGATGGCGATGGCCGTGGCCCAGTTTGGTCATCACCAACTGATGATGGTGGTGGCCCAGTTTGGTCGTCACCAATTGGTGATGGTGATGGCGGTGGCCCAGTTTGGTCATCACCAATTGGTGATGGTGATGGCGGTGGCCCAGTTTGGTCATCACCAGCTGGTGATGGTGATGGTGAAGGCCCAGTTTGGTCGTCACCAATTGGTGATGGTGATGGCCTAGTTTGATCATCACCAATTGGTGATGGTGATGGTGGTGGTGATGGTCCAGTTTGGTCATCACCAATTGGTGATGGTGATGGTAGTGGCCCAGTTTGGTGGTCACCAATTGGTGATGGTGGTGGCCTAGTTTGGTCATCACCAACTGGTGATGGTGATGGTGGTGGTGATGGTCCAGTTTGGTCATCACCAATTGGTGATGGTGATGGCGGTGGCCCAGTTTGGTCGTCACCAACTGGTGATGGTGATGGTAGTGGCCCAGTTTGGTGGTCACCAATTGGTGATGGTGGTGGCCCAGTTTGGTGGTCACCAATTGGTGATGGTGATGGTGATGGCCCAGTCTGGTCATCACCAATTTGTCCTCAAGCTGACCTCTGCCGGCACGGCGCTGAGGTCTGAAGGTAGGAGGCTGACACAAAGCCAAGCATATTATATTCTTTAATTACTGTTGCAATCATAACATTTAAACGCTGTCAATGAGAGATAGCTCCTAACTGCAGGCTAGAATCCTTGCCACTTGGGGCTTGTAACTAAAACTGCAGGATTAATTTGATTAATTGATAGAATTATTTTCCAAACTACTCTTTTGTTTATGGAGGCTTAAAATGCTTGCTGTCTGCACCCTCCTGGTGTGTTGCAGAGTGGAGATAAAGTGGCTGAAAATAATTAGTATGGCTTAATTTAGGGAAAAAAAATAACCTCAGAAGAATTTTGCAGAAAATTTAAGGCAGCACATTTTACTTTGTTTTGGCAGGAAATATTATGGAGCTGGAAATGGGACTTTTATGTTTTCCCTCTACTATATTTCACCAGAGCAGCAAACCTACGGGGCAGAGGAGTATTTCATGCCTGGGTGTTACTGTAGCTCTCCCGCACCCCCAGATTCATAACCTGGGCACCTGGAAATGAAGTTCTGGCAGGGGTTTTGCTGCGGGGGACGGGACCCGGCCCTGGGGCCCTGGGCAGGGTGCGGGGACGCCATCCTAAAGCAGCACCCACCTTATTGCAGCACGGCCCACGAGCGATGCTCGCCTCGGGTACCGCTTCCTCCCGAACGCTGCTGCCCAGGGGGACGCTGGCGTCATCCCCGCAGCTCTTAAAGCTTTTAAGGCTGAAATATTTACTTCTTCCCTTTCCCCTCTAAGTGAGAGTGGGGCTTTTTGTTTTTTCCCCCCCGTCCTCTCCCGCCTGCACTCACCCGCATCCCCCTCCCGCGGTCTCAGCGCCTGCTGGGCAGGCGACCCCCCCACCCCGGCCATCAGCTCCCCTCAGCTCCCTAAAGCCCCTGGGTTTGCCGAGTCCTGCGTTATCCGGCAGCGCTTGTCACTTGGAAGATTGCGGGCCCCCGTCAACGTAATTCCAGCGAGGAAGGCAAAGCCGGGCGGCTTCTCCTGGCTGTGGATTAACTCGCTGCTCGGCGGGTGCCAGCGGCACGGGGGGGCACCCACGGGACCCGGCACGTCTGGGGGTCTCAGGGCTGCACCCCACCGGGATGCACGGCTCATCTGCACCATCCTCGGCCCCGATCCACAGCCTCTGCGGATGGGGACAACCCCGCAGGTGGCCCCGGGGGGGTTGCAGGGTGGCTGGGTTTGAACGGAGGGTGCCTGGCGTTGCACGGAGTCCCTTAGGGGATTTCTTGGCATCTTGCCACCACCCTAAATTTTCCTCCAGCTGCTGTTTGCTCTTCAAGCGCCTCCCAAATCCAGCTGGCCTTTTTTCTCAGCCGCACACCCAAGTTTCTGAGCTGGAGGTGCTTTAAGCCGCTCTGTAAAGCCCGGAGGATAACAGGATCCACCATGGTTGTCATGCTGCTAGCAGGGGCTAAAGGTTTTTTTTTTTTCCCCCTTGCTCTTGAGTCAAATCTGGCCGTTCCCTGCACAGCAGGAATTTAAACCCTGGCTCCCACATCCCCCTGGCTGTATGTGCATGATGGGGACCACACGCACCCACGGGCTCCTGCATCCCTGATGCTGAATTGCCTTCAGGCGGGGAAATCCCGAGCCGGGGCGGCTGCGGGGTGTGGGGACGGGAGCGCTGCGGGAGCCAGGGAGATAACGCAGGAGCGATGCACCCACCCGGGGGCTGCCGTCCTGCCAGCAGCGATGCCCCTCGAGCTGCAGCCCGGCTTCGCTGCCTGACCCCCAGGAACGGGGGGGATCAGTCCTTTTGTGAGTTAGAGCATCGTCCCTATAGCGGGAGATCAAGGGGAGGGGGGGGCGAAATAAGCACTGAGAAATCCCAGCCTTGAATTTGGGGCACGGGGGCCGCTCATCCACACACTCCCACTGGGCTTCAGTAGCATCCAGCATCATTTTGCATCACTTATTTTAACCCAAAAACCTTCCTGCTGCCACCGCAGCTCCCAGGAGCCCCGAATCCCGCAGCAGCACCCCTGCGCAGGACATGCCCAAGCCGTGCCCAAGCCGTGCCCAAGCCGTGCCCAAGCAGCAGAAGGACATGCCCAAATGTGCCCAAGCCGTGCCCAAGCCGTGCCCAAACCGCAGAGGGCCCCGGGGTTGGTGGCAGCTGCCTGGGGCTGAGCCACAGGCAGGTGACAAGTGGCACCCGGGGCCAGGTTCTCCTGCCGGTAGGTGGCAGGGCCCCTCTGCAGCACACCCAGCACCCAGCCCGGCGGGTGCTGGCCTGCCCGCAGGCAGGGGCACCGAGATACCATTCCTCCCTCTTGGGACAAAAGGAGAAAAAAAAAAAAAGCCCTAAAACATGACTTTCTGCAGCTGGAAATAGCTGTTTCTGCAGCCTTGGCAGAGCCGTGCCAGCGGACGGTGCCACCGGCTGGGGCAGCCCGTGGTCCCGTGGGCACCCAGACCCCTTCGGGGTGCTCAGCGCAGCACCCAGCATCACCGCCACCCACCCGTGAAATATGGCCGAGGCAGCGCCTTAGCTTTTCCCATTTACATTCCTCCGCCGACACCTCCTCTCACTGCGTCTCTAATAATATCACCCCAGATTAATTGGCACTAATACGAATGTACACAGCTCCATAAAAAGATGTCACCTCGCTCACAATGGGGGAAACGGCTGCTCGCACATTATCTCTGCTCTGCAGGCGTGTAATTCACTCCTCAGGAAAACACGCTATTTATTCTGTTACCCTATAACAATCTCTCTGCAAACACAACGGGATCGGTGGGGGCGGGAAAAAAAACACGCGGCCATGCCGCTGTCACCGGCACCGTGCCGGTTGTCCCCACGCAGGGGCACCCATGGATCCCCCGCACGGCGGGGTGGGATGCGCGGGTTGATGGGGCAGGGAGATGCGGGGCTCAGGGACGTCCCCACGCTGGGGATCCGGCCCTTGGCCCGGCGTTGTTTGACGCGACTGCAAATTCTCAGGCCTGGGGGGATCTAAGAGGCTTTGAGATGGTGCCAAAAAGCTAATTAAAAGGACGCTGGCAAGGAATGTGCAAGGGGAAGGACTGCAACCTGTTTCCCCCCCGTAGCTGGGCTCCCCTCCCCAGGGCACGGTTGCACGCCGGTGTTGGGCACCCGCCGGCTCGGTCGAGGCTTTTTTGGCTTCTTACGGCAGGGGTGAGATGCAGCCCCCTGAGGGTGTGACAGCAACCGGGGTCTGTCCCCTCGGCCCCTCGAAGGATGCTGTCACTGCTGCTTCTAGCATAAAGAGCCGGGAATAGCCAACATCCCCCTGCTCTGTTCTGGGGAGAGGAAATTTGGGCGCCCTATTTGTATCCGCTCACCCCCAGCCCCCCAGGTCCTTGCAATTATTGGTGCTGCATTTAATTAAATGGTTGGTCTAATTGTCTCGGCGTAAGCAAACGTGCGGAGTAAATAACACGGGTGCCGTGAGCGGTGTCAGCGGGTGATGCCACGGATGTGCCGGAGGAGCCGGCTGGGTCTGCAGCGCTGCACCGGCCCCCAACCCCAAAACGCCCGTGGTCATCCCGGGGGGGGGGGGTGGTGGTATGGAGAACCCCCCCAAAAGCAGCAGGGTGGAGCCTCGGCTCCCCACGACGCGGGCCCTGATGGAATCAGCGCCCATCACGGCTGATGCAAAGCAGAGGCCACTCAAGTCTCCTTGGGCCGGACCCTGCAAAGCCGTCGCGGGCGGGCGCTTGATTTTATCACACACGTGAGTCGCGGCGGGGAAGGGAAAGGCTCTGGAAGCAGAGCTGCCTGCCCTGGGGTGAGATGGTCTCCAGGAAGGCTGCGATTCGGGGCCAAACGAGGTGAAAAACGCCGTCAGGATCATTTTGGGGGGCGGCCGGCCGAGTGGGGGGGAGAGCAAAGCCTTGTCCTCAACAGCATCTCCCTCCCTCGATGGGTTGGTTTTTTTTTCTCCCCTGGAACTCTTCTTAATTCCTAACTTAATTTCTTTTGACATCCTCATTGCCGGCTTGACCTCTTTACTGGAATCATGTGCTGCTTAAAACTCATTATCCCACCAATGGAACAGGAAGTTAATTAAAAACCCTTTAAAAAAAGAAAAGGGGGGGGGGGGGGCGAAAAAGCACACCCCATGTCCAGGGATAGATGGAGAGGGGATACGGCCAAGTCACTGTGCTGTGCCGTGCCGGCTGTGCCGTGCCGGGCTGTGCTGCACCGTGCCGTGTCCCCGCAGCCCACCAGCCCCCTGCTCCCCCACTGATCCAAAAATTGCATCACTAATTGGGGAGCACCGGCCGTCACCGCTGGCAAACCCCCCCTGAGCCAAGATCGGCCACGGCCGAGGGCCGGGTTTGGCAGAAACGGTTATTTTTCACAGAAGAATATTCCCATCACAGACCCAAAATATAAGCGGCTCCTGTTTACCCCCCAGTTAGCCCCAAAATCGCCGCCTGGCTGCATGCTCGTGGTGAGGACTGGCTCACGTGGCCAGGATGATGCCGAGGGGGACCCCAGCGCCCCTACGCTGTCCCCCGTGCACCCTGGGGTGTGTCGTGTGTCCCCCCCCGCCCCGTCCCCGAGCCGGGGTCACGGTGACCCTGGAAGTCACAAGTGGGACTTTTTGGACCGTCCATCTACAAATGAGCGGGATTTTAAGAGGGGTTTGGGATCCCAAAGAGAGGCCCTGGGCACCCCACAGAAAGGTTGGGGGGGGGCCCACAGGAGGGCTTGAGGGTCACACAGGAGGCTTTGAGGACCTCCAAAGGATGGGTTGGGACCCCAATGGGGGGGACTGAGGTCCCAGAAGGGGGGACTGGTAGCCCCGTGGGAGTTTAGGACCTTCCAGAGGGGGGGTGAGAGTGCAAAGGGCGATTGGGACCCCAAAGGGGTGTTTGGGGACCCCAAAGGAGGGGTTGGGGTCCCAAAGGAGGGGCTTAGGAACCCTTAAGGGCGGTTGGGGACCCAAGGGAGGGGTTTGGGGACCCCAAGGGGGGACTGGAGTCCCAAAGGAGTGGGTTGGGGACCCCAAGGGGGTGGTAGGAGCCCAAAGGGGTGGGGGTCAGGGTCCCAAGGCAGGGGGCTTGGGGCCTCACGGGGGGGCGCGGGGACCCGAAAGGGAGGCTGGGGACACGCGGGAGGCTTTGGGAACCGCGGGGGGGGGACGACGGCCACGGAGCCCCCGCATGGATCGGGCCCCCCGGGGGGGCACCGCCCCCTCCCTCGCCCCGGCGGCCCCCCCCCACCGCCGGCGGCCGCCGCGCCCCGCCCCGCCCCGCTCCGCCCCGCCCCGCCCCGCGCCGCGGCGGCAGCGGCAGCCGGCTACGCCATCCGGTGGGCGGGGCCGTCGGGAGGGGCGGCGGCCTATGGGAGGCCGCGGCGGTGCGTGGCGGGGGCAGGCCCCGCCCCCGTGGAACGTTCCGCGGGTTTGATCGGCCGCGGCGCCCCATTGAGAAAATCCCGCGGCGGCGGCGGCGGCTCCGCTCCGCCGCGCACGGCCCGGCCCGGCCCCGGCCCCGGCCCCGGCCCCGGCCCGGCAGCGCGGGCGGGCGGGCGGGCATGCGAGCAGCCGGGGGCCCGCCCGCCGCCACCCACCTGCCGCCCGCCCAGCCGCCAGCCGGGGCGCCGGGCTCGCCCCCCGCCGAGCGATGTCCAGGAGGAAACAGAGCAACCCCCGGCAGATCAAACGTGAGTTCCCACTACCGGTACCGGCACCCCCCGCTGCAGCCAGCTCCCCCCTTCTCTACTGCCCCCCCCCCCCCCCTTATTGTTTTGCACCACCCCCTCGGCGGCAGCGGCCCCCCCCCACCCCCCCGGTACTCCCTCACCCCCGGTACCCACCCGGGACGGCCGCGGTGGGTGCCCACTCCCGCTACCGGGCGCCCGCTTTGAGCTCCGACCCCGCCGCCTCGCCTTCCCGGCCGCCTCCCCCCCGCCAGCGCGGTGGCTCCGGTACCGGCTCCCGATGGGGGCCCCGATAAGGCTTTAAAATATTCCGTTCTGCAAGTCCCGTCCTGATAACATCGCTCTGTCGGGACGGCCTGAAATTGTGATCTTATCTCCCCCGCCTGCCGCCCATCCAGCGCCGTGAGCCGGGGTGAGGGGCTTCCCGACCCCCCCCCCCCCCCCCCCCAACCCCGGGCTCCTCAAACCCCCTCTGGGGCACCCCAGCCCTGCCAGCAGCTCCTCGCTCCGGGTACGGCACCCTCGCCCTGCCAGGGGCTCCCCTTTCCGCACGGGGACCCCCCATTCACCACCGGTGCCACCGGATGCGACGTGCCATCGTCCCCGCTGACCGCCATCGTCCCCCCTGACGGCGCTGGCCTCGACCTTTCACCCTGCCCGGTGGCCCCCCCCCCCCCCCGCCCTGCTCCCACTTTGCACCCCAGCCCGGGCAAGGATGGGGTGATAACACCCCGGGCTGACAACGGGAGAGACCACCGTGGGGGTCCCACGGGACTCCAGCCACCGTCCGCGTCTCCCCGTCTCCGGAGGGTCGTGTTCCCCACGATCCAACCCATCGGCCGGGATCTGGTTTCGGTCCGGTGGGGATGTGCCGGCTGCGCTGAGAAATTCTGCAAAGTGCTGGAAGTTTTTTGGTGACGGGCTTCGCTCGGCTTTTCTCCCTTCCTCTCTGGTGTGTGTGTGTGTGTGTGTTTTTTTTCTTTCCCCCTCAAGTCGATGGAAGCTGGCGATAAGAGGGAGATGGGAGGATAGGGAAGGCTGGCCACCATGTGATAATCTAGCTTTATCTTTCTCTTGAAATAATTGCAAGGCTGAGTTGCACCTACCTGTTTCCCTGCCTGGGGTGATTGCTCTGGTGATAAAGCTCAGCTAGACTTTTACCCGGGTAGAGTTAAAACTAGTCCCAGCTGCCTCCTTTTTTTTTTTTTTTTGTGTGTGTGTGATCATTTTCTCCTTTAGCTTTATCCAACTTCCGCGGCTTTATTTCGGCAAAAAGCCCGGCTGCCCAGCGATCCCTCCCTGGGTAACTCCAGCTCACTAAACCGGGAGCCTTAAGACCGAAGCGAGCGGTAGCGTCGCAGCCGTTGAAATAACAACGCCGATGTGGGCGATAGCTGCGTGCGTGGGGGACATGCCGACGGCAGGACGCCCGTCCGGTCCCAGCACCCACCGGCGTGGACCTTGGTGGGGGGAAAAAATAGGGCTGGATGAGGCCGTGACAGCTTGGCCGGGCAAAGGCGGCTCGTATCTCCTTCCTCTGCTGCTTTTCTGCAGAGATGTGAAGAAATGATAAAGTGGGAGGCTGATCTCAGGCCGCCAGCGATGGCCAAAACTGATTAAAAGCTGAAAGCTTGGAACCCTTCCTGTATGTGTCAACATGAAAACAGTCATTAGAGCCGGTGAACGCGGCGAGAGCGCCTTGCTGCTGCCTCCGACGGCTCTCCCCGCCGAGTGTGCATGAATCAGGGCTCCGGTAACCAGACTCCTCTCATGTACAGACCGGACCTGTTTCCACAAAGTCTATCCTTTTTATCATCTCGGCTGGAGGATTAAAAAAAAAACCTCCTCCAGATTGGTATCTGCTGATTTTATTTTCCTGGGTGACGCTATGTTCTCGCTCTGGCTTCATGTCTTCTGGGGTTTGGGTTTTGTTGTTTTTTTAAAGCTCGATGCAATGCGCAGATAAGCTCGCAGGGGAGATCGCCAGGAGGGCGGGCGATCGCCAAGAGCGATAAGACAAAGATCAGACACCGGACTATATTTAACCGGCTGCTTTAACCTCCTCCTCCTCCTTCTTCTTCTTCGCTTTTTGGGCTGGAGCGATGCAGCGATGGAGGGGGACGGGGGTACCAGCAACGTGGGGTCCCTCCGAGCCCCCCCGGGAGCACCCTCTCTGCCCGGTGGCACGCGGTGGTGAGGCTTTGGAAGCCGATTGCATCTAGATGGTGGCTTCCGATAGCGGAGAAAACACCCGGAGCGTTTATTTATTTAATTTTGCGAGGTACCTGCCCGGAGCTGGGGGGGGGACGGGACACGCAGTTGCTTTTCGCCCCCCACTCCATCCACGGCTGTAAAACCAGCAACCTCCCTGCAGCTGCTGCTGCTCTATAGGTTGGCTTTTTTTTTTTCCCCCTCTTTATTTATTTTATTTTTTTTTTTCCTGTCTTTTGTTCTGCTGGTAGATAGATGTGCGGGGCTGATAGAGAGCAGGAGCTGATCTCCAACCCAGATAGCCTGTTATATTTATTAACTTCAAACATGGGAGCGCGGGCACACAGCTGATGAGCGAGGCTGCTGGCAGCTGCCTGTGCGTGCACTCGCAGCGCCGGGTCTTCCGATGGGGGAAGCTGATAAGCGGGAGATTGATCTCGTCTTGCTGATGTGCCTCTCCTTCTGTTGTTGTTCTAATATATATATATTTTTTTTTCCTTCCGAAATTAACTGGAAGCGAACATTTTTGTAGTAGTTGCAGGGGCCTGTTTGTGGTTTTTTTCTTTTCTTTTTTTTTTTTTTTCCTTTTCCCTTTCTATTCTGCTTTCAGCTACAGTAGATCTGAGCTCCCGATAAGCGCCGAGGCCCGATCTCCATCCTGATAGAGATTGCCCCGGGAGATAAGGACCACTTATCTCTCCCCACCAGACCGGAGCAGGATTCGCTACAACAACAAACACAGCGAAGAGGGGCAAAAGGGCTCCAACAATTTGTTCCATTGCAAATGTGATTAACGCAGGCGCTTTAATTATCTGATGGGGGGGCAGCTGCATATACTTTTTTATTTCTCAAGGTGTTTCCCCCCCCCCCCCCGCCGTGTGCTCTGCGAAACAAGCTGGGTTGAGAAGCCGAGCTCTCCCCAGTGCCTGTTATCAGCTGCAGATGTTGCATTAGTTTGATGAGAGCTTTGACTTTCTTTTTCGATCGTTACCTCCCATTCTGCTCTGCGGAGCAAACGCATGGGCTGGGGGGGGGGGGAGGCGAAAGCACCGTCATATTTTTGTGAGTGGATTTTCTTTAATTGCTGTTAGATGGTGTTAGATAGTGAATGCGATCTGCGCTGTTAAACCCCACCACCTCTTGATGGGGTGGTTTGGGTTGGTTTTATTGTTTTGTTGTGTGGGTGGTTTCCCCCCCCCCCCTCTTTTGCAAGCTCAGCTGCTCCCCGGTCCCGCATGGGCTCTGCGGTGATGCCGGGCAGGGGGTTGTGGTGCCGGATGGGGGGTTGCGGTGCCGGCCGGACTGTGGGAGCCATCCTTCCCAGGAGCTTGGAAAATTGCATTTCTTGTAAAGATGACAGTGGCCAACCCAGCGTCTATTTTTAGCGGCGGCGTGGTGAGCCGGTGGCGTGGGACGCTCCCGGCACGCCTCCTGTCCGCTCCTCTCCCGCTCCCTTTGCTTGCTGAGTCGCTCCTTTCCTTTCGGTCTGTGCAGGTGACTAACTGCCTCCGCTTGCTTCCCCACCACCCCCCCGCTGCTCTGATGCTGCTGCACTTTTCCATCACCGCCAGCCTGTGTGCCTCAGTTTCCCCATCCACGCCTGCTGAGGAGGGATGCTCCGGGCCGGGGTGGGCGGCGAGGTGTCTGGGGAGGCACGTTACCCCGGGGTTGCTCTGCGGGGTGGGGAGGGTTTGCTGCCTGGTCCCCGGGGAGGACCCAGGGGATGAGCTGGGTGCAGGCAGGGCCTCCTGGTTCCGCTCCCGAAACCGGTATTTTCTGTGCCTCACCGGGGGCTGCCTCAGCGTTGCAGCTCCCCGTGCCCCGCTCCTGGCGTCCCGGGGGCGGCAACCCCGTGTCCCACATGTCTGCTACTCCCACGGGCGCTGCCTGCTTGCCCGCCTGCCAACTCCTCCCCTCTTGTGCAAACCCCCCAGAGGCATTTGCCAGCCCTGACTCACTGGCATCCCGAAGTGACGGCTCCTCGGTGCTGGCAGGGCTGCAGGCAGCAAAGCCCCGTGGCACATCTGCCCCCGCAGAGGCTCTGCCCGTCCCAGCTGCTGCCGGCCTCTTGGGATGCGCCGTGGGCGGCATCGGGGGCTCCCGGAGGCAAGGACCCATCATGGTGCCCGCAGGGTGGGATGGGGCAGAGGGGGTGGCCCAGGCTGGGCTGGCGATGCTGCGGTGCTGGTGGGATGCGTCCGACAGAGCCCGCAGCCTGCCGCGGTGAGCTCTCCCAGCCATCGCCAGCCACTTCCCGCCGGTAACTCGGCAGCGTCGCGGGGAAGCCGAGCTCCTGCTCGGTGCGGGGTTAGGACCAGCTGGAAGAAGTTTCGCTCCTCTTCCATGGCCAGTGGTCCCGGTATGAGCATCCCTGCGGGCCCCGCATCTGGGAGAGGGGTCAGCACCGTGCTTGGTGGCTGGTGACCGGGGGGACAGCTTGCCTCTGCCTCTCTCCGGAGCAATATATCCATTTACAGGGCTCTGGGCTGCCCTGTGCCACCGGCCCCATGCTCTGCCGACCATGGGACGTGTCGTGGCTGTCCCACGCAGATGCTTCCTTCAGTGCCGGGGCACCCTGTGAGCCCATTTTTGGACCCTGCTCGGGGTATATCCCCAGGATGGCCCTTCCCGGCCATCCCCATCTCCGTATCGGGCAGGGAGGATGCGTGCAAGATGCTCGGAGGGCAAGTGCCAGAGCCAGGCTGGCCACGGCCATGCGTGGAGCACCCGGCAGCACGGCAAAACCTGTTCTGCCGAGAGGCCCGGTGCACATCCCTGCCGGCTGCCGGCGGCCGCAGGGTGGGAAGGCGGCTCTGGCAGCCGCACCGGCAAGGGAGGCTGCAGCAGCTTTGGCAGGCGGCCGCTTCCAGGGCCCGTGGGCGCTGGGGTTGGGTTGGGTTGTGTCTGCTGCTGCTCTTCTGCCTCCCGTGCCCCCGGGGGACACCCCCGCGCTGCCCCCTCCCTGGGCACCCCGAGCAGGCGCGGAGCCGCGGCGATGCCCGCACCGTGGGGACCGTCCCTGACATCCCACACCGGAGCGGGAAAGCCACCTCTGGCTGGGATTTATGGCTCTGGCTCCGAACTTGCGTGGTTGGGCAAGGTCTTATTTTCCGTTGTGAATCACGAGGCCACCTAACAAGCTGCAGGTTCCCCTTTCGCCAAGTTGCGAGCCGGCCAGCTCAGCAATCAGGGCTTGGGAAGAAAGCAATCCTTTCCCTACGGGTGTTGCAGCAGACTGCACAAGGAGATAGTGCCACGGCGCAGGTGATCCACAGTTCCTGGAGAGGGGCAGCCCCGTCCCTCCCTGGGGACCCAGCGGAGCCACCCAGCGATGGCAGCATCCCAAAGACAACATGGTGTGAAGTCACCGGGGAGCCAAGTCCTCCGGTGTCACCGAGTCCACGTCCACTGTCCGCAGCATCCCTGGAGCACCCCGTGCCCTGTGACGCTCCCTGCCCTGTGACGCTCCCAACCCCGTGCCGGCCATGGGGTTGATGTCACCCGCATCCCTGGGAAAGGAAGGGACAACACTGCCCAAACCGGGAACAGCAGGGCTGACGCAGCCTGGGGACGGAGCCGCTGTGCCCTGCTTGGCATTGGTGCATTTGGGGTCAGATACACCCATTCTGGGGAAGGGAAGAGGATGTTTTCCATGCATGCTCTGCATCCTACTGCAAAAAAAAAAAAAAACCCCATGATTTGCCTTGGAAAATGCTGGCTGGGGCGATGCTGAGGAGACAAAACCAGCCCGGATCTTCCGCGGTGGCGCAGCTGGGCGCTGGGACCCGAGGCTGCCTGGCGAGAGGGATGTGAGCAGCCCCGAGCACTGGTCGGAGCAACTTGTGGGGGGGGAACGGCAGGAGCAGAGAAGCCTTGTGCTTTTAAGATTTCTTTACTTAAGAAGAAAAAGTGGAAAACGCCTCTCTGCCAGCCCCGCATTGCGCTCTGGCTCTGCGAGTCCTACGGCTGCGCTGGGGGCATGGATTTTTTTTTTTCTTCCTGGGAGGAGCAGAAATCAGCTCCCCCCCTTGTTGGAGGAGAGCGGGAATGGAGCAGGAGGCCAATATCTGGTTGGTGTTTTTTTTTTTTTTTCCTGTGACATGTCCCATGACTGTTTTTGTTGCCTGACTCAGGGCTTTTGGATGCTCCAGCTTGGCCAGGCTGCTGTCCCGCTGCTTATTTTATCAGGAAAGTTCAAGTGTTTCGGGGGTAATACAGTTCCCTCTTCCGATGGCTGCCCGGCAAAGGCTCCGCATTGTTCCTGCAGCAACATGTTTTTTTGGAAGGGATGAAATGCCGAAAGGAATGTAACTGCTGACCTTGGGCTGCAGTGGGGTTAAGGAGTGTGTGCCTGTGAGTCACTCCAGATAAGAGCCTTCCACGGCTTTTTTCCTCCAAAATAATTCTTTATCTCCTCTTTCTCACATCAACATATTTTCTTGACATCTCCTATTCGATAGCGCGTGGAGGAAATGTGCTCCTCTAATTTGTTCATCTGATGAAATATAGATGCATTGTTTTCTCTTGTCCTTGGCAAACCGGGGGTCGGTGTCCGGGGCTCTGGGGATGCGTGGCGGGGTCGGTGTCCAGGGATTTGGGGATGCACGGTGGGGTCGGTGTCCAGGGATTTGGGGATGCACGGTGGGGTCAGTGTCCAGGGATTTGGGGATGCTCGGCAGGGTCGCTGTCCGGGGCTCTGGTGATGCGCGGCGGGGTCGCTGTCCGGGGCTTTGGGGATGCTCGGCGGGGTCAGTACCCAGGATGCACAGGAGGATACCCGAGCAGGAGAGCATCGCCCTGTGCATTGCCAGCTCAGGGGACCGCGGGGAGGAAAAAGCTGCTTTTAGCTCCCCCCCGCCTTGCTCCGCCGGGAAGTTTGTCCGCTCGCTCGCTTCTCCATCTCCCAGCTGAGGCCTCTCATGCTACTTCCAGCTCCTATGATAATGCAGAAAGTTGAACTGGCCCCATTACTGCGCTGCGATGGTTGCCTCGATAACGCCCCGATAATGGCAGCGATAGCGGCAGCTCGGTAGCCAATGGCTCTGCCGCTCCTCCCATTAACATTCCCCACCACGGACCGGCTCGGAGCTGCCTATCTGCTCTCCATTTCCACTCCTCCGCTAGATAAGAATGGAAATACTGACTTCATAGCTCACTGATTAAAGTGTCTGGATTTCTTGATAATACACAGATAAATTATGTTTTTCAAAAAGAAGGTAGGGAAGGGAGTGCGAGGGGAGGGAAAAACCTTCAGTCCATTTTTATTATTTTTTTTTTTTTTCTTCCCCCTTCCCTCTTTCTGGCCGTGCCCTGTGGGTTGGGGTTTTTCTGCTCCAAAATGCTTTCCCCAGCCTGTGCCTGGGGTTGGCAGCCTGAGGGCAGAGCCCTGTGCAGTGCCCTCGGGGGCGGGGGGGGGTCGCGGTGGGCAAAGAATTTTTGGGAGCCGCGTGGACGGGGTGTATTGTACGTGCGGTCACGTCACCGTACCGGGCTGGAGATGCTGTCCTTGGATGCCAGGGACCCGCTCGCGTCGTGGGGATGTTTGGCTTTGCCGGCTGCAGCGATGCCACGTGGCTGCGGCACATGGCCGGGATCCCGGTGCTGGCTGCGGTATCTCGGGTGGGTTCCGGCTGTCCCCGGGGACCGGCAGCCAGCTGGCGGGGCCCGGGGATGCCCGGGAAGCGTCTGCCTTTCTATACGCATTTCCAGCCTGAGTCTCACTGGTTCTGCTGCGGGATGCTGCCCGGTCCAGCGGGATGCTGCCCGGTCCAGCGGGATGCTTTGGGACCAGCCTCATCCCGCTGGCCCATCCGGGTTTAAAGATGCTCGAACCATCGTACCCCGTGGCCTCGAACAAGGCCGGCTGATGGGAGCAGGCACCGTTCCCTTGGCATCTGCTTTTCGAAATTATACTTGAGTTTCCTCATTTGTCCCCACTGGAGCAAATGGGGCTTCCAGACTTTTTGGTTCTTTGCACTGGAAAAGGTATCGACCGCAAGAATCCCAAGTTTGTTTCATCTAAATATAAAACTAAAGACCAAACAGTATAAAGTTCATTTTTTAATGTGCTGCCCCATTCCAGTTGGGCTGCTCTCTTTATTTTTTTTAGAGGAACTGTGATAAAAAGCAGCGATAAAGCCAGGACTGTTTTGTGTAGGAGTCGGTATCTGTGTTATCTATCTCCCTTTTTCACTCTCCGAGCAGCTCTGTTGTTTTTTACTCTTATCTCGCTCCACCAAAATGCCAAGAACAGGAAAAAAAAAAAAAAAAATTAAAAAAAAAAAAAAAGAGGCAGCGCAGGCACTCATGTTTGCACGGAGGCAAACTCGGCATCCGCGGAGCCGGGCATGAACGGCCACGCCGCTTGGAGTTGGAGGAAGAGGAGGAGGGTTGGGGGTGCCGGGTGAAGGTGCTGGCGATGGAGGGGCTGCGCCACGGCGGGCGCTTGTGCTGGTCCAGCGAGGGCTGCGAGGGGGGGGGGGCCATAGCAGTAGTGGTTTTGGGGACAGCACTGTCCCGGCAGCCCCTGGTGACCTTCACCTGCCAGGCTCGGTGCCAGCAGCCCTCCCTGCTTCTTCCAGATGGGCCACCCCCCCGTGTTGTACCCTCTTAGGGTCCTTTTCTGCTCCTGGAGCCCCCCCGGCCCCTGCTCGCTGCTGCAGCGTTGGCTGGAGACCCCGAAGTGGTCCGGGATGGCACTGGGGGGCTGGGAGCAGCAGGGACACCCCAGCCAGAGCATCTTCAGTGATGGGGCTGGTGGCCTTCTGGGCTACGTCCACCATCGTCCTTGTCCCCATCCCTCCATCCTTGTCCTCGCCTGGTGCTATCATGGACTGAAAGTCTTGGGGTGGTGGCTGAAATCTGTCCCCGTTCCCCTCCCAGCGGCTTTTGGCAGCAGGATGGACCCGGCAGGACCTGAAACCGCTTCCCACGGGGAGGGGGATGGCTCCAGCACGGCATCTCTGGGGTAATTTGTCGCTAGATTAGCAAAGAGCTTGACCTCTGGCCTTGCCGTCACCTGGTATTGATGGGCTCCGCGGGGCCGTGCCGCCGGGTGAGAGCATCCCACCCCCAACCATTCCGGACTGGAACGGCTTTAGTCCAGGTGGGAGAAAAAGTACCAGAACTGAGGATTTTTTCACCCGGAAAAATTCCCTTTGGCCAGCAGCAGCGAAGGCACCTGGTGCAGGAGCAGCGGTGGCAAGGTGGCCTTGCACGCCCGTGCCGCCTTGCACACCCGTGCCGCCTTGCACGCCCAGGCGCGTTTGGAGCCTGATCTTCATGGATGGAGTTTTCTTCCATATTATCGGGGTATCCAGCTGCTCCCCAGCCGCGGGCTCGCACCGGGCTGCCCAAATCCTGCCCAGGTCGGCATGGGGTTAATCATCTCAAGCTGCTCTTAGATGGGGATTGGGATGGAGGACACCCCCGGGTCCCCCCGCTAAGGACCGGTCCCTCTCCGCCAGCTGCGGAAGGGCCCCGCCAGCTGCCTCAGTTTCCCTCCTGTGCTTTGAACATCTCTTCCTCGCCCCGGCCCTGCCGCCAGCCGGGAAGGCAGGACCGCGTTAAGCATCGCATCCCCTTCTCACGGAGCAATCTGCTCCCATCCATCTGATGTGCCGGGGCCGGGGACGGCTCTATTAGACTCTCTCCTCTCTTAAAACCTACCAGGGCGTTATCAACCCCATCTGAAACGTAAAGTCACTTCATTGTCATTGTCCCTGTATTTTCTTTCTCATTATTTTCCCGTGCCCCCCCGCGGCCCGCTCCACCCCCCCGCCCCACCGGCTGCTGTTTGATATGATGCGGGTTCTCTCGCTATTAGTATTAGTAATCGCGGCCCCTGAAGTGAAACAATCTCCTGTAATCTATCAGCGGTTTATCGGCCCTATCTGAGCGCCGGGAATGGCTGGGCTCGGCGATGGCGCCATGCTCGGCCGCTGATAAAGTTACAGAGTTCAGGCGGTGATGAATGTTAAGTAACTGCACCCCGCGCAGATAGGATATGGACTTGGCAGGGGGAGCAGCTCCGGCTGAAACCAATCTCTCCCCTATCAGCAGGGCTGCTTTTTCTCAGGCTCTGCCTCTCCCCGGCTCTTTTCTTCCCCGACGGCTGCGGCTGGGGGCTCTCCCGGGGCAGCGCTGCCCCCGATCGGGGAGGGATGCTCGGGGTGCCGCACCCCATGGGTGGATCGATGGGGTGTTTTGCATCGCCGGGATGGGGGTGCCAGCCCGGGTGCGCTTTTTTTGCGGTGGTTGGGATGCTGCGGGTTGCGGACGTGAGCATCCCCCCCATCAGTAATTGTAGCATCTCTCTGTGAGCATTCACAGCGTCCTCCCCCCCATGAGAAATCACAGCACCCCCCACCACCTCCATTCCCCCACTATCCGTCATTCCCCTCCTGGATAAATTAGGCCTAAATACTTTATAAATTTAATAATAAATTATTGTAAATACCCCCCATGAGCAATCGCAGCATCACCCACCACCTCCGTTCCCCTGCTATCCTTTGCTCCCCTCCTGGATAAATTAGGACTAAATACTTTATAAATTTAATTATAAATTACTATAATTCCTCCCCCCCCCCCCCAAGCAATCGCAGCATCCCCTCCCACGAGCAATTGCAGCATCCCGCCAGCAGTCGTGGCATCCCCCACCACCTCCATTCCCCCACTATCCTTCATTCCCCTCCGGGATAAATTAGGCATAAGTTAGTAATAAATTATTATAAATACATTATAAATCCCCCCTGCACCTACCAGCTCCCCAAACATTTTTTTTTTTCCCCTTGCCCTTTTAACACAGGGCACCGCGGGAAGAATCGGGGCGAGTTTTATCTGGGGGCGATGGAGAAGGGCCCCTAATTAGAGATAGGTACCGCTGGGGCTGGGCTGGCCCCAACCGCTATCGGCTCCATGCACGGGGCTGATATTTAATGTGCCGATATCCGCCAGGGGAGCCTGGCCCTGGGATGCTGCAGCCGGGCTGATAGAGGAGAGGGTTGATTTGTGCTCAAAAAGGTCCGTTTTCCTCCAAAACGGGGGTCCTGGGCGGGAGGGGTGTCACCCACCGCCGTTGTCCCCGGGTTCCCGGGGGACGGTGGTGGCGGGTGAGAGCCGCCCCCCAGGACCCCTGTTTTTGGAGAGCATTGCAATTTAATGCTGGATCCCAGCAGCATCAACCAAGGGGAGGGAAAAAATAACCCGCCGGATAATGTGACCTTTGAGGACCGGCGTCATTTCCTGGCCACCGAAACCTCATTTGCCCTCGGCCGCGACGCTTGGCATCCCCGATCCCCGGGGAACGGGCTCGGGGGCACCCGAGGTCGTCGGTAGAAGCGAACATTAATACGGACTGGGGAAAAATTGGGTGAGAAGAAGCGGGCTGGTGTCCCATCAGATACCGGTGGTTTTTGGATTTGCAGCCCAGGTTGTTGTCTGGGTGTTGCTTGCTGCGGGGCGGACATGGCACAACCCTCCTACGAGACCCCAGGGAATCCTCGGGCTGTGCCGGACTCCACCGAATGACCGGAGATGGTTTTGCAGCCGGTGCAAGGAAGGATCAGGAGCGGCTGCAACCCTCTCCGACAGCGGCTTTCCCTGGGGAATACCAGCCCCTGTGCCCGCTCCTGCAGCCCTTGGCTCATGGCTGCAAAATCTGGGGGAAAATAAGGAGGTTTAGGGGCAGCGGCGCTGCCCCGAGGCGGCGATGCCTGAGCTGGATTCCCCGCATCTCGATTGCAAGGTGATGGATGAGCATCGTGGCAGTGCTTCATGTACCCCGAGACCCAGTGGGGAGCCTCACCCGGCTGCTTTGGGGTTTATTGGGTTATTATTATTATTATTATTATTATTATTATTATTAATATTTTGGTGTATTTTTAATTGGAAGATGGATTCAGGGCCAGCACGGGGATAAGGAGGAGCTGGAAGGATGAAGAAGAGAGCCTCCATCGTGCTGCCCGCATGGTCCTGCTGAGCCCGGTGGAGCTGGGGACGTCCCCCGGGTCCCCCCGGCGCTGGGGTGGGGGGGGTGGGGGGGTGGCAGGGGGTGACACCCCGGAGCCGAGCACCCTGGGGACTCGCTGCACCACGAGCTTTGAGGTGCCTGTAGGTGAGGTTTGGGGCGTGAGGCTGCCTGGTTCCGGGCTCTCGCCCTCGGTCCCTGGCTCCTGGAGCCCCCCCTTGGGCTCACCACCTACCCAACCTTTATATTTTTAATAGTAATAAGTTTTTGGAGTTGGATGCGAGCCGATGAATGCCAGACAGTGAAGGCAGGTTGCCCCCAGCCTGCACGTGTTTTCGGTCCGGGACCCGCTTTCCACCACGGGGACTCCTCCTCCTCCTCCTCCTCCTCCTCCTCCTCCTCCTCCTCCTCCTCCTCCTCCTCCTTCTCTTCCCCGCTCCGGAGCCGGTGGGAAAGTCTGGGGCTGTTGCTATTTTCTATCTGTTATCAAGGCCTCTTATCGCTTTGCTCTTGTCTGCGTGCCGGCTTTTGGAGCGTCCAGGGTCTCGCTCTTGGCAGCCTGGTGAAGTCCCCCCTCCTTTCTTATTTTCTGTATTATTTTTCCTTTTATTTAATTTATCCGATAAGCACAAAGAATCAAGAAAAGCTTTATTGTTCCTGCACCGGGAGAACCTTAATTTGAGTGAAATGATCAAACCATTACCTGGGTAACGATGGGTTTTCCTACCGCTGGAAAAGCCCCAGGAATGCCAACCCCGGCGCCCGCCCGGACCCGCATCCCCAGCCTGCGCACGGGTGACACGGGCACATCGCCTCCGCTTCCTGCAAGTTTTTACAATCGCTGTAATTTAAAAAAAAAAAAAAAAAGAAGAGGGGGGAAAAAAAAAAAGAAATCCTTCCTTGTTATCAAAAAAAAAAAAAGGAGGGAGAAGGAGGGAGGGAGAAGAGTTAATCGTCGAAGCGGAGTATCTTGGAAGGGGGCATTTTTTGGCTCTTCCCCTCTCTGTAAAGCCAGCCTCAGTAATTCAGTTTTAAAGCATGAAAAAAGGGAGTTGATGAAATTCCACTATCAGCACTGAACCAATATGCAAAATATCTCGCCGAAAATCAAATAGCTATTATGTTTTCATTTCCATTTCAGCGTATTTGCTTAATGAAGAATAGACAGATCAGGCAAGCCGAGGGAGGCTGTGTGCGGTGATAACTGTGCAGGGCTTCCAGCAATCCCGGAGAAGTGACGCTCCGCTCCCTGCTCTGCACTCCCTCTCCCTCGCTTGCCTTTTTTTTTTTTCCCCTCTTTTTTTTCCTTTTTTTTTTTTTTTAATTTTTTTTTTTAAGCTACCCAGCAGTTCATTTAACCCGTGCGGCCGGGAGCGCCGGGGCCAGAGCATCCCCTGGGGCTGGACGGGCACGCTGGGAGCGGGATGCGGCAGCGGGGGCAGGCTGGGTGCAGGGATGCATCCAGGGACCGCGGTGCCGGGATGCTGCCGGCCACCCATCATCCCCGTAGGCACTCGGTGACACCGCGGTACCCAAACCCCGGGTTTTATACAATTGCATTTATACGGGGCATCCCGGTCTCTCTCTTGGCCGGGGCTTGGTGTTTCGGGGTAGGATGCGGGTGGTCTGGGCACCCCTGGGTGGGTGCCACACGCAGTCCCGGCCCCGTCCGTCCCTCCCCGGCCCCGTCCGTCCCTCCCTGGCTCTGTCCATCCCTCCCCGGCCAGGCTGGAGGTGCCGAGCCGTAGAGCAGGCGGGAGTCGGGTTAACTTTATCAGAAGCCCAAGAGCCGTGAAGGCGTGAAAGAAGAAATTAGCCCAACAATGTTTCATTTACAGCGAGAGAAACGATTTGTTAGCTGGCGATTGTTTCTGAATATTATCAGAGCCTTTTTAATTGTGCTGGAACTGAAATTAGCAGAATTAGAATAAATTGCCTTCCCTTCTCCGGCAGCCTCTTTATTCACGCTCATTGTTGTCTGCTTTGTATAGATTATGGGCTCTTTGTTCTCCCGCTGTAAATATACATGCCTGGAGTCACAGAGAG
Organism: Aptenodytes patagonicus; assembly: GCF_965638725.1. Lineage (NCBI taxonomy): Eukaryota > Metazoa > Chordata > Aves > Sphenisciformes > Spheniscidae > Aptenodytes > Aptenodytes patagonicus. Next base: position 2,080,969 of record NC_134959.1, on the reverse strand, counting down.
CAGCTGAGGTCTGCAGACGGTTTGTCACCGTGCCGTTCCCCTTGCCCGTGTGCCGGGCTTGGCGGGGTGGTGCCGGATGGGGCACCGGGCAGCCCCCGGCACGGCTTCGCGCGGCACGAGGCGCGTGCACCGCTGTTTCTTTCTTTCTTTCTTGATTTCGGCGCGGATGGGGATGCTGCGTTGCCGTGGAAACAGCAGCATGGGCCGGCTGGGCTGTTCGGGGGGAGAGGGGGCTGCTGGGGTGTCCCCCACGTGCACCCCATTTGCACCCTCCATGCATCCTTCTCGCACCCTGTGTCCCCACCGCAGTCTCCTCCAGCATGGCCCCACCGGGCACCCACAGTATCCCCCTTTGTCCGGGGCTGTGTCGTGGGTCCCCCCCCAGGCAAGGGGTGCTGGGGACCGTGGGGGACGGTCCCTGGGTTCCCTCACCCCGTTCGGAGCAGGTGCTGGGGGGGGGGGGGGGGGGGCGCAGTTCGGGTGGGAAGCGCGGGTGAGCGGTGCAGCAGGCTGGGCACCTCGCCGCGCCGCAGCCGTGTGCCCATGGTACGTGGGGACCCCACTTGCTTCCCAGGAGAGTGTGAGGCTCATTCCCAATGATGTCTGCGGGGGAACCGGGCATCCCTCGGGGGACACCCCGGAGCAAGGCGGTGGCTGTATAAACCCCCCTCTGCAAGGGGACGAACGACCCCAGGGAGATGCCGGACCGCGGGGCTGGCCGGGGACAGGGTTTTCCCTTCCCGTGGCGTGCGGAGCTGCAGGGCATCTCCTCCGGGCCCCGTGCCCGTGGTGGGTCAGGGAAGGGCCCTTTGCCAGACCCCAAGGCATCGGCTGCTTCGTTTCCCAACCGGGAAAACCCACTGGGGTTTTTATTCCTCAGGTTTACCCCCCCCTAACCGCCCCCTCTGTGTTTCGGCAGGTTCCCTGGCAGCGATGGAGGAAGGCGAGGACGCCCCGGCGGGGGAGAAAAGCCCCTCGGAGAGGGAGGGGGCCGCTTCGGACCGCGAGGGCTCTGCCGAATGCGACGCCTCCAGCCCCCCCGGCAGCGAAGGTGAGCCTCGCCGCGATGGCAGGGGGCTGCCCGCGGTGTCCCCCCGCCATGGGGACGGGCTCTGCCACCGGAGCAACCTGCCGGGCACGCTGGCATCCTGGGCATCATCTCTGCTGTTGGTGCGTGGTGTTAATTAGCAAACGAAGCAACCTGCCTGCCCATCGAGGGGTGGGCTGTTGGTTAAGCGAGACCCCCAGTCTCCCTGGGGTGCTCCATCCCTCCGGGCACCCTCCAGCCGGCAGCAGGACACGCTGGGGGCAGCCTGGCCCCGGGGTGATGGCGAGCAACCGGCCGGGAGCGAGGGTGCTCTCCGGCACGGAGGGGCTCCCCGCGGCCAGCGCAGGCAGGCCCAATCTAGGCTTGGCCGGGGGCAGCGGCGTGCCGGGGCGGGGGCACAAGCCAGGCTGCTGGAAACCGGAGGCGGGTTGCTCGCAGCGATGGCTGCTAATGAGCACCGTCACCCTGTATCCGTTTCAGCGCCTTTCACCCGCCCCAGCGCTGAGCTGCCGGCGGCAGTGGAGGGATGTGGGGGTGCAAAGTGACACCCCACCCCCCCCCCCAGGGCTCAAAGTGACCCCCCCCCGGGGCGCAAAGTGACACCCCCCCCCCCCTTGGGATGCGAAGTGACCCCTTGGGGTGCAAAGTGACCCCCCCAGGGTGCAAAGCAGCCGCTGAGGCCGCGGGTGCTGGCACCGGCAGCGCCGCGGACAGGGATGGGAGGACAGGGCCATTGCTGCCTGCTTCCTGCCCACGCCGCCGCCTGCCTGCCGCCGCGCCGCGCCGCGCCGTGCCGTGCCGTGCCGTGCCCCACCCCAGAGGTGGCTGCGTTTCAGGGCCGGGCTGAAACAGTCCCCAGATATCCTTTAAGTTCCTTCCTGTGGAGGCGGGGGCAAATCCTAATCAGTTAATGTTTGCAGTGCCCTTCGTGATAACCGCAGCAGGGCAAGGCTGCACCGGCTAATGGAGCCGGCCAGTCCCCGGCAAGCGCCCACTGCCTTCATCCACCGGCGACCAGGGAGCAAAGCGTCCCCCCAAAACCACGGGAGCCAACCCGTGATGCACCGGGAAAGGGGGTGATCCGCACCGGCACCCCGACGGCCGGGGCAGGGAGGGCTCGCCGGCAAACTTTGCTCGGCAGCAGGGAGAAGCGAGCGGCTCTTATCTGATGGGGGAGCCAGGCTGGGGGTGAGGGAGCCGGGAGCCCGGGCGCGGAGCTGCACCTGGCACTAGCCTGCCTCGATAAAAAGGTGATAGCAGAGATAACGCCGAGCAGCAATAACGGCCACTAAAGCTTTCAGCGCGATGGATAAAAATCGATATGCCAGGCACTTTGATTTATAGCCAAAAATAATAGGACTTTTATACCCAGTGATTGATTTATTTGATGTTAATCATTCCGCTTATCACCTGTATTAATAATCTCCAATGCCGGTGACGTCACCCCTGGGTGTTCGCTCTGGCGCCGATCGATTGGGCTCCGCGCTGGTTATCCGCCCGGGACGCCAAGGCAAACATGTACTTTGGGCGCTAATCGTCCACACTGTCATATGCAGATAGGCTTTATCAGCTGCATCTCCAGCAGCAGTTAATGGAGAAAATAATTGTTATCAAGTTGCTGTGAATATGCCACAAATAGAGCCGTGACGGGAGCGGGGCTGAACCGGGTGATGTGGGGCCCGCGGTGGGATGGGAGAGATGCGGCGGGGGTTTGGGGCTGGGAGGTGGGTGCCCACCCAGGGGTGGCTCGAGAAATCCCCAGAGAGGATGCGCGGGTGGGCTTGGCTGTCCTTATGGGTCATCCTGTGGGGCACGAAGGACACCCCCCCCCCCCGGGCTGGGCGACGGGGGGGTTTTGGACACAGGGATTTCGAGGGGAACCCCCCCCCCATGCACATGCACATCCTCGAGGGTGAACCCACACGCATCCTGGCCCCGGGGTGTCGCCGGTCCGGTGGTCCTGACCCCTGGAGGATGCTGCCTCTGAAATTCCTTGTGCATGACCTGCTGCCTTCCCTCTCCTGCTGCAGAGTCCAGAGATGCCCCGGAGAGTCCGAAGGAGCCAGAGAAGCCGGATCCCGGAGAAAACCAGCGGGAGCCAGACGCCTGGAATGGGCCAGGTGAGTCCCCGCCGTGCAGCCGGTCATCCCGCTCCATCCCGGCTGGACCACGGGCTGGAGCAGCCGGGGCAGCCCCCAGGCATTTGCCTCCTCTTGCAAAAATCAGTATGAGGAGGACTGGGAGCACTGGGGACTGGGCAGGCTGCAAATACCAGCACTTCTGCTGGGAGGGGAGGTACGAGATGATGGTTGTGGTCCCCCACGTCCCCAGGCTGCTGTTGGGACCATAAAAAATGATCCAGGAGCGGCGGGGATGCCCGCCCCGTGGCTCACATCGCGCTCCCCAGTGCAGGGAGGGTTTGGACCCCATCCTGCATCGCCCCGCGCTCGCGAGGGCACTTTGCAAACATCCTGGCAACCACAAAAGTGACGCTCAAGCGGTTTTGCGATGGTTATCAAAACCCCAAAGAACGAATACAGTCGTCTATCTCCCTTTCGGCATCTCCGCGCCGGGGCCGCCGGGGCCGTGGCAGCCCTGCGAGGCCAGGCATGCCATGTGGGTACCCCGCGCCCTATCGCCCTGCTATCTCCAAACCGACGCGCTGATGGGGTTACAGTCAGGGCTCCTCCACGCAGATTGGGTTTGCGGGCACGCGTCCGCTGGAGACGGCACCCAGCAGGCAGACGGGGATGGGACCGGGGGGAGCCGAGACCCCCGAGGGTGGATGTGCCACGTTTCGGGCCCCATTCGTGCTGCCAGCCCCCTGCCCACACCCCCTCCTCGCAGGGGAGCTCCCGGCCGGGCGATGCCAGTGGATCTGGTTTTGGAGCAGCCCCGTGGAGCAGCGTGTGATGGGAAGGGGTGACCCTGATGCGGGACAGCCATCGCCCTTCGGTGGTGGATGCAACGGGGGGGGGTGTCCCGGTGTGTCCCCAAGGCCACCAGCCTCCCGCGTGGGCTGGGCGATGGAGAAGCCCTGGGAAATGCCAGCTGCCAGCGCATGTGCTCCTGCAGCTGCCGAAATCCCCACGGCTCGGCAAGGAGCCGTGGGCCCGCTCCCCCTTCCCGCCCCATCCAAGGGGAAGCGCTCGCCGGTCCCGCTGATATCCCGGCCCTTCCTGCGTGCCGGGCAGGAAGGAGCTGCGAGGCCACCCCCGGCTCCTCCTTATCTGCTCCCCGGCCCTTTGCCCCCGGCACCGCCAGGCTCCCCGCTCCTGCGCTGGCATCCCAGTGCGGGGCAGGAGGGGGCTGCAACGCCAAACCCACGGGTGTCCCCATATCCCAGGGGTCACGGCACCGCGCAGCCCCATATCCCGGCAGCACCGTCAACCGCAGGCTCCCCAAAACGAACCACGAAGCCTCAGCTCTGGCCATGCCTCCCCTTCCCCCCTTCCCTCGCCGGCACGGGTTATTTGCATTCTTTATGTAAAAGAGATTTTATTATCGCCTTCTCCCAGCCCATCTCTATTCTGGTAATTGGAGTGGTATTAATTTCTGTGTGGCTGGGAGTTGATGGCGGTCCGGCGATGCTGCAGCGATAGGGTGTTCCTTTCGCACCAACCGCCGCGATAGCCCGTCTATCAGGCGCTCTGCAGGCTCTGCACTTATCAGGGATGGAGCTGGCGAAAAGGGAAACTCTGAGCAGCCTGAATTTTCTTTTTTATCTAGCAGGATCCGCCGTATGTCAGCAATGGCAGCCGCGAAGATGCGGCGCAGCGGGGGGGGGCAAGCGGGCTGCTCCGGGTGCCTTTGTTCACGCCCTGCGGGGTCTCGCCTTCCCTTGGCATTTTTTGGGGGGGCTACGGGGTCGCCTCCCCTATGGCTTTGCCCTCTGGGTCTCCAAAACTGCTGCCCGCTGGGTGCACCGCTGCGCCGGAGGCTCGGCAGCGCGGGGACACGGTGTGCCGGGACCTCACCGTGGGGCTCCTTGGCCCGCGTGCCAGCGAGGGAGAAAGAGTATTTTGTTTTATCTTTGAAATGACCTTGTTCGCCGGAGGGGGCTGCCGCTCGCCCGGCTGATATGCAAATCCCTGGGAGCTGGAGGCTGTAATCCTCAACTTGGGAGCCTTTACAGACGTGCCGCCCCTTCGGCCGGAGCGCTGGGTCACCCCGACTCGGTTCTGCTTCCCGACGGGATCCCAGGATGGAGCGTGGCCATGCTTCGTGCCCACTCGTGCCAGCCACTTTATCCTCTGGTGGACCCCGGGGAGGGGATGCGCATCCTCCCCAGTTCCCCCAAACCACCCGAAATTCCCCCAAACCCTTCCCCGTGGCCCCGCCGGCAGCTCTCTGCCACGCCTCAGGTTTCCATCTTTCCCACTCGTTTTCGCTCTGGAGCGGGGCCGGTAGTGGAGACTTTCGGGAGCACCCGCAGCCTCCAGCTCCCCTCCCGGGACTGTCCCCTCCCGGGGCTGTCCCCTCCCGCCCCATCGCTGCCCAGCCAACCTCACCAAGCCCAGCCAATTGTCCCAGAAGGATAAGGTGAAAAGCTCCAACAAATTTCACGAACGTGGCGTTGGGACAGGGGAATGGAGGAGAGCAGAGCTCCGCTGGGGGACAGGCTTCTCAACCGCATTACGAGACACTGGAGAATCCCCACCGGGAGCTGCCGGGAGGCTGCAGCCCCTGGGAAGCCCGGCCGGCGCTTGCCTTTCTGCAAGGTGGGATGAAGCTGTTTGCTTTTGTCCCTGTGGGGACACTGCCGGGCCACCAGTAGGGAAGGGATGGAGCAGACGGGGCCAAACCTGGGGTGCTTTTTGCCTTGTCCCCCCTGGCCATGTCCCACCACCCTCCCCAAAAGAGCAGCGGTCGCTCCCAGGGGGTTCCTCGCCCCCTTTCCTACATCAGCTTCGCTATTTGGGTCCCCACCAAGATTTCCACCTCGCTGAGCCCCTAACCCCCCCACTGCCGGCTCGTCTGTTCGGGGTTTATTTCATCGCTCCCGGGCGGTAACGATGGCTCTGGGTTGATCACAGAGCACAGCACAGGTCCCCCTCTCCCAGGACCAGCCGCGAACCCCAAATCCATCCTCGCCACCAGTCCTGCATGCGGGGTATCGGGATGGGACAGAGCAACTTCTTCTTTTTTTGGTGCATCTAATTAAAACTGCAAACTTTTTTTCCCCCCCTTTCCCCCTCCTCCTCCCCCCCCTTCCCCTTCGCCTCCCGCTCGCCTTCGGTTGTGTTTATCTGCGCCGCGACTCCTGCCTGAATAATCTCCGGCTGCCCGGAGTTTGTCTGCAAACCTCAAGGTTTATTATCGGGGTGAGCAGGGCACGGCGAGGAGGGATGGCTCGTCCGGATGGCCGGCACCGCGCCGCATCTGCCCCATCGCTCCCCCTTCCCCTCCGCCCTGGTATGTGTGGGTGGGAAAAATTATTCCAGCTATTTCTTTTTATCGCTGGGAGCTGGGCTGAGCAGCAGATAGTTGTGTTTGTGTTAGATTGCTGGGGGGTGGGGAGAAGTTGGGGTTCGGGGCAGTAGCCCCCCGAGTTGGGGGCTTCCCCGGGGTCCTGAACCCCCCCTGCCTGGCTTCTGTCCGGCAAAGCCACGTGCTGGTGCTTGAAGGCAGCGGGATGTTTGGCATCAGGCTGGGGATGGCCCCAGGAGGGGCGGTGACACCTGTCCTGGATTGGGGACGTCAAAGGGGACCCTGTCCCTGCTGGGGTCTGTGCCTGCAGGTCCCTGCCATCAGTTCAGCCTCTGTCTGGGGACACTGCAGGGTGGAGGGATGCTCATGACGATTTGGGGACTCTGATGGGGTGAAGAGATGCTCAGATTTGTTTGGGAACATTGCTGAGGAGTAGAAGGATGCTCAGACCCGTTTGGGGGACACTGCTGGGGTGGAAGGATAGTTGGGCCAGTTTGGGGACACTGCTGGGGTGGAGGGATGCTCAGACCAGTTTGAGGACGCTGCCGGTGTGGAGGGAGGCTCGGGCCGGTTTGGGGACACTGCTGGAGTGGAGGGACACCCCTGCGTCGGGCAGCACGGGGGGCTGTTGAGATGTGCAGGCAGTGTCCCCCTCTCTGTCCCCATCCTCCCCTCCATTTTCCCTTGGGAAGGAGAAAAATGTCTTGCGTACTTGGGGTGAGAGCCCTGAGGGCGATGCTGCCTGGCTGACGGTGACTGACAGCTGTCAATCACTGCTGCCTTGCCGCTCTGTCCTGGACTGGATCTGAGGACCGGTTGGTTCTGGGCTTGGTGCAAAGCCAAGCTCCCACCCCCCGCCTCCATCTGGGTGCTGACCCGCCGGGGGTCCTTCCCCCCCCTCCCACAGGCAGGCCCTGCCCAGCAGGGCTGCAGCGACCCCCCCCATGCGGTCCCCTCTCCTTTCCGGAGGGGATATCTGCCCTCTGCATCGGCTCCGGGGGCCCCTTCGCTCCCCTTCCTCCCCCCCGCCCTCGGCTTCCTGCTCCCCCCCCCCCCCCCCCAGTGCACCCCTACCCGCTGCCTGGCACCAGCCTGGGCAGAGCTGGGGGGTCCCAGCAGCCCCACGAGCGGGGACAGAGCAGGGGCAGGGGGGTCCCTGGCACAGCAGTCCGGCCACCCCTGGCAGCCCCGGGGGAGCCGGGAGGTTTTCCTCCTTCCCATCCTCCCTGAGCGCTTTCTGACATTATTCCCGCCGTTTATTCCTGTCCCCCTCCCTGCGGGCACAGCTCCCATTTATTTCCCGGGATGGGGACCCCCTTGGGATGGGGACCCCCTGGGGACGGGGACCCCCTCGGGGCCACATCCCGGCAGGACACAGCAACACCCCGAACGCAAACGTCCTGTGGAGGCTTATCGGGACACATCCTGCTGGGGCAGGGCACCCCGGCTTACCTGGGGCAGAAGGGAAGGGCGATCCCCGGGCGACACGTGGCACGACCGGTGCCCGCCCCGCTGCCGGTGCCTGCCAGCTGTGCACCACAGCTGGCGAGCGGGGTGCCCGGCCCTTTTGGGGGTGCAGCGCCTCCCGGGTGCCATCGCCCCTTCCCCTCGCCCCCTCCCTGGCCCTCCCAGGTGCTGGGAGGTGCCCGCTCTGCTCTCCCGGGTAGGTCACAGCTCCTCCATTAACCGGGGGCAGGGTTCAGCCCGATAAAGATTTGCTTTTGTACTCTGTCAAAAAAAAAAAAAAAAAAAAAAAAAATCAATAAATTGCAAGCGATGGGCGGGAGCGATAAAGGCAGAAATCTCCCCTCGGCTCCCGCCCCTCCCTGGGCAGCGGGGTGCCCCCCTGCACCCCAAAGCTGAGGGGGCAAAGCTGGCAGCAGCCCAGGTCTCCCGCAACCGTGTGTCATCCCCCCCCCCCCCCCCCTAGTCCGCGGCAGCTTGGCCAGAGCAACCCCGGGCTGAGCTCAAGCAGGCGCAGCCCAGCAAGGCTCAAATTTAAACCCTCCTCGCTCCTTTGTCGTCCCCAAGGCTGCCCTGATTACTCGAGCACCCGGGACGGCAAAGCCGGGATAATCTCCTTAGCCCCTTTGGAGAGATTTCCCTTTGTGAGCGGAGGTGAAGAGTGGAGATGCTGCGTGTTCACAGCTTAAGACTCTTCCCAATCGGCTCCCTCCATCTTATCGGAGCGGTGCCATCACATCATTTCGCTAGTTGAGTTGTCAGGATTTATTCCTTCCGCCGCACACTTGCCGCTTCTAAAAACGGCAGCTGGGGTGCGCGGCGGGGCCGGGCCGGGGGAGCCGGGGCTTCTCCAGCTCGGCTTTCCCCGGGCGGCAGCGGGAGAGCCACGGGAGCTTGGGTACCGACGGACGGACGGATGGATGGATGGATGGATGATGGATGGATGGATCCGTCCTCCCTCCCCCTTGGGGGTTCCCATGCCGCACGTGCTGGGATGGGAGCGGTGACCGCCAGTTCGTCCCCATTCCCCCAGACTCTGCATCACTGGGGCTCGTTTGGGGGCCATACCCGGCGTTGCGGCCCCCCAGGGCTGGCAGCCCCGGGGCCGGGCGCAAAGCGCTGTATTAATAGGAGCGGCGCGGCGCAGCTGATGCTGGGACGCGGTCCCGTGACGCCCCGATAGCAGTATTTATCCAGATAGTATCCAGGCAGCTGCAAACACTGCGGGGACCTCCAAGCCCGGATCCCCACCGAGGGGCAGAACCGGTTCATTCGGATTCGATTATAATCGTGCGGATACGGTTGGGGCGAGGGGATGCAGGAGCCAGCTGGGATGGGATGGGTGGGTTTGCCCGGGGCCAGCTGGGCACCCTCTGCCCTTCCCTCCTGCTCGCTCCCACAGGGAAAGCCAATGTGGGTGCATGGATGCGGCTGCACCTCCAGAGCATCCAGGAGCAAACGCAGGTGGCCGCAGGAGCTGGCCCGGCTCGGTGCCGCTCCCGGCGGTGCATCCTCACCCGGCGGTGCTATTTATTTCCCCGGCCATAAGGACCCTGTGGGGATCGCCTTGCAGATGGGCTCTTGCAGATGTTCGTCTTCATCACACCCCGGGCCTGCGTTCACCCCGGGCCGGAGGAAGATGCAGCCGTGTCGCACGGTGATGCCTCACCGGCACCGTGCAACCCCGCAGGCTTCGTCCCTCCCCGTGTGCCCACCCAGGACCCCCAGGTCCCTGGGGACTTGGGTGCCAGCCGTGCCTTCTCAGCCATTGATCACCCAATGCGTGGCCGTGGTGTGATGACAGGATTAATCTTTGCTCTCCAGCACAGTTCAGTCTATTTCTTCGAAATCTCTCGATGGGGAGATAAGCCAAGGCGCAGCGTCAGGCGAGCAGGCGCTGTGACCCCCGAGGGGGGCAGGGAGCAGCCCCGGCGCCCCGTGTTTCGGCAGTGGGCAGAACACCAGGGTCCGTCCCGCGCCGAGCAGGTGCACCTAGCTCGCCGGGGGCTTTTTCCCCTCCTTCCTTCCTTTCTGCCGCTTTTCTTTGTGACCCAAAGCAAACAGCCAGGCCCCTGCCCAATTTGGTTAATGATCTGGGAGATAAACCCTCCTGCGATAACGGCGGGGCACCGCCTGGCCGCGGACCGATGGCCAGATGAGATACCCGGGGTGGTGTTCACCTGCCGGGGGGGGGGGCAGAATCCCACAGGGAGGGCAGCACCGGAGCAGGGCCCGCGCCTGTGGACTTTGCTCCTCGCCGTTCGCTGGGGAGGCTGCTGGGGGTCACCTGGGGCACCCCACGGGCTGGCACCAGCTCTTCCCAACCTCCCCGGGTTGCGGGCAGGGTGATGTGGCTGAATCCGGCGCCATCAGAGCACAGGGACGGGGCTCGCTCCCTGCTGCGTGGTCGTCCCTGCGTGGGGACACGGCTTGCTCGCTCGCTTTGGGCTTTGTTCCCAAAGTGCAGACAACGTGAACGCGCAGCATCTCCCAGTTTGCCCCATCCCGGCTCGGCATCGTTTCCCCCGTGCCAGGGAAGAAGCACAGCGATGCTTCTTGGAGGTGATTTGGAAATCACCTGGAATCACCTTTTTCCTCCTCTTTTTTCTGGCTGTATCAATGTGGGTGCAGGTGGGTTCCGCAGGGGCTCCGGCAGCATCCCCGGCTGGGCACAGGGACACCCGTCCAGATGGAGAACCGCTCGGCACCGCTGGCCGGGGTTTGCCACCGCCCCGTTTTCGGGGAGACACTGGTGGATTGGGCCACCGGCCGGTGCCGTGGCCATCGGGCGCTGGCGGGGAGCGGGGCCGGCTCCAGCAACACTATTTTTGTCCCCCTGTCTGGAACGGTTTTCTCTTTATCAGCGCCCGCGTGTTTTCTCTGCTGGGGATTGATACACAGAAGATGAAGTGCTCTGACATGGGAAGTGTCAGGCGAACGCTCTTATCTCGGAGACATGGTCTCCTGACCCAAACGCCGCTGATTACCAGTGAGACGGGGGAAGGGGGGGCAAAAAGGGGGGGGCACGGAGGGGGGGGAGGTGGCAGTTGGGCTCCATTCCCCAAAAGCAGCCAGGCTATACGGGGTGGCAAAGCCAGAGGTGAGCCACCACCGTTGGGGCTCTCCTGGGGATACGGGGGTTTGCTGTCCCCTCCCCGGAGCCGGGGTAGGGTGAGGACCGGTGGCCTGGGGATGCTGGGACCGCGATGGAGGGGCTGGAGGGAGTCCAGCACCCCGGCAGCATGTCGGGAGTCAGCCGGGAGCCGGGCGTTGGAAACGCGGAGCAACATGCACCGTGCAAGGGTCCGACTGCCCCACTCAGCCCTGAGGCCCCGCTGATGGCCGCATCCTGCTCGGCGGCTCTGCTCCCTGCCCGCCCCCCCGGGTCCTTCACGGGAGGGACCAGCTGGACGAGGGGCTGCTGCTGCTGCGCCTCCTTGGCATGGGTTCGTGCCAGGAAATAAATCCCATCGGCTCCTCAAAGGTCCCAGCCCTCTGCCCTCCTCCTCCTTCCTGTCCCGAGATGGAGCTGGTGGGGGCACGGGCAGGGGGGTGCCGGGGACGCAGGGCGGGGGGATGCCGGGGATGCGGGGCGGGCAGAGCCAGCACCGTGCTCACTCCCAAAACCACTTTGCTGGGGATGAAATCCCGGCTAGAAACGGAGCCGGGATCCCCGCGGCCAGGGCGGCTTTCTGAGCGTGCCGGCTCCATGCCAGCGCTGAGGGCTTCGGGGTCAAAGGCACCGCGGCGCTGCGGGCAGGAGGTGCCGTGGGAAGGGGAAGGCAGGCAGCCCTGCCTGCACCCTGGCAGGGCAAAGGAGCTTCGGGCAGAGCGCATCTCTCCGTTCGCTGGCACGTGGGAGGAGGGTGGCACATGCCTAAGCACAGGGACCAGCCTGGTGACCCCAAAGACCTCGGGGACCTTCGTCACCTTCGCAGACCTTTTCTCCAGCCCACCTCCCGGTGGGCGGCGGGTTTTGCCGAGGGGCACCGGCTGCTGCCTGGGATGCGCTCGGAGCCGTGTCTCCGGAGGCACAGGGCTTCCTCGGCGGACGGAGGGGACCCGCGGGTGACAGTGGGACCCAGGCGATGGCGGGTGCCGCCAACTCGCGCTCACCACCCAGCGCTTCCAGTCGCTCACCTTAACTCACCCCAGCGCCGAGAGGATCCAGATGTCAGCCCGGCTAATAAACACATCAGATTTCAATCTCCGCAGCCATGGGATCGCTTTATCCTCCCCGCGCTTCCAGCTCTGAAAGCAATTTTGCCTTCAAACGAGCGCAGCCTCCTCCCCACCCACAGGACCCGGGCACCGGCTGCATCTTCCACAATGCCCTCGAAGGACGGGGCTCCGGGCACGTGGCTTTAGGGGGGCTCTTTCCGATGGGAGGGTCCCGGGAAGGGGACGCTACCACTGCCCCGGAGCACCCCAGGATGCTGGGAGCCCTCCCAGACCCAGCCGGGTGCCCTAGGCACCCTGCCCCGCCGGTGGCCTGGTGGGTTGCTTGCTGTCTTCAAGGAGCATCTTGGTTTTTGGGGTGCAGCATCCGGCCCCTTCCCACCACGTGGCCGAGGGGCAGCCAGCGCACATCCATCTGCGTATTGGTTACCTGCCATCTTATCTGCGCTCCGAAAGACAAAGGCACAGTTAAAACATTTTAGAGCAGCCTTCATAGTGTATTAACATGTTATCTAACCCATTAAACCAGAGGCTTATCAGATAATCAAAGCCATTAAGCCCTGAAGCTGCTGCGACTTTGGGTGCGGGGATGGGAAATGCTCCTTCCGCTCCGCCGCCGTGCCGTGCCCAGACCCCCCGTGCCGTGCTCGGACCCCCCGGCGAGCGGCCGGATCCCACCCACCCACCGTGGGCACGCAGGCCCGGGGCACCCGCCGGCAGCTCCAAGTGGGTGCCCGCGTCCCTGAGGACCTAGGGCTGCCACGGGCCAGGGGTCTGGCTGGGGGGGCGTCATGCTGATGCTGTGCCTGTCTCCCCGCAGATGAGCTGGATCTGGCTGTGCAGGAGGGGGAGAGGCGGGTGCGAACCCGCAGGAGCCTCCCCGAGGGCTTCTCCTGGGGACCCTTCCAGGGCAGCATCCACAGCGAGCCGGCATCGCCAGGGCACAGCGAGATGGTAAGGAGCAGTGCTGCCACGGGCTGCTGGGGACACTGGCGAGGAAAGTCCCAAGAAAACGAGTTGTTTGGGGAGAGGAGTCGGTTTGGGAGGGATTTTCCCTGCCTGAGCTCCCGACCCCCCGGGAATCGCCCAGTTTGGGTGCCCAGGAGGTCTCCCTGCCATACGCTGCCCACTGCCCCAAGATCGGAGCATCGCAGGGGGGACAGGATGCTGGCCATCCCCTCCTGTCCCCTCCTGCACGTGGCTGCGGGCAAGCAGGCTGCTCGGTGGCACGTGTGTCCTTGCAGAGGAGATGGGATCTGGGTTTCCCACCCCAAATTTGCTCCCAGGGGACTCCGGTTGTGCCTGGAAAGCGCCAGGGCTCCGCAGCCCGTGGTGAAGGGGTGGGAGAGGAGGCAGCACGGGGCACTGCGGGGCTGGTGGCTCTCGGTGGCAGGAGCACGCCATCGGCCGCACGATGTGCCGGGGTGAGCATCGGGGCATACGTGTCCATGGGTGTGCACATGGCGGGGGGTGCGTGTGCACATGGGGGTGTTGTAGGCGCTGGAGCCTCGCATTCCAGGCGCATCCTTCCCCCTGCATCCCCCCTGGAGCCGCACGCAGGCAGCTCCAGGCCAGGGTCTTTGAGGCCGGAGAATCTCGCCCGGGCTCCATCCCCACCTCCTCCTCCTCCTCCCTCCCTCGCTCTTTTTTCTTTTTTTTTCTTTTTTTTTTTCTTTTTTTTTTTTTTTTTTAGCTCAGACCCGTTTATCTTTGCCGAATTAAATCCTTGATTAACCCTTATCTGCCCAGTTTGGCTCCCTATCTCCCGGTTGGCGCCGTGTGTCCAGACACCCGGTACAGGATGATTGATTTCTTAAAGATATGCGCAGCTTTTTTCTGATACTTCATTTATTGTCTAAATATTTTTGCTCCCATTTCAGCAGCTCCCTTATCGAGCCCGGCTGATGATTCCCAGCCCTGCTCTCCTCCACTGCTCGCCTCCCTCCCTATCTCTGCTCAGGGAAGCGAGGAAGGAATCGCAGCCCCATCCCTGATACGGGCTGTCGCCCTCGGGTCCCTTCGTCTTTGTTGCTGGCGGCGGTGGGGGGGGGGGGGAGGGCGGGGGCATGCAGGGGGTCTCCCCCAAATCCTGCCCAGCTCTGCTCTTCGTCTTCACATGGGACATTATCCCATCCTGGGGTTTTAGTGGGAAATGAGAACACTGGGTGGCTTTAATGCCTCTGTGGCATGGAGCATCGCGCGTGCCCATCACTGCACTGATGGAGGAGAAGGAGAAGAAGGAGGAGGAGGAAGATGCCTGCCTCCCCCCCCCAGCTGGTCCCATGGGGCTCCCCCAAAACAGCCTTGCTCGGGAGGGTGTGCAGACCCTCCGGCAGCACCAGCCCAGGGGTGCCAAGGGACCGGGGAGCCCCACGTGCTGGCTCGCCCTGTGGCTGTCCCCCCACTCCATCCCTGCCCCATGTCTCCCCCAGCCGCCCGGCCCCGGGGTGGTGCCCACGGGGGGGCGGGGGGGACAGCGAGGGCACAGGGCCACCCCCAATAACACTGTCCTGGCGGATGCGGAGCAGATAGGGTTTCCGATGGTTATCAGGCCGGTGCAGAGCGGAGACACTGACCTCTTTGTTCCAGGGAGAACAAGGAAGGGCTCACCATGGGGGCTGGGGCCGCTGAGGGGAGCCAGGGCGGGCGCCCTGGGGTGCTGGGAGAGCCCTTGGGGTGCTGGGAGCACCCTGGGGTGCTGCAGGGCTCCTGGGCACCGCAAGGGCCTCCTTCCGTCAGGGGGCACCCACAGGTCCCCCCATGAACGGAGCAAATCTGCAAAAGCTCCGCAGAGACCCTCCTCTCCCTCCCAGCCCCGGCACGGGACATGGAGGGGGCCACTGCGGTCCCCGAGGGAGCTCAGCCCATGTGCCACCAGCACGTCTTATGCAGGGGTATCCCTAAGCCCCCAGCCCCATTTCCCACCCGCTCTCCGCAGGGGCAGGCGGGCTCCCGCAGCAACAGCAGCGTGCGGGCGCTGTCTGTGCACCCACGGGGCGTGCACACGCGTGTGCAAGCGCATGTGCGTGGGGTTTATCACGCTGCCGGCACTTGGCTCCTGGCGGCGATAAGGCCTCAACCGGCTGCGACTGTCAGGCTGAGTTGGAGGGTTTAGAAATATTGGGACGAATAATTAGATTTCATATCGTTACCGCGGCAGCCATCAGAGGATCAGGCAGATTAATCCCCCCCCCCCCCGCCTTTCTGCTCATTAATATTCATTAGGGATGCAGGAAGGCAGAGCCGGGCACAGGCTGAGCGGGGAGCGCCGTGGCCCCCCGCCGCTAGCCCCCCCACCCTGACCCCAGCCTGTTTCGGGGAGCGGTGCTCATCCCCCTCTCCCTGCCCTTGGCAGAGCCCGCCCGTGACGCTGGTGCTGGGGGACGAGAGCTGCTGGCTGTCCCGGCTGCCCCTCGTGCCTGGAGAGCCCGACGCCAACGCCGTCATCTACAGGAAGGGTTGGTACCTGTGCCACGTGTCCCCGCGCCCACGGCGGGGGTGGGGGGGGTGTCCTGGGGGTCCGGGTATGGCTGCCCTGGCACTTGGGTGAGGGAAGGGGTGCTGCCACGGAGGGATGGGGTCCCTGTCCCCCATCCATCCCAGCACCGGTTGTGTCCCCAGCCCGCTGCCGGCGCCTGCCCACCCCAGCCGGTGCCTGTGGCCCCTCCACGCCCACTGGGGCAGCGTCTGCTCCTCCACCTCCTCCGTGACCCACCGCTGGCCATCCCTGGGGCTTGTCCCCCGACCCAGCCCTCCCCGGCTGTCCGGCTGCCGGGAGATATGAGGAGGGTCCCGGCATGCAGCGGCCGGTGCAAAGATTGCTGCAAGCGTTAGTGCAAGCATTACTGCGTGCAGCTGGGGCAAGACTCGGTGTAAGCGTTGGTGCAAGACTCAACGCAAGCATTACTGCACGGAATGGTGTAAGACAGTGCGAGCATGACTGCGAGCGTTGGTGCAAGCGTTGGTGCAAGCACCGGTGCGGGGCTCAGCACAAGCGTTGGTGCGAGCATTACTGCCTGCATTGCTGTAAGACTCGGTGCAAGCGTCGGTGCAAGGCTCCGTGCAAGCGTTACTGCAAGCGTGGGTGCAAGCGTTGGTGCAAGACCGAGCCCGGGGGGAACGGGGGGGGGGGAGCCTCCTGGCAGGCAGGGCCGTGCCAGGCAGCGCTCAGGCGCGGGCGGACACCGCCATCTCCAGGCAGGCCGGGGCTCAGCCACGACCGGGAGGAAGCACCGGGCGCTGCCGGGGGAGCGGGGACATGGGCAGAGGTGGGGGGCACGGGGGGGGGGGATGAGAGGGGGCCCAGAGCCATGCAGGCAGCAGCACAGCAGCAGGACCCGGGTCTGCGGGGGGGGGGGGTTGTCCCGTGCTGACCGCTGCCCCCCCCCCCCCATCCTCCATGCCCCCCCCCCCCAGACGAAGCCCTGTGGTGCCGGACGACCCCTGCGGGAGGACGAGGCCGTTTGCGCCTTCGTGGTGGCGGAGCCTCCGGCCATCCCCAATCACCACGCGGTGAAAGCGGAGCCCGGCGACTCGCCGTACCCGGCCGCGCTGCACTCGGACATCCAGTTGCTGCCGCAGCAAGCCGGCATGGCCGCCATCCTGGCCACCGCCGTGGTTAACAGTGAGTCCCCGGGGACGGAGAGCGTGGCGGGGAGAGACGTGGTGCAGCCCGCGGGGCCGGGACCATGCCAGGGGTCCCCAGCCCATCACACAAGTGATGTATGTCCCTTCCTTGCCCCTTCCCCTCCACAGAGGACGTCTTCCCATGCAAGGACTGCGGAATCTGGTACCGGAGCGAGCGCAACCTGCAAGCCCACCTGATGTACTACTGTGCCAGCCGGCAGAGCGCCGGCTCGCCCGCCTTGGAGGAGAAGCCCAAGGAGACCTACCCCAACGAGCGCGTCTGCCCCTTCCCCCAGTGCAAGAAGAGCTGCCCCAGCGCGAGCTCCCTGGAGATCCACATGCGGAGCCACAGCGGTACGGCACGGCACGGCACGGCACGGCACGCTGCTGCAGCCTGGGGGCACCAAGCCACATGCAAGGACCCCCAGGAGCCGGCAGGGTGGAGGGGCAGGGAGGCTGCGGGGCTGCAGCACAGTGACCAGTTAGATGAGGTTCTCCCCCCAGTTGGGTTACTGGTTTGGGGCCGCTCGCTTGTAGGTCTTGCCCCATCTCAGACCTGTAAAATTGTAGGGGGCATCCTGCTTCCCGCAGCCGGCGCCCTCCCGGCCAGCACAGCTGGCCCCATGGGGTGTTGCCATGGTCCCCGTCCCCCTTCTCTCGGCGCTGAGGCGTCCGCCTGTCTGTCCTGCAGGAGAGCGGCCGTTCGTCTGCCTGATCTGCCTGTCCGCCTTCACCACGAAAGCCAACTGCGAGCGTCACCTGAAGGTGCACACGGACACCCTGAACGGTGAGTGAGCGCTGCCCAGCGTCCCCGCAGGGACAGCCCTGTCCCCTCCAGCACAGCCTGGGGACAGGGACCCGCTCCCCACGGGTCTCTGCCTGCACTGCCGGGTGCCGTCGTGCCCGCTCAGCCCCACGCCGTGTTCCCCGCAGGTGTCTGCCACAGCTGCGGCTTCATCTCCACCACGAGGGACATCCTCTACAGCCACCTGGTCACCAACCACATGATCTGCCAGCCGGGCTCCAAGGGAGAGGTGTACTCGCCAGGGCCGGCCCTACCTGCTGCCAAACCCCTCGCCCCCGGTGGGTACTGCAGCTGCGGCGGGGGGGGGGGACGGACACACGCATCCCAGCGCCCCGCACAGAGCCTGGCATTGCCGCGGAGGGCTGCGGCCCCAAACGGCTCCGGCCACAGGGAAGGAGGTGGGGGGGGACGGGGCGAGCATCCCTGTGTCGGGGATGTTGGGTAACGCCAGTGCCTCTCTCCCCTCGGCAGGGCTGAGCCAGACAAACAACGCGCCCCTGCGGAAGTGCAGCCTGCCAGCGTTCCTGCCCGAGGGGCTGCCGGCACTGCCGCAGCACGTGGTGCTGCACAGCCCCCTGCCCGCCCCACCGCCCGGCCCCGACGCCGCGCCCCCCCCGGCACCACCCGCCTCATCCCCCAACGCCAGGGCTGGCAAGCTCTCGCCACCAGCCCAGCCGCAGAATGGGGAAGGTCCATCATCCTCCTCCTCCTCCTCTTCTTCCTCCTCCTCTGGCGAGGCTGTCCGCGTCAAGGAGGAGCCCGCCGGCAGCCCGGTGAGCGAGGCAGAGGTGCCAAAAAGTGGCGGCCCCGGGGAGGGGGGCGGCAGCCCTGACACCTGCTCCCGGACCTCATCCCCCCGCAGCCTGCCCTCAGCAAAGGTCAAGTCAGAGCTCGCCAGCCCCACGCCGGGCTCCAGCCCAGTGCCCAGCGAGCCGGGGATGGGCACAGCCGGCGGCACCGTCTTCCTACCCCAGTACGTGTTCGGCCACGAAGCCGCGGTGGTGCCGCAGGCATCGGAGATCCTGGCAAAGATGTCGGAGCTGGTGCACAGCCGGCTGAAGCAGGGCCACGGCAGCACGGTGCCACCTGCCATCTACACCGGCACGCCGGTGCCCAAGGGTGCCACATGCTTCGAGTGCGAGATCACCTTCAACAACATCAACAACTACTACGTGCACAAGCGCCTCTACTGCTCCAGTCGGCACCTCGCAGAGGACAGCCCCCCCGGGGCGCGCAAGCTCAAAGCCCCCCCCGGGGCACCCAAGGGTCCCCCCACCCCGGGGACGCTGCTGTCCCCCCTGGCGGGCGACGGGCAGGGGACGCCGGCAGGGGATGGGGACGCCAGCCGGGATGCCACACCGCCGGCCGCCCCGCCGGAGGTGAAAGCGGAGGAGGGGGGCGGCAAAGCGGGGTCCCCCGAGGCGGAGGGGGGGTCGGGGCGGTGCAGCGAGGACAGCCAGAGCCCCGGCAGCTCGGCGGGGGACGAGGGGGACGAGGACCCCAGCAAGACGCTGTGCGAGGCGTGCAACATCCGCTTCAGCCGCCACGAGACCTACGTGGTGCACAAGCGTTTCTACTGCGCCTCCCGCCACGACCCCCCCCTCCGCCGCCCCAGTGCCCCCAAAGTCCCCTTCCTGCCCCAGCCCCTCCGCACCCGCAAGCGCCGCAAGCTCTACGAGATCCACGGGGCCGCTCACCGCCCCGCCGAACCCCCACCGGCCCCCGACCAGCCGCCGGCCCCCGACCCTCCGGGGGCCACCCCCTCGCCCCGCTCCAGCCCAGATACCGACGGTCCCATCGACCTGAGCAAGAAGCCGCGGCGGCAGGGCGAACCGGCGGCGGCACCGCTGCTACCCTTGGCCGACTACCACGAATGCACCGCCTGCCGCATCAGCTTCAACAACCTCGACAGCTACCTGGCCCACAAGAAGTACCAGTGCCCGGCCACCCCGCTGCAGCCCCGCACCCTCGAGCACCTCCAGAAGATGAAGGGGGCTATGCCCGGCCCCCTCAAGGGTCGGCGCAGCCCCGGCAGCCCCGGCGAGGGGGACCCCGAAGGCGTGCGGGTGAGGGCAGCTCCGGCGGGGAGCCCCGGCATCCCCTACCCTGGCGCATCTGGGGCGGACTCACTGCAGCGTCACCCCAAGGGTCCCCTGCCGCCCCCGGGGGCAAAGGGACCCCTTTCCGCCTGTCCCTACTGTCCCCTCAATGGGGCCATCAAGGGCGATCTCCTCGAGCACTTCCGTAACGCCCACGGGCTCTTCGTGGCCAAGCCGGTGCTAGCCGGGCAGGGGCTCCCCGACGCCCCGGTGCCCGGTGCCGGCAGGACACCCGAGCCCCCACTGCCCACGGCGTCACCCCCCCGCCCTCCCGCCCCCCGCCTCCGCCGGGACAGCTTCAACGGCAAGGAGGGTCGGGACGGCAACGGCAGCCCTCGACCCCCCGCCTCGCCTCGGCCCCCCGCTTCGCCCGGAGCCCCCGAGGGACTGCGGGAAGCCGCCCGCAAACCCCCCACGTCCCCCGCCTACACGGACAGGGGGGTGCAGACCCCCCCGGCCAAGGCTGTGCCCGGCCCTGTGCCCAACGGCAACCACAGGTACTGTCGCCTCTGCAACATCAAGTTCAGCAGCCTCTCCACCTTCATCGCCCACAAGAAGTATTACTGCTCCTCCCATGCCGCCGAGCACGTCAAGTAAAGCCCCCCCCCCCCCACTGCCCCCCCCCACTGCTCGGGGGGGCTGCAGGGGCTGGGGGACCAGGAACCAACACCCAGCACCCTCCCCTTGCAGGGGTCGGGGTGATGGAGGACCCCCAGGAGGCTCCGCCGGGGTGGCTTCAGCATCCGGAGGTCCTTCCAGTATCCCCCAACTTCGTCCCGGGTTGGGGGTCCCACGCGTCCTGGGCCAAGGACCCCGCGGGGGGGGGGAGCACGGTGCTGGCAGGGGGGGGCTGGCCCCCCCCCCGGCCCGTGGTGCGTGCAGCACCCCTACCTCTGCCCCTGCCGCAGTCGGGGCCCGATGCTGCAGGGAAACTGAGGCAGGGAAAGGCGCATGGCCCTGCCCAAGCCGGGGGTTGCGGGGGGGCTCTGCTCCCATGTAGACACTACAGGGATGGGGAGGGGGCACGGCGCAGCTGGGCTTGGCCCTGGGCACCCTAAGAAGCGTGTGTGTGGCCCCCGCTGCGGACCAGACCCTGCAGTGAGACAGCACTGAAGCCGAGGATGAAGCAACCCTGGGAACCGTGTGTATAAGTGTGTACAGAAATAAATATGTCTAATAAAGCCAGGCTGCCGCCCGCATGCAAGTGGGGGATGCCGCGGGGGCTGGCACGGCCACCGTCTCCCCGTGGGGTCAGGGGCATCGGGCTGGGCAGGGGGACATGGGGCACATATAACCACAGGGTGGCAGGGACAGCCTGCAACAGTGGGGCAGAGCACAGCGTCCCTGTGCCGTCCCTGGCACCCCTGGGTGTCACACATCTGTGCCACGGGGCGATGCAGCCGCCAGCCCCCAGGCTGATGGCTCGTTAATTATCAGGCTAATGAAGGCCCCACAGCCGCAGGTGGGCTGTGCTGCCCCGAGCCCAGCTCTGGTCTCTGCCACGTCGGTCAGTCCCACACTGGAGCCCCAGACCCCTGCGGTGAAGTCCCCAGGTGAGCGGGGCTCAGGTCCTGTGTCCCCTGCAGTGCATCACAGGGGGGGGGAGGATGCCCCCCAAGCACAGCCTCTCTTGCCTCCCCGCAGCGCTTCCCAGTATAGCATAGGTGGGCTGTGGGTCGTTCCCCTCCCTCCCAGCTTGCCCAGCCTGGCTGGCAGGCTTGTGCTTCAGGGACCCAGTCTGGGCTCCCCGTCTCCCACTCTTCCCAGCGAGGGACGTGCCTGCCAGGTTGACAGAACCCAGTGTCACCCCAGGTTCTGTTTTGTTTCCCAGTCTGGGATCCCTGGAGCTGTGGGGTGGTTGCAGTCCCTCTGGGGCCGTGGTAGCTCCCCCTGCACGGGGCTGCGGACCCCAGGGGCTAAACCACCCACCCCAGGGCAAGAGCGGCGTACCCTCTCCTCCTCATGGCTTGCCTGCAGTGCCAGGAGGGAGTCTCGACTCCGTGCCAGCGCATGGGGGCCAGGCCTTGCGTGCCAGCCAGGGTGCTGGGGTGGCAGGGAGGAGGACAAAGGCGGCAGCTCCCTTGGGGAGTGCTTGCAACAGGTCCCCTCCTCGCACGCTCTTGCACCACTGCTCAGCACAGCCCCAGCGTGCCAAGTGGGGCAAGTGGCCACGTCGTCCCCCCCCCCCCCAACCCAGTAAAAGTGAGCTGAGATGCAGCTGGAGTCAGCAGAGCTTTACTTAAATAAATATATTTACAGAGTAGCAGATAGTGCAGCGAAGAGCTGGCCACGTTCAGCCAGCACAATGCAAGGAGAGGCTGTGCCAGGCATCACAGCAGCCTCCCCCCCGGGCATTGACCTAGTGGGGTGCTGGGACCCCCAAGGGATGGGGGGGGGGGGGGGGAATGACAGGGCACCCAACCCTCACTGCAGCGTCTTCCTGCAGGGCACGGGTGGGAGGCTGCAGGGCAAGAGGCTCTGCAGCGCTGGGCTGTTCTCTGCCTCCTTTGGCTCCTCCGTGGCATCCAGGAGCTGCTGCATGTAGCAGGAGGTGCCGAGCAGGACATGGCCGGTAGCCTGCATGCTGAAGAGCATCCAGCGCAGGGCTTCCCTGGAGAGGGAGGAAGGGGGTGAGCATCTCTCCTTGCACCCCACAGAGGGTACGGGCGGCAGGGCTGGTCCCCCACTGCAGCATTCCCACTCCCGGCGCCATCTCCAGCCCCCCCCCCCCAGCACTCACTTCACCAGCCGCTTGGCCCCATAGCAGCGCAGGTCGTAGGACATGCTGTAGGTGCCGTAGAGCGTGGCTTTGACATTGAGGCAGCCCAGGTCCCGCGGGTTGGTCTTATAGAGGTCAAAGGTGACACAAGCAACATCGATCCTCCGAGGGGGCTTGCGGGACAGGCTCAGCTGGTAGCCAGGCGTCTAGGGGAGAGTGGGACCAGGGTTACCCACCCTCCCGGTCCCACCTCACCCAGCATCCCAGGTACCTCCCAGCCCAGCATCATCTCCCTGCTGATCTCAGCGTGGGATGCAAGTTGGACAAACCAGGCTGCTGCCCCCCCCCCCCCCCCCCCCCAGGGGTGCGCTCACCTTGGAGGCAGCCCAGGCCTGCCCCTTGCTCAGGGCCATCAGCACCGTGCCCTCCTCCAGCGTCCGGAAGAAAGCCTCCGTCTCCACCGCGGTGCCGTCCTCATCCAGCACCAGCGAGACAGGACCCGGGGCGAGCAGGGCGCTCTGAGCCTGCAAGGGTGCTGGGGGTGAGCGGGGCTGGGGGGGGGGGGGGGGTGGCCAGCCCACCACCCACCTGGGCAGATGGACAGTCCCCCAGCAGACAGACAGACAGACAGCCCCCAGCTCACCTGGCGCAGCAGCTCAGCGAGGCTCTGCGCCATGATGCCCTTGCGCAGGCTGCGGTCCCAGTTGCAGATGCGGTAGGGTCGGGGCCGCGGGGCTGGGCTCGACAGCAGCTGCTGGGTCATGGAGGCACTTGCCGAGACACATCTGGGGAGGGATTGGAGGGATTGGGGTGTCCCGAGACCCACTGCCAGCCCCAGGCAGCACCAGCCCCCCAAAACTCAGTGGGGAGCAGCACATCCACTCAAGTAGCCGAGAGGTGCCAAAGCAGGGAGGGCTCCGATGTCCCCCACCCTGGGGACAGCGGCCCCCAGGCACTTACTTGGAGACAGGGGCAGCCAGGCGCAGGCTCAGGGACTTGGCGTAATCCATCTTCGCAAGGGGCACGGTCCAGCCTGCCAGGGAGGAAGGATTCAGCCCCGGGCAGGGGCGGTCTCTCCAGCTCCTCTCCACTCCAGGAGACCCCTTCCCACCAGCACCTCCTGCGCTCGGCCCCGGCACAGCAGTGAGCCAGCGCCCCGGCACGGCTGCCTTTACGCAGGGGCTGTGCCTGCTCTTTGGCCGGGACCGGGGCGGCGGCGGCCGCCCGGGCAGAGTCTGCCTGCCAGCACGGCTCTTGCGCAAAGCGGCGCGTGGGGCATTGAGTCAGCGCTGGAGCAAAGGTGAGACACAGGCACGGGGCTGCGCCCTCACCCCGGCCCTTTAGGGGGGCAACAGAGGCTTTGGGGAGGCAGGGGCACCCATGGTGGCAACCCCAACCCTGTTGCTCCAGAGACATCTCCAGCCAGGACCCTACTGGTGGGGTCCTGTGGACCTGGACCTGGACCATGACCATGACCATGACCATGACCATGACCATCCCCATCCCCATCCCCATCCCCATCCCCATCCCCATCCCCATCCCCATCCCCATCCCCATCCCCATCCCCATCCCCATCCCCATCCCCGCTCACCTCCAGCAGACACCAGCACCTCTGCAGTGGATCCTTCCCAGCCACCCCACCTCACCTTATATACCTGTCACCCAAAGACTCCGCCCACCCAGCCCCGCCCCTCCTGCCTGAGCCAATCCCCTCCCGGCCTGCTGGCACAAGGGGTGGGGCCAGTGCAGGGGACGGGGCCAGCCTGGCACCGCCGCCCGGACTGCTGCGGCGGGGTGATGAAGGAGCGTCCCCGGGGCTGCTCCGGGGGACCATCCTCCAGCCCAGACCCGCCAGCATCCCACGGGCTGCCCCCAGCGAGCCCCCTCCCAGTGCCCCCAGTAAGCCCCCTCCCAGTGCCCCCAGCGAGCCCCCTCCCAGTGCCCCCAGTAAGCCCCCTCCCAGTGCCCCCAGCGAGCCCCCTCCCAGTGCCCCCAGTAAGCCCCCTCCCAGTGCCCCCAGCGAGCCCCCTCCCAGTGCCCCCAGTAAGCCCCCTCCCAGTGCCCCCAGCGAGCCCCCTCCCAGTGCCCCCAGCGAGCCCCCTCCCAGTGCCCCCAGTAAGCCCTCTCCCTGTGCCCCCAGCGAGCCCCCTCCCAGTGCCCCCAGTAAGCCCTCTCCCTGTGCCCCCAGCGAGCCCCCTCCCAGTGCCCCCAGTAAGCCCTCTCCCCATACCCCCAGTAAGCCCCCTCCCAGTGCTCCCAGCAAGCCCCCTCCCAGTGCCCCCAGTGAACAGCCTCCCAGTGCCCCCAGTGAGCCCCCACCCCGTGCCCCCAGTAAGCCCTCTCCCCGTGCCCCCAGCGAGCCCCCTCCCAGTGCCCCCAGCGAGCCCCCTCCCAGTGCCCCCAGTAAGCCCCCTCCCAGTGCCCCCAGCGAGCCCCCTCCCAGTGCCCCCAGTAAGCCCCCTCCCCGTGCCCCCAGCGAGCCCCCTCCCAGTGCCCCCAGCAAGCCTCCCCGTGCCCCCAGTAAGCCCCCTCCCAGTGCCCCCAGCGAGCCCCCTCCCAGTGCCCCCAGCGAGCCCCCTCCCAGTGCCCCCAGTAAGCCCCCTCCCAGTGCCCCCAGCAAGCCTCCCCGTGCCCCCAGTAAGCCCCCTCCCAGTGCCCCCAGCGAGCCCCCTCCCAGTGCCCCCAGTGAGCCCCCTCCCAGTGCCCCCAGCGAGCCCCCTCCCAGTGCCCCCAGTAAGCCCCCTCCCAGTGCCCCCAGCGAGCCCCCTCCCAGTGCCCCCAGCAAGCCCCCTCCCAGTGCCCCCAGTAAGCCCTCTCCCTGTGCCCCCAGCGAGCCCCCTCCCAGTGCCCCCAGTAAGCCCTCTCCCTGTGCCCCCAGCGAGCCCCCTCCCAGTGCCCCCAGTAAGCCCTCTCCCTGTGCCCCCAGCGAGCCCCCTCCCAGTGCCCCCAGTAAGCCCTCTCCCCATACCCCCAGTAAGCCCCCTCCCAGTGCTCCCAGCAAGCCCCCTCCCAGTGCCCCCAGTGAACAGCCTCCCAGTGCCCCCAGTGAGCCCCCACCCCGTGCCCCCAGTAAGCCCTCTCCCCGTGCCCCCAGCGAGCCCCCTCCCAGTGCCCCCAGCGAGCCCCCTCCCAGTGCCCCCAGTAAGCCCCCTCCCAGTGCCCCCAGCGAGCCCCCTCCCAGTGCCCCCAGTAAGCCCCCTCCCAGTGCCCCCAGCGAGCCCCCTCCCAGTGCCCCCAGCAAGCCTCCCCGTGCCCCCAGTAAGCCCCCTCCCAGTGCCCCCAGCGAGCCCCCTCCCAGTGCCCCCAGTAAGCCCCCTCCCAGTGCCCCCAGCGAGCCCCCTCCCAGTGCCCCCAGTAAGCCCCCTCCCAGTGCCCCCAGCGAGCCCCCTCCCAGTGCCCCCAGTAAGCCCTCTCCCTGTGCCCCCAGCGAGCCCCCTCCCAGTGCCCCCAGTAAGCCCTCTCCCTGTGCCCCCAGCGAGCCCCCTCCCAGTGCCCCCAGTAAGCCCTCTCCCCATACCCCCAGTAAGCCCCCTCCCAGTGCTCCCAGCAAGCCCCCTCCCAGTGCCCCCAGTGAACAGCCTCCCAGTGCCCCCAGTGAGCCCCCACCCCGTGCCCCCAGTAAGCCCCCTCCCAGTGCCCCCAGCGAGCCCCCTCCCAGTGCCCCCAGTGAGCCCCCTCCCAGTGCCCCCAGCGAGCCCTCTCCCTGTGCCCCCAGCGAGCCCCCTCCCAGTGCCCCCAGTAAGCCCTCTCCCTGTGCCCCCAGCGAGCCCCCTCCCAGTGCCCCCAGTAAGCCCTCTCCCCATACCCCCAGTAAGCCCCCTCCCAGTGCTCCCAGCAAGCCCCCTCCCAGTGCCCCCAGTGAACAGCCTCCCAGTGCCCCCAGTGAGCCCCCACCCCGTGCCCCCAGTAAGCCCCCTCCCAGTGCCCCCAGCGAGCCCCCTCCCAGTGCCCCCAGTGAGCCCCCTCCCAGTGCCCCCAGCGAGCCCTCTCCCTGTGCCCCCAGCGAGCCCCCTCCCAGTGCTCCCAGTAAGCCCTCTCCCCGTGCCCCCAGCGAGCAGCCTCCTGGGCGTTTTGCATCTCTGGGACGTCTTCTCCTGCGCCACCCAGGGCTGAATTTGGCCCCCGGTTGGAGGGCTGGGAAGGGTGAGGGGTCCGTGGGGTTGTTGCAGCAGCCGGGGCACGGGGCACGGGGCACAGGGCACGGGGCACGGCGTTTGGTGCCTTGGGGTTGCCAAAGCACGGTTGGAGCCGGCCGGCCGGAGGGGAAGGAGCGGCCACGGCTCCCAGACAAGCTGCAGGAGAGGGGGCTGCCATGGGGCGGCTGGAGGGGCTGATGGCCCGGGACCTTGGGGCTCAGGAATGCTGCGAAGGATGCTGAGCCAGGGCCCGGGTCGGCCGGGCCACAAAGGTGCTGAGCAGCCCCAGGGTGTGGGGCCACATCCTGGGCTGGGCAAGGAGGAGCCGCGGGCTTCCGGATCCCGCAAAAGCAGCTAGCCCCGGCCCAGATCGGGTAGAGGACCAGGAAAGCGGGCACGGCTAAAGCCCCGCGGGCACGCACCCAGCATGGGCAGCGGCCCCCTGGGGAGGGAGAAGCCCAGGCAGCCTGGCAGCCGGGAGCACTGCCGAGGGGAGGGGACGGGGTGCTGAGCAGGCTGGCAGGGACCCGCAACCGCGCTCCGGCCGCTGGCGCTCGCTCCCATCGGCACGGGGGAGAGCCGGAGCAGCGCCCGCAGCGCCATCCAGGCTGGGTTGGGGATGTGAAAGCGGGGTGCGGGGCTGCCCGGGAGGTCTGCACCCCACGGCCACGAGCCGTCGCCTCTGGCATGTGCGTGTGCATTGCGTGAGTGTGCACGTGCGCGGCACACTCGTGTGTGCACGTTATCTATCCCTCCACGCGTGCAGGCGTAGCTCCACGTGGGTGCGTGTCTGCCTCCACGCGTGTCCGTATCCAGACGTGCACTTGCATGCATCGGTACCTCCGCGTGTGTCTACGTACATACATTGACGCGCACATCCACGCGTACGCACGTGTGTTCCTGTATCCCTGCACGCGGGCGTGCGGGGAGGCACGTGTTAATGTGAGCGCACGCGTGCGCGCCCGCCTCCGTGGGCCTGCGCGCAGGCCTGGCCAGCTGCGCGTTCACACCTGCAGCTCCGCGAGCGCACCCGCATGCAGGCGCAGACCCACGTGCGGGTCCGCGTGCCTGTACCCACCGTCGCACGTACATGCGTGTACCCCTCTGCGCGCACGCACGCACGCGCGCATGCTTCCACACGCGTGCATTCGTGGTCGTGCACCTCCCTGCGCACGCCTGTCCCCGTGCGCATGCATGTTCTACCCGTGTGTGCACGCGTGCACGCCTCCACACGCGCACACGCGCTCACGTACGTAACGCTCACCACGCCCGCACGCCTGCCCCCACGTTCACGCGTGTACGGCACGTGCGCGCACGCGCGCGCGTGTCTAGCCGCGTGCGCCCACCGGCACGTGCGGGCACCGCCACGCGTGTGCACGCGCACACGTCCCCCCCCGTGTGCACGTCCACCCCTCCACGCGTGTGCATGTGCCTCCACGTGTGCGCGTGCACGCCTGCGCCCCTCCTCGTGCGTGCGCCCGTACCCGTGCACGCACGTGTGTGCAACCCTCCCCGGGTGTGCGCACGCCCGCGCGCAGCCCTCCTCGCGGGTGACACGCACGTGTGCACCCCTCCTCGCGGGTGCGCACCCCTCCACGTGTGCGCACGCGTGCGCACTCCCCGCCCGTGCACACCCGCCCCCCCCCCCCCCTCCCGAGCGCGCGTCCCCTTTAAGGCGCGGCCGGGGCGGCGGCGCACGCGCGCGCGCGCGCGCGGGAAGGAGAGCGGAGCGGGGAGCGCGCCCGCCCGCCCCGCCCCTCCCCCCGGCGCGAGGGCCGTCGCGCCTGGATGACGTCACGCCATGGCCGCCCTGCGCCGCCGCGAGTAGAGGCCCCGTCCCGTCCCGCGCCGCCGCCGCCGCTTCGCCTCCCCCCACCCCCCCCACCCCCACCCCCGCGCCTCCCCCCGGCCCGTCCGCCCCCGCCGCCCCGGCCCGGCCCGCCGCGCCCGCCCGCCCAGGTGAGCCGCTGCCCGCACGGCCGCGCTCGGCGGGCGCCGGCTGCGGCCTAGCGCCGGGGAGGGGGGGGGCGGGCCCGGGCGCCGGCGGAACCGGGGCGGGGGGGGTGGCGGCCTAAGGTGGGGGGCAGCCCCGGCGGGGGATGCTGGGGAACGGGGGCACCCCCCGGGGGGCGGGAGCCCGCGGTGGGGGTGCTGGGAAGGGAGGGGCGGCTCTGGCTGGGAATGGGGGGGGCGGGCTCAGCGCGGGGGGGGGGTGGGGGGGTGGCGGTTTGGGAGGGGGGATCTGGGGAGGGAAGCGCCGGTTGGAGGCTGATGGAAAGGCGGCAGCCCCGGTTTGGAGTGGGGGTGGGGTGGGGAGGGCAGCCCCGGGGGGTGTTGGGATGGGGACGGGGGTACTTGGGGTGGGGAGTCCTTAGTTTGTGGGGGGATTTGGGGAGGGCCGCCTCATTTGGCGGGGGTGCAACCTTACTTTGGGGGGGGGGATGTTGCGGGGGGGAGCCCCCAGCTAGATGGGGGGATGCTGGGTGTGGGAAGGGGGCAGCGCCAGCTTGGGGAGGGAGCTTTAGTTTTGGGTGGATGTTATGGAAGGGGATGGCCTCAACTAGGGGTGCCGTGGCGGGGCAGCTCGCCTTCGGGGGGGGGGGGGGGGGGGCGGCAGCATGGGGGGTGGTCGGACCCCAGGGGTGTAGGCAGCTCTGACTGCCCCTCCCTCCCCAGGCAGGTGGGAAGAGGGAGAGCTCCAGCAGCCTTGGCCCCGGGGGGCACAGCAGGAGGACCTCAGCCTGGCAGGAGGCCCTGTGAGGTAAGGGAGGCGGGGGGGGGGGGGGGGGGGGGGGGCAGGGGGGGAGCTGGGGGCCAGGGCGGGGAGAAGGGTCGGGAACCCGCAGCGGTACTGGCTGCACGTGAGGGGGGGGGGGGGGTGTCCATCCTGCGACAGACGGGTGGGTACGTCACAGGTGGGGGCCCATCCTGCGATGGGTGGGTGCATCACCCGCGCAGCGCTGGTTTGTGTCGTCTGCCCAGTGCAGCGGGAGCTGTGAGGCGCTCCTCTCTGCTCAGAGCTGCCGTTGTCTTTGCAAGTGCCGTAACGCGTAGCTGCTGCAGGTGGTTCAGATTCCCTCCACGAGTCGTCTCAGCAGGATTGTCTCTTCTCAGAGCTCTCCTTTCGGCATCCACGTTAACAATATTTTCTTTTACTGCCGCGGGTAGCTCAGCTCTTCTGAAACAACTGTTAACGGTGCTGCTTTGGCTGTAGCAAGAGCAGCACCTCCGAGGTGTGAATTCTTTCTTCTGATCTTCCTAAGGTTTGTCTAGACTAAAGAAAAGGGTCACAGTCTAATCAAGACAACTCTTTGCAAGACTGCTGATCCAACGTTCTGAGTAAAGTTAGCCTCCTGAGTGTGATTATCCATGAATCCTACAGAATGCAGGTATAATCGTACTTGTTTTCTGTCGTGGGACCGAGGCGCTGATAATTCAAAATAAGCATTTGCCAGCGGAAAGCTGCAGGAAGAGCCGTGTGTGCTCCAGCAATAGAAAAATCAGTTACGCTGTGAAAACAAACTCCCAACTGCTTACGGCGCCGCTTTCTCTTCAGGTTTCGGTCCCAAAGTCTGCCTGACAGAAAGCAGCGGTTAACATTCCGGATCGGAGCTCTCTGAGCTCTTCTTTAAAAATCAGCTCGCTGAAAATGGCTGTCACCAGGCAGTTCTCTTAAATTAACACCGAAAGGCAGCTCAGTTTTCTGCATTAAAAGCTTTCCTGACAGCTGCTGGGTAATTGAAGTTTGCTATGCATCTTCAAAGTCAGTGCTTCTCTAAGGATGGCAGATAAGTGTGTATTTTAGTTAATTAACCTTGTTAACAACCGTAGTTTCATTCAAAGCAAAGGACGGGGTGCTTTCCTTTTGTTCTACATGTCTTTTCAGTTTTATGTGATGCTCCTTTCCTGGATCACGAGGCATTTTATTTCCTTCTCCTCCTGTTGTCGCTACTCTTCCATGTTTTTTCCCCGTTGTGGTTCCTGCCCATTGCTTCTGTTTTGCTTCTGTTTTCCAATTCTTTGTTCCCAAAATCTTTTGGTGGTTTCTCTTCTCGCCTGTCCTGTCAGCACTATTTCCCATTCATTCTCGTCACCTCACCCATCGTTCTTCACCCATCCTCGTGGCTTGACTTAGTCCATGTTCCAGAACCTTTCTGTTCTGCGTTAACCCCTGGTTTTCATGTATCTGATTAATGGAAACGTTTTGATTTTTGCATCAAGCTGTTTGGCTGTTAGAAAGTGGTTTTTCTCCTTTCTATCACAAAGATTTCTGCCTGAAGCAAAGAGGCTCCTTGCTGCTTTCCTTCGCGTCTGTCCCTTGACCGCCCCGGAAGCTGTGAGGTCGCTGCTGGGGGGGTACAGAAGTTGGGTATGCGCTTGGTTCTTCTGACTGACGATTTGTAGGATTTCAGGATTGAAGCTGATGGCTCTGTCAAGCTTCAAGCTCCAGTTTTCTATAGGGTGCTCGGTGCCTTCCTGCTGCTGGAGGTGCTGGAACCGTCTGAACTGTTGGTTCCCATACTCTATCCAAGATGTATTCCGTGTTCACTCGGAAAAAGCTTTTTGTGGCGCCATATAAAGGCTCAGCCTTGGAGGGAGGAATTTAATGAATGGAAATAATGCTTGCCAGGAGTATTTTTTTCCTCGGTGGCTGTTTCAAGTCCCATCTTAACTCACAGGATAAACCTATAGGTGCAGCAGCGGGTTCGGGTAAGCTGCCATCCTGAGGTAGTCCTTTCCATACTAGTTCCAGTTCATCTGCTGCCAAGACACTACCTGCAGCAGCAAGTCAGTTAGTTGTACACAAAGCTTCACTTTGTCGGCTTAACTGGAGATGCTGCTCAAACTTTTCATGAGTTCTAATTGAAAACAGCACAGCATGGAGCAATAAGAAACAGAATTTGAGCCTCCTGCCAGCAATAGGCACTGTCGAGAGCCACGGATCCAGAATGTGCGTCTGTGAAACGCTGCACCGCCTTAGAGCGGCGTACGAGGTACACGTGTGACCACAGACTAAAACCTGGTTGCCATTTCTTCCTTCTAGTTTTGTGCCTTTTGGTGCTCTTCATTTAACAGAGTAGAAGTTGAGCTTGTTCTTGAAAACAGACCTGCTGCGAAGAATTCCAGTGCTCTGACTCGTTTACCTCTTGCCTTGGGCAAATCACCTAACAAAAGTGTAAGGTTAAAACTGTTATTTAAAGCGTATCCTGGGATTACCTGGCAATATTGAAGTTGAGTTTTAAAAAGCAACTTGCATAGCAAAGGGCTTTTTTCTTACTGCCTTTAGTGCTGTGTCAAGGCTTCTTAATCTCAATGCTGTATTTTAAGTTAGAAAAAGTCTTCGATATCTTTAAGCTTTGGAAAAAATATAATGTGGCTGAAGCAGATGAATTTTAATTTCCCTAACACCTTCTCAATGTACAGTGCCTTTTTACCTCTGTGAGAGGGGTGGGGGGGAATCTGTGTAATTTTAAATGTTTTCCAGTAAGGCTGTGAGACTTAAATGGGAACAGAGAACAAGACAAGCCCCTTCATTACTGCACCCAAGTCCTTGCAGGTGAGGACGGCCACGTGAATGCCTAGCTTAGGAGGAGCATCTCTATTCCACCATATGCAGGCCGTGAAACACTGACAAAGTTAAGGCGTAGTTAATGCTTCATTCCCTAATTTGAAAAATTCCAGAGCTCAGTCTGTGAAACTTCAGCATTGCCTCCTGTTGTGTATGTATTGTGTAAGTAAAAGCTGCTCTCTTCCACCAGACCTGATTCTGTGTGTGAACCGGCTGCCTTGGAGGCAAGTCAGGGCTGGGCGCTGAGCGAGGGTGCTGCCTGTGCCTCTTCCAGCAGCCTGTGCGCGTACAGGGAGTGAGGCGAGGGGCTGCAGGGAGAGAAGGCGGGTTTGTGCCAAAGAAAGCTGCAGGTCATTGCAGCTGAATGTCCCCTACGACACCAGGCTGGTCTAGCCTTTTTCATCCTGCTCCTAGATGATGCTAGGTATGTCTCTTCAGAGCACTTTCCGTCGTTTCTGGACAGCCCGTGACCGAAAGGGCCAAACATAGGTTTGCAAAAACTGCCAGGTGTTCTCGGTTGTAGCTGAGTGCAGCGGGGTTCCGCTTGGGCTGCTGAGCACGATGCAAAGGTACGGCTACTGAAAACAAGGTCAAAAAAACCCCAGGCCTCTTGTTTAGGTGCTTTCTTCACTTTATATTTTTGGTAGGCTGTCTCTAATGCTGCTGCCTCCCAGCGCTGGCAGGGGCACTGCAAGCCAACAGGGACTGGCTGGAGGCATGAGAATCCAGGAGGAACACCTGGAGCGAAAATCTTGCTCAACCTGAGCGTTATCTGTGGGGACGGCAAGTGCCACCTGGCTCACGCCTGGGAGGATGGCACATGCTTACTTCAGGTGGGACGGCTGGAAAGTTTAGCTGTCAAATCCTCAGTTTCTCTACTGAGAACGTGTGAGCTGCTTTTAAGGGGCTTTCGACTCGATGAGGCACGCACGAGTGATTCTAGAGGCAGTAAAAGACAATTTTGGCTGCAAGCGCACCCCGCTTCGGAGCGTTTGCTCCAAAGCCTCTCGATGGAAAGGCTGTACCAACTTGTTTAGCCTGGCAAAGTGAGGGTTTTGTAAACCTCGTCTGAAAGACTTGGCGACCTGTTCTGAACTAGTCTGCTTCAGACATGCAGAAAATGAAAATTTGACATGCTTTGAGCAAATGAAGTCAGTTTTGTCATAGAAGGGGTTGTGCAGCTTTGACCAAAGTCGGCTTTGCCTGAACTGCCTGTAATTTTAAAGATACCTCTGAAGATAAAACACTGCTAACTGAGAAGTATTATATACCTGGTTCTTGCCCCATCATCCTAAGCTAAGAGTCAAACAATCTTATCTGTAGGTTAGAAGTTAATTTTTTGCTTTTATAACTGGTTTTGAAGACAGTAGGAAACTGGCTTGGTTTTAAGGCACAGAAATTCCAAGCTTATGATGAGGGATGAAACCTGTGGATTTCTGCTCTACCACTTATGTCAGTATTGCTCAATTTGAAATACTTCCGTGTAGTCATTTTTCTTAGATTTTTCTGGTATTCACTTGTGCGTGTAACTAAAGGAGAGTGGAAAGCAAAAAACCACAAATTAAAAAACCCAAACAACCCCCCCCCAAAAAAAACACCTCAAAAAAAACAACCTTGCAGGATTCCAGAGATTTGGGATAAACTGTGATTTGCAGATTATTCTGAGACAGCGCTTGGGGCATGCACTTTAAACTGGAGTTAAACTTGCTACCATGCAAAGAATAAATCCATTGGAGCTTGCGAGGAAGTTTGAGTGACTCTAACAAGTGCTCTAGCACTTCACAAAATTCTTACTTTGGTACTTTTGCCTTTCATAAAATTCAATTATTTCTTTTTTTCTACAAACGAGTGACTACAAGTAATACCGACTAGCTCAGAGATAAGGCGTTCTCCCATCTCGGACCGTGCTTCTGCGACGTTGACGTTGCCCGAAAGCTTGTTACTGGGATGCACCGCCGCCTTCCCTCACTCTCCTCCTGGGCTCAGAGCCTTGGGGCTGCACAGGGCCAAGGAGTGGCTGGAGGACACGTTATCGTCTTGATCTCCCCCGTTGCAGGAGGAGTCGCTGTGGCAGTGAGCGGGTGAGAGGCTAGCCTAACTTTTGGATGGCTGCTAGAGCAGAATCTTGCCGTCATACAGCAGAAATGCTATCTAGTCCTGTTCCATCATTAGTCTGACAGTTTTCTTTTAATTTCCATCTCCCTATTCTTTTCCTGCTTCTGATTTTACCCTTGCGTGTCATGGGTTCGCTTTGGGGCATTTCCATGCTGTTGCACATTAAGATTGAAGCAAAAATCTGGTTCATTGGTTTTGGGGTATCTTTTCTTGCCTACTGGTGAACTTGGAGCAACAGCCCTCGGAGACCGGCTGAACCGTGGCTCTCACCGAAATAGCTCTGCGTAAGAGGTGGTGGAGGAACTATAAGTGCCTTCTGTGCATTGCATCGCTGCCCGCGCAGACAGAGGCACCAGGGAGGACATAAGGCCTCTTGCCGAAGGGGAACTTGCTGTTACTTGAATCCAGGGAAATAGGCACCAAAAACGGGCTGCCTGGCTTTTGTGAACCCTTTTCAATTTGGCTGTCATTCATCGTGTTTCTTATAATTTCTGCCGATGGAAAGTAATAGGAAATTATTGTAACTGACGGATGCAGTGGATTTGTATAATAACTTCAATAGCTGCCAGTGGAGGTGAATGTTTTCTACTAATCGCCTTAGCTGGCGGTGAGAATGAATTCGTATTTGTTTTCCCCCACCCCTCTGAAGGTCTCGATGTCGAATGCAGAAAGGCATCTAGTTCGCTTCAGCGCTTTTTCTTTGGTGCTGCTTATTTGCAAGAAATCAGAAAACAAATTTCCTGAATACATCTGCACTTGACAGCTTTTACATTTCTGCTGGCCTCTTCAGGCTGACCTTTCGGGTGTAATACGCTAAGTTGTTCTACGTGCGCGCAAAGCGTAACTTCTCAGGCACTTAGGCGATTAAAACTGCTGCCATAAAATTGCTCTTAAAGCCAGTAACAATCTGTGCAAGCATTTACGAACTCAGCGTCAACCTTTATATACTCTGTAAGAATATAATTTGTTTCAGATTACACCCTATTTAACTGCCCAGAGCCACTATCATCAGGAGGCAATTGCTGTCTTTTAGTTTGGCTTTTAACTTTTCAGTAAGATCACGACTTTGGTTGTGAGCAAGAGCCAGCTTCTTCAAATGTGCGGAGAAACAAGAGTAGCCGGTAAGGAAGCTCAAAATGTGACTCTTCTGCTGCTCGGGGCCCTGTTGAATATTTAGATCATCCCCGCATTTAGCGATTAGCTGATGTTTGTGCAGGGCTTTGAAGACATGAAGTAGAGCGAAGTCGCTGGGTACTAACGTATAGGCTTGTACTGCTTCTGGGAGCACTTTTTCCTTTTCGTTTTTGAGAAATGTTCTTAGCTCCTTCTTTGCAGACCTCCCGTAGTACGACGAGCAGCGTTTTCTTGAGTGTGACTTTCATCTTGAGAGTTTGCTGCAAATACCAGCTAATAATGTCTTCACTACAGCGAAGGCGAGAGATGCTATCTCAGTGATGACAGTAGTCTGGCAGCATACAAGACATAAATACAACAACCCTGGTCCTGGAAAGTTGATGAGGAAGCAGACGAGTAGCATGGGTAACAAAGTTGTAACGCCTTCCCGATTTCCAGGCATGGGCTCTTAACGCGCAGAAGAGATGCTGCACGTTCCCCGCGCTTACCTCCCTGCCGTATTTCGGGACTGAGATCCCCAATTCTGTCGTTACCAAAATGTTTTGGGTTTCGGATGCTGAGAAGGCTTGGATTTGCTTTGGTCGCGTTTACAGCGCGTGGCAGTCTGTTTGGATGCTGTGGCTTGGTGTGCCTTCTGCCTGTCTGTTCTTGCTCTTTGATGGTAAATAAGAACCTTTAGTAAATAATAACCTTTACTATGCAGAACCAGTCGGAAGAGCGTAGCAGAGGAAAGTGACGGGGTGGATCAGGAAAAGGTTAAGTAGTGCAGAGCTGCCTAGTGGTAGTAACTTTTATTTCAGGAAGGATTGCTGGATGTGTTTAAAGGAGCTACCAGAGTCTTGTTTTTGTAGCATTTCTGCGCCAAAGGTCTTAAAAATAGCACATAAAAATCTGGTAATTTATGCCATGTTTTTGTTACACCAGCAGTAAATGTGCTTGTGGGGAGGTTGTAGCCAGGAACAGCTGAAGTAAAACACGATACATATTAAGGTGAAGGAATCCTGTTGGTTTGTAACCCCGTGGCTTTTCTTTAGCCCTAAATGTGCTTCTGTAAGCCTTGGGTTTGTCTTTAGCTTTTCATTTCTGTCTGATGGGCGCCCAAGCTTGTTCCTGTACAAACCTTTGGGTCTGGAGGAGGAGGAGGTGGCGTATACTCAAACGGTGAATTTAGTCCTCTGGAAAGGTGCCACCTTGAGAAGAGCCAGTGCCTCTGTTGAACTGTTCCACTGGTACAACCAGAGAACTACAGTGGGTGCTTTGATCTCTCTGAGCATTGGCTGCCTCGGTGCCGGAAAACCCGCCAAGACACCTTTCTCAGCCTGGGTTCTTCTGAGGCAGCTGAAGCACTGTTGGTTATTGTTGAGGGGGGCGAGGAAGGAGTTGCCATCATTGTTTATAGGGCTAAGGACATGCTGCAGCAAGAGACCGCAGCCGAAGGGTAGGAGTTTTTAATCACCAAGAGCTTTTGTCTAGACGTGAAACAGTAATCTTCCTAGTAAGAGACAGCTCAACCAGTTCCTTGGGTCAGACAGTTCTGCTATAATTCATGTTTTTTTTGTTTTCTGGAGTAAAATAAATAGATGTATGGGTTGGGGTTTTTTCCTGCTTTACATCTTGTCCCTTTCTGTTGCATTTATTATGCTTATTCTAAGCAGACATCTAGTTCTTAACTTACTCATACCAAGCACACGTTCATACTGAGCTTCTAGCAGAAGTGCGTGATGCAGACAGCTATGAAGTTGATCTGCTTCTTTGAAGGAATTTTGAATCTTTACTGTATAAAGCGGGTGGAGATTAGATGGCAATACGTGCACTGTCTAAATTAAACCTGATTAAAAATCCAAGAGTTTTCATGGATATCTATGAATATCTATTCTGGATGCAGTGTAACAAGTACTGTAAATATATAGGCTGTTTTTCCAGAACCACTGTAAGTTGTGCTCCTGTGCCTCTTCAGGAGCCTGTGCCATTCGCGGTGCCATGTGCTTATAGTTACAAAACACACCTGAAAACCTGGCCCTATGTTCTGAAGCTCACTCGCTTGTTCACAGAAGAAATGCCACTGCTGATTGTGCCTGGGGTGAGGAGGCTACCTTGGGATTTCTGACAGCGATCTGGTGGGAATGCTTGTGCAGCCTCACCTATTAGAGCTTGTAGGTGAAATTCCAACCTCGAGCTCCATCGTTGTATGTGAAGAGTAGCACACTCTTATCTAGTCTGGGACAACACTGGAGTCAGTTCTTTATGCAGTTTAAACTCTGTATTTTCTTCTTGAAGGTACTATGACAAACCCTGTTCATGAATTCAAGCAACCTTTTCTTCTTTAGGAGGGAAAACACGAGAGTACAAATTCTGCAAGGTGAGCCTTTCTTGATCTCCCAGCTTGTTTCCCCATAATGAGTGTTGTTTTCTACCCCCTGCAGACTATTGGGTACTGATGGACGTTTCCGACAGCCCTGAGCGAAACCCCTGCTCTCCTGACGAAGAGGACCAGCAGCTTTCCGATGACGAAGTCCTGAAGGAGAGTGGTTCAGACCGGGAACTTGATGGAGAGGGTGGGCAAGGCAGCGTCCTGGGAGAGGAGGAGGAGGATGCAGCCAGGGGACTGAGTCATGGTGAAGAGGAGAACCACTCGGATGAAGAGGACCGCTTAAGCGAAACCAAGTCTCAGGAGTCGGACAACAACGAGCAAAGCGGGGAGCTGAAGAGCCCTCCGCCTCGCAAAGGAGAGGAGGAAGACCGGACAAATGACCTTGGTGATGAAGCGTCCTCTGTCACCCGTGAACTAGATGAGCATGAGTTGGACTATGATGAGGAAGTTCCTGAGGAGCCAAGTGCTCCTGCTGCAGAGGAGGATGGTGAGAAAGCTGCTGGTGAGGATGATGAGGAAGAGGAGAAAGGAGATGATGCCCATGAAGATGAGAAAAAATCCAGCAGCAAAAGTGATGATGAAAAGGACAGTCAGGATCCCCTCAAGGAGAAGAAGAAAGAAGAGGATGATGGAGAAATTGATGATGGAGAAATTGATGTAAGTAGGAGCTGGTCCGAGGTGGGCAAAGTCCTACAGGGAGAGACCTATCCTTGTGTTTCAGAACCGTTTGGCTGTTAGACTGCCAAGCCTTCTTTCTTCCTTGACGCGAGTATCTGTGTTAGCTGTGTCCCTCCCCAGTGTGCGAGTAACACACTTTTTCTTTGGAGGTGAGAGCATACTGTGTACCGAGTCCTAAACTCGGTGGCCAGGATGTCTAGTGCCACGTACTGTAGAAGAACTTTGTGCCGAATATGGTCAGAGCCGTCACAAATAAGCTTTGTTCCCGTTGAATATGGCAGGGCTCCAGTGCTTTAAGAAACTATTCTGCCTCAGCTCTCAGAGGACTTTTGAATGATGCTGACGGCAAATTACTTAGCCATGGATTAGGCGTTCATAAGCTGTCTCATCAGTTTAGGTTGAGAGGCTGGTGCTGTAGAGTGGCTGCCGTGTGCTTGAGGCATCAGGCGTGTGCGGGCAGCCCGTGGCCCTGAGCTGTTTTGTTGGGCTCTAGCAGCATCTGGGCGCGTGGAAGAGAAACGCGGGGTGCTGAGCTTTCTGGAAAGTGCCTAACCAGGCAGCCCCTGCGCATGGTTTGGGTGATGTGTTCAGGGATGTGCAGTCCCAGTAGCTACTGTTTCACAGCGGAGAACAAACGCAGCTATTTAGAAAAATCGAAAACTGGTTTTAATTGTTTTGGAGATTAGGGCAAATAGCACTTTTTATGCATGTTTGTGTTTAGGTAGGAAGCACTGCAGTACAGCAGTTGTATTTAATACAGCTTAATACCAGTTTCCCTCTTCCAGGCAAAAGATGACAGGACTTTGCACTCCCACTATTTGGATTCAAGTAAGGTGGCCACCAGACCAGGAACCCCCAGGAGGGTTTCTACTTCTGTGAGTTCCTGGTCTGGTAGACACCTTACTTGAATCCAAATAGTGGGAGTGCAAAGTCCTGCAAAGAGAAGGCGCCCATCCAGAGGACCTGGCTGGCTCTGCTCCTGGCTGTCCATGCCAAAAGTGCTCCTGCACAACTAGACTAGGTTGGGGCAGTGTTGCGAGAATATCCTGGTGACCAGGCAAGGGACCAGTGGACTGCGGATGGGGTCACTGGTGGGGCTTCTCAGCCAAGGAAGGGAGGGTTCAGACTTGGGAGATGCTGTTGCCTTCCCGTCCCCATTGCTGTGTAGCTGACCTGGCCGCATGCTCGGGAAGCTCGCGGGGCCTTGCTGGAGAGACCCTCCTCCCTTTTTATTGAAGAGTGGTATATTGTGTATTTTTCACTCTAATGGTGCTTTGACAAGTTCTGTTGCTTAAAAAAAGGTGATGTTATTTTTTTCTTCTTCACGCCCATTTTGGCAGGTGATTTTTGTTAAACACGTATTTCCCATGTATTTCTGATTCAGTTACAAGGAATTTGGTGTGTTGTGGGAGAGTTCAGGCAGGAGGAAAAAAAAAAAAAATCCTGGAGTCCTGACTCCATGCCTGCTTCTTGATTAAAATATGAATGCTTTCCTTTAGTGTCTAAGGCATTCTTGAGAGCGCTCTCCTTACAAAGCACAAGATGAATCTGTACTCTGGTTTTCATACATTAACTCATAACAGGGTTCCCAGCTGCCTGATTCCAAGGAGACCTCACAGAAATAAATACTTTCCCTTTTGTTCAAGTACAGCATTTGCAAAGACTTCACACAGTTCTTTTGAAAGAAGCAGAGTTGAGCTGGTTATACCATTCACGCGTTGTTGAATGCCATCCCCAGCTTTGGAGGAAACTGTTAAATCTCTGCATTTTATTCTGCTTTCAGAGTTCTGTCTGGGGGGGGGGGGGGGATATTAATGCAAATTTTAATTTGAATATATGTGTAGTCTTTAAAATCCGCTCTTGTTCAGGAGAGCTCTCCTTGTATTGCCCTCAGAGGAATGGGCTGTTAACCCATCTCTGCACATCCTTTGTTTATCTACAGCCGAGTGATGGTTTTCCTCCTTTCCAGCTGCTAAATTGATCAAAGTACGTAACTTTCTTAATCTTTTCCATGTAGACAACCGCTGTTGCTGCCACAGGGTTGCTGCGATTGCCACGCAAAGGGAAGGCCTCCACCAGATGCTCCCTCTTCAGATGTGTTTCATACGCTGACAACTTCTGTGGCGGTGAAATGGAGGCAGGCCGAGGGAAGGCCAGGGTGCCTTTTAGGATAAATAACTGACTTCCTTGCCAGATACCTCTGACAACTCTCTGGTCGTGTATGCCTTTGCCTTCTGCATCGCCACCTCCTTTTAGCTCCTTTTGACTTTTCGGATGCAGCCTAATGAAGCCAGTGAAGGCTTTTTTTTCCCTGGAGAGCAAAGGCAAAGGCTGGTACTTTAAAGTTTCAACAACTTTCTTCTGGAGGTGTTTCATGACTGTTATTTCACGCTCGTCCCTTGTGGTTCTTGGATCTTTGAAGCAACCTCCGTCTCCCAGAATTTCTTCCTGGGGTTGCTGTGCCTGGGGATAACGTAGAGTTTTGTTAGAGCTGATTCACAACTCCTGTGTGGAGCTGAGGAGTAGAAGGGAAGGTGTCAAGTTGTTGCCAGAGAGGACTGGAAGAAATACGTGTGACTTTTTTTTTCCTGAAAAGCTTGTGTGCGAGATTGTCGCTCAGCATTGTGGGGAAGCATTTTATAATTAGTTATTGTAATTGCAGCCATCCTTCAGAACTTGATGTATAGGTGTGTGATGTCTGTACTGGGTTATTGCATTAATGCAGGAATACCACGGTGTATTTTAAATCAATGAACAGAAGGAATTGGCTTGAGCTAAATAGGGATGACACGAGTGCTGAGCAGGGGACAGTCCAGTTTAAAGGCTCTGAAGGGTAGTGGTATTGCCCGCACCAGCGGAGCCGCGGTAGCTGTCGGTGCACACGCTGTTAGCCTGCGGGAAGGAAAGGTAACGCGATTTAGCTCGTTTGCCTCAAAAGAGTGTGAAGTTGCCTCTAACTGCCTTGCACGTACTACCAGCTAAAAGTGCACAGCCAGCCCCGTTCAGCTGAGGTATAAGAGCTTAATCCACTGTACCGTTGATTTTGAGCCTTTAAGCGTATATCGGGTAAAATGGAGCAGCTTGAAACCTTGGTCTGTGCTGTGGCACCAAGGTGTCCATAACGCCTGAAGGGTTTTGCAGTCACCTTTGAAGCACTGAAGTTGATGCGTCTTCCTGTTTGTAGCAGTGCATTGGACGCCCATGGGTATTTATTGTAACTTTATATTGCTTTTCTCTTGTGTTTTGCTCCAGGGTGTGTTTTCAGTGACTGATATTTGACCATATTGTGAAATGTCAAGTCGCTGCAGAAAATGCACCACGTGAAATGTCAGCTTGTCTGTCTGTTCCAGGATGATGACTTAGAAGAAGGAGAAGTTAAAGACCCCAGCGACAGAAAAGTGAGGCCACGTCCCACCTGCCGATTCTTCATGAAAGGTAATGACATGCACGGCTTGGTGGCCAGATGCTGAATTTACATAGAGCCAATATGCAAAAATTGCTTTGCCCTAAGTATGGTGAGCCCAGTAGAAGCAAATAAAGGAAAACTTGCTAGTGTTTTTAAAACAGCATGGAATAAAACTGCTTGGGCTGATGTAACAAACAATCAGCTGTTGCTTAGAGGTTGTTCTGTGGAAAACAAAAATGGCAAATACTCGTTGTTTCTTATCAAGCTCATGCCTTGCCAAAACGTAATTGTTTCTTGCAATCCCATATCCATCTCACTTCCCCAGTTATTAAAAGACACTTGATGAAATTTTAAAATCAAAAGTAGGGCTAGAAATACTGTTTCCTGCTGAGAAATATTGATGTGACATCATGCTGACATCCCCCGAGCTGCTGCAGCCCCTGCAGATGCATCTGTTGACCAGGTTCCTGCGTTGCCTGCGTAATGGTGTCAGGTGTTGGCAGCTCACGTATAGCTGTTTTTGCAAGCAACCCAGAAGCCCCAGCGAGACGGCATGCTCGAGGGGTGACGTTGGACCTGACAGGGTGAGATGTGGTGGTGGCCAGTACTTCCACTGGGCAGAGGAAATGGTCAGCTGGAGAAAAATAATCCTCATGTAAATAGAAGCTTTTTCCTCAGGCCGGAAGATTGCTCCACGCTGTATCACGTACCACATTTCTGAAATATCATTGGGATTGTCGGTCTCAGTCGGAAGGAATTGGGGGTAGGAAATCATAAAAAGTATTTCTTACTGCGAATGAGACCTAAGACTTGAAACTTTTAAATCTAAGCAATTGTATTTCTTTTTTTTAATTCTTCTTGATAGGACATTCCCCAAAGTTTGTGCAACTGCACAACAGCTATCTTAGACTGTCCTGCAATTTTTTTTAGCGTAGAGAATAGGTTTTATAAAAGTTTTCGTATTTAAACTGATCATAGCTGTCTTCCACTTCCTTCAGCTTCATCTCACTTAATGTTTGCTCATTTACTTGGTTTTATTTACAATCTCCCATGAAACAATTTATGAAAATCTGAAATTAAAAGAAGGGTGGAGAACAGGGTGGAGTCTCTTATTCCTTGCGTCACTGGCATATGCAACGTAGGGAACTGCTTAGGGGGTTTCCGGAGATGTGACCATCAGATATCGCGTACTTGGCTTCCTGAATGTCTTCCGGTATCAAATTTTCTGCCTGTGCTGAGGCACGAACGTGTTGGTGAAGATGGTGGAACAGGGAAGTCCCTCGGCAAGGAGAGCTGTTTGTTCCTGAATCCTCAGTGTGACGTACGCCTCTATGCAGCATGGAAATATTTGCCTGAGTCAAAGTTCAGGCTGCAGGATCTCCTGCCGCAGTTGTTTTTCTTTGATTTGGCGTGGGTTCAGGTAACGCTGACATCCACTCTTGCTCACCCCTTAAAGGCTTTATTGCCACCAGGGAGATCAGGCGCTGCTCACGTGCGACCTTGAAGACATTCAGATTTTTGTCCTTGCTGTGTCTGAGGAGCACTCGTGTGGCTGCGTCTTTCCAGTGGCATGAATTGACTAGCTTGCAAAGCCTTCCAGTGAAGTAGCTTGATGTGTAGCCACCTTGACATACGTAGCAGGGCCCCTTACTTGCCAGGGTAATCATTCCCCTTGACACTTCAGTAGGGATAGTAAGTGTTTGCGTAGGTGTCTGGCAGCCCCTACACCCGGTGCTCAGGCATTGAGAAAGGATGTGTTGCTCCATGAGCTGCTGTGCAAAGGGATTTGTGCTCTCGCGACGTTTGACAGTACAAAAGCGCCCAGCGTTGCCTCTGACAGAGAACACCAGCTCGTGGTTAATCTGGGACTGATGAGGAGCATTTCCAGGGACCCAGGTGCAGTGTGAATTTCTGACATGCTGCCCTGCCAGCCTTGACTGGGGATTCCTCCTTGGGCCGCAGCAGTGTTAAATGCTCCATTGCCTCTAAAGTCACTGTGCTAATGCCTGAGCTAGCGCTGAATTAACAGTGACTTTGTGATGCAGGTGTCTGCCGGGAAATCTGCAAAATGTCTGTTGCCTGACGTTGAGTGGATTGCCAGGAAAAAAAAAGG
Source organism: Aptenodytes patagonicus (assembly GCF_965638725.1). NCBI lineage: Eukaryota > Metazoa > Chordata > Aves > Sphenisciformes > Spheniscidae > Aptenodytes > Aptenodytes patagonicus. The sequence continues at coordinate 2,037,077 of NC_134959.1, read as the reverse complement.
CTTTTGTTTCAAAGGCAAGCTAAAATAAAGTTGGGCATTAGCTTTGTATCCTGTTAGAGACCCCTGAGTGTTACCATCTCTTTGAGGGTGGTACCTAAAGCTAATGAGCAGCTTCAGATTCGTCTGCTGCCCTCCGTAGCGATGTCTCCTTTCCTGCTTTGTGCTGGCCAGCCTGTGGAGTCGGCTGGAGAGAAAAGCTTTGATGTACTTCGTGCCTCACCAGGAAGCTGTTTGTTTTGAATGCACTGTGATGCTTTTTGTTGTCAGGTTATATTCATTGTTTTCTGTAAAAGGTAAAGCTCCTGACTTGAAGTGTTTGTCGTTAATAAGACTTGAAGAGCTCATAGCCTTATTACTGCATTTGCTTGATGGTGTGTATGCATCCATCCCTCCCTTCTCCCTGCCATAATAAGGTTCTTGTATGTTCATCCATCTGTGGCTGGATCTATTTGTCCTCTCTGGGAAGGTGGGGGAGTGGCAAGTGTCTTTCCATGTGTATGAAAACGGGTAAATCTCAACAAAATTGGAGAGAAGAAAAGCCTCATTGTCTGAAACAGCATTATTCCTTGATGGCGCTTAAATGGTTGTGGGGCTGAACAAATGCTTGCTGTAGGCAAACAGGGGTCTAACAGAACTGTATTTCCGCAGGTCACTGTACTTGGGGCATGAACTGTCGATTTATTCACCCTGGCGTGAATGACAAAGGAAACTACTCCCTGATCTCCAAGCCTGAGCCCTTCTCCCCAAATGGCGCTCCTCCTATCGGCCCTCACCCACTGATGCCAGCCAACCCTTGGGTATGGACATCTTTTCTGTGAATCTATGGCTTCTGCACATAGCTTTTGTCTCCTGCTCTAGGAGAAGTGAAGATTTTATTTGAGCTACTAGTACTTTAGCAAAATTCAATACATCTATTGGATACGTGATTTTTTAAAAGGTGGTCTTGAAGTTGCTAGTAGAGATGAATAATTTTCCATGTGTGTCCCAGCTTATGTCCTGCTGATACATCTCCGGAGCATCCGGAGGTACTCTGGGGTAACTTGTTTACAAAGCATGAGTTTGCTACTTAAAACTAATGTCAAGTGTCTGTCTCTTTCCTCTTCTCACCTTTCTAACAGGGAGGGCCAGTTGTTGATGAAATCTTACCTCCACCCCCTCCAGACCCTCCAACAGAAAGTGCCTGGGAGAGAGGACTCCGCCACGCTAAAGAGGTAAATGGCATCCTCGGGAAATATGCTGACTGTCTCCAGAATCCACTGGCCTGTTTCGCTGAGAGCAGGATGCTGGAAGAGCTCTTTTTGGAGCATCTAGTGTCTTGCTCTTTTTAAGGAGCCTTCCTTTTGCCTTTCAACCTATTAACTGCATCTTGCTGTATATCACAGTTGTTATACGGTCAAGAGGAGCTGGCATCCAGGTTTGGTTTTTTTATATTAACATGAGCTAGGGAAAGTTTGTGGCCCTGAAGTCAAGCCCTCCACAAAGCAAAACTTTTGAAGCTGATCCAGTTTCCCTTACTTCAGTACCTGTTTCTCTAGCACCTATAGGGTCCATGCATCTGATCGTTTCAGAAAATGGGGTCAGCACGTGTGAAACTTTTATTGCCTGTCTGCTGCTGTTCTGAGCTGGTGGAATTGTGAATTACACTTTCTGTGTCAAGAAAACTCCCGTGTCCTGCACATTCATAAGACTTGGGCAGAAGAAGGATGTTTTAGTTGAAGAGCAGGTTTCTCCCAAGTGAAGGATTTTTAATATTGCATTAATATTAAATTAATATTGTTAATTACTATTTAATTATTTTAATAATTTCTCTGTGCCTCAGAAACGTTCTCTCTTTACAGTGTTTTTTTTATGTTATGGCAGGTATTAAAAAAGGCAACTATGAGAAAAGAACAGGAGCCTGACTTTGAGGAGAAGAGGTTCACTGTGACTATTGGAGAAGACGAGCGTGAATTTGACAAAGAAAACGAGTTTTTCCGTGACTGGAATTATCGCATCACCAGAGACGTCAGAGATCCAGCGTAAGACGCAGTCTTGTTTTTGCTATGTGGAGTAGATGGGTGGGAAATGTAGTGCAGTATGGCAGTCTTCAGTAAACTTGTTCCTCCAAGTGGGAGGAATGCTCACCTCAAGAAGTGGAAACAACTTCCATTAAGCAGTATGTACACCCGTTAAAAACTTGAGCTGCCTCCGCTCGCTCCAGTTCAACACTACCCTCCTTTACAGTCATCTTTAAACCTTTCCGCCTTCAGTGTCATTGGCATACTGGTCCCTCAAGGACACTATCTAGCTGTGCATTGCCTACCTCACGCCAGTGCATTCTTCCGACTTTTTTTCCTCTTGTTTTTCCTATTCCAACCCTTGAGAGTTTTAAAATGCTAAAGCTGGGGCTGCAAAGTTGGAGTATGCTCAACATCCAAGAGCTTCAAGGCAGCGGTTGTACTGTCTCGACCAGCTGGGTGTTTATTTGCAAGGGCATTGGCACAGCAGCTGGTCTTAACAAGCATCTTGACCAGTCCCAGATAAACTATTCAGTAAGACACTGGTCAGAAAGCAAACCTGTTAGCTGTCAGGGCATGGCCTGGGCCAAACCAAACACCCTAAACTGAAGTGTTTAGGTGATTGGTTTTTTTAAGGAGGTAAAACGTAAGATGTTGGAGACCTCGGACACACTCCTGTCACGACTGAGAGCAGGCAGAAGAAGGTGCAAGGATGAGTAAGTCAGCTCTGAGAGACTTGCTTAGTAGTTCTTGAGCCAAGAAATGGAATGGAAAAACAATTACTGAGAGGCTTGTATTCTGCACAAATACAGGTGGATCTCTGTTTCTCTCTTGCTTACACATCCACTGTTCTTCCTACATGTGCAGATTATGGATTATTTCTGCTCACTCGCAGAGAAAGTGTTTGCAAGGCGTGGCTCTGTCTACTTTAGAGTGAATGAACTGCAAAAAAAAAAGTCTGAAAAGGAGCAGGTTAGGCTGTTGTTTGATAGTCTTTGATTTGCTCTGGAATTTGCAATTCCTTTCCCCGTCTTAAAAAGAAGCTATCTACTCAGTTCTGCAGACTGTAACAAAACGGTTGCCCCATATTAATTTTTTCCTGTGTAGAAATTGGTCTTCTCTTCCTCTGAGAAGGCTTTCAGTTGCACCTGGGACACACTATCACCAGTGCTCTGTGGGTTGACCATATAGTGTCTTTATTTTATGATTGTATACGAAAACTAGCATCAGCATTCTAGTTGTTTTATGCCACTGCCTCACTGATGTAAGAACTGTTGTGTTAGGTACAGGACTTCTCTGGGTTTTTCATATAGTCAGGAAAAAAATTTATTGCATGTAGCCAGTGTTAAATGGAAGTAATCGAACAAATGGCATTCCTGAAAATTCAAGCACCTTTGTGCATAACCATACTGTGGCATTAAAATATCTTCATTGTGTGTGAAGGCAAAAGTCATGAGGTTGCTGCTGCTTGTAAACTCTAGAAAATGGTGATTTTTCTCACACACGCACACACTTACTGCACAGGTTGACACCTTGCAGCAAACTAACCACTGGTGGTGCAGCTGGGATGTTGATAAATGCTTTCAGGACTGTCTTGTGACATATGAAGATGTCTAAATAGTTCATGAATACCTTTTTCTTTTTTGAAAAACTATAGGGAGGTGGACATCAAAGAAAACATTAACTATGGGTAAGCAGGTCTTTGATTCCAGTACTGTTGCAACTGTAAGAAAATATTCCCTTTCCTTTCTCCATTGTACTTAAAACTTCCTAGGCCACAGACCGCTGTCCCATCAGGTGTGGTGGGCAGTTTATTAACCGAATGGACGTATTTGATTTTTTTGGGTGATACCAATTATTTGCCTAAGGATTTAAGCACTGAATTATCTAAATGCACAGCAGTGATGCGTGTTTAAATGAATAAAAAGTCCACAAATGTTACAGGAAGGGAACGGGGAGATTTGGATTTGAGGTTGGGTTGAAAAGTAAAGAGTTTCCTTTTTGGTGTAGCTAGAGATTTTTTGGTGTCTCTTTGAACACCTGATGTCACCAAATCCAGACTGTTGTCTGGTTGGCATCAGGAGTTTGTTGCTGAATTAAGCATCAGTATTCAAGATTCCCTGGTACTCTTTCCCTTGGCTTATCGTTTCAGGCAAAAATAGAAATCTTAAACCATTTAAAAGCACTGAAAGAAATCTAGGTAGCCGCTTGACTTGCAGGGCAGCACTTACATCTTCGCCTGTTTTAGATTATTTGGCACTTTTTCAAATGCAAAAGTGGGCCCTTTATTCCTCTTACTTACAAGTCAGAGTCTCATTACGGATAATCTGGAATTTGGGAGCACTTGCTTTATGATCTTAGTTCTGCCACTGACTCCTCTGTGGCCCTGGAAGTTTCTTGTTTCCTGTACCCACCTCCCCATCTCTACAACGGATCTGATATTTTCACTCCAGGTGGCTGGCAGGGATCGGATAGCGTTGAGTATGTGAATTAAAAACATCAAATAACGTTAACAGAAATCATCCAATGGAGGAAACATTACAGATTGAAGGAGGGTGGTTTTTAGATCCTTTTCCTCCCCAAAAGTAATTACGGTTTTGCAGTTGAGCAGGGTGTGCTTGCCAGTTCATTTGTGTGCTGGAGGGCCAGCACCTGTTTTCCACTGGAGAATATCAGCTGCAGATGTGGTTACCTTCATTGCATGGAGTAATTCCAGGCGTAGGGACAGAGCGTTGCTGGCCTGCCCCCGAAGCTTAGCTTCTCCCAGTGGAAAGCTCAGCAACAGCTCGTGTCCTGTGCTGGCGGCACTGGGAATACACCCATCGCCTCCGGTGGCAGGGGAGTAGGAGATCACGATCCGTTCCACTTCGGATGTGAGGGTGCTTGAGATTTAGCTCTGTGTGCATGGACAGAAAACGCAGCTCTAAATCAATGAGGCAAAACGTGTTCTGTTACGTTTGCATACATTTGAAGTGGCTATAAAAAGCAATCGGTGTTTCTGCATTTTTTACCACATTGATTTGAAGGCTGAATTTGGTTTGTAGTGTTTCTCTTTTTGTGTTTATCAAGAAAGGTTTGTGCTTTTCTCTGATAAGCTTCACTTAAAAAAGACTGTCTGTTTGGGATATGTAGAAAATAAACCACTTTGTACGGTCATACTCCGTTGAAGATGTTTTTTCTCGTCAGTGCACAGTGACTAAGACCTGGCCTAGAATACATAGAGTTTCTGTGTGGCGACAAGGTGATATTTCCCTTTCTAACCTTCCCTGTTTTTCATTGTAGGCTTGATCCCTATACAGACCCCTATTATGACTATGAAATAGAACGGTTCTGGCGTGGTGGGCAGTATGAGAATTTCAGGGTTCAGTACACAGACCCAGATCCATACCGTAACTACAGAGTAAGTAAGGTAATACCCCTTCCCGCACTTTTCCTTTCAACTTTCTTCCAGGTGCTTCTGGTGCTTGTCATGTTTCCAGTGCAGTGGTTGAAACGGGACTTTTCACGTATGTTCAAGATGCTTAATCTTACAAATAATTAAATCGTGACTTAATTACTGCACAGAACACGCTCTAGGTGCAGGGATGGGAGGATATTCTGTTTCAGCGTGATGAAGGCAAAAACATGTCTGAGATGGGAAGGTGGTTCCTCTTCATGCGCGCTGGCTGCCCCTCCGCGTACCAGGCAGTGGTGCGGCGCTTACGGCCGCATCTGCAGCCGTTCTTGGAAATGTTGGGAGAGGGGAGGGAGCGTCCAGGAAATAACCTGACTGAGGACCGGTTCGCTTGTTGGTTATTGGGACAGACGGAAAGGATTAGATTTGGACAGGCATGATTTGTGTACGGATGGAGGCTCCAGCATGACTGTCCACCACTGGTGGAGTTGCACCTTGCTTGCTTTGAGTCAGAAGAGGAAAGCGCCCAGCCAGTTGCTAAAATCCCAGATGCAGTTGGCTGGTGTTGCACTGCTGTAAGGTGTAAAGCTCAGTGAAAATAAGGCTGTGAACCCTTTCCCTCCGCTTGCTTTTGCCCTCATGCAAACTGTTGTGCCTCGAGGGTAGTGGCAAAAATAATAAATCCTGCTCGGTGGGGAGCTTTTCAGTGGTATTCGTCACATCCCTTAAAAAGTGGCTTTCCCTGTGCTACAAGACCTTGCTGTTCTACAGAAGCAGTGCATGAACAGGAGCCTGTCCTCACTATTGTTGCACATGATGCATTATCAATTATTTTCATGGTGCTTGCTTGTAAAGTTAATTAGCTTGTTATAAACATGATTAGCAATGAGAGTAAATACTTGTAAACATCAATACATTTATTTAATAAGCATAATAAGTCAAATTAATCTTTGACTGCTGCCTTTGAAAATTACAACTGTGATGAATACGATGCGGTGTCTTGTTCCTCTCCACTTTCTGCCCGCTCAGCAAACAGTGATGGCCAGCAAGCTCCAGATTATTTATCTCAATACTTTGCTCTAACATGGGAGGGTGTATGTAATTGTTTGTGGTCCAAGACTTTGAAATTTTGCTGCCCACTTCGTTGGGAGATGTTACCTAACAAGAAATCATCACGATGATTTCTCTTTTTCTTTTTAAAGGAAAGAGAGCGAGAGCGGGAAAGGGAAAGAGAGAACAGACAACGAGAAAGGGAACGCGAGAGGGAGCGAGAACGGGAGCGAGAGCGGCGCCAGCGGGAGCGAGAACGAGAAAGGGAACGGGAGCGTGACAAGGAGCGCCAGCGGCGGAAAGAAGAGTGGGAACGTGAGAGGGAGCGAGTGAAGAGAGATGAAAAAGACAGGCAGCACAGGGACCGGGACAGGGACCGAGACCGGGACAGGGACAGGGACCGTGAGAAGGAGAAAGAAAAACCAAAGCCCCGGTCCCCACTGCTACCGAGGTAAGTGTTTGCTGGAATTCAGACTTGCTATTTTAGTTGACGTTGTTTTAGCTGTGGATCACGAACCAGGCTCACGCTGATCACAGTGCAGAAGGTCCCTGTTGTCCGCCACTCTTGAGTAAAGCGGTAGTTTCAAGAGGAAGGCAACGCTTTAAATGAGCTTTGCTGGCCACTAAGTGGAGCTAAAACATCGGTAAGAACGGAGTGTGCCTAACCTGACTCTGAAAGGAGGAGAGCATCTGTCCTGTAGGTATGGAGATGTTCGGCGTGTCCCTGTTCCCTTGAGGCTAGAGTACGTCTTGGGAGGTTGGCTGAGTCCCCAGTGCTGAGGGAGTCCTGCAGATGGTGGCGACTCCCTTTGAGGCCTTGACAAATGTCCTTTGAGAAGAACCAGGGCTGGTTTGGGAGTTTGTGGATAGCAAAAGCAGCTGGAGATTTATTAAGTAAAACTCCTAAAAGAGGCTAGAAAAGATGAAGGCATTGTATGCCTTGAAATGAGTCTCTGCTAGGTGTTACGGTGGAATTGCAGTGTGGAGTCAGGTTTTTTGCCTCTGCCCATTTTTTCTGAAAGTCCTGGTTCTGACCTGTGTGAAAGAGAAAATTGAACCAGACAGACTAAAAGTCTAGGAATTTCAAAAGCGAATCCTATTTTGTTTCTCTGTCAATTATTTAAGTACCGTGGTTTACCAGCGTACTGTGTATTAGGCATATTTTGTAAAGCACTGTATAAATATCACAGCTGAATATAGAACTTGTCTTATGGGAATTTCTAATGTCGCAACATCTTTCGGTTCAGAATCGGAGAAAAGTATCAAATTTCCTGCTGAAGGACATCTCCAGGAAAGCTGATTAGCAGCGTCAGTGTCTCGGAAACTAGTGGCAGATGGAGTCTTCCGACAGCGTGTTGAGGAACATGTGGACACACAAGCGTGTGTATGTGTGTGTTGGGGCAAAGAGGGGTGCAGGGGAGCTGTTTCCCAAGACATATTGGAGCTTCTCCTTCTGCCTGATGTCTGTGTTGTTTCTCGAGCACTAGAGGAAGGTGTGAAACATCGTGAGTGTGAGGAAGAGTGTGTTTTAACGAAGAACAGGGCTAAGAAGGCCTGGAATGAGGTACCACGTGGAATTGTGTGGTTTCAGGTGGGAGCAGGGTTTAGTCTTGAATCTGACCCAGAGTTTTTATTTGCATTACTAGAAGGAAAGCTAATTTTTGATGATGACCCTTTTTTCCAAGAGGAAGTCACAGTTTCAGAACAGTTTGAAGGTGTCTTGTGAGCACTCTGGTGCGGTAGCAGTGTCAGAGTGGTTATAGGAATACATTTAATTATATGCTATGTTTAATTATAATCTTCACTTACAACCATAATTTGTGCACCTTAATTGCCACATTTGCTGTTGGTTTGTGCTCTCGTTGGGCTAGTGATGGAAGAGATCTCGCTCTCCAGAACCATGTGATGATGATGACGATGATGAAAGTGACATCAGCTGATGGGCAGCTCAGGTTGTTAGTCATTAACAGTCACCCTGACCGGGATCACTGCACGCAAGGCTGAGGCTGCTGGTTGCTCCTTCCCTTGACGCTCGTGCTGGGTCATGGGGCAGGGCTTTGTGGGAGAGCTTTCGCTATTAGTGCTGCCCAAGGTTTGCTGGGTAGGAGCGATGGCCGTGTTCGCCAATCTTAGATCCATCTCGCCCCGTGTAACCATCTGTGTGAGCCGAGAGGCAGGATTTACAGTGTTCGTGACGTTACGTGCTTTGTGGATACAGGTCCCCTGATTCCCTCCCGTCCCCCTCCTGACATAAGCACCGCTTAAGGGAGCTGTGGATGCCTCTTGGATCTCCAAAACAGGCTTCTTAAGACGAGTCTTGGTAAATTAACAATAGTCCTTGATATGCCTCTTTTGCTTTTTTTTAAGTCTGCTATTCTTTCTAGAAGCGAATCGTAGAGAATCTACTGTTGGAAGCGTCCTTGGCCTTGTCCTGTAACGCAAGTGCTGATGACTGTAGGGCCAGGCAGAGAGCTGGGAGAGAGGGACAGCAAGCAGGGCTTGCCTTTGGCTTCATTTCTGCGGGGCTTTAAAAGCTGGTGGCAAGAACCGTTTTGTAATTTTTGTGTTGAATAGGGAGCTAATACTGAGCAGAAAGCTTTAAAATCTCCAGAAAAAATCTTAGGTCAGCACCTACATACAGTATCTCCTCTTGGAGGAGAGTGGAATTAATGGGAGTACTTACCAGTAAACCCAAAAGTCCTACGCTGTTGAAGGCAGCTCTCCAAGTACTCTTAATGGGACTTCAGCTCCCGCTGTTGAAACCTGTGTCAACATGAACACTCTTACTGCAATGTTTACAGGTGTATGGATGTTTGTTTGCAGAGAAAATAAAACTGCAGAAATAAGTTTTGAAAAAGCTTTTTAGCAAACAGAAAGCATAATTCAACTTCTTTTCCCTTGGAGAAGACACCTGTCATCCGGCAGTTTGTGCTTCCCTACACTGCATGCCCCAGAAGCCTCTGTCACGCTTACGGTGTGACTTGGCTCTGGGCAGTGCTGTTTTGTCCCACGTAACCTTTTTGACAGGCTCCAAACTTCCTCGTGACAGTGCCACCGTTCGAGCCGTCTCACCTTTTCTCCAAATACCTTCGTGCCGTGCTGCAGAGGGTCGGGTTTGGCACCTTGGGATTAAACAGCTCCCGAGTTTGTTTAATATGTAAAATGCTTGTGATTGCTTCGCCCTTCCTGGACAGCAGGATGCACGATAGTGGCGTAGCGCTCACCTGTGGGTCTATTTATAGACTCCGGGCTTTCCCTAATCACTAGATCCCAGCTTTTGGCAAGTCCGGCCTTCCCAGGCGTCATGCGGCGATGGGGGCTGGCGCGCACCGGGCTGCAGGCAGCTGCCCGTTAACATTCCTGCACCAAAGGCAGCGCCGCTTCCAGCCGGAGCCCACGTGGCCCTGCTCTTCCCTTACTAACGAGCTGGGAAGATTGGAAAACTGCTCCACAGGGGTTGTGCAAGTGGCGAGGAGCTTTGCCAAAGGCAGAGCTGAGGATGTCTGTAATTACAGGTAGATGCCGGTCTGTCCATCAGCCTAAGAGCTCCCTCAAGTAGAGGCTGGAGGAAGGAACAAACTGACATACAGAATGCAGAGTCGAAAGGGATGAAAGAAAACTCGAAAAGCTAATAGCCAGGAACATGAAAACAAATTCCCTTTCCATTATATTGAAAGCAGAAAGGTTTACTCTGATCTCTAAACAGCAGCGGAGCAGTTAAGGCTAATAACACAGAGAAGCCAGAGGACTTCCTGGCATCACTGCTTGCTACAGATGAGGAGGATTAGAATTTAACAACAAACAAAGATTGTAAACCCTAACGGACTCGGTGGCAAATGTTTCTCCTTAAACCTTTTAAAAGAAGAGACTGCAGTGTTTGGGCTTCAGGTAGGATTGTCACATGTCAGATTTTGTCACGTTTTGAAGGAGTGTGCAATTGCTGCTTTATGCTTTGGTTTTGTTGTTTGGTTTTTTTTTTTTCCCCAAGCTTAAGATGAGCACTCCAAGAAGTTTATAATCCGAGATTGCAATGCTGGTAAAATTGTTCCTCCTCAGGCATCGAACAGTTAAACAAGCCAGGACACTTTATGATCAATTAGAAGGATAACTTGGCTGTCTGTCCTTGTGCTCCCCATCTCCAGAACGAGTTCTGATGCCCCAGGCTGTGACTGATTTTGCTGAGTGCAAAATTTCTGCTTTGTATCTCTGTCTTGCCAGTGTAGCTCACTGTTGTGCAAATCACTTCAGTGATAAAGAAGTGGCATGAAATATTTTATTTGAAGAGACTTAGAGCAGTGCAAGACGTTCTTACCCGGGCTGCTGGTCTTTAGCTGTGAGCGAAGGCCCTGCACACAGGAAGAGTAATTTGCTTTAATCGTTCTATTGTTGCATAGCTCTTTATCCCCACCATCATGCAAGCGAATCTGATTGTTTCAGGAGCGCGTTAAGCAATGCGGTTCGTGTCGTGGGACCTGCTAGCGGTTGTATTTCCAAAGCACTGAGGGATACTGAGGGACATTGAGGAGCTGGACCCACTGGCGAGGGCAGCAGCCTCGGTATCGCTGCGTTGTTGGCTGGGGTTGCACTAAGTGGTTGTCAGCCGAGCGAGGAGGAAGAAGAAGCAGCAATCCCATGCTGCAGGTCCGTGAGATGGGCATTGGTTTCTTTCCCACCTGGGTTTCCTCTGCAGGGGATGCTGTGGGCCCTGGTGAGAAGCAGCGTGGCAAAATGAACCTTTGGGTGAGAAATGTCATCTCCAGTTCTTGAGGAAGTTTGTCCTGAAGTCTGACCTAAAAGCTATTTCCACGCAGACGAGTTTGGTCAGGGCCCGTGATACGGACCCCAAATTCTGTGGAATGCTGGTGCCAAGTCGGGTGAGGAGGAGGAGGCTGTTGTCCTTGGACATGTTCCAGAGTCCGGACAGGAGGTGACAGCAGCTCCGAAGCTGCCAGGAAGGAGCAGGGTCCCGGTCAACTGTCCTGTGATTATCGCGCACACAACAGTTTTTTGGAAGGAAGCTTTCTTCAGCTGGGCTAGAGATTATTGATGGAATGCACTTATGCAGCCATTAAAAAGTAAAAATAACACCTGTGAGTAGGGACACTGTAAAATTTAAAGCAATGTCAGAAAGGGCAGCTGTCCTGTAGCAAATCATAAATCCTTCGTCAAACCCTTCCAGCAAGGAGTGTTGTGCTTCTTTCCAGCTTCTGTTGAGGTGGCAGTAGCCCTCAATTGTGAGATGCTATATAATGCTGCAGCCCCTGGGACAAAAGGTTACGTGTTCTCTTGGCAGAGCTCACCCTTGCATTATTTTTTCAAGCTAGTTCAAGTTGTCTTTGTAATAGGTCGTTGTTAATCTCTGGGGTGAGCACGTTAATGAACACGATAACCTGGAGTCTAAAATCGATGTATGCAGGTTACCCAGGGCTCGCAAGTTAGAAAGTGTTGGAATGACGTTGATTAGATAAAGGAGTGGCAAAAGTAAGGGCATGTAAATGGAGTGATTCATGATAGTGTGTGTGTATGTGTGTGATCACAAACTGACTGAACTCGTTTTTCAGAAGAATCTGTAATTCTAAGTGTCCCTGGGTCGTCATCATCTTTCCCGACAGCTTTTGGTGGTCTCCCCATGCCGCCAGCTGGATCTCCTCCCTATTTTTTGAGTGTGGGGGCTCTGTACGAAAGGAGCCGTTGCTCAAATAGAGCTAGGTGTTTTGGTGGGCTTAGTAATAGCATCTCATCCTGTTGTATAAAGATGGTGCGGTAGGCTGGTGGATTTTGTCTTCTCTTAGTTTTCCCTGTGGAGGTGTCGGCTGTTTCTTATTAGAAATCCTTCATTTGTTCCCGTTTGTCCTGCCACAGGAGGAAGAGCAGGCAGGATAGACAACGGTGTGCTCTTCCTGGTTTCGGGTCAGGCATCGATAAGATCCTGGAGCGCTCTGAATTAGTCTTAACACCCATAAAAAGTTACTGAGGGGGGAAAAGCAGCCTCTGTCAAGAGGCATAGATTTGCTCTCCAGGTGTCTGCACCTTCCCTGGGCAGCTTCTTGGAGCGCAGTGAGTTAAGAGAAGCAAATGGCCCCAGGCTGTTGGGTTTCCCAGGCTGAGTCGAGGCTTGAGCCGGACCCCTGTTCCTCCCGCACACAGCGGGTCTGCCATGCTGCCTTCAGTGCCACACGGTGCAGCGTCGCCCAGAAGAGGATTTCCCTCCTCCCCAGGTACAGAACATGCCCCGTGCTGCTATGCAGTTCTTAGGACTCATAGTCGAGTGCCCTGTATGGTAACACCGCGGTGATAAACATTACAACAACTTGTTTACATCCCTATTTTTTTGTGGTGCAGCTTCCAGCTGGAGCAATGGAACCTGGTTAGACGGCTTCGCTTTCATTTATGCTCCCAGTTCATTTGGGAAGTTAGCGATAATAAAATCTCTCCGCGAAGCAAATCAGCAAAACTTTTCAAAGTTTTCCACAAAGGATTTCTGTTGGCTGGAGTTTTCGTTAGTCTTCATGGTTCTTGAGGTTCTGCCTCTGCTTCCACAGTAAAAGGAGAAGGGTTTCGTAACCGTAAATCAAGATGAAGGGCATCAAGTGACTCAGATGTGGATCTCAAGGAATGTTTTTCTTTGGCATTTCAGAGATGGCATTACTGGAGAGATCTCCCAGACTGGATTTTATTAAAACATTGCAAAGACTGGGGCAGAATCGCTGCACGCGGGTGCCTCTCATTTAGAGGAGGCTCTCAAGGCGTCAAATGCTCAGCCCTTAGGGTAGATCACATCTCAGATATGTTTATCTACCTGCTGTGATGATTTCATACTGTAGGTTCAGATTGTATCTCCACTATTTAATTTCCAAGCCTCTCCCCATCAGGCTTTGAAGAAATCTTTTTTTTTTTTTTTTTTAAAGCAACTGATAACTCTGCTTTAGATCGAAACATCTTGAGAAAAGCATATTCTTTGCTACTATTGCACCAGGATCAATTAGCACCAGCTCCAAGGTTCAGCACTTCCCGTCATAGCCGCACGTAGGTGGCTTTTGGGAGCTGTTGTCCCTCTCCAGCCACACGAGCGACTTTATTGTGCCGAGATGGGAAAAATCTTCCCGTGTGCGTGCACGCTGCTGGAGTTTATTTTGCAGCAATTGCAGGTCCATTCACAACTGCCTTGGCACATGGCTCCAGTCATTCCTCGAGTCCGTTTCCTCTGGAATATTCCACTGACACTGAAGGAAAACTCGTGCCGGTGCTGCTGACGCAACTCTTGCTTTCCTGCAAGAAACGAAAAGGGTTTTAAATCATCGGTGGACTTTCCTCTTTCAGAAAATTGAGCTGTAACTGCCAGCCAAAACAGTAGCCCTGGAGCCAGGCTGACGTCACTGGTGACCATGGGTGATAAGGTTTGCGTTACCTGTGGGAGCCGTGTCCCACGGGGAGGGGGAAGGAAGGAAGCACTTTTCCCCGGGAAGCTTATTTTCCCCTCGTAAGATTAGAAATGCTTCGGCATCATTTGCGTAATACATGAGGAGGAAAACTTGAGCCGTGCGGCTCCGCTTTTCCCCCTCCAAATTCTTGTCGAATTCAGTGACGTGCTTCAAACGGGGTTTATTTGGGAGCCGGAGCGTGTGCAGTTGGGAGCTGGCTGACCTACGCTGTGGTTTGCATTGCCAGCTGGAGCTGCCTTTGTTCCTCCTCTCATTGCCAAAGCCACGTTCAGCTTCAGTTCTCCGCTTGATTGCTGTAATTAAATTCCAGCCAAATATGCATTAACGTGTTCGTTCTGGAAAATAAAGCATTTAGTTATTTTAAGGTTAAAATGGGCTTCGGAAATAGCTAAGCTCTGCAGACCTCGCTCGTGCCCTGGTGACGCAGGATGCTGCTCCTCAGGGCTCTGGAAGGAAATTAAGCTGCTTTTGATCAGTCCGTCTTGTCAGTCTCTTTTACTCCCTCTGTAATTTTTTTTTTTTTTTTTTGTTAAAAAACCTCGTGGCATAGGCTTACCTAATTAGGGAGTTAATTCTCAAATGTTTCCTAAAAATTGGAATTTGGTGGAAAAAGGAGACAGGGATTCACACGTGTGCTTTGGTAGCGTATGACTCTCTTGCCAGCCACTCTCTGTGCCAAAGTGCGTTAGGTTTGCCTGCAGCGTGGACTGCAGCAGCCTGGGTAACTGTGCTGGGCTGAGGACGAACTCGCGTAAAGTGCCGTGAGCTGATCTCATGGCTCACCACCCCGAAGCAGTCAGGCTGCTTCTCTCCTTCCCTCCTCTGTTCACTGTGGGTCAGCTCTCGCGGTTGTTCAAACCCCACCATGGGCTGGTTGGACTCGCTGACCCAGCAGCAAACTACTTTTATTTTTTTCCTCTCCCTATCGAATTAAGGAGTTGAGTTGGCACATGGAGAGCTCCAACAGGCGCCAGATCCAGCACAAGACGGGAAGTGAAAATTACCCAGCTGTAAGAGTGAAAGTGAGGAGAAAGCCTCCCCCTTCTCGAGGTGAAATACATAGCTCAACCCACCCAGCAGTGCAGCACCAGGAGCAGCTATCGTATTCGGCGTAGCTCTGGGCAGCCTTCCTGCCTGATCTGGGCTGGGAGCCACAGGCCGGCTGCCCGCTGCCTCTTCTCAGCGGGCTTTCCTCTGCGAGCCTTACGGCTTCCTCCGCTTTCATCCCAGCAACTGCACGGTATCAGTATGTGGGAGTAAATTTGATGGAAACGTCGACCGTTTCGTGGCTGCTAGCTTCTAATAGTCCCTTCGGTAAAACTCGTACAGGCTGTAATTGAGATGTTAGTCTAAGGCAGATGGTGAGGATCTTGGCAGTTGCTCCGGCTTACTTTCAATTCTGACTCCTGAATTCCACTGGAGGAGATGAGCCAAGTGGCATCAGATACCAGTCCCTCGTATTAAGTTGAACGCGTTTATTTGG
This sequence comes from Aptenodytes patagonicus, assembly GCF_965638725.1. Classification (NCBI taxonomy): domain Eukaryota; kingdom Metazoa; phylum Chordata; class Aves; order Sphenisciformes; family Spheniscidae; genus Aptenodytes; species Aptenodytes patagonicus. Next base: position 2,021,711 of record NC_134959.1, on the reverse strand, counting down.
TGATGCTACATGTTGGGCACGCGGGTAACTCTTGAGGAAAGACTTTGAAAATGTCCTGACACGAGCATCATCTTTCTTTCTTGGCTGTAGTATGGTAACATATTTGCTGCTGAGTCAAAAAGCCAAAGCATGTCCAGGAATGAGGCTTTCTGTTGTGGTTTTCCTGGGGAAAAAACCTTTCCTCCAGAAAGTGACTTCATCGAGAGAGAATTGCATCAAACCAGGTAATAGGTGCAAGTAATGAGATTTGCTTTCACAGTCATCTTTGCTCCAAGCTCGCGCCCAAGTTGTGGAGTTCAGCGTAAGTTGTTCCCACGTGGGGTCAGAGCTGAGGTCCAGCTCCCAGGATGTGCTGTTGTTGGACGTGAATGTGGGCAAGTTGGGTTTTTTTGAGAGAGAGACAGAGAATAAATTCTGTACGAGACTTTTTTTTCTGAAAACTATTGCAGGAGAGAGTTGAGCCTGGAGAGCGGCGAGGTCGTTCATTAGGTGCTGGAGCGTGTCCAGAGAAGGGCAACGAAGCTGGTGAAGGGTCTGGAGAACAAGTCTTATGATGGAGCGGCTGAGGGAACTGGGACTGTTTAGTCTGGAGAAGAGGAGGCTGAGGGGAGACCTCATCGCTCTCTACAACTCCCTGAAAGGAGGTTGTAGTGAGGTGGGGGTCGGTCTCTTCTCCCAAGTAACAAGCGACAGGACGAGAGGAAACGGCCTCAAGTTGCGCCAGGGGAGGTTTAGATTGGACGTGAGGAAAAATGTCTTTACTGAAAGAGTGGTGAAACATTGGAACAGGCTGCCCAGGGCAGTGGTGGAGTCCCCATCCCTAGAGGTATTTAAAAGACGAGTAGATGAGGCGCTTAGGGACATGGTTTAGTGGGCATGGTGGTGTTGGGTTGACGGTTGGACTCGATGATCTTAGAGGTCTTTTCCAACCTTAATGATTCTATGATTCTATTAGTTGTTGGCTTTCACCTTTGTCACCTTGGACACTGCAGTGAAAAGCTTCTCGGCAGGTTTTATCCAGGTCTTGAGATGGATACTGCCTCTCTGCCCACCTGTGCCAGCAGAATATTCCCCCTGCATCTCCCAGAGCATGCAGACTGCGGTCCCTCGGGAAGGGACATCAGGCCAGGATGTAGTCTGGCGTTATTCCCAAGCACCCTCGCATGGTGTTCTCCTCGTCCTGTCTGCTGCTGTTTAGCCTGCTGCTTGATACAAGGTTTGTAGGCTGTTCCCGACCTTCTTTTTCTTCCTGCTTTGCACTTAGTTGCTTTGAAGATACTCCAGAGGTCAAGATGGCTTCAAAATGAGTCTGTACGGCATCTGCTGGGACGAGAGCTTGACCCCGGCTACGACTATTTAGTGTTATCAGAGTATAAATTATACGTCCAGTCTATCTCAACCCCGTATTCAGAGTCATGGTCGTCTTCCCTGATGAGACACTCAGATATAGTTGTGGCTATAATATGGAAAACTAGACCAACCCACCGCAAATAACATGTGCTGTGTTAAATAGCGTGTGTTAGAGCAGCACTGGAAGGGGTGATGATGCTAGATGAAGATGCTGGTGAATAATGCTGAGCCATAACCCTGCTTGGGACTCTCTTACTAGGCAGTCAGCAGTTTTGTGTGCTAATACGTAAGCGTCCTCTTCTGAAGCTGGAATGAGATTTGTGAGAGAGGTGAACGTGAAAGAAGAGTTTCTGCTCCCATAAAACCCTGTATATACCAAGATAGGTGTGGGACAAATTGTAAAATTGCTGTAGTTCTATCAGCACAGATAGGGAAAGAGTAGGATACTGCACTGGACTTTAAAGTCAGCATATACAAGTTCTGGAGTCGGGGAAGAGGGGAGAGGCCGTAGGAGTTTTAACTCTGTTGAGACTGTTTTAATACTGCTGAGCAAGGAGGAGATGAGACTTCTTAGGGACTAGTGAAGCCCTCAAAAGGCAGAACAGGCTGCTAACGAAGAGCTTTAATTATCCTGTTGTCTGTTGAAAAAGCGTGGCAAGAAACACAGTCCATAGAATTGTTAGTAAACTTGGAGGTTGCTTTTTTTTTATCTCAAAAGGTAGAGGAAGTTGCGTGGGGAGTGGTTGCTTCAGTCGTGTGACTAATGGGGTGGTACTGGCTGAACCCAACGATGGAAGGTGCCTTTCCTCCCCCAAATTCTCAGAGCGAGAGGGTTCATTATTTTGAGAAAAGGAATAAACGCATCATTGTACTGGTAATTTGATGAGCGCAGCAGACTTTGTAAACCTTTAAGCAAGCACAAACTTTGCCTAAAACTCGAGGGAGAACGTTATGAGCAGGTAATGGAACAGTCGTGGGCAGGTGAGAGTAAGGGTGAGGAAAAATCACAAGTTAAATCACCCATAGATAAGAGAGGTAATAAAGTCTAGGCCTGAAGAAACTCAGCTTGGAGTACTTAAGGAACTGTCTGATGCGGAAAAGTTAGCCCTGAATTATTTTCAGAGGGTTGTGGAGGAGAAGGGAAGCCCGGAGAACCAAAGAAAAAAGGGAAACGCAACTAGAGCCCTTAAAAGGGAAGGGAGGAGATGGAGGTACCTAGCCTGACTCATCACATCTGCATGGTTATCAACAGCAGGAGAGCACGTTTGACGGTGTTTATAAGCACCTAGAGAATAATACGGTGATAAAACAGCCGTTATGAACTGCTTTATGCTCAGCTGATGACCTAACCGTCCCATTTGTAAGGGTAAAAACAGATCAATGTGTCTTGGCTGTGGTAAGGCTTGTGACAGTCCCACGTGATGTTCTGATAAGGGAACTCTAGGAGAGTAATTCAGGCTGAATCTCTCCTCTTAGTGCCTGCTGGTTGTTTCCAGCAGTTTGCTGTGTCAAGACGGCGTTTCAGATGCACGCTCAAAGTCTGTCCTTAGTCTAGCTCTGTTCAGTATTTTCATCGCACTGGGGGCTGCCTACCAGGTTTGGGTTGCTCCAGCTCTAGCTACATGGCGTAGGCACGGGAAGAACCCGGTTTCCCATTCCCTTCCCTCTTACATGTGCTTGTGTCTGCTCCTCGGAGGCCAAAAGCCAAAGCTGAAATTAGCTGGTCGATCACTGCTTGGTCAGTGCGACAAAGTAGTTCACAGAACTTGCAGGTACTGCTGTTTTGATGGGCTTGCAGTCACTGATTTACAAAATGATAGCTGTTCTAACACTTCGTCACCCCAAAATGATGCTGAATATCCTGCAGTGGAGGTTAAGAGCTAGAACTGGTACAAAGGATGAATTTCTGAGATCTTTTCCTGGCCCTGTGCTTCTATTAGCCTTACTATATAAAAAAAGTCCCAGCAACTTAACCCCTCTTGTTTTCCAGCCGTCAGCCTGAGCCACCAAAGAAGGAGAAGGAGGCAACCACAATTACCACCACTCAGTCGAAGAGAGCAGATGAATGGAAGGACCCCTGGCGCCGATCCAAGTCCCCCAAAAAGAAACTCGGTGTCTCTGTCTCTCCCAGCCGTGCACGTAGGCGCCGAAAAACCTCTGCTTCTTCAGCATCTGCTTCTGGCTCTTCAAGGTGAGTGAAGGCGAAGAGCGTGTCGCATCCGAGCCTTGTTAGTGTGTCAGGGAATGCGGCATGACTCTTTCTTGTCAGTGGAAGATGTTGAGATGTTTGGGAAAGCAGTTCAAGGCTTGCTGCTCAGTAACAGCTAGGGACACTGGCATATAGGTAGCGAGATGGAAGCTAAAAGGGGGCACGTAACTGTGGGTGCTGTGATGCGATCTGTTGAAGACTAAGAAAAGACAGGTCCTTGGAAAAGTCACTCTTCAGGGAAATTAGACTTGGAAGCAGTCCAGATGATTAGTAGCTCGCCTAGATGAAAACTGACCTTAATGGGAGCAGAAGGAGCTGGGAGCTGTAAGAATTGGAGCCTCTTCACACCAGGAGTGCTGGAGGAATGAGGTGAGCCCACTCCAGGAAGAGCGTGCTGATGCCACTGGGGAAAAACTGGGGTTGCGGAGGCTTGACAGAGCCCTAGAGGGCTGCAGTGGAGCTTGGAAACCAATGGGTGCGAGATAAAAAACACTTTTCAGAAAGAAGCGCCCTGAATCTAGGGGAGTTGAGGCATAAGCTGGATCCATTTTCTTTAAATGCTTGAACTTGAAGCTCCTGAAAAGAGGGGGAAAAAGTATCAGAGAGGAATGAGGAACACGCTGAATTGAAGATATGGATCTAAAAACCAAAGACCTCCTGAAGTAGATAGCTTTTCTTGCTGGGATCACTGCACCTGAGATTTTTCTGTTTTCTCATATGCGTGTGACCCAACCTATCGGGGGATTGTCTGGTGAAAAGGCGTAAAATTGTGTGGAAGGAGTTCTCAAAAAGGGATGGAAGGTCATTAGCTAAAGGAGGGGAGGCCTATTCAAGGGCACAAAGCGGGTAGCAACAACGGGGTCCTCCCTAAAAGAAAAGGGGAGACCGGGGAGAGGCTGTAGTCCTAGCAGACCACCGAGGAGAAGGCAGGTAATTTTTGGAGGAGTGTTTGAGAACTTGGGAAGAAGGTACTGGAAGCAAGACCTTGGTCTCAGAGGACTTTTCGAGAGGTGCTGAATTTTAATACTTTTCTTTCAGGTCCTCTTCTCGTTCATCCACCTATTCTGGTTCAGGTTCCTCGCGCTCTCGTTCCAGATCATCTTCTTACAGCTCTTACTCTAGTCGCTCTTCAAGACACAGCTCTTTCTCAGGCAGCAGGTCCAGGTAATGGCTCCTTGGATTTGAAAGTAATGGTGTACTGTTTTCCAAACACTTGTTAACAGCTACTTTTGCTGCTACTTAAAAGCAAATAGCCAACTCTTGAAATAAAACATTCAAACCACTTTTCCTGAGTGAGGGAAATAAGATAGACTGCAAGGCAGCCTGCCGGTTTGGTTGTTGAATGAAGCAGATATGTCAGCCACCCCCTCCTCTCCCCAGTACTCCCACCCATGAGTACCGTGCTGTCGTGGCTGGGCTGTTTGCCATGCCTGTGGTAGCTGAGTGGTTGTAGGAGCCTGGCTGAGATTAACGTTTCCATCATTTGCATTTTATGATTGGAAGAAGTTACTGGCATCTCTTTTCTATTGCGCTGAGATTTCTATTTAAAGAGGCAAATCACATTTCTTTATTAAAGCAGTTGTGTCTTGTGATAGTCCTGACACTTCAAAGTAGCAATTCAGTGTCCCATGCTGATTAAACAGAGGCATGTTTATTACTCTGCCACTTCCTTGCCCCTGCAGACAGTTTCCCGAGTCTGGAATATGAATAGTAGGAGAACTGGCTCCCTAGATAGGCACCTCTTCAGAGCTGAAATCACACAGAAACCCAGAGTGGATCACGCAGTTGATGGGAGTGCACAGTGTCACTTTTGGAGACGTGGTTTCTCCTAGGAAAGGCTCAGGTGGGAGTTGATCTCGACGCAAGCGCACACGTGTTTCTGGGGAGCAGGCTGACCTTCCCCCATCCGCCCCATTTCAGGCTTTTGTTCCTTGCAGGACAATGCCAGGCATAGGTGATGCACTTCGATTAGCATGCCTCTCTCTGAAGGTAGGAGAGTGACGAACACCCAAGTGCCTAACAGTTCTTCAGAAAGCAAGTCGCCGAAGCGTCTGCCTTTCTGAAGTACTAGGCTGCAACAGGGGTACTTCCCGTCTTGACAGTGGGGTGAATCGCTTGAACGCCAGCATCTGGTGTGCTGTGCAAGTGGCTTGCCTCTTTGGTCAGTCCTGATCTTAGGAAACAGCTCTTGCCCTTTGATCTGTTGGCTGTGATATATTCTGCTTCATTTTTCTCCTTGTGTTCCAGAAATTGCAGATATCCAGTTAGATGTATTTTTTTTGTGTCTTTCTCCCAAGATTTTTTTTTTTTACTGCTGTTTAAAGGATTGTGGACTGCACTAGGAGTTACGTAAAGCGAGTTGAAACAGATCATGCTGAACTTGCAAGTCAAAATCCTACTTACTTTCTTGTAGACATACTCTCCCTAAGGAGAGAATACAGGGAGTATGGAGAAAGCCTCAGGTGTTGGTGTGGAATGCCTGAGAGAGTGCCTCTCTTGGAACCAACCCTACTTTTTCCTTTTGTTTTCTGTGTCTACCACTGGTCAGGTCACAGAAGTTGGTTTTGTTGAGCAGAACCCAAATATAAAACTGGGATAAGCTCAGACCCAAGGGGACTAGTTCCTGGGATGCGGTCACTAGCCGAAGGAGGGAGTGGTGGCTAAATGGACTGGAAGCCAGGAAAGCCCTTCTGCAGCCCCAGAGGCTGAGCTGAGTGGTGTGTCCTTCCGTTCTAGGTCACGGTCCTTCTCATCTTCGCCCTCTCCTTCTCCAACACCGTCTCCGCACAAGCCGCTTGCGAAGGCTAAAGGGGAGTTATTACCACCTGCTGGTAAAGGGTAAGGCTCCATCTCTGTTTTCATAACACGGTGCAGGAGAGGCTCCAAACAGTAGCCTAATTCCTGAGTCAGACCCTTCTGACCTGGTTGACAGTTTAAGGAAGAAATGGAAGATGCAAAATATGACCTGCATAGAAGAGTGCTTAGCTTTGCGTATTTAATTAAATGATGACACTTTCACTTACTAAATCCAAGTTAAACTGTACAGGTGTCCTTAAGTATTTCATAGAATCATTTAGGTTGGAAAAGACCCTTAAGATCGAGTCCAAGTGTTAACCTAACACTACCAAGTCCACCACTAAACCACGTCCCTAAGTGCCACGTCAAGGCCCCTGTCGTGTACACGAGTATTTTAAACACGTGCATAATTTACTATTTAAACATTCTGTGTTTGCAGATATGTTTATACAGGAGCTATAAGAAAGTTTAATTCATTCCTCTACTGTAGCTTTAGTTAATGCACAGCCTTAGAATAAAGAAATGGTTCAGCCTCCTCTACTCTTAATATTGGAGACAAATTGAAACAGTACTATAGCTATGAAACTGTTGGTTCAGCAGATTATGCCAGCGCTCCTGCTCTTTTAAATGCTTGAAGTTGCTATTTCACAAACTCCTGTAATACATAGTAAATTATGGATACGTTGGAGGGTGACACAACACCGTAGTGATGTCACCTTTTTTAAGGTGACCTGCAAATAAATTACACCATGGGAATCCCCCTGAATTCTCCGGAATATGGGACAATCCCCTTTGCCACACTTCTTGTGCCTTATTGACCTGCTTTTTTTTTGCCTTTTTTTTTTTTCCCTCTTCTCAACTGAGAGGGTTCAGCCCTTTAAGGACACGCTCTCCGCCTGCAGCGATCTCTTTACACCCTTCTAGTGCACATTGCAGTGCTGGTTTGGTAACACTTGACACCAGCCAGCAGCCTGCACTAGCGCTAGCACGGGGATTGTTTTCGCTGCATAACAACTCATGCAGCTAATCCTGTGTTCTGCAAGGGGTGAATACAGATATTCTTAAGCACAAGAGTTGGAATTAACAGTCTCTATTTTTGTACGCAGACAGCCACCTCCTCCCCAGTTAATAGTAAGCGTGACATCAGTGCTGGGGATGTTGAGCAGTAGCCAGCTATTAGAGCAGAGGTTGGAGTGCTCTGAGCCCAGAAGTGAGCAGCGCTGAAGAGCCAAAGCGATCCCCGTCTCGCCTAGTGGGTGCTAGATAAAGTCACAAAAACGTTGCGTAGCGGTGCTCTGCGATGGTGTTAGCCCGTCAAGTGTTCGGCAGGGTAACGCGAGCCAAGGGACGGGTCCAAGGGACATTTGCACGCGCGGGCTCTCTTGCACCCTGCTAATCCATGTGATGGAGTGAAAAAGAGCATTTTTGCATAAACTGTGTGCATTTGATTCTGAAGCCTGACTGGCAGATTTTAAGTAGGTGGATGTGTTTTGGATAAAAATGCACAGAATCAAACGGGTAAGAAACAGCGATTCCACGCAGCCTACTTCGTTGGTTAATTTACAAGTCGAATGTCTCCAAAATTGGTTGTTGTATAGTAACTTGTCTCTGAAAAGGTGACTTGATTTAGAACGTGGGAAACAGATCCCTTTAGGGGAATCCGTGTTGTTTGAGCGTGTTTTGGTGAAATAGCCAAGTGTCTGTAGCTACGGTAATCATATCTATGTAATATTTAGTCAATGACAAACATGAATGCATTTCATCGCTTGTGAGAATGTCTGTGTTCCGCATCTACCGAGTTTGATCAAGCACATGAAAATTTTAATTTTTGTAGTGAAAAATCTGTGAAGAAACTAGGTGCCCTTCCAGTCCCTCAGCCACTCACTAAAATTACAACAGCTGCACCGGAGCCAGCCAAACCAGGGGATAATCGAGAAGCAAGAAGGAAGGAACGTCAGACAAGGACTCCACCCAGGAGGTAAGAAAGCTGTGGGGTGGAGTGAGGCTCGGTCTCCTGGAAGATAGAGCAAAATCCTGGGTTTCTCTCGGGAGTACCAACTACAAGGGCTCTCCAGTATTAAAGGAGAAATCTGTTTCCTGGGGCAGGAGGGAAACGGGAAGAGGGGGAAGGAGTTGGGGGGGAATGCTAGTGACGTGCCACGGCAAGTGGCTCCTGCCTCTGAAGGCTGGTTGGGGGGTGAAGTAGGTGGAACACATGAAATGTGTCAAAAGGCAGGGTCTGCAGTGCAAAAAAAGACATGTTTGAGAGCTGCTGGTTGCGGAGGCCGTGCAGCAAGGAGGCAGAGGTGCGTTTTGTCCAGAGAGCGGATCTGACGTGTTGGAGGGTCGAGGTGTGTGGTGATGGGTTTGGACCCTGTTTACTCTAAACACGTGCCAGTATGGAGGGAGTATTTCTGTGTGGTCCCAGGAGCTGGTTTGTCAGCATCCAGCAGTACCACTGGAGGAGAGGAGGAAAAACTCCGCTACTTTCGCTGTCCCCAGTACACAACTTGCTGGCTCCCCTGCTCTACTTTCTCTTCCTGGCGTCATCCTGTGTGACTAGTTTGAACATTTCAAGTGACTTGTTCTGTCTGTCCTAACTGTTTTTGTTTCTTCCCTTCGCATTTGAAATGAGAGGCTTCTGACGGTTTTCAAACAAGGAGCATTTGTCTGTATTTAAATATGTTTATCAGGCTTAATCCATTGTACTGTGTTTAAAAACTTTACAGGATAAATGCAGGTAGCCTTGCCTGCTCTTGGGGGGACACAGAGGCAGCTAAGCACAGCTGAAACTCATCCTGCATCCTTCTTAGGTTAGAAGTTTTGAAATAGCAGTACGGTAACTATGTGTCTGGCCTGTGGAAGCAGTAGTTTGGTGCCTAAGAAACGTATTTACTAGAAATGTCTGTTTTATGAGCACACAAGGAGACTGAGAATATTTTATGCTTGCAGTAAGGCATATGTGGTTTTCTCGGATCGTTGAATGATGCTTTTTGTCGGTGTGTTTTGAAGATGGCTGTAAGCCTGTTTTCCGTTCAGGTTTTCAGAAGCATCCTGAGTCAATTCTTAATTTTGCAAGGGATTACATCTCCTGTTTCTTCCCAGTAGCTAAAGAAAAGGCCTGGGCTGAGCAGTTATGTCTCCATAGGTGAAAACTGATCATGACAGTTTCTTTTCCCCAGAAACTCCATCAGTTCTAATTTCCATTTCACTTTAACTAGTTAATAACAATCTTGGATGTCTTTAGCCACCTTCCCTTATTCTTTATTCCAATCTTGGGGTTTGGGGGGTTTTTTTATGCTTATACCCACACAAACCCCACTGCCCTACACTCTCCCTGCCATGCAAATGACAAAACAGATCTATTTATTTTAGTACTGGTGTGTTAGTCACAAAAAATGTGTATGATTATTTGTATAGCCTGAAATACAAGGTAGTCCCACTGTGTTACGCAGTTAGCAAATTTTCTTTGCGGGAAGCATTTGCTTCTGGTATCACTACAGGTTTAAGGTGCTTTAGCTCATTCTTTTCCTGACTTTCATTAGCATTATTCAGTCTTGCATAAAACATCTACTGTGCAGAACACAGATGCTTCCTCAGGACTGGGAACGCAAGGTTGAGAAGAACATCTGAAACATTTGCAAAGCACCAATCTTGCATACAGTACGGGACAACAGCATCATGCTCGAACTGTCCCTAAACAGTTTCTTCTAACCCCGTTTCACGGCGGAGCGCAGCGAGGTGAGGATGTCGTTTGCTGTCTTGCAGGCGGACTATCAGCGGCAGCATCAGTGGCAGTGCCAGCAGCTACAGCGGTTCCAGTTCCCGATCTAGGTCCTTGTCTCGGTCTCTCTCCAGATCTCATTCTAGATCATCGTCTGCCTCAGTCTCCCACTCCCCGTCTGGGTCCAGGAAATCCAGGTACAGCCTCGACCCTTCGTAACCTTTGTTGAAGTAGGAGGAGGTTATAACTATTCTTAACCGTTGTGGTTTCTTGCAGCTAAAACTCTCTCTAGCTTCAAGTGTGAGAAGCTATAGGTAATTAGGATGTGAAACAAGATTGTTTCTTTGTGTGGTGTTACGAATCCTGAGTCCTGAATCGTGACAGTAGTACAATGCTGGTAGTGTCCTTGTGGCTTATTCAAGGAGACGATCTGTTATGTGTGCCGAACTGCCCGTTCTTACCTAAATTATGACCAAAGCATCTCCTCATGGCCAGGGTGATCCCACATCCTAATTTATTTACAAGGTAACAGTTTTAGGCTACGGAGCTTTGCTCTTGTAAACCTCTACTACCTCTGGCTACTGAATGTCCTTAGGGAAGATGCTTGGCCTGTCAGGAGAGGGTAGGTCCTTTTGCTTCGGTAGGTATTTTTACTTTGCTGGTAAAGTTGCACGGCCAGTTCCCTTTGTCTTTATCCCCAAGTGAATAGTTATATGGCTGTTAGTCTGCGGGATTTGGAAACAGCTAACTCCCTCCAGTAAAGAGTCATGAAATAAACCTCTTTCAAGTCCTTTGTTCTGTTTTTTTGCATCTGTTCGCACACAGGAATCCCTGAAACCTCACAAGCAGCCCTGAAACACGACGCTTCCCTGTGAAACAGATTTAGAAGTAGACCAATAGTGTAAAACTAGTGGATTAAGTAGGACTTGGCTCTGATCAGCGGTAATTCACATAGCTGAACTCTGTGAAACTCCAAGGTTCAACATCCGCATTATTTTACGGAAATACAAACTTGTTTACTACATGCTTGTCGCATTCATCAGATCAGGCAGGGGTGATGCAAGAGGTTCAGAGAGCGCTCAGGCACGCTGGCTCTGCACTGCCCTGCCGTACGGGGCTTGAGAGGAGAAGATGGGGAAAACTTAATGCAGGTGTTGTGTGGCACCGGGGCCGTGCTTGCTGCTTTTACAGGTGTGTGGAAAAGGAGGAAACATAGGAAATACAGTCTGTGCCCAAACCAGATTTGCTGTCACAACCTTGTAGCCCAGAGCTTTCCTGGAGAAGGAGTTTATGGCTCATCCGGTCGCCATTGCAGCAGTCGATGAGGCCTCTCAAAACTCGCCTCTGTCAGGATACCAGCGGGTGGCAACTTTGCAGCTTGTTCCAGGGCTTGTCTGTGCTGCGGCTGCCGCAGCCGTTCAGTCACAGGCAAGCCAGCTTCCAGCGAGTGAGCTTGGACGTTGCTGGCAGAGCAGTCGCTGGAGCGCAAAAGTCGGTGTGGCCTGCAGAACCTGCTGGAGAGGCTGCCTAAATATTCATGTAGTTAGCGTACGCCTGGTCCCGCGTGGCAGTGGCTGCGGTGCCAGCCGGCCCCCAGCTAGCTGGGATTTTTGGAGCTGCTTCGGTATAGTGATGCTGCAGTGGTGGTGTGCCCCTGAAGGGGAGTCTGATGCATAGCACTGTATTTTTGTCTGATACGTTTCTAAGTAGAAAGTCATCCTTAATATACTGATTGCCTGACGTTTTTAATGTTGTGAATCCATTAGAAGATAGCCATCTTACAGGCACTATTAGAAGGTAGCCAGCCATATGATAGGCATCTTCCCTGTCATTATCAGTCGTGACAGTACGTGCATCCTCAAAACAGGCAGCTGGGCTCTCCTGTACCCTGGGGAGCTGGGCAGGAGCTGTGGGCTTTGGGACTCCAGGGCTTTTAAAGCCTCCATGAATAAATGTGTGCCAAACAACAAAAACATTGCCAGGGAACTCTTGACCTGAGCCATAACACTGGCCTGTACATGATAGCGCACACGCTGCTCTCACTTTTTGTTTACCTGGGGAAACAGTGACCTGTTTACATGTTGCCTTAATCCTGTTTATAAATAAACAGTACTTTCTAGACTTGCATCTAACATGTTTGGGATTTTTCATATCGTCTGCGCCCCAGGAGACACGGCCTTTGTCTCTTCCTGGTTATTGCCTGCCTTAGCAGCTTTCTGACATCTCAGCCATGCAGGGCAATCAAAACAAAGGTGTCTGTCTCATCGCTGCCTGGTTCTTGTTGCATTCGTGACTGTAACGGGCTGTTGGCTCTTTCCAGGTCCCTGAGCGTGAGCAGCGTTTCTTCTGTCTCTAGTGCCTCCTCTAGCAGCAGCTCTGTACGCAGCGCCGACTCCGAAGACATGTACGCGGACTTGGCCAGTCCTGTTTCCTCAGCCAGCTCCCGGTCCCCAACCCCAGCGCAGCAGAAGAAAGGTAGAGGTACCTGGTTTGGTATTTTCTTCTCCAAGGGGTCCTGGGAAAAGAAGGGGGGAGCAGAGATCTGTGGGCTCCAGGAAAATTGTTGAGCAGAGGCAGACGCTTGTGGCTGGCGTAGACTAGGGGAGCCCAGAGGCTTCGCCTGAGGAGGGTGGGACCATGGAGAAGAGAGGCTGTGGAGCAAATACACGTTTGCGTACTTCCACCCATGTGTCTCTGGCTGTAAAGATGCCTTTTCCTGCCTGGGAGTTCTGCCTGATGCCCCCTCTCTTACCTCGTTCTCTTTCACCCTTGCGAGGTGATGCTAAATCTTCTGGAAAACTCCAGTATCACGTCGCTCCTCCTCTGTTCTTTTAGACCGTAGCAGAGTTGGCGGCAAGAGCCTTTTGTTCTTTGTCTTTTATGTTAAGTGTCCTCTCTGCGGAAACTCTGGTTTCCTGAATCTTTTAACCTTGGGGCCACGTGCTGTGCTAACTGGTGTGGGCTTTTTCGGTCCCTGGAGCAGCATCCTCCTGCCCTGCCCTCCAAAGGGAGGGCAGGCGAAAGGAATCGGTCGCAAATCACTACATCTGCTCTCTGGTTTCAACAGGAAAGTCAAAAAAAGAAGATAGCGCTAAAGAGGAGAAGCGGAAACGGGACGTGCCTGCTCAGCTCCTGAAATCGGCCAAGCCCACCCAGGGGAGCAAATCTCAGCAGCTCCTCCAGACCCAGCAGCCCTCAGCCCCCCAGTCTCAGCAAGGGGGCTTCAGCGCTCACAAAGAGATCAAACTGACGCTCTTGAATAAGGTGAGAGGTGGGGTGGGTGCGATTCCCTCCGCACGGGGCGGGTCCGAGGGGCGGATGGGACGGATACTGGGGCTCAGGGCTGGCGGAAGGGGAGCTCCAGGCTCCGTGCTGTCGGGATGAGCTCAGCCGGGTAGGTCTGCAGCTGGGATTGAAGGGTGGCAGACAGAACCAGTCTGACAGCACACACCCTGTGGTGGCTTGAGTTTGGGGCTGTGTTGGCGGCTCCCCTGGGGCACATTCCTGCTGCAGCTTCAAGGGCTCTTCCCCGCTTTCTCGAAGGCTGCAGCCGGAGCACCGAGGTGAAGGCGTGCACGGCGCAGTCCCACATGCGCTGGGGCCTTGCCCACTGAAAGCATGCTCCCCGCACGCTTCCGAGCAAGCTCTCCTCCCACTGCCTGCTCTGGAGCGAACTGCTGACGAGTCACTAACTGAGTCAGGAGGTAAAAGTGGTGATTGCCTCGCCTCTCTGGGGTGCCTGCCACACCAGCCGTGCTTTCCACGGGGAGCCTGGCTCTTTCCCCTTTACGACTGAGCCTGATGCCCCAGTTCGGTGCCTTTGGCTGAGATTGCAATCCAGATCGTGTGGGAGAGTTCAGCCTCGTGGGGTTTTGTGCCGGAGCAGGGTGTTGGCCCCAGTCACGTGGGTAGGTTCCTGTTTTTGAAGCATTAATGTTTTTTTCTGACAGTCCAAATTCCCCATTGCAGTCTGAGGCCGCAGTTTTCTCTACTTCCCTGTGCTATGACGTGAGGCGCCTTTATCAAGTCTGTGAAGCATGCTCCGTGGGGAGGAGTATGCAATTACACATAACTACCATCTGGCACGGTCGGATCCTGGAAGAAGGCACGGCTCCACATGCCTCCTTGACATTTGCTATCCTTGGTGCTGCCGAAAAAAAACCTCTACAAAATGCTGCTATTTTCCTGTTTCTGGCAATTATGAAAATAGCCCGTAAAACACAGTGCAGCGTTAGCCCCAGTGCCGGAGGATGTTGCTGTTTGCTTACGGTGGTAGGGGAATTACACGGTGCCAGTGATGGTTGGGACTGGTATGCACAAAGAGTTTAACAGGAGACGTGCTTGCGTGAGCGAGCCAGCGTATCACGGGCGCCCGTCACAGGAAATAGCTCTGCCTGCTTCCCTCCCCAGAGGGAAGTGGCTGCTCAGCTCCGTTGTCTGTTTTAATTCCATTTCAGGCAGCTGACAAAGGAAGTAGGAAGAGATACGAGCCAGCAGACAAAGACAGGCCGACCTCTCCTCCAGCCAAACGGGCGAACCTGTCACCTGACAGAGGTGAGACATCAGCCGTCCCAGGGACTCCTGGCCTGGCTGGGTTCCTGCTCTGCCGCTCGAGGCGGCGCTCCAGCGACAAATGTCCCGTGAAAGTCTCTGCTGCAAGAGTCCACTCGCTGGAGAGGTTAATTGCAGGCATGTGTCCTTCAGAGCGTGCGATTGTCACCAGATAATGCGGGCGTATTAGCTGTCCTGCTGCAAAAACACGGTGGAGGTGAGACGCTCCGGTTTGTGAAGTAAGCGAGGTGAGGTCAGCCCTGGGCAGGCCGAACCCGGCCTTGCCTAGCTGTCTTGTGGTGCACGTTGTGAGTACCTTGGCTCCACTATGTCTGTGTAAGTCCACTGCAAAAAAAAAAAAAAAAAGCCCTGGCTCTGAAGACGCAGCGTGCTCATCTCCGCTGTAGATACGCATCCGTCCCATAGCGGCCTCCTGTTCTCTAGTAACGTCGTTGGATGTGGCTGTGGAAGTCATAGGGTTTTCCCTTACTGTATCCCGGGGTCTCCTCTGCCTTGTGTTTCAGTGCATCGCAATGGATCTTAGTTCTCCTGATAGAAAGGTTTGTGGCAGTGCTTAGAAAGGGCACACGGGCTGCCAAGGCTCTGGGATGGATGCAATAATTGGCTAGATCACCCGTCCTGCGAAATGAGACGATTTCCCCACTTGTGTGTGGCACAATCTGATCTGCCCGGTATGTTTAGAAAGACACGGGCTTTCCAAGTGTTCTCCTGTGTCTGAATCCTCAGCAGCAGTATGAGCACCTCAGAAAACAGAGCTGGCACGCTGCATCGAGAGGGACCTAAATGCCACACTCCAGCCTCTGCTGTCGCTGCTGAAAAACAAAGAGGGGGAGTCGTCAGCCAGAGGTGCTTGGTTTTGACGTACAAGCCAGCATTGACACGTGATGTTGTTTTCCCTGTTGTCTCGGCTGTAGGTGTATCTTGTTGACTCTGGGTGCCAGCCAGAAAAAATTTCTGTGCTAATAGCCTGGTTGCATTCAACTCCAGCAAAGGCAGCATGGAAGGGACTGGGTGAGGTTGAAGTTCACTAGGATCTAGTTCACAACTGCTGCTGAGCTGCAGACAAATGAATGGGCCGACCTAGCAAACTGTGCTGATTTTGTAGATACATAGATGTAGATGTAATTATATACTTTATTTGTTGTCTGTACGTTATAAAGCATTTTTAAGCAGTGGCAAATGGGACACAAGCCCTGAAGGCAACTCAGCCTGACCTCCCAGTGGCAAGCGTACCCTTGACTGAATTGGGACTGAGCAAGGGGCACCCTCCGGCGTGCAGCTTGCGCTCCAGTGTCGCAGCGCAAAGCTGGTTGGTGTTTGTGCCCCGAGTCTCGCTTCCCTGTTCTGTAGCCTTGCACGCGATCAGATCTGCAGTGTCTGCAGCCTTGTCCTTCCCACGGTGTCAGTCCTCAGGAGCAGAGGGCTGCCCTAACACACGCAGGCGGCTGCTGCTCCAAGGAACTGAGTGCCTTTGCTCTCTGGAGTGCTACTGAAAGTTGAGATCAGCAGCCGCCAGCGTTACTGTCCCGGTGCAGTATAGCAGGGCGTGCTGCTCGGCTCGTCCCCGGGGCTCACGGGCAGCCCTGCGGGCACACAGGCTGCCTTCCAGCTATAGTTGCCTCTCTGTGCGCTGGGATAACAGCGGTTGGGAAACCCGCTGCAGGAAAGCTGGATAATGCTGTTGCAGGACCCCAGCGGGCTTCCCGCCACCGGCGAGTCCCCACAGCAGCTTTGCTCCGGCAGGGCACGATGGTTCAGTCTGTGCTGAATAAACACGGGGGTGATGCTGCCCGTGCATTTGCCCCAGCTGGCTCCGAAAGCGGCAGAGCTGCACTCGCACAGCGCTCTTTAAGCAAATACACCCTGTTATCTGGCCAGCGCGGAGCCAGCTCAGGTGCCGCTGTGCCCATTGCGCACAAACCGAATGATCTGCCAGGGGATAATGGGGCACTGACTCGGTCCGTGAGGGCCGGCCCTGCCCCGCAGGTTTGCAAGCAAAGCACGGCCTAAAAGTGCAGCGGAGGAGCCTTGTTCCAGCAGCCGGAGGGTGAGGAGAGGGCCAGTGCAGCTCCCCGCAGGTGATGTTTTGTACAGCTGACCATGGGGCACAGCCTCGACCAGCTTTTCTGCTCCCCCTGAAGGCAGGGTGCACAACAGAAGGTTCCTTTTCTGGCTGCTGCTGGACTTGGCTTTTTGCTGGCAAGATCTGGTCGGTCTGAAGAGAGCATCCTTACACTGCTGAGATGGTACGGTAGGCAGGGTAGCGACCCGTACCTTGGAGATGAGCGAGAACGTCTCACCTTTTCTTCTCCCGATAGGCTCTCGCGACAGGAAGGCGACCGGGAGACTCTCTTCACCCAAGCAAGAGCGACAGAGGGGCCAGAACCCGAAACCTTCTCCCGCGCAGACAGACAGGTCAGTGCCTGCTTGTTCTCCTGGGTCTCTTGTGGGCCAGGCTGGGGCTCACACTTCTCCAGTGGTTCAGTCCCTCCTCTCGGAGCAGCTCTGAGGCCGTAGTTTCCAGTTGTCATGGAGGCACAGCGAGAGGAAGGACGCGAAGCTCCCTGGGCGGGAGCCAGAAGTGCTCAGGGGTTCATGCGGAAGCCACCGGCTAAGCCGTTCCAGCTCAGAAACGAGCAGGAGCCTGGGGGTTTTCCTGAGGTCAGTCCCAGGAAGAGGAGCCAACTGGGTTAGGTGCAAGCTCAGTCATGCCAGGGCCTCTGCTTCTCGCTAGCGCTGCGTAGTGCTAATGAGAAAGAAAGTACAACCCCTTCACCCCGCTGCCGAGCTCCTCGTGGCATCTGGCTCGGGTGCCCGATTCCCTTTCTTCATAGCCTGGCATACGCTCAGCCGCTCGCTTTGCTGCTGTGAGATGTTAAAATGTGGCCCCTGCGTGAGACTGAATGGCGACTAGCCCCGGCTTTGCGTTTTTCCATCCCCTCTGGTGACAGGTGACCAGCTCACATCCGATTTCTTGGCAGTCTGCACCCGCTGCTCTGCTGGGAAAATCCCATTGCAGAACTGGATGCGTGGCTCCGGGGGCCTTGGGCTGTGCTCCGCTCGGAGCCCTTTGGCTAAAGGGTTGTGGAGCACCTTCCGCGGCACACCTAAAGCTTCCTCGGGCCTCCTTGCCCGTAGCCAGCCAGCGCCGCTTTGCACTTCTCTAGCGTCATCTCTCCGAGGATCTCTGTGAGCAAACGGACACAGCCCTCCCTGTCCCGCACCCCTGCGTTCGTTGGCCGGCAGGACTTGTGTCATCCCCTCTCCCCAGCCTGGGGCACGAGCGAGCCTCAATTTCTGTGTGTCAGAGTCTTCCCAAACCAAAACCTAGCCCCAGCTGCCACAGCCCTGTCCTCCTTCAGGCCCTGAGGTCCTATTTTCTAGCAGTGAAGAGGAACCTCAGCCTTTCCAGACTGGTGGTGTTGACCGCATCCTTGGTTCTTGACCCTCTTCTGCCTACTGCTGTTTGGTTTGGCAGCGTCACGTGGTGGGTTCGATGTGCCCTGGCACGGGGGTGGTTAAGGACACACCGGGTTTCTCTGGGGCAGCCGAATGGTAGGTCTGTGTCCTGTTTTGAACTCCTTAGGGTTGTCTGGGTCATGCTTGCACAGCCCCGCTTCTCTTAAGCGTAGCACGAAAGGGTGCAAGCGGCATTAACAGAGGGGACGGTGACTCCCGCCGCCGCCGTCTGCCAGCAGGCTGGCAGCCGCAGTGGTGCGGGCTTTCCCGAATGGTCCAAGTCATTAGGAAGAGCCGGCCGAGGTTCAGACTGCGCCTTCGGTGCGTTACTGAGCTAGCAGCGCTGCAAGACCCTGGCAGGCTCGCGATGCCGCTCCGCTTCCCGGTCCTGTCATCCTTGTCCCCACTGTAAGGGGAAGTGGTGGCCTGCCGTGGGAAGAGCCGCAGGCCGCTTGCCTCCAGCCCCGGTCGCAGCCCGATCCAGGAGAAGCCACGGGGACCGGTGGCTCCTGTCCTCCCCGTGCAGGGCCGGCCAGGCTCCCCGCGTGCAGGGGAGGGGAGCGTTCCCCCGGCTTTGCTTTGCTCCCCCAGCAACGGCTTCGGGCTGCAGCAAAGCAGCATTGGAGCAGAACTGGAGCGCAGCGCTGGGTGTTTGCGAGCTCCCCACAACTGCCGGATCCGCACCACAAGACCCAGCGGCATCGCAGGGCGCAGGGGCTGTCAGGATTTGAGACCGTGGGGGTTCTCCAGGGCTGCCCTGCGTTTACCCGTGATGCTCTCCCCTCTTTGCTTGTATGGCCGTCAACTCCCTTGCACATGTGCATCCCCCAGCGGGCGGCTCACAACAGCCGGCACGGCCCTTGGGGGTTGCTGTCATGGCAGCCGTGGTGCCGAGTTTAAATTTTGGATCCCCCCGGAGGAGCTGATCTTCTACTGTTTCAGCCGGTTTTCCAACCCCAGGCCTTGCGTCTTGAACCTGTTTTCTTCCACCGGCGCTTAGAGCGACGCTTTCTGCCGGAGCAGATGCCGAAGGGGTGTGTTTCCAGCGCGGCGTGCTGCCGGCGAGCACCCTCTCACCACCCTCTCCTCTCTCTCCCTGCCAGGAAACGCCAGCTCTCGCCTCAGTCCAAGAGCTCCAGCAAAGTCACGAGCATACCGGGCAAAGCATCCGAGCCGGGCCCCACGGGCGCCAAGGCGGGCAAGTCCAGCACCCTGTCACGACGGGAGGAGCTCCTGAAGCAGCTCAAGGCGGTGGAAGATGCCATCGCTCGCAAGCGGGCCAAAATCCCGGGGAAAGTATAGTGGGCCGTGCGCGGAGCGCCGCTCCGCCCCTTAGTGACTGTTCATGTTTTTATAAATAGTGTAAAAGCGGCCACTTTGGGATTTTGCAGTTCTGTCTTATTTTGGCTGCGATTCTTTTTAAAAAAAAAAAAACCACACAAAAAACAAAAAAAAACCCAAAAAAACCCAAAAAAAACCATTGGAAGTTTTGTCAGCTGAGACGCCCGCGACGATTCGCTCCGGCTCCCGAAGGGCGAGCGGGGCCAGCCCCTGGCTCTGCCGGCGCCGGTTCCATGTAAATTATGCACAGAGGACTCCAGCCCCGTCGGATGCTCTCACTATTCCTCTCTTTCTCTCTGCCCTCTCCTCTTTGCTAGCCTTGAGTTGTATTCTCCTAGTTAGCCCTGCTGTGTGTTGAGTGTCTTCAGCAATGCAGTTCTATATACTGTGTAACGAGAGAGCCGAAAACTGCTGTGAACTACTGGCAACACCACCTTCTCCCCCTGCCCTCCCCCCCAGGAACAAAAATATATATATATTCTTGACTAAAGTCTGATTGGGAAAATGATCTGTCTTTTATTTTAAGCATCGGATTGTTTTAGTTTTAAAAGGAGCCCTGAAGGTGTTGTGGGGGTGTCTGTCTAACAAGGAGGGTCCTTTTTCCTTTTATTTTTTTTTTCCCCTTCCTTTTTTTTTTTTTTTTTTTTTGAGGGATCTCCCTGAAATAAAGTATTTTGATAACCAGTTCTTCCTTTCTCTGCTCTTCTCTACCTGCCCCTGTCCTCCCTCTCCCTTGCCTTGGGGAGCCTGTGCCCCCTCTCCCCCCTCCCCCCCAAAATCTTTGGGGTGTGTAGTTTATTTTTCTTGCTCTCCTGATGCCCCCGTGGCCGCGCGGGCTCTGCCACCGCCGTGGGCGGCTGCCTGGAGCTGGAAGAGCTGCTGCATCTCTTGGGGGAGCGCCGCATCCCCTCGCTGTGGGTACCTGGTGTCCCTGAGCCCCCCTCCCCTCCCCGTGCGCCCCCAGTGCTGTGGAACCTCCAAACCTGCAGCCCCCCGCCTTGCTCCTTGGACCCAGTATTAAACCAGTATCTCACTGGTATTAAACGTTAGCGGGGCAGAGTCCCTGCTGGGGAGGGGAGCGGAGGGGGCTGCAGCCCCCCCACCTCCCCCCCCCTGCTGCTGGCTTCACCTGGCACAATCTGGGGGTGCCTCTGGGCTCATCCAGGCCTTCGGGGGGGATGATGCATGGGGTCCCCGCTTCCTTCTCGTGTGCTGCTGTGGGAGGCTCTCCGCGCCTTGTCCCTGCCTGCTTGGGGGGTGTGGCACCCCATAAAGTCACCGCCGAAACGGGTGCAAGTCCCGTCTCTCCGGTAAAAGACCAAAGCGGGGCTGCGCCCGGTCCTGCAGCTGCGTAAAGCTCCTTTCCCGCGTGCTGCCCCCCAGTACCGTGCTTCCCGCTATACTGGGACCACTGGTTTTCTACGGGGGACGGAGCCTGAGCCCTAGACCCCCGAATCCAAAGGTGCTGAGCCGGCGGCGCGCCACGTAGGGCGCTGGCAGGGTGCCGCCGTCCAGGCGGTGAGCCGGGAGGGCCGGTGAGCCCAAGCCCGGCTCTGCGGCGAGTTGGGGCGCAAGCGGGCTCGTCGAAGGACGCGGGGCTCCGTATCTGCCTGCGGGATACGGAGCAGAGGCGGGAGGGGGCGGGGGGGGGGGAACCAAAACCCTCATCTACTCATCCCTGAACCAGCTCCTCCGG
The DNA here is from genome assembly GCF_965638725.1 of Aptenodytes patagonicus. Lineage (NCBI taxonomy): Eukaryota > Metazoa > Chordata > Aves > Sphenisciformes > Spheniscidae > Aptenodytes > Aptenodytes patagonicus. Next base: position 2,000,564 of record NC_134959.1, on the reverse strand, counting down.
TCCCATCGCGTCCTCCCCGCTCTGCTCAGCACCATCGTCCTGGCTTTAAGACCTTTTTTTTTTTCCCTGGGTGCTGGACCGGGGAGCATCAGAGGGGACAGACGCAGCCCTTCAGCCCTTTTCCAGGGTTGCCCAATTTGGGATTTCTGCTCCGGCAGCCCCGGGAACGTGATGGTGATATCACCGTCGGGCTTACGCAATGGGGCCAGGGCTGGGGCCGTGGTCTGGGGCACGGGGATCCCGTCCCCATGGGTCACGGGAGGGCTTGGGGCGCCGGTGGATGGGTACCCAGGGCATCCCGTGCCCGCCGTCGGCGGGCACGGGATGCCCTGGGTACCCATCCACCGGCGCCCCGAGCCCTCCCGCGACCTGGACCACACCAGTCCCACGATGCTCTACGCCCATCACCAAGGCATCAGGGCATCCAAACTGGTGGACGCCCCCATCCCTCCGAGTCTGCGCCTCTCCATCCCCATCAGTCCCGTCGTATGTGTGTGTGTGTGTGTGTGTGTGTCTCCCCCTCACCCCCACCCCCTCCGCCCCCAATTTTAGGGGGGTGTCGGGAGCCAATTTCCGGGCGCGGGACTGGGACACGCTGGCTCGAGAAGGAAGTACGACGGCCCGCGGGGAGGAGGAAGGCAGCCGGAGCTGGAGTTTCCAGGTGTGTGTACATCACCTGCCCGAGCCCTATATAAAGGCGGCGGCGGCGGCGGTGCTGCCACTCGGCCGCCCGCATCCCCGGGACAGCAGTTCGTGAGGGGGCCCCCCCCCCCCCCAACCCCAACATATACACACACCCCCCCCCGACCCCGTCGCCGCGCTCCCACGTCCTCGACACCCGCCTAATGGTAACGCCGGGCCTGGGTGGGCTGCAGGGGCGAGGGGGGGGGGGGGTGTGGGTGGGGAGCAGCGGCAGCTGGGATGGGGTGAGAACGCATGTGTGTGCATGCACATATATGCATGGGGGGGGGGTTGCATGCCATGTGCGGGCGGGGCGGGGGAGTATATATATGTGTGTGTGTGTGTGTGTGTGTTTGTGTGTGCACGCACACGTGTGTGTGTGTGTATGTGTGTGTGTGTGTGCGCCCATAAGGGCTCCCCAGCCGGAGGGATGGAATTGTGAAGGCTGCCGGGTGCTGCTCTCTGTGTGTGTGCGTGTGTGCGTGCGTGTGTGTCTGTGTGTGTGTGTGGATGCACGTGTGCTGGTGATGCATGTGTCTGTACGCGTCAGGCCGGCGGTGCATGTCGACATGTGCACGCCGCGGGGGTGTGTTTTTTTTTTGCACGCGTGTGTATGTGGCTGTGCGCTGGTACGTGGGGGGGGGGGGGGGGGGGGGGGAGAGCGTAGCACTCAGTGTGTGTGAGGGCTGGCCAGTATTGTACGCGCACGTGTGCCCGGGGCTGTGCACATATGCTGGCAATATGTGTGCGTCTGTGCACACGGAAGGGTAGTTTGGGTGTAGGCATGTGCGCTGGTAGAGTGTGTGTTTGCACATATGCATATGTGCATCTATGCATATGTGCTGCTACCTCTGTGTAGGTGTGTAGATGAGCAGAGGCTGATGCCTCTGTGCGTGTAGACACACACACACACACACACACACACACACGCCTGTGTGTATGTGCATGGGAAGGCAGTGGGGGGGCTGTGTACGTGTAGATGTGTGCTTGTACATATGCGTGCACGTGTGTGTGTGCGCACGCGCGCACTGGTGCTAACGTGTGTGTTACACACATGTGCTTGTGTTCTTTACGCGTGCGTGCCCATGTGCTGGCGCTCGGGGTGCCTGTGCGTGCGGGCTGATACCGTGTGTATGTTTTGTGCCTAGCTACACGTGTGCTGGCACTCTGTGTGTGCACACAGGTGTTCTCCGTGTATGTATAGGGGGGTGTGTGTGTGTGTGTGTGTGTGTGTGTGTGTGTTCTGTGTGTGCATGCACACGGGCACATATGCACGCTACATCTTTTGGGGGTGGGTGTGTAGATACATGTGTGCCGGTACTCTGGCTGTGTAAATGTGTGCGCACACACGTGTGTGCTGGTGCCTCTGGGTGCCGGTGCATGTGTGGGTACGTGCTCATGCTTTTGGGGTGAGGGCGCAGGCACACACGTGCTGGTGCTCTGCATGTCAAAGCCCTCCGGGGCTGGGGGCGGGGGGGCTGCAAGCTCACCCCTAAGGGAGCCCCGGGGGGCGGGGGGGGGGGGGGGCCTGTGGGTCCCTGTGCCGGGCTGTGGCCCCAGGAGGGCAGGGGGGTGGGTGCCAGGGCAGGGGGTGGGGTGCCAGGACAGGGTAGAGGGTGCCGCGCGGGGCACGGGTCTCCCCCTCTGACCCGGGTTCTCGCACAGGGCTGGCTCGGTGCCCTGGTGCTGCTGGGCGCCCTGGTGCTGTGCCGCGGCCTGCGCCGCCCCGGCAGCCCCCTGCACCACCCCCACGTCCACTGCTACAGCGCGGGCGAGCTGCGGGACGGCGAGGCCCCCGCGCACCTCCTGGGCCGCAGCCTGCGCTGGGACCACTACGTGCCCGTGCAGCTGGTGCCGCAGCTGGAGCGCTTGCAGGAGGCCACCGGCCACCGCCGCCACCGCCGTCACCACGAGCACGCCTGCCCCACGCTGCAGCTCCGCACCGGCCTCCACAGCGAGCTCAACGAGCGCTCCATCTCCCCATGGCGCTACCGGTGAGTGCCCCTGCCTGGGACACACACACACACGCACACACACACCCCCCCCATGCCAGCTGCTGCACCGTGCCTCAGTTTCCCCGAGCATCCCTCACCTGCCCCTTCCCGGGGGCATCCCCATTGCCTGCCCGGAGGGGTTGATCCCAGCGCAGGGTGACTTGGGCGGGGGGGGGGGGCACAGGGGAAGGTGCTCACTGACCGTGCCCCCCCCCCCCCCAGCATCGACGAGGACGAGAACCGCTACCCGCGCAAGCTGGCCTTCGCCGAGTGCCTCTGCAGCGGCTGCGTGGACGTCAAGACGGGTCGGGAGACGACGTCGCTCAACTCGGTGGCCATCCACCAGACCATGATGGTCCTGCGGCGCAAGCCCTGCCCGCGTCCTGCCAGCCTCGGCCTCGTCACCTTCGAGGTGGACTACATCAGGGTGCCGGTGGGCTGCACCTGCGTCCTGCCCCGCACCGGGCGCTGAGCTCCCCGCTCCCGTGGAGCCCCGTAGCGTGACCGTGTCACCGCATCCACCCCCACCCGTGCTTGTTTTAGAGCACCCACCCGGCCCACCCCACCCCGCAGCCGGGTGTCCCCTCCAGACCCTCACCTTGTTATTTATGAGTTATTTATGAGCCTTGCTGCTGGGGGAGTTGTTTTTTTTTTTTACCCTGTATTTATTGCTGACCACCCCCCCCGCCGCCCGCGAAGCCTGCAGCTCCGGGTCCAGCATCACCCCACGGTACCCAAGGCCCCCGCGGCCAGACCCTGCGAGCACCGCCCAGGGGCTCGCTGGTTATTTATTCCCCCGCAGAGCTATTTATTGTCTCCTCTATATGTGCTATTTAATGCCAGCAGCGTGCAGCCTGCAAATAAAGGCCGACACACACACCCCCCCGGCACGATCCTTGCTCTGTTCCTGGCCAGGGTGGTGGGGAGGTCGGCACTGGGGGGGGGGGGGGGGGGGCAAAGGGGTGCGGAGGGGGATGGATGCACGTCCATGGGTGTCCCGTGGGGCAATGCGTGGCTGCGGGGCATCTCTTAGCCCCAGCACGGTGGGCAAAGCACCAGTGCACCCAGTACGGCAGGGCAGGAGGGTGGCAGGGCAGGGGGGTGCCCCACACCCCCAGCCCCGGGGGGGGGGACCAGCCCCAGCACCCGCAGCACCCCGCCACCCACACCTTTCCCATGGCTCTGCCCCCGGGCACCCACGTCCCACGGGCCCAGCGCCACCTGCTGGGGCCGCCCCACATGCCCTGCCAGCACCCATGGGTGCCCTGGGGCGGCTGCACCCCTCGCCGGACCGGGGTTCACGCTGGGGGCCCAGAGCAGCTGCTGCTGCCCAAGGGGGTGGTCAAAGATTTGTCAGCACCACGCAGTGCACGGCCGCGGCTGTCCCTTGTCCCCCCACGTCACACCCAGGCACCCAGGTGCCCTCCAGCACCCACAAGCGGGAAGGGAAACGTCCTCCCCTTCCCTGCCGGGGGTGACGCGAGCCTTTGGGGGCTCACCTGGGACACGCTGCGCAGCTGCGGTGCAGATTCACCCCTGGGGAACCACGTGCCACCGCGCACGTCCCCCCAGCTTCACCCCACCGTTGTGTCCACGGAAGATTTCAGGAGGGCACAGCGGCGGGGGAAGACACCCCCCCACCCCACCCCACCCACCCCCCCGCCACATGTCCCCTGAGGACGTCTCCCTGTCCCTGTCCCCGGCAGGAGGGACACGGCCCTGCAGCGGCCGCACTCTGCGCGCCCCCACCCCGGCTTCAACTGCACCATGGGGTTTGCCCATAACAGGGTTGGTCGTTTGTCCTTAAACGCCCCCCCCCCCCCAAACCCAGCCCTGGCAGCCGCAGCCCCCCCCCCCGACCCAGGGGAGCGGGAGGCAGGGGGAGCCGGCGCCTTTCCCACCTTTTATTGCAACAGCAATTGCAGAAGTGACAAAAAACAGCGAGAGCCGGTGCAGGGAGCAGAGCTGCCTGATGCCCCCCGTCCCCACAGGGCTGCGGGGCCTGGGGACCCCTCGGAGAGCTGGGGTTCCCCAGGGATTTCGGGCTCTCCCAGGGAACTGGGGACTGCTTGGAGAGCTGGGGACCGCTCAGGAGCTGGGGATCGTTCGGGTTGCTGGGAACCTCTCGGGGAGCTGAGCATCCTCAGGGATTTGGGGATCCCCAGGAGCTGGGAACCCCCCCAGAGAGCTGAGCATCCTTGGGGATCCAACAGGAGCTAGGGAGCCCCTGGGAGCTGGTGACCCCTCAGGGAGCTAAGCATCCCTGGGGATTTGGGGATCCCCAGGAGCTGGGGAGCCCACGGGAGCTGGAGACCCCCTGGGGAGCTGAGCATCCCCAGGGATTTGGGCATCCCCAGGAGCTGGGGACCCACCAAGGAGCTGAGCATCCCTGGGGACTTGGGGATCCCCAGGAGCAGAGCACCCTGGTTTCCCCCAAGGGGCCGGGGTGCAGCTGGGAAGCGGGAGCGCGAGCGGTACGGCAGCGGCAAGAGGACCCCCCCGGTTACTCAGCCTCGACGGGGATGGGGTTCACCTGCCCCCCCACCTCCGCCGGCTGCTTCTTGCGTGCGTCGGCGGGGGGCCGGGGTGGGGGGTTGCTGGGCGGCTGCTTGATGGTGTCCCCAACGTGCGGCCGCTCCCGGGGTTTCTGCTCGATGGGTCTCCACTCTTCCCCCCGCACCGCCGCCTGCAAAGCCATGGGGGCCGTCAGGGGGGGGCCCCCTCCTCCGGCCGGGCCCCCAGCCCCCCAAAAACCCACCCCCAAAGCCGCTCTGCACTCACCAGCAGGTAGATGCCGCTCGCGATGCCCAGGCAGACGGTGCCCAGGATGGTGGAGAGGAGGAAACCAGCGGGTACGGCCAGGCTGTGCGAGAGATTGGGGGTTCAGGGGGGGGCCGGGGAGGGCTGCACCCCAGCCCTGACCCCGCACCCCACTTACGCAGCGTGCAGGATGGCTCGGATGTAGTAATTCCTCGTGAGGGGCCCAAACACCTTCACCACCGCCGTCATGTACTTCTGGCCGCTGCAGAGCAACACTGAGGGGGGTCAGAGGGGGCACCCAGCCCCGAGGAACCCCCCATCCCCACGCTGTCCCTGCATGGGGCACCCCAGGGAACCCACCCGTGGGACCCACCCCACCGGTCCCGACCCCGATGGCATGTCCCTGTGTCTGGGGGGGGGGGGGAGGGTACCAGGACCCTCCAGTCCCGGGGGTGAGGTGGGGGGGACACCACTTACCACCTCTCCATGGTGGAGCCCTTTTTCCGCTTGCTCCTGGGGTACTCGAGCAGGCAGACCAAGACGCCTGCCACACTGCGGGGGGGTCAAGGAAAGGGGTGCTCGGGGCCAGGATTAGTCCCTAGGCACAACCCTCACCCCAAAAAAGGGCTGTTTGGGGCAGGGAAAGAGCGATTTGGGCCCAGACTGGGGAGGAAGAGGAGGATGTCTCCCCCCCGCCCCCCCGTCCATGCCTCCCACCCGAATTGGGGCAGGGTTTTCCCCACAGGTCAGCCCCGGGCATCCTCTCCGCAAGGATACATGGCGTACGCCGCGAAGTACCAGCCCTTGAACTGCCCCGCCACGGCCACGATCCCGCCCGTCAGCATGACTGCGGGGACAGAGCGGGGCTGGTGGGGTCCCTGCCTGGGGATACGGCCCCCCAAGCCAGGATACAGCCCTTCCCTCCCCCCCCAAACCCGGGATACAAACCCCCAACCCGGGATACAGCCCCCCCAAACCCGGGATACAGCCCCCCAAACCCGGGATTACGGCCCCGGGGAGCCCCGACACGCGGGACCCCCTGGATTCAGGGAGGGGAACTGGGGGGGCTCCAGGCTGGGGGGGGCTCCGGGGGAAGGTTTTTGGCCCCGTGGCCACATGCCACCTCCACCCGTCACGAGCTTTGCTCCCCTCCGGCCACCAAACCTGGTGAGAGGGGGACGAGGGGGGACGAGGGGGCTCTAGCCCTGCGCATCCCCCGCGGGGCCGGGACTTCCCGGTCGTCCCCGGCGCCTCCCGCTTGCGCCACCCCAGAAGCCCCCAGCGCCCCTCGATCGGCGGGGCCGGGCCCCCCCTCCCCCGGGGCTGCCGCCCCCCTGAGCGGGGTCGTGCCTGCGGCTCCCCCCCCCCCCCCCCCCCCCGGGGCTCAGTCCCCCCGAGCCCCCGCCGCCGCCGGGCGCTCACTTCCTCCAGCCGCGGGCTGCGCCCGGGGAACACGGGATGCACCGGGCCGGTGCGGGGACACCCACGGCCCGGGGTGGGGGGGGGAAGCGGGGGCGCTCGGGACCCCCTGCAGCACCCAGGTCCCCGTCACCCACCCAGCCCCTGCACCCCTCGGACCCTCTCCCTCCTCTCCGCTCCCCCCCCCGCACTCACTGAGCCCGGCCGCCAGCGCCTGCTCGTTAGCCCACATGGCCCACTCGATCTGCCCCATGGCTCGGCTCGGCTCGGCCCTGTTCGGCTCCGCTCGGCTCGGCCCGGTTCGGCTCCGCTCGGCCCTGTTCGGCTCCGCTCGGCCCGGTTCGGCCCGACCCGGAAGGCGGATGCGACGCTACAATGTAACCAAGCTCCCGCCCCGCCCCCTTCGCCCGAGGTAACACCCCCCCTCCCCGTAGACCACGCCCTGATTCCACAGGCCACGCCCCCGCGGGGGAGCCGCTCCAGCCCCCCCCCCCCCAAGGGGACACAGCACCGGCCCCGGGCCAGACTGGGGAGCCCCCGGGGCCGTACCGGGGCCCAGGGACCGTGCGGGGACAGGACCAGCCCCGCAAGGGACACGGGGGGGGGCAGGGGACATGTCGGGGTGACAAGGGTGGTGCCGGGGGACAGGATCAGTCCGGTCCGGGGTGACAGGATCAGCTCCCCAGGGGACATGGGGGAGGTCAGGGGCCATGGGGGGTGACAGGGGTGTTGCAGGGGGACAGGATCAGCCCCAACAGGGACATCTGAGGGACGGGGGACAGGATCAGTCCTGCAAGGGACGTGGTGGGGACAGGGGCCGTGCAAGGGACAGGGGCCACGTGGGGTGATGGGGGCTGTGCGGGGGGACAGGATCAGCCCCGCAAGGGACACAGGGGGAGAGGGGCCATGTGGGGGGACAGGATCAGTCCCAGCAGGGACAACTGGGGGGACGGGGGACAGGACCAGCCCCTCAAGGCGCACAGGGGTGACAGGGGACACGTGGGGTGACAGCGACTGTACAAGGGGACAGGATCAGTCCCAGCAGGGATATCTGGGGTGATGGGGGACAGGATCAGTCCCAGCAGGGCCAGGCACAGCCATTAGGAGGAACCGGCCCTGTTTCCTGCCCCCCACCTTTTGGCTGACAATGTACCCCCCCCTCCCCCCCCAGCACCGCCCACAGAGCCCATACACCCCAAAACAGCGCTGCAGCCGGAAAAAATCCTCTATTTCCTTACAAAAGAGTAAAAACCAGCTCGGGGGGGGGGGGTGTGTCACATCCCTCCCCGGGGCTTGGGACAGCTTTGCACCGGGCTGGACTCAGCGCCCCGAGCCCCCCGGTTGGTGCTGGCAGAGCCCCCCCTCTTCCCGGCACGTCACGGCTGTCCCTGGCGGCGTCACCGGGGCTCAGGCGCAGCGGCGGGGCAGCCCGTCCTCTCCCAGGAGGTGCTGGCTGGGGTCATCCACGAGCTGGGGGCCGGGGCCGGGCTGCGGGGCACGGGCCGGGTTAAGGGCAGCGGCGGCCGGATCCCGGCACCAGGGAGCCCCGCTCCCTGCAGGGACCTCCCCCCCCACACACCCCGGGGCTGTGGGGCAGCTCTGGGGCCCAGGGACCCCAAAAAGCCACCCCCTTGGTCACGCCAGTGGGAACATGTCTAGGGACGGGGTCCTGCACACCCCTGGGGACGGGGATGGGGTCCCACACACAGCCCTGGGGATGGGGACGCGGCCAGAGCCTCACCACAGAGGCCAGGCAGACGGGTCCCCCTGTCCCCCGCTCCCCCCACAGCCCCCCCAGCCCTGTACCTTGGTGTGCAGGATGTACCGGACGGCCCCCGGCACCGGCTCTGTCACCACGGCCGCGAGCAGCTCCTCCGGCAGCGAGGCAGAGCCGACAGGCAGCCCCCGCACGAACCTGCGGCACGGTCGAGCGCTTAGCCCCTGCCCCCCTGCCTGCAGCCCCCGCCGTCCCACTCCCCCCCAGTAAGAGATGGGATCGTCCTCACTGGTCCCCGTTGGCGGCAGGGGGGAAGCTGCGTCTCACCACCTCCACGAACTCGGCCACGGTGTCGGCCAGCGTGAAGATGACGGCGTTGGGGCCGGCATCGAAGGTGTAGGCTACCTGCGGCGGGATGGGGGGGGACGGGACACATGGGGACCTGGTGAGGGACCACGGCACCGCAGCAAACCGGGAGCCCGGCGGGGCCGGCCGGTACCTTGGTGCGTCCGTGGTGGGCGTTGAAGCGGTGTGCCAGGGCGATGATGTGCCGCGAGAGGTCGTTGAGGTAGAAGATGGGGGGAAGGTGTCGAGGCAGGTGGCGTGGAACTGGTTGCTGTCCTGCATGGCGAGCTGCCCAAAGCCCTCGAAGTCCCGCTCACGGATGTGCCGTATCATCAGGGCCAGGCGCTCCGGCACCACCGCCTCCGCCCGGTGCTACCGCGGCAGGCGGGTCGAGGTCACCCCAGTTCGGGGACACCCACGGCACCGCAACCCTTTGGGCTTCGCTTGGGTGGCGTGGCGAGCACAGCCCCCCTGCCCTCCCTCCATGTCCCCGCCCAGGGGAAACAGGACCCCAAACGGGGGGGGGTCCTGCAGGAGGCAGGCAGCTGCCTGGGGAAGGATCAGGCCCGTTGCCCTGTACCTTCAGCAAGGGGCTGGTGGCCACGCTGGTCTGCATCCCCGCCGTGCTGCCCACCTGCTTCTTCTCCCCACTGACCTGGGGGGGCACAGACGGTGGGACGTCACCCCCCCCCCCCGAGCCCCCAGACCCACCGAGGGGGATCCCCTGAGCCCCAGGGTATGCACCCACATGGGGTTGGGGTGCTCCCAGCACCGTACCCCCAAATCCCACCCAGCCACGGGGAGGGGGGGGGGGAGTATACAGCCGTGCCCCTTCCCCAGCCCCTCACCACCAGGACGAGGACCCTGAGCTCCGGCCAGTGCGTCTCGGGGGCCACTTGGTGGGCGAGGCTGTCCCTGCCGTCCGGCCGCTCGCCCCGCTGCCACTGCACGAAGCCCCCAAACATACTGCGGCAGGCGCTGCCCGAGCCGCGCCGCGCCACCTCCGACAGCTCGCCCTCCACGCCGTACAGCCGCGCCAGCGCCGACACTGCGGGGAGGGGACGGGGTCAGGGGGACGCACACCCCTGCCACCCCCCTCCTGCTGCCCCCCACGTCCCTGCTCACCCACCCAGGCAGGCGTAGCCGGCGGCGGAGGACGCCAAGCCGGCGGCGGTGGGGAAGTTGTTCTCGGTGGCGATGTGGATTTTGTAGGAGAGGCTGAGCGGGGCTGCGTCCTCGGCGCTGCCGCCCCGGCGCTTACGGGCCAGGCGCCGCACTGCGAGGGGATGGGAGCCAGGCGGGGGGGTTGGTACGGGGGACACCCTGCCCGGCCCCCGGGGGTGCCCGGGGTGGGGGGACACTCACCCTCCCGCAGGCAGGCCTGCAGCCGGGGGTGCCCCACGTCAGCCTCCTCCCCGTTCAGCCACAGCCGGTCCTCCGTGAAGTCCCGGCTGGCAGCGGCCGTGGTGGTGGTCTTCAGCTGCCGGGGAGAAGGGGGTGAGTGCAGCGGATGGGGGGCTCAGCACCCCCCATGCACGGGCTGGGGGACAGAGGCGGGGCAGAGGGGCCTGACCCTGACCCCACACCAACCTGGTCCTGGTGCAGCGTCACGCTCAGGGAGGAGTTGATGGGCAGAATCAGGTCATTGTCCCGCTTGCCCCCTGCAAGAGACGGCACGGCATGGCACAGCTTGGCACGGCACGGCTTGGCACGGCACGGCTTGGCACGGCACGGCTTGTCGTAGGTTGGCTTGGCTTGGCACAGCGTGGCACAGCTTGGCACAGCACAGCATGGCGTGGCACAGCTCGGCGTGGCACAGCTTGGCACGGCACAGCTTGGCGTGGCACAGCTTGGCGTGGCACAGCACTGCTTGGCACGGCACAGTATCGCTTGGCATGGCACGGCACAGCTCGGCACGGCACAGAGCGGCACAGCACAGGATGGCAAAGCACAGCATGGCACAGCTTGTCATAGGTTGGCTTGGCACACTATAGCATGGCACGGCACGGCACGGCTTGGCACAGCTTGGCATGGCACGGCACGGCACGCTCGGCATAGCATGGCACGGCCCGTCACGGCATCTTTGCTCACTCCCACCCCCAGGCAGGTGCCAAACCCGTCCCCGAGACCGGCCCGCCCCGCACCCGGGGGTCTCCGCCCCGCCTGGCCCCCGCTGCGCCCGGGGGTCGCGTCCCGGGGACTCCCCAGGACCGAGGGGGGGGTCCCGGCCCCAGGGACGGCCGCCACTCGCCCGCGGGGCGCCGGTACTCACAGTACTTGATGACGGCGATGTTGACGGGGGCCGTGCAGGTGACCATGGCGAGCGCCCGCTCCTCCGCCATCGCGCTGCCGCCGCCGCCGCTCCCGGGGCTCTCCCGGCAAGGTGCGGGCGGCCTCAAGCCCCGCCCCCGCAGCAACCACGTGGCCCGTGGCCTGTGGCGGGTCCGCGCCTCGCCATTGGTCAGCGTCGCAGCGCCCGGCACCCGGCGCCCAATGGCAGCGATCGGACCACGGAGCGGCCCCGCCCCTCCCCGCCCCCTGCCGGCGCCGGGACGGGCATGCGGGGGCGCCATCTTCGAGTCGGGAAGGAGCTGCGCATGCGCCGCTGCGGACGGGCGGGGGCGGGGCCGAGCCGCTGGTCCCGGTGTCCTCGGTGCTCCCCAACACGCCCGTATCCCCCACATCCCGTGCTCCAGTGTTACCCCAGTGCTCCCCGTGCCCGAGTACCCCAGTACCCCCAATACACCCCTGCTCCCGGTTACCCCAGTGCTGCCCTAGTGTCCCCAGTACCCCTCCAGCGCCCCCAGTGCTCCCCAAGACCCCCGTACCCCTCACACCCCAGTGCTCCCAATAGCCCCAGTACTCCGCCAGTGCTCCCAGAGCCTTCGGGGCCCCCAGTGTTCCCAGTATGCCCCGTACCCCAACATCCCGGCGCCCCTCCAGTGCTCCCAGTGCCCTTGGCGTCCCTTCAGTGCTCCCAGCCCCCCCCCCCCGCAGTGTTCGCAGGGACCCCAGTGCTCCCAGTACTCCCAGTCTCCCCAGCATGCCAGGGACTGGCAGCCACCCCCAGCCCCCCCCGGGTGGCCCCATCCCGCCCCCACGGGCACCCCTGGCCGGGCCCCGCTGTGTGTCGTCCCCCCCCCAAGGGTATTTTTATCCTCCGGTCGCTCGCTCGCAGTGGAAAATATCCCACAAATCCAGGTGCCCGGGGGTGGCAGGGGGCACAGGCCGGGCACGTGGGTGACACGGTGGGGGCTGGCGGCAAAGTCCCGCTCCCACGGGGTCACCGCCGGCAGGGGGGCACGGGTCCCATCCCACCCTGAATAAACACCCAGGGGGATGAGGAGAGCAGCATCCCCCCCCCCCCCCCAGTCCCACCCCTCTCCATAGTGGGGAGCTTTGGGGACCCCCTTGGTGGCGGGGTGGGGTGTCCCCAGCCGTGCCCCCCCGGGTATTTATAAGCATTTTCCATGGGTGGGAGGGGAGGGGCCGGCACGCGGCTATTTTGGGGTGTGGGATTCTTTCCCCCCGCCACCGGCACAGGTGCAGGGCCTGATTTAGCCGGGCAGAGCTGCAAATAGCACGGGGTGCACGCGGCAGCTTCCTCCGGCACCCACCCAAACCGTCCCCCCCTCCCCCTCGTGCCTCAGCGCCTGGGGTGACACCAGCGGGGACGGGGCTGTCCCTGCCACCGCGGGGCCGTGCGGAGAGCGCCGGGATCCCCGCGGCCGGGATGGTCTCACCGCCATCACCCTGAGTCGCGCCGTGCGGATGCTCAAGGCCACTTGCGGGGTGTCCTTGTCCCCACCGTCTCTGCCATCCCAGCCTCACTTGGCCAGGCCAGACCCCAGCACGGCACTGGGGTCACGCAGCCCCGGCCCAAAAGGCCACCAGGTCCCTTTTTTGGGGCACGAGGCCAGCCAGGAGCCCTGCTCCATCCCTCAGCAGCGCTGTCCCCGTTCTCCGGGCAGAGAGCTGCGGGGATGAAAGCGAGGGAGGAGGATGCTCTACAAAACACACAGAGGAGCTGGCAGCCGGACTCCGGCCAGATCCTGCTCCGGGGCTGGCGGGACACGATGCTGGCCGAGCAGGGACAGCCCCAGCAGCAATAAGGGACACTTTCTCTGCTCACGCCCGCGGTGCTCGGCTCCGCTTTTAATGTCTCCCGTGATGTAAGGCCTAAGAACCCTCCCCAGTGGCCAAGAGCGGTGGGGGAACGGGCCAGGCACCATGTCCCCCGGCCCCAGAGCCACCGGGGAGCTGCCTCGGGGCTTCGGCGACCCACTGCAAAAGTCCAGGTAGTCCTGTCCGATGGTCTCGTGTCCCTTCTCGGGGTGTTGCACCGGCATGGCACGGCATGGTGCAGCACGGCATTGCATGGCACTACACAGCACGGCACGGTGCAGTACGGCACAGTGCAGCACGGCACGGCGCAGCACAGCACGGCGCAGCACGGCATGGCGCAGCATGACATGGCACGGCACGGCGCGGCACAGCACGGCATGGCACACTGATGCAGCACAGCATGGTGCAGCGCAGCACAGTGCAGCATTGCACGGTGCAGCATGGCACAGCACGGTGCAGCACGGCACCACACGGCGCAGCACGGCACAGCGCGGGGCTCGCTGCCCTCTCCGGGGCGGCTGCGCACAGTGAGGGGCTCAGGACGCCCCGCAGCATCCCCCATCCTCGTGCCGGGCCAGCAGCGACATGCGGGAGAAGGTCCTGGCGCAGGCGCGGCACCGGTACTTCTTGACGTCCGAATGGGTCTGGAGGTGGGCGCGGAGGTTGGAGCGGTCGGCGAAGGCCCGGCTACAGTGGGGGCAGGCAAATGGCTTCTCCCCTACGGGACATGCGGTCAGGGCACCCCTGTACCCAAGGTCCCCCCAAACCGTCATGCCCCGTCCCCTCCCGTGCTGCTCTCATCACTTTTCCCCGTGTCTCCCCTGGACCCCCAGTGCTTCCCAGGAGCTCCCGAAACCCATCGGTGCCTTCCCGGTGGGCGATATTACAGTGGCACCTGCCATGGGGTCTCCCACAGGACTCACGGTGCGTGCTAGCACCCCAGCCAGCCCCAGCACCGGGATCCACGGCTGTGCCCACCCCGGGCAGGTCCCTCCCAGAGAGCAAGCGATGCCAAGCCTGGGCAGATGGCGATTTTGCACCCGTCATCCCCAAAAAGCAGAGGTGCCGGCGGGGCCAGCAGCAACCGGGGCTCCCATCCTTACCTGTGTGGGTGCGGATGTGGCCCTGGAGCAGCCAGGGCCGGGAGAAGGCTTTGCCGCAGAGGCGGCAGAGGCAGGGCAGGGTGTGGGTGTGGATGTGCATCTTCAGGGCGCCCAGGCTGGCGTACGCCCGGGCGCAGTGCCGGCAGCTGAAGCTCCGCCGCCGAGGGGGCAGGTTGAGGGTCTGGGTGTCCTTCAGAGGGGTGCCTGGGCTCTGGGTGCCCGTGGGGACGGGGGGAGCCTTGGCAGCGGGGGGCAGCGGGAGGGAGAAGCGGGCGAGGAGGCGGCCGCGGTCCTGCAGGTAGGGGGGAGCAGGGGGCGCAGGGGGCTGGTGGCAGCCGGGGGGGAGCAGCCCCCCGCAGTCACACAAGCCGTCGAGCTCTGCGGGAGCGGGGAGGGGGGTTAAGGGATGAGGGATGGCAGCCGGGCTGCCCCCCGGGGGTCACGCACTCGGCGGGGGCTCATCCGCACCAGGTCCCCCCTCTGCTCCCACCCCTGTGCACGGCAGAACTGATGCACCCACTGCAAAACAAAGCAAAACCGGCCCTTCCCCGCCAAAAGGGGAGTCACAGACACCCCCAGCGCCTGCTGGAGCCCAGCCTGTGCCCGGGTGCCGGCTCGCCTGGGGCTGGACACACCCCAAAATCTGGGCATCCCCTGGGGCAGCATGGCCGAGGGGGCAGGCACCGTGCTGGCAAGCACCCACTGACCTGCTCCACGCTCCCCCCCCCCGCCCCAGGGCAGCACAGGGACCCCCATATGGGTGGGGAGGAGGGGGTGTGTTGGAGGGGAGGGTCCCACATGCCTAGCTCTTGCAAGCCCCCGGGTGACCCCAATTCTCACCCCCCCCCCCCCGCCGGCACTATCACCAGCATCTCTGCCTGGCTGGCCGAGCCACCCCGGGATGGGGCTGACAGCGGGGGGGACGGAGCCAAGGGAGTCCCCCGGCATCATGGCACAGGGCATCACCCCAAGCCCAGCCAGGGAGCCCCTGCCCACCGCTGGGCATGGGGTGGCAGCAGGAGCTGAGGGTCCCGGGGGTCCTGGGGTCCCCGGTGCAGGCAGAGCCGCGCAGCCTTACCGCGAGTGCGGGCGTCGAGCCGGCCGTAGTTGGGGATGCGGGTGCTGGAGGCTTTCTTCACCAGGAAGGAGCGGGGCATGGCCGGACAGGCAGGGCGACGGGCAGGCCAGGCAGGGCCGTGTCCCCGTGCCGTGTCCCCGTGCCGTGTCCCCGCGGAGCCAGCAGGTGCCATAAGGCCCTGGGGCTCATTAGCATGGGCAGCCCCCGGGGAGCCCCGGGGCCAACCGCCGCCCGAGGGCTGGCCTTGGCCGCCAGCACACCCCGCCGCAGGTGCAAGGGACAGCGTTGGGGACAGCCCTGTCCCCCGGCACCGCCATCCCACACGCCCCGCAGACAGGCTCCCACTGCCCGCAGCATCCCCCTGCTCGGCTGGGCTGGCTCACACCCGGCGTGACCGCCCCCCCCCCCCCCCGACACCCGCCTGGGGTAGGATGGAACAGGCACCTCGGCTCACGGGGACCCCCCCGGAGGCCCCTTCTCCCCGCGGGGACAGGCAGCCACCAGTGGGGCTGCATGGACACACGCCCGTCCCCTCCGCCGCGGTGCCCTCCCGGCCCTGGAAAGCCTGGCAGGGGCTGTTTGGGGAGGGCCGGAAAGCAGATGAGGCAGTTCCTCAACGCGATCAGCCCTGGCCGTTCTATCCCCAAACCTTTTACTGCCCCCGGGACAGGAGCCACGCTCTGGCCAGCGCCGGGACGAGGATGAACCCCCGTACCCCTCCCAGGGGACACCAGAGGCTGCTCCCAGGATCGGTCCCCCAGGGAGGGGGACGCGGGTGCAGCCCATGCCCGGGGTCGGAGGGAACGGCTGCCAGCCTGTGTCCCTGGGGAACCCCGACAGCCGCACAGGGGCTCGGAGCCAGGACACCTCCCAGGGACACCCGGAGAAGAAAACACCCGCTGTGCTCCCCTGGCCAGCGCCCGGGGTGGGGGGGCCTCAGGGACAGCGGGTGGTGCCAAGTGTCCTCCCCGCGTCCTCCATCCGAGTGCCAGGAGCCGGCTGCCAGGCAGGGAGCACGGCTGCTGGCAGCGGCACACGCAGCCAGGGGGGTGCCAGGAAGGGTGCGGGGGGATCCCCCCAGCAGCACGCCGGCCCCCGGCAGGTTTGGCAACACCCGGCACCGGGACAACAGTTTGCGAAGTGCTCGATCTGGGGGAAGATAAGGGCCGGTGGAGCGTGGCGGGGGGAGCCCAGGGCAGGGAGGAGGGCCGGGGTGATGAAATGGCGTTGCCAAACCCCACGGCGGCACCGCTGCCATTAACGGGAGGAGTTGACAAGTCGGGGACAAAGCTGTAAAGACGAGCCCTGGGTTTGGGGAAGGAGCAGCCCAGATAAGCCAGGGTGGGGGGCACCCACCCCCAGCCACGTCCTGCGCCCCAGAGCCGCGGCAGAGACTGCACAAGGAGGCCACCTGTGGATGAAACTGCCTTTATTGAGAAAAACGCTTTGCTACAAATACGTCATCGATTTGATTCTTCTTCAAAAAACAGTACGTCTCGTTAAAAGTTCTAGTTATGCAAAAAGTCGCGGGTAACACACTGAGGAGCACGGCCGGCGGCGCGGTGGGATCCTCGGCACAGCCCGGCCGGCAGCGGGCAGAGCCAGACCCGACCCCGTGCAAAGCAGGGAGAGGCAGGAGCTGCCCGTGCAGCGCAGCGCCTGCCTGCGCCCTCACAGCCTGGGCCTTAAAGTGCTTTACTTAAAGCAGCTGTTGCTGCCCCTGCTCTGGCGTTGTGGGGCAAAAAGGAAGAGGAGGAGGAAAGAAAGAAGGGGACAGAGAGGTTAATAGCGCTGTCCCAGAGGCAGGGAGCTCCCTGCAAGTCACAGCTCTGATGGAGGCTGCTCTGGGACCCCAGGGTCCCAGCTGCGGGACAGGGAAACCCTCCTGGGTCCCTTTCGGGAGACGCCAGTGCTCTCCGTCCCACCAGGGACATCCCCCGGGCTGGGCAGGTGCCAGCAATGCTGTGCTGGCAAGCGAAGACCCCATCCCTCCTCTCTAGCCCGGCTCGAGGAAGGGGAGCGGAGCAGCTCCAGCCCCTTCCCTGCCTTCTGCCAGGGGAGCGGATGGTCTCTGCACGCTCCTCGTAGGGCTGCCGGCGGCACGGGGGAGCTCACAGCCCCAAAAAACACCCAGTACTATTTAAATCAAAAGTAAAAAAACAAGACGGTATTGCTAGAGCAGAGCTGGAGCTGGAGCCAGGTCTCGGATAAACCACGGAAGGGCACTTCTCCGAGCAGGGACACGCAGAGGGATTGCTCTCCCACACCTCTTCTCTGCAAACCCTTGCTGGAAGGCGGCACGGCAGGTCTGCAGGTATCGTGAATCACCACCTCGCCGCAGTTCCTTCACCGAGAGCCTTGGGCTGATCCCGTCGCCGGCGTGACCCCAAAGGGTGGCAGGGTCCCAGCACAAAGCTCCTCTCCCCCAGCACCAGCGACGCCCCTTCAGATGGGACGCGACTTCTGCTGCGCAGGGGGGCCGTGCTCGGGCTGGCAGCAGTCCGCCCAGGGCCTGGCGAAGGAGATCTCCCTTCCACCCTCTCCCAGCCCAGCCCAGCCGAGCAAACTCCACCGGCAGCAGGCAGGACAGAGAGGAAGGGGACCGGTATGGGGGACAGGTCACCGGGATGCTACGGAGCATCTCAGATCAACATCTGCCCAGGCGTGCCCTATTTCCAGGGAGAGACCTGGGAAAGGGAGATGCAATCCCCTGTTTCAGGGGGACAAGATGCTCGGCGTTGGGGATGGGATCCTGCACGGGCAGACGTCCCTCCCGCACACCCATCGCCCTGACACAACCCAGCTGCTCCGCCCCGAGTGCCAGCACGCCACAACTAGCCTGCCTGCTCCCTCACCCCGCGCTCGCGGACAGAAAAACCACCGCTCCAGCTTACGCCCTGCCCACGGCCACATCCAGCACTGCCATGGAGTTCTGCCTGCAAGGCTTAAGCCATCCCGAGCCCGACCACGCATCCTGGAGAGGGTCAGCAGCTCAGAGAGCACGGCCGGCCAAGCAGCTGTTGGAGAACGCAAGCGGTGTTGCTGCTCCTCGAAAAGGCAGCCCGGCGAGCCGCTCGGCACCCGCTCCTCCAGCCGACAAGGTGCTGCTCTGACCCGGCCTCTCCTGCATCACCACCCGCCTGCGGAGAAACACGCCGACAAGGGAAGGGAACGGCCCAGAAATAACCAAAGAGGACACCCACATGATTCCCACGGCCTCCGCAGAGTCCCACCCGCCGGCCCGGGGTCCAGCTCCTGCCTCCCGCCCGATTTCAAATCCACAGCATGTTCGTTTGTTTGGGTTATTTTTAAAAAATATACTTTCTCAATAATGTTCCATAAAAATACTCTGGTCCCCGGTGACGGATATTGCAGTGTGAAGACTAACAGCTTCTGTTCCCGCTCTATAAAACGTGGAAAAGGCATCACGCCGATTAATGTAGAAAAATGCAAGAACTCAGTATCACAAGAGCCGGTACAAAACGAGGAAGGCGAGAGTTTCACTGGATGCCGGACGCCGTCCCCGCGGACTCCTCCGAACCCACTGCCATCACGGGGCACACGAGGGCAACCGTCTCGCCCCGGGATTCAGCCTGGCCTGCGCGGTAGCAGGCAAAGGAGGCAGCTCCTGCCTGCAGCGCAGGGGACGGGACAGACTGACGTCTCTGGAAATAGCCTCGTAGGGTTTAAAAAAAAGATGCTCCGTGCCATTTTCTTCCTTTTCAAAAAGGACGTGGATGATTGCAGTTTCAAACTGGGGCGTTTCTGCGTAAAATGCATCATAGTTTTACCTACCTATTCAATTGCAACAGAGAGCATGAAGACAGATGGTGCCAAAAAGCATCTAATAATAAATAGATCTGGATACAGGTATACGCTCCGTATACGGATATGAAATGCCTAACCGAGGAACGATCCCAGCCCTTCGGCGCCGACTCCTCTTCTCCTCCCAGCAGCGGACGTTTCTCCTCACTCACCGGTCCAGTGCGACGCTAAAGAGACTCCACCTTCTTAAACGAGGTGGCATTTGCCCAGAGAGGAGAGGGAAGAGAGGTGGCAGCAGGTCTCCGGGGGTGCCGGGGGGTTGACGAGCTCCGTGCCTCCCCGGCAGGAAGGCCGAGTGTGCAAAAGGAGACGGGGTGCGACGGGGGTCCGAACCGATGCTCCGCAGTCACCCTCAGTTCTCGGAGAGCGACAGTGCCAGGGCAGCCTGCAACGCTGCCTCCTCGTCGATGTTATAGTCCTAAAAAAAAAAAAAGAGAGGGGCGGTCAGGAGAGTTGGCACGGCCGGGCCGCACAGCCTCCATCAAGCAGGGGGTGGCGGCCATGGCGAGCAGCCCTTCCTGTTCCTATCGTGTCCCCCCCCCGAGGCCGCGAGCCTCCACCTCCTCCGGCAAACAGGTCCCAGGAATGCCATGCTTTCTGGGGTGTCCTTTGTGCCCACGGTCCCTTTCCTGCCTGGAATCTGCCAACGTCAGCCCTGCTCTGAGACCTGGCAGCGGGCAGGGATGAAACATGCCCATGCAAGAAGCTGCGGCCGAAGGGCAAAGCTTTCTCGCAAGGCCCGCGGGCTTCTCCAGCACTCCGGTTTGGGTTTGTGCAACACAGCGATCGCTCCCGAACTGGGGATATTTCTCTGTAAATAATTGAAGGTTCCTTTCCCTGAAATCTAGCGCCCTTGCAATAAAAGCAGGACGCTACCTAAACCTCCCCTCGGTCCCTGCAGCCAAGGCTGGGCGATCACACCCTTACCCCCACACAGGAGGGGTCAGCAACCCCCTGAGAGGGGGGCCATGGACGCCCCCCACGTGCAGCAGCCAGACCCCCCAGGCGGCGAGGCTGGGCTGCTCCCCTCCCACTACTTGTGAAGCCTCAAAGAAAAGGGCTTTTGTGTTACAATTCCTCAGAGGAAGAGCTTAATGGAACACACGGAGGAAACAACCCATCTTCGCGGAGAGCGGTAACATTTCCCTCTCCTCCTTCAGAGACGTTTTCCTGGTGTGTCTGATGACGACCAGCCCGAGCACCCTCCGGGGCAGGCGGGGAGCCCAGCCCTACACCCGTGGGGGTCTCCCGAGTGGGGCTACGCGTGTGCCACGTGCCTCCCGCAAAGCCCGTGAAGGAGGAACCGTCCCCTTCCCCTCCCGAGGGGCTGCACAGCGGGACGGGCTGGTCCTGGCACGGGAAGGGAAGGGCTGGTTTCATCTCCCAGCCGCTCGGGGCGGGACGCGGGGAAGACAACTCCGTTTCGGCTCAGGGCCGTACTCACCACGAAGGTGTCGTAGGAGAACTTGTGCCTGTGGAGGAGGTGCTGGAGGAAGTTGGCGCTTTTGTAGCTGGGGTCCCCCCAGGGCATGGCTGAGCAGACCGGGCACACCTGCAGCGGGCAGGGACAAAGGGGAACCGTAACTCGTGGGCACAGACCCCCTCCGCCTCCATCTCCCCCGGGGGGGGGAGGGGGCTGGTGCAGCCACAACACGAGGGAGAGGCGAGTAGCGGTCCCCCCTCTCTCACAGAGGATTTCCCGCAGAGGACATGCTAAATAGGGGTCCCCCCACCCTCCCCCAAGCAGACCCCTCAGTGCACAGAGCCTCTAGCATGTGGCCGAGGCTGCTTTTAGCCTGCTGACAAGTTACCCGCTCATGCACAAGCGCCTCCGAGACGGTGCCAGACCTGCAAGTTCCCCACCTCGGTCAAGCCAACGGGGATGGGGAGAGGAAATCCTGCACCACCCGGGTCACAGGCACAGGGGGATGTAGGCAGCTCGTTCCAGAGAGCCTCTAGCGAAGCAAACAGAGGCAGGTCCCCACCTCCCGTCAGAGGGATGTAAAACAAACTAAATGAGCTGGAAATACAGCTGTACTTTATGTGCAGCAGCAGCTCTGTGTGCCGGTGGCCTCGGGTGCGGCATCAGCTACGGTGTATTTGGATTTCCAGGAGCTACACCACACAGAAGCAGCCCGTCCCAGCGCCCCGGGGTCGCTCACCACTTTGTTGGGGTCGTTGCGGTGGTTCTCCATGCAGTGCTTCACCAGCTCCTGCTGGTCCAGGTTCCGGGCCCCGCAGTACGGGCACACGAACGTCGAGCGATTGGGAATATTGCTAAAGAGAGCAAGGACGAGCTCAGATCCCCTGGGAAGGGACTGGATCGACTCCTTCCAAACTAACCCAGCCACCCCCCGCTCAGCTTTGCGATACCCACCCATAGCAGAAACCAGACCAGCCCGTTCCCACCCCAGCCGCAGGCTGAACCACCCTGGTTTTGGTCGGTCCTTCCTCCCACACCGCGCTCTGAAACACAGGGCAGTGCAGCGGCTGCAGATACCAGGAGGGAGAAGGTGCTGATGTTTCTCCCTGTGATCGCCCAGGGGAAAGTAAAACACGTGCTTGGATTTTAGGGTTTGTAAGGGAGGGGAGTGCCGGTGCAGCCTGCAAGGAGGGACAGGTTTTCCCTACCTGACACGCGGCAGTACCTGGGAATAGGCTGGGACGTGGGGACAACTGGAACGAACTTGGGGCAGTTGGCCATCTGCTCCTGCACCTTCGCGCAGGATGAGACGTGAGAGCGCATTTTCGCGAGGGTCACCTGGAGAACAAGGAGAGAAGAAACGTTCCCGGAGGCTGCGACACCTTCCAGACACAGCGCTGGTGCCTCCGCTACAGCTCGGGAGAGCAGTTTTGGTCAACCGATGTCAGAGCGAACACCGGTCTGTGCGGGATGACCCACACCAGCGTGAAAACGCTGCACCAGCCTGTCCTTCCTCACAGGACAGAGGTTTGGGGCTGCGTGCTCGCTGCACGTGTCCCCAGAGGTCACACACAAGCCACCCAGGCTGCATTTTGTTGCACTAGCTCCATTTTCCTTTGCAAAAGAGGAACTGCCGACAGGCGGAAAACCCCAGACTGCTCTGACACCGTACGGGATCGTTCCTGGGCCGCCGCCAGGGAGTTACAAGAAGATCCCCAAAGTTAACGGAAGCCAGAAAACGGATCAGCGCAGACGCGCCATGAATCGCGGCTTTACAGCCAGTCCCTGAAGCGTCCCAGACCAGACCGCCCCGGGCTGGGCCAGGCCACGCTGCCAGTTCAGCTTCCCCGCGGCCGTTGGGATCACGGCACCTTAAGCAAGACTTAAATCCTTACCCTCGTTAGGAGCAGCAGCAGAGCTGGTTTGTCTCAGCCTCTCCTGTGTTGCAGGAAAACCTCAGCCTGCTTTTGAAGGTCCCCACTGTCTAATAATAGCTCCAGTCTGCTGACAAAGGCAGCGAGGAGAGAGCACTTTCATCTCCGCAGAGCTCCGAGCCGTGTCGGCAGCAGCCGTGACACGCAGGGGACACCACACCTCGCAGGTGCAGTTTGGGGACCCGCTGAACAGGGGACCCTGCAAACCCAACTGCGGAAAGCAAGCGACCTCCCTCCCCCAGCGCCACAGCCGCGGGATCGGCGGCCGAACGAAGCCATGCCCGCACGGGACGGGGACAGGCAGCCTTCCTCCGCGAGCTTTACCTTCTTGCTGCAGCCTCTGCAGGGAGCTTTGTAGGACGAAAGCTGTTTCTCCACGCTGGAAGCCTTCTCCACCTTCTTGGGGTCGAAGGGCATGCGGCAGAGCGGGCAGAGCGGGGACGGCACTTGGAGGCAGGGCTGCAGGCACTCCCCGCAAAACCTGGGGGCACAGAGAGCAGCGTCGAGCGGCCCGGTGCTGGCCCAGCCCGGGAGATGGAGGGGAAACGGGAGCTCAGCCCCGGGACACAGTTGCTCTCGGGGACTCCTGTACACCCCAGGCTGCAGGGCAGCCCCCAAAACCCAGGGATCAGCATCCCCACCGGGAGGAACTGGACAGAACTGGGAGCTTGGGAGAGGGTGTGGGGAGGCCAGGCACAGCCCAAGCCCCGAAGGAACTCCATCCACGCGCAGCTGGGGCTCAGACAACGCCGCTGCTCCGAGACCCACGGCTGGGAGCGGATTTGAACGGAGCCAAACAAAAACCGGTGCCGAGCATCCAGGCCACGCAGGAATAAAGCGAGCGAGGGCATTAGAGCCCGGCTCACCTCCTTTCAAGGTCCCTACGCCTGCAGGAGCGCGGATGAGAAATCAAAGCAGTGGAGAGGAAGCGGAGGAAGGTGCCCCCCGGGCACGAGGCAAACCGGCTGGGTCCCCACAAAGTCAATTGTCACAGCATCCCCGTCCCCTCCGCCTGCCTACCCAGCTCACGTCACCCAGAACAGGGGAATGAAACGCCGCCGCGCTGGGAGCGGGCACGGGGGGGGGGGAGGGGGGCAAAGTCATAGTGCCCCTTGCCCCAGCTCCCCGGCATCACCTCCATGAAGTGCCCCCAGCCCCAAACGAGCTGGAGGGGCCGGGGGGAAGAGCGAGACTGCGCTGGAGCATCAAGCAAAGTCACGGCCTCAACGGGAGACCAAGGTGTCCCACAAACCGGCCGTGAAAGGGGACCAAGGTGTCACCGAAATGCTGGGAGGACAAGCGGACCCCAGCTCCCCGTGGCAGCGCCCCGGGCAGCCTCTCCCCGGGGACCAGGACACAGCACCCACGGGCGGCCCAAACTGGGAGGGGTCAGGGGCAGGATTTCCACCCAGGCGAGACCCCCCGGGGTGCTGGGAGCAGAGTCTGGGGGAGATCCCGGGGGCAGGAACCAGGCCTGGGGGAGAAGGGGGCTGGGGTCAGGGTGGTCAGCAGGGGAAGGACCCTCGGGTGCACCACACGCTGGGTCCAGGCTGGGGGACATGGGAGGGGGAGAGACGGGGCAGCGCCCAGCTCTCCAGGAGGGGAAGGGGTTTGGATGGGGGCAAGGTGCCCGGTGCTGGTGGAGCAGCTGGGGGTGGGACGGGGGTCCCGGGGCCGAGCAGCAGGGAGGGAGGCCAAGCATCACCCAGGGGTGGGATGGGGGTCCCGGGGCCGGGCTGGGAGTCCCGGTAGTGGGCTGCGGAATGGGAGAGCTGGTACCGGGCTGGGAAGGAGTGAGATGGAGGCTCCCGGTACCGGGCTGAAGGGAGGGGGAACAATGGGGGTGCCGGCACCAGGCTGGGAGGTGTGGGGAGCCCACGGGTCAGCTGAGGGGTGGGACGGGGGTCCCAGTACCGGGCTGGGAGGGATGGGATGGGGGTCCCAGTACCAGGCTGGGATGGGGGTCCCGGTACCGGGCTGGGAGGGATGGGATGGGGGTCCCGGTACCGGGCTGGGAGGGATGGGATGGGGGTCCCGGTACCGGGCTGGGAGGGATGGGATGGGATGGGATGGGGGTCCCGGTACCGGGCTGGGAGGGATGGGATGGGATGGGGGTCCCGGTACCGGGCTGGGAGGGATGGGATGGGATGGGATGGGGGTCCCGGTACCGGGCTGGGAGGGATGGGATGGGATGGGGGTCCCGGTACCGGGCTGGGAGGGATGGGATGGGATGGGGGTCCCGGTACCGGGCTGGGAGGGATGGGATGGGATGGGGGTCCCGGTACCGGGCTGGGAGGGATGGGATGGGATGGGGGTCCCGGTACCGGGCTGGGAGGGATGGGATGGGATGGGGGTCTCGGTACCGGGCTGGGAGGGATGGGATGGGATGGGGGTCCCGGTACCAGGCTGAGAGGGATGGGATGGGATGGGGGTCCCGGTACCGGGCTGGGAGGGATGGGATGGGGGTCCCGGTACCAGGCTGAGAGGGATGGGATGGGATGAGGGTCCCGGTACCAGGCTGAGAGGGATGGGATGGGATGGGATGGGATGGGATGGGGGTCCCGGTACCGGGCTGGGAGGGATGGGATGGGGGTCCCGGTACCGGGCTGGGAGGGATGGGATGGGGGTCCCGGTACCTGGCTGAGAGGGATGGGATGGGGGTCCCGGTACCGGGCTGAGAGGGATGGGATGGGATGGGGGTCCCGGTACCGGGCTGGGAGGGATGGGATGGGATGGGATGGGGGTCCCGGTACCGGGCTGGGAGGGATGGGATGGGATGGGGGTCCCGGTACCGGGCTGGGAGGGATGGGATGGGATGGGGGTCCCGGTACCAGGCTGGGATGGGGGTCCCGGTACCGGGCTGGGAGGGCGGAGGACCCGGAGGGGTCCTGGTGCAAAGGGGGCGCCCAGCGAGCGCGGCGGGCCCGGCCCCGGGGGTTGGGACAGGCCGGGGGTCCCCGCCGCCCCGGGCCCCGGCTCACGTGTGTCCGCAGCCCGCGATGCCGACGGCGCGGTGGAAGACCTCCAGGCAGATGGGGCAGCTGAACTGCGCCTCCAGCGCCTCGGCGGCGGGGCCGGCGGTGGGCGGCGGCCGGGGGGGCCCGCCCGGGGCCTGAGGCCGCTGCGCCGCCGCCACCAGCAGGCTCCGGAACATGGCGGCGGCGGCGGCGGCGGCGGGGGCGGTGCCCTGACGTCACCGCGCGCCGTCGCGTCATCGCCGCGCGCCGCGAACGGAGCGGAGCGGAGCGGGACGGGGCCGGCATGTGCGAGGCGGCGGAGGACGACGGAGGGTGCGGGGCGGACGCGGCACCGGCACGGCGCCGCCGCGCCCCGGCACTCAGGTGGGAGCCCGACCCGGGACCCGGGCTGTCCCCCCGGGGTCGCTCCCGGGACTGTCCCCGGGACTGTCCCCGGTACCCCCTAGGTATTCCCCCCGTGCTGCTTCCGGCACCTCCCCAGTACCCCCCCAGTGCTACCCTCGGTAACCCCCCCGGTACCGCCCCGGTAGCCCCCCGGTACTGTCCCCGGTATCCCCCGGAGCTGTCTCTGCTGCTGACGCCGGTATTGCCCCCCGGTGCTGTCCCCGTTATCCCTCCGGTACCCCCCGGAGCTGCCTCTGCTGCTGACCCCGGTATTGCCCCCCGGTGCTGTCCCCGTTATCCCTCCGGTACCCCCCGGTGCTGCCTCTGGTGCTGCTCCCCGTTGCCGCCTCCAATCCCCCTCCGGTGCTACCCCCGGTATCCGCCCCGGTACTCCTCCGATACCTCCCCGGTATCTCCCGGTGCTGCCTTCGGTACCCCTCCCGGTACTGTCCCCGGTACCCCCTGGTGCTGCCCCGGGGACCGGGATCGCCGCCCCCCCCTGCTCGGTACGGCCCCCTGGGGTGCGCCGGGGACCGGTGCCCCCCGGTTCAGCCCGGTGACCGCCCGTGCCCCCGCAGCCACCCCCGGCCCTGCGTGAAGTGCGGGCAGGGCTCTGCCGCCCTCGTCATCCGCCTCGGGGACGCCTTCTGCCGGTGAGGGACCGGGACAGGGACCGGGGCTGCAATGTGCGGGGACGCGGGGCTTGGGGACGTCGGGGCCTGGGGACGTCGGGGCCTGGGGACATCGGGGTCTCGGGGACACTGGGTCTCTGGGACATCGGGGCCTGGGGACATCAGGGCTTGGGGACATTGGGTCTCTGGGACATTGGGGCTTGGGGACGTTGGATCTCTGGGACATCGGGGCCTGGGGACATCGCAGCTTGGGGACATAGGGTCTCTGGGACATAGGGTCTCTGGGACATCAAGGCTTGGGGACATTGGGGCCTGGGGACATCGGGGCTTGGGGACGTTGGGTCTCTGGGACATCAAGGCTTGGGGACATCGGGTCTCTGGGACAGCAGGTCTTGAGGACATCAGGTCTTGGGGACATAGGGTCTCAGGGACATCAAGGCTTGGGGATAGCAGGGCTTAGAGACAGGGGGCTTGGGGACAGCAGGGCACAGGAATATTGCGGCTTGGGGACATGGGTCTCAGGGGCATCGAGGCTTGGAGATGCGGGGCTCAGGGGCACTGGGGCTCGGGGCCATGGGGGCTGGGGGCCATGGGACATGCCGTGGCTCAGGGCCGTGCCCCCGCGTCCCCACAGCGGCTGCTTCCGCGAGTACTTCGTGCACAAGTTCCGCGCGATGCTGGGCAAGAACCGCGTCATCTTCCCGGGAGAGAAGGTGCTGGGGGGGACACATGGACGCAGGGGGGACCCGGGTGGCACCGCCAGGGCCGATGACCGTCCCTCCTGTCCCCGCAGGTGCTGCTGGCGCTGTCAGGGGGGCCGGCCTCCAGCGCCATGCTCCGGCAGGTCCAGGAGGTGAGAATGGGGGCGATGGGGAGGTCTGGGGGGACATGGCTCACCCACCACCCTCATCCTGCACATCTGCCAGGGGCTCAGCCGGGAGACGGCCAAGAGGCTCCGCTTTGTCCCTGGCCTCATCTACGTTGACGGTAAGAATTAGCCCTGCTGCCCATTTGCTGCCTGTTCCCTGCCCCGCTGCCTGTTCCCTGCCCTGCTGCCTGTTCCCTGCCCCGCTGCCTGTTCCCTGCCCCATCCCTGCCCCGCTGCCTGTTCCCTGCCCCATCCCTGCCCCGCTGCCTGTTCCCTGCCCCATCCCGGCCCCGCTGCCTGTTCCCTGCCCCATCCCGGCCCCGCTGCCTGTTCCCTGCCCCATCCCGGCCCCGCTGCCTGTTCCCTGCCCCGCTGCCTGCTCCCAGGGCAGGATCCATCTGCGCCGTGCCAGGGCTGGGGGCTGCCCACCCCGGGGTGTCCCCCTCACCCTGGGGATGGGGGGGGTGCCCCCTCCTCACCGTGGTGGTGGCCCCGGCGCTGCCCACCTGCCTTGCAGAGGGAGCGGTGCGCGGGCAGAGCGCGGCACAGCGGGAGCAGAGCCTGGCCCACATGAAGACCCTGCTGCAGGTGACCGGCTTCCCCTACCACCTGGCCCACCTGGAGCAGGTACGGGGGTGAGGGGGGGACATGCCGGGGTTGGGGGACATGCCTGGCCGCCCCCAGCTTCCCCCTGGTACCTATCTCTGCACCTCAGGCGCTGGAGCTGCCCGCATCCATCCTGCGGCCGGGGCTGGGGGGATCCAGCGAGCCCGGCCCCTCCTACAAGGAGGCTGTGGAGGGCTTCATCCAGCAGCAGCGGCAGGAGGGGGACGGGGACGGTGGCACCTCGCTGCCTGGCCTGGGCACCCAGGACACACCGGCAGGGTCCCCGGCTGCCCCCCACCTGCCCGCCACTGCCCGGACCCAGGAGCTGCTGCGGCTCTTTGAGGCCGTGGAGACGCCGACGGCGAGAGAGGAGCTGCTGCAGATGCTGCGGTGAGGGGCCGATTCTGGCTGGCGCCGGCACCGGGCATGGCGCGATGGCTCTGAGCCGGTGTCACCTTGTCCCCCAGGACCCACCTCATCCTGCAGACGGCCCGGACCAGGGGCTACGCCAAGGTGATGACGGGCGAGAGCTGCACCCGCGTGGCCGTCAAGCTCCTCACCAACCTGGCGCTGGGTCGCGGCGCCTTCCTCGCTGTCGACACGGTGAGCAGCCTGCCGGCACCCTGTCGCCAAGCTGGGTCTGGCTGTCCTCGCCCAGAGGGGTGATACGATGCTGGGGGGGGGGGGCGGCTGTCTGCGGCTTGGTGGCGGCGTGGTCCCTCGGCAGCCTGCGCACCCACAGGGCTTCGTGGACAACCGCCACGGTGACGTGATGGTGGTGCGTCCCATGCGGGAGTACATGGCCAAGGAAATTGCCTTCTACAACCACTTCTTCGACGTCCCCACCGTCATCGCGCCGCCCCTCCCCACCAAGGTAGGGGTGTCCCCTGTCCCCCGGGGGGGGGGATCCCAAGCTCCGCGTCCCCACAGCGGGGACGGGACCCCCCCATCCCGCCCCTGCCCTCTCTGCTCGCTCCCCCAGCGCCGGGAGAAGCCCAGCATCCACCGCCTGATGGAGCGCTTCCTCCTGGGGCTGCAGGAGGATTTCCCCTCCACCATCAGCACCGTCTACCGGTATGGCATCCCCTGCACAGGGGATGAGGAGGGTTTGGGGGTGAGCGAGGTGCACCCGCTCACCCCCCCACCCCCCCACATTGGCTGCAGGACGGGTGAGAAGCTGAGTCCGGCTCCGGCCAAGGCGAGCAGTGAGTCCCAGCGCTGCCTGCTCTGCCTGTGCGCCCTGGACATCGCCGGGGGTGAGTGGGGTGGGCGGTGGGGGGCACGGGGGATTAGGGGGGGGCAGTCATGCACCCCCAGTCGTACTCCTGCCCTTCGGCTTTTGCAGAGGAGGAGCTGGCCCTGGAGCCCACGCTGATCACGGAGGAGCCAGAGCCAGCGGGGGACGGGTGCTGCCAGGACGCCCTGGCAGCAGGGTGAGCGTGTGGGCAGGGGGGATGGATGCTGTGCCGGCATCGGGGCCACCGCACCGGCACCGCTGAGGGTCCCTGTCCCCGCAGGGCTGAGAGCAGAGCTGCCTTCATCCCGCTGCTGTGCTACAGCTGCCGCCTCACCTTCAAGGAACTGGTAAGGCTTTCGGGGCACAGCGGGGCGGCTCTCCTCGGGGATGGGGGTCCCCATCCCCACGGCCCCTCTCTTGCAGGGCCCCCTCGCCACACTGCCGCCCTATGTGCGCGCCGAGGCCCAGCGCAGGATCCACAGGTAGGGGGGACGGGGGTCCCCTCCCCTCCTTGCTGGCTCGGCCCCCGATGCCGCGTCCATCTGTCCGTGCTGTGTCCATCCCTCGCAGGGTGCAGATGAAGCAGCAGAGCCGGGAGGTCCCGCTGGAGGACGAGGAACCCAGCAAGAGCTGAAGGGGCTGGGAACTGCAGGGGACCCAGACCCCCATCTCTCTGGGGCACCGGCGGGGCTGGGTGACACCCCCCCCCCTCCAGGGATGCCCCATAGGATGGCGGGGGACCAGAGCCCCTGGGGACTCCTGGCGCCCAGGCAGCTGCTTTTACGCTCCATTTTGGTTACAGCCAGGGGGCAGGGAGAGCCCCCAGCCCCCATTAGGTAGGGGCCAGGGGTGCTGGTACCCCCCCCCGGGGCGCAGCAGGTCCCCGGTCCCACCCTGCACCCCCCTCTCCCTATCCCAGCCGGGTGTCAGCCAGGGAGGCTTCAGCTTTGTTTTATTAGATACTGTATAAATAAACCATTTGAATTAATTAAAAAAAAAAAAACCAAACCAACAAAACCAAAGTCACAACAAGTGTCTAGAGTCCGGCTGGGGCTGCCAGCTGCCCCCCCTGGCTGGGGGGGCTACAACCCAGGGCCCCCCACCCTGGGGCTGGGGGGCTATTGCTTTTGAGTTCAACCTGGTTCTGGAGCAGGGCTGGGGAGAGCAGGGAGGGGGTACGGGCTGGCTCCTGCCACCCCCCCCCACCCCCCGCCCGGCAGCCAGGGGTGCCTAGCGGGTGGGGGGGGGCGGCTCCTGTCCCCCTCCCCGGGAAGGCATGACGTGGTCTCCGCAGGTCGGATGGCTTCAAAGCAATGTAAGAAAAACATCCTCCCTAAAAGCGAGTGCTGAGCACCCTGTGTCCCACTGCCTCCCCCGGCAGGATACGGCCCCAGCTTGGGGGGGGGGGGGGCTGGTTAAGGCATTGGTGGTGATGTCCCCAGGAGCGGAGGTGGGGGGGGCCCAGAACCCCTTCCCCTTACTCCTTCTCCCGCGTCCACTTGATCATGGTCTCGGGGGAGCGGTAGAGGAAGATGAGCTTGGCGTAGAGCTCCTCCTCCAGCTCCAGCTCGCCCGTCTCCCGCACCAGGAAGATGTCCTGGCACAGCTTCAGGATGCGGTCCACGCAGGGCAGCTCCTCGAACATGATGGAGTGCGAGATCTCGCTGAAGAAACCCCGCACGAACTTCCCGATCACCAGCACGATGGAGACGTACAGCCCCATGATCCTGCAAGGGACACACACACACACACACACACATCCTATATCCCACTCCCCACTTCGCTTCGCACCCCTTTCGGGTGCTTTTGGGGTGCAGCCGGGTGGTTGGTGCCCCCCACAGCCCCACGCACCCCCTCCACGTACCCGTAGCCAGCCAAGAAGCCCAGGCTGGGGGGGCTGACTTTATCGTTGAAGATGACCATGGGGAGGATGTTGCCGTCGCGGGGGGGGCCTCCTTCAGCCTCACCACCCACCACTCCAAGAAGCTGTCGCCCCCTCGGCCGGCGCCCACGCGTTCCCGTTTCAGCTGCACCTCCACGTCCAGGTAGCTGTCCTCCCCGTCTGCCGGGGGAGGTGGCACCGTCAGGGCACAGCCCGGCCACCGGTGTGCCCCCAACACTGATTTTTTGGGGGGGGGGGGGGGGGGAGGGGGGCACACGGGGGGGAACATGGTGGGACCCACCTGGCAGCAGCTGCTTGACCGGGTTGGCTTCGGGGCCGTTGGGTGCCCGGATGTATTTGGGAAAGAGTTTGGGCACTTGCCTGCAAGAGAGCGGAGTGAGTGGGGGGATGGGGGTCACCGTCCCGACGAGCGGGGAGTGGGGGGGAGGTCCAGCCCCCCCCCCCCCCCCCCCAATCCCCTCACCGGGGACACTCACACGGGGGTGTCGCGCGTGCCCTGCAGCAGCTGGGCCAGCTCCACACGCTGGGGCGCGCCGGGCTGCAGGTCGGTGGTGTGCTTGTCGAAGGTGTGCTCCACCGTCCCCCCCTTGCCCAGGTCCCTGCGGGCAGAGCAGGCAGCAGAGGCTGAGTGTGTGTGGGGGTGTGTGGGGGTGCAGGCAGGGCTGCCCCCCCCCCCCCCCAGCCCGTGCTGGTGGTACCTCTGGAAGGTCCAGGTGAGGCGGAGGGTGATGTCGGAGGAGCCGTTCTGCAGCTCCCGTCGCATCTGCTCCCGGCTGGGGGGGCTGATGCTCCAGAGCGAGCCCGAGCTGCCCTCGATGCGGGCCGTCACGATGTCCTCGTAGCCGTACAGCGTGATGAACTGCATGGCCACCTGGCGCCGGAGGGGCACAGCTCAGCCCCCACCCAAGGACACCAGGCACCCCCGGCTCTGCCAGCGCCCCCCCCCCCCCCCCCCCCCCCCCCCCAGGCACCCAGCAGGATGGAGCAGGGGAGGGTTTGGGGGGGCGGGGGGGGGGGGGGGAAGGATTTACCGGCTGCCTCTCAAACTGGTTGGTGAGGGCTTCGTAGTCCTGGGGGGTGAAGGGCTGGATGGATTGCTGCTGGGCGCTCATGGTGA
Source organism: Aptenodytes patagonicus (assembly GCF_965638725.1). NCBI lineage: Eukaryota > Metazoa > Chordata > Aves > Sphenisciformes > Spheniscidae > Aptenodytes > Aptenodytes patagonicus. The sequence goes on along the minus strand of NC_134959.1, from coordinate 1,968,435 downwards.
ACAGCGGCTGCGGGGGGACGGGGTGCCGTCAGCCAGGCAGGGGACCCCGGCGTCCGGGCTGGGCACCCCAGCATGTCCCGTCCCGTCCCCCATCCTCACCTCGTACCCCCCCAGCTTGAGGGTGACGGTGACGTCGATGGGGTGGTTCACAACGCCCACCACGGAGCGCACCAGCGACATGAAGAGGAGCGGGAACCAGATGATGGCCACGAGGAAGAGGATGATGAGCCCCCCATGCCGTACTTCACGATCTTCTTCTTCTTCTGCCCCTTGGGCTGGGGGTATTTCTGGGAGGGGGGAGACAGTACACGGTGCCAGGTGGGCTCGGGGGGACACCAAGCAACAAGGGGCTCACTGGGGGGCCCTTCCCAGCACAGCAGGGCCGTACCTTCTCTGTCTCGCGGCTGCACTTGATGATGAAGATGTTGGCATAGATGTCCTCCACGCACATCCAGTTGGAGAGGGACAGCGTGGTGTCTGTCCAGACCCAGTCCATGACGGCCCGCAGCTCCACCAGGAAGGGCACGAGGCGAAACCTGCGGGGGGGGGAGATGGGGAGAGCGGGCTAGTACAGCACCCTCCGGGCGCCCGGGGGTCCATGCGGCCCCATGCCGTACCCCTGGAAGAGGAAGAGGTTGAGGTGGTTGTATTTCTTGGTGAGGAAGTTGCCCAGGATACGGGTTGGGTAGCCGCAGCGGATCTGGTAGGCTGACAGCGAGAAGTAGATGCACTTCACGAAGTACCACAGCTGGGCCACCGTGTTGAGGCTGAACAACCTGCGGGAGGGAGGTGTCACCCTTCTGGCCACCTCCCCAGCCAGGCTGGGCCACCACGTGGGCTTGGGGACACAAAGGTGCCCACCCTAGGACCACACCGTGCCCTTGGGGACATCCTCAGGGGATGCTTGGTACCTTTCGGTGACAGCCGGCAGGATGAAGAACATCCAGAGGTGGATGCTGAAGACCAGGATGACCTGGAAGATGAGCTTGCCCAGCACGGTCTTACGGAGGTAGAGCGCGCGGTCGATGACCATGGTGGTGAACTGGATGAGCAGCATGACCAGGAAGGCCTCCGGCACTTGGTCATCCGACAGCGAGGAGGTGATGTCAGCGGCCGCCGAGTGTTTCTGGGGATGCAGGAGAGGTCAGGATACGGCCCGGCCTGACCCCGTGGCGGGAGCCGGCCGGTCAGTGCCCTGCGGGAACCCCCTGCTCACCCCGAAGGCCCAGAAGCCGAAGATGATGATGATGAAGTCGACCACGTCGGCCAGGAACATGAAGGCATAGACGTCGGTTGCCGCCCGGTGCTGGGTGTGCAGGATGTCCCAGAAGAACCCGCGCACCGGCCGGTACATGTTCTGCGCCCTGGAGGGGACAGGGGACAGAGGGGACAGGTGACCGGGGGGGCTACACCCCGCATCCCCCACCCCAACCAGTGCCACGGGGCACTCACATGGTGAGGAAGAAGAGTTTGACCCGCAGCCCAAACGCCTTCAGCTTCTTCTGAGCGTGGCTCTGTTTTGCCTCTTCCTCCTCCTCCTCCTCCTCTTCCTCCTCCTCCCCCCCTTCTCCTGCGAGTGAGGCACAGCATGGGTGACAGCCCGGGGTCCTGCGGGGCCACATCCTGCCTGGCCCCAGCACCCCTCCGCCCCGGGGGACGCCAGCCTTGCCCCTTGCCAGGGCGCGAGGGCCGGGAACCGGCATTCACCTTCCTCCGGAGCCGCCTCCAGCTGCTTCTTCCCCCGCCGCCTCTTCCTCCTGAAGCGGAGCTGCGTGGCCCCAGCCCCTTCTTCCTGCCCCACGGCATCACCCTCCGGCTCCGGCCCCACAGCTGTGCCCGGTGCCCCCGGCTCTGCCAGCACCTCCATCCCTTCCTCACCCACCGCCAGCGGCGGGGACGCTGTTTCCTCCTGCCTCTCCTCCTCCTCCTCCTCCTCCACCCGCTCCGCCTCCGCCTTCTTCTTGGGGAAGGGTTCCTCCTCGTGGTCCCACAGCCCGTAGGACTGGGAAGGAGCACGGTCAGGGGGACAGGGTTCCTGATGCTCCCCCCACCCCACACACCTCACCCCCCCATCCCGCAGCATCGGCTCCCTGTTGCACCCCAGGGACCCGACCAGCAATGGGTGCCCTGGGTGGAAACCAAGGCAGAGCCACCAAACACCCACTGGCTGCTCTCCAGAGGCCCCATCGCCGCCAGGAGCACCTCCAGCTCCCGGGGACACCCACCCAGGCAACGCCCGCGGTGGTGCCCGTGCCCCGGGGCTCACCAGCAGCAGGGAGCGATGGAAGAAGAGCGCCAGGAGCTGGATGAGGTCATACTTGATGTAGCGGTCGGTCTTCTCCAAGCCCAGGATGCGGGGTGGGAAGAAGGGCTTGCCCTCATTGCGCACCAGCATGGCATAGCCGTTCCAGGGGAAGAACCCAAACTGGAAGAGGTATTTCACCACCACCATCACCTGCGGGGACGTTGGGGTCAGTGGGTGGCAGCCGGAGGCTGGGTTGCATCGTCCCCTCCCCGGCCACCCCTGCCCACCTCGGTGAAGATGATGGCTGTCATCCAGAAGCGCTTGCTGGGCCGGGGGATGGAGAGCATGGCCCAGAGGAAGACGAGGATGGGCAGGAAGAGGGAGATGACGGAGGCGGTCACCATGTTGTTGAGGATGATGATGAAGTAGCAGAGCAGCTCGGAGTGGGCGGCCACGCAGCGGTACCCGGCCAGCAGCAGCTTCAGGAACCGGTTGTGGGACCGATAAAACTGCTCCGACTCTTCCAGCTCGGGGAAGTACAGTTGCCTGCGGGGTGCAGGGGGGGTGAGCCAGCCCCGCCGCCCCCCAGCCCCAGCCCCACCACCCCCCACATCCCCGTACCTGCTCAGGAGGAGCTCGCTGGCCGTCCGGCTCCGGTTCTGGGGTAGGGCCAGGAGCTCCCGAGACCCGGCCACGTCCTCCCGGGACCCCCAGGTCGTCACCTGCTCCTGGCTGCCGGTGGGCAGCGGGCATCCCCCGGGTCAGGGGTGGCTCCTCGGTGCCCGCTGGGGATGGCACGGGGACAGGGGTGAGCCCCCTGCCCGCCCGCCCCTGCCCGTGACGCTGCCGGCTGCCCCCTCGGGGGGTATCTATGCACCTGCCTGGAAGCGACGCCGTTTTGGGGGTCCGCACCCCCAGCCCCCCGCGGGCTTGGCTCCTCGGGGGGCTCCTCCGGCGGCAGCAGGTAGAGCTCATCCAGGACCCCGCGGTGCACGTCCTCTCCCTGCAGCGAGCAGGGGGTCAGTGCCACCGCGGGGCTGCCACCCTCTGCCCCGTGCCCTGGTGTCCCCCCCAGGCTCACCGTGGCCAGCCGGCACGTGAGGACGTATCTCTCGAGGCGCAGGACGGTGGACATGTCGGCGTGCTCCCGGGTGCAGGCGTCCAGCCACTGGGTCAGCCCGTCCACCATGGCCTGGCACAGCACCCACAGGAACCGCAGGGTGTTCAGCGCCCGCTGCAGCACGTTGCCCCGCTCTGCTGGGGCAAAGGGGGGGGGGCGGGGGTGTCACTTCACGCCCGCTCAGAACCCCCCCCAGCACCCCCTTGTGCTGTGGTCCTGCCGCCCACCTACCGGAGCCTTCCTCCTCCTCTTCCTCTTCCTCCTGGCCTTCGGCCTCTTCGGGCGCCTCCAATTCCTCCTCCCTCCTTCCGCTGTCCCCTGCAAGGGTCAGACCCCCGCAGGAAAGGGTAGCACCGGCTCAGAGGGGGATGGACATCGTTTCTGGCCCCCATTGGGGCTCTCCCGCTCATTGCCCCATCCCCCGTTCCCCCCGTCCTGCTTAAAAACCAGCGCAGGCGCCAAAGGAGAGCTGCACGGCTTGTGCCCAACCCCATCGTAGCCATCAGAGAGTCCACACACACCCCGGGAACCCCACAGAGGCAATGCCCCATTACGGGATGCTGACCGCTGCCAGGGCAAACAGCAGGCACGGGGCAGGGCTGCGTCCCCTCCCGGCCCCCTCAGCCCCATTTTGGGGTAAGCCAGACCCACCTGCAGCGACTTCGGCAGCGGGTGGCTCCTCCTGCTCCTGCTCCTGCTCCTGCTGCTGCTGCCGCAGCGCTGTCCTGGTGTTGGTCACCCAGGCCTGGTAGGCGAGCTGGCAGGGGGAGAGGGGCCGTCAGCACCCCGCGGGCACCACCAGCACCCCCCCCACCCCCCCAGCCATGCTCACCTGGAAGGCGCTCTGCCTGCCTGGCCGCGGCTCCTCCAACGCTGCCGCCTCCTCCTCTTCCTCGCTGTCCGACTCAAAAAGGAAGTATTCCCCCGAATGCAGCACTGTCGGGGTGGCATGGGGTGTCACGGCACAGCCGGTGCCATGGCACAGGGTGTCACAGCACGGCTGGTGCCTGGTGGCACAGCACGGGGTGGCACAGCACAGCCGGTGCCCAGGCTGGCCCCGCTGCCATCTCCCCAGGGCTCTCTGCCTGGCATGGCGCTGCTGGCCCGGTGCTGAGGACACCCGTGGGGATCCCCGTTGGGGACATCAGGGTCAACGACTTGAACTCCCATGTCCCCAAAGCGGGGTCCCTTCGGCACCAGGGTTCAGAGGCAACTGATGCTGGCAACCCCAAACTCAGCCCGGTACGCCCAGTCCAACACCCCGTTAGTGTTGGGAAGCGGAGAAGCCCTGGTTAGTGCCCTGTGGCCAAGCACGGGGACGGGGGACATGCAGGGCGTCACCTTGCCGAAAGCACCGTCACCACCGCTCCCCACAGGTGTTAGCGGTCCCCAGCGGAGGGACCTTGCCGAGGGGCTGCGCGCCGTTATGGCCCCGTGCTGGGGCAGTACCTGCGGCGTGGTCTAACCATGGCCGCCACCACCGCTCCCTCTGCCGGGAAGGGTCCGCCGGGCTGCCGGGCGCTGTGGAACAGCACGGCCACGCTCAGTGCGCCCACCCCTGGCGTGGGGGCGAGCCAAAGGGGCAGGGAGGGCAGTTCACCGCAATGCTCCATGGGGCTCCACCGGGACAGGCGTCGGCGAGGGGTCACGGTCACCTTGCTGTGCCCGGAGAGGGATGGGGAGGGGGGGGACGGGAGGGACCCCCCGGCTCTCACCTGGCCTGGCCTCATCATGCCCCTCACCGGTGCCACGGGGCAGCCGCTCCTGGTGGTACTTCTCCTGCTTGGCTCGGATCCGCTCCATCCTGCCAGGCAGAGGCTGCTGCAGAGCTCGCTCCCCCAAGCCCCCCGGGGGCACCCCCATCCATCCCACCCACACAGGGGTGCCCCAATAGGCTGGTGGCTGCGGGGAGGGGGGGGGGGGGGGGAGAAGGTCCCAGGTGCCCCCCCAAAACCCACTCACTGCCGCTTCAGCTGGGCCAGCGACTTCTTCTCGGCTTGCCGGTGGGAGCGCATGCTCTTCAGGATGCTGGCCTTGAACAGTGCGACGCCCCTGCGGGGACAGGGATGGCAAGAGGGTGAGGGGGGCACCCGCACCCCGGCATCTGCGGGGACCCTCCGGGACCCCAGCCCCACCTGGAGGCCTGCAGGGCAGAGGCCTGGAGGTCCAGCATGACGTGCAAGAAGTAGTAGCTGAGGAAGACGCGGCGCTGGAGCAGGAGGAAGAAGAAGCAGATGCTGTCCCAGATGATGCCCGCCTCCTCCACGGGCAGCGAGCAGTCCTGGTCCTTGCCCATCTCCTTGGCTGGCAGGCAGAGACGCAGGCAGGTCAGGCAGCAGCCCAAACACGCACCCTCAGACCCCCGAGGCCAGCAACTCACGGTCGTAGTAGCCCTTGACGGTGCAGACCAGGCTGAAGAGCTGGATCACCCAGCAGAAGTTGCTCTGCATCTGCTGCACGAAGACGCAGGAGAGGAGCTGCGGGGAGAGAGGGCAAAGCGCGGGGTTTGGCGAGAGGGGGACAGTGCTGCCACCCGTCCCCTCCCCAGGGGATGCCCAGGGGGTGGGTGGCCCCAGGGAGCAGCCCAGGGGCCGTTGCATGGCCGGGGACCGGCAGCCCTCACCGACAGCATGTTTTTGGAGATGATGACGGTGATGTTGTAGAGGATGAGGCAGTCCCAGAGCACGAGGCGTGCCCGCGCCGGCTTGCGCAGCATGGCGGTGCCGAAGAGGAGGAGGTAGAAGCAGGCCAGCAGGTAGCCGAGGCCAAAGAGGCTGATGCGGGTGGCCCCAGTGATGAAGACCACCACCAGGACGAACCAGAAGAGGTAGCGGAAGACCACCACCTTCGCCATGTCCAGGTACGACCTGCGGGATGGGCCACTCAGAGCAGGGTCCCCGTCCCCTCCCAGCACCCACGCTTGGCACCACCAGGGTCTGGTGTGCAGCAAGGTGCTACCCCACACCCCAGCCAAACCAGCATGGTCCCAAGTCCCCGCATCAGCCCTGTCCTGGGGGACAAAGTGCTTTGTCCCAGTCTACGGGGTCCCAGTGCCCATGGCGGTCCTGCACCATCACCAGGGCTCTCCTGGACCACTGCATCTCCCTCAGGGGTCCCAGCACAGCCTCAGGGTGCTCCTGTCCCAGACGTGGGGGGTACCATCCTAGTGGCAGGGGGTCCTGTTCCAGACATGGGGGGGCGGGTCCTGTCCCAGCCCAGCATGGTGGGGAGGGCTTCCCTGGCCCAAAGGGGTCCCAGCGCTGGTGTGGTCCCATCCCCATCCTAGGGAATCCCAGCCCAGCAGGTCCCACTGACTGGGGGTCCCATCCTGTCCACACCCCAAAGGGTCCCATCTCGGGGGGGGGGTGTCCCATCCCAGAGGGGAGTCCCATCCCCAGCCCACGGCAGCCCCAGCCCACGGGGGGGGGGTCCCACCCCCATGGCCCTGGGTGCCCCAGCCCAACCCAACCCCGGGTTGCGGTGCCGTGCCGCGCGGCGGCGGGCGCCCACCGGCAGTGGATGAAGTTGGGCGTGGGGTTGCGGGGGTCCCGCGCCAGGTCGAGCCGGTCGGCGTTCTCGCCGGCCGCCCGCAGCCACTCCTCGGTGCGCTCGGCCTCGAACACCCGCCACTGCTGGGCCACGCACAGCAGCAGCACGAAGTCGTCTGCGGGCACATGGCTCAGCCCAGGGCCCCCCCCACCTCTGGTAGGCCACGCCCCCTCCTCTAAAAGGGGCGTGGCTCCCACCAAGCACACCCCCCCCCCCAAGGGGTGGGGCACCCCAGGCCGCTCCTCCCCTGGGATGTGGGTTTCATTAAGCTCCCCCCAAGGGCCAGGGTCCTCCCCAGACTCCTCCTCCTCTGGGGGTGTGGCTTTCCTCAAGCTCCTCCCAAGGGTGTGGCTCTTCCCAGGCCCCTCCTTCCCCCAGAAAAGGGTGGGACCTCAACCAAGCTCCTCCCAAAGGGGGAGGGCTCTTCCCCAGGACCACCCAAAGGGTGTGGGCACCTGCCAAGCCCCACCCCAAAGGGGGTGTGGCTCTTTTAGCTCCTCCCACAGCTCCTGCCTGCCCTCCCATCTCCCCTCTGCTCACCCTCCTGGGGGGGGCAGGATGGGACCCCCACGGCTGGGGCTGGGGTGCCCTGTGGGCAGGGGGGGTGCCAGGGGCTGGGGCACCCCATGGGCAGGGGGGCAGCTGCCAGTGGCTGGAGCGGGGGGACAGGGCCCCCCATGGGCAGGGGGCTGCCGGGGGCCGGGGCACCCCATGGGCAGGGGGGCTGCCAGCGGCTGGAGTGGGGGGACGGGGCACCCCATGGGCAGGAGCCTGCTGGGGGCTGGGGTGCCCTGTGGGCAGGGGGCTGCCAGGGTTGCGGGGGGGGGGGGGTACTCACTGATGAGGTTGGTGGATTTGGGGGCCACAAAGAAGTCGGGCAGGTAGAGCCACTTGATGAGCGCCGAGTTGATGGGGAGGGCCCGGCTCCAGCGCCATGGATAGTCTGGGGGGCGGTGGGCACGCTCGATGCCGGCCCCCCAGCCCCTTACCCAGGGCAGGCAGCCTGCCCACACATGGACCTCCATCTCCCTGACCCCTGCAAAGGACGGGTGCCCCCCCTGCCCCCCCCTGCCCCTTACCCACGCAGAGGGCGGGCGGCATGCCCATGCACAGCAGGTACTGGTAGAGGAGGAAGACGACGAGGAAGAGGCAGTACTTGGGCCAGAGGCAGGCGATGGCCGCCCGCCGGCGCCGCGTCAGGATGATGACCAGCCAGCAGCCGTGCAGAATCACCATGAAGTTCATCCGCTGCCCGATCACGTTCACCGTCATCAGGAAGCAGACCTGGGAGGGGGGGTGCAGAGGCTCAGCTCCGGGGTGCTGCGAGCGGTGGGACCCCCCCCCCCCCCCTGCGGCGCTCGTTCCCCACCTCCAAGCCAAACTTGTAGTAGAAGTAGTTGAGGAAGTATTTGGCGCAGCTGCCGAGGCCGTGGTCGAGGTGCTCGCGGGAGACGTCCTCAAAGATGGTCTCGGTGGCGGGGGCCACCAGCTGGTGCTGCTTGCGGTAGTACTCCTGGCGCCGGTACACCACCGCCTCGAACACCAGCAGCAGCAGCACCAGGAGGTGGTTCTGGGGGAGGGGGCGGGGGGGTGAGGGGGTGCTCAGGACCGCGGCACGCTGCCGAGCATTCCCCCACGTGGTTCCCCACGGACCGGGGGTGTCCCCGCACCCACCTGGATGTAGCCCAGGTTGGGGTAGCCCTTGCGGATGCCGAACCAGTTGGCGGGGTCCACGGGGCCGCGGTACAGGGTGGAGTTGCCCAGTTCCTCTGGGCTCAGATTGGTGCCATTGAGCTGGGGCTGCAAAGGGGAGCACCACCGGGCATCAGCGCCCCTCGCCCCTGCAACCAGACCCCCACCTCCAGCCAGGGAACCCCCCCTGTGCTGCCACAAGCGCCCCAAGAACCGGGTGTCCCCCCGGCACGGCCGCCCGGGCACCTGGGTGCAGTTGCTGGAGTACTCGCGGGGGTCGACGATCTTGAGCTGGTAGAGCATCTTGCAGACGATGATGATGCAGGTCCAGACGGTGGAGAGGCAGGAGGCCATGTGGCGGAAGCGGCAGTAGGGCATGGCGAAGGCCCACAGCAGCACCAGCAAGAAGTTCATCAGCGATACCTGGGGCAGCGGCCACATCAGCACCCCAGGGTGCCCGGCCGAGCCCTGCCACCCCGGGGTCCTGGGGTCGGTACCTCCTGCAGGGCCACCCAGACGGTGTAGAGAGCCACCAGCTTGAGGATGTGGAGCTCCAGCAGGCGCCCCACGAAGACCTGCCCGCGGGTCAGCATGTCCGAGAAGGTCCAGCCCAGCACTATCAGGCGCTCCAGCACCAGCCCCCATTTGGTGGGCACTGTGGGGACACGGACTGTCACGGACACCCCCGCAGCCACTCTGGCTTGGAAGACACCCAAATCCATCCCTGTATCCTCCCGTGCTTGGAGGACAACCCCAATCCATCCCTACACTCCTCCAGCCCCTTCCTGGCTTGGAGGATGCCCCAACCCATTCCCATACCCTCCCACACTTGGAGGACACCCCAATCCATCTCCGTACCCTCCCAGGCTCAGAGGACACCCCAATCCATCCCTCTACCCTCTGAGCCCCTTTCTGGCTTGGAGGGTGCCCCAATCCATCCCTGCATCCCCCTACCCCATCCTGGCTTAAAGGACACCCCGATGCATCCCCGTCCCCTCCCAGCCCCTTCCCAGCACCCCGTTCCCCCCCCCCCCCGGTACCCTGTGATGCCGTGTCGGAGTCACCCGTCCCAGCGCTCTCGGCAGCGGCCGCATCCCGCAGCAGCCGGCTCCCGTGCAGCTCCTCGGGCCTGCGGGGAGGAAGGCTCAGCGTGGGGACGGAGGGGCTCGGGGTGCGGGGGGGGGGGGGGGGGGTCACCCCGGCACGGGGCCGTACCTGGGGATGTGGCAGGGTGGCGGGGTGGCAGCGGGGATGTGCTCCAGGTCAGTGATGTGCATGAACGGACGGTGGAAGTAATGGAGCTGGAGGATGCAGGCCAGGAGGAAGAAGCCCGGGATGAGGGTGCTGGAGAAGAGCTCGGAGACGCTGAACTGCTCCAGGCCCAGGTCGCCCAGCCTGGGCAGGGAGGGGAGGGTCAGCGTGGGGCCGCATCCATCCCACCCTGCGCGGGCATCAAGCCGGCACGTCGGGGTTCAACCCCAACTCCCCCCGTGCCTCAGTTTCCCCAAGTGCAATGCATCCCTTGGCCATGCCCTGGTGCCACCACGGGGCTGGCGGTGGCAGGGACCCCGCGGTGGGTCGGGGACACTCACTGCTCATCGGTGAGGCCCGTCAGGTTCCTCCAGTACATGGGGAAGTCCTCGAACTGGAAGGTGTAGACGGCGATGAGCACCAGCATGGTGTACGCCACCACCAGCCACCAGAAGCCCTTCAGCACCTTGCGCCACAGGCTGTAGTACACCTGCGGGGATGGGGACATCAGTGGGGCCACGCCGGGGACGGAGATGGGGACAGGGAGGGGTCCCCATCCCCCCCTACCTGGAAGAGGGTGAGGCAGAGGAGGAAGAGGAACATGTAGACGATCTTGTAGACAACGAGGCGCCCGGCGAAGCTCACCACGATGAACATACCGGCGCAGACGCAGATCCAGTATTTGGCATAGAAATCCCGCACCAGAACCCCCAGTGCCTTCAGCACGTCCCGCTGCCGGCTGGGCTCTGCAAGGCAGGGAGGGGGCTGCAGGCAGCCGGGCGGAGGGCACGCGTGTGTCCCCCCCGCTCCCTGCCTCCGGGCACTCGCGCCCCAGGGGTGCTCAGCCTGGCGCAGGGTCCCGCCGGGTGGGCGATGCCGGGAGCCGTCACCTGTGTCCGAGACGGTCACCTCCAGGAGCGGGGTGGCCGGGCACCTCCTCGTTAGCAGCTTCTCCTTAACGAACTGCCGCAGCAGCAGCCAGAAGGTGAGGGTGAGCAGGAGCTGCGGGGACAGGCGGTGAGCAGGGACAGCTGGGTCCCAGTGGGGACAGGGATGGGGACACCGGGCTTACCTTGGCCCCCAGGTCCAAACAGGGATATTTGGGGTGCACCAGCCCCAGCTGCTCGAGGCTCATGAAGCCGACGCGGGTGGGCAGCTCGGGGGCCAGATCCATGCCCCAGACGTACTGCAGGCTGCAGAGAGCGATGCCGTAGAGGAGGAGGAAGGGCGAGCAGAGCATGGCGAAGTGATGCCGGCTCCGCACCGTCCAGATGAGGCATGCCCAGAGCAGCAGCACGAAGGTCAGCCAGCTGTGGTAGGTGATGCTCCACACCTGCGGGCAGGCAGGATGCGGCCGCTCACCCGGGCTCAGTCCGGGAGGTGCCCCCCCGTGTCCGTCCCCTCCCCAGCCCCTTACCATCATGGCGATGAGGGCGCAGACGTAGCTCTGTTTCATGACAACGTGGCCCAGGGCGTGCAGGGGCAGTCGCTCCACCGGACGCCTCCTGCCTGGCCACGGGGAGGGGGACCGTGAGCCGCCCCTCGGACTGCGGACAGGGCTTGGGGAGGGGGAGGCGGCGGGGACGGGCTTACCTGGCTGCGGCAAGTTGCCCATGACGTGGACGGTGCAGTTCTCGGTGCCGCTGCTTGGCTTCCCGGTGCTGGGGGACAGCATGGGCTGGGGGGGCAGAGAGGGCTCAGAGCCCACCCTGGCATCCCCAGAGCACCCCCCGCCCATTCTCCCCCCAGCTCGGGCATCACTTGCGAGGCACAGCCTCCCCAAACCCACCTTGGTGTCCTCAGCCACACCATCAGTGTCCTTGGGCCAGCTCTCCAGCTCCACCAGCTCCCTCTTCGGGCACCGCACCGGCGACTGTGCCAGCGCCACGGTTCTCTGCGAGGGGCAGGAGCCAGCTCAGGGCACCCCACTGCAGCCGCCAGGGGAGCAGGATCATGCCCCGTCCCCCTGCTGAGGCAACCCCCTGCCACGGGCACCCCACTGCCCCCCACCTCCCCTCCACCGGGCACCACCGGTGCCAAGGCTGGGGCAGTCAGAGCAGCAGGGCACGCCGGGCATCGGCACGGGGTCCAGCTCAGCCCTGCAGCCCCTCACCCTGGCGTCCAGCCGGCGCAGCTTCACCAGGGTGGCCATGGTGTAGTAGAGCAGGAGCAGGATGCCGGGGTTGGCGTAGACAGGCCAGGGGTGGCCGGTGTTGAGCACCAGGGCGTTGGGCCAGGAGCAGTTGTGGTACAGGATGATATCCTTGAAGCCGAACACCCTGCAGGGACAGAGCGGGTGGCGTTATCACCCGCCCAAGCCGGGACCCCCACTGCCAGCCAGGGTCCCGTCCCGGCGCTGGCACGGCACACAGCTTCACCAGGCAGCCTCCAGCTGCCCCCACCCCCCCCCCCCGGGGACCCGCCGCAGCTGGCAGTGGAATGGGGGCCATGCGGGGTGCCGGGCTGGCCGCTCAACCGGGGTGGCATGGGGACCCACGGCACGGCTCCCTCCCCGGGGACTCACCGTGCCCAGATGGTGGGGGGCGGGAAGACCCCCTGGACGAAGGGCGCTTGGTAGGCATAGAGGCAGAGGAGGTGGCCACCGGCGTAGACGCCGACGAGGACGCAGAGGGTGTCGAAGGCCAGGCGGCTGGCGGGGAGGTGGCAGGCCCACCACGTGCACAGCCCCACGAAGAGCAGGTAGTAGACGCTGGAGGAGGCGGAGGGCAGGGTGATCCCTGGGGAGTAGCGCCCCGCGGGCGGTCAGTGCGCGGCCGAGCAGCCTCTGGCCATGCAGCCCCCGGCCGAGCATCCCCCTGGGCTGCGCATTCCCCCCCCTGCACCGAGCATCCCCTCTGGCAGCACGGGTACCCCCCCCCCAGCTCACTGCATGCCCCCCACGTCCCATACCCACCAGCCAAGGCCAGCAGCAGGATGGCCAGGCCCTTCCCGGCCGCCCAGAGCAGCCAGTGAGCCGTCACCCGCAGCCTGGCGCTCAGCGGCGTGTCCGCGTCGGCCGTGCTGCCGTGCCGCTCCACGTCCTCCTCTTCCCCCTGCCAGGCAAGCAGAGCGCAGCGGGAGCCCCGTGGCCCGACCCCGGGCAGCCCACCAGCTCCAGGCTGCTCCTGGCTGTGCCTCAGTTTCCCCACTTGAGGGAGAGCACGGGTGGACGGCCGGGGCGTCCTGCCCAGCGCTGTGCGGGCGCGCAGCCCGGCACCTGGCCGTGTTTATCTCATTAGCCGCTTGGAAAGCGCCTCCGAAAGGCGGCTGTTTTTCTTGGCGCTGGCACCCGGGTTCCCAGCACCGAGCTTTTTTCCAGGCTGCCTCCCGCGCTGGCCCCGCGCTCACAGCAAAGGCATTTGCATCAGCCGGCACTCTGGTTACAGCCCGGCCATGGCCGGAGCTGGGCAGGCAAGCGAGCACCCACCAGGACAGCCCGGATCAGTGGGGAGCACCCCAAAATGGGGCTGAGCCCCAAGGGGTGTTTGCTGAGCTGGGGGGTGCCATCGGCTTGGGCTTGTGTCTGCCTGGGTGACCCCGGTGCCACGAGCACAGCGTCCTGGTGCCCCGCTGGCACTGCCAGGCAGGGCTAGCATGGCACAGCATGGCATGGCACGGCACCCAGCCCTGCACCCTGTCAGCGAGCTCAAGCTGGGTGCCAGCGTCCCATGATCGCCCGCCCCGCTGCCCTTCCTGAGCCCAGGGGTTTTGGTGTGGCGGTGCCAGCCGGAGCCTGGGGGTGCGGGCACCACGCTCCCCTTGCCGGTGGGCAGCCCCGCATCAAGCGGTGCCGTGGGGTCGGGCTGTTTGCCGGGATCCCTATGGCAACGCGGGAGCAAACACGGGCACTCCTCCGCGGCTGAGTCACCCCGGCCTGTACGAGGTGCCGTGATGATGACCCAGCCCTCCACCACTGCCCGCTCAGCCGGGTGGCCAAAACTGCCCCAACCTGGGTCCCCGGCCACTGGGGACGCCCCCATTGCAAGCCCTCGTGTCCCAGGCTGCCCTCCCTGAGGAGAGGACGGGGACGGGCCGCCGTGCCCCGGGGAGGCTGGCAGAGGCTTGGCGGGAGGGATGCTGCCGACGGCGCCGGGGTTGGCTCTCACCTGCTCAAGGGGCTCCAGGGACTCCGGTCTCCGGCCGCGGGTGGCAGTGCCGGTCTTGGGGACAAGGCGGCGGCACAGGCACAGGCAGAGGGACGAGACCAGCAGGATGCCGACGTCGGGCGCCACAAGACGCACCGAGTTGGGGATGTCTCTCAAGTCCAGCCTGGGGGAGAGAGTGGGGCAGGGGAGGGCTCAGGGGTGCCCTCCCCGCCACTGCCAGCCCCCAGCCCCACACTGCCGGGATAATCTTACCTGGTGACCCCGATGTGCCGGGCAAGGACCTCCCAGGTGCTGCCTGCGGGGAAGCAGGGGGGCACTGAGTTTGGCAGACCCCGCGCGGGCAGGCTCCGAGCCCACCCAGAGCAGGCAGCTTCCCCATGGGGAGAACGCCCCACGTCCACGGGGGCCCAGGACAGGGTCTGTGCCCGGTGCGGCAGCCACCGAGCGGGCACCCTGGCATGGCACAGCATGCCCCCGGTGCTGGGCACGTGGCTGGGACCCCACAGAGCCTCAGCAGCCCTCCAGCACCCAGAAGGATGGGATCCCCGCACCCGCATGTCACCATCTTGGGGGTCCAGCCCTGGGGCACCGCAGGGAGGGGGTGAAGCCTGGGAGAGCAGAGGTGCAGGAGGGCGAGGGCAGGCGTGGGCACACCCATGGCAGGCTGCCCTGGCACCCCGTACTCACAGCTGGGCCCCAGCAGCTGGTCCAGGATGGGCAGCGTGTACAGGCATATTTGGAAAACAAAGTGGGCGAGGAGGAAGAGGATGCTGGTCCCCAGCAGAGCTTTGAGGAGGCGGCTGGTGTGACCTGCGAGACACGGGCACCCCATTACCCATCGCCCAAGGTGACCCCAGGATGCGCCAGCATCCCCAGCGGGGACCCAGCACCCCCGGGAAGAGCTGGGAAGGGGTGCACTGCGGCTGTGCCCAGAGATGCCAGGGGTCCGCCTCAGGGACACGGTCCCACCAGGACCTTGCATGTCTCACCGTGCACCCAGCAGAGCCTAAGAGCATCCTTTCTGCTGCACTACTGGAGAAACTGAGGCACGGGGCAACGCAGGGAGCCAGGGCCCCAGGACCACACTCCCTCCCCTTGCCCCTGCAGCACCCTCCCACCTAGCTAGCACCGTGGGCTTCCTGGCCCCACTGCACCGGGACCCTCATCGGGATGCAGCTCACCATCCCCATCCCGATCCCCGGTGGAATGTCCGGGGGGGGGGTGTGGGTGGGTGCCAGGGGGTTTCCTGCACCGCGAGCCCCGTCAGACCTTCCACCAGCTGCAGCCGTGCCCCCATCCCACCCGGCTCCCTGGGCCGCACGCCCGTTTTCCTGGCCACGGGACAGGCAGCTGTGCGCCCACCACAGCTGTGCGCCGGCCCGGGGGGCGGCCCCAGGCCAAAAAATCTCCCTCCGCTTGTTTTTTCCTGTAAATCCGCGCGAAGGCTCTCAGCAGCGCCCAGGCTCCGGGGCCGTGCGAGCCCATGAAATATTCAGAGGGCAGAGCTTTTAGCTGCGGCCGTGCCAGGCGCTGCCGGCTTGTGTTACAGCATGGCTCAGCCTGGCACAAGAGGGCAGGGAGACAGCAGGGATACGGGCACCCGGTGCCCACCGTGGGGGGGGACATGTCCCGTGCACCCGCCGGGGGGGGGGGGGTATGCACCCATGCACCCACCATGGGTGATGCATCCCCTGCACCCCCCGTGCATGCCCACCGTGGGGAACGTGCCCCACGTGCCCGGGCAGGGCGGAGGGGCTGCTCGTGGTACATCCCTGCCCACCCGGCGGGCACAGCCCAGCCCTGAGGTTTCTGGTTAATAAGGCTGGGGCTCAAAACTGGCCGTTTTGTAGCTGGAGGCATATTAATAGCCGCGCCGGGCTATAATTAACAGGAGTGAGGCTGCCACGCGGAGCCACGCTTCCCGGCCGGGGGGAAACCGCAGGGGAAGGAGGGCAGGTACCTGCCGGAGAGCGGCTGGCAGCCCCCGCGCTGCCCAGCTCTCCCCGGCCAGAGCTGCCTGCGCGCTGCCCACCCTGCTGCCTGCCATGCCTTGCCCGGTCCCCCGCGCCCCAGGCTGAGCCCCTTACCTCCGGCGGAGCGCTGGGTGGGCCCCGGGAACCAGGGCAGGAGCAGCAGGAAGAGCAGGTACACCAGGGAGAGGACGTTGAAGCGGAAGAGGCAGGCTGGGGGCAGAGGTACAGGCAGGGTTAGCGTCAGGGATGCGGCACGGGGAGGGCAGCACGGGAGCCCACCAGGCTCCCGGCTGCATCCCCCCGCCCCAGGGATCCACAAGGATGGCACCCCGACCTGCAGGGTGAGGGACGCCCAAGCAGGAGGCAAGGGACACCCCAAAATGACAGGCACCCCAAAATGAGGGGCAGTCCCAGACAGGGGCTCAAGCCCCCCAGAGATGCCGGTGGGAAGAGAGGGATGCGGGCAGGAGACTGGGCTGGGTCAGTCCCAGTGACCCGCGTGGGTGGCACGGCAAGGAGGACACACCGGAGGTCCCAGACGTGTGGGGTGGCAGGGGGACGAGAGCAATGAGCAAAATCTGCCGCGTTTCCACATCGTTCCTGCAAGACCGTGCTGAGGTTTGCAGGGACCCCGAGGCCGGGCTGGGACCCCTACGACCAGGCTGGGACACCCACCCGCTGCCGTCCCGGGGCTGGCACAGCCTCTCACCTGCACCCAGCCCTGCTCCGGGCGCGCCACCAGCTCACCACCTTCCCCCTTGCTTATTTTTAGACCTAAATTACAGCTTGTTTGCAGGCGTGAAACCGTCGGAGGAGCTGGGCAGGGAGCAGGGCTGAGCCAGCACCCCGCGGAGCTGCCACAGGTGGGGACGGGGACATCCCAGGGCAGCTGCCACCGTGGCTGGGGACACAGCGTTCCCGACGGCTGCATGCACACGCCAGGCGAGCAGTGACAGACACCGGCACATGCACCGGCGCGAGCTGGGACCAGCCACGGTGCAGCCCTGCGGCTGCCCAGCCGTGAGGACACGGTGGTAGGCATGGCTGCTGCAAGACACCCACCAAATCAGTGCCTGGCCAGAGACAAAGGGAGTCACGGGGGGGGGGGCTGCGCAGCACGGCGGCTTCGCTTTTTAACTGTGCCCCTGCTCCGTCCCCTCCCCTGCAAACCCGAGGGACACGTCCCTGCGCTCCCCCCAGCAGGCTGGGGGGACCCTGCTCTGGGTAGGGGGGATCCCTCTGGGGCAGCCCGGGGAGGGGACCCCGGCTCTGCGTGGCCAGGGCAGGGAGTGTGCAGCCCTGTGGGGCTGAGGGGGCGAGGTGGGGGCAGGCTGGGCCTCAGGGGACGTGCTCAGCACCGCCAGCCGGGCACGGCCCTTCCTGTGTTTACAAGGTTTCAATGGGATGGCGCATCCTGGATTTAGGGACGGCGTGGCCGGGGGGGAGCCGGTGCAGCCCCCCGTGAGCAGCCCAGCACCCCGTGGACAGCAGGGGATTCTCAGAGGGTGCAGGGGTGGTGGGAGAGGAGGCACCCAGGAATGCACCCGGCAGCCTGGGGCACGTCCCATGCAGCACTCGTCGCGGCTAAAGCCGGTCCCTGGCCCCGCAGCAGGGTCCCCAGCTGCCTCCCTCCCCCAGGGAGCGCAGGCAGCCCCCCAGCACAGGTGGGGGGCACGGGGAGCCCAGGGTGGGGGGACCGGGACCATCGTCCCACCAGCCGCCTCTCTGTGGTGACCCCAGGACGCGTCACCTCCCCGCACGCTGCCGAGTGTTGCTGGCTACTGGCTACGTTTCGGCAAACCATGATCTCATGAAGCAAATATTCCCCTTCCCGCGCCAGCGGTGACGGGGCCGAGAGGAGCGAGCCACCGCTCTGGCTTACGTGGGAGCCAGCCAGCCCCCCCCCCTCAGCCACCGACCCCGCTGCCCACCCCTGCGCCAGGGCAGTGTCCCTCGGGTGAACAAGCCCCAGCGTGAGCCCCCCTCCCAGCCGCGGCCACCCCGTGGGTGCTGGTGGCACAGAGGGGACCGGCTGTGCCGGAGCCCCACTGGCAACGCCTGGGCTGGGGTCTGCCCGAGAGCTGCCGGGAGGACGGGGATTGTGGGCACCGTGGGGAGACCCAGAGGCATCGCTGGGCACCGGGGAGCACACGCGTGCTGCAGAGACCACCTGTGCCCAGAGCACCAGCGTGACCCGCGTATTTTATGGCACCAGCCCCCCAGGATTGGGGACGCTACTCCCAGGCAGGGGCCAGAACAGAGCAGGCATCCCGGTGGCGGTGGCTCGGGGTCACCTGTGACACCAGGAAGGGCTGGCAGCAGCTGCCTGCAAACGCAGAGCACCCCGCTGCACTCTGGGGCTGAACCAGCACCCATGGGACCCTCTGGCCAGCAGCTCCCTCTCCACCCCAGCTCGAGGCATCACCGGGAAAGCTCCCAGCAGGGTGGTCAGTGCTTGCCGGCTTCAACCAGCTTTTAAGGGCTCGAGTATGAAAAGGGGGGGGGGGGGGGGAGATGCTGATGGTGTGCCCGGCAGGGAGCAGCCCCCCCGGCACGGCGCAGCCCAGTTTGGGAGCACCCACGGTGCCCGGCTTTGCACCCACGCCTCCTCAGCAGGGTCGGCTGCACCGGGGCGTGCTGTGCCAGCAGTGCCATGGGTGCTCCGTCCTGCACAGTCTGAGGAAACCGGTTCCCCACGGTGCTGACAGCGGAGAAAGCGCCGGCATGGGGAGAAAAACGAGTTTGGCGTGTGGGGAGAGCGGTGGTAGGGAAAGCAGCCCCGCGGCGAAACCCGCCCTCCCACACCCCATCATCCCGCGAGGAGCCAGGCGAGTGGGTGGGTGCAGCACCGTGGCACCCACCGTCCCCCTCCCCATGCAGGCGGCACCCATGGCCCACGATGCCCCGCGGTCTCGCCTCCACTGCATGCACGGGGCAGGATCTGGCCCGCGCTGAGCATCCCCCTTGTACTCCCAGCAAGGTTATCCCAGATCCGCACCCCAAACCCCCCCTTCCCCAGCCCCGTGACTCTGGGGAGGCAGGAGCAGCCAGCCCAGCTCTCATGCTGCCGGAGAGTTCACTGCCATCACGGCCGGCGCTGGCAGCCAGCAGCACTTGAAATATTAACGATGTTAATGTGCCGGGAGGAGGATAAATCGCAGCGCCGGGGAGCTGGGTGAGATGTGCCGGGTTTCCTTAACGCCGGCCTTTAATCTCCCCTTGAGATCTCCCCATGGGAGGGGAAGGGGGTCATCGGGGACCCCAGGGACCCAGCAGCAAGGATGAGGGGGGCCAGGGATAGCCGGCCCAGGGTCCCTCGCACTGCAATCGGGCCGGGGAAGCGTGGGAAGGGCGGCTGCAGGAGAGGGTCAGGGTCTGGTACAGCCCCCTCCCTGCAAACCAGGCACCATCCCGTGCCCAGGCGGCTCCCAGGGACGGATCCATACCCAACTGCATGGGGAAAGGGGGCCCCCCGGACCCCACCGGCGATGGGGGAGCCCCATGCACCGGCCCCGCAGCACCGTCCGCCCTGTGCCCGTGCACAGCCCATACACCGATTGGCACCAGCGCAGCCGCTGGTTTTGCGGGGACCTGCGGCCGCTCAGGATTAATTAGCAGAGCTCCTGAACTCCCTGCCCACCCTGCTGTTTTCACACAGGCCCGTTACCTGCTGCTGGAGCTGGGCAGATCTGCCAAGCCACTTCCCCGCAGCCGGGTCCTGCCTCCTGGCTAACAGCCCCCAACTGGGGTCCCTAGGGGACCCAGACAGTGTCCCCAGGGTGTCACTTTGCACCCAGGATCCTGCACTCTGCACCCACTGGCTGCAAACCAGAGGCAGGCTAATGAATCCCGGCCACAGAGGCTCTCCCCATCCCAAAATCCAGTCAGCCCCAAAGCAGCGAGCCCCCGGGCCGGCAGAGCCAGCCCCCGGCACGTTCCCAGCCCCAGCCCCGGCTCCTCTTTCCGGGAAGAGGGAGCAGCCCGGCCGGTTCACCCGCCGTATCCTGTTTTTGTGGAAAGTTAATCCCGCTCCTGCCAGCGCCGAGGCAGCGGTCGGCCCTTGCTCCCCAGGGATGCTGCAGGAGCTGCCCCAGGAGGGCACCGGGCCGGGTGCCAGCGGGTGCCATGGCCGCCAGCCTGGGAAACCCCAGCGGCCAGCCAGCGGCTTGTGCAACGGGACGGGGAACGCAGTGGCTTTGGGGATGGGTGCTCGCTGCCACCCCAGTGCCTGGGGACACCCCTTTCCCCGGCACCCACAGCCCCAGGGCTGCAGACCCTACATCGGGCACACACCAGGACGGGGACAGCCCATGCCGAGGGGCTGGAGCAGCCCTTGGGGCCCCCAGAGCCACAGGCTCAGCACCGGGTTGCCCGTGCACATCTCCTGCTTGCACACGAGGACCCACGTTCCCATCGCACGGGGGCATTCCCGGATCCACCATAATATTTGCCAGGCGCAGCTCGGGACCGTGACAGTATCTGCCATACGGCAGCGTCGAGCAGTCTCCAAACACCCCCCCTCCTCCTCGCCCGGCCCCGATGGGCACCCCAGGATCTGCTGTGACTGGCGTGGAGAGGAGGCAAAGGGTTAAACCCGGCCGTGCCCGGGCAAAGCCCCTGCAAGCCCAGCCTGCAGCAACCCCTCCGGGAGCCAGAGCTGTTCCCCAGCTAGGGGGGTGAGCCCCGGGGGCAGCGTGGGGACCCACTGCACCCCCAGGGAGCCTCCACAGCGTCACCCACCCCAATGGGGCCGTGCGGGGGGCTTTGCAAAAGGCTCAGTCCCAGGGAGATGGGCACCCCGGGCCCGGGCAGTGTCCGGGCAAGCTGCAGGCAAGCCGGCCCTGCACCTCCCATCCCCCTGTGCGCCTGGGGAGGAAATGGGAGTTATTGCTCTTGGAGACAGTGGTGGCTTTTCTTTTTTTTTTAATTTTTTTTTCCTCTTCTTTTTTATTTCCCTTCATTTTATAAAAAGCACCTGACCACAGGAGGCAGTTGGCTGCAGCCCACGCGCTCGCCAGCACCCAGCTGGGCACCGGTCCCCCGCGGCACCCAGGGCCGGCCGGAACCCCCCAGGCACCCCATCGCCTCCTGGCCGGGCAGAGGGGCTCAGCCAGGAGGGGCCGTGTGTTTGCCTCACCCCAGGTCAGGCCCCCCGGTTTGGGGGGCACCACAGCCCCAGGGAGGGGGGCTGCTGCCCTCACCCATCGCTTCTACCCGAGCACCACGGAGCTGCGCTGGAGCTGGGAGCCGGCGCAGCCAGGACCGTCACCCAGCCAGGGGGTCCCGGCGCAGAGCTGCCTGGTCCCCCCACCCCAGTCACCCCACGTGTGGTATGTGCACTGGTGGGAAGGCATGGCGGGCCGTGCCCCCCACCAGCTCCGTGCACCCCAGCATCCCCGCCAGGCAGGATAGAGCCGAGGCATCTCCCTGCGCCGGGTGGGGATACGGCCCATGGCACAGCTGGGAGCTGCACTGTAGGGGGTCCGTGCCTGTGCCAGCCTGTGGGAAGCGGGGGGCTGCCCTGAGCCGTGCCGTGGGGCTCAGCTCCTGCACCTCCACCCACCCCGAGCTGGCTGGGAGCCACAAGCAAACATCCTCCGGACGTTTGGGAAGAGCTTAATTGCTGGGGAAGGAAGGGCCACAGGCAGGTCGTGCTCTGGGGCTCTCCCTCCCCCCCAAGGTGCAGCAGGATGAGCCACATCCCCCCGTGCCTCAGTTTCCCCCCTCGGTGCGGGTGCGAGGCCCCAGGGTCCCCCGGACCCCGCTGAGTCACTCGCATGGCTATTTTGACAAGCAGCTGGAGCAGGACGGAGCTGCTCTCCCAGGACAGCCACCGCCCAAACGGGGCCCCAAATTTAAACAAGCCACCTACGAGCTCACCGGGTGGGGAACGCCAACGTCACCGGCACCACCGGCCGTGGGAGACGGCGGGTCCCCAAGCACAACATCCCATGCCAGAGCAGGGCAAGCGAGCGAGCGAGCAAGCCTGAGCACGATTTGGGGCCAAATCGGCATAATTGGAGCACGAGGGCCCCATGCGTGAGGCCGCGCCCAGAGGCCACGTGTCACCCCACGCACGCTTGGGATGCGCCCGGCAGCTCCTGCGCCCCGGAGTGGCGGCTGCCACCCCGCCAGCCGGGGAGGCCTTGTGCAAGCAGCGCCCGGCCACCTTCCCTTCCCAGCCCCGTTTGTAGGCAGGGTTATAATTAACCTCCTCACATCCTGCGCGATGCACTGAGTCACTCCTCGAGCAAACCAGAGCAAATAAAAGAGAAGCTTTTTCAACAGTCACCGACTTCCTCTGCCAGTGAGGCTCACCCCGCGCCAGCGGCACGGCCAGCACCGCGCACCCCAGCCCGGCTCCCTGAAACGCAGCCGGGACAGGGGCTGCTGGGCTGGACGCAGCTCCGGTCAGGCGCAACGTCCCCCTCTCCAGGTGATGCTACCCCAAAAGTCATGTCACCGCTTCCCCGGGCAGCGGACGCCCCCCGGCACGGGCGGCGCGAGCCCGGAGGTGGCGGCCGGACCCTGCCCGTGCCCGGGCACAAGGAGCCCGTTGAACAATCCTGTTTATGGAGAGGTTTTTCCTTTGCGTCTATGCAAGGTAAACGGAGAGTCCCTGAGCAGGCTCCCCCGGGCAGCCGGGGTTCAAAGAGCCGATTCTTGTTCCGCGTGTCCCAGGACACGGGTATTTTCCAGGCCGGTAGCCAGACGGTTGCCTCGGTGGGTGGTGCATCTGCCTTCAAAGCGTTGCTTAAAACGGGCTGGGAGCAGCTTGGGAGCCACGGCCCTGCAGAGGCTGCTGCAGCCGAGCTGGGTGCCCCGCTCCCCGCCGCAGCACCAGGAAGGTCCCCGGACACGGAGCTGGGGTGGGTGCCAGCTGCCTCCCCCGAGCATCACTCATCCCGGGCTGCCCTCCGAGCATCACCAGGAGCTGGGCTGTCCCGGCACCCTCTTTGCCCCCCACCTTGCAAGAGGCAGGGGAGCGAGCGGGGTGACATGGCAGTGTCTGAATCGGGACGGTTTTGGCTCCAACCGGCCCCCAAGGTGCCCGGTGACAGGGGTGCGGGTGCCCGCTGGCTGTGCCCGGGGGGGGACACACACGGGACGACACGACACACGGAACACGACACGCACACCCGGAGCGCTGTCCCCACACCCGACCCAGAGAAGCTGCAGCGTTTCCCGAGAGCGGGCTAGGTCCCGCGTGGGGCTGGGGGGGGGGGGCGTGCAGGCTGGACCCCGTGGGACTGCGGCAGGGGGGACGGACGGACGGACAAGGACGGGGGGGGGGACCTCCCGCTACCAGCCGCGCGTCCCGCCACCGACCCACCCGCCTCCCCCGGGGCCGCCGGCGGCTCGTCCCGAGGTGGGGGAGCACCGCGACCCGGCTCACGCGTGGGGGACACAGCGCACCCCAGCACTTTCCCCCCCCCCCCCCGCCCCAAAACCACCGCCCCAGGTGCGGCCGCACTCACCGGCGAGCAGGGCGAGCGGCAGCAGCAGCCAGTACAGCCCCGCGTACAGCGCCCGCCGCTCCATCCCTTCAGGCGGCGGCGGCGGGCCGGCCCATGCCCCGCCGAGCCGAGCCGAGCCGAGCCGAGCCGAGCCGAGCCGAGCCGAGTTGTGCCGTGCCGTGCCGTGCCGTTCCGCCCCGCCGGGGCTGGGCAGGCCCCGCTGGCCGGTCCCGGAGCGCAGCCAACGGACGCGCTTTCCCCCGCCCCGCTCCAGCCGCCTTTATAAGCGGCGCCGCCCGCCCCCCTCGGCGGGACGGCCCGGCCCGGCTCGGCCCGGCCCGGCTCGGCTCGGCCCGGCTCGGCTCGGCTCGGCTCGGCTCGGCTCGGCTCGGCTCGGCTCGGCCCGGCTCGGCTCGGCTCGGCCCGGCCCGGCCCGCCCCGCCCCGCCTAGCGCCGCCCGCCGGCGCTGCAGCCCCGCCACCGCTGCCACGAGTTGGCCGGTCTCAGCCCCGACGGCAAAGGAGGCGGCCCCGGGAGCAGAGCGCTGCGACCGGGGCGAGGAGGGGGCCGAGCCCGGATCCCGCAGCCCCCCCCCCCGCTTCCCGCCGCCGGCAGCAAGGGTATTTGCGGCAGAGGGAAAAAAAAAATATATATATATATAAAAAAATAATTAAAAAAAAAAAGCTGATGTGTTTCCTGTTTGCTTCGTAAAAAAAAAAAAAAAAAAGAGGCCGGAGCTAATTGAGGCTGAGTGCTCCGCTCAGGCCCGGGGCTCGGTAATGCCCGCGCAGAGCCCTGCAGCCGGGGCAGCAACGCGGCACAGGGCAGAGAGCCGCTGCGCACAGCCACCGCGCTGCACGGGAGCGGGGCGCTCGGGCATGCTCCCCCGGGAGCAGCCGTGCAACCCTGCGGGCTGGGTCCTGTGTCCCCGGAGCTGGGTGCGCGGTCCTGTGTCCCCGGAGCTGGGTGCGCGCTGCACGCCCCGGGGAGCCAGATGCACGGCCACGCACCCAGGGGGTTGGGTGCCCAGATGAGGGGAGCTGGGTGCACGGTCACGCACCCCAGGAGCTGGGTGCCACGTTCAGCGCCGCAGCCCGAGCTGAGCCCTGGCTGGGAAGGCGCTGGGCACAGACGGTGGCGAGGGCAGCATGGCCGGTGGCCGCAGGGCAGCGGGCAGCACCCGGGGCAGTGCTGGTAACCGCCAGCCCCTAACAGGAAGCATCGGCCCATGACATTCTCCGCATTCTTTGGCTTCCCCGCGTTTGTTTTCCGAACACACTTAATAAACTGGCATCCAGCTGACACGCTGCCGACCTGCTCCCCACCTCGGCGGGCTCCGCTCTCTTCCCTGGGCTCCCTTCAGCGCTCTGGGGGCTCTTCCCCCCGTCACAGACCCAGACCCCAGATGTGCCACAGGAGCTGCAGCCACTCAAGACACCGCTGCCCACACCATAGCGCCCGAACTGTGGGCAGGATGGGCCCGAGGGCCCCCAAACATATGTGTCCAGATGAGTTTTGTTGGGCACAGCCCCTCGAGGGAGCCGGGATGGGCTGTGGGTGCCCAAACCGTCCCCGAGCATCCTCAGAGCAGGGACTCGGCCCCTCTGCCCGGCCGCATCGACCCTCATCGCTGGGACCCAGAGGGATTCACTCGCAGAAATAGAACGCTTGTCAACGCCAAGCCGTGAGGCTCTGCATTAACACCATGTCTGTGAGACCCAGGGATGGAAATTACCGCTGCAAAAGCCCCGGGCTGCATCCCCCCACTGAGAATGGATCCAAGAAAGGGCGGTGCACGGCACCCACACTGGCATCTCACTCCCAGCCTGGTCCTGAGCACCCACCGCACCGCAGCCGGGCTGGGAATAGAGGCTGTGGAAGTAAATGGGCGTGGGGAACGGCACCCCAGAGCCCTGCCTCGCGCAGCCGAATCCGGCCCTGAGTGGATTTTGCCGGCCTTGCTCAGGCTTTAAGAGAGATGCTGGAGAACGGCACGGCCCCGTAATGTGCTGCGGGCACGGCCTGAGTGCCCGGCAAGGCGTTTTGTGGGCGAGCAAGCTTCTCCCACGTCCGGGAAGGCCATTAGCACGCGGCCACGCCACGGGGCAGGGGGGTGCCGGGGCAGGGGGTGCTGCGGGTGCCTCTGGAGCCCCTTGTTCCCATGGCTGTCCCTAGCCGGAGCACCGGCCACTGCCCGGCGGATGCGGGGGAAGGCAGCAGTGGCAGCGTCCCTCGAGGGACCTTACAGCCACCGCAGAGCTCTCGCTGGGAGCTGGGCAGGGCTTGGCCCCGTGCGAGCTGGAAACAAGCAGCTCCCCGGCCCCAAGCGCGCTGGGGCGAGCAGATAAGAGGGGTGACCACCAGCCCAGGGGCTGGCCGGGCCAGCGCCGTTTCAGATGCCGCTTGCCCTGCTTTTGCCCCACTCTGCCCCTGCTCAGGGGCCCCCAGCTTGCGGCCCCCCCCCGCCCCCTGCGCCAGCCGAGGGCCAGGCAGCCTCCCTCCCCGCGGCAGGCAGGGGCACACGGTGCACCAGCCGATCCCCCGAACCGGGCGCTGCGGCACCGGGCGAGGTCGGAGCCCCCCTCCCCGGAACGGGTCTGATCCCCCGCAGCCGGACAGCCCCCTCCCGGCCCCCACGTGTAGCACCGCTACGGGGAGGCACGGCGCCTTTAAGAGCCCCGTGGCGCCAATTCCGCCCCACGTGACCCCGCCCCGCCCCCGGTGGGCGGTGCTGCAGCCGCGCCGGTTCCCGCCAAGAGCGGAGGCTTTGGCGCGCGCGGGAGCGGGCGCACGTGTCGGCGCGCCGGGACCGCCACCGGGACCGGGACCGGGACCGCCACCGCCCCCGCCATCGCCATGGCCCAGCTCCGCCTCACCGACTTCTTCGGCCGCACGAAGGCGGTCACCGGAGCCCCGGCCAAACGCGACGGCGGCCGCCGGCTCAAGGCCGCCCTTGCCGGGCCCCCGGTGCACCGGGAGGCGGAGGAGGATGGTGCCCCGGCGGGGCTCAGCGCCCACCCGCCGCCGCTGCCCGGCTCGCCGCGCACCCCGGCCCGCGGCGGCTCCCCGGCGGTGCGGGGACTGGCGGGCAGGAAGCGGGGCCGCCGTGAGATGGAAGCGGAGCCGCCGACCGGGGCCCGGCCCGAGGAGCCGAGCGGGAATTCGGCGCGGAAGAGGCTGCAGCTGCACCGGGATGCGGAGCCGGGGCCGCCGACCGCGGTAGGGAGCTGCCGGGGTCGGGGATGCGCCGCTCCCCCCGGGCTGCGGCCCTGAAATGGGGTTGAGGGGGGTGGGTGGGGGGAACCGTAAAACTGGGGCACCGTCTCCGGAGCAGTGTCCCCCAAAGGCTTGACCCCCTCCCCTAGTGCAGACACCCCCCCAGGGCTTGCCCCTCCTTCTGCCTGATGCAGACCCCCCCCAAGGGCTTGCCTCCTGCCCCTAGTTCAGACCCCCCCTATGCCCCCCCCCCGCCCCCTCCCAGTGCAAGGCCGGGGGGGGGCCCACCGGGGAGGGTTCCCGGCGGGTGGGCTCCCTGCACATCCCCAGGCAGCCTCTGAGGCTCCTCTGTTCTCTTGCAGGCCGCCAGCCCCTCGCCTCCAGCCACTGCTCGGCCCCCGACGCCGCCCTCGCTGGACCTGGCAGCGGATCCCCTGGCCGGCACCACCCGCTCCCCCGGCCAGGGCCAGGATGGGGGGACACAGCCCGGCACAGCCCCCCCGGAGACAACCAGGCGCCTGCAGCGGGTATGGGACAAGCCTGGCTTTTCGCTCCAATTTTTTGTGTTTCTTGCCGGTGTGTGAGCCCTGCTCTGACCGTGTGCTCCCTCCCCACCCAGGAGGACCTGGCCGGGCTGCGGTGCCGCCTGCGGAGGGTGAAGGCGCTGGCCCAGCTGGCCCAGCTGCCACCCGTCCCCGCCGGGGCCAGCCACAACCTGCGGAGCCGTCTGGAGCAAGCGCGGCAACTGGAGCTGCGGATCCGTGAGAAGAAAGCGGGAAGTGGAGCCACTCTGGGAGCGGGGCCATCCGGGGACACCGGGGTGGCAGCTCCTGCAGCAGAGGCCGGGTGAGGAGCGGCTTCGGGGATGCAGCCCCAGATTGGAGGGGAAATCGGGGTGTCCCGGTGACTGCTACAGCCCTCTTCTGCTGCTCAGCC
Source organism: Aptenodytes patagonicus (assembly GCF_965638725.1). Taxonomy (NCBI): domain Eukaryota; kingdom Metazoa; phylum Chordata; class Aves; order Sphenisciformes; family Spheniscidae; genus Aptenodytes; species Aptenodytes patagonicus. The sequence goes on along the minus strand of NC_134959.1, from coordinate 1,940,890 downwards.
CCGTAACAGTTTTGCAGGGGTCTTCCCACCCTCGTGAGGGGGGTGTGGGGGCTCTGCAGGAGCGCTGGAGTGGCCCTGCTGCATGCAAAGGGCTTCTCTGAAGTGCTCAAGCATGGTCCAGGCCACCCTGACTCTGCCATGAGCGTTGGGGCATCCACGTCCCCAGGATGGGTGATGTGACCCAGGTACTGGCACAGGTTGCTCAGAGAAGGGTTTGGGGACGGGGGTAGGAGGGGGGTCTCCCCTAACCGGGGCGGGCACGCAGCTTCTAGGCTCTGAGGTCAGCCCTGTCGGCAAGTGGGGCCCCCGTCCTGGCCGGTCTCGGTCCCCGGCTGCACCCTCGGGGCTGTCCCAGCGCCACGTTCACCATGCTCGGTGGCTGTTGTGTGCTGGGGAACCCTGACCCCTCTCCTTTCCCAGCAGTGAGAAGCCCCCCGCGTACCAGCGGTTCCACACCCTCGCGCAGGACCTGCCTCCAGGGCTCACGCTGCCCTACAAGTTCAAGGTGCTGGCGGAGATGTTCCGCAGCATGGACACCATTGCCGGGATGCTCTTCAACCGTGCCGAGACCATCACCTTCGCGAAGGTCAAGCAGGGGGTGCAGGACATGATGCGCAAGTAAGTTGGCAGCAGCGGGCAGCCCATTTCAGGGTCCCAGCTGAAGCTGTCGGGGCCAGTGCCCTGGTGTCAGCCCTTGGGGTTCCTGACCTCTCCGGGTGCTGTTGCAGGCAGTTTGAGGAGCGGCACGTGGGGCAGATCAAGGCAGTATACCCCACCTCGTACAGGCTGCGCCAGGAGAAGAACATCCCCACCTTCGGCAACGGCGTGAAGAAGTCTGACTACCAGCTCACGCTGGAGCCAGTGCTGGGGGAAGGTATGTACAACTCAGGGGGGGCCCCCAAGAGCTGGGGCGTGCTCGGTCCTGGCTGGGATCCCTGAATCCCCAGGGGTGCTCTCTGCTTGGTCCATTAGATAATCACCTGACGCATGGGGGCCTGAGTGTGTTGGAAGTGGGGGGAAAAAAACCACTTTTGGGGCGAGTGGGAGGATGATAGGGCAGCGATTCTGGCAGCGACTCAGCCCCACAGCGGGGCTCTGATCCTCTCCTTCCCGAGGCTCTTGAGGTTTGGGCCCCGTCGCGGCGTTGCCGCGCTTTGCCAAGATGCCACGGGTGATGCTCGTGTGTCTCCTGGCAGAGGAGAAAGCGGACGGTCGCCCGCACTTGTCGGCGTCGCGCTTGCTGGAACGCAGGAAGGAGTTCAACCGCAACCTGGTGAACATCGTCAAGCAGCACCACAAGGTGAGGGCCCCCCCAGCACCCTCTGCTTTTGGGGTCTGGGGTTGCTCTGGTCACTCTCTAGAGAAGCGGGTAGAAGGAGCGGGCTGGCATCCAGGCTGAAGGACATCGCTGGTTCCTGTGGGATGCTCTTGGCAGGCAGGTGTGGGTGGGGAGGATGGCAGCCAGAATCTTTCCTGGGTCTGAATTGCCTCCAAGCCAGCTGCCGTGTGTTGCCAAGCCGTGCTGGCAATGGCCAGCTCCCCTGTACCTGGCCCGCAGGTGCCGTGACGCAGCTCTCCCCCGTCTCCAGGCATTCCTGGCCGCCCTCAGCCCTCCCATGGTGGTGCCGGAGGAGAAGCTGACCCGCTGGCATCCCCGCTTCAACGTGGACGAAGTGCCGGACATCAGCCCGGCAGAGCTGCCGCGGCCGCCCCAGGAGGACAGGCTCACCACGGCCCAGGAGGTGCTGAGCACGGCTCGGGGGATGCTGACCCCCAAGGTGAGTCAGGACCGGGGTCTGGCTCCGTCTGTGGCTGGCAGACCTCAAACCAGCCGTCTCTCTGGGAAGATGTTATCGGATAGGGGTCGGGAAGGATCGTTTCAGAGCCACAGGACCCAGAGCACTGTAAGATGTAGGCAGGTGGGAACGCAAGCCTGGCTGTTACCGCTGCAGGTTGTGGCATAGGACTGATTTCAGGTTAGAGGAGCCGTCAGTACTGACTTTGGGGCTGGGAGAGGAGATGAAGCACCTCAAACTGTCCTCTGCGCAGGCAGGGATGGGTCGGACGCGCTGGGGTGGGAGCGCTGGGCTGCAGGGTGGCGGCGGGGGCGGCGGAGGGGAAAATTCTCCTTCCTCCAGTGCAAGCGGCTCCCAGCTGTAACCCAACTCCTCCTCCCTCTTCCACATGAGCAGATGGAAAAAGCTCTTGCCAACCTGGCCTTAAGAACCGCTGAAGCCGGTGCGGGGGAACCGGTGGCTTCCAAAGTACCGTCCCCTGCCAGCACCTCCAGTGCTCTGAAAGGGGTGTCCCAGGCCCTGCTCGAGAGGGTGAGTAATTCGGTCCTGGCCGTAATGCCGGTGCCGGGGCGGGGGGACGGACCTGCCTGTGTCTCACCCCATCTTCTTTGCTCCCCAAGATCCGGGCAAAGGAGGCGCAGAAGCTGCAGGCGCTGATGACGCGGGAACCGCAGCAGGAGGAGCGGCTCGCCATGCTGGGGCGGCTGCCAGCCATGGCCCGCATCCTGCGCAACGTCTTCGTGGCCGAGAAGAAGCAGGCGCTGACCATGGAGGTGGCTTGTGCCCGCATGGCCGACAGCTACGACGTGCAGATGCCTCCCGGTAGGAAAGCTGGGGGGGGGGGGGGGTCCTCGCCGGCGCGGGAGCGTCTTTGCAGGAGGAAGGGGCTGGGGAGCTGAGCTCTGACCCGGCGGCTGCTGCTCCTTTTCACAGGCGAGATGGAAAAACACTTGCGCCTCTTCGCAGAGCTGCTGCCCGACTGGGTGGGGATCCACGCCGTCAGGACGGACACCTACATCAAACTGGACAAAGGGAAGGACCTCGGCCTCGTCACGGAGAGGCTCACCAGGGCGGCAAAGGAGGCAGAAGCCCTCTGAGCCCCCCCAAGGGTCGAGGATTCCCCAGTGCAATCTCCTTTAAATGTAGCAAATCCCAACTGCGCTCCGGGATCTGGTGTGGGCTGACGGGAGGCTCATCCTCGGGGATGTCTGAGGAAGAGCAAAACGCCTTCATTTAACCGTTTCCTCTGCCAGGGTCCATGAGGACTGTAGCTGCCCTAACCCTCGAGCTGAAGGCAGGCGGTCTCTGGGTCCTGGGGAGACGATGCAAGCGGTGAAGAGGAGCTAGTAACCTCTTCTTGGCTTTGCTGTGTTCTCCTGAAGGTTTGATGCAGGAGGTTTCTTCCATTAACTGGGCCCTGGTGGGGTGGAGGCAGGACTGGGCAGGGTGAGAAGGTGACAGGCAGGAAGGACTGAGAGAAGAAGTCACAAATTGATGTTTTTGGAGCTCTGGGCCTCGTTCTGTTTTTAAGGGAGGGAAAAGCATCTCCAGCACTTGCTGGAAACTACTACAGGACTTGTCAAAACATAACTTGTATTAAATGTTTTAAATATAGCTGATTTGTGTTAACCCAGCGCTCTTCCTCCGTGAGCTGCCTGTCTGTGCGCCGCGTTAGCACCGCGGTTCACCATGGCAATTGGCGCCAGCCGGCACACGCAGGGAAGGGCTGGGTCGTCATCCAGCTCCTGGAGAAAGACGTACTGGAAAAAGTGAGCGTGGGTTTGCAGGGAACTGAATGCAGCTTTTGTAAATAGGGACTGTGGAGCAGCTCCCGCGGGGACAGGAGCAGGCAGGGCCGGGGGTGGGCGCAGGCGGGCTTTTTCCCAGGGGAAAGCCTGGGTCCCTCGGCTGAAGTGGCTTGGGAAGGAGGGACAAAGAGGGTGCTGACTGCTGCAGAGGTGCTGGCCTGGCCCAGCGCCCGGGTCAGGTCAGCGCTTGCTGCAGGAGGGGCAGCGTGGGCGCAGGGGAGGAGGTGGGAGCTGCCCCCCCGCCCAGTGCCACGTCGGGCACGCCTCGCACCCCTTCCTGAGCCAAACTCGGCTGGTTTTAGCATGGGGCATCAAGGATTGGCACGGAAAGGTGACTGTCCTTCATCCCTCTGGGTGGGGGACCACACTGGTCCAGGGAAGCTTCCCCACCTGATGGACCAGACTCCGAGGCTGGATCTCGGTGATCCCCGTAGAGCTGCTGAGGGAGCAGGCAGGCCCTCCTCCTCCTCCTCTTCGTCCTCCAGGACCCTGCTTGCTGTCGTGCAGGCCAGTTGGCCGGCACTGCTGGCAGGAGGTAGCCCTGTTTCCAGGGAGGAGGGTTTAAACCCAGCCCGGAGGCTGGAGGGACGCGCAGGACTGGGCTATCGGCTGTGCTGAACGGACCTCACGGCAGTAGAGAGGAGCTGGTTTCCACAGCCTGGCAGGCACGCGCGTGCCCCAGGGGAGCTTGCAGCAAGCTCCCGTTACGCTGCCTGGGACAAAAAAACCCCTTCCTCCTGCCTGGAAACCACCCCTGCACAGCCTTGGTCTCTACGAGCAAATTACATCAGCGGTCGCTCGCAGCCCGGCCAACGTGAAGGTACCGTCGCCGGGTTCCCTGATGTCAGCCCTTGGCCCCGCACGCAGCCAGCTCTGGCACTGGCAGGGCTTACGCTCGCTGCCACAGCGTGCAGCTGCTTTCCACAGCTCTTTGGGGTGGAACTAATTTTTCCCTTCTCTACCTCGCAGCAGGGACCCTCTCCTTGTGCCAAGTATGCGTGCGAGGCGCTGCCTCCCTTGGCTCCGTGCAGGGGCTGGCTGTGAAAACAAGTGCCCTGGGGTAGGTTTCTCCTGGGGGAACGGCGTTTCTCAGCGCAAAGTGAGCAGCACTGAAGTGGCTTTTCAGGAAACGGTGATAAAAATAGCCGTAATAGCCCTTACAAGTGTAAGGGCAGGGCGTGCAGCATCCCCGCGCACTGGGTGGGGAAGGTGAGCTGAGCTGCGGGGGCTTGGTCTACGCTCCCATGAGCACTGGGCACTTCCACTGCAACCCAGCAGGACCAGCCTGGGTACCCCCCTCCAGCTAGAGGTCGGTGCCGGGCACGGAGAAAAGATGCCTGAACTGCTCAGTCCTGGCAAGCGATTCCTTCCGAGCATTCGGGGGTGGCAAGGGGGAGCTCACGCCACAGCCTTGCTGTCCGCCGACAGCCTGGGTTTGGAGGAAGACAATCACAAGGGTAATTAACAGCTTCAGCTACTGCAAGAACAGCTCTGAGACAGTTCAGGAAAAATAAAAATAAGTCAACATTTATTTTACCAGTGAGTTCAGCCCCTGCTAGGACAGGGACACAGTCCCTAATGTTTTCAGGCATGTGAAAGTTTTGGCGCGCTGGGTTTCAGCGACTCCTGTGACCAAACTGAACCCCGCTACGGGAGCATCTCCAAACCCCCCGTCATCCATCACACAACCTGAGTGAGACTGCCGGAGCTCGGCTACAAGCATAACACCTTTCCTTTCTTTCCTGTGGCCTTATCTAACACCAAACATACCAACAAGAATGAGCTCCAGACTGGCATCGTCCTTTCGACGTCCCAATGCCCCAATAAGAACACAGCAGAGGGGAGGCAGGTACGTTGCAGCTGATGGGGAATTTGTGCTAAACAAAAGCTGCCAGCCCTGGTGCCACTGCTGCTGGACAGAAGGCAGGTGAACAACCCCTGAGCACGTGCACGGCCCCCTTCCTCACCGCCTGTGGCCCAGCTGTGAGCTACTTCTCACGATGTAGGTTGCCCCTAGTTTTGCAAAATCCACTGCTGAGAACTACCCTGGACCAAGGGAAGGCAGACGGCTTCCCACAGCCTCAAGGGAAGGAGACCACGAGCCAAGCTGCAAGCTGACACAGCGTTGGAGCTCATCTACGCCAGCAACCTCCATTGCGTTGGCAGCGGCTGCCTCCCGATTTCAGGACCCAGGGCTGGGCAGGCACTTAATTCTCCTTAACAAGCACTGCCTTAATTTAAGAGCAACCTATTCTGGTGTGAGCGACAGCAGAGAGCAACCAGACCATCCTCTGAGGTCAAATACAGAGGGATTTATCCCTTAGACAACTAATCACTTTTTGCCCATCTTCTGTGTTCCTTTGGCAAACTGTTAACGCATTCCTAGGAGGCTGACCAGGCACGGCTCAACCGAAAGGGAATGCTGGGCCCCCTATGCTATCAGACCTCTCCTGCCTCAGCAGCAGTATTTTCACTTTGGTCTCCTAAAAAAAAAAAAAAAAAAAGACTCGGTGAAGCTGCATTTTGGTCTCCATCCCCCAAAACAATCAGGCTGTTCCTTCCTCCCAAAAGGATGAACTCCAAAAAGGATCCTTACACTCGACACACCTTAATCTGTGGCTTGGAAAAATAAATAGGACTTACAATTGTATAGCATCTGGCCAGGATCAAAATTGTAGGTTCCCCCCCTGCCCACCCCCTCATGACATCAATAAAGAGTCACTGAATAAAGCCCGAACTTGTGCACGGCTCAGGGCGCGCATTCCCTTCTCCCGGCTCCTCCTCAGTCATACTGCAGCAGGGAGTAGAAAGGGATGGACTTGAGCTTTTCTGACCCTTTCAGGAGTTTTAACTCTATGATCACCAGGCACTCCAGGACTTCAGCCCTCAGCCTCTTCATCAGCTCGCAGGCCGCCCACATGGTACCTGCACGACACAGAGGTTGAGCAGAAACATTGTCACTCGAGGAGCAGTGCCGAGGCAAGCTTCAAACCCCACGGCCACTCCTGCTGTCACCAATGCATGCGTACGGGGGTTACGCGTGCCCTAACACCATCTGCTTCTCTCACCTCCAGTTGCAAGCAAGTCATCTACAATAACTACTTTTTGTCCCGGTTCCACGGCGTCGCTCTGGATTTCAAGTTCAGCCTGCAGGGTGGAAAGAGTAGCTTCATTTTAGTCTCGCCTTACGGGGAAACACTTCACAAACTGCTAACACATGGTGGAATGCAGACGAGTCTTCAGCAAGATCAACCTTAACACTCAGCAGCTAAAACCCCCGAAACACATACTCCAGCTACAGGGGAGTGCCACAGAACTACACAGCGGGTTAGGCGATTGCTGGGCCAACCCTCTGGCATGTCAAGATCCTGAACATTCATCAAGTGAGTTATGGTCCCGTGGTGAAACCTTATCCCGAAGCAGTTCTCCAGTGGGGAAAATCTCCTGTAATGCACTGGGCTGGAGCACTCTGCCTTGAGAGCGCCGCCAAGCCAGATCCAAACCGTCACAGGCACGTCCTGTGTCGGATGAACTCGTCCCATGCAGGGGTTGGCCCAAACAATCCTCATAAATAACGCCTAGGTTTGGTGTTTCAGCTGCCAGTCCCTGGCTGCCGTTAGTTGCCAGCGGTAGCGTGTTATTAGGCTTACACCTCTGCTCTTTAATCAGAGAAGCTGCGGTGTTACGAGGTGAGCACTCCGTTTTGAAGCCATGCAATAAAGGCATTTACTTATAGCACTTACTGGTAGAGTGGGAAACACACTCCACGTTCATGCCCCTGAATTCAAGCCAAAGAAAATAATTTAGCACCAAGTCTTATCACCTCCCACAAAAATCACAGTGTGGCTCACTGACACAAGCCACGTGTCCGTGGGCTGCGAAACCCAGCTTGGGGACCACCCCGCTGGTTTTATCACCCCGTCCCCTCGCTGACACCCCCCCGGCCCTCCATCAACCAGCCTGGAAACTCTCTTCTCCTCCCCAGGTATTACCTTGCCATACTCAAGGGCGTAGGAGACCGACTCGGTCGGACCGGGAAGCTTCCCCTTTTTCCGTATCAGCACGAAGCCGATCCCCAGTCTCTGAGCCAGGGAGGGGCCTATGAGGAAGCCGCGGGAGTCCAGGCCTGGGGGGAGCAGAGCAGCACGAATACTCAGAACAGAGCCATTCGACTGGGGGTGTCTTTGCACGATACCCCAGGTTTATCCTCCCGTGTTTAGGGGGGTCTCTAGAAGCAATTTGCTCTTACAGTCATTTCTATGGGTTGAAAACACACACCGCACTCCTGCACTGCCTGTGTTCGCCAAGATGTGCTGCTGACAGGCTTCGGGGCACCGCATCGGTCCCCCCATCAGCCCGTTTTGCCTCCCTTCTAGCTCTTCTTCTTCGAGATAAGCTCAGCTAAGCTCCGGTATCAGTTCAGCCACACAGCCAGGGACTTTGTACCACCGGGAGACAGACTTCAGTTATCATGAGGCACTTGGACCACGTTTCGTCTAGACTCCTTGAACTTTGGGCTATCGCCCAGCCCAAGCACTGCCTTCCTAAGCACTTCCATCCTCAGCCTCTTTCATAGGTGTGTTGCAACGCGTTATCACCACAAAGGCTGTTTCTGTTGGCTTGAAAAGGCCCCCCGAGAAGGAAAACATGCTGGAACAGGGTCTGCCTGCCGTGGGGACTGTGCGAGACCTTACAGGCATGCCTGTAAGACTTTATGACAGACTTTCAGTACTCCCCGACTCTTTTTTTCATGATGAAAGCAATGAATTACGAAATTGGCACTGAAGTATCATCAGATGGCGCCTGCCACATCCAAACCCAGTATTTCAGGAAACTACAGAAGTAAGTTAAGGGTATAACCTGTCCCGGTGTTACCGTACGATAGAGGCCAACATTCGGGTGATTGTAATGTCCAAGGGCTACAGTATTTCCTGCCCCATTAGCAGAGGAGCCTCCCCACGCCTCCAGCCCGAGGACACGGCGCTCTGCACCGGCCTCAGAGATGTTTCAACCAACACCCACCTGCAATAAAGTCGATTTTGGGGAAAGATGCCCTCAAATGATCTTCCAGAAGATCAATCAAAGTCCCGAAAGCCGCAGGATCCTTCAGCAAGGGGCTGATATCGCTGCAAAGAGAGGGAGTGCGGTTAGCTACCTCCGGGGGCCGGTCTGGCTCCCGACCGAGCTCCGAAGCCCAGGGGAAGCGGGTCCCGCCATGTGCTGCCAGGAGCAGGCAAGGGGAAGGATGGGCAGCGAGGAGAGGAGCTGGCAGCAAGCCCCCCGTCCGAGCCCCGGGCTCTGCTCCATCCCCGGCCCGGCCCCGGCCCCGCCCGCACCGGAAGAGCACGCCGGGCACCGGGAAGTCGGGGAAGGACCGCACCCGGTCGCGCACCCTCCCCAGCCGCTCCTCGCTCATGGCGGCCCCGCTCTGCGCAGCCGCCGCGCGGCACCGGGCGGGCGGGAGGAGCTCGCCGCGGGGGGCGGCTGCGCCGGGCCGGCCCGGCGCCGCCTCCGGGTGCGGCCTGCACGGAGCGCCGGCACCCCGGGCCGCAGGGACCCGATCCCCTCGGTGCACGGAGTTCCGATACCCCAGTGCACGGAGCCCCAGACTCCCCCGGTGCACGGAGCGCCGGCACCCCGGGCCGCAGGGACCCGATCCCCTCGGTGCACGGAGTTCCGATACCCCAGTGCACGGAGCCCCAGTGCCCAGGTGCACGGAGCTCTGGCACCTTGGGGCACGGAGCCCCGACACACACCCCCACCCCCCTTCCCGGTGCACGGAGCTCCGGCACCCCGGGCCACAGAGACCCGATCCCCTCGGTGCACGGAGCCCCAGTGCCCAGGCTCACGGAGCCCCAGCACCTTGGGGCATGGAGCCCCAACACCTTCCCCCCCCACACACTGCATGGAGCTCTGGCACCCCGAGCCACAGAGACCCAGTCCCCTCGGTGCATGGAGTTCTGATACCCCAGTGCACAGAGCCCCAACCTCCCCCGGTGCACGGAGCTCCAGCACCCCAGGCCACAGAGACCCAATCCCCTCAGTGCATAGAGTTCCAATACCCCAGTGCACGGAGCCCCAAGCTCCCCTGGTGCATGGAGCTCCGGCATCCCGGGCCACAGGGACCTGATCCCCTCAGTGCATGGAGTTCCGATACCCCAGTGCACGGAGCCCCAGTGCCCAGAGCTCTGGCACCTTGGGGCACGGAGCCCCGACACCCCACCCCCCACCCCCCTTCCCGGTGCACGGAGCTCTGGCACCCCGGGCCACAGAGACCCGATCCCCTCGGTGCATGGAGTTCCGATACCCCAGTACATGGAGCCCCAGTGCCCAGGTGCATGGAGCCCCAACCTCCCCCAGTGCATGGAGCTCCGGCACCCCAAGCCACAGAGACCCAATCCCCTTGGTGCATGGAGTTCCGATACCCCAGTGCACGGAGCCCCAACACCCAGGTGCACAGAGCTCCAGTACCTTGGGGCATGGAGCCCCAATCCCCCCCCGCCCCGTTGCATGGAGCTCTGGTACCCCAACGCACAGAACCCCTACCTCCCCGGAGCATGGAGCTCCAGTATCCTGGAGCATGGAGCCCAGGTGTCTCCAGTGCGCAGCACCCCAGCACCTCAAAGCAGGGAGCCCCCGTACCTCGATTGTGGCAGTGCACAGTGCTCCGTACCCTGCCGCACAGAGGCTGGGTGCCCCCACTGCACGAAGCCCTGGCACCCCAGTGTATGGAGCCCCAGTTTCCCCCCTGAAGAGTGCTCTGGTACATGCAGCATGTGGAGCCGTATTTCCCCAGCTCATGGAGCCCTGGGACCCTGCCTTGCCCCAGCCAACTTCGGAAAGGGGTCCCATGCCCAGGGCTTACATTTCCACCCCGCTTCACCCCTGCCCAGCGTCTTGCATAGATAGCAAGTTTGTTAGGACTAAACTATTCCCTGCTTTTCTGTCCCTCGTCACCTCTTGTGAACTCCTGGAATCGCATTTTGTGTTTGTTAAAACCGTTGGTTTGGATTACACTCATGGGGGATGATAACACAGCCGGTCTGAGCGCCTTCGGTCCGGGACTAACAGCTCAGCAGCTATTGGTGTCACTCATTCGTACGGCAGGTCAGGGCACTCTCACACAGCTCCTATCTCCCATCGCCTGATGGGTGAATAGATATTTGTCCGTGCAAAATCCATTGTGGGCAGGAGACGTACTGCTGAATGAGTACAGATCTCCTCTTACATTAGCAAATACGACTTGGATCTGGTCCAAATGCGTCTGGGTATAACCCGCTGCACAAAGCAAAGGCAGTTCTAGCATGCAACACCCCTGGCCGAGCTCAGTGCTTGCTGCTGATAGCTGCGATGGGGATAGCTCAGCTCCACGCCCTCCAGACAGCCGTTAGGGCCTGTCTTCGAGGTGTGTGCCAGCGTGCCAGCAGCTATCCAGGTATTTTGCAGTGATTTGGTGCGGATCCCGTGGGCTGGGTGCTCAGGGCTGCAGCAGCCTGCTAATGAACGCAGAGCTGCTTTCTCCTACTCTTGCTGGACCAGTCGCTCCCAACAGCCCGGCGGGTCCTCCCTGCTACAAGAGGTGGCTCTCGCAGAGGAGGAGCAGCCGACAGGAGGGGAAGCTGGTCTCCTCTCCAACTTCGCCGTGACGGGCTCATATCCACAGCATGGCTCGCGAGACACCCAATTCTGCCCGCATCCCAGCATCCGACACGGCCTGTGTCGTTGCAGAGTTCCCAGCGCTTGGTGCAAACCCTTGGGAATCATTTGCCGCACACTGAATCCTCCACTGCTCTATTTTCTTCCTAATTCATCTACAGACAGCAAAAGACACCTGTTTAATGGATGTCTGCCTGAGGTGCAAACCGAGACAAGCTGAAGGCCAGTGCAAAGGTTGCTCCCTTTCTTGTTAAGCTCTCTATTGCCAGAGACAGCCCGCACAGGAGGTCAGCATGCCTCCTTTCACAACCATTCCCTTACAGACTAAGATTTTCCCTGAAGTCAGATCATCTCTTTGGCACCAGAAAAATCCTCTCTAGCAGCTGTTCCAGTGAAGCAAACACGGACGAAGCACGTAGCCTTCCACTGGAACAGGGGCTTCACAACACCCTCACTCCCTCAGATGAGCTGGAAGGGTTTCTCTTGTAACCTTACCAACCACGATACCGGACAATGAGCTATTCCAGCAACGCCTCTTCTTCCTGGCGGATGGAAGTGATGGAATTTATCTGTCTACCCATGGAAATAAGCAGGAGCTGGGAAAGGGCTCTTCTGCAGCCTGCCTGCAGTGCAAACACCAGGCGTCCCTGCCTTCTGCCTCTCATCAATGGAGGAGCCGTAAGCTGGGGTCTTCACCGCACTTTTCTTGTTTGTGACCCTCCTACACAATCACCACTGTTACTAGTAGAAGACACCACCACATTCTTCTTGAGGCTAAGCGAGGTTCCCAGGCCCCTCATGCCAACCGACCCCAGGCAAACCAGCAGCTCTCACCAGGACGAGCTGCCGAGGGCTCCCACCGGTCCCTTCGCGTCCAGCAGCCGGGTGAAGAAGCAGCTGGGGGGATCTCTCCTCCTCTGGTGCAGGATCAGGCCTCTCAGACGCCGTCAGTTCTGCCAGGAAGAGCATAAAGGTTACACCAAATCGGACTTCCAATGATTCAGCTGCCAGAAATTATGCCACGTGCCAGCTCAGGTTTAAAAAGCAACATTTCTCAGATCTCTCAGAACTTCACCTCATTAATCCTCCATTTCAAAGGAGATGAATTGCACCTACCGGTACAGACTGGTTTTTAATATCCAAAGTAAATTAGTTTTCCCTGTAATTGTTCAACCTTTCAAACAACAGTGCTGACTTCTACTGCAGTTTCCATCTGAAAAGAATTTTCCTAGGACCAATTTCCAAATGTGATGTCAAAGGACTTCGGCTCTGGAATATCACCGGGGAGGTGTCTTGACATCCGCTTGCGGCTCGGAGAGGTTTAGGGCTGTTCTGTGCCTGGCGGAGGAACCACGGCCTCGGATCTGGACCCCCCAGAGCGTACTGTAGCAGGGGGACACTGGCTTTGCCTCTATTTTGGACACAGAGGTAACCAGTGATTTAAAAGTGCTTTGAGATCCTGATACGAGAGATATTATTAACCTGTGAACATAAAAACTGGGGGTAACTGGGAGTTAGCTTGCGAGCTAACTCTAATCAGCTTAACCAGGCGATTAGAAGAGCTGTGCTGAGTATGGAAGTTTCTGTTCCGTTAAGGATTTTAAAACTTCAGTGTGAAGTGGAACAAAATGCTCAAAATTTCAACATACCCCACAAGGGGAAATGAGAACTAAAATTTCCTTTCAAATCTGCTGGAACGTTTCGTTTCAATTTCAGCTTTAGAAACGCATGCACTTTAAAACCATTTTTTTTAAAAACAAATTTGAAATATCTTATTTCAACAGCAGAAGAATGCAGTTCCCCAGCCAGCTCCCTGGGCTCGGGACTGAAGCCTCCATACTGAATAATGAGCTAGCTTTGTCCCCTCTAAAAGAGGCGAAAGCATCGCGAACCGGCTCTGCCCTTCCACAGCATCCTTGTTTGCACGGAGCCGAACCCAGCACCTCCTGCCCGCTGCAGCAGGTTGGATCAGGCCCTCGAAGAAGACACAAAACCCCTCTCTCCTCTGGCCAGCCTGGCCGAGCCGGGAGGGGATTTTGAGTCCGATCCAGAACTAATGGATTTGGCACGCATTCCTCGCTGCTGGCGAATGGGCCGACGGGCTTTTCAGCCCCGATCCCTTTCAGATGGGAATCGTGCTACCCACATACGTATCGCCCAGAAGGGTATTAAGTGACTCCAGGAGGGAAAAAGGCATAGAGAATCACATGCCAGCTGCCAGATTGGCTCTCTTGAAAAGTTGGATGGCAGAGGGTTTTTTACACTCCTAAGAGACCACAGGCTTTTGGCTAGGGATCCACCTTTATTTAGGATTTATATAATCCGAGCGAGACTTTGAGCAACAGCAAAACTATAAACGGTGGAAGGAGATATAAAGAAAACAGGCAAATGGAGTCTTTTCTCCGTGTTTAAAATAGCCAGTTTCCAAAGGAAAAGAAAGAACCTAAAATGAGATTTCAGTTCTTCCCTTACAACTGTTCTTAAAAACTAAGTTTAATTTAAGAGGCACCGCCGTGTCGCTTGCTGATAACATATGAAAAACTCACATCAAATACTATCCAAAAACAAAAGCAAAAGTCTATTTCCAAGTATTATGACTGTTAAGAGAAATGGAAAACAAGCCACTCTAACGGCAAAACAGTTATTTGGATACTGAACAAGCACTCAAGAGTAACTCTTGGAGAGTAAAAGTGCATGTAGTTTATAAAGTTTCCCAGTGCTGAGGACAACAGCAAGATCCCTGGGGAGAGATTTCTCGTCTAGCTGTGCTGAAGAAGCTGCTGGCAACTCCAATAAACTGCCTCCCAGCACTGCCTTCCCCCAAAAAGCCCTGATTCAAACCATTCTCACCTTCAAAAAGTCTTTCTTCAGCTGCTGAAATTATTTCTCATGGTGACTGCAAAGATATCCTCACTGGAATAGACAGTATTCTCCAACCTTCGGGAGATCCTCATCTCGTCCGCTTCGCTTTATGTGAAACCGGGAGGCTTCTGAAAGCTGTCCACCACGTTCGGGAAAGGCTCGTCTTGGCAGGTACCGAGAACTGCCAGCTTCCACGCGGCAGCAAGCGCCCCAAGTTCGACAGCCTCCTTCTCGGCGATATTAATTCCAATTTCTTCAGTAAAAGCCCATGTCATCCTCAGCACTTGCCTGAAAACTCAGTCCCCAGACACAGCGTAACGTTTTATTAGCAAATATGTAGGTATCGCTCGCTCTCGTTCCAAACTTGCCCATATTCACTTTTAATACTGTGTTCCTCGGCTTCCCCTTTAAAATGCAGAGGCACGTTATCTTCCATCACTGCACTCAATACAGTTTGCAGGGCATTAACCTTGGCTCTAAGTGTTCGGAATTGATCTTCTGGTTTCCAATTCCAGTCTTCAGATCCCCAAATTGTTGGTCCACAGAGACTAATTTGCCACCGAAATAATCCATTTGTCACTGCAGGATTTTAAATCAAGGCTCCATTTTTGCAGCCATAGACTGTAAATGCAGTAGGACTTTTTCCACGATTATTAGTTACATCAATTTCAGAAGCGTCTCTGCATGGAGGGTCGGATGATAACACAGCCTCAGGGGCAGAGCAGGGAGACTCGGGAGGCTCAGCTAATTGGAAATTAAAGGCAAGAAAGAAATTCCTTGGACTCTTAGCCCAAGTGGATATTAAGCTTTTAGCATTTAGCAGACGTATTTAAATATAAAGAAACATTACACAGAAGCAGTCTTAGACAGCCACCATTTTTCCTTTAGCTCTTATGTCTTGCAGCTTGAGAAAGGAAGCTACCAACAAACCAGCTCCACTGCTGCAGGCCCCGACCGGCCAGTAAACCCCACCAGACCCACTCCTCTGTCGACCGTTACCGCACATACGACCCCAGGCAGGTCCCGCAGGCAGCACTTCCAAAGCCAACACCTGCCCCAGTACGGGCAGTTGGCAAAACTGGGCAGCTATCACAGGGACCAACTTCAGACCAGAGGCTCAGGATAATTGTTAAGGGCAGATGCGGTAATACATGCTGGCCGCTTTGTGATCCAAGGAGTGTATCGGTGTTTTTGAGCTGCCCCACGCTAACGCTGCAGGCTGGCAGTGCTCATCCCTGCGGCTGTGCTGGTGGACGCAGCCTCAGGCCACGTACGCCCCTGGTCCCCACACCAGCCCCTGAATTGTACCTGGGCAGCTGTGTGGGCTGGGATATTGATCCACGTTAAAAATAATACAGGGAAAAGAAAACAAGCTATTTTTAACCCGGGTCAGTCCCGTGATCTGGAAGGTGTAACTGTGAGACCGTCCCAAAGCAAGGTGTTATTCAGTCATTTTACAGGTGCACACAGACAAATCATATAATGCATTTCTGATAAATTAGTTTATTTTTCTTCATTAGTTCTTCATCTCACAACTTTAAAATCTGTACGTCTTTGGGAAAGGCATTGATTTAAAATTCTTCCTAGCTATCCAGCTGTAAAACTACTATTCTTATTTAAATTGAAAGCAGTAGCTTCTTCACATTAAGTTTTGATCTTTTATAATAAATGGACATGAAGCAGATAATAAACAGACATCAAGTCAATTCACTTATAGCAGCCAGCTTTCTAGTGCAAAGTTTACATCCAGTATCTATGCACTGAGAGATTATTTCAATGAGGAACGAGGACTTTGTGTGCTGGGTAACCAGACAAACACCGTGTGTGCTGAGGATTGGATGGCTTGTCCAAGCAAGTTACACAGACAGGGGAAAAGCAGTATCTTCAAAACTGCAAGCTGTGAAAGAGCAAAGAACGAAGTGGCAGCCAGGCAGGCAGGGGACGCGGGGTAGCAGGCATCACTTCGCTCACGATGTGCATACCGCAAATGCTAAGAACTGAGAAACGTGTCTGGGCTAGTGCTCAGACGACGAGCTGCGATCCTGCGATGTGATCTCGTAATAAGCAGCACGTAGAAAGACAAAGCGCTGTTACAATTCGCAGCAGACATGTTCATAAATATATGAGGGCTGACAGCGATTTTCAGGGAGTTGCAGTGACAGACTCCCTCCTCTGGTGGTATCTTTATCTGCTGATAACAGTGAACTGCAGGGCTCTGAACGCTTCTGGGTGACAGAAGCACTAAAGCAGAGGTGGACAGCACCCAGAAAATGGGACGTTATTGGTTTTGTCCGGTCTCCCGTGCTGACAGACGCACATGACTGCCTCAAGTCCTCCTACCAGTCCTTCTCATACAGCATCACTGAAGAACAGGCTGATCAGAATCTCTCAAGACTTGAGCTACCCACACCATGTCAAAACAAGGAGAAATGTTATGGATGAACTGGAAATGCCTCAATATACTGGAAGGACAATTAGTAACATCATAAGGCATCTAAGACATTTGGACTATAAACAAACGCCATTTGCAGATGCGCAAACAGTGAGTTTCAGAGGCTCTGCCAGCTGGTGAAATGTTGGCTGTGATTTCTGAGAGGTGGAACAGTAAGAGCTGACTCAAGTGCTGTTCTTATTACAATCTTATAGGATTATCCAGCTTCACGAGATATACACTAGGAATTACTGTGGAGGGGATTACAGGTAGCATAAACCATGGGAACGGAGAGAATGAGAGCATTTGGGATTACAGGGAGGATAAGAACGAGCAGTTGAGAAGCCTGCAGCAGGCAGTAGCACAGCAGTTACCAGAGAAGCAGAGCTCCCAACCCGTCTCAAGCCAGCCCCAAGCTTTGCTTGGGAAGGAAGTAGAGCTGTTTACTGGTACAGAGCACCTCGATTTTTCCCAAGGCAGCACAACGCCATGCAGAGAGGGCATGTGTACCGCATAAAACGCCGGAGTGGTGGAAGTGGAGCTGTCGGTAGTGCAAACGGCATGTTCGGGGTTGCTTCTAGCTACTCCCCTGAAGCCCCAGAGTAACCTTGCTTGGTTTTGTTTGAGACATGTTTATTAGCAAGAGCGAAGGATGTGAAACAGGCTCAAAAGCAGATGAGAAATTTGCAATGTGAAATTGGGCAAAGGATCGGCATTTACCATGAACTCTGTTTAAAGAAGTGCTACACCCAGGCTGTGGAAAGTTTGCACAAGGAGAATTCCTCAGAGAGCGTACACTGGAAACAGGGTCAAGAGTTAACATCTGATGTAAACGGGCATTTCTGAGCCTGCAGTTGGCTGGGACCAGATCATGAGACTAAAAGCGTGACTTAAACCATATTTGGACCCAGATTTTTGGAAATTAAGAAAACCCCTGACATGAACAACGACCCCCAGCTCCCCAAGAACACCCTGCACACCATCAATAAGGCAATACTTACACGAACACTATCTTCACATTTCTTTATACCATTACCTAGGGAACGTTTGCAGCTACAGATGGAAGGAAGGCAGGGCGTTCTCCCTGGAGCCAATCCCTTAGTCGGGAACAGGAGGGAGCACTCGCTTGCACCCAGCGATACACGGCAGCAGTACGGCTGCACCCAGCACTCACAAGTTCAGGAAGAAAGGAAAAACAAGCTGGCGTCCAGAGTTCACAATGGAAATCAAATGTTAAAACAACAATTTACAGGCAAGCAAAACAAGGGCAGTTTGGGCAGGGTTTTCTGGCGGCTGTGAGTTTCCCAAACAGTCCTCCATGGCCGCTGTTGGGGCATTCGAATGAGCAATGATTTGAGAGAGCAGGCTGGGTGGAAGGAGCAAGAGGAATGGTGCATCCATGGCATTTCTGAGGTGATGGCAGAGTTGTGGTTGTCCAGAGCGCTTTTACAATTGAAACAGTCTTCACTGAAAAGTTACCATTTACGGAAACAACTAAAACAACAGAAGAGTACAGGCTAAACCCTGAGTCCCTGAGTACTAGCAATATAAACACTGGCCCTTTTGGAAGAGCAAATGATGACATCATCCATACATCGCACCCTTCCTGTGTAAACAGGAGTGCCAACGTGAGAAGACATGCTTTGTAAACCATGTGTCCGGTTGGTTACAGCTTTTCTGTGTAGTTTTTGAGCGCTGCAGAGAAGATCAATGAGGCCAAAAGCACTTCTTAGGATCAGACTTGGGAGGTTTCAGGCACTTCCCTAGCTTCTCACAGCCTGGAGGAGACCAATTCTGTTAAAAACAAACAAAAAATATATAGAAAGATGATTCATATCAAGTATCTGCTAAGCCCTAACCAACCCTTTTTGATTCTCGCAAAGATGCTCTTATGTCCTGCTTGAAAAATGAAACTCCTCTTGCAGCTAATGGTCCTGGGCTCACCAACTTCCCAACTCCAAACGCTATTCAAAAAAAGCTTTAGGAAAGACTGCAAATCCTTCTGCAGCATATGATTCCCTTTTCTGGGATACAGGGGTCTCTCCTGTGCAAATGCAGTCTGCTAGAATTCTGGTGACGTTCCTCTCTTTCCTGTGGTAGCATGGAGCAACCAGGCCATGAGGTTTTGGTGAAATCCCCAATTTTCCTGGGATCCAGAAAAGCATTATCATTCTTAGCACTAAGATAGCCATGCACTTTCTTGAGAACAAGCAAAAAGCAACAGAAGGCCAAGGGTGTGAGAGAGATAAGAATGCCTGTATTTTAAGGAGCATTTTGATGGATGAATTCATGAACAGATGGAGTAGGAGGCATTTAAAAGACAACTCCTCCAGTGCATGCAGACCAAAACTATTTGCCTCCCTTGTTTCCATGTTTCTCGAACTACCTTTCTCCAGTATGTGTACAACAGAGAAGCGACGTCAGCAAGGAAACCCACTGCAAACCTCAGTTTCCAAAGGGATTAACGACAGAAGAAATTTGGATAAAAGAACTTTTTCAATTTCGTTGGGGTTATGTCATTTAAAATTTGGGACTGCGGTAATGTGAATGGCAGGTTACAATCCCCATTCTGCCTTCAGAAATCGTTTGCGTTCATTCTTTGTCCCTCCCTCTCTCAAGGTCTATCCATCCATGGGAGATTCCTGCTGTAGCCTATTAAAGGTCAGTTCAGCTCTGACCTATTGCCTTTCATTTTATTTATTTTTATCCTTCAAGTCATTTACATTTTCTTGGAATTAAATTCCTATAGAGTAAAAGAAAAGCTTAATTCCAGAAAAAATGCCGGAGCAGGTTTCTATTCCATACAGCTGACAACAGATGGCAGTGAGACACCAGCTATCTCTGCAGAAGGAGCAGACCACAGAGGGGAGCTTTGGCAGACAGCACCTCACTGCACGAAGGGCTCCAGACAGTTTAAGAACAATTAATGCTGTTTTCTAAATTCGTTTCTCAATTTTAAAATGCACAACCACCACTGGAAATTTCAGATGCCTGACCACTCTGTAGAAGCAACAGAAATCCAAAGAAACAAATGAAATATTTGTTCTTTTGAAAAAAACAAATTGTATCTGCTTCAGTCTCGCGGTCCAAGTCGGCTTTCCTGGATCTGTAAGTGCCGAGAGCCCTGAGGACACCATGTGTGCTGCAAATCAAACACGCAGTCAGGCCAGCACAGCTCCACTGCATGGAGCAATTTCTCCCACACTTCCACAGGAGGAAAACATAGCAGAACTGGCTCCGCGGGAGCTTCATCTACACTGCTGGTGGGATACACCACAGATGGGCCAGCAAACACTTCCCCTGCTCAGGAGGGCTGATGCTGCTGCGCTTACATCAATCCCAATACTGCAGTAGCTACAAAACCATCCATCTGCTTCGCTTATGGATAAGTAAAGACAATGCTTCTCCTCAGAAAGGATATTAAACGCCCAGATCAAATAAATGGATGACAGAATTTAGAAGACAGTATTGGGCATA
This sequence comes from Aptenodytes patagonicus, assembly GCF_965638725.1. Classification (NCBI taxonomy): domain Eukaryota; kingdom Metazoa; phylum Chordata; class Aves; order Sphenisciformes; family Spheniscidae; genus Aptenodytes; species Aptenodytes patagonicus. Next base: position 1,920,860 of record NC_134959.1, on the reverse strand, counting down.
ATATTAGTAGGTGATATTTATCTCCCAGCATCCTCCAAACACAGATTTAGGGCCCAGTCAACCCCAGCAATACTATCACTCCAAAAAGATTTGGTTATCTTCATCTCTGGTCTCAAAAGGCAATAATTTGGTGCCTGTTTGTTTTAGTTTTGTGACTGTGTAATTAGCCTGTTAGGAGTTTACATAGAATAGAAAACTCGTAATGTAAAAAAGTTTCCTGCTGGGATCTGAACATTTCTCCTGGGATTAGAATACCCCCCAGCCCTCCGGGGAGGGCTTCCTGCCTCAGACAGCCTGAATGATCTGGTTTGAGCTTGGCCAAGCACTGGAGCAGTCATTAGCTGCCTCTGCTTATAGACTGGGCAGGCATAACTGGACTTGGCCAAGCCCTGGACATTGCCATAGCGAAAGCAGAAGCAGCAGCCCATGGTCCGCAAAACTTCTACTGAACCGAGGTAGAACGAGGCATGCTCAGGGAGAAGACTGACTCTCAGTAACCCCAAGGAGAGGGCTGGGGTACGGGACCAAGTATGGGACCTCCAGTCCAACACTTTTTCCATTATGCAACCCAAAGACACGGGATGTTGACAAACAAGGATACCAGATGTTTTCACAGCACCTAAACACACTGCACTAGGGTAGCTGCAGAACAGCGGAGTATGCCTACAATTTATGAACTAGCTTTGGAGCTGGAATTAGCACAGAAGAAATGCCTTTCCAGTGAAGGTCTCTGGCAGCAGCCAGGCGCTGGGGAGAGTGCCTGAACCCAAAAGGTCCCAGAGGAGCACGGAACAGTGTTTATTAAGGGAAAAGTTGAATAATGAAAGAAAACAACACAGAAACAATGGTCCTTCAAATCTTTTTCCTACTTAACATCCAAAAATAAAAAGATGTGACAAAGCTAAAAAAGATCTTTGCCTTCTTATTAAGGAGACACAGCTCCACATTTTGTACTTTTCTGTCTGGCTGGAGACAGACCCTAAGCAGCAGGTACTGACTGTTTGTTTCAGAAGATTATTTCAGCGTCAGAGAGATTTTGCCTGTTACTATTTTGTGTCAGTCTACAGGCACATCCCCTTAGACTACACACACTCCTGTCATCTGACAACTTTACCTCCAACAAACCATCCAGTTTCTTTCCCAGGTTCTCAACAAACCAAGCAGCATTTGACAGGAAAGCCAAGCTGTAACTTTCCAACATGCAATTTGAAACAGAAAACAGAGTTGAAAATGTTTGTCATGTTTCAAGCTATAAAGACTTTGGAAAAGTCAGGCACGGGTGGAATTGGAGGAGACCGAGCAAGACCAAAGATACGCTCACACATCACTGAAGAAGAGCCACTGTCCCAGTCCCACCACTCAAAGCACAGAGAACTTTTGAGATTTGCAGAAGGGGATTAGAAAGGAGAAGAAGGATCTACAGCTGTAGATACTGCTGTATCTCTAAGGAAGGAAGCCACAGAGTTCATCACAGCATGTTGGTAGACCTAACCCCACTCACTTTGTACGAGCCTTCCTATGCTGCTGCGTTCCACAGGTAACAAACAGCCCTCTCCTCTGTGGAACAGCCAGACAGCCCTTCAAACGGGCAAGCGCGAATCTCTTCTCCATCCCTTCCCAGTATTAGGTGACATTTTTAAGCCTTTACAAAATATATTTTAAGCTAAGGATTCTCAAATGTATTTATGCTTTAGCCACTCACCATGACGGCCTTGTCGCACACGTTAAGCTGTGGCTCCCCTGGCACCATGGTCACTTTGTGCTGCTGGACAACGACAGATATTCGCTCCATAGCCCTTTGGTATTCATCGCTGGCAAAACTAGAACGTGAAAATAATACAGACGTTGTTAGTGGGGCTTCATACACGGCATCATTACAGTGTCCATATCACTAAGCTAGGTCAGAAGACTTTTCCTGGGCCATAGCAAAGGAGAAGAGTACATAAACATGCAGTTGACACTAATTGCCCACAGGTCCATAGGGGAATGAAACATCTGGGCTGAGAGAGTCCAGCCTGGCTGGGCCTGGAGGCTGCAGGTCTGAGATGCTCTGCTTAGGGCAGCAAGGATGGCAGATGGCTTGCCCTCCCCAGCAAAGAAGCACATGGCTCCTGGCAGATCATCTCAGCACGGGGCTTCAGCTTTCAAAACTGCTAGTCCCAGTGGCCCCAAATGTGCCGCTTCGTAGTCGGGCAGATATGCCGCAAGCTCGTGTTGATTCCCAAGGGGGATCTTGTTGGCAAAGATGGCATGTACAAAGAAGGGTGCTTCTGGGGTTGCCCTCGAGCTGTGCCTTAAATGATTATCAAGGGAGGCTTCCTAGACACAGGACAAACACCTTGCCAGACACGTTAGTACATAAACAAGTTTGCCGAGGCGATCCTTCCAGCGTGTCACCCAAGAGGTGACCCAGCTCTCTGCGCGTTCATCCTCCACTCCTTCAAGTGCTTTTCTGAACACGCGCATCACGCAGAGGCATTTATTGTAGGGAATCCAAGGTAATGTCAATACTTTGTTTTTCAAGAGTGTTCTCAAGCTAAGGGTTTCAAATACAACCGTTGGCTAGCAAAACTTCACAATCACCAAGTAAGACGAACTAATATTATGCAAACAGGAAGATGGAGAAGAAGAATAGAAGTGACTTGTCCAAGACAAGAATACCTCCTCCATTTCGCAACATCCACCCTGGGGTTCTGCCCCATCTACATTCTTCCATTACAGCTTTATTATTCCAAGCTGGGACCCATCTGTCATGCTCCAAGCCCTCATACAGGGTTATAAATTACCAGATTTTTATCCATCCGATTACTCCAATAGGTACTTGTTTAAGTGGTTCAGGGTGTACTTCACTAATACTTCAAGTATTTCTAAAATGGAGGATTACTACCGAATGATCTCATTTTGTCCATCACGTTAAGAGTCACTTATAAAACAGAGAGCGGCAAATTGCTTCTGAAGATAAAAGAAACAATGCAGCTTAGTCCTGACCTCAGGCTCCCTCTGCTTACAGTCCAAGCTGGCCACCAGCCCCACACTCCAGCTAATTTCCTCCTTTGAAAAACAATCACATTTCGAAGCCCAGTAATGTGCCAACAGTTTCCAGTAAACCCTATAAATATCACATCTCGGAAACCATCCAGAGAGAAGCTGATTGTGGGGATGGGCCTGAGCTTTGCTGATAGAGAACCGGAAGGGAATTTGAAATGACAAGCTCGAGCAAACTAATCTGTGGCTCTCACACCCAGCTAGCTGTATCCTGGTGGAGCAGCTATCACCGGGACCGGCTGTGTGATCTGTACGGACCACCCTGAAATTCAGACTATTCTTGCAAAGCTCCCGAATTTGCTTGCTCCTCTCCCCACGCATCCCACCTTAGCTCTCACAGCAGCCGGCTGCTTACTCCTGCGCTGCCCCAAAGACTCTGCTGAAAGCAGCAGGAAAGGCAGAAGTTTGGGAGCTGCCAAAGCCCATCTCTGACTCACACCCTGATGAGGACACTCAAGGCAGCAATCACTTGGCTTTGAGTGTTGCATCCCGGTGGCACAATGGCCTTTCAGTTTGGCGAGATTTTATCTGGAAGCCTTCTGGTCACATTTCAAGCCACAGGATTGCCAGCCCGGCAGCATGCTTGAAAAAAAATCAAAACAGATTTTTAAAAGAGGCAGAGAGGGTTTAAAGCTAACCTGTGTTGACACGCAGAGGACAGCGAACACGGGAGAGCCTGCACACGGAGAGAAAACGCTGCAGAGACAAACACACTGAGGGAGTCTGCCTAAAACCGCAGGCGAGTACCAGGGATGCACACAGCATGTCGGACATCTGAGCTGGAGACTGGATGAAACGGGGGAGCCAGGGACATTTTAAAGCCTACATACTCTAGTGATGGAAACGGAGGTGAAACACAGTTTAGGGAGACACGTGTATTTCAGTGTTTTAGATTTCTAATGCACTTATTGTGCCAGGATTTGAAAGCTCTTCCAAACCCGAGCTAATCACACTTCATTAAGATCCTCGTATGAAGGATTAATATGAATTAATACATATTTTAATCAATTGCTAGAGTCTAACAGATACTCTAGATATCAAATCATTTAATACCTCCTACTGCTGCTCTTGTAACTATCTAATGTGGTTTTTTCTTGTGTCATCTCTCCAGCATTGAAGATCATCTTTTGGAAGTGGACCCATAAGATAAAATGTTGCTGCTAACTAATTAAGCTCCACAGCATCTTTGCAAATATTTAAGTGCTAAAGAGATAGCTCAATTTCATCCATCGAAACGGCTTTTCGTACATAGGATTCCAAATTAGCTATAATCTGGACAGACCAGTGGAAAACACAGCTGCGGTCTGGATGAAAGATAAACAATATGTTGTCACGACTGCTGCTTTTTGCTCCAAATATGCCAGTCCTGTTGCAATGAAAAAAAATCTTTTTGCTATAATCTTAACTACTGCATTTATCCATGGCATTGTTGCTCATTAGCAACCTACGACATGTGAATGCCATGGTATAACAAAGTAGGCTCGAGTCATTTAAATCATCTTCTTGCTTTAATTCCCACGTTCGGGACACTCCGGGCTTTTTCAGCTAGCTCAGCAGTGACAGGAAATCTCGGCCTAACCTCAGCTCCTGGTGTTTTTGAACTGCTCTCCTCTGCAGCTTCTACACTTCTAGATTATTTCAGCATTTAGCATAGGCTGAATGACTTCCCCAAAGCACGGCAGAAACGGCTTGGCACATATAAAAGACTCACACTTCTCACATAAAAAAGACTCGCACTTCTCACATAAGTACAAAGCTGCCTAAAGCTAAAGAACATGTATAGATTATGCTCCAAGTCATACCGCTAACCTATAAACCTTGTCTCAGTAGGGCTTAACATGCTCTTAAGCTGGCTAAACCTGTTGACACTAGCTTAAAACATATCCGATTGCAGCTATCTTCCTTGTGTTGCAGTACACAATAGTGACGGGCCCTGAGTGCTGTAAGGTGTCATTCAATACTGGAAGATCACCACAGATCATCTTCAGATGCATCAGTTGAACACATGAACTATCTTGCTCATCCAGACGTGTGTCAGGTCTCCATGCATAGCAGGGGACTGCAATGCCTGCAGGATGGCACCAGCCCCGGGGCTGGCATTCACATGAAACTGGAGTCACCCACTCAGACAAAGCAGTGCAGGTTGGTTTTCCTGTCTTGGCCCCATGGAGATCCCCATTCCTCACTCTGATGAGCTCAGGTTTTGCTCAGACAGACCTGTTTAGCTCCACAAAGCACACCAAGACCCAATATCCATGCAGCGATTTGTAAAGTATTTACTGACTGCATATGGGGGGTTAAAACTGTCTCCAGCACTACGCAAGAAGTGCATTTTGAGACAAAAATCTACAAGAGAAGAGTGCCTTTAATCCGTACGTAAGACGGGGATAATTACTTCATGGTAATCAGTCTGAGCTGTTCACAGAGCTGGGAACCTCTCTTACTCTTACATGGAGTCCCATCATTTCCCTGAATGCGTATGCAGAACTGGGCTGCGAGGGCAGGGTTTGCTACATTCTCTGTTCCAAAAAAAATGGTATTATCTACACAGGTGTTTGGGCATTATTGTCTGCATGAAGATCCAAACCTTGCTGCCTCTGGGGCAAGCTGCATTTTGTATTCTAGTTCAACAATCCTGCAGAAGGAGAGCTGGGAATAGCACTAGAAGAATGAGGGGGTGAGCAGGTGGTGTTGTGAGGAGTTTGCTAAAAGAGATCCCCCAGCGTACATGAAATTATTCCACGCTCAGAATGAGGGAACGGAGTGGACAAAGTCCAGGGTCATTACACTAATTGACACTTTACCTCCAGGAAGTCTCTGGAGATCCAATCAGGGCTGGATTGCGAGCGCCGGGTCCCAGGCACAGGTGTGGCCTGTGCTTCCTTCATTTAGTGTAATTGTGCCTTGGCAATCTGTTCCCATCTCCTCCTTCGCCAAACAACTCCAGTGTAACCTGCTCTGCTATTAACCCCACCATGCCCTGCACTGAAATTCAGGTTTGGAAGAAGGAGGGTTTGTCTCACACGCTGCCTTCGGTGTTAAGAGCTCCGGTTTAATCTTGCAGTCGTCAGAGTCTTTCACCTCCAGGTCTGCTAGCATCCTGAGCTGTAAGGAGGAGGAGAGAGCGATTCTCTTCCATCGTAAATACACCCTCAAATAGATCAGAACCGGAGCAAATTAAAGAGCATTTTTTAAAATCTAGATCTTGATGTTTTATACCTCACCCATATACGGGCACAGCGCAGTATGTCTATCCTGGGAGCGACAGGACCATGTTATTATTGAGAGGAATGTCACAAAATGGGTATTATATAGTGTGCTTCATAGGAACCTGACAGCGGGCTCTTAATAGCAGCGTTCAGATTTATAGTGTGTTTTACCAGACGCACATGAAGTTATGGGAAGAGCATAAAACTTGGCTAATGTTTTGTATATTTTACTTCCTTTTCCACTGGAATTATTTTAATTAAAAACATTATTTTTAATTGCGAAATACACCCAGATTCAGGTAATTCGATTTTATCTGTTATCAGGCTGCTCAGCACTGTAGTATCCAAGTCTTGATCTTGTCCTATTCAGTCTTCCTCAGTTCCTCTCTCCTATTATCAAGGTTATCTGCAATTTAAAGACTGCACAATACATGAGGCAGACAACAGCTTTGGGGCTCTGCTGCTGAAACATGGCAACTTGCAATTACTGGAAAGATCCACAGGGCCAAAGGAAAACAAAAAAGGAATCAAACAGAAGAACGCTGGGCTGCTCATACCCCAATTCACCTCTCTGGTCCAGCAGCATCTGCGGGCCCCCAGACGGGGCATGTGGCCAGTTAGCCACATGAATACTTGGAGTACTGATGATGCCTCTCACCTGTGTGGATTCTCTAACGGTGTCCACAGCTTTCCTTGCAGCAAGATGTGATCCTGCTGATCCTCTACCTGGTCACTCATTTTCATGGAAGTTGTAACTCCCCGGCTTCAAGAATCCTGCCTTTCTGCTGGATTTCATTGCAAGCCACCACAGCGTTCAGCTGGCAGAGGGGATAAAGGCAGAGCGACTACGTAAAGCCTTAGTCTCTGCGTGAACAGGCGACAAGGAAGATAATGACTATCCATCTGATCCTCCGCTAGTTGCTCCAGTGGTATTTCTGAATCGTAATTTAAGCAATGTGTCCTTCAGGCTACTCTCTGGGGCTGTAGCACTGCCTGGACCCGTCTCTGAAGATGTCCATTTCAAACTGCATTTTGCGTTTTTGAAACTGGTTCATATGGCTTTTTACTTCGATATTCCTTTTTATATAGCATCACTCTAGTCTAGACAGTTACTCATCAAAATACCTGCAGGCTGTTGGTCTGCCACGATTAAGGAGAAGTTACAGATGATGTGCCACAATGCAGAGCGCTGATCCCGGGACTGGGCAAAGAGCAGCTATCGAACGAGACGAGTTTGCCTCCGATCTTAGGCTAGCGACTCTCCTCCACAGACATTATTTTACTTCAGCCCTCTTCCCTCCAGAGCTGGCTGCGTACTGACTGTCACGCCTGGCTTGCATGCTTCTGACAACCTTTCTGCGTCCAGCCCCTGCGTGGTTGATGCTGGATGTTTTTCACTGGCATCACTGAGGCTCTTACAGCTCTCCACAGTTTCCATAGCTTTAATTTTCCTCAATGCCACCTCCCCTGTGGCAGCAGCTAATTCACCCCTGCAATGCAGCTAGTGCCATTTCCTTCTTTTTCAAGAAGCTGAGGAGTCAGCATCTCCCCTGGGCAAGGTTCTGGCTCTTTGTTGTACACATTTTCTTCCCCCGTTTTGCGTCGCCTTCTCTCTTTTCCCCACAGAGAGGTTTCTGCCCTGATCAGTAAGGTGAGACCGGCAACTTTTCCATCAGGTCCTTTCCCCTTTAGCTTCCCTTCAGGATCTTCTTCCATTCTTTTCTGGCTCCATAACCAGTGCAATTACCTCTCTGATGATTTCCTGGATTTTCCATCTGCTTGAAATAGGCACTTGTGAGCTCTCTTGTTAATTAATGTGTTTGAAAATCATTATGTTCATCAACCAAGCCTTATCACTTCCATTTTTTCCACACTAGTAAAAACTATTGCCCTAAGTAAAACACAGGTATTTTGACGTTCAAATTGTAGTAAACTCTGTTTTGAACAGAGGCTAATTGCTCAAAGCAGAATCGCTACTAACCTGGAGTAATAACAACACATGAGCATGCTGTACTTACTTGTTACTAAGGCTTTGCGCCTCTGGCTCAAACTGACAGAATTTCAGAGATTTCTGTTATAAATTCTTTTTGCAGCTTTGGTGTCTGACTCAAAACACTCTCTCTACTTCAGTTTGCATTGGGTATTTTGTTAACTGTATTTTAAGCTGTGCCACCTTTTGCTATATATTATTACTTGTGTTCTTCCTGACTGGCAATGAAGTATTTTAGTAAAGGCGTGTATTAACAGTAATCTGTGACTTGGGTAATAAAACTGACAACTGGTTGCGAAGATGTTACCAACAGATAATTTTACTGCATTTGTCACATACGGTTTGAATGGAGAAACAAGTACCCTATGTGGTACTTAGCGGACACACAATACCCCAAACACAACAGAATTTAGTAAAGAAAAAAGCCTATCAGATCTTGTAGTTCTGCATTCTGATAAATTTGGTGACAAAGGCACCCCACAGTTTGAGTGTTTTTATACAAAGCAAAAGCCCCTAGTAATTGCATCTAGGGAGGAAACAAAATACTGCTTAGACTTACAGAAATGCTTCTGCTTTGTGTGCTGCCTAATACAGAGTCTTATTTATATTTTAAAGTTGAGAGCTATAAAAAAGAGGTATCTTCTATCCCACAGCCTACGCAGATCTAATCAATCTCTTGGGTGACAAAGACACAAACGGTTCACTTCTTACTACACAAGGACCAGATAACACGGTAACTCTTACTTATATAAGTGCAGTTACATTACCATTTTTGGCAACCAACGAAAGATTATTTACCAGTAACCACACTTCTTTGAAATATATTGCCCATATACACCCTGGTATTGCAGGTGTTCTTATTACAAGCACCTCTCCAGATGCCAATTTTGCCTCATCAGTACCTGCAGGCGTGTTCATGCCCTGCCTCATCCTGCAGCCATATAAATATCGAGCTTGTCCTATGGTGCCAAGCTTCTCTCAGTGCTGGGACCCCCGAGTCCTGCAGTTCTCAGGAGAGTCCTCCTCTTTCCAGGAGAGAGGGGGATAAGAGCTTGGTAGTGAATGTCCTAGTGCTGAGCGTGTCAGTCCTGAAGGTCAACTACAGGACATGGATCTTGCTCCATCCAGCCCATTGATGTGATGATGTAAATATGCCATCACCTGGGCAAGCTCAGGCAGTGTGAGAACTCGTAACACGCATTTGGCACTGCTATGAATCCCAGCTAAGAAAATGCAAAGTCTGTGAGGTTCTTGGATTGCCGGGGTGAAGTTCCAGTCCAGACTGAGAGACATCAGTAATTATCTTTCAAGGTGAAGGAGGCAAATGCAACTGTGTCTCTTGGCAGAGGCTGGGGTGCAGGAGGCGGTCCAGCCAAAAACAGAGGGGCAAAAGCAGGAAGGAACAGTCACACCCCTGTTGGGAGGGTCTCTTCCTAGAGTCAGACATGCGGAGGGATGCATGCACAGCCTTACATGAAGGGGAACATAAGTGCAGGGTGCCATATGGCTCAGAACTGCCAGATGTGTCCTCAACACGATGACAGGACCTGCCTGTAATTGCCTGACCAGTTTTTCCACCGCCTGAAAAGTGCTCCTATGGGAGATAAGCTTTTGCTGATATTGTTTCCAGGCAGGCTCCAGGAAATCCAGTGAACTGTGTCAGGAAGAGGAAGGACTTGTCCTGCTTCACCACAAAACCCAGGGAACTGAAAACTTTACATGCTGCCTCTAGATCTTGAAGGACTTGCATCTTCAGCGATCCCTTCAGCAGCCAGTTCTCCAACGCAGATTGAAAAGGCTAATCCCCGTGTTCCGAGGCGAACTGAAATCGTAGCCTTGAAAAAGTCTCTTAGTGTCATGCAGTACCTTGTGTCCACAATGTCACGACCCAAAGACATTTCAGATGAGACTGCCTGAACATCAGCACCCTGCAAGTCACGAGTGTTGCCACAGTTGACTGAGCTGACTGATTTCTAGGATGCCCTGGTTCTGAGATCCCCTAAGATCCTAGAGGGAGCCCAATATATAAGCAGTAAATCTCTCTGCAGGTGCATGTGACGCCTGGCCTTCATGCGCAGCAATGAAACCTCTTACTGGTGTTTTTGCATGTGATCCTACTCCAAACTAATGCAAATCAAGAGATACGACAGATAATGAAAATAATTTTAGGGAGAAGAAAGGGCTGCACTAAAATAAGGAATAAATGAAATAAAAAATGAACAAAAGCAGGCAGAGAGAACAGGACATCAGTGTGTCATGCTGCTCCTTCACAGCAGCAGCAGAACTAATAAAATCCAGTACAGATTTAACAAATTGAACTGGTAAAAGTAAATTACATAAAAGAGGGAAAGGTACCAATAAAACAGGGGTGCAACGCAAATTTTTCTAAATGCTTTGGCAACATACTGACGCACCAGAAGAGCCAAGCTGGTGAAAGAGCTGTACGATACACCCTGTTCCTCCAGGGCTGCAGGAGGATGAACAGAGGAGCGTGGCCAACATGGACTGCGAACACACACAAACCTCGGGCTGGAGCACAAGCGGTGCGAGCACACCCAGCATGTACAGACAGACAGATGCATGCTTGGAGGAGAATGCTGGATTCCCTTCTGAGAAACATTAGTGCTGGGAATCCCAACAGGCTGTCTGCCAAGGGGGATAATTAAGCTAAATAAAAATACACAACAGTAACAGCTCCACAAATGAGGATAATTTAATTACCACATTTGATATAGGAGACCCACTTCCCCGAGTTTTCCATTGTGACCAGAGAGGAGACAATAGCAACAGAACGTGCTGCAGAAAGGAAGATTCATTTACTAAGAAGAGACTTTCTATTAGGGTCTGCATATTAAACAACATCACAGCTTTCCATAACCATGTCATAATCTTGCCATAAAATTCAAGCAAAGCAACAGCTTGTGAGTGTCCAAAAATCAACGGAACTGTAGGAGAAATGATTGCAGATGTAGCACTGGACTTTATTTCAATGCTCAATCCATGGTGGTGGTAAGGAACATCTAAACAACAGGGAAGCAGGTGTCCTGCAAACACCTCTTGGGAAAGAGCTCCTCTCCCTCAAATTCAGAGGAAACACAAACAGTAGGCACACTACAGTTCACTTAATACTACCCATGTGTTTGATTTTTGGAAAAAGAGGTCATTTCTATCCACTCATCTTCCTAAAATAAAGTAGTTATTACAGGGCATAGTCTCATCCGGAATCCCAACCCGGATAGCGTAGTTTCACTGAGCTGAATTTAAAATACAAGAGCTGCAGATTTGCTTTACTCATTAGTGCTGAAACGCAATAGAAAGCGAGAGCTAACGTGCTGGGCTTCTGAACAGCTTTATACGCTGTGTAATGCACCTCTAGGGTGCTTGTCTGTTAAGTGAGGAGAGAAGTGAAAATATTTTTCCTCCCCTTCTCTCGAGTGAAAACACTTAGTGGACAGCACAGGCTCAGTTCTTTTGAAAGTAATGGAATGAGTGTATCCACTCAATTATTTAAAACAGTTGAGTAATTGCAGTCCTGTCAGCTCAGAAAACATCTCTCTGTTAAAGCTGCTGCACAAAACCATTTCTGTGCAGGCGGTCACAGTAGCACTAGTTTTCTCTTTCTTTATTTCCACATTCTCCAAGTTGGAGCTACTGGTGAGGGCTGAGGCTGCATGCCCCCGTTTGAAGCTAGTTTTGCCGCAGGGTAAAACTCAGTCAGTAGAAGGAAGGTGGGAGGGAGGTGGGGACACCTTGGGAGCTTTTTTGGAGGTGGCAGGTTTATATGCGGGCTGTGCTGGCTGATGACTACAGAAATCCTTACAGAAATCTCTCAGGGCATGGTGTGTGCCGGAGATAAATGTTAAAATAGTAGGCTTATAGGAAAATGGATTTGGACAGCCAGGAGTGTCCAAGGAGGGAACAGGATTGGGCAGAAAGTCCACTTGCTAAAGACCCTCTGGAGAAGCTCCTTTAGCAGGGGCTAGGAGATTGGAAGGTTACCACGTTTGCCTTCCACAGATTCCAATGCACAGAGGAAAAACACCGCAGAGTATGCAAAGACCACTAGACATTTCTTCCCTAGCCCAAAACCACAAAGAGAATCACAGCTCCAATGCACACGCTCACAAGCGCCACTGCTTTATTCCACGACTGCCCTGCACTCAGTCCCGTCCTGTCCAAAAGCGTGCGTTTTGCCTCCTCCGTCAGGGATTGTAGGACACAGAACAAGAACCACCAGACTGACGAGTCTAGCCATGGACATGTGCACATCCATCTAGCTTGACCATTTGAAAACCAAGGTTTGTTCCTTCCTCTTTACTACTCTCACCAGTAATGGCTTTCTGGGACAGTTTTCAAGCAGATTGCAAGAAGCAGCTACCAAGGCAAATGAATTATATAAAGCACACACTGACAGTGCTGAATTTTCACATCTTCGTTAACTGGCTCACCTTAATGGGTACTTCTCTCCAGGGTCCCTCCCCAGGTGGAAAAGCAGCGGCAGGGTAGTGTGCTCGTCCTGTGTATGTGTTGTCACTCCAGAGACATTCTGCCCAGGACAGAAATCAATGCCCTGCAGTGAACAGGAGAGAGGTCATCAAGGGTGAAGCAGGGGAGGGAGCAAAATTTTAGCTGATGCCACTTTCTTCAGCATCTTGTTCCAATATACCCACAAAACCCATAATTATTTTAAACTGAGGGTCCACTTCAGTCTGCAAAATGGATTCTGATCTGATGGGGTAAAATAAGGTGACAATGTTGGCATTGTGCTGACATAAAAGCTGGAGCAGGCCTTACGTTTTTGCCTTATAAAAAAATATAATCTCTAGAAAATATTCATTAAAATGAAATGGCAAAACAAAAGACAGAGGAGAAACCATTTAATCATAAGAATTCTGCACGTGGAAAGGATCTTCTCTCTTGGATTTCTATGGCTTCGAAAAACACAGAGAGGATCGGATCACTTGGCAGTTCTGATCAAAAAGTAACAGTCCCAGAGGAAACATCCAGCCAAACCAAAGGGCATCACCCTCAGAGGCAACGGGCACCTGCTAGCCTCCCTGAATACTCAGCTTGCCAGCACCTGACACCAGACCTGAAGGATCTGTTTCACTGAAGAACAAAGCAAATCTGGTTAATTTTAAAGAAATGGGTCCATTTGTTGATCTGATTTATAGCGTCTCACCTGAGGCACTCACCTGGGAATGAGAGTGGGGCTGGAAGAAGTGTAGTAAGTCTGGAGACATTTCTGCCACTAACATTCAAGTCTAGGGGGTCAGAAGTCGGGGTTTCCCCAGCAGCAGCAGCGGGTATGGAGGGCACAAGTACTAGGACTCTCCCTTTGCTAGCAGCAACGGGTTAAAGTGCTTGCTGGCCACCGCGGGACAGAGCGAGCTGCCTGCTCGCAAGTCCAGAGCGGCGAGCTCTCCGCATCTGCCTTTGCACGCCTTGCCAGGCTGCATCTCCCAAAGCCCAGCCGGTTATTAGCCAGGTGTCGAGCTCCCTAATCACCTAGGGCCTGGCCTGCAGTCTTGAGGGCTAACAGAACCCATTTAAGCCCTGGGAATAGCAAAAAATGCAAAGCACTAATTTCACTGAACAGCAAATAAAGCAGGGGGCCCCATAGACCAGCAAGGACTAGCACCAAATGGACTTGTTAAAGCTCGGTTTTACAATTCCAGCTAACACGCTGCGCTCCTTACAATACCTCAAAATGCCCCGAGACACGGACAGAGACATGGAGAGAAGGTAAATGGGAATATTTCAATAGAGGTGGGAAAGCAGCTGTAGCATTTGCTTATAAAACAAACAAACTGAAAAGGCTCTCTACAGATGTTGGTCGGATTTGATTGGCAAACAATTTTCTAAAAATATCCTGTGTTTTTAATGGACAGCTGGTCAGTGGAGCAGTTAATATTCTGCTTTTCAATAAAGCAAGAAGTTTAGAAGCCCATGAAATCCCATTTATCTGCACAGAGCTATAGATTCCTGAATCACTGACTGGAAAAATAAGAGAGTTGCTTGATAGGTTGTAGTGACCTACCAATAATGGACTTTAAATGGATACAAAAATGATTGACCTTTCCACCTTGTGATGCCACAGGCCTCTGAAACACACAGTGAAAAATAGATTTATTTTTTTTTCCCTCAAAAGGAACAGTTAATGAAAAGGTATCAAAGCCTACATAACATCCAAATTATAATTTGGATGCAAATCAAACAAGCAATTTAATTAAGAGCCTGTTAATTGGTACAATGCTCTTCGGCTGCAAATGCTTTAGTTTGAAAGAAGATTTTAGTCTCTTGGGTATTTGTTTATACATTGCTCTGTTTACATTTTATCTTTTGTTTCTTATAAAATCCTTGTAGCTGAGACTCCAGAACACGGCCCAGGCTACGACCCAAAGACTCCTAGGAAAGTGCGTGCTGCGACAACTTGCCTGATGCCACTAGCCAAGAGCTATCTGTCTTTCTAATCTAAGCACTCAATGCCCTCTTGAAGAGTAGTCTATTGAGGAAAAAATAAAATAAGCAAAAAAAAAAAAAATCAAGCATACCTTTTTACGACATTGATAAATAACTCTCTTAAAATATGGCTGAAACCACCCTTTAAATTTCTGAGGCCTTTCAACTTTATCTCCACAAATAAAATGGACTGTTATTATTTTTATGTACTGTGTGACTGCCAATATTCAACCTACAGAGAGAGCTTAAAATATTTTCTACCTGCTCATCAACAAATGAGCAAAAAATAAGAGGTAAAATTATATCCTCACACCCTGATCAAGGCATTGTCCAGCATCACAGTAAGTAATACACTACAGACAGAGGTAGAGGAGCCTGGTCTTTTGTCCCTTAACTTATCATCCACAACTCTATGTCATTTTTTTATTTGTAAGTCAAAGCGTTTTCAGTTGTCAGGATGGAAAGAGAAAAATCAGCTATACCAGTGAACTGAAAGTCTGGGATCCCCAAGTCTGGATTGCTTTTCTTTTCTGGAGCAAAACTAGTATAAATTAAATCTGCTTGAGATTTGAGAAGTATTTGAAGATGAGACAATCCACACTCCGGAGCATCTGGACAATGCCTCTGGTCGCTTGGAGAGCGTGCAAATTTGGTCACGTGTGGTACTGGAAGCTGGGGTGGAGGGACATGCCAAAACTCCTTGTGTATGTCTTTGATGGGAGAGAAGGAGCTGCCCTCCCGCTCTGCTACCCCAAGCAGGCTGCAGGACAATAAGCCTGGTGAGGAAGGGGACTCTCTTCTAGGCAATAATTTTAAATCATGTCACCATTTTGGATCGTTTCTTGCTCTTCGTTAAACTCTCCCCCCCCGCCCTTGTAAAAGCCTGAACTGACAACATGCCCCATGGACCCCAAGAACACTGCAGGCTTTAACAATAAATGCAAACGTGCCAGGTTCTCAGCTGGAGCAAAAGCCACATCATTCCAGGGCTGCAGAGGAGCTCTCCCCATTTACGCCGAGAAAGGGCCAGCTTCAGCTCTCTGGCACTGCCAAGAGGATGGGAACTTCACCCAAAAGTAAAGCTATGTTATGTCGGAGAAGAGCCCACCAGGATAACAAAACCAAAATCAACTACCACTTCATCTGCTGTTATTTCCTTTAAGCTATTTATTTGGCAGACTGTTAATAACAATATGCAGGGGATCAACAGCCAGTTAAAGCACGTGCCTAATATTATACTCTGCACGCTATCCAAGGTAATTTGCATGTTTACAGGTAACACTGATCAAACAGAGTAGAAAGGTCACTCCCTGTGTTTAAGCAAATTCTTGGATCTTTTCTCCTCAATTATAAAAGCATGAATGCCAAACAAGAAGATCCTATCTAGAGCACGTCTAAGGGAGCCCATAAAAGAGCATCAGATGGCAACCAGAAATAGCTCAGCTCCTGCACCCGGTCTCTTGCATAGGCACAGCGTTTTGCACCACCGCGCAGACCTGTTTGCCGTAGGAAAAATTCCACCAATCCTTTTTTAAAAAAAAAAAAAAAAAAAAAAAAAAAAAAAAAATTCCTGCACATCAGGTAAACCTTTCAGTGAGCACGTCTTTCTGCCCTTCTCCCCAGCAATCGTGTAACCTGGATTGTTTTTCCGTTCATAAGATCTAGCGGCTATTGGTTGCACAGCTTATACTTTAATTTCCAGAGCAAATGGACTACAGATGCTATGTCAATATAGACATGAGACAAATACAGCCGGTTGCCAGTTTGGGCTCTCCGCCAAGTGATGGAATCACCACTTGTGTTAACGTAAGCCTCTGGCAATTCGTCACCCTGGCGCTATCCCAGATCCCTCCGACTTGACAAGCGGCTGCAGATTTTGATAGTGGCGCAGCAAATCTGGGGTCTGTCTCCTGGTCATGTCTCCTCATTCCGCCACACAAAACCCAGAGCAGCAAAACTGTATTAATATTGGAAGGAGAAAAAGAACAGCAGTTAATTAAAGCCAGGAATGTTGTTTCTTGCTGTTTGCCACAGCACGGGTAAGTGGCTGGTCTCACTCTCCTGGCAATTCCCAGCAAAAGCCTCCCAAGCTGGAGCTCTGAATGACCAGACACCTGAAAGTGTGACTGCCAAGCTTCAACCCCGTTGAACAAAAATTGCTTCTAATGTGTTAACTGTCTGGAAGAGACCCCAGAAGATGGGCAGATCAGCAAGCCTCCAGTGGCTCTGAAGCAGAAGCAATCAATGGCTAGCTCATATGCTCAGAGGACCACAATCAAATGTCATTATTTGTGAGGTTCTACTTGACTTCACATCCCCCTTGCAGAAAAGGCTTTATCGATC
Source organism: Aptenodytes patagonicus (assembly GCF_965638725.1). Classification (NCBI taxonomy): domain Eukaryota; kingdom Metazoa; phylum Chordata; class Aves; order Sphenisciformes; family Spheniscidae; genus Aptenodytes; species Aptenodytes patagonicus. The sequence continues at coordinate 1,903,811 of NC_134959.1, read as the reverse complement.
CCTTCACGTTGAGGAGAAGGGCAATCAGACAGGCTGCGGCAGGAATAACCCCTTTGGCATTTTACATGAAAAAATAGGGTCTTCTGGCAGGCACCTACACCAATCCTTTAAAGGCACAGGAGCTCTCCTGAAAAACCCACTGAAGACTACTAACAAGATACTAAGCTGACAGCAGAAAGGTTGATGTTATCAGCCACTCTCCAATGAACCAAAGGGCGTTTTCCACATTTTTTCTTAATTATTTTTTTCCCCTTCTTGCATCACTGCTCTTGGAGGGCACAAGAACTATTCTCTGCTGGATCGTCTCTGTGGCAGGCAGAGAAGGAAATTTCCTTTCTCCTGCTAGCTCGTGCTCCTGCCTCCTCTACATAGCATTAAATTAGGCAATTCCTGAAGGACCTGCTGGCTATTCAGATAGATCCATAGGGAATACCCATTTTTTCCCCTTTCAGACCTCTCCTTCCAAACAAGGAAGATGAAATGTACCTCTCCCTTCAATCCAGTGGACAATATAACTCATAACAATGCAGACTCTGAGCGTTCGTATTTTAGGAACGGGAAGCTGTGCACCCAGCATCGTGGCTGTGGGCACCAGTAGCAATAAAACAGAAACACCAAGTTCACATGCATTATTTGTCATGCACTTCGCAATCCAGTTCAAATTTGGTAATGAACAAGCATGACTTACAGGCTAAAAGGATGGATGATGAGAGCAACAAGAACAGCATTTTACAGGAGACTTGCAATAAAAGTCCTGCATGTCTTATGCCATACAAGAGAGGGAGCTCCCCACGTTTATCCTTAGTTCTTACTTCTGCTCCAACACACAACACATGTGGCTGTTTTTATCACTGCTGATTTTTGCTACAAGAAGAAAGGTGGTCAAAGATGGTGGAAGAGCTTACACTCTGATATCCACCAGTCCTTGAGCAACAGGGACTCAGGTCTTGTGCAGGGTGAAGATTTCTCTCCCTCTACCAAACTATTTAAAAATCTTTAAAAATACAAACATATTTTTCAAGTAAAGTTTCCTTTCATCTACCTCTGTCCCATTTATCACCTCTTGAATGTCAGATATGTCAAACTATTAAACATGAGCTGCCTATACGAAAGGAGACAGAAGCCAGGTAAACAGACCCAAATAAGCATCCTGTGCAATCTACAGGAAGAATGTCCCACAGAGCGCTTACTCTCACTTGCTTCTGTTGAGTGAGCCTTCCCTTTATGCTTTCAAGAGACTAATTCAAGAACGCAAGTTACCTGAGTAATCAAGTAAGCAGAAAAGACAGCATCAAGGTATCCTCCAGCACTGAGAAAGACTACAAGAGTTTATGAGAGGAGTCAGACTAGAAAAGAATTGCTTGGGGGTTAAAAAACAAACAAACAAAAATTAGGACGAACAGAACAGCACACTTCATCTTTGTGAAAGATGACAAATTTTAATCCCGGGCCATAAGGCAGAGGACGCAGACCAGTAAGGGCGTGTTAATGTCATGGGAGTCTAAGACAACGGTAAACCTGTGTACTGCTTGCATGGGATCTTTCCAGTGTAAATATTCCAAGTGCCACAGGGAGAGAAGCATTCATATCCCTGTAATGCTTTCCTAGGCTTTGCTTTCTGTAAGCTGCTTCTCTCTGGTACATTTTTATTTGTATATACATACTTTATTACTTAACTAACTTATACCACATTCAAACCCATAGCTTTCCAGGTTAGAGGCCAAAATCGCACACGCTCTTTCTAGATAATCCTGAAAGACATGGTAGTCCTAAACAGACCCAGGACATGCACCAGTTTCACATTTTCCAATAGCAACATGAAAATGTGGTTCTGGCTGCTTTAATGGTATAATCTCATCTAAAAATTAAACAAAAATGCACAAAGCGTGGATTAAAAACAGTGCAAGTTTTCTGTATCAATGATTTCCCACGCTGTCAATTAACAAGGGAATTTTGAAAGTGAAAGAAGGTTTGGCTAAAATGTGCCACGTATCTGTCAAAATAATGAGATACTCAACTACCCATAAAACAAACCTCTTAAAAATTTGCAGACAGCTGTTTTGACACACCTGGCCAACTTCAGATCTCTTTCAAATGGACGACATGCCAACCAGATACATTTGTTTATTCCAGGTCTGAGTTTGGACCTTCAGACATAGAGAGTTTCTTATCTGAAAGTTTAATAAATCATCACATTGGACTCACAATAAGGTAAGGACCCATGCTAAAGATCATACAATTAACAAGGCCTCATTAGCTGAAGTTCTACTGGGATGGCAAATCAAACTTATCGAACAGCAAACCTGCCAGCAGTCAGAATTCCTAATGCCACACACATGCATGTATTTAAATACATTTTTCAAATGAAATTAGCAAACAAATTGGCCTTTTTGATTCTGGCAGCATAAATATAGTCCAACATCAATACAGCTGAGAACACCAGTCACTGAAAAGAGGCAACTGTATTGTAAGGTGAGATTACAAAACTCCTAAAACAGGACTCAGAACTGTGGAACTGTTCAGCACTCTGATTTATTTCTATTTTTAAACTTGCAAGGCTTGTAATTAATGGCTTGAGGACATGAGGAGAATTGGAACAAATTTCAGCCTCAGCTTCCTCTGCATGTTGTTAATGGCTAGTCTGTCCACTAATGCGCTCCAATTTTACCCACATCAACCACATGTGATACAAGCTGCAGGAAAGCAAGTGAATTTTTAATAATCTCTCTGATGTACAGTATAATTGCTGACTTTTATCAGACAGTAGTTAAACAAAGACTTAGAAAGAAATAAATATTCCTTAATTGCACAACTGCCATTGCTCACAGTAGGAGAGCCTCTGAAATGAGTAACTGGTCCCCATTATCACGGCTACACACATACTCAGACATGTACAAATAAGTTTAGATCAATGCAGACGTTTATTTATTTCCCAGCTAGGTATGTGTGTGTATGTGCTTATATTACAATGGAGAACAATTATTCGTGTGTGACATTATCTTCCATGCACATGGGAAAAGCATGCCTCTAAGCCCGTTCATATACCCATACACACGTACATACAAGCTCCCAGTGTCTCTCACGCAGGGAAAATCCTCCACACTGTGCCACGTGTGACATATGGGTTTTACTCGCATACTAACCTAGACAAATACATTATCTCATTTCAGCTGTGTAGAATTAGCACTGAGACAGAGCGTGCAATGCATTTCTGGAGCCAACTTTCCTTTCCTCCTTACTCCGTGTAAAACAGAAACTTTGACTCCTGGAGCATTACAGTCTTAAAAAGACAAATGCACATATTTACAGCCCTGAATGTAAATGACTCCCTTGGAGCTGATGTTTCCTTCTACCCCCAGGACATCCCAATGAAAGAAACCATGCACTTTTATATCCACAAATGTCATCAGCGCTTATTTCTGCACCTGTGATGCCTTGAGGACCCACCATAAGTTAAAAAAAAAAAAAAAGACATAAAAAAATAAATCATACAAACAATCCCTCCCCAATACCAGCCTGCTGTCAAAACTGCCGAGAGCTGTGCCATAATGCATTTAGTTCATGTCTAAAGGTATAATCAGCAAGGCACATGTGTGAACCTGCCGTTCAAGAAATGCCCCAGAGTTTAGTACCCAGGTCTGAGGCAAGAAAGACACAAAAGAAGAAAAATAATAGTGCTTAACATCAGTGAGAAGATCAGCCAGGAAATTACAAAAGCTGTGCCTATTTGGCAAATAAAATGTAAAACATCTTACAGTGTGATATGGGCTCGCAAAAGTGCTGATAATAGATTAAACACATGTACTCTACTGTTTTCAACAACTGCTGTTCTTTCCACTGCGCGGTTCCTACGGCTTTCCTTTTCCCTTTCAAGAAAAAAACCAAAACACCACCACAACAAACCCATCCCTATTCCATTTAAATAGCTCAGGGCACCAGGTCTTTTAACTAGAAATTGTGAGACACGTGATCAATTGGGCATCAGACTCCAAACTTTGTGAGGGTACACATGAAAGCTCAGAATTCAGCAGAGAAGCAGCTTAATATTAAGGGGCATTAAGTGCTGATTAAAGGGAGCACTTCTCAGAACAACTCCGACTTTGCTCATTTTCCTCTGCTTGCCTCCAACTTCAGTAGAGGGGTGCTGTGACACCAGTCCCCTTAGATTTTGCAGCAGATTTTGCCTCTTAACAGGCTGTGAATAAAAGGCTGGCTTGCAAGTGCACAGCAACATTCCCCAATTTAAAACTCTGCTTTAAAGGATTCTTTTTCCCCAGGAGAATGAATGAGACCAGGGTGCAGGTCGGTGTCCTGTTACCTTGCTGTACTCCTCCCAGGAGTTGCTCCAGGTCCAGTAGTGAGCCTTGTAAAGCCCAACTCTCACTGCCATCATCTCGTTGCCACGATAATAGAATATGGGCCTGAGAAGGAGAGCAAAACTGCATGAGAAACGCCAACGCGATGGGCCCGGGCAGCCACCGCCGCAGCAGCCTCGCTGATAAGGGAGACAAACACTTTAATGGCGTCTGACTTGCGATTCGGCTATCAGTCAGAAACAGGCTGCCTCCCAATAGTCTCCACTGCGAGGTTTTCAATTAACATTTTTAAAAGTGTTCATCAAGTTGAGAGCTCACAGGGCGCAAGAATGAAACATTATACAGCTTGGCTGCCAGTGATTGTTAATCCTTGAACTATCAGACCCTGTTATTTCCTATAGAGCGTGCCGATTTAAACACCAAATGTCTCAGAAGCGGCGTGTGTGTGCGCGCGCGAGAGAGAGAAATGGGGATTCACAGAATATGTGATGCTTAGCCTCCTCTTTACGGCAGCACCAAGCTATGTGCCCTTAGTGTCACATGGACAGGGTGGCCGGGGAGGACACCAGATGCTAGCCTGTTCTGGATGACATCTCAGAAAAACCCCATATGGAAAAACCTGGCAGCCAGACATGCTTAACTCCTGTCCATTTTCTTTCCCAAAATCTCCCTTTGCATCATCTAAACATACCACTGAAAACTGCGATTTTTTTGCGGAGGTTTTCCTAATTAAAAATATGTTTGAGAAATGCACCTCACTCGGAGCATTTGGTCTGCACCTGTGTACGTGCGCTACCCTTTCCCTGGGCATCCCAGCAATGTTCCTGTCGGTTTCCCCAATAACACGCTCTTGCTTTTTGAGGGAACAGTACAAAATTTTACTGAAACAGACTATCTGCAGGAGAGGGGGTTGATTTGTTGGTGCAGCTCATCACACAAGGACATCAGACTTAGTCAGCTCTCCTCTCCAGTTGTTTCAGGCTGCTGACAGGATGAGATCGTGAAGCTGTTTATCACTGTCAGTAGGGTACCTACATCTTTGTCTTTTGTTCAGAGACGCCACTTGGCAAAACTACTCACTCCGGTGATTCCACCTTGAAAAAACAGTCCCTAAATGCAAGATAAGATTAAAATATCCACGTCTGAATGACAGGAGTGGCCTTAGATCTCTTCTATTTTAAAATTGTAGCCTCCCCTGCAGGTTCCTCGCACAAACAATGAGCCTTTCTCCTTTGTCACCAGGAACTGCCTGTGAACAAAGGGCAAACGCTGCTGCCAGCAGAGCCCACTCCTGCATCCTCGACACACCTGAAACGCCGGTGAAATAAAGGCAGCTTGAGAGATCTGCCAAAGTGCAGAACCTGATCTAAATCAGTCCCATTAACAAAAGCCCAAACAAATATGCCACAAAGTACGCCAGTCTCCTCTTTCCTTGCCATAAACACTCACTATTTGACAAGCTATTATGCGCCCCTTTGATTGAAGGTGTGGGGATTAGGTTTTTGCTTTTTTTTTAAAAAAAATATTTTCCATCTTTGAAAGAGGATCACAGCTTGTACTCAAAATTCTGCTATTGCCAATTTCTTTTTTCCCCATTCACTTTTTCCTTTTTAAGCTTAAAAGAACACAACAACTGCATCTTCCAGAAAGTTTTTGGGGGTTGTGGAAACTGTGACCTGGTCAGGTCTGGGGGGGGGGGGGGGGGAGAAGGAAAAAAAGCCATGATGCACCTCGAGTGACTGCTATTGTAACACAAACAGCACCAGTTCCAAGGGATTGGTGGCTGCAATGAAATTCTCTTTTAAAACAACAAAGAAACTTTACAAACTTTCGGAAGTGAAGATGGGATAGGCTGTGTTTGAGGAATATGCAATGCCTCATGTCAGCCACTGGCTGAGCTCTCAGGTAATACTGTACGCATGCTTCTTGCGTTAATGGGCACAAAAGCAGTTTTACGGAACAAAGCCTTATGTCCAACACAGAAAAGAAGTCCAATATGTTTTCCATGCATGTGTTTCCTCCCTGTCTCACAGAGAAACAATATGTTTGTATTCAGATTTCCCGGGCTGCCAAATTCCTCATCAAAATCACAACTACAAGACCTCTCCTGACCTCCAATCCTTCCAACAAGAGAGCCAAGGATCTTTGCTGTCAGATATTAGTGCCTGTACCCAACAGCTGACAGCACTCCTCCATGCCCATAAAGATCCCAGGTCTTTAACCCAAATCTATTCTTGCAAAAGCATCCACAGAAACAGGACCTTGGGAGGAGGTGGGCTTCCAGTTCATCCACAGCAGCCCAGCCTTTACCTCCAACCTCTCTCCAGCTGGGGCTATAAAGACCCAGCATACTCTTGGACATTTTCCCAGTAATAAATAATGTATTCTCCCCTACCCAGGCTACAGTTCCCAGGCTTTTATCTCCCCTGTTGCCATATGTTGTTCCAGGGATCCCTGCTAACCCCCTGACATTTTCATCTGTCCGCAGACTCCGCTGTATGCCAACATGCCGCATGTCAGGAAATCCCACCTTTGCTTGCACCACCAGAGAATTAGCACATAGCGAAAAGCTTTGGTGCTACCCCACCTCACCAAGCAGGAGCAAAGATGCATCAATTCAGTTTATAAAATATTTCTGCAAACCTGCTTTAAAAAATAACCCCAAATGGCATCACTTCAGTTTGGAGGCAAGGGTCGGAGGTCTGGGCTCATAACCAACCTGTCAATTAGCTTGCCCTGCAAGATGGCAGGTAAAAGGTCGATGCCGTCAATCTGTCTGTCACTGGGAGGCTGCAGTCCCGCCAGAGAGAGGCTGGTGGTGAAGAGATCCATCACGTTGCCCAGCTGATGACTGACCTGAAAAATCAGCAGGAACGCATTTGCAAAAAGACCTTCAGTAAAAGCCAAAACGAAACAGGCTGGTTTCCACCAAAGCAGAAGTATTGCTTCCTGAACCTTCTCCGCTAAGCATCTTTTGAGAATATCTCCCTTTACGGTGCTGCAGTCACCAGCAAACCTCCTATTAAAATAATAAAGGAGATGATCCATAATTCTCCACTTCCAGGGAGCATTTGCATTTTGGTTCACTTTTTCATTTTCCTCTCTTTCTTCTCACTTCTCGCTATGCATCTACTTTACAGGAGCATGTTTTCGCAGAGTTGAACTTAATTTAGCAAATTCCAAGTCATTTGCGGCTTGAAAAAATCAGCACTTAAACCAAGAGGAAAAAAAAGTCCTTGATTTGTTACCTCTCCAGGTCATCTCTGGAGTCCAGAATACCCTGAGAGAGTTCCCAGAAAGCACACGGATAGATGGATAATAACAAAAAGAGCCCGATGACTTCATCTGCAAACCATTTCCAACAATTCAAGAACTGTAAAGTTGTGGTATTTTTAGTATGTATTTTAATAAGGGAGAAAAACATCTGGTTTTGGCTCCAATGGAGATGTGCAAGCTTTCCCCCCCTCCCCCCCTTGCTTTTTTCTTTTTTATTCCTTAATTGGAAGACATACTTATCTCTCTGGTCTTAATTATTTATATTTTAAAAATCTAAAAAGTCTGTTCTGACTGATTCTTTCTGAATCTTTGCTCCCATCCTCCCTGTGGTATGCTACAGTTATCTGCCGTAGGATGTTTAATTAGCCAGCGACACACTAAATTGAAGCAGATACATTCAAATCAAGAGCAAGACTGTTTTGCACCAGGATGCACCAGCACAAGATGCGACATGAAAAGAGCCTTTTCAGCCGTACCACTTGTTCGGAGACAAGAAGCCATCTGATACAAGCCCACATCTGTAAGTACAGAAGCACTTTCTGACTGAAATCCAAGTCCTAGCAGCAGCCCTGCGAATGTCAGTGTGAACATTACAATGCTGGGACTATCAAAGAGTTTTTATCTCCAAATCCTCTTTCTACGCACAAATGGACCCCAGCCTGTAAGCTGACACTAATTATTTAAATACGACAACAAACGATAACATGATAAATGAATTTTTGCGAGATGCTGGCTCAAGAAAAAATAAGCTGAAGGGAAAATGCTATTTTTGCTGGGACACTAAGCCTTTTATTAAAAGACTGGGCTGAAAAAAGTGAACAGTTAAAGGAAGAATTAATAAGTTAAAAAAAAAAACTGGAGAAAGCAACATGCAGGGGACTGATTACAAGTTTCACATTACAATATCACATTACTTGATTACAGTAATTTCAAATTTTAATGGCTTTCATTTATCAAAAGGTGTTGGCAGGAACACATAATATTAAAGCTGCATGCAAGAATACTTCCACAACTCTTAAGAAGAAATCAAAGTGCAAAGCTCTAAGCACAAGAGGAAGCCTGGCCATGGAAACCCTTGCCCAGGAAAGCAGTTGGATCAGTAGATCTTGCAGAAGGCCTCAGGCATCTGAGGTTAAGCCTTATTCATGGACATTGCTGCAGCAGGCAGCCTGAAAGAGGTCATGCTCAGCCTGTCCTTGTAGGCAGTGACAAATAGAGATGAGCCCACAAATCCCTCGCAAAAAGCAGATGTATACATGAAGTTCCCTTTCTGCATGGAGAAAAGGATGGGGATCTTCTGATACACAGCTGTGGAGAAGGAAACAGAACTGAGCCCTCCAATGGGGTAACCCTGCTTCTTCCTCTCCCCGGGGCCATTTGGTGAACGTGGACCGCTGGGGAGAACCAAAGCCGGCTGTGCCGTCCACGAGATTAACTGTGGCAGGCAGCGCTGCGTGCTCCTTGGACCGTCCCCTTGCACAGGCTCTTCTCTGGTCTCAGATGTGCACGCAAAGAGGACTGACATTAAAAAAAAAAACCAAACAGTACACACGCGTTCAAAAAAAAAAAAACCAAACCCCAAACCCAAACCGTCAGCTCACACATTACAGAGCCGGACAGCCTCACGAGCCACTGGTGTCGGGAATGCTGCACTCCCTCTGAAGTCAAAGGGGATTACAAGTGCTCAGCATCTCGGCAAAGATGCTCAGTCCCTCGAGGGCTCATCTGCCAGCTAATTTACCCCGAGCATGCCTTTGGAGAGCTGCGGGGTCAGCAGAACACCATATGCAGAGCTCAGAGTCTAATAAAGAGGAGATCTGGCACATGCCTGCTCCCTGACAACTGCTACGTCAGGAGCAGGCAGGCAAACTGGTGTCTGAGACTTCTTGTAATTAGGTCTCTCACAATTTATAAGGCAAATCCGAAAGTGACTTTTCTTCTTGTCGCTCCATTCCCTCGCCTCAATCTTTTGATAACAGGCAGCAAGAGGCAATCAGTGACCTGAGACTCGTGCCTCTAATATCACCTAATTTATACATCGCCTTGTGACAATCCTGTGGGGCCACCACGGTCTTCTTGCACTGGCCCTTACTAACCATAACCAGATGTAGATGACTCTCTTTAATCATCCAATTACGTTTCTGGTCTCAGACAACATTTTTCCATGAAGCAGAGAAAACTTCTTAAGGAAATTAAATGCCCATGCCACAGCCACTTGGATTTATCTGTGCTCTGCAGCACCACATTGAAGAAGGGGAGAAAAAAAAAGGTTAATATTTGTATAAAACTTTGAAGTATTTTCAGAGAAAAATAAAAAAATTACCATTTTCTCCTGTCAACAGTGCTCTTTCATTCTAGTTGCCTTTCCCATTTTTTTTTTTTTTTTTTTTTTTTTAAGAAAAAGAAAAATCCAGAGAGGGCAACAGCCCAGAGAAAATAAATAATATATAAAAAAGAGTGAGATCAGATATTGCTCGTATCAGTGAGAAACAGCCGGTATTACTCACGTAAGAACGGATTTTTCCCCCCTCTTTCCCCCCCCTTCTTTTTAATAAACTCTCCGTATACACATAACGTCTTTAAGAAAATGAAATCCTTTTGCTGTGGGCCACGTCGCTAGAAGAAATAGTCACCACTGCTGTTATCAGTGCTTTCAAGCTTTAACTCTGAATCAAAGGCGACAATTAATAAAGTCGCCCCCGCCAGGAATGGAAAGGAGGAAAGCTAAATATTTGAAACTGGGTGAACAAATGTCAGGGTGTTTTTAAATAAAATCCTTTTACAGTTATCACAGCGAGCAGACCTGATATCCCTGTCTAATTCAATTTCAATTTGCGCCCCATGGGAGATAGTGAAGAAAAGGTTGCAATGCTGTCTTTGGGTTGATATGTTCTTTTCTCCTTCAGGAAGCAGGCACGAGAGAGGAAGGGGAGGAGGGTGAGGGAAGAGAGGAGGAGGATTCAAATACCAACAGAATATGATTCTTTTTTTCTTTTTTTTTTTTTCCAGCTGGATCCTTCCAGAAGGCAGATGTGATGTGGGGAATGTTGAAATGCTGATTTGTTGTGAATTCACCTGGAAAACATAGCTGAGGAGGAAACTGCAGAAAGGCTGTTTGTGTGTGAATAAATATTCCTGATGGGGGACCAGAATTAACTGAATGTTGATGCCAAGAGCAACACGCACTCTTCAAGGCATCCCTCTCCCCCAAAAACCTGCAAATTAGCCAACTGCACCAATTATCCTAACCTCTATCAATGTCCTGCCAAGTGTTCACAATCCTGTCACCTAACTTGTTTAAATAAAAAGGTACTCCTTTATTTAAGCAAACAAATGTACCCTTTAATAGAAACAAAAAAACCCCAATCCTATATATCAACAAGATATTAATAAACTGCCAGATCCCACCAGCGGGATGAGCCTTCCACCCAATAACTGGATTTCACTGGCCAGAGACACAAGCCCTCTTATTCTGGCTGAAGTTGTGCCAGCTGAAATGGTTGCTGGACCTCCGCCTGCTCCTCAAAACGTCCACGGCTGGAAAGGAACAACCGTTGCACCGGGAGCAACACCAGCGCAGGAAGGAGGAGTTGACCCTTCAGCTTTGTGCTTGGCACTCCTGAGAAGCTCTTTGCTTCCACCCTGGTTCAGGGCTCCCAAGCCTTTGTTTCCTTCAGCTCTTTTGAAAAGAAAGAGCAACGAGAGACTTTGAAGCAGTTTTCCCACATTTTACAGCTACTTGGACTACACAGGACTTAGGCTGACTAGTTTAAACTCGCAGTCAAGAAGATGTTGAAGCTGAAGACTCCGTAAGATACAGAAAAGAAGCCAAAAATGTACTAGCAAACATGTGTCTCTTCACTTACTATGTCAGTGAAAGAGGCGATTATGAAGCAGTAACTACAGGCGCCTACAGGCCAACGTAGCGTGAGCTGTATTACATGGAAGCAATGCCAAACCTCTCACCTGCGGTCAGTGCTGCTGTGGGTACCAGTGCTGGAGCCTCGATGGCAAGAATACAAGCAGAAAAGACATATAAGTAGCTATCACATATTTACTCATCAGTAGCATCATACGGGGGTCTAACTCAGAGGAAAGCAGCACATCCTGGGGACAGAGTTCAGAACAGACTTCTCAAGGTACCCGAGTGGAGCCCAAGAGGACATCTGGGAGCGTAACACCTGCATGTGCAGACATTCGGCACGCAGCATCATGAATCGGAGCCCAGGATAGGGAGGATTTAAAGTTAAGCACGTGCTTAAGTGCCAAGGATGATATCAACAGTGGTGGAGGAGGGGATTTTTGGGCGCATACCTGCCCAATAAGCCTTAAGCACACTGTCCAGCTCGCTGAGCATGCGAGCTCATGCAGGGGCTCATGATAGCACGGCGTCGGTCAGTCCACCCACCTATGCGAACACGTTAACTCTGCACAGAAATGACTGTTCACAGGAATTCAAACAGCAGCTTCAACTGTGGCCTCAAGCAGGAAGCCATGCATCGCAGCAGGCTACCGAGAACGTTCTGCACCACATAAAGCTTCACTGCTGCACTACATGCAAAAGACTACCTGTGAGAGGGGTACCAGCCCGATACAGTTAGAAAATAAGCAGGCACGATGATTTCTCTATTCATGTTCTTAATTATCCTCAGAGTTACTACAATGGAAAGAATTTTTAAATTTGGTATTTACTTGTCCCCATTTATAATGCATGTTTACTTTTAGCACATTATTCAGTTTGGACATGGAAAACAAAACAGTCAGCTTCAGTTTCATGTTCTCATATGCTAGCCCAAGGCTGTTGTACTTGGCTTGTAAAGGCTTTATGGAAATGTTTAAATTTAAACAAAAAGACTGTTTTCATTTCAAACTAAAAAAATAATAAAGCATCCCTAGTAGGTTTTGTGAACTCTTTAAAAATGATGAAACCAAACTACCCTTCTGCCCTCAGCTGCAGATCTAAGCTATCTGTTGGCTTCCTCCTAAAGGATAAATTATCATTATCCTGACTCAATTAAACCACCGAAAAGGAATGCAACTTAGAAAAATGTTTTATTTATGAATAGTTTGCAGTCTTAAGCACAGCGCCCAGTTAATGAAGTATCACTTTCTTCAGGGATGAGAGATGCTCACAAAGGGGAGGGAATCTGTATTATTTACTGTGAACCCTGCCTGCAGAAGAATTGATTGCATCTTTCTTTAATGAGGACTGGGACAAGAGAGGCTGGTAGTGCCACTGGAGGATTATTTTGAAGTGATCATATCTGAATTTGTGTACAGGCAGGAAAGAGCAATAGTCTGGTATCTAGACCTCCCCGAGTGGAACTCTTATCAAACACCAAAGCGAAAGCCGTTGAGGGTCAAATCGCTTGATACTTCAGGGCACAGAGAGTGTGTGTGGGCAACACACTCCTGCTCTAGACTGGGACGCACATTAGCAATGTGCCTTTACACTCCAACTTGTTCAAACACATAACCCACTAAAAATACTGTGGTCCAAAAGACTAAAGGGTTTAAATAGAGTAGGAAGACAAAAAGACCAGACCGCTTGGTGCTCGCAGAAGGGTTAATCATAGACACTCTAGATGCAAATGTGCAATAATGAACAGGAATGGCATCGTTCTCTAGGGGCAGTATTCAGCTCCTTATTTAGACAAGCGTCTTGACTGACACGATGGGCATGTTAAAAGTCTGATCCAAAGCCCACTGAAGGCAGCAAGAACCAGTCCATTCACTTCAGTCCACTTAAGACCGATCAGAATTGTTAAAAGTGGACACTTACCCCTCCTGCAGGTATATGTCCGGGCCACCAAGCAATAGCTGGCTCTCTCATGCCACCTTCAAAGGTGGTTTGTTTGCCACACAGGAAACGACCATTGCTTCCTCCTAGAGAGAGAAAAGAAGCCATAAAAACCACGATATGCCAATATCATATTTCAAAGGGACACTGTCAACTAGGAAATTTTTAGGCTAGTTTTAAACGAATTTTCACTTCTGCATGAATGCTTCTTCAACTAACATGTCCAGAGTTGTTTTGGGGTTTTTTTGTTTTGTTTGTTTGTTGTGTTGGGGTTTTTTTAAATATCCCTTTATGGTGAAATTTTAGGAGTGTCTTTTCAGGTCAGGGAGCAAGTGACAGTTAAACACAACTTGCTATCAACCAAAGAGAAAAAGCCAAAAACCAAACAAAACAGAAAATACTTCACTGGCATTTTCCTTCCCTTTAAGGATGTTAACTGCTGTTTGTAACTAAAGGAAATCTGACACTTTCAGGCAGAAATAGTATTTTTTTCATAATCCTTTTAAAGTACCAGAGCAGTATTAGATGCAGATATGAGAATGAGAAATATAACCATGCATCCCCTGAATGTTCACTCTCAGAGACAGCAAGTGCTTTGCAGGAATGTCTGGGGTTTTAACCCAACCTTGTAGCTAAGCTTGCTGAGGAATAAACAGTGAGGTCTCATGACTGATTCCAGGTCACACAAAGTCAAACACAGTGGTTCAGCTGAAATCAGAACTCAGAATACTCCCTGCTCTGTGGTCCAATAACCACGAGACAGCCTGCCTCCAAACAGAAGAGAGTGGGTTAGAAAATCAATTTGCAATGACTCTGTTTGAGAGAAACAGTCATTTAAACAAAAGAAAACTTGTGAAGTAACAAAAATACTTTTTCTTCTTGATGTTTTTCAAGAGAGCTAAAGAAGGAGGGACTCTTCAACTGTCTGTAAGTACTCAGAAAGCTCAAATATGCATTTGGCAGATGGAGAGTAAACACCCTGCTAAGCTGTTGTGCCTGGTCCTAAATAAATTAAAAAATATTCACCCCCTGATAGTGGAGCACAAAGTGGAAACGCACACAGGTGAACAGCCACACTGGGTTAGGCCAAAAGTCCATTTAGCCAAGGATACCTCCTCCAACAGTGAGCAGAAGTAATGAACATAAGCTAACTCTAAATGTAAATGCTCTGCATTTTGAGGCTTCTCCTAACTGCACAAAGGAAAACCTCACGTACAGATCTCTTCCCCCCCCAGACATGGAGATTTAAGCTTTGATGTCACAACCCCAGCCCAGGTTTATTCATCTGAGACTCACCTTCTTTAGGAGCTGAAATGAGAGCAGCCCCATTATCAGAGGTGAAAAACACAAAAGTGTTCTCACTGATACCCAGCTTCTGAAGATGTTTTAGGATTTTTCCAATGCTATCATCAATTTCTCGCACAGCATCCCCGTATCTGAGGCAAAAGTAGATGCAAAACATTAAAGGCAGCAAAAGAGGAGAAGTGTCACACAGCATAATGCATTGCAATCCGTCACAATGCTTTTAGTGGACATAATTTATACCTGTGCTGCAGAGAGAAATACTTCTTTTGTGCATCAGGTACTGTACGAAGGTTTTCCATTGTCACTGCAAAACCCGTGTCTCCTATCTGCAGAGAGCAACCTCTCTTGGGTATTAAGAGTATTAAGAATTTGTACAGATGTGAGCCACTCTTGGACAGAGACCAGCAACTGATATAAATTTAGCTATAAAGTTCTCAAATACAGGCAAAGCCACCTTGCCATAGACTTGAAGCTGATAACATACCTTTGCTTATGGATGCTGATTTGAAACTGCACTCTCAGAAGCAAGGCTCACAATATCTACAGAGCTCTTTGCCTCCTGTATATTGCGTTTTTCATGCACGCTTTTCTACTTGCTGGTCTGATTTACAGGCTTTTAAAACAGGCACTAATCATACAAAAACCTTCCAAAAAGTCATCTGTGCCACATACAGCACTTCATTACTCACACAACTGGCAAAGGAGCTTAGACTTCCCCTTCTCCCCCATTTTAGTCACATGATCTTCATTTCAGATTATAGCAAAATTACTAAAGAACAATCCAAGCAAAGTCCTCACTAACTAATGTATGTCAGCACACACATACACTTTTGAGAAATGATCTGCATACTTGGATCTAATAAACATTGCTTAGGTTTTCTGTTTCTGCAGCATGAGGTATTAATTAACACACCCCACCCCACCCCCCCAACAAAACCAACACCCACAAAAACAAGACTTACAGTCCCCTCTGACTAGTGCCCAGGAAATGTTTGGAGGCATAAACAGGAGCGTGGGTAGCATCAATTGCCCAGTATAAAAAGAATGGCTGCTGGCTGGCCTGCTGCTTGCTAATAAAATCGAGAGCTTCCTGTAAACAACAATAAAAATGAATTTAACGGAATCATCCTCTGCCATCTAAATCTCTCCAAAAAAAGAAGCATAAAGTCACTGCGGCTTAGAAACCAGCATTAAAATAGACAGTACCTGCAGGTAGATCTGAGTCAAGTTGGCTTCACCCGTCTTCAGATCAATTTTGAAATCTTCATAATACCTTAAGACAAAATGAATCAGAGAGAAAAAAAATCAATCCTAAGGAATATACAACATAAAAAGGCTTTTTCCCCCCACCCTTTACTTACTGCGTAGGTAGGTGACAAACAGGTCACGTTGCTATTCAGCAAACTCTCTTCAGATATTAAAGAGAATGTCACCATATTTTTTCTTATGAGAGAAAGCAGTGAAACAGCTAGATCCAAATTAACGACGACTGCAAGTTTTGGACAAACCTGAGCCACCGACCTTTCACTGTTAAGCTATTAGAATAGGGGTAGTATGCTTAAAGATCTCATGCCACTACTCCTTCAATAGAGAGCTGTTTGATATGTGTGTAAAATTTTCAGAAGTACACAACTTCCAGTGAGATAGAGCAATCCTGGAATCAGAACTTGGGCTGCTTTGAAAACATTATGTTTGAAGTATCTTTAGACACCAATTAAACAAAGAAGGGTGGGGGGCAGTCCTCAGGAGAATAACAGCAAGTGAAATAAGATGATACCAGACTCAAAAGCGAATGGACAAGAATGGCACAGACTGCAGACTTGGAGCATAGAATGGTGTTACGCAAACAGACAAAAGGTTATTACAAACAGGAAGAGAAGAAATAAAGAGGTCTTTCAGTACAGAATGGAACCAGCTTCCAAGAGAAGTAGTGGAGTGAAATCATCACAGGAAACCTTTAGGGCGCAACAGGATAAGCAAACATCTCTGGGAGGGAGGCACTGTAGGGCAGTCACATCCCTAGATGGTCCACATGCAACAGGCAGGTTGGCCTTGGTACTCAGGCCTTTATTAATCCTCAGAATCAAACACCTAGCTTCACATTTAACAAGCTTCAACTTTAAATTTAGATGGTAAGGTAGAGGTGAGGAAGACAGGATTCCTACAAAAAGTGGTTTAGGAGTTTAGAATGAAGTTTAGTAGTCAACTACCATGCCGAGTCTCTGAGGTGCATCAATACCATAGAAGTAGGTCTGTATTGTCTCAGCTTTAACTGGAAAAGTCAGAGTGCCACAATCACAACTGAGAAGCAGCAGTGCTTGAGTACCCTTTGCTGCCAGCATTGCCTTCAAAACCTCTTCTTCCCTGAGGAAGCACTATCCTCGCTTCCTCTCCTAGATGTGAAATTCACATACCTCTTGACGGTTAATCTATGCCTTCCTGTTTCTGTCTGCCTTGTGCGTTTTCC
This sequence comes from Aptenodytes patagonicus, assembly GCF_965638725.1. Lineage (NCBI taxonomy): Eukaryota > Metazoa > Chordata > Aves > Sphenisciformes > Spheniscidae > Aptenodytes > Aptenodytes patagonicus. The sequence goes on along the minus strand of NC_134959.1, from coordinate 1,886,647 downwards.
CACAAGGCTTTCCCTTAATTCTGTCTTAGCTCAAATGCCAACCACCACCCAGGCCTTGTAAGGCTGGGTATTGGCCATCCCCAGACTAGAGGGAAAGTCCTGTTCAAAAGTATGACGGCAAAGCAAGAGATGAGAACCTGGCACAGGATCTTGTAGAGTCCAGAAATATGAATGGGTTTAGAAAAGAGGCAAGACTAGTTCATGGAAGTTAAGTCAGTGGCTATTAAAGATCTGGACACAACCTTCAGTTTAGGAAGGTGTACAACCATACAAGAGAAGGACCATTCCGCGTATCTGTTTTCTCATACCCTTTCTATAAGCATTCACTACCAGTGGTCGTCGCAGAGTATAACAGATTAAATGGGCCTTGGGCCTGACCCAGAAGGGCTGTTCATGTCTTTCATTAACTTTTACAAGCGTCTTTCCTGCACTGGCTTACTGCTTAACTGCTGGACAGTCAGGGCAATCCGTAGTAAGCATCTCAGATCATATATGAGGCAGGATATTCCCAATGCTTGACACGCTATAAAGGTCCTCTTTGGCGAGGTGTACTTCACCTCCACAGGGTGAAGTACCTGTAGATCACTGCCCGTCCAACTGAGCCTGTAACTCTGATTCTGAAGCAACTGCTGTTTTTGCCAACCCCTTTTCACTGAAATGGGTTTGCTACGCTAGCACTTATCTTCCAACACTGTAATGTCAGCAGGGAAAGCAAAGAAAATAACATTACCAGGCAAGTAGCTGAATTACCTGCCAATCATTTCCCAGTCCCTATACACAGGGATATTGGGGAGCGCTCTGTTATCAAAAGGTCCAAAATGGCAGTTCGGGGATCCAAACCATTCATCAAACCCATGCTTCAGGGGGTGGAACTGGGGCCTGTGACCCAGATGCCTAGGAACAAAAGAAAGAGATGAGTTAAAATTCTACTGCAAAGAAGCAAATAATAATCTCATCAGAATGGCATGCAAGAAAACAATCTTTGCCTAAGAAGAAAAACTTCAAGCATTTTAATCAAATAAATGACTGCAGAGCACTGTCTTGATCTTTCTCATACTTGTTGCAAGTTCATCCATGCAAACTTGCTCCGGTGCTTACATATATCCCATTTTAGTCTACTGCCCAATCTTTGTTTTCCGTTATTTCCTTCTATTGGTGTCTTCTCTCAGTGTCTCGATGATCTGAACTGATGGACTACGCTGCCCAAAGCCACTGCATAAGACGCACATAATGTTTTATTTAAGGATCCTGATCTATGACAAGTAATTTTTATACCACTAAGCTGTAAAAACACAAGGTAAAGCTCATGAAAAGTACCATTACATCTGCATTCCCTTTATGGAGTATTCATGCTGCCAAAATGGTACAGAGAGACCTGAATGTAAATGAGAATGAGTTCTTTACGTTCACATGTGAACATAAGACACATTTAGCTACTCCTGATGAAGCTCCATTCTACTATGCAGCTTAAAAATTCTCCGTCCTTAACTTCAAGATGAAGCTCCTCTCTAATCTCCAACTTCTATACTGCAAATTCTCCGTTTCCTTCATTTATACTATCTTGAATATACAGAATGCCCATCCTCTCCCAGTCTCTAAAGGAGATCTTTGTAGCTTAATGTTTATTGAATCATTCCAGCTTCCACTCACAAGCCTGCATCTGCAACCTCTCCATTTTGTGCCATCACCTTCTGCACACTTTCTGAACATAAGGGGCATAAAATGCATTACCTGAAGTAAAATGATCCACGGTGTTACACTGTTCTATTCCAAAATGAGTTATAAGAGAAAATAATCATCATTCCAGCTATGATCGTATCTTGGTGATGTAACTAAAACTGCAAGTCTGACCTGCAGGATTTTACCCCTTTCTCATTTATACGCATGATAATACAAAGCTATTTCTGGCTGTTTATACCACAGGGGACCTGAAAAAATATTTTATTCTAAGAAAGCCCTAAAAGAACTTACAGAGGAAGAGACTTGAAAAAGGTATCAAATAATTACTGAGATGCTGATTATTCTCCCCCTCTCGCAACACAAAAAATAGAGAGATATTTAATGAAATGCAACAAATTCTAAACCGATCATGGAAAATACTTGACTTGCAAACATATAATTAAACTGTGGAACTTACTGTCACAGGACACCCTGAAAAGTTTTTAGAAGGGATGCTGAAAGGATATAAAAATCTGCTGGAAAACTTAAAAATCTTTACAAGCCCTAAAATTCTGTGCGTGGCTAGGATGAGACTCCAATTTAACTATCGTACCTTGCATTTCTTTACACCTTTCTAGGAAGCAGGTGGTGTGCACAAATGATAGAGACCGCTGCTGTACAGTATCACTCCCTAGTCCTGTCCAGGATAACAGTTCTTGGGTGCACAACGATAGTGCACTTGCACGTTCATATTTAGTCTGCTTCTTGCTAACAGCTGCAGGCCCTTCCAGATTTGCTGTTTTCCAAATAACTGCCTGGAACCAATCTGTATTTGCGTTGTTTATTTCTTTTCCCTGGGTGTATGAATTTACATTTATTAGCACTGAACTGCATCTTATTGCATTCAGCCCACTGATCCGATTCTTCACGGCCACTCTGCTGTTTGGATTTGTGGTAATAAATAATTCACTGTCTTAGGTTAGTTTGCTATCTTTCCAATTTCAGCAGCACCGGTGAATCCGACCACAATTCAAACTCACTCTTCTCTAACTCGTTAACGAAACTGTTAAATAAATTGTATCCCATGACTTTCCTAAACAGTATCCCCCTGTTAACTACTCCTGTCCGAAGTCTCTTCATTAACAATTATTCTGTTAACCAAGCAGTACTCCTCTGGTGTCTATGTAGTTTTGAAGTTGCTATTTATGCATTTATTTATTACAGCACTGTTCCAAACTGTGAATCAACTGTTCAGAGATCCCCAGACCCCATGGGATTCCATGACAGCCCACAAGCACATTTGAAATTCCAATGTTACAAATGCACCAGTTTCAACTATTACACCGTTAATTCCACTGTGCTTGTTTGATCTGAATATCTTCCAGGCTTTTCCCTTCCGATTCTTCACAGACAACACAAAATATTGGTTTTTAAAAGTTCTTCTGTATCCTCTACAAAGACTATACTGTACTTCCATGAAAGTCCATAAAGGGCAATATTCACAGAGTATTGGATCAGCCCTCTAGGTCTTTTAAAACACCTAGTATCAACTATCCCAATCAAGCCTGTTCCTATCCACCCTGCCCTTCTACACCTGATGAACAATCTTTAGCGTAGCCCTGGAGATGTCTGCATCTCTATTTCTATACCACACACTTCTACCCCCCCAAAAAGAAGCTTTCACAATTTAGTCTACTCTATTAACAAAAAAACCCAACACATAGCAGGGGCCAAAGATAAAAAGCACGTAGGTGCTCAAGGCAAGTTCCAACAGAACATCTTGGTGTTTTTTGAGAAAATTAAGTAGTGTGATACATGGATGAAAGCACAAAGAGTTGAAGGGTTTATAAATATATATATACACACCCCCACACCCCCGTTTCAACTCTTTGTATGAAGATATATGTATGTACTTGTAATGGTAACACTCAATTCAGAAATTGGTCACAGCAGGGGGGAAGATCCACCACAGATTTCAAAAGTTGGACATCTGAGCTTCAAAACAGTTTTCTTCCTGCAGTTCTGGCTGTTCTGCTGCTCCTTCACAATACATACACACGCATACTGCAATCTCAAAGCAAGAGATCTTAAAATAAGTTTACCATTTGCCAATGATCTTATTGATGTAGCCAGCTTTCTTCAGCAACTCTGGAAGCAGTAATTCAGAATCTGGGATTCCTCCTACTATATCCTGTGGCGTGTATGCTGTGTAAAACAAACAAAAAAATTCTTTCCGACTCTTACAAATATTAGAGCAAACAGCTCATGGCTACCCATCATTAGAAGTGCTGTTACTGGATCAGAAATAGCAATTAGTTTGAAGTTCCAGCAATATCACTCCTTGGAAGTCCTCCCAGGCCACGAGATGAAGAGAACAAATTAATTAAGAGAGATCAAAGGGAGATCTCCACCCACTTGCACACCACGGCCAATAATAAAGGGGGCTGCCATCACAGAATGAAGGCGAGACCCTTGAAAGGGGGGGTCATAAAGAAAGCAAGTGCTTTAGGTATGCATTGGAGTTGCCTTTACTCTTGCAAATTTGCTTTGTATTTTCTAAAACGAAGGCATTTTTTTCCTAAGTCACATGATCGATTCTCTTGCTCAGAGTGCAAGAGCTGAAAGAAACCATGTCTCTCCCAGTCCACAGTTCTCTGGCCCTTGAGACTCTAAGGTGTGACTTTGGTTAGGATGGAGATAGCCAAGCACACTTGCTGATACACAGTGTGAACCAGTAGGTAGCTGCTGATTCTTGCCCAAGCTTGCACAGTTGCACGTGGCATCTGTCACACTGGAACCAAAAATCAACCCAGAAACGTTACGAACTGGTAATCTGCCCTGGAAGCACCATGGGCACAACAGTGCTATAAAACTGCCAAGGCTGAAGTGGTTAGAAAACTGGCTGCTGAATAAAACTGTAAGCAGCTTGTTCTTTACTCTGGGCATTAGCATACGCCCCACGTGACTTTCTTTCACCAGACAACAATTAGACTGCCCAGAGGAAACACTTCTCAGCCAGCAGAAGCAAATGGATTAACCAGCCTTGTTTATGTCTCTTAATTTGAGGAGGTTTTCTGCTTGATGAGGAGGAAGCAATGCGTTTCACACTTATTACCAGTGGTTAACATGGTAATCTTTTTGTGCCACTCTGGAAGATCACCACAGGGGAAGATCACCGAGCCAAGCCTTTGTTCAAAGCAAAACTTCCTACAAAGCACGGAGGGAAATCAAGAGAGGAAGGCAAATCAGGAATGAAGCCCATACCGTTTCTGGCATGTGCATTCGTGGTGTAAAAACCATTCCTCACTGGGAGACGGCCCGTCAACAGTGCTGCCCTTGCTGCAAATAACAACAAAAAATGTTTTCTTTACATGCATTCTCTGCTTAATATTAATATTATCATATTAAGGCTGAGGACAGTGCACTGACTGAAGCACATCAGTGTCCTTTTGCCACAGCCAGCTACTAAGATCACTCACATTAGAACACGCAGCAACCCCCCTCTCCAGTGAGCCATGGAGATAGCCAGGTTCTGATACGACACCATTTGAGTCATTCCAGGACAAACCCGACTGACATTTGGCCCCCCTATTAAATTACCCACTGCTGAAGAGTAATTACTTTCAATAGTCAATGTAGCAGCCCTCCTATCTCAGTAATTCTAAAAGGAAAACCTGACGTATATATGTAAGAGGAAATGGTAACACAAGCTGATTACATGCTTAAGGCTAAGTTTTCAAGCTTGCCTGAACAAAAGTCATGCAGTAGTGAAGAAAGAGCTGTCCAGCTTTGACAATAAGTCAGGTCCTGACTGCAGGAAACATTTAAACAGATGTTTAACGTTAAGCATATGCAGTGCCACCACTGGACTTAGCAGGACTTCAGCATATTTTAAATGCCTTTTCTGAGCAACGTCGTCATCAGCACACTGACAAATTATATCCAAAATGAAAGCCCAAATAAAAAGCCCCCGTTCCTCATTTTTGTTCCGGTTCTTGGCTGCCAATCAGGTTTGAGGAAAAAAGAAAGAAAGAAAAAAAAAAACACCACCCCACAGAAAAACCAGGAAGGATAAAAATATCTGCGTCTCCCAGACCCAAACGTTTCTTTTATCTATTGTCCCTTCCCCAAGAATCTTGCAAACCACCAGGGTCCAAAGCAGGACACAACCTGCTGCCATTCCTTGCATGAAAGTCTCACCAAAGCCAATGGAATCAGACAAACTCTGTACAAACTATGTTCAGCAACAATTTAGACACCACTTTGTCTGTTTATCCCAAAATAAGAAAGATGAAAAAAAATGCAACGACCGAGGCTAGAATACTAAACCAGAATGTTTTAAAAAATCCTTTAGCTGGACTGATTTGATCACTAAAACACGGCTTTGTATGAACCGAAGATTGTACGTTTTCCAATCAAAACGTAAATAAAAAGGGAGCAAAATGCAAGATCAAAGCACCAAATTCAAACTCTGCCCTGAGGGTAATCACTGGTTTGGCTGCTAGTTCATGTCAGATGCTGGCAAACGTCCCAATCTTCTCAGAAGGTGGCATGCTTACATGCTAGTTCAAAACTCAAGTTTACTCACATGGAGAACAGAGGGGGTTGGCAGTATAAAAATCCAGGAAAAGCATCCCTTCTGAAGCCATCTGGTCTAAGTTAGGAGTTTCCTTAGAAGGCTCTCCGAAAGCTCCCAAATCACCCCAACCCATCTGTAAAAAGAACACACCAAAAGATGTAAAAGTACTTTTACTCTTCCACAACGACAATGCTTCTGGGCCCACATAACGCTTTTATTGTATCCCTTCATTTCCAAATCTTTATAGTGCTCATCTCCTTATTTAGGGAGTACTTCACAAACGTGATAAAAATGATCTTCCCCAACCCTGCGAAGCAGGGAACTATTACACTTTTCATTGGCAAATGGGAAACTGAGGCACGCGTGAGATTAAATGACTTGCTAACAGGCCTTAAAACACTTGCAGCAGAACTGGGTAAGAACCCTAACGCCTTCACTCTTACTCAAGCGCCTGAAGGCTGGCAGGCGCACACATACCAGGGAGGAAAAGGAAGTTACACCTGATCTGCTCAGTGTTGTACAGCTGCAAAGTCTGACCCTTCAGTCCCTGGCTACGTGGTTTTGTGTTGGACCATTGACCCCAGGACTCCATCTCAGCCTGCTGCATCTATCTATCCATCTGTGTATACGTAATTAGAAATGCAAGGATGAGGTCTAAACGCAAAAGCAGTGCTGCTGGAAAAGAGGGAAAGTGTTTATTTTAAAATCAAGCTCTGGAGAGAAACCTGCCAGAGGCATCATATGCCATTCTGCTTATTTGCAAGACAGCGGTTTCACCCTGCGCCTTCCTCCTAATTCAGAGAGGTCACACGCCAGGAGAACCGTAAAATCACCATCACGTTGTCTACGTTCGTTGCTGAAAACTATTACTGGTAATAATACAAATAAAAGTAAGTGACTTACAACAGAAGGTTCTAGAAGGGAGCAACTTAATGAGCAATTAGGCACCATGGTTGCTGGAGATTATATTATGCTTTGAAAGAGGCAATAGCTTTCTTTAACACAGATGCATATCAGGTGAGCAACTGATACGGAGGGCGTAATGCATCGAGATCTTTAGAAAACCATCTGTCTGGTCCCATTTGAGAGTCTAACATTTACACTGCAGTGGTGCAGTTTGGAAAAGAAAATTGCTGGAGAGCTGCAGAGCCGGCTGTTGAGGTTTGAGCGAGGAGCAATTAAATGTTACCACCTAACACTAGGGTGTGGAATTAACATGGACTCAACGGGATCACCCCCGAGTTCTTGATTCTTCAGTGTCTTTATCATCAAGGAAGAAAGAAAAAAAGAACATCGTGTTGCTCTAATTCACACACAGTGACAGAGTCACAGAAATTACCGAAGGATCAAAGGAAAAAGACCATGGAAATGTATTTTTAATGAACGGTATATTAAATAAATAAATAGTTCACAGAAGCTCCAGTCAGGATCTGTGCCTCATCACGTCTTGTACCGTACCAACACTTCTAGAGTGGGATAATCGTTGCCCCAAGGAGCTTTCATCTCGAAAATTACGAATACCAGCTTGGGGGGAAATAATTCTGAATGGAAAATTGAGATGGACTGCCGGAGGCTCAACTGGCCAGAAAAACTAGGCTTACAAGGTAATTATCTTGTACAGGAGTGTAGAAACACTATGAAATCAACAGTCATGTTGAATTGGCAGAACGGAGCCAAACAGGCGATAAGAGCTTGCCCACCCTTCGTGTCACAAACCCACCCTCATTAGCTTTTCAAGTAGCTTAAAATGGCACACAACACGTTTCTACTACAAACGCACCTGAAAGATGACATGAAAATATTGGAAGAGAAGCAAAACAGGAAGATGGCAGCAACAACGTGTTGGAAACGAATATATTTCCTTACCCATGCGGCTAAGACCACTACAGGGTGCAAAAGTGAAAAGACTTTTAGTTGGAAACAAATCTGTGATTATTTCTGCTCTTTAATGATTTATTGCCTTTTTTTTTTTTCTTCCCCCAGTTCAGAGAGCAAAAATTAGCGGAATTAGTTTTGTTCTTGTTTAGATTTTCAGGAGGCAAGTTTGGGTTTCTAAAACATTTCCTGAAACGTATTGGAGTTTCTTCGTCTACGCTTGTAGCTGCACCTTATTCAGTGCTACTACAACTACATCCATCGCTGGTATTAGAAGATATCGCCACAATTATTTTTGTAGGCTACAAAACCAAGCCTTAACTTCAGAACGATTCTACCAAGGTTTGAAAATCACCAAAACATCCTGTTTTTCAACATTTACCAGCCGGTGGAACCCTTCGCCAAGGACTGTGGAGTTAATTGCTCAGTCATTATGAACAGACTGATAGATAAGATGATTAGACTTCTAGATAAGGTATGTAGTTGTGTAAGCACCGATTCCAAAAGACTTGCATATGGGCTTGACTTTATAGATCTGAGAAGTCTCATTTGTTTTCAGCAGGACATCCACACACAAGGAATAACGAGAGGTTTGTGTGCAGTGTCTCTAGTGCAGGTCACCCAGGGCAGCTCTGCCCTGAAGGAGGGGCAGGGCAGGGATACGCCAGGCCTGGGCCTTCCTTTCCTTTCTTCACTGCTTCTTACACAAACTCGGGAAAGGACTCAAGAAAGAAAGCAACCGAGCGTGATGGCTTTCAGAGTAAGTACTTACAAACTTATTTAAATATTCCTGCTTATTTCAATCAAACTTTTCAAGATCATCCCATCAACCCGTGAGCTGCGCCTGAATCACTGTGCTGAAGACCTCTGACCATGAATCACGGTACAGACCCTATTCACGTGCTGTCCCACAGGCGCTGGCCTACCGACAAAGGGAACAGATGTAGCAGACGGCTGAACGCGGAGGCCACGCCACCTGGAAGGGGTGACGCGTGAACCTGGACGCTGCGACCTAGGTGGGATCGTGCACATGAGGGAGAGCTCTGCTCGGCAGGAGTCAGTGAGACAGAGCTCTAGGGAGCACAAAGAAGCAAATAAATGCTCAAGACACGCTCTCAAAACACAAGTCTTGCCAGGCCCAAAAACGGCCCTTGATGTGCACTTCGGAGGATGTCCAGAAAGAGTAATTTGCAGGATAAGGCTCATGGGGAGCCAACTTGATGAAACCTCTATTTAAAGGCCTCTGCCTCGGCACCAGTACAGCTTTGGACCTAGCCCACGCGCCACGATGCTCCCGCGAACTCGGGGACGACCACCACGGCATCTCTGACATGCCGTGCAAACAAATTTCCCGGGCATCAGCAGAACGTTTCTAACAGCGGCCCTGCCCGCAAGGCGCTGGTGCTCAAACCGTGCCCCGCCGAGCGCCCATCGCCAGGGCCTGGGTGAGGGTGGGCCACCACGGGAGCCCCTCCGCCAGCCCCAGGACCCCGCCTCACCACGAGGGCCCTGCTCTCACCCCGATGAGAAGCACCCCCCCCCCCCCCCGGCCCCCCGCCCCGTAACAAGCACCCCATGGAGCCGAGGCCCCAGTTTCCCTCAGCCACACTGAGCCCTTCCCAGGAACCCAAGCCCCCCCTCTGGGGGACAGGTACCCAGCCCCCTTCTTGGTCACAAACAGGCCCCCCTCCCCGGTGACCAACGTCCCCTCCCTCCACCCCAACGCCCCCCTCAGCGTCACCCCCCCCCAAAGTGACCTCCTCCTAGTGACACGGGCCCCTGTCCCCCCCACCAGTGACAAGTGTCCCGTCCCCCGGGACCCCCCCCCAGCCCCACTCACGTCGTCCATGAGGAGGAGGAGGAGGTTGGGCGGCGCGGAGGCCGCGGCGGGGCCCAGGGCCCAGCACAGGCAGAGGGGCACCAGCACCGCCCTCGCCATGGCAACCGCCGCCCCGCGCGCCCACCGCGCGTCACGTGAGCGCCGCCCGCCTCACGTGACGGGCGGGAGGGGGACGGCGGAGGCGGAGACAAGATGGCGGTGTGCATCGCCGTGATCGCCAAGGAGGTGGGGCGGGGGTGAGGGGAGCGGGGCTGGGCCTCAGGTTGCGGGGCCTGAGAGGGCAGTGGGGCCAGGTGGGGCCTGAGTGGGGCCGTGGGGCCAGGTGGGGCCGTAGGGCCTGAGTGGGGCCAGGTGGAGCTGTGGGGCCTCAGTGGGGCAGTGGGGCCAGGTGGGGTCGTGGGGCCTGAATGGGGCAGTGGGCCCTGAGTGGGGCAGTGGTGGTCGTGGGGCCTGAGTGGGGCCGTGGGGCCTGAGTGGGGCAGTGGTGGTCGTGGGGCCTGAGTGGGGCCAGATGGGGCCGTGGGGCCTGAGTGGGGCAGTGGTGGTCGTGGGGCCTGAGTGGGGCCAGATGGGGCCGTGGGGCCTAAGTGGGGCAGTGGGGCCAGATGGGGCCGTGGGGCCTGAGTGGGGCAGTGGTGGTCGTGGGGCCTGAGTGGGGCCAGATGGGGCCGTGGGGCCTAAGTGGGGCAGTGGGGCCAGATGGGGCCGTGGGGCCTGAGTGGGGCAGTGGGCCCTGAGTGGGGCAGGGGGGCCAGGTGGGGTCGTGGGGCCTGAGCAGGAGTGAGGGGAGTGGGGCTGAGGTTGTGGGGCCTGAGCAGGAGCGAGAAGGGGAGTGGGACTGGGGCTGTGGGGCCGGGTGAGGTTGTGGGGTAGGGGTGAGGGGACCGGGGCAGGGTCTCAGGTTGTGGGGCCTGAGCGGGGCAGAGCCTTGGCAGATACGGGGGGGAGCGGGACAGAGACTGGAGGTTGAAGTGGGCTGGGCAGGAGCAGGCTGAGACCAGGGCAGGGGGAGCTGGCGTAGCGAGCGCAGGGACAGTGCGAGGCTGCCCTACTGACCTGCTGCCAGGAGAGGGGTTTTCTGATGAGCTAGGGACAGGCCCTGCTGGGGTAAGGGGGCAGGTCAAGTGTGTGTGTGGATAAATAATTCTGTTGCCACTGGTGTATGGAGACAGATCGGTTCCACAAGCGCTGCAGGGTGTAAAGGGGGGCTGTGCTGTGACGGCTGTGAACGTGAAATGGTTAAAATAGCTTACTTCTGATGGCAGCAATTCTTAACGTAAAAGCACTGTCGTGGCATCAGCCGTCACTTACACGGTGGAGTGGCCGGTCCTAGTTAGTGTTATTTGTTCTCCTCCTCAGAACTACCCCCTCTACATCCGGAGCGTTCCAACCGAAAACGAGCTGAAGTTCCACTACACCGTGCACACTTCCCTCGATGTCGTGGATGAAAAGATCTCTGCGATGGGCAAGGCTCTTGTAGATCAGAGGGAACTGTACCTAGGGCTCCTCTACCCCACTGAAGACTACAAGGTGTATCTTTCTCATGCCTTTTGCCACGCCAGCATGTATTTATAGGATCTTTCTTGCGAGGGGCTCTGTGTGGGAAACCTCTCTTCCTACTTGGTGCCACGTTAAAGACGCCAGCAGAAAATACGCAGACTTGTTCACTGACCAGTTTGTCAGGTAGAGGTTCAGGTTTGGTGCCTTGGTCAGTTCAGCAGCTGCTTCGTTGCCCAACCAGGTGGTGGAAAAATTTACCTTTAGCCTACAAGAGGGAGCGCAAGGTGTGACTAGTGTCTGGTGCAGCTAGACTTCACCTTTCATAAACTGGGTGCTTTATTCCCTGCTTAGCTAAAACAGTTGACTGTGACTAGACCAAAGCTTAGACTCTTTTGTAACACCAGTGAAAGTAGCAGGAGTATGAAGGTGTCTCTGGTCAAGTACCTAAATCCCAGGTGTGTGGTCTGATTTCTCTAAAATCTGTACTGGACGGACACAGCTGCCCCAGTGTTCTTAAGTCACAAAGTTGATCTTTTGAACTTTCTTTGGCTTTTTCTCTGAATCCCGCAGATGGAAGTTATCAGCAGACCTGATTTCTGGGTTTTCATAAACCGGTGGTTAATTTTTGAAGTCTCGGGTCAGTCACGCTGGCTGATATTAGAAGATCGCCAGGTCTCTGATTGTGGTCCCCCAAACAAGAATAAATAAGGTGGCTGTGTCACTGAAATGGTTCTTAAGAAGAGAGAAACCCTTACCAAAATAGCTAGCGGGAGGCTGCTTCTGAAATTGCAAGGCGTGCCTTACTGGCCAGCGTAGGAGCAAGCTTGACCTGGAGTTACCAAAGGTGGGAGAAGTCAGATAGAAAGGGGATACAGTTCCTGCAGTCTCGCGTCTTGCTTACCTCCTCTAGTCCTAGTTATGTGCTGGGCGCAGCAAGAACATGATGTTTCCTTTCAACTTGTTTCTTTGAGTATATTCCAGCCTTGTTTTAGTTGCTTTGCCAGGCTCTGGCGTGTCAGAAGCGCATGCCTTAACAGCTGCACAGATACGGCTACGTGACAAATTCGAAGGTGAAGTTTGTTATGGTGGTGGATTCTTCAAACACAGCACTTCGAGACAATGAGATCCGCAGTGTAAGTGCAGGAAATCAGAGCACAACTTGCTACATCAGTGTTTTTGCTACTTCCGCTTATTCATAAAGTGCTGAGAAGCAAAAAAAATTTAATTAAACTACAATCCCTTTTCAGATGTTCCGAAAACTGCATAATTCGTATACGGACATAATGTGTAACCCTTTTTATAACCCTGGGGACTGTATCCATTCCAGGTAAGCGGGTTGACCGTACTGATCTTTCTGGAACTTGCAGTGTACCTATGATGTAATAGGACCAAGAGCATAACCCCTGTGGTCGACCAGTTCAGATGTGCATGCTCCAACTGCCTAAATGGAAAACAGCTGTCTGGTCTTTGGGCCATTACTGCATAATGGAAAACTCTGACCAAAGTCTCATGAGAAGTTACATTGAACTCTCACTCCCGCCTCAGAACTGGTGTTAGAAACATTAGCTCAAGAAAAGTAATTTCTTGGGGAGAAAAAGTTACTTGTTTCATAGGCAAATGTGAGCATAAACATAGATAAATAGAGCAGGTTAAACAGTGAACAACTGCACTTGTCCAGGGCTTATCCTTGGGTAAGGACAGATGGGCGTTCAGCACGCCTAATTCCTCACATGTGAGGGCCGGTGCCCCCCATTTCTCATCTGGAATCTCACAGGGAATGTTAATAATGTTGAGAGTTTCTATTGCCTAGGGAAGAACAACTTCTTTTACACTCTGCTGAGGCAGGTCTACAGCCAGGATAAGACCTGTCCTTACTTCAGCTTAATTAAAAGTCATTATTCACTCAACAGAGCATGCTGTAGTTAAAGAGTGAAACCATGTATTCAGCCTGGGGAAATCCAGCTTGTTAACCAGGAAGAGGCATCGTTAGCCATTGGTTTTGTTACAAGAGATCTGCTGTGCAGAACTAGCCGCTTCCTTTAATATTGTGTGTTCATTTCCTTCTCTAGGGCTTTTGATAATATGGTGAACTCCATGATGATGCAGGTGTGCTGAGGCTCTGCCCCTTCTCATCTCGAGTGCTGAGAACATTCCCCGTGTACAGGAGCGTGCCTGCCAAGTGATGTATATATTGTCTTCATTCTGTGTAATATTTTAAGTTTATTCTATGTAAAATAAACTCGACACCTGCAAGGTTTGCACGCGTTTCTACTCTAGCAAGCCTGCGTATAGCACAGAAGTCACTGTTCAGCTTTCTGCCTTCAGGTAAATGTGAGAGCCAGCTCTTCCTTCAGGAAGGTCAGCAGTGTCAGGAGGTTTGTTCCCTACAGAAATGTGTGCAGCTGTGCCCCTGCGCAACTCAGATGTTTCTGTAGAAATTGGGCTTTGTGTAAAAACAGCAGTTCCTGCTGTGCTTGTGATTAGAGCAAGCACAGCTGCACAAGAGACAGCTAAGAGATTATTATGAGGGTCAACCTAGATTTCAGTCAGATGAGAGGCAGGGATAGTGACGCTGTTCCTCAGAAGTACTGGTGCATCAGGGCGGTTCCTCTGAAGCAGGAGCAGCACATCAGCAACAGTAGTCCTTTTGCTCTTTGCCAGCCCCCTTCACTGCTCAGGACCGTTCATTCTGACAGGAACATCACAAGCAATGCTTAATTCAAACACACTTGGGCTCCTTGTCCTGTTTTTCCTTAGCTGGGAGCGCTCAGATCTGTATGTACTTACTCCATTAGTTCTTGGAAAGAGAAAACTCTGCACATCAGCCAAAGGCTCCAGGTTTCTCCGCAACCCCAGCCACTGTTTATGTACTTGAGAAAGCTCTGGCAGACAGCAAACAGCTGGTCTCAAAGCACCACCTTGAACCCGATCAAGCCCTGCACTGATCTTGCCTTCCTGGGGAAGGTCTTTGGGTGACTCACATTCAACAGCATTTGCTGTTAGCAGTTTGCACCTCAGTCAGACAGGCCGGGCACACTTAACAGCATTTCTAGCCCAGGTCAGGGAGCACAGGTAGTGCAGCTGGGTTAAATCCACACCAAGAGATTAAGACGTGAGGATTGCACAGCTGCCTGGCTCATCCCAAACTAATCTCTATTAGCATCTCCTCCCCCTGCAGCTCCCTGCTGTTCTAATTAAAGACTACCAAATCAATAGCAGGTATTTATATAGAAAAAAATACGAGCTAGACTAGAAAAGCATCCCAGCTTCTTCATCACTTGTGCAGTGCACTCGCGCTACGCAAGGCTGTGCAGCTGCAGCAAGTTCAGCAGAGGTAACGCAGGCAGGCGTAAGCACTGAGCAGCCACTCGGTGCTTTTCACCCACCTCTACTCCGAGTCCTTCCTGCCCCGCAGGCAGCAGTCTGTGCTTCAAGCACCTAATCAGTTAAAAATACATAAAACATAGCTAAAAATACAAAAAAAAAAAAAGCTCTGCACAGCTCCAAAGGATACAAGAAGCCCAGAGAAAGCCAGGTCAGCGTAGAGCGTCAGCTCACAGCCAGCGCAGCCTCACTGCAGATGAAGTTCACACAGCAGGATCATTTATTTTAAAAATAAGTGAAATTTACAGTACCTTCTCAAACAGAACTTAAATACATTTAATCAACAACAACCTGTCAAATAATGGGAGATGAAAGTGTTTGAGCTTCTCCCACCATCTAAACAAGGCACAGCTGTACACTGCTATTCCAAAACATTTTCATATAAAAATCTTCACTCTTTTCACTCAGAGACAGGAGCTCAGCATTTCCTCTTCCACAAGAGACTCCGAACACCCCAAAGTAGTTTTTGTTAAAAATTTAAGTCTCAAGAATTTACAAAGCTACTAAATGGAAAGTTTAAAGCCCTAGAAAAAGCCAGTTTTGTAGTCTAAGCCTGAGGGTAGCTCGGATCAAGACCAGCCTCGGCAGCAGAGTCCACGCTGGGCAAAGTGCAAAATCAACACAACATGAAGAGTTAAGGCCCCAAGCTCTAAAAAAAAAATCCTGAGATCTTAAGGGGGGGAGGGGGGGGGAAATCAGTGGGATTTTTAGCCTGGCAATGCCCCCTGAGCTGTGAAAAGCTGCTTTAGGAGTCGGTCGCATCTGTTGCATCTGGGTTAGAGGAATCCTAACCAAGGATCCCGAAAGATTAGCGTGAGAATTACGTAATAAAGCCGATTTCAATGCAGAACTTCACACAGTAACGCTGTCTGCTGGTGTTCGCAGCCTGCCTCTTTTAACACAAAGTTTTTCCTTTAAAAACGAGCGGTTTCAGAGCTCATAAACACAAGATCAGCAGGAAGGGGAAGTGCCAGGCAGCGCTTGTTCTCCGGTACCCAGCTCCTGTGGTGCGCTTCAGTCCTGACCCTCTCGTTCAGCTGGGCTCACGCCATCCCCAGATGCGGATCTGGAGCAGGAATGGTGACGGGAGTAAAGAGGAAGATCAGACCAAATTTGCAACAGATTTTGTAACGCTGCTACTGCTAGAAATAGAGTGATGCGTTAGCAGCACTCTTTGATCCCTGTAGCTTTGGGATAAAAGCAGGAGGTAAGAGGGGGTTGTTGACTTCTGAAATAAAAAGGGGGGAAGGGTTTTGTGACACCCAGGTCTCGTTTAACCACCACGGAGATACAGAGGCTTCCAGAGAAACAGCAAGGGATGCTTTTTCCCTCCCCCGGTTGTACAACAGCAGCAGCGAGCCAAAAACCAGACCCAAACAAAACACATCGTTAGGCTCCATCCTCTTCCCAAGAGCAAGGGCAGAAATCCACAAGGCTGATGGAGTTAAGGAAAAGCTCTCCAGCAGTCAGGTCCAGAGCTGCGACCCAAGACTTTCTCCGCTGATCTGGAGAAGAAAGCAGTCTTTGGAAAGGTCTTTAGGATCTTACGGGCAAGAGAAAGCAACATCCAGCTCCTGTAGAAACAGCTGGCAAAGCTGAGGGTGCTTCACGGGCCGAGCAGGACAGGTCCGCCCTCGCGGTGGGGTGGAGGGCATTTGGACAGCTAAAAGCCAAACCAGGTTTACACCGAACCCTCCAGTAGCAGCCCTTTTCTGTGAGATGAGGATGAGACTTGATGGTCAGGGAAAGCCCTTCCCAGGACAGGGTGTTCTCTGGAATGAGACTCTTCTCGATGAAAACGCAATCCCCTAAGCAAAGCTAAGGTGAGCCCCCTCCTGGGATGCCGGCAGGGATCTGGCCGATGTGCGGGTGGAACGGATCCAGTCTTCCCTCCCGCAGCCCAGCACTCCGGCTGCCTCACCAGTAATCCTCACGGCCAGGCAGATGGCATTTTAAAATTAATCTTTTTTGGCTTGGGTAGGCATATTTTTAAGTCTCTCCAATCCCATCTCCTCATTTCAGTCCCATCGGCGTCACCAGGGAAGTCCAGTCCTTTCTAGTATGGAAAATACCAAGGCAGCAGCCTTGCCCGACCCCTAAACAAGAACAAAAGCAGCATCCTAAAGCACAGGGGCGTTGCTCAGCTGAGATGCCAAAAAGCACAGCTAGCTACCTGCCCCCTCCGCCCCTCCAAAAGGTGGGACTCACCCTTCTGCCCCAGCTAACCCAGACTGAACCCAGCGTACCCCCGAAGGACAGGAGAGCCCCAAAGCCAGGCATGGCTCCGGGACCGGTCAGGCTTGGGAGCGTGATGCCCACCCCCCACCCCCCAAATCCCTGCAGGGATGGGGGGGACAGCAGCAAGTTTCCAGGTGTTTCTTCCACCCCCGAAGCTCCTCTCCGCTTCCTCCCGCAGTGCCGAAGGGGCCAGGACATCATTGAAGCTAATCTGCAGTGAGCTCATGGATGCACGAGCAGCAGGAGGTGTGCCGGAGAATAGCTCCAGGCCTGTGCTGGGGATGCGAGGGATGCCGGGACAGCAGTGGGGATGGGTCTGCCGTGCCATCACCGGCTGCTCACTTCGGTCCCTCCCCATCTCGGCTGCCCACAGTCCCCCCGAGGTGCCCGTGTCCCAGCCAGACCAGCCACCAGGTTCCTGCTGACCCCACAGACACCGGGGTGATGCTAACAGCACACGACGGGCAGGAGACATTTCTAGCACAGGTCTCCAGGAGAATACGCCTGCCGGAGCCCTTCTCCATCCTCCTGTCCATGCCAGGGTGGGAGGTGCAAAGCCGAGAAGCTGAGCACGGCCAGAGGGAGAGGCAGTTATCCCCATCCTGAGGACACCCTGCTCCACAGGGATCTTGACCCAAATACGCAAGGAAACCCCTCCGTGCGGCCACTCACCTGTATGTCCTCCCTCGCACCCTCGGGTGCTGCCCTCCGTAGTAGCCTCCCCGCTGGGCCAGCCCTCCCCGGGCTTGGAATCGGCCCCGGTAGCCCCCGCGGTCAGTAGTGCTGATGCCCGGCATGTTGGTCCTCTTGGGCAGCACCTGGAAGGCATGGGGTGGCTCAGCCAGTGCTGCCAGCACCGGGGTTCAGCACAGCCCCACGCACACGGGGCTGGGAGGGACGGACGCATGCACCACCCCGGGGCCTCATCCAGCTCTTACCTTAATGACACGGCCTCTGAACACACTCTCATCCAGCTCCACCGCAGCCTTCACGGAGCTCTTCTCTTCAAACTCGATGTAGGCGTACCTGCAAGGGGACGGGGTGAGCAGGGCCCCAGGGACACCCCCTGTTCCCAAAGGCTGGGGAGCACAGGGCAGCGCCCTCGACACCCCATCCCCTGCGCACAGCGCTGACCCTTTAGGATGCCCCGAGAACTTGTCGCAGAGGATGGTCACTCGGTTGATCTGCCCGCAGCTGTTGAAGTGAGACTCCAGCTCTTCCGCCGTGCCCCCATAGTCCACCTGCAATGACAGTCCCAGCCCCTCCAGTGCCGCTAGCCAGCCCCCCCGCCTCGTGGGTCTGCATTCGCACACCATCGTGGGAGGCAAAGGGCCCGGCTGACCCCAGCCACACCTTGCCACCACGGCCTCACCATCTCCTGAGGTTCAGGAGACCCTTCCAGCTGAATGCTCCAGCCTGGAAACCCCAATCCAAGAGACAGCTCCCCCCCTTTGGGGGAACAAGCAATGCTGCACGACCCGCAGCTTCCAGCGGGGTATTTTGGGGAGCTGACACTTGCAACAGATTATCTGCAAGTGGCTGAGGATCACGGGCAGATGCTGAGCCACATTCCCAGTCTGGGCTGGGCAGAGGAGAAGCATTCGGGATGGGACCAGCCAGCCTTCGGCGGGGGGCGGATGGGCCCCTGTGGTAGGGATCTCGGACATACGTCCAGCTGGGCAAGGAGCAGTGAGGTGGGCTCTGCTCCAGGGCCTCCCACTTACATTGCCCACGTAGATGGATCGCTGGTCAACCTCCATCTTCTCCTGGGTTGTCTTTGGGAAGAGACCTGCAGAGATGAGGGCTGTTTTGTCACGCTGGACAGAGTCGCAGGAGCCCTCTTGCAGAGGGACATCTGTCCAAGCGGGTCTGCTCCCAGCACGGCCGCCACCGAGCTGACACCCTGCAAAGCTCCCCAGGTCCCTGGTCACATCCAGGCATACCCTAATCCCCACACTGCTGCCTCCTCCATCCCCTTGCCCCCCCTCTCTTCACAACCCCCCCCCCCCCAGGGTGATTGCTCTGCTGGGGCTGTTGGTGCTAAACTCAATTACTTAATTGAACTAAATTTAATTAAATTAATTTACTGCATCTTGGCCTGCAAAGGTAGGAGGTAAGAGTGGCTATAACCTGCATTAGCACCATGCCATCCCTGGGACTCCATCCCTCACCCACCTTACGTGTCCAGCCCCAGGCTGCCAGGAGAGGCAGAGCCACATGCTCTGGCTCCGATCGCCACCCTGTGCCCCAGAGGTGTCCCCGGGGTGGGGACAGCAGCACCCGGGGACAGCCCGTACCTGCCTCCGAGCTCACGATGAGGCGGCTCTCAGCTTCCAGCTGCAACTCCTTCAGCCTCTCATCCTCTTTCTCCATCTCTCTCACTCGGGCTTTGATGGCCTCCAGCTCCTGAAACCCAAACCAAGGCTTGCGTGAGCAGCACACGGAGCAGGGACGCCCCAACCCCGCTCCCCACCCTGGGCTGGGACGTTGCAGTGCTGCACAGCACGCACCTCCACCAGCAGTGCCTTCCCAGGCTGGGGACAAGGGTGGGCTGGCTGCTGGGGACAACAGCCTGTCCCACAAAAGGGGAGTTCAGCTCCAACCTCCACCGGGGAGGAAGAACAAGGAAACGTTTCCTTTCCCGTGCTTGCCTGCGAAGCAGCGTGTGCTGCAGCAGAGAGGCCCCAGCAGCACCAGAGCTGCCAGAGGGAACCGGAGATTTAAGCTGGTGACAAACAGGAGCCATTTACTCTCGCTCAGCCAGGCAGACATCTCAGCAGTGAACGCTAAGCAGCAGGAGAGTGACAATTCAATTTCCAGCTTCCCAGCTCAGGGATTTTAACATCAGGGCCCCAAGATTATTCTTATTCTTAATTTTTAGAAGCACTTGAAGAGCAGTGTAGAAAGTTTCCCATTTCCTTAGAGAAACAGGGAAAATTGATTCCACACTCAGCCAGGCACTCACTGGGTCCGGCACAGCCAGCTCCTCCGCCCTGTCCCTCTCCAGATGGCTCAGGTCCGAGTTGTCGTCTGCAGCCTTCCGCAGAGCTGCCATCTCTGTCACGTCCCAGGATGCCTCCACCGCTGCCAGGGACGGCGGGTCCTGCCACCAGATCCCTGAAGTGTCCAGGAAGAGAGGACTGGGTGGGAACAGGGGCAAAAAGCCATTTAACAAACAAACAGCCATTTAACATAGAACCTAAAGCAGAACGCCAGCCAGGCAGAGGCTCCAAGGGTGCTTCCAGCAGAAGGATGAACAGGTGCCGCCAAAGCAGTTTGCTCTCGGTGCTACAGGCGAGCTCGCGGCAGGACCCCAGAACTGCAGGAGCGAGGGCTACTGAAAGGTCTCCAGTTCATACCGAGCCACTTCCCAGCTCAGGGGGCTGCAGAGGAGACCTGGAAGCAGCTTCCCTTGGGTGAAAGAAACAGGCGCAAGCATCACAGCCCACCGGCAGGGAAGGGGAAGAGGAGGCAGGACCTGCTCCACCAGCAGAGCTCCCCGGCTGCACAGAGGGAGCGGGAGGGAGCCCTGCCTCACCCAAGCAAAGGCAAGCGCGCAGCTTTTCAGCCCCGGACTCTGGGCTCGAGCCCACAGAGGGACAAACTCTCCCACCCATCAGCGAGAAGCTGACCCCGCTCCAGCCCGGGGAGCCTCAGCGCCTGGCACCGAGCTGGGCCCCGTCCCGCTCCCCCCGCCCCGTCCCGCCCCAGACCCACCTCGCCCGGCCCCCGAACATGCTGCGCTCCCTCCGCGGAGCCGGCGGGAACCAGGGGAGCGGCGCCACGTGCGGATCTCCCGCCGCCACGTGCGGATCTCCCGCCGGCGCGCCACTTTCATACATCAGGGGCCAATCAGGGCAGGGCGCGCCGCCAGGCCACGCCCCGTGCCGGCAGGGAGGGGGAGGCGGCCCCGCCCGGCCGGGACCCTGAGACCGCGGGTTCGAGCCCCGGGGGAGGCCGGGGAACGCGCGTGAGCCCTGCGGGGGTCGACACGTGTGGCCGGGCGGGGGCACGGCCCCCCGTTTTTAGGGACGTGCCTTGTCCACCGACCCCGCTGGTGGTGCTGGGTGCCACAGCAGCTGCCCCAGGCACAGGGGGAGCAGCGGGGCACCCCGAGGGGGTGCAGCATCTGCAGCAGGGAGGGAAGATCCCTTTGGGTTCCCTGGGGACAACCCTGAATGCTCCCCACGATGGACACCCCTCCTCAGAGCTGGACACGGGGCAGCGACCGACCCCAGGGCCATAATGACCCCCCCCCCCCCAGGGTCGGGGGCACAGGGTGCAGGGCACTGCCGGGAGAGGGGGGCGAGGGCACCCAGCACAAGCCCAGGCTACGGAGCCTCCGGTTGATATTAAATTGTCTTTATTACACAGATACAGAGTTAAGAACAGACATAACCTGAATCATAAAGTTTACATCTTTCACAGGTCAAACATACAGTACACTTAGAGAAAGCGGGAAACAGCAAGGGGGGGGGACAGCATGCCGAAGGAAAGTCCTACCACGTCATCTCTCTGGGCTGGCCCCCAAAACCCACGCGGCAGGGCAGGGCAGGCTGCCGCCGTGCCCACCCGGCCCTGGCAGGGGGCTCTGGTTTCCAGCCCCCCCCCCGGGGACCCCCGTGCCCCAGCACCCCTGTCCCCAGGGCTGGCAGGGTAACGCGGGCAGGGCTCAGCCCCGCACGGGACCAGGGAACCGGTGCTGCCCGCGCAGCCGTGAGCGAGGGGGGCTGGCGGCACGACACCTCCCTCCCAGGGCTGTGGCGTTCGGTGGCATCGGAGGAGCCCCCGGGGCTGCCACCGCGGCGGGGACACCCCAGCACAGTGCCTGGGGACCCGGGAACAAGGTGGCATCTTGTCCCCGACCTCAAACCCACCGGGATCCAGGGGGCCACCCCGAGGAGAAGGGGGAACCCCAGCAGGTCCCGGAGGAGGAGGGCGAGGAGAGGCTGCGGGGGGGTTGTGGGGGGCTCCGGCAGTGATGGAGCAAAGCCCAGGCAGGTGCGGGACCCCCGCTCGGGGGTGCCCAGCCTCGCCAGGACACGGCACTTTGGTTTCAGCTGGGATTTCGGGTTGGGAATGCAAAGAAGGAGCTGGAGAGACCCTCGCCCGCCAGGGATGGGGCCCCGGTGCCACGCTTGGCGCCAGAGGAGAGCCACATCTCTCCTGCCACCTCTTCCAGCCTGGTGCCACAGCCAGCACCCAGCACCCAGCGCCCCAGGCTCTGCCTCCCCGCGGGGACCGGGACCTCGGGCAGGCTGTCCCCACACCGCCAACACCATCCCCGGCCCCAGCCACCATGGCGGGGAGGAAACCCAAGACGGGCAGCCGTGGGCAGCCACGGGCACCCGATGTGGCAGAAGACTGTGCCCGGCCACCCCGGCACCCCGTGTCCCCGAGCTGTCCCACAGTCACCAGGGTGTCCCTACCCCCCGGCCAGGCTGTGCCAGCACCACGTGGCTCATCCGTCTGCCATCTCCCAGATGCCACAAAGCCACCAAAGGACATGGCTTGGGCATGGCACGGGGCACGCGTCCCCTGCCCCCCCCCCCGGCATGTCCCAACACCATTTTGGAGCAAAACCCCGCGGAAGCGCCCGCCGCTCCGGCCAGCGCCTCCCCGGCCACCACGGCCCCCTCCGTGCCCACATCACTCCGGCCCCGCGGCCGCACCGCCACTGCCGTCCTCCCCGCATCACGAATTTTTGGGAAATACTACACTTTAAAGCTGTCGTTCTGGTTTGGACGTCTGCTAGCGCCGCGCCGCCCGTCCCCTCCCTCCCTCGGCTTTTGGTTTCAATGCAAGGTTCTGTAGGGTATTTTTATTATTATTAAAAAAAAAAAAAAAAGAAGAAAATAATAATTAAAAAAAAAGCAAACCAGAAGGGAGTGGAAACGAGAGCAGACTCCGTGGAAATGCTCTCGCCTGCGGTTTCCTGGCGAGGCGGAGGTAGAGAGGCAGAGCCCCGGTGCGGAGCGGGGCCGGGGGCACGCGGGGACACGGGTGGCGGGAAGGGCAGGAACGGGATGGACACCCGGGGGAGCAGGCGGCCCCGCAGCAGGTGCTTCTGCAATACTCTTATATATTACCTCTTCTCAGGAAACGTAAGAAAAATAGACAATATTACATATGTCACACCATAAATAAAGTGAACAGTCACTCGAGGGGCACCGGCAAAGCTCCCAGCCTCGGGGTACACAGAAACCCCCTGGGGGGATGCACTGAGGTCTTGGGGTGCACAGAAACCCCCCCGGGGGGGGATGCACTGAAGCCTTGGGGTGCACAGAATCCCCCCCCGGCGGGATGCACCGAGGCCTCGGGGTGCGCAAAGCTGCAGCAAGGCTCGGTGCTGGTGGCACGGGACCGGTAACGTCGCCTCAGGGGCGCCCCGTGCACCAAGCTCTGCTGCGGCACGGCACGGCACGGCACGGCACGGCACGGCACGGCGCGGCACGGCCATCACAGGAGGCAGCTGCGAAGGCAGCGCCGGCAGCCCGGGCCCTTGGGTGACTGGCAACAAAACCCGACCCGGCCCCAAGCCCTTCCCTCCTCTTCCTCCCCTACAGAAAACACACAGGATGGTTTTTGCAAATGCGGAAAAACTACAGCTCCTATCGAGCACACGACTTCTGTTCGCCTCCGGCCAGCCTCGCTCCCCCACGCCACAGCCTCCAGCGGGTTCTCATCATCTTTTATTTGGCAAATGTCTCTTATTATTATCACTATCATTATTATTATTATTATTTTTTGGACCTCTGCAAAACACTATTTACATTCACATTAGCGTACAGCACTCCTGCCCCGCGCGGGGCTTCCCTCCTCTCGGAGCCGGGGGACTTTCCGTATTGCACTCCCGTCCTCTGCGCTTTGTACAATGATGCGAGAAATACAAAATAATCAACATCGTCCTCGGCTGCCTCCTCGGCCAGGAAGGAGGTGGCGCTCACTTTCTTTCCCTTTCCTTTTTCCTCTTAAAAATCCTTGCAAAATAAATCCGACGCGGGGTGTGGGAGCAGCCCGGCAGCGAGGGGCTGGGGGGGGTCCGGCCGCAGGCGACCCCCGACGGCTTCGGGAAGGGAGAAAACCAAAATCTGTCTCTTAATCTCTTTTTTTATTCTCTTTTTTCCAGGGCGGCGGCGGGCAGAGGTAGAGATGTGCCGGCTCCGGCTGCGCCCACCTGGGCGGTTCTCAGCCACCATCTCCCCCTTCCCCCGCCTCGGGGGCTTGCTTTTTTAAAAAAAAAAAAAAAACTTTTTTTTTTTTTGCTTTATTTTAATAGAAACTCTTTAAAGCCCCGGGGGCGCGTCCGTCCATCCTTGCGGGGAAGGGAAGGAAGCGACAACAGAACGAAACGAACTTTGGCAGTGGAGAGACGTTTGGATCTTCCTTGGTTTTGGATTTCCTTTGGAGCAGAGGTGAGTCTGGTCTGTTCTTGGCTAGCTAGCAAGGTAGTTACAGGTGAGCGTCCGTCACGCGGCTTGACTTGGCGTCGTCTGGTTTTTGGATTTTTCTTTTTTTTTTCTTTTTTTTTCCCTTTTTTACAATTTCTTACTTAAAGCCAAAGAGTCCGACGTTTTCTTTTTTATTTTCTTTATTTTTTTTTACAAAAAAAAAAAAAAAAGAAAAAAAAGCAAGAGGGAGACGAAGAAAAGAAGTTTCCTGCCTCCTCCAAGCGAGCCCCTCGGCAGCGCCGATGTGGGCCAGGGCCGGGCCGGCCTCTCCCCACGTCACCGCGTGGCGAGGCTGCAGCCAAATCCCTCATCCAGAAAGAAAAAAGAAAAAAAAAAAACAACAAAAAACCCCCAAAAAACAACAAAAATCCCCCGAACCACAACCCCCCAACTGATAGAAAACCAACCAAAAAAAGCCAAAACAAAGACCAAAGAGAGAACAGAGAAGATCGGTATTTGCCTTAACTCCACTTAAAGCCCAGTTTGAGGATCCGTGAGGATTATTTGTGAGAGCTAGAGAGGTCGTTTCGGAGGTCACACGAGTCAGGTAGCTGAGGAAATTGCATCGAGTGCAGTCCGTGTCTTTTGGAGAGCGGTGGTAGCAGCGGCGGCAGCAGCGGCGGCGGCGGCGGCAGCAGCAGTCCGAGGGCGGTTCAGCGGGACGCGCTCTCCAGCGGGGCCGGGGTGGCCGGCGTGCCGGCACGGGAGGCGGCCGCCGAGCCCGTCTCGCTGGGGCTGCTGGCGATGGTGGCCACCCCGTCGGGCTGGTTCGGGCCCGGCGGCAGCCCCACGCCGGCGGCGGGGGCGGTGGGGGCCGGCAGCCCTTGCAGAGTCTGCCCGCAGACGTGGTGGTGCTTCTCCCAATCCTTGTGCTGGCAGAAGGAGCCGCAGTAGCGGGCGGTGTTGCAGCCGCTGCAGGTCTCGCTTGCTTTGCGCCCGCAGTTCCAGCAGCTCTGCGGGGATGCAAAGCCGAACCTCAGGCTCGCGCACCCCCCCCGTCCTGGACCGCGCACCCCATCCTGAAGCATGCAACCCTCTCCTGGACCATGCATTCCCATCCCAGACTGTGCTCCCCCATCCTGGACCACGCATCCCTATCCTGGACCTTGCACATCATCCCGGACCATGCACCCACATCCCAGACCATGCACATCATCCCAGACCATGCACCCTCATCCCAGACCATGCACCCTCATCCCAGACCATGCACCCACATCCCGGACCATGCACCCGCATCCCGGACCATGCACCCTCATCCCAGACCATGCACCCGCATCCTGGACCATGCACCCGCATCCTGGACCATGCACCCACATCCCGGACCACGCGCATCATCCCAGACCGTGCACCCGCATCCTGGACCATGCATCCCATCCCAGCTCGGTGCAAGAAATCCTCTCTTCTTCCCATCCCGTGGTGTTGCCACAGCCCCCCCGGTATCCACGCTTGCATGCACAGACGCTGTAAACTTGACTGCAGAAGGAGCAAGTCCCAAACTCCCACGCTGCCACCGAACCCGTCCCCCCTGGCTCGCCCCTGCCGGCCCCCACCTCGCTCGAGTCCTCCTGCTGATTGATGACGGTCAGGGCGTCCTCCGAAGCCTGGCGCTTGGCCTCGGCCAGGGCTCGCTCCATCTTGGCTCGCTCTGTCGTGATCAGCTCGTGGGCTTTCCGCTCGGCGTCCGACACGGCCTTCTGCAGCTCGGACATGGCCTGACGCTTCACCTCGTTCACAGCTTCTTCTGGAAGGAAGGCGGCCAAGCATGGCACGGGGTGTGCCGGCACCCCAGCCCCGGCTCTGTGCATCCCCCTCTGCAGCAGCACCACGGGAGGGCTGCGAGCATCCACCCCGCGCCGCAAACCCACCCTGACCCCCTCCGGCCCTGCCGGCACCCTGACGCAGTGCGGGGAGGGGATGGGGCAGAGATCCTGCGAGCTTGGCACACCGATGGGTGCCGGTGCCCGCCCCGCACTCACCAGCCTTCCTCCAGATCTCCTCCGGCATGTACCCGGAGAGGGGCCGCGGCGCGAACTCCCGGTGAGTGTCTGCAAAGGAGAGGGGGGCAACGCTGTTAGGAGATGCCGTTCCCTTCGAACCCACCCGCCGGTGATGCCGGACCCCCGGGGGAACGGCATGGGCACCCCGGAGAGGGGCACAGCCCCTCCGAACACACCCCGCGGCCCCGGGGGTCAATACCTAACTGGGGTGCCTCGGAGGCAGAGGAGCTGTTGTGGGGGCGGGCGGAGGGGGGGCTGCCTTTCTTCATGTCCTCGGCATCACTGTAGCGCCGGATCCAGTGGTTGAGCTCCTCACGGTCGGCCTCCTGGCACCGCCGCAGCACCGTCAGCGACCGGCGCGTCTTCTCCACCATGTCCATGATGCAGTTCAGCAGCTGCAGGGGGGCAACGTCAGGGTGGGGGGGGCTCTGCCGCAAGCAGCTGGGGGACTGCAGTGCCCGGCGCTGGGGGGGGAATTCGGGCCATGCCGGGCTGTGCCGGGGCCGGTGCGCCGCTCCGGCTGTGGGGAGCAGAGGATGCTCGGGAGAAAAGCCCTGGGGGGGACACAGTGGGGATGGAAGGCAAAGCGGAGGTGGGGAGGGGGGGGGCAAAGCACGCACGCCAGCCCCGTGGGACCGCCGGGGGGGCACTACGTACGTTGTTGAGGTGTTTCCACTCCTCCGCCCACTCCCGGTCGGTGAGCCGGTGGTCGATCACCTCTTCCTGCCGCGTCCCGTGCACCGCTGCAAGGCAAGCGCGGGGCGGGGGTCAGCCCCCTGCAGCACCCCGCTCCCTTGGGTGGGGGTGGGGGGGTTCCCAGCCCCCTGCCCGCCCCCCCCAGCCCCGGCGCATGGGGATGCCACCACTCACCGGCGGGCCGCTGGCGCTCGCGGAGGTCCCGGGGGTCGGGGTGGCGGTAGGCATCACGGTAGTGGTGCGCCATGGCCATGTCCTCCAGGCGGTAGTGCTGGGGCAGGGGGGGGGCGGCGGGGGGGTGCCCCAGCCCGTTGGGCGGGTGGCTCAGCCCGTTGCTGGGGCTGTAGCGCTGCGCCGGGCTCATGGTGCACGGCCGCTTGCTGAGGTGCTCGGGGTGCAGAGGGTCTCGGTCCAAACCGTTCTCTTTGGTCCTGGGTGGAGGAGAGGAGGTCGGTCCCCGTCGGGCACCGGTGCCCGCCGCCCCGGGGTGGGCGGGGATGTGTCCCTTAAAAAATACCCCACGTGGCCTCCCTCCCCCCCCCCGAAGCTCGCACCTGTCTGGCGTCCTCCTCTTGCCGCTCTCGCCCACCTCCAGGAGCAGCTCGGAGGAGTCGATGGGAGAGGAGGCGTTGGCATCCAACAGCAGCTGCTCGTGCTGGGCCAGGTACTGGGCCGGGGTCTGCTTGGCCATGCGGGCGCAGTGCAGCAGCTCCCGCTGCAGCAGCGGCAGGTTGGCCTGTGAGGGGGGCGAGAGTCCAGTCCATGGCGCCGCAGACCCCCCCAGCTCGGCACCCAGCTGCTCACAGCGCCCTGCAGAGCCCGGCCGCCCGAGCGCAGCCCCCCCCTCCCCGCCCCGGGTGCAGCATGCCTTTGCCCCCAGCCCGCCGTGGGCAGGAGGTGCCGGGCAGGCAGCAGCCTTCCCTTTGGGGTCCTGCTCACCTTCCCCAGGGGGGACATCCTTGGGACCCCACTCACTGCAGCGTGCCTGGGCCAGCTGGGCTGCCGGGGGACACACACATGGCACCCCACAGGGTCCGGCCACACGCTGGCACGTGCACAGCTTCAACCGAACCCTCCTGCATCCTGGTGGGGGTTGCAGAGCATCATCCCCCGGCCAGGTCGGCCGCCTCTGCCACCCTGTCACCGCGGTGCTTGCCCTGGGGACCTGAACCCCCAGCCCAGGGGAGACCCCAGCCTATCTGGCACCCATGGGGCCCGAGGGCCGGCTGTGAGCTCCCCACCCACCGTGTGTTGTGTCCCCCCCCCGGCACTACAGCCCCTAGGAGCACGCAGAGCAGCAGGAATTAAGCAGCAGAGACCCCTTTCTGCCCGGGCGCTCTGGCTGCCAGCTCTGGTTTTCTCCTTAGGCAGCTGATCTGCAGCCAAACCCCCATCTGTCGGACACGTTAGCGCCCGAGCCGGAGATGCGCGCTGCGGCGAGCGGGGCTGGACCCTCCCCTTCCCTGGCTGGGGGGGTGACACCAACCCCACAAAAACAAGCAAGCCCCTGAGTCTGGGAAGCACGCCGAGCCCGGCTGGTTGCAGTTAGGGTAATGAGAAACATCTGGAGCCCGTGGTGGGAACAGCTGGGAGCGGGGTGCCAGGGCGGCCGGCGGGGCCGCCGCGCGCTTGGCAGCAAGACAGCGGGGATGGCTCCCAGCCTGCCCCGAGCCGTGGGGCCACCAGCGCCCGCCGGGACCCTGCAAGCCACGCGGACGGGGATGCACCCTGCTCCTGTGGACCCCGCGCTCCCCCGCAAACCCGCGCAGGAGGGCGAGGGGGCTCTGCCGTCCCCCCGTCTCAGCCTGGCTACGTTTCGGCTCTGCCTTCCCCTGCCAGGAGCAAACCGCTCCGGCAGCTTTGCAGGCAGATTCCTGCGGTGAGCACAGACCTCCGCTCCAGGGGGCCGGGGATGCAGAGGTGGAAAAGGGGCTTTTTTTGCACTTTTTCATTATTCCTCTGCTAACGAGGGGCAGGCGACGCTGGGCTTGAACATCTGCCGGCAGCGCCGGCGCTGCCAGGCGTGCCAGCGGTTAGCGAATCCCTCTGGAGCGGGGTGACAGTGCAGAGTCAGCGCGAAATTAAAAGGCAAATAAAAAAAAGGGGGATTTTTAATGAATTGCAAATGGTTACCAGCTGGGCCGAACCCCTCACTTTATTGCAAACAGCCCCGGCCTCGTGTGACTCCACACGTGCAAGGGGCTGGGCGGGCGGGGGGGGACAGACGTGCCCAGGGGGACGCGGGCAGCCCCACAGGCAGCTGCCAGCCCCGACCCCAAAGCCACCCCCCGAATCCCCCTTTGCCGGCGATGCCGATGCTAACCCCGACGTCCCCGCGGCGCCCGGGCTGGGGCACCCACCTTGAGGAAGGGGATGACGAAGGGTCGCAGCGGGAAGTTGGTGGCCTCCTGGAGCTTGGCGTGAAACTCCTCGATGGTGAGCGTGGAGTTCTGCGGGGACAACCCGGGCTCAGCGCCGCCGGCCACGGCCCCCCGGCCCCCCTGCACCCCCCGGGGGGACGCTTTGCTGTTTCTCCCCCATTTCTGCTCTTCTGCCAGCTCTGCCACGCTCAAGGGAAAACAATACTCAAGGGAAAACCATGCTCAAGGGAAAACCATGCTCAAGGCTTTGCTGGCAATGCCAGCAGCGGGGGACCCAACCCTGCACCGTGCCCACCCAGGGTGCTGTGCAGATCCCGGGAGATGCTGGAAAAACAGCCCCAATTTTTCCAGGATTTAGGTCAATCCAGCACCAACAGGACCCTCTTTTTTTCCCATTTAGCAGCATCTCCACCCCAAAAGGAAAACACAGGATCCCCGGACGGGGGATCACCCCACCAGCCCCGGGGCTGACCCTGCACCCAGCAAACGTACCACGAGCCCCAGGACGAGGGTGCGCACCCGCTCCCCGATCTCGGGGGAGATGTCGTTGCCGAACTGCTGCAGCGTGGTGAGGAAGCGCTTGAGCTTGGAGAGCTGGCGGGCGCCGCAGGCCGGCGGGAGCTGGTGGGTGGAGAGGGAGGCGGTGGAGGAGGTGGCCGGCCCGTTGCTGAACCCGTTGGGGGTGGACGGGGCCCCATTGATGGCGGTCGGCGAGTGGCTGCTCCCGTTCATCACTGCGAGGAGAGAGGGGGACGGGAGGTCAGAGCGGGCGGCCGTACCCTGGCACCACAGGGACAGGGCTGGGATGGGGGGACCGGAGCATCCTGCCGGGTACCGTGGGGCTGGCACTCCCCGGGAGGCTTCGGGATGCTGCTGCATCCCTGGGGCTGCATCCTGGGCCGGTCCCCGGCACCGTGGGGCGCAGATGCGGGCTGCAGGGAGGGATGGGATGCAGTGCGTGCCCCAGCACAGCGAGGGCCTGATCCTGCTCCTCGACGTTCAAGGCAGCCAAGAGAAGGGGCTCCATCCTGCCCCTCTGGGAGCTGCTCAGCACCCCCCAGGGAGAAGCCACGAGCCGTTGTCCACGGGGCCTAGCCTGGCTTGCAGCATGCCAGTGCCTCTGGCCCCGCTGCCCAGACGGGGAGAACGGGAGCTGCCCGGAGCACCCCGCGCCAGGGGACCCAGGAGGGGACGTCTGAGGGTGCCAACTGGCAGTGTGGCGGGTCCCTCGCTCCCGCGCCAGCCCTCTGCGCAGACCGCGCAAGTGCAGGGACCTTTCCGCAGCCAGCACGGGTGACGGCACACGTCACCCCAGCTCCCGACCGCGCGCCGCTCCGCGGCACCCGGGCATGCACCGCGCCTCTCTCCGCGGCGTGCCGGGCACCCAGCTCCTGGGATCGCACTAACCTTGTGGTGCCTGCGCCTCCCTGCCTGCCCTGCCTGCTTTGGCGGGCTCCAGCTCGCTCTACAGCCGGGCAGTATCAGCCGCCCGCTAAAGAGGTGCCGAAAATAACCCGGTGGCCACAACTGCTTTTATTCCCGCGACAGGTGCGTTACTAAGTTAGACGCTGCACATGTCCCTTCGGCCGGGCCGGGGCTGGGGTTCGCATCCCTGTGACCCACCGGGGCAGGGCGAGGGGCTGGCGCGGGGGAGCGCACCCTGCCCAAGCCCCCCACGGCAGCACCGTGCCCCCTGCGGGACCCTGCGCCTCCCGGGGGGGCTGCGGCTGCGGCTCGGGTCTCTCATGAGAGCGGATGCTTCATTTTACTTACAAAGACAGACCATCGACCATTTCAAGCAACCATGAAAACGGCCGCGAGGCAGAAACGTCGGAGGGCCAGCGTCACGATCTGCAAGCAAAATAAAACACGCTATGATGAGAGAGCAGAGGGGGCAGCTCTCTGCTGGGGGTCCCTGCAGGCAATGCTCCTCGACGGCGGGCACGGCAGGGGCACGCGTGCCGCAGGCAAAGCCGCCCCGACCCAGGCGTGCCAGGGATGGAGCCAGGTCCCTGCATCCCGACGCAGCCGGAGGGAGGGCTCAGGGGATGCTCGGCTGCCTAACACGGTCCCCGCATTTCGGGGCCACCCCTGCACAGCCCCAGCGCAAGGGGTTGGTTTGCAACATTTCCCCGAGACCAAGAACAACCGAAACACCGTCGCGCCCTGGGCCAAGCCACGGCAGAGAGGCTGCCTGCACCCCCGGCCCCGCATCCTGCACCGAGCCGAACCCAGGATGCCGCATCCGCCGCAGGGCTCGGATTAAAAAGCAAAACCTCTCAGAGTGCAGCCGAGCGCAAGCCGATTTCTAATTAGAGAGCATCTGGTTGGGAGGGCAGCAGGGCCATGGCAGGGCGCAGCGGCTGTCAGGGGCCTGCGGCTTGGGGGGTTGTTTTAGGGGTGTTTTCTTCCCCGCTGGGGTTTCCAAGCAAGAAGCAGCTATGAGCAAAAGCCCTGCGTGCACACGTGCCTGGGATACATCTCGGAGGAGCTGGAGCAACCCTCGCTACGGCCACTGCCGGTCCTGCTGGGGGGACCAGCCTCGGCCCCTGCCCGCCCGGATCCTGCCCCACATGTGCCTTGTCCAGCCACGTGCCGGGACGGTGACACCGGCACAGGGACCGATCCCCGGTGCAAGCCCTGCAGGCATGCAACGAGCCCGTGTGCCACCAGTGCAACCTGTGCGTTGGGGCTCCCCCAGTTCAACGATGCTACAGAGACCTTGAGTCCCCACCAAGTCCCCCTGATGCCACCATGCCGTGGCCTGGGCAGGGCAAGGACACCCCTGCCACCATGACTGGCCGTGACACTCCCCTGCCACCGCCGGGCACCACACACAGACGGGCAGGCAGGTCCCCATGTGCCCGGGACCCCCAACGGGGCCAGCTCTGACCTACAGGGACTCCCCCAGCCCGCAGCATCCTCCATCTGCAGGCGAGAGTGTCCAGGGCCACGCGCTGCTCTGTGCCACCGTTCTGTGACCATGCAGCAGAAGACCAGGACGTCCCCGTCCCCGAGCACCTCGCAGGGCACTGCTGGCAATGGGCAGTGCCGTGGTGCTCCCCACAGGCACATGTATGAGGCAGGGCTCGGGGCGCGCCGCCCAGAACCCTTCTCCAGTGCAAGGATGGGTAATACCACCCCACAGTGCGGCCAGCACCATGCCGGGGGCTGAGGATGTGGCCGGTCCCGGGTGCAATGTGTGACCCGGAGGCGAAGGGAGCTGGGCAGCATCCCTGCCTGGCGTGCCGTCCCCGTCCCCGCCGGCAGCCTGGTACTCACTGGTGTTTGGCGTGAAGGAGGGGTGGCGCGTGGCTCCCTGCGTGATGGCCGGCGGCGGCGGAGGCATGCTGGGCGGCGTGGACCTGGACTGCGTCTTCACGTCGGTCGGCGAGTCGGGCATGGTGGCGGCCCGCGTCTCCACGTTATCTGCGGGGAGAGGGCAGGGGGGTGATGAGCGGGGTTGTGCCGGGCAGCGCCGCGCTTCCCCTCCGAATAAGGGTCAGGTCGGGGGCAGAGGGGACCCTCAGAGACTTTGGGTTGGCCTGGGCATCTCTGCTCCCCGGTGCAGGATGGCAGCAACCCTCGCCCCGGCAGAGCTCGGGCAGCGGGGATGGTGCCTGGCGTCCTGTGTGCCTGCAAGACGGTGGGGATGGTGACCGACCTCCTGTGCATCTGCACAACGGTGGGGACGATGCCCTGGGCCCGGTGTGGATGCAGGGCGGTGGGGACAGGGCAGGGCACCGCTCTGCCCCCGCAGTGCCAGCTCCGCCCCACGCACGGGGCACAGCCCAGCCCAGCACAAGAACAGCGCGTGTGTCCCTGCAAAGCCATCGCTGTCACGTCCCGGCACCCTCCTGCCAGCAGTTACCTGCCCACGTCTTGGGAATCCCCGGCTGCCCGCTAACCCCTCACCGTCCCCGGCAGCTATGCGCAGGGCTGCTGTAATCCCAGGCAGGGGTTACGCACAGGCAGTAAATCGTGGTTTCGTTACGGCCGGTGCTCGGTGGCAGCAGTGATGGCAGGACCCCCGCACCCACCGGTGGCTGTCCTCCCATGGCCCCGGGGAGTCCTGCGACGCGCCGGATCCTGCAAACCGTGGAGCGTGGGGCTCCCTGCCATCGCCATGCTGGGCTCCCCCGAGGCATCGCTGCCTCCCTCCCACCGCCCTGCACTTGCAACCCCAAATAACACCCGGCAGCGGCATCCCCGGGAGAAGCTGCCAGCACCATCCCCTCCGGATGGCGGCGGCGGCGTGGCCCCGGTGCAAGGTTTCGGCCCCGCGGCTGCCGTGATGGGTGGCCACAAGTGTGGGCAGCTGCAGTGGTCCATCAGGGTGCCCGAGCCCACGCTGCCAGAGGCCTCAGCCAAAGAAGGAAGCGGCCGCCACGGCTGCCCCCCGGCCCCGGGGTCCCCACTGCGCCCCGACACGGTCCCCATAAGGCACGGCTGATAAACACTAATCTAATATGCATGCTTAATCCACTGCAACTGTTGTGAGATTAATTGAACCCTGCAAGAGCACATTGTCCGGGCTAAATAAAACCGGGGCCTCATCCCGAGCAAGATGCTATCGGGGCTTGTGCCACAGCCGCCGCCGTGCACGGAGGACCGGGAGATGGGAGAGCCAGCGGCAAGGGCCAAACTCCCGGGCGGTCAACACCGTGGTCCCACAGCATCCTCCCGGATGGCTCCGGCACCATGGGAACATCCCCACGCCTGGGGTTTGAGCCTCCCGGGGTGCACCATGATCTGCAAACGCCTGGATGTGCATGCTCCCGTTTCTCTTTCCTTGTCCCCTTCTTCCACTCCAGCCTCAGGAGAAACCCCAAGACCAAGCAGCATCCCTCCGCGTAAAACTACGGTTTCTTTACAGGGCCTGCCAAAATAAACGGTGTGTTTTGAAAAACACCTTTTATTTTCCTTTTCATGGACATGCCCATCTCTGGGCAAGGCTTCTCCAGCCTTCCCGTCAACCAGCGGAGCAGGATCCAGCCCCGACAGCAGAGGACGAGCCGCGAGCGTGCACAGAGCGTGACCCAGACTGGGTGGCTGCATCTGTGCAGCTGCAGTGCCTTGATCCACTGGGTGCCCACACAATCCCTCCTGGGCATCCCCCGGGGAATTGCCCTCCGACCAGCTCAGCAAAGCATGACCTGCATTGCCTCTGCCTGCCAGCTCCTGCCCACAGCAGGCAGGGCCAGCACCTCCCCGTGATGCAGGGCTCTGCGTGGGCACCGATGCCATCCCCTCACCCTTCTTGCCCCCTCTGAGCCTGGGGTTCGCACCGCGGGGCGCTGGCTGGCATTGCACACCGAGCACGGCGCAGTGAGGCATTGCAACGCACTCTTCACGTCTGCAACGCTGCAACCGCCCACGTGCTCAGCCCGAGGCCCCGGCTCTCCACGCAACAGCCGCTGGGCGTGGGGACAAGCCGCGGCAGCCTGGGGACAGCGTGGCAGCTTGCCTGGGTAAGTGCACCTGCACCAGCTGCCTGTGCAGCTCCCAGCGCGGAGGGGCTGTGTCGGCGGGTTTGGCTCTGCCATTGCTTGCAGGGAGGGAGGAGGCTGCAGGCTGCAAGATGTTCGCCCCAGCCTGCATCCCTGGCACGGTCCCTGCCTGCATCCCCATCCCTGCCTGCATCCCTGTTCCCACCGCTTCCCACAGCATTCTCCTGGAGAAATGGTCTGCTCATGGCTTGGATGGGTGTACTCTTCGCTGGGTCAAAAACTGGCTGGACGGCTGGGCCCAGAGGGTTGTGGTGAATGGAGTTCAATCCAGTTGGTGGCCGGTCACGAGCGGTGTTCCCCAGGGCTCCGTTTTGGGGCTGGTCTTGTTCAATATCTTTATCGATGATCTGGATGAGGGGATCGAGTGCACCCTCAGTCAGTTTGCAGACGACACCAAGCTGGGCGGGAGTGTTGATCTGCTCGAGGGTAGGAAGGCTCTGCAGAGGGACCTGGACAGGCTGGATCGATGGGCCCAGGCCAACTGTATGAGGTTCAACAAGGCCAAGTGCCGGGTCCTGCACTTCGGCCACAACAACCCCCTGCAGCGCTACAGGCTTGGGGAAGAGTGGCTGGAAAGCTGCCCAGCAGAGAAGGACCTGGGGGTGTTGGTCGACAGCCGGCTGAACATGAGCCGGCAGTGTGCCCAGGCGGCCAAGAAGGCCAATGGCATCCTGGCCTGTATCAGAAATAGTGTGGCCAGCAGGAGCAGGGCAGTGATCGTGCCCCTGTACTCGGCCCTGGTGAGGCCGCACCTCGAATACTGTGTTCAGTTTTGGGCCCGTCACTACAAGAAGGACATTGAGGTGCTGGAGCGTGTCCAGAGAAGGGCAACGAGGCTGGTGAGGGGTCTGGAGCACAAGTCCTATGAGGAGCGGCTGAGGGAACTGGGGTTGTTCAGCCTGGAGAAGAGGAGGCTGAGGGGAGACCTCATCACTCTCTACAACCACCTGACAGGAGGTTGTAGCGAGGTGGGGGTCGGTCTCTTCTCCCAAGTAACAAGCGATAGGACAAGGAGAAACGACCTCAAGCTGCACCAGGGGAGGTTTACGTTGGACGTGAGGAAAAATTTCTTCACCGAAAGGGTTGTCGAGCGCTGGAACAGGCTGCCCAGGGAAGCGGTGGAGTCACCATCCCTGGAGGTGTTTAAAAGACGTGCAGACGTGGTGCTCAGGGACGTGGTTTAGTGGTGGACTTGGCAGTGCTGGGTTAACGGTTGGACCTGATGACCTTAAGGGTCTTTTCCAACTTAAACGATTCTATGACTCTCTCCCTGCCAGCATCCCTGTTCCCATCCCCATCTGCTGTCCTGACTCTATACGTATGCCCACACTGAGGGGAAAACACGGATACACTCGTTCTGGCACCGACACGGCTTTTCCACAACTTCCCATCGGGAGGAAAGTTTCCAGAAAGCTGAGCAAACACCCGGGGAAATGGGGCCTGGCTGTGCTTTTTCTTGTCTTTTCCTTCTTTTTCTCGAAGTCATAAATTTTTCCCGAGGTGTTTGCAACCCGAACACCGCTGCGCGGGCACGGGGACGAGGGACGGCCCCAAAGCTGATGGGATTTCTCAGCGCCCGAGCCCAGAAATGCCCAAAACAAACAGAGCCCGGGATGCCCGCAGGATCCGGCCGCAGCCACGGCACCAGCCCAGGCCCTTTGCAGGATGGGACGAGCTCCGTGGCGGGCGAAGGGGGTTTTGGGAGGCACAGTGCAGCCTCCCGGCAGCACCTCCAAAAAATAACTCCCCAACACGACTCAAAACGCCATTGGAATTTTTTTTTTTTCTTTTTTTTTCTTTTTTTTTTTTCTTTCTTTGGGGTAATTTGTCCCAGCCGCTCAGGGCTGTGTCTGTTTTCCTCCATCTGGTTTCCATTAGGCCTGTGCAGCCCAGATGAATAAGTAATAATATAAAAATAAAAGGATTAGTATTTTCTCCTTGGCTGGCGGGAGCGGGCGTCCCCCACCCTGCCTCCCGGGGCCAGCGGATGCCGGACCCCGCACACCCCCGTGTGACCCCGAGCCCCCCATTTGTCACACCGGAGGGTTTAACCCCCGGCACGGTCCCCGCTGGGGTGACACACCAGCGCAGCCGCTACCGGCTGATAAAGCCCGGCTTGCCTGTGGCACCCAGTCCCGTGCTGCCCCGGCAGCACTGCAGGGGTCGGAGTTTGTGACCCCACTGGGCACCAGCAACCCCCAAATCGCTTGCCCCAGCTTGCACATCGCTTTTCCCGGGTGGAAGCTGGGGAAGAGCCCCGAGGGGCCTGTTAGCCGATTCCCTGCCTCCCACAGGAGCTGGGGCAGGGGGTCTGCTCGGCCGCGTGCTCCCCAGCCGGCAGCGCTGGATGTTGGAAAGTACCAACGCATGGCACCGTGCGGCTGTGCACGCCGGTGGGCACCAACACAGGGTGTTGTGCAGCTGTGCACGCCAGTGGACACCAATGCACAGCACCATGCAGCCGTGCGCGTTGGTGGGCACCAACACACGGCATCGTGCAGCCAGGCATGCTGGCAGGCACCAACGCATGGCATTACGCAGCCGTGCATGCCGACAGGCACCAACGCATGGCATCCTGCAGCTGCCCATGCTGGCAGGCACCAATGCACAGTGCACTGTGCAGCCGTGCACACCGGTGAGCAGCCCCAGCACCCAGCAGCAAGCAGGCCGGTGCGAGGGATGGGACCTGGCAGCCGGTCCAGCCCAGGGTCTGCTGTTTCCCACGGTCCCAGGGAGCCCGTCCCGCTGCTGCAGGCTGTGCCCCAGCCCAGGGTACCCGTCCTCCCCGGGCAGCGAGCGGTCCCCGCTCTCTGCAGCCTTGGGCAGGGCCAGGGAGCAGCTGGAGATGGAAATAGGGATGTGCCAGCCCTGGGGTGAGCCTGATGAATGCGGAGCACCCAGGCTGGCTGCTCTCCTCTCCACCTCCCCAGGGACAGGGATGGAGAGGGCAGGGAGCTGCCCTGGCTGCGGCTGTTGGAAAGCTCCAGCTTCCCACAGCCCTCCCCTCCCAGGCTGCGCGAAGCTTCCCAGGTGAGGAAGGGGTTAAAAGGGAATTAAAAGACCAGCATCCTTCATGCTCTCCAAATGGCCACAAATGAAATCCAGATGCTGGAGGCGACGTCTCCCGAAGCCAGGCTGCCTCCGAAACAAAGGCAAGCATTCCTGCTCCTCAGCTGCCACTGCCACGGGGGCCAAGAACAACTCCCCGATAAGATGGCGAGGGACCGAGCCATCCCAGCTGGAGCACGTTAGGGAAGCGCACAGCACCGGCGGCCAGGCAGCAGCGCCGGCGGCCAGGCAGCAGCGCCGGCCACATGCACGAGCCCGGCAGAGGTGGTGGGAGCTGCAGGGCACCGTCGTCTCCCTCCTCCCCTACACCCATCCTGATCCCCTCCCTGGGGACGCGGTGACAATGGGGGTAGGTGACAGCAGGCAGCTTGGAGGTGGCTCATCCCCAGTTGCACGCGGAGGGGGAGAGAGCAGGACAGCGGCTGCGGGATGCTGCAGGGGTGCTGCCCACCCCCAGCAGTTATCCCATTGCCAACGTGTCCCGTGTGCGCATTTTGGGGAGCCAGGCTAGGGGGGTGTGATCCAAACCCCAGCACCCGTCAGCACAAATGAAGCCTTTTAAAAGGAAATCCAATTAATTAAACCCTCTGCACAACATGTAAATGAACCCGGCTTCAGCCGGCTCCAGGCCCGGGGAGGCGCTTGCAGGCACGCTGGCACGAGGAGCTCTCGCTGCAGTTAATGGCCGCCGTGAGGACGACGGGACACAGACGTGCCCAGCGGTGCCAGGGGAGCGCTGGCAGCGGGGCCCCAGCCCTGCCAGGCACCTGGGCCCTGCCTGCACTCCTGCCTGCAGGCAGGGATGCTCGCAAGGATGTTCATGCCCCGAGCGGTGCAAGTCTTGCTCTGTCCCGCTCCTCCAGCCGGGAGGATGGTGGCAGCCTGGCCCAGCATGGGTGACCGTGCCACGCCAACCAGCCCACAAATTTGGGCATTGCCCCTGCCGTTCAGTTCGGCTGCTCAGCTGAGCGGGACCTGCCATCCTTGCACCGCCGCCGCAGCCCTTTGCACTGGTCAGTGAGCCAGCCTTTGTCCCTGCCATCCTCGCCTTGCCCATGGGCGTCCTGGGACGGGTCCCACGCCGCTGGCCTGGGCTGGGACGCTGCCCACCCACCCAATGCCAGGAGTAAAGTGGGTTTCACCATGCTCAGATACATCCCGATTTGCTTTGCTTTCCCCGCAGCCCCGTCACGTGAACAGCCCCCGGTCATGCTGCCTGCACCAGCAGTGCCAGCGTCCCGGGGATGTCCGGCGCTGCTGGGGGATGCGCCACGGGCAACGCTCCTCGCTCGGCTCCAGGGCAGCGGCTGCCGGCGAGGACCCCGACGCCTGGTCCCCTTCCACCTCCCCCATGCAGTGACGGCACAGCTCCGCGTGGGACATTGGCACCCAGGGCCACGCTCACCCACGCACCCCGAGCCAAACAAACCCAATTTCCCCGCTGGCCAGGGACCCAAACCCGCTGCCTCGGCTCCGCACAGGCAGTGCCAGCCGGCTCCCGCTCCCCCCGCGCCAGCATGGCCAGGGAGGAGGGAGATGGGTTTGATTTTCCTCAAAACAACAACAAAAAAAAGCCAAAAAAAAAAAAAAAAAAAAGCACCCTCTCTGTTTTACAAGCCTTCATTTGCTATTGTTTATGTAAACAGGTAAATTGTTTCGTATCTCAATTAAAAACATCTGCCACATAAATGAATACCAATTAACTCATCCTGTTTTTAATTACTCTGTTAATTACACACAGGCAGCAAAAAGGATGGCAGGGGAATAGGGAAAGCATGCTTACAACCCCCCCTTCCCACCTTGCTCTTGGCAAGGATCCGAAATGTGCCCAGATAATGATGGATTAAGGTGGCTGGTGAAAACTGTGGCTCGTGGCCAGCTCTGGCGTGGTGGCTCCCTCCCGGCCCGGCCGGGTGGTGCCGGGGTGCCTCGCGGGGGTGTTTCCCGGCACCCTCCTGAGAGGCGCCGCGCCGCCCTGTTTCGGAAACCCCAGGCCCCGCGGGACGCGCCAACGCCGCCTGCGTCATCCCCCGTGCCGCCGGCGGCCACGGCACAGCCCGGCTGGCTTTCCCAGCGCCGGCCCCACATTTGCTCTCAAAACGTGTCCCAGGGGAGAGAAACCTTGGGACGCCGAAGCGTGCGGGAAGGGCGGGAGGATGGAGGAGGCTTCGCGTGAGCAGCATCCTCATGGACCAAGCACATCCTCGAGGCGCCCGCGCTGCCCCCAGGAGCCCTCGTGCTGCTGAGGGGCAACACCTCCGTGCGGGCACAGCGGCACGGGGTGGATGCCATCCTCGAGCCGGGCCGGCAGCGATTGCTGAGGGACCCCGGGCGCCATCAGCCCCTCACCCCCCCGGCTGCGGGAAGCTTTCCAAGCGAGCAGATGGGGCAGGGGAGCGGCGGCAGCAAGGAGGAGAGCAGAAAAGGCTATTTTCTCACGCTACATATTTTACAAGTCGAACATTTTGTGCATTTCAGCCTTGCCTGTAAAAGCATCTCGGGCTCAGCCCCGGGACTCGACGTCGGAGCCTGTGAGTCAACAGCGGCTGGCGGCGACGTGGCCGGCCGGCGTGGAGAGAGGCCGGGCAGCGGGGATCCCCCCCATGCAGAGGGTCAGGCTGGGGGGGTCCCCTTGACCCAGTGGTGCTGGAGGAGCGGCAGGACGGCCAGTGACCCCCGCTGAGCCCCCCAGCCCGGGCACAGCATCTGCTGCAAATGCTGCCTGCAGTGTTGCGCCCCGGTGCCACCGTCTGACCCGGTGCCACCGTCTGACCCGTCCCGCCAGCAGCTCCCGGGCGGTGGGAGGAGGTGGGTACACACACGCCCTCATTGCTCCCCAGCTGCCTTACGCTCCTGGAAATTAAATATACTGGCTAAACACCGTGACTAAACAGAGTGCCGTGGCCAGCCCGGCACACCGGGAGGCATGTGGGCGGCACGGGGCTGGAGCCGACCCCACCAGCAGCGCCAGCCGGAGCTGCCCCCCATCCGGGAAACACCCATGTCTCGGCTGCAAACCATCTCCCCAGTGCAAGGGCTGTGGGTGCCATCACCGTGCATCCGTGCCAGAAGGGCAACCGATCCACCAACGCGTTGCCAAAGGGGCACCCCAAAACCAGCTCTGCAGAGCTGGGCACTCTTCGAGGGCAGGGAGAGGTTCAGGCTAAAACACCCCAATTTGAAATTTTTGCAGCCACCCAGCCACGGGCACAGGGACGCTCGTGCCCAGCGGTGGCCTTGATGGCTGGAGCGGGGACAAGAGCAGCCAGGGGACTCGGGGCATTTTGGAGGCAGAGAGCGGCTGGGGAAAGGAAAACATCCCCCTCCACACGCCAGTGCCGGCGGGGAGCTCCGTGCGAGGTCCCTGCAGCGTGGGAACACCGAGGCCCTTCCGGGTCCCCAGGGACCCCGGGCTGGATCCTGCCCTGCAGATACCAGGATGGTAACGGCTCCGAGGGGGTGCCGAATCCAGCCGTGCATCCCCACAGCCTCTGGGCTGCTGTGTTACTGACTCTTTGTCTATTTTTTAACCGCAGGCTCCATTTCAAGGCGATTTTACCCATGTGGGATTGAATCAAACAACACAGGAAAAAATACTAATGAGAATTTTGCAAAATAAACAGGAAATCCCTTGGATGCTTTCTGGAAACATTGGTCAGCATCTTCCGAAGGAAAGCTGCTTGTCAAGGTGGGGTTGTCCCTGGGGAGCCTGAGCGCGCTGGGAGGGACGGCAGAAAACAAGCTTCAGGAAATCTAAAAATAAACCCCAAACCGGGCAATGGCACTAACACCAGCACTGCCCGGGCAGGGGGGGTTCTCCTCTGTGCCACCAGCCTGGTCTCGCCCCGTGCTGGCCATCATGAAGCTCGCAAAGACTGGTCCCAGCTTGGGGACCCCCCTTGTCCCCAGCCTGGTGGGGCAGCTAAATCCAGCTCCCGCCCGTGGTCCAGCTTGGAAAGCACAGGCCAGGGCTGCAGCACCCGACCCGCATCCCCTCGACCCCAGCAGCAGCGGTTCAGCCCAGCTTTGCACCGAGCTCAGCGGTGCAACCCATGGGCTGCCCCAGCTCCCTCCCAGGGCCCAGGCAGCCCCGTTTGCAGGATCAGGCCCTGATCTGCCTAAAATCTTATGCACACTGTGCTGGTCTGGCCAGGGGCAGAAGCAGTGTTGGTGCCGGTGGTGGGGGCTGGTGTGTCCCCCTCCAGCGGGGGCTCGGCTCCCTACCCCACTGC
Organism: Aptenodytes patagonicus; assembly: GCF_965638725.1. NCBI lineage: Eukaryota > Metazoa > Chordata > Aves > Sphenisciformes > Spheniscidae > Aptenodytes > Aptenodytes patagonicus. The sequence goes on along the minus strand of NC_134959.1, from coordinate 1,844,236 downwards.
CAGCGCTCACGCATGCCTCACCAGCAGCCCTGTGCTCCCTGGCCAGCTCGCCAGCAATCAACTGACCCCCATTAAGAGATGTAATAACAGACATTTACAGGGTGCCTCTCCTCCCCGGGGGTCCCACGGCACCCTACAGCACCCCGCAGCCCTTCCCCGGGCGGCCGCGGGGCAAGGGACGCCTCACGGCCACGGGCAGGGAGCCACACCGCCTCTAGACCGCGGCAGGGGTTTAAGCCGGCTGCCGGCAGCGAGCGGAGCCGAGACCCAATTTCCACGGCAAAGCCGAACGCTGCGCAGCCATGCCGCCCGAATCCTGCCCGGGGTTTTCCACGCCTGCAAACGACCATGGCTCAGAAGCAGGAATCCGGGGAAGGGATGCGGGGGATGTCGGCAGAGACACGCCAGCCCCCAGCCCTGCACGGGACCTGCCGGAGCCCCCTCCCCGGCACGCTGGCTGCAGGCAGCCCACCTCGGCCATGCCCATGGGGCTGCCCCTGAGCCCAGCAGTGCTGAGCATGCTGCAGCGACAGGCAGAGGCTGGGGGGCCGCTCGACCTTCCCAACCCGAAGCGGGGCCAAGCACCAGAGTATTTTTCCATCCTGCACCCTGGAAGTTCCCGATGTAAGAGGCAAATCCCGCACCCACACGAGGCCTCGCTGCTACCCTACCCGAACCCCGCACCCACCCCGCACCGGCACCCGGTGCCACGGTAGAACAGCCCCCTACGCATCTTGGCTTTTCCTCCCTACAAGCCAACATCTGCAGTCACACGTTTTTCAAACAAAACACGCCTGACATCTGGCCGTCCCTGGGTAAAACCTTACCTGCCAGCGCGGACCCTGGCCGGGCCTGCCGGGAGGCAGCAGGCAGGGAAAAACCCCTTTGCACAGCCAAGTTCATCTCCGCTCGCCTTCCCAACCACAGCAAAAGCAACGCTCAAAACTTCTCCCTGCGTGGAAACGCGCCGCGCGGGGACCTGCCTTATCCGCCTCCGGAGACCCAAGCACCCGCCCCGGGTGGCAGCTCGGCCCCATGGGCGCCGGGGCTGTCAGCATCCTCCCCGGCTGCTCCGCGTTTGCCGTGGGGTTTTGGGATGGTTCCCCCATATCTCCGTGCCCCGTACCATAGCAGAGCTCACCCCACCGTGGTGCTGAGCAGACGGACGTTTGCAGAGTGTCTTCAAGTCGCTCGACAAAGGAGCGGAGAATTAATATTCCTTTTAATTAAAGGCAGAAAAATCTCTTTGTTCCTGAACAGAGGGAAAACAACAGAGGGAAGAGCTCAAAAGCTCTTTCTAAGCTAGAGACGAGACCATCGCTTGGATTCAAAGACACTGTCAACGTGCACGTGACCTCAAATTAAAAAAACAAAATGAAACCCAGCAGCGGCAGCAGCTCCTCTCTGAAAGCGAAGGAAAGTTGCAAAGTTTTTCTTGGCTAATAGGGGGCAAAAAGAATCCAACAAAAGGTGCGTTTAACCAGGGAAACGCTCTGCAGTATCCAGAGGCACCATCCAGCGGCGAGGGCTGCGCGGGGGAGTGACGGGGAGAGCTGGCCGTGCCCCGGCCCAGCGTCACGGAGGAGCCACGGAGGAGCGCGGTGCCAGCCTCGCTCCATCGCTACGCCGACAGCATCCCCTCAGCAAAGCCAGGCCGGAGCGGGCGGCCGGGCACGCCAGCAAACGCCGCTTAATGCAATTCTGAAGGGAAAGCAGGAGCCGGACGCTGATTAATGGCTGCGAGGATGAGAAGCAGGGCAGCGCTGAGGCAGAGAGCTGGAGGCTCCCCGAGCCAGCCTTCCTTCCCAAATCTGCATCCAACACAACCGTCCCCGGGCACACGCGAGGACACGGCGCGCGTCACCGGCACGGACCCGTGTCCTCGCGTGTAAACACAGAATTACGCTGCTGCGGCTGGAACTTCCCAAACCAGCCCTGGGTTTCCTCCCACAAACTCTCCCGAGTGGATCAGCTCCTCCTCGCCACGAAACGCGGCTCCATCTCTAAATCGGCGGCGGCCGGAGCGGGACGTGGAGCCGGCGGGTTGGCGCTCCGAGGAGGAGGGATGTGGGGATTAAAACGACTTCTCCCGCCGGGCAGAAATCGGGAGCCACGACCGGGGAGGGTTTGCTGCGGTGGGGGGAGCACAAACTCGCGTGGGTTCCCGGAGATGCTGGGCCGCCCCACGCTGCCCCGGCCCTCGGAAAGCAGCTGCCGGGTGCGGGGAGGGGAGCGCAGGTAAAAGCCCCGGCCCCGCCGCGGCAGGGGAGAGGGGTCCGCGTCCCGCCGCCCCCGCGTGAGCGCGGCGCGTGGGAGCGGGGCCCACGGTCGCGGCAGACCGCTCCCGCCCTGCCTCCGCTGGAGGAACCGCTCCGAGCGCTGCCCGCCCCACGGACGGCGGCTCCGGTGCCCGCTCGCCCCGGCTGTGCCCCCGCTCGCCCTGCCCCGCTCCGCCGCCGCGGCGCGTCCCGGGGGCGACCCAAGCACGGGGCCGAAGAGACCGCGGCGGCGGGGACCGCGCTGGCACGGGCACCGGCAGCATCCCCGTCCCCCGCGCACCGGCAGCTTCCCCGACACCGGGAGCATCCCCGACCGCTGCGCATCGGCAGCATCCCCCGAGCATCGGGAGCCTCCGACCCCCCTGAGCACCGGGAGCATCCCCCGGGCACAGGTAGCATCCCCAGCCCCTCTTCCCCGGGAGCCTCCCCGGGCACCGGGAGCCTCCCCGTCCCCGTCCCCGTCCCCGGGCGCGGACGGCACTTACCGTCCTGAGGTGTGGCGGAGGCGTGAGGTAAGTCCCAAGGCAGGGGCCGGCGGGGCCGGCAGGAGAGGGCAGAGCCGGCAGCGGCCCCCGGCGGCGGCGGCCCCGGCCCGGTTAAGGCCGGCGCGGGCGGAGCGCGGCCCCGCGGCGGCGGCTGCCCCCGGCACCTGCCCGCCGCCGCTCGCCGCGCCCGGGGCCGCCGGGGGCCGCCAGCCCGGGGGTCGGGGCGCTTCCCCCCCCCCCGGTGGGGGGGCACCGGAGAAGCGGGGGAGGGCGGGGGCGGAGAAGCCGGTAAATCCGCGGGGCCGGTTCACCCCCTACGCGCTGCCCGGCGCCGCATCCTCCGGCGCCGCGTCGCGGCCATGGGGCCCCCGCGGCCGCGCTCCGTGCCGGCCCGGGCCGCCCGCAGCGCCCGCTGCCGCCGCCGCCGCCGCTGCCGCCGCGCCGCCCGCCCGCCCCGGAGTGAGCGCCGCCCGCCCGCGCCGCTGCCTTAGACGGCGCCTCCACCGCGCCCGGCAGGGGGCGCCCCGCCGCCGCCGCCACCGGAGCGGGGCCCCCGGGGTGCGCGGCCGGGGGAGGGGGGACGAGGCTGCGCGGCACCGGGGGGGGGGGGGCTGCGCGGGGACATGGGGCTGCACGGCACCAGGGGGCTGCGCGGGGCTCCGGGGGGTGCAGAGGGGCTGGGGACTGCACGGGGACCGGGTGCACGGGGACCGGGGGGCCGTGCGAGGGGTAGACGGGGCTTGGAGGGGGCTGCAGGGGGCTGGGGTTTGCAAAAGGTTCGGGGTTCGCAAGGGGTTGGGGGTGCTGAAGACTTGAGGGTTGCAAAGCCGGGGGATGGTGCACGGGGCGGGGGGCTGCGCATGTTTTTGAAGGGCTGCGAGGGGCTGGGAGTTGTTTGCGTGGGGTCGGGGGACTGCAAGGGGATAGGGCCAGGGCTTGTCTGGGGCCGTGGGAACAGCCAAGGGACTGGAGCTGGGACTTGCAAGGGCTGGAGCAGGGCGGGGGTGTTTGCAAGGGGCTTGGGGGGCTGAGGGGTGCTGGAGTTGTGGTTGCCCTGCTTCTCTCTCCGGAGGCCCGAGGGCCGGGGTTGCAATAGGAGCAGCCACACGTGCAGCCACAAGGCCCACGGGCACAGCCCTCAACGGTCCGCATGCCCATCCCGGCCTGGCCTCGGGGTGCCCCCCCCACCCTGCTTGGCCTCGGCGGGGCTCCCTAGGGCGGCTGCGTGGCGCCGGCACCACAGGAATGCCAGCGGGGCACTTCCTCTACAGTGGTGCACGGCAGCGGTGCACGCGTTTGCGGCGCTGCCTGCCCACGCCGGGTCCTCGGCATGCCCTTCCTGCGTGCCCCGTGCCAGCTGGGGGGGGGCATTAAAAATCTCCCTCCTCCCCCCCCCAAGTCCTACTACGATGTTTTTGCTTGCTTGTGTGCCGGGTAACGCAAGCCCTGCTAATTTCCCTGCGAGCCAAAGCCCTGCCTCTTTGCGTAATTACTCTGCTTGGCAGCTGCCTTCCCTTTGCGAGTTGCTGTGCGGAGCCTTTGCCGCCCGTATGGTTGTTGTATTACTCATCCTCGCCCGCTTCCCAGGGCTCAGGCGCTGGGGACCGCGGCAGCCCTGCCAGGCGGCGGGTCACTGCCGCACAGCTGTTGCACAACCGCTGCGGGGGTGTTGGGTGGCACTGCCGCTGCAGAACCACTGCACAGCCACTGTACAGGCGGTGCACGGCCCTGGCATGACCGATGCACTGCCGCTGCGCGGTCGCCGTGTGGTCACTGCGTAGGCACCGCACGGCCGTTGCACTGCCGCTACACAACTGCTGCGTGGCCGCTGCGTGACCATTGCACAGCCACTAAATGACCACTGCACGGCCACTGCACAGCCAAGCTCCCCCCCATGTCACCCCACCGACGGGGTCGCAGCGGGACGGTGCTGCAGCACCCCGACCCAGCCCCCTCCACCCCGCTCTTGGCTGTCCTGACCTCCAGCTCCAGTTTTGCATCCCTCATTCCCGGAGGGAGGCCCACGGGGGGGGCCTTGCCCCGCTGTTGCACTGCCTGTGCTGGGGGAGCATGAAGGTCTCGGCAGCTTTTGTATTTACACCCGTCGGCACAGCGTGCGCACGCTGCACAGCGTCTGGGCAGCATCACACACCCTGCTGCTGTGCACCCTGCATGCGCTGCCTGCCTGCCCTTCCCCGCCTGAAGCACTGGGGTTGTCCCTCTTCCTGCCCCTCCCTGTGCTGCCCTCGTTCCCTACGGGACCTTTCTCAAGGAACCTGTCACGGGTGAGTGTCATGGCCCCACCGGCACATCCCCACCGGCATGGCCGCACCGGCAAGGGCCCATGAGCAGTGGAGGAAAATCCGCCCCCGCACACAGCTGCACGCCTGCCCCGCTGCCCCCCCAGCTTTGCATAGGCGGCACCGGCTGGCACATGCAAATGCCGGCGGTGCGTGTGCATTTGGACTGCGCCGGCGCAGTTCCCCGCCGGCGCACGGGTCGAGGCATCGCAGAGTACCAGCCATCACCGAGGCAGCCCGAGAGCATTCCCAAGGCAGAGCCCCGGTTTTCTGGAGTGCCAGCACAAGGCTCCTTTGGGCTCTGGCCACTCACCAGGAGAGCAGGGACCTGACCACAGGGGTGACCACGCTCTCAGTCGAACAGGCTGTCCCACACATCCACCCCGATGCAGTGCAAGCCATGGAATACGTTGTAAAACCCGCCTGTAGATGCCCAGCTGGTGCTGCGCCACGAGCCCAGCCGGACCGTGGCAGCGACCAAACCCATCCCTGCCAACCTGCCGACACCCTGCCCGTGGGCACCTTGCGGGGACCTGCCGGGAAAAGCTGCAACCTCTCCGGCTCCTGGCAAATTTGGGGTGCAGATGAAGGATGCTATCAAATACCTGGCACCGGCCAAGGTGGTCGAGCTGAGGCCATGCTGGGCAGCCATGAGCCCGCAGGGTCTTTGCAGCGAAAGCGGATGGAGCCAGGCACAGCTGCCCTGCCAGGGCCACCGGGTGGTCGAGCTGCCCGTCCACTGGTGGGACACCACTGCAGCATGCATGGGACAGCGTGGGCAGGAGGGAGCCACGCCGCATCCCCCCGGCGGCGTTTGGGTGGCGGGGTCTGCTTCGTTTCTATTCCGCGCACGCAGCCTGTAATTTTGGTCTATTGAAGTCATAATTCACTACTGTGAAAATAAACATTTGTGTTAGCTCGCTTTATTTGGCGGGCCTCGTCTGAATGTTAATAATTCCCTGCCAGTGTGCTTGCACGTGGCCTCGGCCGCTGGGACAAAGCCCGGGCACCCACCACCGTGCCCGTGGCGGTGCCCGTGCCCGTGCCCGCAGCTGCCTCCTTGCATGCTTGGGGTAGGATCTCGCCATCCTTCGCACGCCGCCCCCAGGGATCCCTGGATCCCGACAAAGAGGAGATGGGGAGAGAAGCGCCACTTAGCTCCGAGCCGGGGGTAACGAGGCAGCTGCCACAAGATACAGGAAATACAAAGGTAATATTTTGAGTAACGCAGATTGAGTCCAGCACCTGCTCTGGACCCTTCCCTGGCCCTGGTTTTGTTTGCTTGCGCTCTTTTGTGGGTGCTCCCCCCCGCAGCGGGGATGCCCCAGCACCCGCCCTGTGCCATAGCCGAGCTGGGGCAGGCTGGAGGCCGCCTCCGGCTGTCCCCAGGGCTGTCCCCATCCCTGTCCCCGCTCGGCCGCCAGCCGGGGCAGGGCCGGCCCCGGGGCTCCCCGGGTTTAACCCTGCTGGGTGCAGGGGGCTGGTGCTTCCCCTCCGCATTTGCATCTTCCCAGCCTTTATCTTTCTCCCAGTCTCTGTATTGCTGCAATTACAGACACTTTAAAACACAATGATCTGGCTGTTAGCGTGATGGATGACAGAACCTTTCTGTCTGGTTTAAATCATTGCCGAGAGTGAGCGAACTTCCCCGGGTTAACCCCTTCGTGGGCCCCCCCCCCCCCCCCCAGCCCACTCCCTGCCCAGCCCGGGCTGGTGGCTGCCATGTGCCCCACGGCCACGCGTCCGCCGCACGCGTGGGTCCCACGGATGGGGATGGAGGGAGGGTCTGGCATCCCGGGGGTCAGTGCTGGTGGGGAAACATCCCCCATCCCTCAGCTCCCCAGGTACACGGGGCAGATGCCGGCGCAGTGGGGCAGGCGATGGGAGGACCAGCCCCACTTCGGCAGAACCGGTGGCCCCGCTCGGCTGTGGTGGGAAAGCAACGGCCCGGCCGGGAGATAAGCGCCTGCCAGGGCCTGATAGACTGCCTGGATCCGTCCCAGCCCAGGGCCTGGCAATCCGTCCCCCCGGCAAATCTGGAGCCGGGGCAGGATGGGGCCCCGCGGGGTTCCCACCCGGCAGAGAGGGTGGAAACTCCCGTAATGACTCGGTGTAGGTCACGCCGGCGCGTGATTGATGGCGCAGCGTGCAACAGCCCCGTCGCGGGGATTAACTGCACATGTTATGGCAGTTCGCGCTCCCTTTGTTTTGAGGAGCCGGCGTCTCCTGCCGCGGTGCATCCTGCCCTGCTCCCGCCAGCGCCGCCCCCACGGGTGTCTCGGTCCCACGGGAGGGTGTCGGTACCGTCACCCATCATTCCTGCTCACGGGACCCGCGGGGAGGAGGGATGTCCTCCATCCCTGCTGGGTGTGCACTGGGAGAGGCTGCAGCGGGGCGGCTCGGCGAGCTGCCGAGGACCTGTTCCAGGCAAAGGGGCTCCCCAAGGCACGGCCTGGGGGCGAGGGGGGGCCACCGGGGCCTGGCACGGTGTGCACCAGCAGATAAGGTGCTCACTGAGAGCGGATGAGGGCAACTGGCACCAACCCTCGCAGGAAATGGTCACCACCACGCGCCATCCGGGCCCCGTATCTGCCCGTGCACATGACCCCCGCCCGCTATCGGGGCTGCGCACGCGGGCCGGGGGCAACGCGGTGGGTGCCGCTGGCTCACGCTGCCGCCAGGGCAGCCCCAGCCCCGTGACCCACTCATGCCTTTGCAGCCACCACGGTGTTGGGGTCCCTTTTCACACCTCATGGGTGCCCAACCGTCAGTCCCGACCCACCGCCTCTCTCCCTGTAGCTCTCACTCAGCCCCTCACCCTGCATCCCGCCGGCACCACATTGTTCCCTTTCTCCCCGGCTCTCCTGAGCTCCCGCAACCCGGGCTCTGGCTCAGCCCCATCGCTTCCCAGCGTGCCTGTAAGAGCTGATTGCTATTCAGGCTGCGTCCCCCCTTCGCAAGCCTCAGGCTTTTTAAAAAAGCCCACGGTGTTGGTTCATCACACCTTCCCCCTCGCCGCGCTGGTGAGTCATCCCCTCGCCGGCATGCCGCACAGCCGGGAGCCGCACAGACCTGTCCCACTGTGGGCAGCACCCATGGGCGCCTGCAGCCCCTCTGCCATGCCGTGCTGGGGGTCTTGCCACGGCCCGGCTCTCACGGGAGGCTTGTCTGGAGGCGAAGGCACCGAGCCGTGCCGGTGTTCAGCCCCTGGCGTGCCACAGGTTTCCTGTGTCACCCCCAGCGAGTCTGTCTGTCCGTCTGGGTTTCTTGATCTCTATCCACTCCCTCCCGGGGAGCAGAGCATCCTTGGGTGCCTCTCTGCGGTCCTTGCTAGATGTGGCTGTGCCAGCGGTGCCTGCCCGGCACAGCACCGAGCAAAGCTGGGGGACAGCATGGGGTTGGGTGCTCGCAAGCAGCCGCAGTGATGCGAAGCCCCACGCTGCTGGCGGGGGGTCCCCATTTTGCACAGGGACCTGTTTGCTCAGAGCACCCCCACAGGGACGCCGTGCTCGGGGCAGGGAGCTGCCGGGCTGGGAAGGGTCGGGGCGACAGCGGACAGTCCCATTGCCCTGGCTGCGTGCACGGATGTGGTGGTCTGAATCTCAGCACCTAAATCCATCCTGGAGCGAGCGCCGGGAGCTGGGCTGCAGACCCCAGCGCTCTTCCCTTGGCATTTTGCTTGCCGCAGGAGCCCTGGGAGGCGCTGCCTTTCCCTGCGCGTTCGTTCATCGGGGAATGCGCGGGGGAGATAAGGGGCTGGTGGGGAGCCAGCGGCCGGGGAAGACGGCTCGCCTGCCTGCCGGCTATCGCCTGCCGCAGCTGCATCCGCCGTGGTGACATCTGCTCGGCAGGAAGCGCCGCTTGCCAGCCTTTCTGAAGAAAGGGGGTTCGTTTGCGCCTGGCTTCCCTCCGCGCCCGCTCACGGGGGTCCCTGGCCTCTGGGCCACCGAGCCGCCCCAGCCCCTCGCTTCCTTGGCTGAGGGCTGGAAGGAGCAGCCCTCCCGGCTGTCGCCGCCGGGAAGCAGACCCAGGGGCTTTGTGGCTTTCGCACAACTTCCATGAACATTAAAAGAAAAAAGAAATCCTGTTTTCCTGGCTGACAGATTCGTTCCTGCTTTGTGGCATTCAAAGGGAAACCAGCCCCTACTGCTTATCATCCCGGCTCGCCCTGCGCTGCAGGCTCCGAAAAATCACCGGCTTGGCTTAAACACTGGGAGACTTTGGGATATGGCACCATTCCCCTGGGTGCTTTAAGGTTTCGGGGCTGCTGGGGGCCAAGTTTCCAGCTTTTCTTTGCCACGGGGAGTCTGGAAACTGTTTTAATTTTGAAGCGGAGACTGCCACATGCTGCCCTGCCTCCAGGAGCTGGTGCCTTGGGGTGCATGGAGATGCTGCTGACCCCGCCGCGGGAGCAGCGCCCGGTGGCAGCACCGGCGGCAAGTCCTGCCAGCCTCACCCTTGGCCAGCGGGAATTCGCCAGGAGATGCTGAGCAAAATCCCCCGAGCTGCCCCGGGGAGCACAGCACACTGGGAGGTCCATGCACCCCGGCATAGTGCAGAGGGTCCCTCTGGCTCCTCCGGTCCTGCGCCCGGGGAACTCCCCTCTCCATGGCACTGCTCCCCTTTGCAGGGCTGGGCAAGGGGAACGGCAGTGCTGAGCCTCCACAAGAGCCACGTCCTCGGGGCCTGGCCCCTAACACTGCCTGGGGATGCGAGACCTCCATGCAGTGCCAAGGCCTGGGGAGATGAGAGCATCTCTCAGCCCCGCCATGGCACCACGGCTGCCCTCCCTGCCCCTCACCTGGCGGGCAGCCCCGGTGGGGTTAACAGTGGGTTCACACTCCCCTTCTGCCCCCCAAACCACGGGGTACCGGCTGCTTGCCAGCCCTCCCCATCCCACAGGCTGCAACTGCCTGCACAGGGCTCTAATGATGGGAATTTAATTAGCTTGCATTGCACTTCCAACACCTCGGGTCCCTGCAAAAATCAATCGGAGCTAGCGGGAGGCAGTACAGCGCAGCCTGCCTTCGCTCCAGCACGCAGCTCGGCCTGGAAGCAAAGCCCTTGGGCTGCTTTCAGAACCCCCCCGGGGCCAAAATGCCCCGGCACCGGGCTCTGGCCATGTGGAGGTTGGCGCCGACCCGTGCCGTGCCTTGGGGAGCCGCAGCCTCGAGGCAGGGAGGTCTGGGATTCGTTAAGAGGTCCAGATGCAGCGGGGGATGTTGCGGCTGTCTCTGGCCACCTGCATCGTTTCCAAGTTCCCAGGCTAAAAGCAGGGCTTGTTATCAAGAGCAAAAAATGTGCCACCTCTGTTGTATTTCATTTCCCTTTCTCCACCTCTTCCCTGCCCGCTGCGCATCGGAGATAACAGCTCTCCGCGCCGAAGCCAGAGCGCGGGGCAGGCAATGGCCTCGCCAGCCCTATCGCTGCCTCGCAAGCCGCAAGGAAATCAGGAAGTTTGCAGAGATATTTGGCCAACAAAATAAACATTTCTTCTGCCAAGAGCCTAACCGGCAGCTCAGCAAGCCCACAGCAATCTGCACCGCTCCCCTCGCTGCAGCCTTCCGGTCAACGGTGCCCACCGAGCCGTCGCGGCAGCGCTGCGCCCGCTGGGTCCCCGGCGCCTTATCGGTGGGTGCCCCTTGCCCAGGATGCACCGAACGTTGCTGCGGGCAGCAGGTCTGGGGGCAGGGACCCCAGCGCGGCTCCCGCCCGCGGCAAACCGGCACGGCATGATGGATGCAGCAGCCAGGGTGCACCCCAAACCCTGCCCTCGAGCCTGTGTCCTTGCCACTTCCCCGACCCGCAGGGTGGGTGCCAGGACCGGGCAGCAGGGCAGGGGGCTGCGGCCGGAGCGCGGTGCCGGCGGGGAGAGGGGTGTGCGAGGGGAAGCAAGGCAGAGGGCCAGTATTGTTCACTCAGGGCAGACAAACGCCGGTGACTCAGCCGGCAGCCGCTTTCCTGCCCACGCCAAGCACAGGCCCAGCAGGAGCCCCCTGGGCCCCCCCAGAGCTGCCGCAACCCCTCGGCTGAGGCCGGACTGTGGGGTGCCCCTCGCCCTGTGCGCGGCTGTGCCGGTGCTGGGGGGATGCTCCGGCACAGGGCTGCGGGGTGCCTCGGCCCCGTGGAGCCTCCACGCTGCCACGCTGCAAGTGAACAGAAGCACCTGGAGAACCTGCGGGGTCAGATCCTGACCCCGGTGGCACAAACCTGCTGCACGCAGGATCCGGCCGCTGCCAGGGAGCGAGCGTGGGAACGCGCTCCCGAGCCACATGCGAGCCGCTGACCCGAGAATGAATGAAAACACCCAGTAAACAGAGGATTTAAACCCTGCAAATAAAACCTAATCGTGGCTGATTACTCATTATGGAAAGGTTAATTGCAGAGCGGGCTCCAAACGGGTCCTTGTGCTGGTGAGCCCACCGTGCCCTGTGGTGCTGGTGCTGCAGGCTCAGCCATGCCCTGGCTCCCCGCTCCCGCCAGCCGGTCCCCGTGGGGATGCACCGAAGGGCATTGGCCGCGTGCCACCCCCGGGGAGGACCTGCCCGCCCGAGGCTGCGTTTGACATTGGGGTGAGTCACCTGCGCCACGGCATGGCACACGGCGCGGCCACAGCCACCCGCCGCCTTCCTCCCACCTCTGCCTCGGCCTTACCTTGGCCGGTCCTGCCTGCCTCCCTGGCCGAGGAGGGGTGGCCATCCAGCTTGGGGGATCCCCCGGGCATCCCAGGGGATGGGTATCAGCACCCCGGTGCCACGAGCTTCACAGGGGCCGGCGCAGCCAGCCTGCTCCCACGTGTTGGTGCAGGAGCCGCGCTGGGGAGGGAGATGCTGAGCACTGGCGGGGCACGGTGGGGCACGGGGTGTCCTGCCCTCTCGGTGCCTGCCCTGCCGCAAGGGCCGTTCATGTGACGGCCAGGGCTGGGGTGGCAGCAGAGCCGTGTCCCACGGCGAGGGGGAAGGTGAACAGCTGCCGGGCAGTGATAATACGGCGGGTGGGGGGAGGCCGGGCAGCTGCACCCGTGTCCTTCCCCAACAGGAACCATCTGCGACCAAGCCCAGCTCTGCCTTCCCTATCAGCCATTCCGGTCTGACTTTCCAACAACTTCCCCTTTGCGCCGGCTTCACTTCCTCACTGCGAGGGGCCGGTGTGGTGCAGCTCGGCACGGGCAGCGCCGTGCAGCGCGGCATGGCAGGACCAGCACGGTGCGGCATGGCATGGCACGGCTGTCATGGTGCACCTCGGCACGGGCAGCATGGTGCAGCATGGCATGGCAGAACCAGCATGGTGCAGCACGGCGTGGCTGTCAAGGGTGCAGCTCAGCACAGGCGGCACCATGCAGCATGGCACGGCATAGCCAGGACAATGTGGCATGGCACGGCATGGCTGTCAAGGTGCAGCACTGCACTGGCAAGCCAGCGTGGCACAGACAGTGTGACGCAGCCCAGCGTGGCATGGCCGGCATGATGCAACACAGCGCGGTGCAGGACGGCGCAGGAAGCGCAGTGCAGTATGGTGCAACTGGCACAGCATAGCCGGTGCAACACGAGGATAGCTGCAGCACAGCATGGTGCAGCCCGGCACAGCGTGGTGCAACCCCACACAGCGTGGTGCAGCCTGGCACAGCGCGGCCACTGCGGTGTGGCACACCATGGCCAGCACGGTGCAGCCCGGCAGAACCGGCAAGCTGCAACACCGAGAGCTCACCCCGCTTGCTGCAGCCCTGCAACCCGCTGGCCCTTTCGCCTGGGGATGGCCGTGGGGACAGGGATGTCCCCTGGCTGCCGATGCCCTCCTGAACCACAGCTGCAGCCTCAGCACCATGCACGAGCCAGACAGGTTCCCTGCCCCTGCACCAGCCTGGCTCCAGGCATCGCTCTGGCCTGCTCGGTGCGTGGGATGACCCCCTCCGGTGGGTGCGGAGCCCCCCTTTGCAGTCCATCCCCGCACCCCCAGGCCAGCCCTCCCCGCACCGGGGCCCGGGCTCCCCGACAGCCGCCAGCGAGAGAAACAACTTGTTAGAAAACTGAAAGGCGTCTCCGGGCTGCAGGTGGGAGGGAGGGAACGTGTCCTAAAAATACAGCAGTGCCTGCATGGTCCCCGAAGGTGGCTGAGCAGATGGCGTGTCTCGGCGGCCACCTGGGCTCCCGCAGATGGTACCCGGGGCTCTCCGCTTCGTGCCCCAAGCCTGGGGCTCCCGGGGGGATGGGGACAGGGAAGGGACGGTGGGGTGTAAGTGGGAAGGAGGGTCCCAGAGCATGGGGGTGCACGGGTGCTGTGCTGCGGGGGCACAGGCTGCAGGACAGAGCGGGGCGTCACCAGCAGGGTTTGCAGCGTCTCTGCCCTCTGGGTGCAGCCTGGGGCCCCAGGGGATGGCGAGCGCGGTCTGGGTGCTGCAAGGAGACGAGGGGAAGCCCTGGCACGGGGCCAGTGCGCCAGGGGAAAGGGCCACACGGCTACAAACCACAGCCCCAACCCGGCCAGGATGGCGTGCACCCAGCCAGGGCTGCGCGTTCGAGGGGGGACGCTGCAGCTGCCCCCAGCAAGCCTCTGCCCCAGACCCGCATCCTGCATCCCGGCGATGCTGAGGGGTCCCAGCCCCATCCTACCCACCCTGGAGATGCCCATGCCCCACCAGCGAGGGCAGAGCAGCCCGGCCACGCGGACTGAGGACTGGCAGAGGTTTCAGCAGCGCATGGCTGCAGGGAGGGGAGGGCAGCCACGGGCTCCCAGCTGCCCATCCCGCCAAGCAGGAGGATTTCCATCGGTGTTTCGTGCGCTTGCCTCTTCCCCTTTTATTTCTGGCAGGACAGGCGGCCACAGGCCCAGGTGGGCTCGGCATCATCGGCTCGGGGTTTTGCCAAGCCGCCGTGCGGTGAGGGCCAGGCTCGCCTGAAATAGGAGACAGAAAGTGCCTGGGGGATTAAATGGCAGCGGCTGCTCCTGGGGAGTGTCCCACGGCAGCGAGTCAAAACCAGAGGGTTTCAGGGCCGGCCAGGAAAATCCCACCCTGCTTTGGCCCCGTGTCCCCCACGTCACCTGCGGCGGGAGGGTTTTCTCTGCAGGCAAACAGGCGAGCACCTGCCCGTGCAGCTGCAGGCGCTGTGCACCAGCGGCACCGGGCTGCCAGGGGACAGGGAATGCCCCGGCGTGGGGGGAACCCCTGGGGTCCAGAGGTCTGCCCTAGCATGGGTTGAACCCCTGGGGTCCTGGGGTCTGCCCTGGCATGGGGGGAACCCCTGGGGTCCTGGGGTCTGCTGCGGTGTGGGGGGAACCCCTGGGGTCCTGGGGTCTGCTGCGGCGTGGGGGAAACCCCTGGGGTCTGCCCTGGCATGGGGGGAACCCCTGGGGTCCAGAGGTCTGCCCTAGCATGGGTGGAACCCCTGGGGTCCTGGGGTCTGCCCTGGCATAGGGGGAACCCCTGGGGGCACAGGGTCTGCCCCGGCGTGGGGGGAACCCCTGGGGTCTGCCCTGGCGTGGGGGGAACCCCTGGGGGCGCAGGGTCTGCCCCGGCACAGGTGATCCCCCCCCCCATCCTTCCGGGGAGCCTGCCGGCAGGCAGACTCACTCTGCGTGAGTCAGAGCCGCACGCTTGCTGCCGAGCAGAAACTTCCCCCCCCGGTAAAGGAGAAGCAGGATGGGCTCCCACCGCCCCCACACTCAGAGCAAGAGGGTGGCAGGAAGGCAGAAACCCCCGGGGTGCAGCCAGGACCCCGCTGCGGCACCCGCCACCCGCCTTCGCACTTACGGGGGCCGCGCCAGCCCCGTGCTCGGCACGGCATGCTTCCCCGGCGCCTGGGAATGCCCCGGCGGGCGCTTGCTCGGCCCCTCGTGCTGCCCGTGCCCACGCGCCCCGCTGCCTGCAGCGCCCCGCTGCCTGCAACACCCCGCTGCCCGCGGCACCCCGCTGCCTTCCCTTTCTGTTTGAGAGCGATGCGGCCACCCCGGGGAGGGGGGGGAACCCGAGGTGAAAGGAAGCCACAGCGATAACCCGTGAGCAAAACACCACCAGCAGCTGCCGGAACCAAAAAAGAGACCATCGCCTCCCGAAGCGGGTGCTGCCTTTTGGGCTGGGGTGTGTGGGGGGGGCACAGCCCTGGCTGCCTGCAAGCGTGCAGCTGGGATGGGGCTTTTATACACCCATGCCCAAATCTGCCTCTTCCACCCCAGGGAAATGTGGATGCAGGAGCAAAGGCAGGAGCCGGGGATGGGAAGGAGAGCGGCAGCCGAGCCGGGGAGACAGGAGACGCCGAGAGTTCACATGAAACACAAAGACAAATTCTTTAAGGGAAAAGAAAAAAAAAGAAAAAAAAAAAAGAAAAAAAAAGAAATCAAAGGGATGTGGAGAGGGAGATAAGAGGGAAGACAGAACAGGGAGACAGAGGGAGCGGAGAGGACGCGGGCAGAGGGAGGCAGGAGGCGCGGGTGGAGGCGAAGCCGGGGAGCCGGGGGAGCTGTCTGGCGCGGTCCCTATCGGCTCTCTCCATCACGGTAGCCTAACCTCAAGTAGTTTTTCACTGAGATTGGAGTGATCAGGTAGGGCTGCCCTCGCAGGCAGCTGCAGGGCTGTGAATAAGCACCTGCTTATCTCTGCCCAACGGCTGTGCACGGCTGCAGATTGCGGGGAGGACGGGGAGCTGCCTGCCGGCTGCGATTTCCATATCAGCGCCCTGCAGCCGCCTGCACCAAATAAACACAACAGCCCCATGGACAAAAGGTTAATTATCAATTTTCAGAAAGGGAGAGAGCAGGGAGGGGGAGAGAGGAGCAGAACGGCCTTCACCAGCCACGGGGACGCGCAGACGTTCCCAGCCGGGGTGCTGGGCTCTGCACCCCGGGCGCAGCGTCCCTGAGCATCCCTGGGGTTGTGCTGGCACCTCCGGGGCTTTGGGGTGGGGGACAAGGGATGGGGATGGAGACAGGGACGGGGATGGGAATGGGGACGGGGACGGGGATGGGGATGGGGACGGCGATGGGGATGGGGATGGAGATGGGGATGGAGATGGGGACAGAAATGGGGGCTGGGGTGGGGATGGGGACAGGGATGGGGATGGAGACAGGGACAGGGATGGGAATGGGGATGGGAATGGGGACGGGGACGGCGATGGGGATGGGGATGGAGATGGGGATGGAAATGGGGACAGAAATGGGGGCTGGCATGGGGATGGGGACAGGGATGTGTCTGTGCGTGCACAGGGGCAGTGGGATTGGGGGCAGATGTAGAGGGAAAGGGCCCCTCACATTCCCCCAGCTCAGCTCTGTCTGGGCAGAAGCAGGGCTGGAGGAAGGCACATCCTCCTCCTCCTCCTCATGGGCACACAAGTCCCTGCCGTCTCCGCTTCCTTCAGCCATGTTTCTGCATTCAACGCCTTCTTCCTCTTATCAGAGCAGCCGCGGGCTCCCAGCTTGGCCAGGCCACGGGGCTCAGGGAGAGATGGGGCGGGAAGAGGTGCCCTGTTCGCCCCAGCCCTGTGGGAAGGGAGAGGCAGCGGTGACGTCCCCCTGCTTCTAGGTTAGACCGGGTGAAGCCATCGGGGACCCTCATGGGCTCTTAATCCCCGTGCTTGGGGTCGTGTCTTGCCCCTTGCTCCTGCCGCTCGGGAGCGGGACGTTAAATGGGGCTGGGGGTGCCATTCCCTACCCTGCCCCCCACGCTCGCTCAGGAAGGGGTTGGTGCCATGGGGCTGGGAAACTCTTCACCTGCTGCAGCCATCCCCGCACCGGGATGGTTTTCCTACAGCGTGGTCCTACGCTGAGCACACCCCAGCCAGGGAGCATGGCCCCGCGTGCGCTTGCGATGCTCCCGGCTCGCACAGGGAGACGTGGCGCCCGAGAGTGCGGCACAGGGCAGCAGCCGCCATGCCGCCGGGAAGCCTCGAGCCCACACGGCGCCAGATTTAGCCACTGACACACTCCTAAAAATAGCCGTGAGCCGGGAGGCTGGTGAGCTGCATCTGCTGCGATGGGGGGCGGACAGGGAGCTCCGGCTCTCCTCCCATGGGGCTGGGGTGCACGGGGCTGAGGTGCACGGGGCTGAGGTGCACAGGGCTGACCCCAGCGTGGTTCAGCTGCAGGAGTGCTTGGAGCCACCGGCACAGGAGGATGCAGCCATCCCTGTGCCAGCCCGATGCTGGGGACAGGAGGACACCGGGAGGGAGACGAGGTGCTCTCGGGGTTGGGACGGTCCTAATCCACTGGGGAATTAGATGTGTGGCTGTGGCTAAGAATATTGGGGGTTAATAACATTTAGCACTTAGGCAGGGCTTCTGTGCGTGGCAGGGCTTTGCAGCTCTCGCCTGATGGGTGCTCGCAGGATCCCCGGAGGGGCAAGAAGCTGGGTTTCTCTGGGAGATTTGGGGTGAGAAGTGGGGGGCAGAGCTGGGGCTTGGGGAACCACAGTGCCTGGCAGGGACCGGTGGGGCCTCCGGGATAGCCCCGACCTGCCCCACACCCCAAGAGGGGTCTGGTCTCTGGGTGGCAAAACACGCTAAAAATACCAGGCTAAGTATATGGGGGAATGCAGGTGGGGTGTGAGCATCCCGGGCCGGAGCAGCCAGCCCCCCCCCCCCCCCCCAGTTTCACCCCAGCGCCCCCCCCAAGCTAACCCCAGCCCCAAATACTAACCTGGGGCCCATCTGGTGTCCAACTGATGAGCACAGATGTGTTTGGGATTTCCGAGCCGGCTGGCAGCCGTTCAGACCTATCGCAAGCTGCACCTGCTGCAGGATATTTTCCCTTCTGGATTTAATCCCCCCCCAGCAGCCCCAGGCACCCCCCGGGGTTGGGCCAGCAGCAGGAGACACCCCCCCCCCCCTCCAGTGACGACCCTCCTGCCCCGTGCCCATCCCCACCATAAATACGGATGTGCAAGCAGGAGAGGGCTGAATTAAACGCGCGAGTGGGGAGGCTGGCATGGGGGAGAGGGACCGTGCGGTGCCCAAATCTCAGCCCCCCCCCCCCTAAGGAAATGACCGGGTGGGGGGTGTCACAGCCGCCCTCCCCCAGGATGGATTTCACCACCTCCGAGGTCTTTTGGGAGGGCTGAAGGGGACATCTCGGTGAGCATCCCCGGCTGGCCACTGCTGCAGAGACCCGAGACTTTCATTGCAGACAACGAGCCCAAAGCGATGCTCTCGGGCTTGGAAACTCGCCAGTGCACTACCCAGCCCCCCAATCACCCCCCCCCCCCCCAAATTAACATGCCATTATTATTTTTTAACAAGGCTCTCCCAGATCAGATGTTGACCCCTGTAATGATCGTGCAGCCTGCGGAGGGAATAAACAGCAAATCCCCTTTTAAATGAAGACCTCGCAGAGGGATTAGGAGCGAAGGGGTAGCCTCTCCCCCCCGTTCTGGGGGCTGCCTGTGCAGATATGCGGGGCAGGAGGAGGCCTCGTCTGTCCGTCTGGCCCGTCTGAAGTGGTCCTGTGCGATAGGGAGTGATTAGGATTAGACACATCCAGGATGAGAGTTTTTTCACCAGATAGAGATGATAATGGGACCCATGGGGAGGATTACGGTCCCCGACTCTCCAAGAGAGCCGCCATCTGCGTATCTGTCTCCTGACATGTCTGCTCCCCCGACGCGCCCAGCCGGACTCTCCCTCATCCGTGCCGGGTTCCGGGACGGCAGCGCTGACCCGCTGCACCCGGTGGGGCTAGACCTCACACCCCGTCCCCACGAGGGTCACATGGGAGCAAGGGCTCATGGCCATCCGGGGTGGGAGACGTGCTGTCCTGCACACGAGCACAGCACCCAGCATCCCTGCATGTCCCTGGGGTGCTCAGGCATCCCCCTGCATCCTCAGGGTACCCAGCATCCCTGCATATCCCTGGGGCACTCAGCACCCTCCTGCATGTCCCCGGGGCACCCAGTATCCCTGCATGTCCCTGAGCTGCTCAGGCATCCCCCTGCATCCCTGGGGCACCCAGCGTCCCCAGGGTATCCAGCATCCCCAGGGTGCTCAAGCATCCCCCCATATCTCCAGGGCATGCAGCGTCCTCCTGCATCCCCAGGGCACCCAGCACCCCTGCATGTCCCAGGGGCACTCAGCATTCCCCCGCATCCCCAGGCCACCTCTAGAGCTGTGCTGTGGCCATTGCCTCCCCGAGGATCAGGGAGAGGTTCCCAGCTCCTGCCCTAAAAACATCCCGGGGTCCTGAGCGCTGCAAATCAAAGCCGGTGGCACTGATGAGGGGCTGGGAGAGCGACACCTCACAGCCTAGGGGCTGCAAAGGGTGGCACGTGGGGAAGCCGTGGGAACTGGGAGGCAGACGGGGCAAAAACACAGCCAATGTTTTATCGGGTCAATAAAAAGAGAAAAAAAAGGTCTACGAAAGTCGTGATTTATATGTATTTAAGGAAGCCACGCAGTCACTATTTTCCCTTCTAAAATGAACATGGCTCTCTTGTTTCTGCTCGGAGGCACGAGGATGGGCTGTTCTGCGCAGACGGGGCTGGAGGGGTCCCCTGCCCACCGAGCAGCACCCGGCTGGGGCTGTGCCTGGGGACGCCATCCCTATGGCCGTGCCGGGCCGTGGCACGGTGCCGGGCGGGGTGCGGGGCTTTGCTGCCTGCAGCATCCTCCCGCGGGCACCGAGGCGGGCTCAGGGCGCTCAGCCAACGCTGCCACCCTCCCTCGGTGTGACATCAGGGCCGTCTCCTGGTTCGGGGCCACCTCCACGCACCTGGGATGCCGGCCGGGGGACAGGTTGATGTACCCCCGTGACAGGGTGGCGCGAGGCTCGCCAGCCCCCGGCCTTTCCCATCCCCGGAGCGAGACGAGCGCTGCCGTCCCGGCCGCCGCGGGGGAGAGAGCGGTGAGAACTGGCCCGTTCCCATCGCTCGGCACCGCCGCTCCCCGCCGGCAGCATATTTCCCTGCTGAAGTCAGAGCCACCCGGCAAAACACCCGGCTCCTGCCAAGCACCAATTGCACAAACATTTCCTATTTGGGATGTACGCGCCTGCCGCGCGGCGCGCCGCGTCCTCGGCCACGATGCTGCCCCTGGGGTGGCGCGGGCTGAGCGCACACGCGTGTGCATGGCCGGCAGCGTGGGTGAACGCACACGCGTGTGCGCGGCCGGAGGAGCCCCGCTGAAAGTTGGAGCCGCTGCGATCACCGTAATTACAAAGAGACAGAGTGGCATTTTGAAGTTTGGATAAAACCTTAATTGAAGTCTTGGCTGCTGTTAATTATATTACAGGCAGAGTGAGCGATGGGCTTTTTATTAGCTAATGAAGATTTTCATTTTCCAGCAGAGGGGCCCTTTGATGTTTCCAGGACTAATGGCTGTTAAATTCAACTTGTTTGCTTTGCGGGTGGCGGAGGGCGAGGGGGAGCGGGAGCTGCTCCGGCCGCGGTGCTGCAGTGGCCGGTGAACGGTGCCCGGGGCCGCCTGGGAGCCGCAGGCCACCGTGGCGGGAGGACAAGGATGCACACGGCAGGAGCCGAAGCTTGTCCTGTTCCCGACGTGGATTTTTACAGACTATCTTTTAAAACCTGTGGCAGGCTGCAACCCTCCTCCTGCAATTAGCATTTATTATGATTATTTTGCATTCATTACCAGCGGAGCCGAGAGCCAGCACTATACCCCATCTGAAATAATTTGCAAATTTCTTTGCATCATTTTTCCCACTCCTGGAGGGTAAGGGCTGTACAAACAGTTTGCCGTGAATATTCAGAGCCCGGGATCGGGGAGGCGACGCCATCCGTGCCGGTCCCGCGCCCCAGCCACGTGGCCGCGCGGCTGCTCCCCAGCTGGATGATTTGTAGCACTAATCAAGGCAGAGCGTACTTTGAATTTCAAATGCTGGCAGGGAAGAGCCAGGCAGGAATCTGGGCTTTGGGGAATATTCAGGAAGAAAATGGGTTTGTCCTCAGCCTCCGCCGCAGCCCGAGCCCTCCCGCGTGGGGTGCCAGCGTGGGACCACTCTGCCCCATGGCACTTGAGTGGGTTCTCCCCCCCGTGGCACAGCCCCAGGAAACCCAGCACCTATTTAAGCACTTTCTGGGGTGCCGGCGTGCCCGGTGCTGCGCTGCGGCTGGGCTGGGGCTGCGCCAATGGGACATGATGGGGTGGGATGGGGGGGGTCGGTCCTGGGTGCTCCAGGACATCAGCGGCAGTGGGGACAGGACCCTCTGCAACAGCACCACGACAGCAGTGAGGGATGCTCGTGGGGCTGGGGGGCAGTGGGCGCTGAGGGGGGGGGGACTGGCTGCTGAGCCACCACCCCCAGCTCAGCCCCAAGGCTGGGGGCCAAAGGGGCAGAGAACGTGGGGCAGCAGCGGTTGCTCCTCCCAGGCCCCCCAAATCTCAGCTCGTCCCCTCCCAGCGGGCCACGCTGCGTGCGGCCGCCACGGGGCAGGAGGGGCGGGCGGGGGGGGCACTTCCCCGGTAATTACCCCTCGTCCTTCCCCGTCACGCTTCGTGGGGGGAGCCGAGGGGGGACAGCTTAAGCTATCAATGGTCCTGCCTTGATGGGAATAAAATATGCACTGAAAGACATGAAAATGGAGTAAATAAAAGAGATAAAAATGGAACGATCAAGCCAGCAACTTCTCCTCCTCTGATTAAAAAGAGGGAGCGGGGGGGAGAGGGGATGCGCTGAGCCCTTGAAGAGGCAGCTGCTGCCGCAGCCGCAGCCCTGATAAAGGGGCTGAGGCAGCCTGTTTGGGAGAGATAAAGTGAAGTCCCAGCATTTACTGTCCTCAATCCAAGCCTTACCATCAATATTAATACAGCCTGACAAACTGGCGTTTAAGATAGAATAAATATAGACTGGTTCTGCTATTACCTAGACCTTATTAATCTGCTTGGAGGCATTTAAATGCCGTTAAAAATATAGAGTTTACTCGCTGGCACTTCAATAGCTTTACAATCCATCAGCGTTTTGTTTTCCACCCTCCTCCTCCCCTTCCCCAGGCGTTGTCTGCGGGTGCCCACTGACCCGCGCCGCTCTGGGCAGGGACTGGGGACCACAGTGGGCAGCACCAAGGTGGGAGCTTTTGCTGCAGGATGATGGCAATGGCTGGGAGATCGGCTTGGGGCATCAGGGCATGGAGACACAAACCGCTCGGAGCCGGCGAGAGGAGCATCCCCGGCCTGGAGAGCCAGGACCCGCATGCCCGGATGATGGAAATTTGCCTGCGTGCTCCTCTCTGGGAGAAACTCAGGGCTCCCATACCCTGAGGGGTGCTGGTTTCCCAGATGCAGCAGCCAAAGCTCCAAAGCAGAGGAGCAGCCCTCCCCAGAGCCCTAATTAGCCGGGGGCTCGTCAGCGAGACGGGGAGGGAACCCCTCTCTTCCGCCCCACCGCCAGCGGTTGCACTGAGCCCCCCCACCGTGCCGTTCGGCTGCACGCCGGCTGCGGCTCCTTTGGCAGCGCCACGGGCAGGAGCTTGGGTAGCCGATCCCTGTCCTGCCTGCTCTGTGCCTGCACAGGCTCCTGGACCCACGGTGTGGGTGCTGGGCCGCCACGTGCCGTGGCACCCACGTGGTCCTGCCCTGCCAGCCCTGCCCCGGAGACGCTGCTTGGTGACACCACAGCATTTTCAGGCAAGGTATCTGGAGTGCTCAGTGGGTCCCCAGCACCCTTCCCCGGGCCACCCTGCTGCCTCAGCACCCACAGGGTGGTAGGGGCAGCCCAGCACAGGACAGGATCCATGAGTGCCAGGCGCATGGCGGGGGCACCCTGGTATGGGGATGGATCCATGGGTGCCACGCACATGGCAGGATCATCGTAGTATGGGGCAGGACCTGTGGGTGCCAGATGCATGGCAGGGGCACCCCGGTATGGGGAAGGACCCATGGGTGCCAAGCACATGGCAGGGTTACCTCGTTATGGGGCAGGACCCGTGGGTGCCAAGCACATGGCAGGGTTACCTCATTATGGGGCAGGACCCGTGGGTGCCAGACGCATGACAGGGACACCCCGGTATGGGTCAGGACCCCTGGGTGCCAGACGCATGGCAGGGGCACCCCAGTATGGGGCAGGACCCCTGGGTGCCGGGCACATGGCAGGGGCACCCTGGCGCGGGGCCCCGTGCGAGGCGGTGGGCACAGATGGAGCGAGCGGGTGCTCGTGCGGGGCAGCGTGCGGAGCGAGCGGGCGGCTGGGAGCGGCGCTCATTAGACGTGTATTATTCATCGGCAGCTTCTGTTGCCTGCCATCTGTTCCCGGCTGCGAGTCGGGCGGGCGGCAGCAGCCTAAGGGGGCTGACGCGGCCCCACTCCTGCTGTCACACCTGGGCTGCCGCGAGAGCCGGCACCGCACCGAGCCAGCACCCGTGCAGCGGCTGGACGGGGTGCGGGATGTCCCCGCTGCCCCCCCGGGACGATGCTCCGTGGGGTGGGTGGGAGCCTTGTGCCATGCCATGGGGCATCTTGCAGGAAGGGGTTCTGCTGCGGTGGCCAGCCCCCCGTTCACGCAGTTCTGCTCTTCCACAGCCTCCCCTCATCGGAGACCAGTTCCCTGCCTGTTTTCTTGGTGCTGGAGCAGGATTAGGCCCCTGCCACCCCCCAGAGCTCATGCACGACCCCAAAGGGCAGTCCCCCCCAGCCCCAGGGTCTGATCCTGCTCCCCGCTTCACTGCGGGCTGAGTCAGAGCGGAGCTCCGGCACTGCCTTCCACCTTGATTTTTATAGCTGCAATTAATTGCAGGAGCGGAGGGTTGGAGCGGGGCTCAGCTCCGACCCCCCTGGGATGGGGAATGGACTTCCCACCCGTGCCGTGCCACTGGGCAGGTCTGGCAGCACCCCTGGCAGTGGGGAGGTGGGAAGAGAGAAAAGGGTTTGCACCCCCTTGGTCATGCCATTGGTGCCATGGCCTGTGGCACACTTGGCGCTCAGCCCTGGGCAGGATCGGGCCCCTTCCCATCACAGAGGCAGCTCCAAGCTGCTGCCCGAACCTGGGGTTGGGCCGTGCATCCACACCTGGAGCAGGACAGAGGCTTTTCCTCCTCGGAGCGCAGCAGCCGAGCTCACCCTGCACCCCGAGCAGCACCTTCATCCCCCCACCTTTTAATTAAAACACTTGATGAACTATATAATGAGAGCGCAGCATCCCTGCGGGCTCGCCAGCGAGCTGCCTGTGCTGAAGGTGAGGTCCCAGCACGGGGGACATGCATCATGCCCCCGTCCCCTCCCCAGTGCCTGCCCCGTTTCTGTACCTCAACTGCATCCCGCAGCTCACGCGGGAGCACTGGAGCACTTGCCAGGCCAGGAGCTTGCTGCTCTAAATTGATAATTGCCAGGTTTTAATTACTTGGTGGCCAAATGACCTTTTGCATCTGCCAGCGAGGACGTGAAACACCTCCCTGAGTGGGAGCAGACGTGCAGCGGGGGACGGGAGGCGGCTGCCATGGGCACTGGCTTCGCCCGGACCCACGGGTGATGGGAACAAGGCCAGGGGACGGTGCGCTGGAGGCTGAGCACGGGGAGCCACGGACCTCCCATGTCCCCAGTGCTCCCCTCCTGTTGCGGGCAGGACACCGAGGAGCAAAGGGCTGGATTCAGAGCCTGTTGTGCAGCATGGGGAAAGGCGAGTGCGGCTGGAGATGCCTGGGTGAAAACAAGACCAAGGTGTCTTGGGGCAGGGGCCCTTCCCCGGCCCCGAGGCGAGCCGGGTACCTCTAGCCATGGCTGACCTTGCCCTGGGATGGAGCACCCCCGGGGCAGAGCCGGTCCCTGGGGCCCCGGCACGGTGCAGCACCCCCAGGGCAGAGCCAGTCCCTGGGGCCCCGGCACGGTGCAGCACCCCCGGGGCAGAGCCAGTCCCTGGGGCCCCGGCACGGTGCAGCATCCCCGGGGCAGAGCCCGTCCCTGGGGCCCTGGCACGGTGCAGCACCCCCAGGGCAGAGCCGGTCCCTGGGGCCCCGGCACGGTGCAGCGTCCCCAGGGCAGAGCCGGTCCCTGGGACCCCGGCACAGTGCAGCATCCCTGGGGCAGAGCCAGCACTCTGGGCTCCAGCCCGGCGTGGGATGCAGCAGGCTGCCTTGCACATGTAGGGTCCCTGCTGCCCCTTTGCTCTCCCGAGCTGCCCCCAGAGCAGCCTCATCCCTCCTCTTTCCCTTTTCTTCTAGAAATAAAACCAGCCTTTAATAAAGCAAATCCTCTGCTGCTGCCGGCAGCTCCCCGCACCGCAGCTCGGCAGAGGCCGGGGCCAGCCACAGCCCCCGAGAGCAGCCCATGAACCGGGCAGAGCCCCTGCCTGCCCTGCGCCGCCTGCACCTCGCTCCGCATGCTCCTGCCCGCTGCCAGCCTTTGCCTCTCCCTCCCGCGGAAAGGAGCCCTTCTCCTGGCGATAATTACTGCAAAGTTCAGTGCCGAGAGAGACAGGGGGAGGGATGTATTAAAATGCATGTGCACAGCTTGGGCCTTGCAGCAGATGTTGGCATAATTAGAGAGGAAAAAATTATGAAATTAATTTGTGGTTCAATGTAAATTTTGGCGTTGGGGGGAAAGCGCGGTCCCGCTCGCCCCCCGCGCGCTGCCGCCGGCGCACGCTCCCTCGCTCGCGCACCAGCACCCACCAGCTGCTGCTGGGACCGTGCCGTGGGGAGTCTGGGGGAGCACCGAGCCCGGCGAGGGGGACGGGGTGACGAGTGATGCCTGGCCTTAGTGATGCTGGCATTTGGCAGCGCTGCCTCCGGGCTCCATCACATCAGGGGCACGGAGAGATGGGCCACCAGCCTGGGGAGATGGGCCACCAGCCCAGGGAGATGGGCCACCAGTCTCTGTAAATAAGGATGCAAAAAGAGGAGATTTGGGGAGAAAAAGTAAAAAGCAGAGTCCAGCGATGGCCGTGGTTGGTATTTCTGTTGGCTCCCACAAATACGCATTCGCTAATACGCTCGATGGCATGATCGGCCTGGGGGGCCCTTCCCCTTAGTGGGGACAGGGCTGAGCCGTGCGAGGACCGTCCTCATACACATGCTGGTGGCATTCCCAGAGCCGCGCTAGAGCAGGGCGTCAGGAGCAGCCAGACAAAGCTTCACTTTCCCCCCTCGGCTTTTCACATCTCCTCTTCCTTTGGGAGCCGGAGAAGAATTAATATCCGCCGCTTCCCCCTGTCCACCCTCGGTCCCTGGGGAGGGGGCGCAGGCTCAGGTTAATGCGCCCATTGATCGACAGCATCCTCCAGTTACGGTTGCTCTGCGCCGCAATGCACCGTTGCCTATTTTGCCGTTCCCGGTGCGTGATGGATGGCCTGTCTCGGGGCGGGCACGACCCCGCCACCGCCGCCCGGGAAATCGGGGTCAGCTCGGGGGCCACGGCTGCGCTCGGCTGGGCGGCGCGGGGAGACGGAGGGTTCTTGCATCCCTTGCAATCCCTTGCATCCCCACCGCTTGCAGTTTGCATTTATTTGCGAGAGTTGGGGGGGTTCCCCGAATTTGCACTTCTGAAAGAGAGGGAGGGGCTGCAGGACTCCCAAAGGTGGGGTTGAGCCGGCCCTGGGGCTCGGGGAAGCTGCTGCCCAACTGAGAACCCCCAAAAGCTCAATGTGCCCCCAAAGCACGGCCCCAAGCCGGAGTGGAGAGCAAGAGCAAGCCGCAGCCCCCAGCACAGCCCCGAGCACCGCCGGGGAGCCCGGTGCTTGCACCCGCCCCTGCCCTCCCCGGCTCTGCGGTGCCAGCTTCCCTGGGTGGCCTAAAGCACCGGGACCCCGGGGAGGGGTGCGGGCAGCCCCCGCGGGTGCCAGGTCCTGGCTGTGGCCACCCTGTCCCTTCCCTCCTCTTCTTCAGCTGCTTCTCCAGGTCTGGCACCGTGGCCTGGGAGTCATTCCCACATCCCAATTAATCAGTGCAACGAGGGGAGATGCATCCTTACGACTTAACCGAGCGACGCTGCTGGTGTTGACACGCTGGGCATGGTGGGGGTGAGCGAAGGGGGAGTCTCCATGGCCCCTGCACTTGGAGTGCTGGGCAGCGTGGGGATGCTCTGGGCATCACTGATGGGGAGAAGCAGGGTGGGGAGAGCCCGGCAGTGACCCCCCCGCATCCCCTTGGCCTCCTCCCGCCGCGCTGAGCCGAGCGGGCGCGACAGCCGGGCACGGGCACCGCAGGCATGGGCTCGTCCTGGTGCCCGCGTGCTCCTGGTGTGACTCCATCTGGCCCCATCTGCTCCCACCCGGGCTCGGCGGGACCAAATGTGGGTCGCGGCGAGCACGGGTGACACACCGTGGTGCGGCTGGGGAGCAGCTGATCCCCCTGGGCGGCGCGTCCCTGCGCCGCAGGCCGGGATTACCCAGCTGCTGCCGAGCTGGCACAGGGACCGTCTCCTCCAAAAGGTTCCCTTCCAGGGGATTACGGATAATGCATGTGGAGCAGCACTCGCTCATCCAGGTTTGTGATTTATCTGAAAATCAAATTCCAGTAATCTCGCCTGCCATCTGGCCCCCGTGGACACGCAGCCGGCCCCGGCCCCGGGCGGGAGGCAGCCGGGAGGGTCGGGGTGTGGGTCTCCACATCCCTCCCCGAGCATTGTCCCCGAGTTGCCCTGGGGAGGGCAGAGCAGGCTGCGGGGTCCCTGGGGGTGGCATGGGGCACCCTGGGCAGAAGATGCCCCGGGGAGCCTTTTTGGAAAGGCGAGGGGTGCACATGTGCCAGGATGCGGGCAGGATCCGGAGAGCTCGGCCCCTTGCAGGGATGCTCCGATGTCCCTGTGTCCCCACACGCTCATGGATGCCAGGATGCGGGCAGGATCCGGAGAGCTCGGCCCCTTGCAGGGATGCTCCGATGTCCCTGTGTCCCCACACGCTCATGGATGCCAGGATGCGGGCAGGATCCGGAGAGCTCAGCCCCTTGCAGAGGTGTGGGCAGGAGGAGGTGGGGACCCCAGGGCTCTCCAGGGTCTGCCCTGCCCAGGGGACATGCTGGCAGCAGGGACGTCCCAGGCCCCAGCGGGGAAGGCAGAAGGCAGGATCCGTCCTCTCCACTGGCAGGGAGGCCGCAGGCTGCAGAGCAGCCCGGAGGGGGGCCGGGGCCCCGGTGCTCCCCTCCCCTCGTTCCCAGCTCATTAAGGCTCTCCCATTATTCTGACATTTGTGCGCGTCACGTACCGGGAAGAAGTAATTTACTTAGAAGAAATTAAAAGTTCATTTTAATTGAGCGCACACTGCAGTATGCAAATGCGGGGCGCATTATGTACACTGATGCAGAGACAAAGGCTGTAATCAGCTGTTAACCCTCTGCGAGCCGGCCCCACGCGCCGCGGCAGCGCCGACACCGCTCCGGCCACGGCAGAGCTCCCGTAGCCACACGCGGGGTGTTCCCCGGCCACGCGGTTCTGCAGCCTGGCAGCGTGCACGGGCGCAGGATGAACACCTCGTGCACCTCTCCGCCCCGTGCCAGCTCGGACGCAGGAGCCAGGCCGGGATGCCAGCAACGGAGGCTGTCCCCCAAAATGGCTGTGACGTGCTGGGATGGCTCCCAGCCAGCGAGATGGGGTGCACAGTCGGGGCAGGGGCTCTCCGGGGGGGGTGATTCAGCCTTTTTGGGGAGCCCGGATGAGATGGGGATGGAGGTGCAAAGCCCGGATGAGATGGGGATGCAGGTCCAAAGGCCAAGATATGGCTCGGCGCATCTGCGACCACCCTCAAATCCAGCGGCAGCTGGATTTGAGGGTGGTCGCAGATGCGCCGAGCCCACGGTATCTGCAGCATCCTGTTGCCCAGGAGTTCCTCAGCTGGGTTTTGGGGGTTTTTTTAGGCTTTTCTCCTTTTATTTTAAATTTTTTTTTTTTACTACCTGTCAGACCTGAGATTTTTTAATGGCGGCGCAAATGGAACCGGTTCGCAGATGTGAGATGACAGCCCGCCGCAGGAGACAGACAAATTACCTCCAACCTCGGCTCAGGACACCCACAGACTCCCAAACAAAGGGAGACAGTGGCAGGGGGGGGTGTTAGCGAGTTGTCGGTGCTCAGCGAGGCTGCCCACCCCAGCCCGTGGCTGCTCTCTGGGTGCATCATGTCTGCGGGCATCCCATGCACACCGATGCCATGAGCGACCCCCGTTGCAAAGGGCTGTTGGGAACGGTGCATGTGAGCATCCAACATCATATTGTGGGTGGGTGATGATAAAAAGCAAGGGGCATGTGGGAACAGAGCTGTCCCCTTGGAGGGGACACACCGAGGGCGAGAGGGTGCGCTTTGCATGGACCCAGGAGGGGTGATGCTGTTGGGCATCCCTGCGTCTGCCTGGGCTGCGCCTGGCACCGTGCCGGCTTTGCCAAGGACGGCAGGGACAGACCCAGGATGGGACCTTGGCCCCCTGTGGGGGGAGACAATGGCACTTTTCACCCCAGGGCCACATGGGGAGGAGGGCTGGGGTGCACCTTGGAGCTTGCACCTCCGCCCCGGCCGCCCTTCGCCTGCCCTGTGCTCCCAGGAGCAGCCGGGGCTGCAGCCCCAGTGCCCCCAGTTGGCTCCCAGGAGCAAAGGCAGCCAGGGTGGTCCGGATGGCCGCGGTGCCGTCGGGAGGATTTAATTGCTGCCGCGTAACCTTTGCATCCCGTCCCACGTGCCGGCCGGGCGCCCGGCTCTGCAGCTCCAGATGGCACCCGGGAAAGAGTTAAGTCCGCTGTGATCAACAGCAAGAAGCAAGTGGTAAACAATTTTTCTCTCCCTCTGCTAAATTAATATGCAAATTTCCCCCCCCCGCCCCCCGCTCTTGCTTCGAAATTAGCGAGGTAGAATGCTTGGGCTAATTATGCATTCAAACGAGCAGGCTTCGTTAATGTGGCACTAAGAGGAGCCTGAAAATAATTGTGAGACGATGAAATTGAAATTGGAGCACGGCACTTCTAATGCATCTGGAGTCACTCTTGCGTGCCCCGGCAGATGTAACCTGGCAGTGACCGGCAGCCCCCGCCACCCTGCCCACGCCCGGGCACCCGTGCCCGCGGCACCCGCAGCACCCCACAGCACCCCACAGCGTTCTCCTCCCGCTTCTCCTCTCCTGCTCCAAAAAGAACTGGGTTACAAGATTTCCCAGCCCAGGGATGGAGGGGTGGGATGGCCCCGCACTGCGGAGCCGAGCCCTGTGCACCCAGAGCTCCCGGCTTGGGGTGGGGACAGGGCAGCCGCCCCGGAGCATCCCTGGGACATGGGGTCAGGGCTGATGGTGCCCCAGGAGAGCAGAGCAGCTCCCAGCGCAGCCCTCGGTGGGTCTGTGCAGGTCCCGCTGGGCGATGCTGCCGTCGGCCTCCCATGCTCCCACGGTCTGGAACGCAGCTGGGAGCACGCTTCTCCTCCCCAGGCCGAATCCTGGCCCCCGAGGCAGCCGGCAGGGCCTGAGCTTGTTTGGTAAAGCTCCGCGTGTACTGGTGTTTGGATGGATAAGCCTCCGGATGGATAAACCTCCTCCTTCACCTGGACACGCTCCCGGGGATGCTGAAACCTGACAGCTGCAGGGGGGTCCCAGGGGGGGTCCCGTCCCCAGCACCATGTCCCAGCAGTTTTGGTGCCCGGCAGTCGTTGGTGCCTCCCAGCAAGGACCAGACCAGCAGCACATCCACATCCGTCACATCGTGCGGCCCACGGCACGGCCAGGTATGAGCCCCCGCCCCAGGACCGTCCCACCACAGGGCTGGGTGGCACGGTGGCATCCGGGGCCAGGCTGGGGGCTGCTCTGTCCAGCGTGGCCCTCGTCTCCCGAGGAAGGCGGCACCCACGGAGCTAGGGATCTGCAGAGGCAAAAGTGGGAGAAAAGGCTGAGGGTGACAAGACAAATAGGGAGACGTTTTACGCTGGGAATGAACCGCTGGGGATGAGTGGCCGCGGGCTGCGATGGACACGCTGGCTGATGAGGGATTCACGGGGATTCATGGGGAAACCGGCTCGGGATGTCACCAGCCCCAGTCTCCGCTGGGCTAACTGCTCACCGCTGTCTGCGTGGGTTCAGCCACGCAAGGGCTAAGCCCAGTTCCTTGTGAGACCCAGCAGCACCGTGGCCACAGCGGGCTCTGCAGCCCTGACCCGGCAGCTGCAGCAGGACCAGCCGAACCGCCCCCCGCCCCCGTGCCAGGCAGCAGAGACGGATGTTGGCGTTAAATATTCATCAGAGGCGTGGATTTTACTGGAACTGTCCATTAAGAGGTAATGCACAATCTGCAGCGTGCTCCTGGTAGCCGGGGCACGCCGTGGCGGGCGGCCGGGCGGAAGGCGGCGAGGAAGGAAGACGGATGCTCCGGAGGAGGCTGCAGAGCCATAAGCCAGATGCACTGTCAGTAATCAGTGAGGATCTACAGACTTTAGGCGCTCGACCGCCAGGAATAAATAGAAGAAATAAATAGACAAGGAGATGAATAGCCCCCCAGAAAGGAGGGGAAGGAATAGGGGAGCGGCAGGGATGCAGACCCTGGAGGAGACGGTCCCTTGGAGCGGGGTGGGATGCAATGGCACGGTTTGGTCCAGAGGGATGCTGAGCATTCTGGAGGGATGTTGAGCACCCCAGAAGGATGCTGAGCACCCTGGAGCCATGTCGAGCACCCCGGAGGGTTGCTGAGTGTTCCTGAGGACACACCTCCGCAGAGGAGGCCGTCGGGCTCAGAGCAAGCAGCCTCCCCCGTCGTGTGCCCGGGCAAGGCTGGGGCGAGGGCAGCCCACGGGCTCTGGGACCTGCCGTGGCCGGCTCCGCTCTGCAGCGTGCCCCAGGGTCAGGGCTGGCACGCGGAGGAGGTTGTTTTCCCCCTCTCTCCGGTAATTTTTCCCTCTGACTATGATGCATAGCGGTGCTAATTCGGCACGTTGCCATTAATTCCAGCACAGCTGCCACGCTCTCCCTCAAGGCATTTCGCTAATACTCAGCTTCAGAGCCTCTCAGCAAATTAACATCATTTGTTCTGCAGAACATGTTTTATTTCTACACTACATGCATAGCTTATTACTCCGCCAGAAACTCGGGGTGTGTGGGGAGGCAGCGCTGGCGGGTACGGCCCTCCAGAGCAAGCCCTGCTCCCCGCCTTGCCATGCCTGTCCCCGGGCGGGCGCAGGGACAGCGCGGCACGGTCCCCTGTGCCACCTCGTGCTGCCGTGCCTGACCCGAGCTGGAGCTGCAGGTATTTTCTCCCGGCACTGGGATGCTCTGGTGCTGTCGGTGCAGCCCAGGCTGGTGATGTGAGGTGGGACGGCGGCAGCATGCTGGATCAGTCGCTGGCTGACATCTCCTGCATCCCCCCGGCCTGACACCACACCTCGGTGCAGAGGGATGCTCCCATGTTTATGGACACGTACGGGACCGTGGTGACAAGGGGTCCCGGGAGGCCAGAACTGGAGGGTCGGGCACTCAGCACCCGGAGCAGGGAGTCCCAGAGGTGCCTGTGGCAGAGATGTGTCCCCCGGTCCCAAGCTGGCACAGCAAACCTGCGCCCCAGCACCCTCCCGCTGCCCCCCACGGCCACCCCGTGCCCACCCTTCCTTCCTTGGGTTATTGCTCTGGTTGATTGATGGTTTAGTTAATGATCTCTGGGTGAGGGGGAGGAAGGGGCAGGCATGCTGGGCCCCTGCGGGCTTGCTGAGTGGGTGGCTGCGGGCAAAGGGACCCCGACTCCCAGCCACCCTGGCGGCAGGGCCAGGCTGGGGCTTGCAGGACATGACGCCGAAGGGCACCGGGACCCCCTGCGCCGACAGCGCCAGCGGGATGGCTCAGACCCTCTGGCAGCAACGTTGGGCCGGAGCAAAGCGTCTCCCACATGGCCCTTGGTGCTGAGCCCCCCGGGAGATGCTGGGGCCGCCGGTGGTGGGCGTGAGGCGGGCAGGGTGTCACGAGCCAGGCAGGGTGTCCTGCCCACCACCCAACAAACCACAGCCCCCGCCGGCGATAATTTCAGGTCTTTCGCTTTGATTAAGGTTATTTAAGCTTTTTACTGAAACATAAAACCTGATTGTTTGCATAAACAACCTAATTGGATTATAGTGCACAGCATCGTTAATGCTGTGGGCTGGCTGGGAGCCGGTGGCAGCACCGGCGCCGCGCTGGCAGACGGGGCCTCCGGCTCTGCTGCCCCCGGGGCGGTTTTGGCAGGGGGTGGGTGAGACGTCTCCGTGCTGGGGTGTGCACCCACCCTGAGCCACGGACGGACCCGGCCTCGGGGTGGGTGACGGCCACGCGGGGTCACCGGTGTCCCCAGCACGTGGCCCTGGCTGTGCCCTTGGTGATGCCTCGCCTGCAAGGTGAGAGGGGACGAAGCCCCCGCTCCGGCACCGCCTGCAGGAGGAGGAAGAGGAAGGAGGAGCGGCATGAAGGTCCCGAGCGGGAAGCGGGGGGCTGGGAGCCCCGGGCGGGCGGCTTTGCAGGAATGCTGCCTGCACAGCGTTTCCATGGCTGGGAGCTGCAGAAGGCTTTCATGGCAAAAGGCGGAGAGGCTCCATGAATATTTCATTAGGAAAGCAATGTGGTGTGCTGCAGAGAACATCTGGCTGGAGTCCCTGGAGAGCCCTGCCTTGTGCAGGAAGCAGGAACTGTGAAATACGGAGGAAAACAAGGGAGAGGGGGAGACAGGGGGAGCGTCCCGCGGCACGGGGAGCGTTCCTGCCCCCCCCGGCCCCACGACAGGCAGCATGGGGCAGGTGCGGGGCTTCATCCTCCCATGAACGGCGGCCCTGGGAGGTTTGCATGAGGCGGCAGGGCTGTGGCGGTGCCGCCTGGCTGCTGGAGGGACCTTTTCTGATCCTTCTCCATGGGACGTTTGGGGGACCTGGCTGCAGCATGGTCTGTCCCTCGCAAGCAGGGTGCTGTGTTTAATCCCAGTATCTGAGGCAGGAACGGGCAGAGCTGCTCCTCCAGCTTGGAGTTGCAATGCACAGGCTGGCTGTGGGGCGGCCAGGAGCTGACCAGCCCAGCCAGCGATGCCTGAGCCTGGGATGGGATGGGATGGGATGGCTCCTCTTGCCTCGCTTCACATCCCCCCCAGGGAGATGCCGATGTCCTCAAAGCTGGATGCTGCGGCGTCCCTGGGGCTGAGCCCCTGCCCCGGCTCCTGCAGGCGATGGGTGCTGGGGGCCGAGGACCCTGAGGGAGGTTTGTCCTCATGGTGTTGGTGCAGAGAGGACATCCCTGGGCACAGGGGTGCTGCTGGGCACAGCCTGGGTCCTTCAGGGGTGCAGAGCAGCAGGCAGGAGTCGGGGTGGTGCGGGGGCTCGGCATTGCCGACATCCGTTTCCCTTCAGTGACGGCTCCTTCCCCCGGTGCCAGCCAGGTTTGGCGCCTGGGGGCCCGGCCGGAGGCCTTTGCCTTCGCGTGGGCGCTGGTGGAGCTGCGAAGCCACGGCGCTCCCGGCGCACCAGCGTCCGCTGCTGGCTCCAACGTTGGTCCTGCACCACGGGGCAGGCAGCACGCTCACCGACCCGGACCAGCACGCGGCAGCATCGGTGCTGCCGGACAGAGGCTCTGCCCTGCACCCCTCAGCCCCCTCCCCAAAGCTTCCAACACCCACCCGTACCCCCAACCCCATGTGACACCCACCCGCAGCCCCAGCGCCTGCAGCCAGCACCCCATGGCCATGACCCCTGCGTTGCGCGGCTTGTGGCCACGGGACCATGAGCTTCCCGGCACCTCTCCCCGGTGCCCTTCAATCGTCCCCTTCCCTCCTCCTCCTCCCCAGCATGGTGGTGGGTGCAGAGGGCTCTCTGCCAACCTCTCCTTTCTCCCTTCTCGCCCGACCACCCCTCTCCCTCATCCCCAGGCTCGGCTGCACGATAGCCCCGGTTTGGGAGCAGGGGATGGTTCCCACGTGCCAGCCCTGCCAGCAGCAGGACTTCGGCTCACAACCTCCCGTTCCGCCGCGGCCGCCCCTGCCCGCCGCCCCGCGCAGCTCCCAGCACCGCCGCCGCCGGCAGACAAAGCCCAACCAGACAAAGCCGCAGCCTCCCTCGCCGGCCCCCGCCTGTGCGGCCAGGGGACGGCAAATCCCCTCTTGCAGCCACCGGCCGAGCCCGGCCGGCACCTGGAGCCCTCGCCTGCCCGTGCCAGGCAGCGATTGCAGGCAGCGAAGGGCTGGCAGCGCCGCAGGGCAGGCCACGGGCAGGAGAGCAGTGGGACGGCCGGGGAGGCCGCGGGCAGCCTGCACGGGGCTGAGCCGGCCGGGGTGCGCAGCCCCAGCAGCAGACACATGCACACGCAGCCTTTAAAATGAAGGCAAATACCTCTCTCCTCTCCGGCTCCACCGTCTGCTACTCGTCCTGCCTTGGCCACGCCGTGCCTCTGCCGCGCTGCCTGTCCTCCATGCGTCCCGCGCCGGGACGGGCTGCCAGACCCTCCTCTCTGCCGCCGGTGGGTTTTGGCCCCGCGCTGCCTGCTGGCGTTTTGGCAGCGGCAGCCTTGCCGCTCCAGCGATGGCATGTGTCCATTATTTTTTTTTTTTTTTTTTCCCCTCTCTCCCTTTCACAATCCGTCCTCCCCAGCCTTCTCCGCCAGTGCCTCCGGAGCCGCCTGCGGTGCCAGCTCGCAGGGAAATTGGCAGCGAGCGTGGCGCAGGGATCCTCCCGCAGCTGACGGAGCCCCGCCAGGCGCAGGCAGCCCTTCTGCCAGCCACCAGCCTTGGCATGGGGGGCCGGGGGGCCGCAGGGGGCTGCCGGCGCTTGGCAGCCCTTCTCCGGCACCGCGCGCCCCAGCCGCTGCCGCGGCTCTGCTGCCAAAAGCCAAACGGGGGGGAGGAAAAGGGGAAAACGGCAGAGAGGAGCTGGCTTCGCTGTGCCCGGTGGTGGGAGACCCGCCCGGGGCCCCTTCCCTTCGCCGCGGCCGGCTGGGTGATGTCCTCGTGCCTCGGCGGAGGGCGCGGGAGCCTGGCCGTGGTGCCGATGTCGTGCAGGGAGGCTCAGCCCTGTCTGTCCCCACTCGTGCCCCCAGCCCGGCCATGAGAGCCCATCCCGAGGATGGCAAGCGCCGACGCAGCCCGGCTCGGCGATGCTGCGTGGCGAGCACGGCTCCCGCAGACACACCTCTTACCCAGCATCCATCTGCCGCGTAGGGGGGCCCAGGAAATTGGGAAGGGGAGAGCGGAGGAGGGACTTCTGGCTATGGGTGGGTGGTTTTGGGGTGCCCTCCAGCCGTGCGCTGCTCTGTACGGCCACCTCGGCCTTGTGCAACACAGTGTCTCCACCCCATGCCGAAATCCTGGCCCTGGTGGTGCAGTCGTGCCATGGCTCCGTCCTGGCCAGCCGTCGGCATTGCAGCCATCCTGCGTCTCTGGCTTTTCTTCCCTAAATTCCCGGTCTCGGTGTCTTTTTGAAGGGAGAAGCGGGAGCATGGCTTGAGCATCCGCTGTAGCCCAGGTGCTCCCAGCGCTGATGCCCCAGGAGGGTCCCTGAAACCGAGGGACACCGGTGGGGATGGCCAGGCAGGAGGCAGGGGATGGGCTGCCAGTCCAGAGCCAGCCCAGCGCCCTGCTCAGCTTCACCCAAAATAAGTCATTTACTGAGAGCCACGTTTATTGGGAGCTGCAGGGGTGCCGGGGCTGCCCCGCTGCCCTTTCCCCAGCCCCACGGCACAGCCCCATGTCACGGCCCCACGGCACAGCCCAGTGGGACAGAGCACCGGGAGCACCGGCCGAGGCGCTGGCACACCGAGACACTCCTGCCATCACTGTTTAACAGGTTTACCCCCTAATCAGGGATGCGTTTAATGGGGTTGGCAGGAGACTCCAGGAGCCTTCTATGGGGCAGGACGGGGCCATGTGTGAGTCACACCGGCCCCATCCCAGACTCCTGCCATGCAGCACCCGGTGTCCCCATGCAGTGGCACGTCCCAGCCCGAGAGCCACCGGCCAGGGATGCAGCAGCTCCCGGGATGGCAGCGAGGGTCCACGCCATAGGAAGAGCCCCAGGAGCCGTCCCGGCGCGTCCCTCTGCCTGCACCCCCATCCCCCGGCGGCCGTCCCCCAGCCTGCCCGTGTCACATGTGCGCCTGCCATTTCCTCAAATAAGCAGCTAATCTCCATCAATCATAATTTCGCACAATTATCATAATAGGGCCATTTTGCACTTATCATCGCCACGTGATGCGGGAGGCACTTACGGCTCCACTTCATGCCGAGCGCCTCCGAGCTGCTCCCGTCCCTGGGGAGTCTCAATGGCAATCGCGGGCAGCCACGTCCCCCGTGAGCCCCTGGGGACAGACCCGTCCCCTGCCACCCCGGCATGGGTGGTGGCTCCGGCAGCGGATGCTCGTGCCGGTCTGGATGCAGGTGCGGGGGAACGGTAGCGGGACCCTGTCCCCTGGCTCGTGCCCTCCCACCGCAGCAGCAGCACAGGGGTTAAACCCCGAAACGGGACAGTTAAATCTGGTTTCTCCCACCATATGGCCCTGCCGGCCTGGCTCCCCGCACCGCGGCAGCCTCCCGGTTGTGCCAACGCCATGCGGCATGTGGCGGGGAGCACGGCCGGCAGCCCTGGCTCTGACCCTCCGCCGGCCAGCGGGGAGCAGATTAGGGGGGCCGGGAGGCGGTGAGGCACGAGGGCCGCGGGTGGGAGATTAGGTACCGGCAGATGGATGGAGATCAAATGTTTCGCTCCACCTTGTTTACTACTCCCTCCTCGGCAGAGTCGGGGACCCCAGCACGGGCTCTGGCTCTGTGGGCAGGATGGGGCTGGGGACACGGTGCCCACGGCCTTGGCGTGTCCCAGTGAGGATGGGTGGGCTCCACCCTCGCTGTGCTCCGTCCTCACCCCAAGAAGGGCCGCGGCGGCAGCCCCCGGTGCCCCCATCCCATCCCACCACGGAGCCCCGGGCTGGAGCTGCCGGCAGCCGCGGCGCTTGCCCTGAGCATTAAGCTCCCCGTAGCCCAGCAGTGTTTGTGGTGTTTACACCGCCGTAGTAATTACTTTCCTTTTTTTTTTTTTTTTTAATAAATACGGATGTTGCCACAAGTAAACTCTAATGTAATAAAAGCTTTCTGCTGGATCCATAATTAATCAGCGAGCTGTGCAAGGTGGGGGGGAGCAAGCGGAAAACCCTCCCGCCGGCGCGGGCTGCGGGGTTCACACCCGGCTGGGGGGGGAGGCGAGGAACCGCGGTGGCAGCCTGGGGTCGTCCCAGCGCCCTGGGGACCATTGCAGCAACCCCACGAGCCCCGGGGCCGGGGGGGGGGGGGTCTGTGGGCGGGCAGGGCTGCGGTGCAGCCGGGTCTCGGTTTTTGTGGTGCCCGGCTGCTCCGTGACAGCCGCAGGCACCGGGTGTTTTGCTGCCAGCTGTGGTGGCACATCTGGACTGACCCCCTCCCCCATATGGAGAACGGGGCCAGTGCACCGCGTGTCCCTCCCCGTGCAGCCAAACGCCAGCGCGGCACGAGCTGGCGCTGCCGCTTCTGACTAAACCATAACCCGCTCCCCCAGCGCTGGCAATGGCTGGGGCTGGCTCAGCACCACTGGGGAGCAGCTCCCTCCCTCCCGGCCCCGGGGAGCAGCATGCGGCCCCAGCAGCCCCCGGGATGGACGGCGGTGGCCGGGTGCTGCTCATGGCCAGGGCTGAGCATCATCTCCGGGGACATGGCCGACTCCAGATGGCCGGTGGGCACCAGGTGCCGGGGGACAGAGCGGCAGAGGGTGGCTCGGGGTGGACATCTGCTGCGCACGCGGCCAGCTGGCCCGGCAGCCCGCCGTGGTCAGGGGGGAGCACGGCCCCGTCACCCCCTCGGGGCGGGGGTCCTTGCACAACCTGGAGGGGCTGCGCGGTCGCAGAGGAGCATCCTGCCCGGCGCACGCATCCATGGCTGTCACAGCCCTGTCCCGTCCCCCCCACACACCCCCTGTCCCCGCCAGCCCCTGGACCACTGAAGGGATGATGGCACCCCACTGTCATCAGAGACCCCCCTGCGGGCATGTGTCCCTACTCCCCCCCCCCCGGGGGGGGGGGGTTAATCCCTGCAACCTGCAGGGACCAGGGGAGGCCGGTGACAGATGGCAAGTGCGAAAAGGAGAATGAAAGCGGCGGTGGCAGGGCCGGTGCGGGCGGTGGCAGGAGCCGGGCACATCTGCAGGGCAGCACGTGGGCACGGGGCGCGCTGAACCCTCCGGCGGGGAGATGGGCCCCCGCTGGTGCTGGGGGCCGGCCCGGAGCTGCTGGGTGTGAGGGGTCCCCCCTGCAGCAGCTCCGCACGGGGGAGCCATGCAATGGGGAGGCGTGCAACGGGGAGGGAGCCATGCAACGGGGAGGCGTGCAACAGCCGTGCAATGGGGAGGCGTGCAACAGCTGTGCAATGGGGAGGTGTGCAACGGGGAGGGAGCCGTGCAACAGACGTGCACTGGGGAAGCGTGCGATGGGGAGCCGTGCAACAGACACGCAATGGGGAGGTGTGCAACGGGGAGGCGTGCAACAGCCGTGCAGTGGGGAGGCGTGCAACGGGGAGGGCGCTGTACAACCGGGAAGGAGCCATGCAATGGGGAGGGAGCCTCGCGATGGGGAACCGTGCAGTGTGGGAGGGAGCCGTGCAATGGAGAGCCGTGCAACAGGGAGCCGTGCAACAGGGAGGGAGTTGTGCAATGGGGAGCTGTGCAATGGGAGGGAGCCGCGCAATGGGGAGCTGCGCCACGAAGAGGCGTGCAACGGGGAGGAGTGCACTGGGGCACCGTGCCGCATGGCTGGCACAGGGGTGGTGGGTGCACACCCTGCTGTGGCCGGGCTCTGCCCAAAGCTGGGCTCCTGTCCCCGCTTCCGCTCCCAGCCCTGCTGCGCCTCGCTGGGCTGCCGGCCGCCGGCCCCGGGTGGAAATGCACCTGAGGGAGGTGGGTGGGGGTCGCCCCAGCCGCCCCGCTTCACGCACCGCCGCGCACAGCCGGAAAAACAAAGCTCCAGCAGAGGAGCAGGCTGCGGGGCCTGGGAGGGGACAGCGCCAGGACACGTGCCGCCGGAGAAGGGCCAGCGCATGGCGGCTTGCATGGCACAAGGGCCATGTGCCTCTGCGCAAGGCGCTGCCCCGCTGCCTGCGCCGCGGAAGGACCGGCGGCATCCCCGCGCCGAGGCTGGCAGGGCCGCACGGGGAGACCTGCCCCATCCCACCATGGCTGCGCCCCTGTGCCCATCACCCACGGGTGCACCCCGGCTGTGTGCCAGGCTATGCCGGCGAGCTGCCGGGAGAGGGTCCGGCTGCCCCCGTGCCCCCGGGTGCTGCAGCACGTCCCCTGTTGCTGCAGCAGCGAATGCAAATCTGCCGTGGGACCGGCTAAAAGTAATAAACCGGGCTGGGTTTCCACTCGGTGCCGTGGGGCTGCGGTGGGGGTCGGTGCCGCCCGGCTGTCCCATGCTGCGGCCCCTTCCCGGCTCCCGCCGAGCCCCTGCCCGAGCCCTGTGTGGGGCTTCACTCCAGCCTGGCCGGAGGTGCTGGATACGGCCACGGGGCCGGGGCAGGAGGGGAACGCAGTGCTGCTGCCGCCGGGGAGCTCCCGCTCAGCCGCCATGTGCCACCACGGCGACCTCTGTGTGTCCCCGGGATGTCTGTGTGTCCCCGGGATGTCTGTGCGTCCCCAGGATGTCTGTGCGTCCCCGGGATGTCTGTGCGTCCCTGGGGATGTCTGTGTGTCCCCGGGATGTCTGTGTGTCCCTGGGATGTCTGTGCATCCCTGGGGATGTCTGTGTGTCCCCAGGATGTCTGTGTGTCCCTGGGGATGTCTGTGTGTCTCCGGGAGTGTCTGTGTGTCCCTGGGGATGTCTGTGTGTCCCTGGGATGTCTGTGTGTCCCTGGGGATGTCTGTGTGTCTCCGGGAGTGTCTGTGTGTCCCTGGGGATGTCTGTGTGTCCCTGGGATGTCTGTGTGTCTCCGGGAGTGTCTGTGTGTCCCTGGGGATGTCTGTGTGTCCCCGGGAGTGTCTGTGTGTCCCCGGGATGTCTGTGTGTCCCTGGGATGTCTGTGTGTCCCCGGGATGTCTGTGTCCCTGGGGATGTCTGTCTGTCCCCAGGATGTCTGTGTGTCCCCAGGAGTATCTGTGTGTCCCCGGGATGTCTGTGTGTCCCCAGGGCGTCTGTCCCCCCCGAGGAGGTGCCGCGGGGCCCGGCTCCGCGCGGGGGCCCAGGCCATTCCTCAGCCGTGCCGAGATCCAGCTGATCGGGCACGCGGGCCCCGGCACCCCCGGGCAGGGCTGCAGCTCCGTGACATCATGGACGCCCGCCGTGACATCAGAGGACGCCGTGGTGACACCGCAGGGGGATGCAGTGACATCAGAGGCACGCTGCGACGCCAGCGGGGGACGTCGGCGCCGCGGCGCGACGAGCCCCGCCCCCAGTGGGCGGTTTGGGGCCAAATCCCCATAAAACGGGTGTGAGGGGGGGAACGTTCGGGCGCGGAACGTGCGGGCCGCGGTGTCCGGTTTCCGCCGGAGCCCGTTCGCGGGCGGACCGGGTCCCCGGTGCGCGGTGCCGCCGCCAGGTGAGGCCCCGCCGGGGCTGCGGGAGGCGGCGGCGGGGCGCGGGGGCCCGGAGCGGGCCCAGCCTGTCCCTTAAGCCGGGGCGAGCCGTGGGCCGGTGCCCTTGGGCCCGGCTCTCCTTCCCTGCGCGGCCTGTGGCGGGGGCGCGTCGCCGCGGAGCGGGGTGTGTGTGTGTGGGGGTGGGGTGCGCCGCCGCCCGGTGCCGCGATTAACGATGGCTTTAATTAAAACGTAATAAACATCCCCCTCCCGTCAGGCTGCGCAGGAGCGGCGCTTGGGGTCAGCGGCGAGGCGAGGCTGCGGCTCCGGGCCGGCCCCGGCCCCTCGCTCCCGGGGCACGAGGGGACGCCGGCGCTTTCGGCGTGTGGCAGTGCCGTGCCTCGGCTCCGGCCCGGTGAGGCCAATCTTCGCCCTCCGTAGCTTGGAAATTACGGGGTGAAGGCTTTTCCTCCTGCTGCTGTGAGGTTTCATGTGAGTAGGGTGAGGGGCAGAGCGCTGGGGGGGTGGAAATCCTGTCTGGGGTGAAAGAAGAATAAAGCCCGTCCCGCTCAGGAGGGGTGCGGAGTGTGGGGTCCGCAGGGGTTCAGCCCCACGGCTTCCAGCTCCGCCGTGCTTTGCGGCGGTTCTGTCACGCCGGGAGCTGGTGCGAGCTCCCCAGCCGCTTTCGTTTCTTACTTTAGGAGGGTGGGGGTTGAGCCTCCTCTTTCAAGGCGGCCAACACTCATCTGCTGCGCTGCCACGATCTTCTGCCCAAGGCCCCCAGCAACGAACCTCTTATGCTCTGCCAGGGCGGGTTTGTGTTGCCAGTTATCCCTGGGCAACAGGCAGGGTCAAGGAAACAGCCTCCGCTGTTAATTTGCACGGTCCCAAGTGTCTGTAAGTCTGCACACACCCAGTCAACACTAGTTCTCCGAAGTCCATAAATGCCCGGGCCTGGCTAAAGGTGCTGCTGTTTATTGTTCCATTAAATCTGGACTGGCGCTGCGGTGAGAAGGGGATAATGTAATTTTTGGAAGTGGCTGTTCTGAAGCAGCAGCTAACACCTGCTCTGGAGCCCTGCGAGGAACAGCGAGGACGCCAAGTGCACTTAGCCGCGCTGGCCTGGAGCGCGGCATGATCCTGGCAAGTGGTCGCTTCCAGTTAACGCCCCTCTTAATGTCTGGGGCATTAACATCTCGCCAGCGAGCTGGCCTTGGGCGCAGGTTAGGAGGAGGTGATTTGGTTTAGGTTACGGATGGTATTTTCCTCTTTATTTTATATTTTAGTCTCTACAGAGAAATGGAAAGATGTCATGTGAGCTTTGTCATGACCTGTTTTGGTTTTTTTCCATCCTGATCGTATATGTCACGAGTGCACATGGTTACCACGCTCTGGGTTTAAAGCCTCTCCCCCTCCCAGATGTTTCCGCACTAAATCACAAGCTTCTTCTGCAGAAGCAGAAATTGAGGTCAATATGTAAAAGAAAATACATGCAAAGTC
Source organism: Aptenodytes patagonicus (assembly GCF_965638725.1). Taxonomy (NCBI): domain Eukaryota; kingdom Metazoa; phylum Chordata; class Aves; order Sphenisciformes; family Spheniscidae; genus Aptenodytes; species Aptenodytes patagonicus. The sequence continues at coordinate 1,801,337 of NC_134959.1, read as the reverse complement.
AATGTCTGGCTGGAGAAATACTCTGAAGGTGGATGGGAGAGACTGCGGGGCTCGCAGTGACGTCTGTGCAAAAATAAAGGCTTGCCGCTGTCAGCGGGTGCTGCCCGCAGACGTGTCTGAGCAGCCTGAGCCGGGTTAAGCCCTGTTCAGCTCATCCCTGAGTAGCTGCCGGCTCTCTGGATCCTTTTTGCTTCAGCTCCTCCCCATGGTGGGAAGCTGAGCTGGGAGGCTCTTTGAGTTGAGCCGCTCCACTAACAGGCATTTATAAAAAAAAATTGTAGGGAAAAAAAAAAATCAAGTCATTACTGCCAGCATCAAGGAAGTGTCGCGTACACTCTTACAGAGCGAGAACTTGTCACACTTTGGCTATCTCCTCTTGTCATTGTATCTCTCTGGGGATACCTCGGTGGTGGTGTTCAATAGCGGCCATTAGATAGGCCCTTTTTCTTCTGCCACAGCCCTGCTCTTTCCTCTCTGCTCCCCTCTTGGCGTCGGTGACGGTCTCTGTACAGAGGGGGTGCTTGTTCTTGCTGAGCTTCCAGCTGGTGCTCCAGGATCCATATGCAGAGGGGGGGGTCAGGATTCTTCTGAGGCATCTCCTCAGTCCTCCAAATTTATCGCTTCTTCCTCCCGCCTCTGGGGTACCAGCGGTCTCCCCTGCAAAGTGTTCCTGTAGTCCCATCTCCCCATTATATTCTTACAGGATTTTGCGTAACTGTGCGTTAACTTTTCGTCAGTGAGATGCTCTAAGCAGTGTCCACTACTATTACACAGGCCTTTCCCTTTGAAAGGGAGAGGATGATGAAAAGAGGGGTAAAGAGCAAACTTCAGGGACTTCTTACTGGTTACCACAAAAGCTTTTTTACTAACTTCTCCCATGAGCAGACAGGCTGATGTCATCGTGCTGTCTAAGCACAAAGGCAGAATGCGCAACATTTATGCCAGCCCGTGATCTTCCTGTAAAGCTTTTAATGGCACTGGTACGCCTCCCCGCTCCCTTTTGGAGGTTTTCTCTGTTGAAATGCCCCTGTGCATCGTGTCACCGCTGTGGCGGGGCGGCTGGGCCGGCGTGGTGGGGCGGCTGGGCCGGCGTGGCGGTTGGGCTGGGCTCAGATCGAGCCCTGGCTGCCCAGGTGGGGCCCTGGTGCCACGGCTGAGCTTGTCCCGATGCTCTGCCTGGCTCCGGGTGCTGCCGGGGTTGGTACTTTCAGAAGTAACAAACCCCACAGGTCAGCGTGTGCGGGGCTGCGCTTCCCTGCTGCTGTTTGCTGGGAAAACCAGCTGCTCGGCGTGGGGAGGGCTCCTGCTGCCTGTGGCTGTTTGGGAGCTGTTAACCGCTTGGTCTGTCACGTAAGAAAGCTTTTGAGCTGAAGCGGTGTTTGTGATGGATGACCTGTTAAGTGGGAGGGTTTGGGCACTTTCCTGTACTTAGATGTGCTATTGCTCGAAGGAAAGCTCACTCGGGAAACAATCCTCCGCTGGGCTAAACCTTAGGAGGCTTGGATTTCGTGTCTAGGTCCGTGGTGCCTAACTCGAAGCACAGAGCAAGGCAGTGGTTTACCCAAGTGGTGGAAACTGCAAATTGAGAGCTAGGTACTGTTGTCTTTAATTTCTTCAAATGCTGGTCCCACTGAGTTAGAATGGCACCTCAAGTAGCCACTACTTAGTGTCCTAATATTACCGATCGATGAAAACTATTTCATAATTTAAGTTAGACTGTTTTTTAGGGATGCGGAGGCTGCGTAGGGAAGGGTCTCTGTCTCCTGTTCCATCCGGGCAGGGCCAAGCGCTCTGGGGATGCAGCAGTCTGAAGCATAAACATTAATAATACAGTGGGTATTATTCAAATGAAGGCTGCCACTTTTCCTTTGTGGGAGTAAACCCCTGGGTAATCACTGCACGTACTTATCTGTTCCTATAATTGCTTTCTGCAGAATCACTTCAAAACAAGTGGTGCTGGCAGGATGCTGGTCTCCCTGCTCTTCCCCCAAGTGAGCCGGCCCCTTCGATGCCTCGTCCGGGACTTGCACCGTTGCAGATGGGGGTTGCGTGGGCAGAAGAGGTCTGGCTGTCCCCGCAGGGGTCTGCAAACCGCACGGGCAGCCTACAGCAGTGACGTTACCCCTGTCTTCACTAGGGCTTTGGCTTTCGGTGATAAAATCGCCATCGTTGACAAAAACGGTGAGCACACTTACAGGGCCCTTCTCAGCCAGAGCCTACACTTGTCCCAGGAGATCTGGAGAGCTCTGGAATGCTCCAGCAGGGACTTGAAGGAAGAGAGGATTTCGTTTTTGTGTCCCAATGATGCCTCGTATGTGGTGGCCCAGTGGGCTTCCTGGATGAGCGGGGGCATAGCAGTGCCCCTTTACAAGAAACACCCTGTGCAGGAACTGGAGTACGTGATTCAGGATTCGCAGAGTGCTCTAGTCATCGCAGCAGAGGAATATGTGGGGAAAATAGCCCCTAGCGCTGAGAAGCTGGGAGTCCCGGTTCTGCCGCTTCTTAGGTCTCATAGTGATGAACCCACAAGTCATGCAGCAGTGGAAGAGGGTCCCTTGACAACCTGCTCCTCATGGAAGGACAGAGGAGCGATGATAATCTACACTAGTGGGACGACGGGAAGACCGAAAGGTGTCCTCAGCACCCATGAGAACGTGCAAGCCGTGGTGAGTGCTGCTCTCCCTCTGCAAAGCTCGTGCCAAGTTACGGAGGTCTTGGCCTTCAGAGCTGATTTGGGGTTGCAAACCTCAAAGCACGACACGCCTTGCCACAGTCGAATTCCTGCACAGAGCTGTGGGGCTGTATCTTGAAAGTCCTCAACACTTTTAAGGTGAACACACAGAAGAGTGTTTGAGGCTCTAAAGCTTGTTCTTTTGGTGGTGGTGTGCTGTAGGTACAGCCAGGGGCAGATGGACTCTTCTTGCTTTCCTGGAAAGCAGAAGGGATGAGACCTGTTGCAAAAAGACTGCTTTCTTTGCAGTTTGCTTTTCTTCACTGTGACTAGGAAAGAATCTTTGCCCCTAATTGGAATATAACTTAGCCCAGCCCAGTACAGTACTGTGTGAAGTCTGTGCATTATTCAGCTATATATCCCCAAGGCAAAAAATCCATTAGCTCTCTGAGCCAAAAGGAATTAAAAGTTTGAATGAGCCTGCTGACTACCTCACCGGTTGGTTATCGCTGCCTGCAACTGATAGACTCATGCCATTAGGGAAAAAGGGCAGGGAATACATCGTGCCTTACGGACTCCTCCGAGAGCTTACGTTGTTCTGGGTGCTCAGATACTGCAATGTTGGGAGTGGTATGAAATCCTTGATGGATAGAGCCAGGGCTCGGCTATATTGAGCAAAGAATCTGTTCCCTTACAAATATGCTGATCATTTGGGAGGTGGCCTGAGCAGTCACCGTCTTTTGTGCTGTCTTGCAGAAAGCCTAAAACCTGCTCCCTGCCCTGTGGAAGAGGGTTGTGAATGACATGACTAAATTCCACTGTTCAAATGCTTTTTTATTTTTAGATGGCTGGAAATAAGCTTTCCAGTTGCTAGCGCTGGGCTCTGAAGGGCATTGTTCACCCAGAAGCCTGAGGTCTAACGCTTTAGATAATTATCCCTTCATAGCAGAGTATTTTGGAAGCTTGATATACTAATATTTTTTTACTAACACGAAGCCTACCTTCTCTTTATCAGACAGTGACTTTCTGCCCCTACTGACTATCCCCTCAGGTGCTAAAAGCCCAGTGTCATCGGTGTCCAAACTATGTCAACAGAGTTCTGGGAAAATTAGGTTTTTTGATTACTGTTTCTGCCAGCTCTGCATGTGCAGCAGCAGGCTAATAATTTTGTAGGTCCTACTTAAAATCATTGTTGACTATTTCTCAGTAACGAGGAAGGACTTTGCTGATACATATGAAGACACGTACTGACAAGATGCAGAAGGTGTTCCTCTTGTATTCTACTGTTGTGGTGGGAATTTTGCTCGCGCTGACCCTAAAGGGAAGATTTTTGTGCCCGGGCATCGTTCCGGGAGGTCTGGGATTTCTGGGGCCTGGAGACCTCGGGCTTTTCAAGCAGCAAGGGTCTTTCCTCCTGCCCTAACGCTGGGTTGTATGTTTTCTTCTGCAGACCACAGGGCTGGTTGAAAAATGGGAGTGGAAGAAGGAGGATGTTATTCTGCATGTGCTGCCTTTACATCATGTCCACGGGGTGATCAATAAGCTCCTCTGTCCTCTCTGGGTGGGAGCGACATGCATCATGTTACCCGAATTCAGCGCACAGATGGTAAGCCTGGAGGGATTGCGCGTTGTCTTTGAAATTCAGCAGCAAGACCCCATGCATTGTAATTAGAGCAACTCTGGAAATAAGTTCTGAAAGAATTCCAGCCTCTTTAGCTACTGGCTGCATGCGGTTCACAAAGTGTCTGTTAAAAAACGCTGTTACCCCACTCAGTCTGGGGTAAACGTGCTCTTCCGGAGGCTACAACTTGTTTAAGTGTGACGTACGTAATCGTAACGCTACACTGCCCCTCCTCGTGATGTTGAGGGTCTCTGACTGGAGGTGGGCCGTTCTAAGTACCCACTAAGAGGTTCTGCACCCAGAATAAGGGTGGTTAATTTTTTAGTACCAGGAAAGGTGGAAATACTGGATTTTTCTTTTGCACGTTAGCGGTGTGCTGCTTGAAGCTATGCTGCCTGTTGGATATTTCATTTTTAGTAGCTTGCGTTTCCCCTTCCAACCCTACGTCCTCGGTGTTTTGTATTACATTACATGACAGAACACAGGCTTTAGAGTTTCTTGCAGCCCAGGTAAGAGAAATACTGGTACTCAACACTTGCATGGAAACATTGCTCTTCCTCCGCAGAGAAACAAGTGTTAACAGATCTGTTGGTTTAGACTCGGTGATAAGAGAGAGTTTGCAAATCGAGAGCTTCTTGCAGCCTTGCAGGAAAGGTGGCAGGAGGGAGACCTTACTTGAATGCAGCAGAGACGCTTATAATGTTGTTTTCTAGCTGAGACAGGACATGCCAGTCCCAGTGCTCTGCTTCTCTTTTGTTCCTTGCTGCGGTGGCAGGCAGCCGACCGAAAGAGGGGAAGAAAAGGGACTAGAAAGAGGGCAACCAGCAGTAAGATAGGACAGTTTCTACAGTTACCGGCCCCTGGGATCCAGCACCGTTCATCTACGTCTCCCAGCGTTGGGGGTGGTGTGAGAGACGTTGGACTCTGCAGGGTCACTGTTAAGGGAGCAGCTGGGTTTGCAGGTGCTGGTGCCACCTCGTAGCAGAAAGGAAATGTGCGTTGTCGGTACAGAACTCCCTGGGAAAGTGAAAAGAGGCTGTCAAGCCTGTGCTTTGTAACTAAACAGGCTGCTTTACCTGTTTGTATTTATTCATATGCTGGGCAGCCTCGTCACGCTGAAAGGACAAAGTGCAAAGGTGTGGGATACACCCGGGAGCCTTTGACTGTGCTGCTGTCAGGCGAGGGTGAGCCTGGGCTCTGATCCGAGCGACTGCAGGACCATGTGATTCTTTGTTGCTTATTTCTGCTTCTCGGAGAAGCAACCACAGAGAATGCATGCTTCCTTTCTTGTTTCAAGATGGCCCTGACACCTGAACACCCAGTTGCTGCCCGAGCACTGATCCTTCGCGGGGGGAACAGCCCCAGAATCCCAGAGGGGCAGCTCTGCATTTGCATTTCCCGGGTAAATAAGTAGGATGCTGTGGTAGAAGGAGGCAGGAAGGTCCCCTGGCAGCTGTAGCCAGTGCTGTCTCCTCAATGGTCACTGCCAAATTGTCTTCCCCCGTGTTTAGGGTGTCGCCCCAAAAGCTCAGGGTGCAGCAGGGATGTGTGCCCCACCAAAGCTGGGGCTTGGAGTGTGCCCAGCCCTGGTGATGCTGGTGAGGTGGCAGAAGAGCGTGCTGGTAGCCTGGAAGCAAAGCCAAGCCCTCTGGAGGGCGCGTTTCTCCACGTCCTGTGCCACCGGTGATTGATTGTCCCTTATACCCTTGTGTTTTTCTCTTCTCTCTCCCGACATCTGCAAATCGATGAGCTGACATTGAAGGATGGGTTCAGGTGCGGGGGAGCGGGCCACCCCGCCTGCCTTCTCTGATCAAAGCTCTCCCCCAGACTTGACAACCAAGGGCAAGCGGGGACGGTGCTGGAGGGCATCTGCTTGACCCTGGAGGTTGAACTTGGGCAGGGAGGTCGGCGTGGCAAGCGTGCCTGCCACAGCGAGCGCCGTTCCGAGGGCTCTCGGGTGCATTCGGGCTCTGAAGAACATCATTTGCTTTTCTGTTTTTTTTTATTCCCTTTATTTTTCCGAGGTCCTCCCCTGGGAGCTGAAGGCGGTTTGATCGACACTACAAAGAAAGCACATGAGGGTAAATAAGGCTTTCTTGTGGAGTTTAATGCAAGCTGCCTTTCAGTTCCAGTCTATTTTCACCAGCTGTTTACAAAATGCCCTTTGCTACGGAAATCAGCTTTGAGAAAAGCAGCGGAGTTTCAGTGGAGGATTTTGCAAAAGGAGCCCGAGTTTTGCTGTGTGCTTTTTTTCCTTCGCTGCACCTTGAGAAAGCAGCCAATTATAGTGTGATATAAAGAAACTCGAATGGCAGCTAAAACACTTGACAGGCTGATCAAAACAAGGCTAGGAACTTACTCTCAACCTGCTGCAGACATATTTAGCCTTGAGTGATACTGGCAAGGGTTCAAGAGAAACCGCAGCAGCATGCCCAATGTGTGTTTGGTTTCTAATCACTAACACTTCATTATACAAAATAAATACTTTATTATTACAGTGTTTATTAAATTACGTAATTTGCGGCGTGCCTTATAGTCGTAGATACAGATGCCAGTCTGGTCTCGGTGGTGGTAATAATGCTCTTTTTTTTTTGGTTAGAAGATGTTTCAAGCCCCGGACCAAGGCTTGCTTGTCGTTCCCTGCAGTGCAGTGTTAGGAGGTGGCATCTTTCAGACCCTTCCGTCTGCTTTTGGTAGCTGTCCAAGGAAAGGTTAAAAATCAAGACTGTGGAATAACCCCAGTGTCCTGACCAACATCCGCTCTTTTACTAAAACAGCATCTGATGTCTGCGGCTGCATGCACGCTATCGCTGAGGCCACAAGGGCTCGTTAAAGTGTATTGAGATGCCTCAAGCGTGAAAGTTGCTGCGTAAAATCAGATTCTTCTTATTAAATGAGGACATCCATTACTTTGCACTAGCTACTGTACATGTTATAATTCACTTTATAGCACCATCTGTTAAGACTTGTCTCGCTTAAGCTTTTTGTAGCATCTTTTTATTGTAAGTTATTAAAAAATATGGCTGCATCTATTAATCATTTATTAATAACGGGTTTATAAATAGACCCTTAATTTCCAGCATTACAGTTCTCTCCTGTGGCATGTGAAGTCCTCTGGTGCTTGTACTCCTTGGGGTGCAGCATGCCTCCACAGGGAGCCCTTCTCGGGCCGCTGCCGCGGGCCGTGAGACCGTGGGAGCAGCACCCAGTGCTCCCGGGTGTGCTGCTGGTGCTTGGGAATGACAGCGCTGACGGCCGGGGGAGACGTTTCAGTGCTGCTGTGGGCATGTGGACTCGGAGCGGGCAGGAGAACAGCAGCGAGCCTGAAAGTGCGTTCCTCCCAGCAGCTGTGTGGGGCAAGGGTGGCTCTGATGTTGGTTGGTTTGGTGGTTTTTTTTTTCCAAGGGTGAGAATTGGGAGGGCAGAAACCTCCTTTGGAGCCAGAGCAGGCTGCAGCCTAAGCATCCCTATACGATCCTCCCATCATGACTTGCTTCCAAGCTGAGTTTACTTCTCCAGCTGCACTGTTCCTGTTTGCAGGCAGCCAGCATTTCTCAGCTGCTTCTGAACCTGTTTGAAATGCCTGCCTTTTTTCTTGTGCAGGAGTAGAAATTTTAAAGATGCTGGGTTTGTACAGTTTTTGTGCAAATTGGTGGCCAGAGGAGAAGAGATTAATGCCTCTGCTTAAGGAAGGAGTGCAAGGTGAGCCTTCTCCTTACTGGGCATCAGAGAAAGCCCATGAGCAAGTGCTTTTTTGAAGACCTCTGTGAGCATCGGGGTTTGCACCAAGCAGACACTAGAGCATCCGTTCCCCAGCGACTCCCTCTCTTCATCTCCCTTCCCCGCATCGATTCAGTGATGGCTGCTAAGGCTGAGCACACCCCGTGGTGTGACTGTTACTCGATGGAAATGTCAGCAAGTCTGGAGAGGCAGGCTCGGGGGAAGCCAGGCGTCTTCCATGCCAGCGCTCTTGCCTTGACAGTCGCGTGTCTGTGGCCCCGTTCTGGACCAGGACCCGGCTGTGCCGGGCACCCTGTGGACAGGAGCCTTTCGGAGCGAGTCGTGAGGTCCTGCTTTGCAGGATCCTCTGCTGAGGCTTTCGGCTGACGTGGGCCCACTCTGAGTTTGAATGATGGGAACTGCTTGTCTTTGCCTTGGACCACCTCTGATCTCTCCTTAAGGGAAAGATGTTCTAATAGCAAAAGTCTCCCTGTCAGCTCTTCGCATTGATAAACGTGAGATCGGATCCCAGGAGGTCTTTCAGTCTTAAGTGTGGAGTGGGAAATAAAAGTATTCAAAAGCATGAAGGAAAAAACTTGCTCTGATGAGTGATGGGGGAAGCTTATAGAAATCCCAACTCTGTGTGGCCTAGTTGTGGCGTGTGCTGCCCGCTTGGCTCTGCTGGGCAGGTTTCGAGCTGTGGTGTGCTGCCTGCAGAATGACAGCACTGTCTGTGCCCTGCAACTGCTTCCATGATAAATATGACGAGATGCAGATTTATTGCCCTAAAGTTCCAAAAGGAGCTGTTGTTTTGGTGCCAGCGTTACTGCTTGTCTGACTTAAAGTGCCTCCAAGGATCAAGCCCTCTAAAAATCATACCCGGTTTTACAATGTCACACACAAAGCCATCAAAATCGTTAATTTTATTTGGACCCTTCTTCCTAGGCGTTTGTCCTGATGGGAACGATGAGTGCCCAAAGCTAGTGTGTGATTTGGGTCTAATTCCCCCAACGTGCTGTGAGCGTGCTGTCACCCATGGCAGCTTTTTCCCCGTGGTGGGAGGGTGCCGCAGACCTGATGCTCGTCGAGGTTTTCCATGTGAGGCGTTGCTCCGGGGTCGTTGCTGCATCGTATAGTTACACCCCTGACTTCCTCGTGAAGACCAGCAGCCTGTGCTACACGTGCAAGCAAACTGTTTGTCCTTGCTGCTGCTGTTATCTGTGCGAACCAGGCTGGGCTGAGGCTGGGCGCTGATGCTTTATACCTTCGCTGGGCTGTGCAGGGAGATCTATGGCTCAGCAGTCACGGTTGCCTCCGGGAAGGAGAAGCGTGCACCGCAGTGAGCCTCTCCCCTGGATCTGTCGCTTCTGCAAACATCACTCTGGGCAGCCTTTTTAGTTTATTTTTAAAAGAAAAGCAAATCCAAGTGGAGGAGTCTGATCTCCGATAACCAAGCACGGCTAAGACACTGCTCGTAGCATGCTGGGGATTGCATCTCCCATCCAGTTTCAGCTGGAGAAAGGCAATTGTCTTTTCATGCGTTAATGGGAGGCTTCAGAGGAGTAATTTTATTTCAGACTCAAAGAGGAGTCGGTGGAGGGAGGAGCGGGTCACTAGTGAATGGATTATGTTTGATCACTTCTTGCAGACCTGGCTTTAAAAAGTTAGAGTTTTTCTTCCCGTCTCCCCAGATCTGCCGTCTGTCCTCAGCATCTGTTACGGAGTAATGTCTTTTGATATGTGTGGGGAAATATAAAAAATGGAACTAGAGCCTGTCATATTTACTTATATTACCAGGTCCTAGGGAAAGCACTTGCTCCTTTCAGTATGCCTACAGCATAGGAAGGGTTTAAAAGCTTCAGCCTGGAATGCAGAGGGGCCATCAAACTGCACTGATGAATAAATGATTAAAACCAGAGTCATGCCGAGCGCAAACAGTTTGGGGTTATAACAAACATGAGACGAAGCCACCAAGGGCCCGGTTTCCCTTTGAAGAGAAGAATGTTTCTCTCTCTGCATATTGCTCACGAAGCATCGGCGGCTCGGTCCTTAGCAGAGAGCACAGTTCCCCTTGATGCTCTCCCATCTCACGTCATGCCCATCTTGCCTTTGTCGGGGATAAACCAGCGTCGGGACGTGGGTGCGTGGTCCTGCCATCCCTTCGGTGCTTCTGTAGAGTTAGGGGAGCTTTCTGTCCTTGACGTTAGGCACAGGGTCTCGCCAAACGAGGAGCTGCAGTCGCGTTGCTGCCTGTTGCTCTCGCAGACGTTCCGAAATCGCAGGCAGCCCTCTTCCTCGCCGGCGGTGCTACCCGCACAGCAGCGATCGATGCAAAACACAAACCCATCTCCCCGATCAAAAGGGAAGTAAAGGGATGATTTAACCTTGCATTAGGGGTATTGTTACTTTTGAAAAGGTTTAAAAAAAAATCAGTAACAACTGAAAACGATACAATAATTTTACAGAAGAGAGGAGCTGTTGTATCCATCAATAGAGGCAGCAGCACGGGCTGTCTATTATCTGTTTGCGGGCTGGTGGGAAAATCCATGCTGATATTCGCTTCCTTTTCAGCTTTTAGGCATTTTTGCCTGCATCTCTTCTGGCTGTCTTTGGGAGTCCTGTATCAGGCAAAGTCTTGCAAGATTTAGCATACAAATGGTTGTGGCCGCCTTCTCTTCTTTGTTTGCATTAGAAGATGCCCAGATGTTGATAGATTCGGTGTTTTCTGTCCGGTTTACGGCATTGCGCATCTCCCTCTGAAAGTGAGGCCTCTGCAAAGGAAAAAAAAGTTACTGCCTTTTCTCCTCTGCGTTTGCATCTCTTGCTTCAGGTGATCTTTGCGGTTCTGGAGGCTGGTTGGGAAGGTGGCTGCGTGGAAGGACCATCCCTTGGAGCAGCTTGCACGTTCCTCCGTCCTCGGTCACCGTCATGCCATCTGTGTGCTGGAAGGAACATGTGGGAAAAATCTTACAGCTGTGTCTCACTGGGGTTGTTTTGTACCCACTGGTGTAACTTTCTCCTTTGTTTTTTTTCTTTTACTGATGGCAAAATTCCACTGGCCAGCAAATGGAATTGCCCAGATATGCTTTTGTGGAGTGGGAGGGGAAGAAAATCAGGAATGTCGGGCTGACGGGAAGGGTCTTGGGAACAGAAGGTCTTCCATTTCTTTGCTGGCTCAGGCAGCCCTGTCCTGTAAGGCTGCCCTGGGCTTTCGCTGCCGTTACTGCTGATAGGAAGCTGTTCCCACCGTTGCCTTCTTGCAGTTAGAAACTTTTTGTTTCTAGCCCTTGTTTACCTTAAAAGGAATCTTGGTCCATCTCCTGAACATCTTCCAGCGGAAGACTGCTTCTTCCCTTATGTCCGGTGAGCACTCGGTGCACACTCCGGCAGCCCTGGCACGCAGTGCCGTGTTTGCTTCCAGAATCCATGGCTTTTTAAAAGCACTTGGAAGTATCAGGTGAGCAAAATAAAATGAAATGATGGGCTGCCGATACCCTGTCCACAGGTAATTGATGTGGTGACGGTGACACATGGGATAACAGAGGGGGAGATTGATTGTACTGCTCTAAGCCTGACGGCGTTGGAGGATGCCGTGCACTGGAAGGGCAAAGCTGGCCTCTTGCTATGAGCCTGTCCAAGTCCCGGGTTTGATTGATTAGTCCCAGGTAACGAGACTTTCCCAGATCCTTCTCTCAAACCATGAAGTTGGAGTTATAAAACAGAAATGGCTGTTACAGCTGGCTGGGCAGTGACAAGCCCTCTGCACAGCTCGGGGTCTGCAGAGGGCTTGGGGCTGCCAGCTTTGTACCATGGCTTGGTGCTTAGTACCGTTAAAACACATGGGTAGGATCCAGATTTGGCTGAGCAGGAGCAGAGCAGGTGGAGATGTTTGGCTGTCAGCAGATCACCCCGGCAGCTGGTGGCACAAATCCAAAGGCAGCTGCTTATCTTCAGGAAAGGGGCTGTTGCTGGGGCGAGTCAGACTGACACAGAAAAAGCTGCTCCTGTGGCTGGAGTCGCGGTAGGGAGGATTTTATCTAGGGCAGGAGTTGAGCAGGCATGCGAGGACAGAGGACTCTGGGGTGCAAGAGAGATCTGCTGTGTTTTGGAATGATGGTTTTGTTTTTTTTCAAATCCAAATCCATGTGAAAATAATTCTGCTGCGTGGCCAGACTGGAAGTCTGCCTGCGCTCCCCACAGCTGCTCTGGACTTGTGAAGGCAAAAAAAAAAAATCACATAGCAAGGACTGAGCAGTCCCGAGCATCTGTCTCCCTTCAATTCTTTCAGCACAGTCCTGATCCCTGCTTGCCATCGCCCGTCTCTCCCTGCCCAAGGCAATGGCTCTCGGGAGCACCAGGCTGAGGAGAGCAGGTCCGTGCGTTCGGCCCCTGGCTTTGGAGAGATCCTTCTCCATCTTGCTGCCTCCAATGGGAAAGATATTGGGGGGGTTGAAGAGAAAAAGATCTTTGGGGAAAGAGGCTGGGAGGAGTGTGGTAGGGGTTAGATCCTTCTAAATGCAATTTTGCCTGTTCCGGCTTGTTTTAGGGGATCATGCTGGTAGGTGGGGTTTCTGCAAGGGAGTGCGATGTTCCCTCTCCGGGCATGTCACCCATCGGTCCGGGCAGGTCATGTTCCTCCTCTGCTTTCCCTGATGCCGAAGGGATCTTGCAGCGCTCATGTCCCAGCTCCCGAGATGTCCGGGGAGTTTCCACCGTGTGAAAGGCAGCGTGAACTCCCTTCTGTTTGGTGGGACGGTGCCTTTGTCGGATGTGTCCTGCTCTATTAAGAATAACAACATGGTGGTGGTGGGTTTTTTTTAGGAGCTGATTGTTCTGAAGCAGTGGAGTGAGAGACGCGGGGGGAGGCAGCGCTGAAGCAGCGAAGTAGAAAGTAATGAAATGGAGCCCAAGCAAGCAGGACGGAGGGGAAGGGGGCAGAGTGACAGCATGAAGGAGAATCACTTGTTCACCTTCAATCAATTCCTGCCTTTTCTCGCCGTCGCACGTGCCTGTGTGCAGCTGAGCGTGCGCGGGCAGGGAGGGGAGAGGCGGCGCGCATTGTCAGGAGCTGTTAGGAAATACATTTGTCAACAACGGGGTAGGGACCGGAGCGAAAGGAAAGAGGCGGCCGTCACCGTAGCCTTTTATTTATTGATGGCTTTGGATCGTTCCTGTCTTGGGAAGAGCTTACCTAGGGGGAAGAGTGGCAAGGTGTGGGAGGAATGGGCCCAATTGCAGTATTTATGGCTCCTACCCCTTGCTAACTGCTCCCGGGTAGGGCTGCTCGGCCAGGGCAGCAGCCGGGGGTCACTTGCTCTTCATCCCCCCCAGCAGAGCTGGGTCCTGGAATTTGCCCCCGTTTGTAGTTCCCACAGGTTAGCAGGCGTTACAGCTGAAGAACATCTGTCCCACAGGGACCGTTGCTCTCGGGAAGAGCGTGGTTGGTGAAGCTGCCCTCCTGGCTAGCTGCTGTCTCCTGGCTGCAGCTGTTTTACCTGCAGTTTCTGCTGGCTGATCTGGGCTCGCTGGGGCACATCTCTCTTCACCTGCTCACCAGAAGATGACCATTTCCACTGCAGTGGAGTCTCACAGTTCCAGTGCGTGATATCTCTCTTCCCAGCCCTGCCATCCATCTTAAAAGCATTTCTCCCTCAAAGGTTTGAGTCTGTGGGCTCCTACGTGTGTATCATGTTCTTCGGATGTGGCTTAGTGTCTTTCCAAAGAAGAGCTCCCATGCTTTGAAAAGTTGGTGGCTTTGTGTAGCCTTTGAAGAGCTGTGCATGATAAGGGAATTAACTGATTCTGCCACAAGCTTATGTCTTCATGAGCAAATTCTTGGCTGTAACATGACAGTACTAAAAAATGCCATTTCCATCATCTTGTGCTCATTGAGAGTGAAAGCAGGTGGGTGATCCACTGGTGGGATGAGAGAGTTGAATATTGTGCTTTGGGCATTAAGGGGCATGATGAGGGTTGGGAGCTGTTGTTCTGGACGTGGATGAGGTGCACGCAACAGGCTTCCAGTTGTTTGTACTTTCCAGAAGCCTTAGATAGCAGAGGTTTGACTGTTGTGAGCAACCCAGGGTGGCTTTGCTTTGGACAAGTCTGTTGCACTCCTGTACTTCAGTTTCCCCTTGCACCGTATGAAGGAGCGGTGGTGGGGCTTACTGCCCCACGAAGTGTTTGCAGACCCCTTGCTTGTGAACCTCTTCAAAGGTGCTGAGGAGTTAGCATGACGGCGCTGGCGATTGCTTCCCTCTACACTTTATATTGAGGTGTACTTTTATATGTATATGTTCCCTTCCTTTCTAGGTTTGGAAGAAGTTCCTAAGCTCCCAAGCTCCCCGTATCAGTGTATTCATGGCAGTGCCCACTATCTATGCCAAGTTGATAGAGTATTATGACAAGCATTTCTCTCAGCCGCAAGTCCAGGATTTTGTGCGTGCCTTTTGCCAGGAGAACATCAGGTAGGTGAGCAATGCCTCTCTGGGCAGGGGCTGCTGGTGGCTGGCTGTCCCCGCGGTGGATCTGCCAAGGTTTCTTTTCAGCGTCACCTCTTTGCAGTGCTGGTTGTTGTGCTTTAGTGTCTCTTTGACAAGAACCACGGTGACATTATTTAATTATGAGCCACTCTTGCATGGTAAAGCCAGAAGGGGTCTGCATGCTCATTATATGTGTCACCCTACATAACGCAAGACTAAGGACTCTGTCCTGCAACCCAAGTTTGTACTGCAGTATCTCTCTTAGGAGGCTGTCCCATCTTAACTTAAAACCCATATCAGACGGAGAATCTTCCGCATGTGAGGAACATCCTTGGTACTGGTTAAAAGGCTTGTGGGGCTTCTGTCTTAAGGTTTTACGTAGGAGCAGGCTTTGTGTAACCCTGTGTTAGACTGCAAATTCCCTGGAGCAAAGGTGATCTTGGATACTTTCTTATATGGGGTTTCCTTGTGCAGGTTGATGGTGTCAGGCTCAGCAGCCCTGCCTGTGCCTGTCCTGGAGAAATGGAAGAGCATCACTGGGCACACGTTGCTGGAGAGGTATGGAATGACTGAGATTGGGATGGCGCTTTCTAACCCTTTGCATGGAGTCCGTGTCCCAGGTAGGAGTCTTTAGAGGGTGCACGCTGTTTGGAGGTGTTTGGCTGTGAAGTGGGTTTTCTTGGGTTTCTGTCTCTTGGGTTTTCTCATCACAGAGAATATACATCTAATTGCCATTTGTCATATTTGAGGAGCAGGCTGTGGTAGGAACGACGATGCTGGTAGAAGAATTGGCATTGGGAAGCCAGGAGGGGGCATGGCTGCGTGGGAAGTGGCTGGTGGGTTTCCCTGGGATCATGAGCCATGGTGGATTGGCAAAGCTGTGTGTGTAGAGCCATGGTGGATTGGCAAAGCTCTGTGTGTAGAGCTCACAGTGGTGCATGCTGACCTGACCAGCCAGGCTGGTTCTGTCCAAGAGGCAGAGTACATCCTGATGCTTTATAATGTCCAAAGTCTTAGCGAGTTCAAGGCCGGTGATGGGACTGCATCTTCAGCTCCTGCTCTATGAAGTTGTATTCATGTGCGGTGTTGACACAGGATTCCCCACACAGCAGTTCACGTCCAGCCGATCGGTACTGAACATTTAAAGTAGGATGTCTGCTCACTCTTATTTTAGTACAAGTTTCTTGACTCTTCAGGAATTAGAAATTGTCACACCTCGTTATACACTCTCGTTCTGTTCTCTCCTTGTCTTCCCTCACTTCTCTTAGCTACACTTTGTGACTCCTCTCAATAGCTGTAGTTTATGTAACTTAGAAATAAATTGATCTGAAACATTAAAAATATGAAATGCCTCCATCCTCCCTTTGGTTAAAAACGTGGCCATCTGTCTGCCGAGCAACCCAGCCCACCACTACGCCACCTTCTCCTCCCTGCATGCTGTCTGCGCATGCATGGCACCATATGCACCGTCTTGGTCTCCGACGTCTTGGGGGACCGGTGTTACCTGGGGGGGCTGACCTGGGCGTCGTGGCTTCCCACAACACCCCAGTCCCACTCCAGTGCCCCGGCAGGGATCGCACAGGGAGAGGAGAAGCCACAGCTCCCCAGCACTGGCTCCTCAATCTGAGGACGGCTCAGGGACAGCACGAAATGTAAACTCTGGTTTACTTCTGCAGAGTAACTGTAGTTCCCCCACCACAGCTCAGCCAGTGTTCCCTTCCCCCAGAAGCCCCGTCCCTGCAGGCAGGAGAGGGAAGCAGGCAGGGAAACGAGATTCCCACCTGCACGAGCTCGAGCTCTCCTTGAGCCCCACTCCACAGGGTGACGGTGCAGAGATCATTTGAATGTCCTTGTGGCCTGGTTATATCTGCTTTTCATTCATCTTCAGGAGGGGAAATGAGTGGAGGCTCTAGAAATCTCCCAGGAGACAAAAGAAGAAAGGAAGTAAGACTGAAAGCAACGTGGGCAAGACAGACGTTGGCGCTCAGAAGGGCAGCTCCTATTCCAGAGCTGGATGGCCATGCTCCTGAACAGAGCTGGGGCAGGGTCCCTGAGGGTACGGGGGTCTGCAGGGGAGCTGGGGACAAATCCTACAAGCAGAGGGGCTGGGGTTAAAGGCCGGCTGACTGTCACTCCAGCCGCCGTCCAGGGGCTCGCTGCAGCCCCGAGGGGGGAGAGAAGCATCTCACAAAGGTGTGAATCAGCAAGAGACCTTACAGAAAGAGGGCTATAATTGAATAGGCTTGATTAATTTATTTCAGGAAGTGTCAGTTGGGAAGCAGATGGGTGAAGCTGAGGCATAATTTACTGGAGCTGTGAAAAAGCTTTTGATATAGTACCCCATTAGAGGCTGGGATGTAAGGTCACCAGGTACCACAGAGCATCCAGTGCGAGAGAATCAACTGAGAAATGGAGTGATGGGCTGGGAACAGAGGCTGGGCAGGAGGAGGAGTGAAGTATTCAGAGAAAAGACCTGAGACGGCACCGGTGTTACAGGGACAGATGCTAGGCAGTGGTGACCACAGACCCGTGTGCTGGCCAAAGCGATTACTAGCTTTATTTTGAAAAAGGAGCGCTGCAAGCGTGGCGCTTTACCCTGTGGGTAAGTCCAGGGATCCTCACACTTGCCAGGGGATTTCTCCTGGAGTGGAAGCAGCACACGTCCTTCTCTGCTGCTTCTTGAGCCTCTGAGGAGAGGTGCTGGGGCTTCCCTCACCCGCTTTCACCCTCTTGGTGTGGCTGGGGAAGGGTCGAGTCCATGTCACCCGTGTCACCACCGGTGTCTCTGGTGGTGTGGCACCGCTCTCCCCCCGCAGCACAGGTCTGAAGGGGCAGGGGCGGGTGAGGGCGCTTTAATTTCCAGAAGAAGAAACGATGAAAGATTTGAAAGATAAATGTTTGCTTGTATATGGTTAAAACCCTGCTTAAAATGCCTCTGTTTTCACCAGCTCTCATTCTAATCCCCCTGGTGCTGTTACTGTGAAGGGAGATGAATAATTCATGGATGGAGAATGCCTCACTGGGCCTAATCACCACTTTAATTGGAGGTTTAGATCAGAGGCGGCTAATAGCTCCTACAGCGGGGACTCCGTGTATTGTTGACAGTGAGATCGTTGAGTGCCTTATCGTTGGCCTGTTTCAATTCTCCCAGGACACCACCGCACATAACAGCATCGAGGTCCCCAGATACCGAAGGACACAGACCGCAGGGCCAATTAAATTTATCTGGGAAGAGCTGACAACTTTTTTAAACAGAGAGGAGAACCGGTGAAAGAATAATAGTGTCACTCCTTCCTGACTGCAGCCCGGCTGATGCCGGCTGAGCTGACACCGCGGGCATGTTGCCAGCATTTCTTAACATTCAGGAGTCTGCAAATTGGAGAGAGCTGGGAGGGAGCGAGAGGGGAAGGAGCAGGGATTTCTCCCCGGTTTCCCCTCGGGATTATGGCTGGGGACAAAAGGAAGCCAGTGCTGAGTGTCAACCCCCTTCTGTTCACCCCCGATTGCTGTCTCGGTGAAGCCAGGACCTCCGGTGCTGTTCCTTTGGGAACGGACTCAACCTTGCGCTGACCTGTTGGAGTCGGCACGGCGTGTATCTTGACACGGCAGATGGGCCTGAGAAGCTCTAGTCATTGTCTTTGCACAAATTTTATTAATACTGTCAGGTTTGTGTAGCTCTAATCAATGCTGTGAGTATTTTCAGCCTTTACAGATGTTGATTTCCAAGTTTGTCATTTTTCCTAAATACCAGAAAGCCTTTTCCAGACCGAATATAAGGAAACAGCTCTCCGTGAGGGACTTATTTTACGCGTTGGTTTTACTTTAGCCAAGTAGGAAATAATTTGTAATGGTGATCTGAAACACTGTATGGGAAACACGTTGCCTTCTCTGTGTCTTCAGATTTGTTTGACAGCACTGTGCTGATCTTTGGTATTCCATTCTCAAAGACTGGGACTAGAAGTGGGCACTAACCAGTTAGTCCTGCTGCCCATGAATCAGTCCGTTACATTTCTGCATTGAGGTCAGTAGCTTGCACACAGGGAAGAAGCATCTTCCAGGAAGGCATCCATCTGATCTTGATTTGAAGGTCTCCAGAGACGGCAAATCTGTGAGAGCCCGTGGCAGTTCATCGCACTGGTTGCTGCTCCCTCCATGAGCTTTGCAAGACTGACTTTGCAGTGTCTGCCTGCCGTCCCCTGCCACGTCTCGCAGGCAGGTTTGGAGGCTGTTCACACACAGCATTTTTCACACTGGAGAAAATGTTCCCATAGAAGTCTAGAAGGTGGCTTCAAGCAAGCTTGATGTGCAAACACTTGGTGTGTTTTCCATGACTTGTAACTTGCTTTTTGAGTCCTCCTGGAGTCTACAATGGCAGGTACCAGACTGTTTAAAATACGTAAGTACATGGCACCTCAGGGCACTTCTCCCGGTGACTTCTCCTGGCACATACCCTGGAGGTATTTAAAAGACGAGTAGATGAGGCGCTTAGGGACATGGTTTAGTGGGCATGGTGGTGTTGGGTCGACGGTTGGACTCGATGATCTTAGAGGTCTTTTCCAACCTCAATGATTCTATGATTCTATGATTCTATGTTTCTCCCTCCTTACCCTGCTGCAGTGCTCTGTCTCCGACTCCTGGCAGTGTCTGGCCATGAGATGAGAGCAGCCCAAGCGATGCTTGTGGTAAGAGGAGGACCTGGCTGCGTGTTGGCTGACCTGAATGCCGAAGGCAATTTCAGGCTGAACAGATACACATCACAGAACTGCTGCGTCGCTTTCTGTTTATTTCTTGCCAGATTTGCTAATTGTTCGGGTAGTTTCGCTGCAATAAAATCTCACTCCCTCATAGCCCATCTGCTCTTAGCTGATCCTGCAGGGATGCCATAAATCTGGGCTACGACGACATACCGATTTCCATGGCAACTGACCAATGTAGCAAATAAAATCATGATGTCACAGATATCGGATCTCCAGGACTTGAACAGGAGAACAAGACTAGGATAGGGAAAATGCCACTTGAACCCAAATGCCTGAAATACAGACGACAAGGAGAAGACAGCACTGGGCTCCAGGTCCTGCACGCCCTGCTCTAAGGACTTTCCAATGTCGGGCTGCTCCTGCTGCCTGACCAGCAGAGCTAGAAAGCCCCACCAACTGGAGACTCTGCAGGGGGGGGGGGGGGAAAATCATCTCTTAAAATAAAGAACAGACTTACCAGTTTAAGCCTTGACCCGTCCAGTCCTCCTGAGCCACAGGTTGCTCTGTGCTGATGTCCCTCTGCACCCTGTGCAGGTTTGCGTGCTCACTGTTCCCGGCTTGCAGGGGATGAAAGTCACGGGCTTCATCTTGCAACGAGAGCCGTCTCGTGCCATTGAGATGCAGAGCGAAACCTGCTGAGCCAGCAGATGCCCACAACTCCTGGTTGCTGCCGAGCCTGGAGCCCCCCATCAGACAGAGGTCGCAGGAACAAAGCTGCCCTTTCTTCTGTGCTTTCAGACGCTCATCAAGAAGAGCATGCACTAAACCAAGGGGTGGGAATGCTGCAGGCTGCAGGTTGGGGAGCTCTGGGTCGCAGGACCATCTTGGTGCTTAATAGCAGTCGTTCGTGACACTGTCAGATTCCCTGGCTTTGAAAATTGAAACCCGTGCTTTTCTCCTGTGATGTTTTATGTACAGTGTATTGATGTCTCATAAAACTGAGATAATCCCTTGCAATTCTTACACTGTTAAGCCTTTGCCTTCTCTGTCAGGTCCAGGCTATAGAGAAGCAGTGAGCCACTCTAGTAATCATCGTGCTCTTTCTTTTCACATCTTTGTGTAGGTTTCATGGTGCGTTTTTTGGTTTTTGTTTTTTTTTAAAAGACAGCTTCATTACTGAGCTACGAAGCTGTGCTGATGTCTTCAAAGACTGGCCAAGAGAGGCTGTTCAGGGCTGGAGTCACGTTTGTTTTCCTAGGCATTTCCAACACTGCCTGCTCAGCGAACAACGGCGTATTGCACCACAGTGACATTTGCTTGCAGACGTACGATGTGATCGAAGCCTTCCTGAAGGGTAACCCCCTGCTAGGAAGTTCTTTACTGCCAGCACAGTCTGCAGATGCCATTGATAGACGAGCAGCTGCTCTTCTGCATCCTTGGTTTTGTTGTTTCCCCGAGGCTGTCCACTGTTTCAGTCTTGTTTTCCTTTGCAGGTTCCGTGGGCACCCCGCTTCCAGGGGTGGAAGTGCGCATTGCCACTGAGACCTTGAAAAACGGTGGTCGTTCCTATACCATCCATGCTGAGGGAGATGAAGACAACACACAGGTAGTGCTCAGCCATGTTCTCTGCTGCTTCACTTTGTCTCATGAAAAGTTCTTTCCTCCCCAGCGCTTTGAAGCCCCAAGGATTGAGGCTTGCTCTGCTGTTATTCCCAGGAACTCAGTGACGCTATTTAGAGTTTTCTCTTTCTTGTATTCATTTATGGCTTACTATAGCCGTGGTACTTTATGGACCGCACAAGCGTTGTCCTTGCCTGCAAAGACGAACAACATCTGTGAGAGAACGCCCCCCTGCACGGGGGTGGGAGGGGAAGGCTATGGTATAAGAAGATGATATTATGTCTGCTGAGGCTGTTGATGGCCCAGAGCAAGGTGATAGGTGAAGCAGTGCCTGGCCTTTGAAAGCCAGGTCAGAAAGTAGAAGTCTACTGCAGAAGGTAAGAACGAGGCATTGACAGGAATTCAGATGGAGCCTACTCTGGTCTAAAGAGTCAATAAATAGTCTGGAGGAGAGGATGAGTGCTGGAAAATCTAGAAATGGGGTCTGTGTTTATTTCACTGGGTTTGATCAGGGTTTTAGCAGTGAGGATTGGAAGGGCGGGACTGGTGGCCTTGGGGGTTGCATTCGTTTCAAAACGGCACAGGGGGAAACCCATCAGGTTTCCATGAAAGTCCAGCTCCATGCCGAGCTCCAACTGCCGAGTGATATCTGCACCAGCAGTTCTCATGCCTCAGAAGTCGGATATCCTTGATGGTGAAGCGATTGGGCCCCTTTCTCCGTGAGCTGTCCCCGTGTTGGGGTGCGGTGTGGTCCCCGCTGCAGAAGTAGCCCCCAGCCTGAGGTCCAGGGTGTCCTGCTGCCTCAGCCCCTTTCTCTCCCGCAGAAATGGCTAACCAGGGTCTGCATTCCTGCCACATCTCCTTTGCACCCTCATTGTGGGTGCAGGTCACGTCGCCTCCGGCAGATCAATAGCCAGGTGATGTACAGGCTCGGCTGAGTAGATGGATGCTGTATGTGCAAGAGAAATTACGCCAGCAGTCGTGTGCTGTGTGGGTGGGAGACAGGCAGGCATGAGATCCAACCTGAAATACATGGCTTCACCCGTTCCTCTGGGGAAACAGCTTCTCATCTAGCCACGTACATGCCAAGGGTTCGAAAGGAGCTTCCCGGTCTGTGGCAGGGTATACTAGAGACGCTGCTAGTGTAAGTACTGGTGAAAGCCTCGAGAAAGCCTTTTTTTTTTCTCTAGATTACCTGTGCTGGCAGCTGGAGGAGCCAGTGGGACCACGGGCAGCCCTGCGTGTGGGTTGTGGTCAGGCTGCAGCAGGTTGTGTTCTGCCTTTTGATGCCGTAACGGGGTGCTGGATCCCACCCCAGACGTGCAAAACGAGCCCAGGGGAGAGCTGCGAGGGACCGCTCTGGCCAGGGATTGTGGCTTTTATTAAAAAAAAAAAGGTTTGCTGCTCTTTTTCTCTGTGTCACTGCTCTTGCGTGGCTGGGCGGTGGGCAAAGCAGGAGACCTGGAGCGGCTGCTCCAGTGCAGCACTCAACACGTAGGAAGCCACGTCTCGTTTTTATCACTTCACTGGATGAGCGTTATGTTTCATGGTTTTGTCCCCTCATCCCAGAATTAGATCTTGGCCTTTTTTTCCCCAGTTGTGTGGAACTGAGACATGAAATATAATGTGTCCATTTTAATAATGATCTTATAATGCTTTTTTTACCCTAAGGGATCCCTAGGCACTTTACAAATTAGGTCTCGGGCACAAGAATCCCCAAAGTGCAGCTACTTCCAGGATGAAACGTGGACGTTTCTCTTCTGAACTATGAGAGGAAAAAATACGTGATCTTTTTTTTTTCTGCTCAGTACTCCTTCCCCTTCCTTCTGGTTGTATGGAGTGACCGGAGAAGAAGGGGAGCCCAGATGACCGACCTGTGTCTGGTGCTGGAAGCCCACCACCTCCCAGGGCTTCAGAGTGCTGAGACTCACACAAACTCTTCTCTTTTCTCTGACTGCAGGCTGCTTGAGTTTATATTTGGGGCAGAGGAATTGCCCTTTTATCCCAGCCATTTCTCACATACACCCTTCAGCCCCCAGCGCGGGTGGCTGAGGTCCATACCGATATCTCATGGTGCTCCCAGGAGCTCCCACCAGCGCTGGCGTTGGCCCCGTGCCCCTTGCTGATGGCTGGCTTTCCATCAGGCTCTCCCTTGGGTTTTTTTTTTTAAATGTTCTGGTGAATTCTCAAGACATGAGCCCGGGAGGGCGTGGGGAGGTGGTAGAATTTGCCTCTGGGTGTTGGCTGATGGGTTGGTCCCTCTCTGAAAGGCTGTCCCCATCTCAGTTAAGCTGTCCCAGCTTAACTGGGAGTTTCTTCAGGCTGAAGGGAGAGAAATGGTCCCATCTGCTTTGGGCCACCCTAGGAGACAGCGGCTGGCTGGGTCCCGCCAGGACATCCACAGCATTTCCAGGAGCAGAGCGGAGCTGGCTGCCTCTGTCCCTGGGACTGTCAGAAGGGCCGTGGCAAGGTGGGAAAAACGGTCCCTGCTCTCAGCGTGTCTTGGCACAGACAGACGCGAGGAGATGCCAGGCGTTTGGTTTTTATATGTCCTGGGTATGGAGTGTGACTTCCCATCGCGTGGCCGCGCCGGCGGGCAGGTAGCAGCCGTGGTGGCACACCTCTTCCCCCAGTGACGGTGTAATTTAACTGCTTCACACCTGCGGTCGCAGGCAGAAAGCCTGACCTGCTGCCTGTTCCTGCCCTGAGATGCTGCTGCTGGCACGCTGTGTGCATCATGCTTGGTTAATAATTTATGTCAGAAGAGAGTACGTCAGTGGAATTTATTTAAAACAAGGACGATCTGACAGACTGAGTGCTCATCACACTCCACCAGTCAAAGAAAGGTCTGGCTTTGTTTAAAATCAGCTCCTCCGTGGCGGAGGGGCTGTCCCCGGGATGAGAAGACCCGGTCGGTGTCACCCTCCCTGCCTGTGCCACCAGACAACCCTGGCGTGGCCTTTTCCTTGCCTCTTACGAGAGAGGATAAACACATAGTTCCTCACCTCCCTCGCAGGAGGGCTCTGAGGCTTACAGCACGTTGGTTGACTGAGGGCTGGGAGGTCTGTGGTGGGAAGCCAGCAAAGGCAGAAGGGTCCTGGTGGAAGGACAGCAGTGGTGGGGCCGGTGGCAGGAGGCACGCAGCCCTCCCAGTGCCCGCTTTGCCCAGGATTGATACGAGCATCCCCGGCCCCATCCCTGCTCCGGGCATTTCTCTCTGGTTTGGCATTGACACTATGAAAAATTACCAAATGTCACGTAGTGGATTGCTGGAAATAAACACCTCCCGGCAGCTGGGCCGGCACAGGGAGCGCCTGCCGTCTGCTTCAATGATACGACTTTCAGGGCAGGGATCTCTCTCTGTACACAGAAAGCACGGCGCACATCTGTGCCGCTGCACAGATAATAATGAAACTGCCAAGCCGGAGCCAGTCCTGGCCGCAGTGGGGACATGGGGCTGTGCTGCGAGGCAGCTGTGCCGTGGGGCAGCAGTGCCTGGCAGCATCGAGGGCTAAGGGCGAGCACGGTGGGGCAGATCTGGTGGGATGCTGAGCACCCTGGTAGGAGTTGGGCTCCAAGCTGTCTCTTCTCACCAGCCTCTCGGCTCCTGCGAGCAGGTGATCTTCGTGCCGGGGGTTAGGCGCATTGTCAGGGCAATCTGTGAGGCGTTCACACCTCTGCTCCGCTGTGCAGAAACCTTCCTGACTGCGAGCAGAAAGAGCGCCTGCCTTTGCCAAAGAAATTATTTGCTTAGCTGTACAGAGCCTCGCAAGGTCACCGCCTTCCCTGCTCGTGTTGGGCTGAGGTTTCTGCCTTCTGCTGCCTCTTGTCAACAGAAGACAACAGACTTTCTCCGAGCTGTTTCTTCCCCGCTAACACTGTCTCTCCCATTAGATGCTGGGGGATCGCGCCGTTTCCTTTCACGTTGTCAGCCTTTGGACAAGTTTGCGTGTCCTCCCGCAGTGAGATGCAAACAGGAGCTCGGTGGCATCGTGGCGGTGGCAGAGGAAGGTGTGTGGGTGGCGGGAGCGGGGAGGTGGAGAGTGTTTCTGCTTTGCCATCCGGTAACTGCCTGAGCTTGCAGCAGGGGACTACTGTAATTTGCAAAGCTGGTTTCTGGCGCACCCCGAAGATCAATAATCTACTTAGCTGAAAGTTTGCTGGATCTGTGTTCTTCCCTTCATTTTCTCCCATCCCTTGATTAGAGCGCTGGATTCCTTTCATGCACGTGCTCCAGCCTTCCGATCTCCTTGCAGCTCTCATGAGCCTTGTGGTCCATTGCATACAGTTTGCTCGGGTTTTCTAGCTGGCTCTCGTGCCGCTTCCTTACTAATTATTCCTGCACCTTGGGCTGTGAGCTGGTTTCCTGAGCTGACCCGGAGCCGTGTGCGATCAGGCTGTTGGCCGTGCCCTGCACTGCTTTCTCCCTTGTCTTGTTCGCTGCCCAGGCTTGGCTTTACGTTTCCCCTTGGGTGACAGCAGAAGGATGAACCTGCACCGTCACTGCCAACACCGAAACAATGTGCTCCAGCCTGACACAGTCGCTGCACGGTCTGTTCCCAGCTGAGGATGCTCTGCAACCTGGTGTGAGACAGGACCACCCGTGGTGGAGCAGCATGGGCAGGAGGTGGCACTCCCCAGCAGAGTCATGGTGGCTCCAGGCTGGGTGCCTGCACCCTGACACAGTGTCCCCCACCTCCTCCCCGCACAGGAGCGTGGCGATGCGGAGCGTGGTCCCCCGGAGAGATGCTGTCCTTCGAGTGCTCGGAGAAGTGCTCCTCCTCCGATACACCCCTGGGGAGCAGAGGTGTGGAAGTGAACGTCAGGGAACAGCAGCAGCTTTCTCTGCTTTAAGCCATCCCAGCTATTGCTCCTATAGCCGCTCACGTCCAAAGCAGTTCCCAAACATTTAACCTGCATTAAGCAGCTGCCTGTTGAGCTCATCTAATCCTATAGGATCAGGCTCTTTACCCAAAGAGCCTGGGTGTTGTTGTAGGGGAAGCTGTCAGCGCTTCTCCTTACCCATGGCCCTGGGTGCTTTTTCTCCTGGTCTTTTTTTCCCTTAACTTTCTGGCAGCCCGGGGATCTCGCTCTCCCCATGCCTGGCTCCGGCGCACAGGAAAGGGTTACAGCTTTCCAGCGCCGAACGTTTCAGTTTGCTTTGTTCAGTGCGATGCATATTTCATACGCTTAGCTTCCCAGCTGGCAGAGGCCTGGAAACCCTGCGAGCTGTCGGGTATTGTCTCTCTCCTTCTTTATTTGTTTGTTTGTTGGTTGGTAGGTTTTTTGGGTTGTCATTTTTGTTGATTTTTTTTCTTTTTTTTCCCCTTTTCCAAATTGCTTGCTTGCACGAAAGCCAAACCCCAGTCCCTGACAATAGGGGTCTATCAATAGATAAATGGTTTCACAGCTGTATCTAATGCAGTGCTCTAGCCAGGGCTTTTATGGTGAGTAATTTTCTCATGATGAGTCTGCGAAGGGAGCCGTGCGGGACGTATGGGTTGCAGGAGCTGGCAGCAGGAGGACGCTGCAGCCATGGGCTTTTCTCCCCCCGCCAAGTTTGTAATTATCTCGTTGTTTATCCATATGCAAGCTGTCGTCCTGGACGGGAACCGTCTCGGCTGCGGCCGTCCCTCCCGAAAGCCACCAGCATCTCCTGGCCCCTCCTCCCTGTGCCCCCTGCGTCTCTGCCATCTGCTAGCAGCTTGCCTCTGGTTGTCAGCACCTCCGCGGGGCTGCGGGCATTGGGGGCAGCTGGCACCGTCACCCTTTGTTAAGGCTGGAGGTCTTGGCCGTTGATGCCCCTGTGGAGGGGACCAGGAATGGCTCCACCTCGCTCACGTTCATCCCAGATCTCCGGAGAACCGGCGGGGAGGTGCTCGGTCACCACTGAGCTGCCAGGGTTCTCTTGGAGGCTTCCTCCAAGGTCTGGGCACCCCCGTGGCTGCTGCCAGGGGTGGGTGTGGACACCGTGGACTTCGGTAGTTGGCACCTCTCTGGGCCAGGTCCCATGTGGATGTGCTGTTGCACGTGCACCTCTTGTGTGGTGTCTCCTCTGTCTCATTCATCTAGGTATTTTGAAACATCTGGTGCGAGTGTACCTGGCTCTTCTCCTGCGTGTAGCTCCTGAGGCTAGAGATAGGCGTGTGCCAGCCGTGACTGGCATTCCTGAAAATGGACAGGTACGGACATGCTGGTGGGGATGTGACCGCCTGGCCCAGGGAGTCCTGTCTCTGGCTGACCCAGGCAGGCACCCTGATTTATTCCTTTCCTATCCTGATCAGACCTCAGCCTAAAACAGTTTGCTCTTTGTCCTCAGTGCTCCTACACTTCCAGAACATCTCTCCTCCCAATGGTACAATTTTTCATCTGTTTTCTTGTCCCTACTGCATCCCATCCTCCTGTACTGGTACCTCCCGCAGGTCTCTCGATGGTGAACCTTACCTCCGGCATCCCAGTTCCATCTCCCATCAGCAGCTCCCTGCTGTAGGTGCAGGATGTGCCGTATGGTGCTGAAGCCTCGTAGGATGCCTTCACCAGGACAGCAAGTCGCTGATTCAGGGTCGAACTGTTACTTGGGACTTGGGGTGAAATTCAAGTTGAGCTACGGAGAGCCGAAGGCTGGCTGACGACGCTGCCTGGCTGACGAGGCTGCCTGGCTACCACAGGGGCTCGTGGGATGCTTTGGGCTTTGTCTCCGCTGCCTGGGTCTTTGCCCACCTCATGAATCTTGCCCTCAACCCCGTGATCTCTCCCATCAGTAGCCACCTCCCAGGCCGGCAGCGTGGGGATTATGTTGTTGAAGGCAGCCTGGATTAGATCTGCTGCTTTTCTTCTATCTGGAACATCAGTCCTCAGGTTTTCTGGCACAATCCACCCTTGGTAAACTCATGTTGCATTTTTTCCCATTTTCCGTTTGCCTCTGCTTCTTCCAAAAACTCCTTCCAAAGGCCCCGCAGCGTTGGACACTGCAGTTGTGTATCTTCCAGTTACAATTTCTGTTTCACCATGTTCCTCTCATCTCCTCCGTATCCTGTTTTGTGTCCTGCCCAAGTAATTCAAGTTTCTCCGCTTTGTTGCCCAGGCTGCTTTCATTACTGTATAAACATTTGGGCTGCTTCTCATTGATCACATCCAGTGCCTTAGTCAACTCGGTCAGTAATTGCATTCTCATATGTATTTATATCTCCTTTCTTCTTTCTGTCTGTCCTCTGATTTTTTTTTTAATTTGTGGCCATAGCTGTATTTTATTTCTTCCTGGTAGTAAAAGTGGAGGCAGAGATTATGTTAGCATCATGTCCCCTTGTTTTTCAGATGAAAACTTTTCTTACCACAGGAGGAGCCTTGATGCCAGAAGACTATTTCCTTCACATTCAAATTGAATCCATCTGTCAAGAAGAACCGTCTTTCCACAAGTGTTTCCTTTGAACTAACCTCTGTCATAGCACCCTCAAAATCTCTGTTAATCTCTTTGTTATTGTTTTATGCTTTCATTCCTCCTTGTAGGGAGAGGAAGACTTGAGATATGTGTCCTTGGTCCCCTTCGCCAGGCTGACAGTCTTGGTTCTCCCAACGTGAGGGACAAGGGGTGGATTCCTCTCCGGTCCCATCGTGGCTGGTTTCGGTCTTCAACCCTTTTCTGTATCCTTGCCTGTGCCAGGGGAGCCTGGGACGCTGGGGTGTTCGTGTTTGGTGTTGTGAGGCATGGATGAAAGCAGATCTCCTGCCCACACAGTTGCTGGTGCTTGTTTCTACTCAATTTTTGCAACCTCACACCTGAGTCCTTCTGAGCTGTGGGTTCAGCCCACATACTTACAACCTGCCTCCTCCCGTGATATGCTTGTTGGACCTCCATCGGGTCGTGGAGGCTGTTGCTGCTGTAGCATGTCTCGGAGATGTTTGCCAAAGAGCCCTGGCCGTGGTGGGGGAGATGCGGAAGCAGAGACCAGAAGAAAATGGGACAGCCTCTGCCCCAGAGTGCTTCCAGCCAAAGGGAGGAGGCACCGGCCGCCGCGGGACGGCTTAGCACAAGGAAGCAATTAGAGGTTCTCGGGCAGCGCGATCGTCTGTAGTCACAGCACATCACAGCCTCCCTGACCTCAACTTTTAAGTGAGGCTTATGAAAAATGAGCCGAAGGTGGGCCACTAATTGAATCCTTGCCTGGTCCTCTGCCTGCCCCCGAGCACAAAATCGGAGCGGGCATTGTGAGGGCACGTCAGGAGCCTTTCTCTAATGAAGAGAGCTGAGGGAGCGGGAAGATGTGCTGACATCTTGCCTCGTTTATTATCTTCTGAAGCCTGCAAACAAGAGGCATGAGAACAGCAGCGTGGAGAGCTGTTGGCGTTTCTGGAATAGTGTTACACATCTAATTTATGGTGTTAATATAGATCAAGAAGATTTGGGTCCGTGGAACAACTGCGGGGAGGACTGACCTTTCCCAAACTTGGGTTGTTTTCTGTGGTTCTTTTGGGATCATCTGGAGTTAATCAGTCTGGTAACTTTTAAAAATCAGTATTGCCTAAAAATATATACGAACACTTTTGTTTTCAGTGGAGCAACATTTGCTGTAAGTAGAGGGTTGGGTTTTTTTGAAAATAAGTTTCAGTGTTCCAGCTCCACTGTGCACCAGCCTTGCTTTTAAATTTATAACCCTTCAAAATGAAAAGTAAATTGATTGTGTTATTCCCAGCCCTTTTATAAAAGTTAACATTGCAGAAACAGATGTGAAATGTGGCCTCGTAGATTACAGTCTGGGCTTGGGGTTTTTTGGTTGGGGTTTTTTTTCTTTTTCTTTCTCTGTACTGTGTCCCCAAGGAGCAGAAACCTGCCTTTTTCCAGCAGGAGGAAAATTATTCTGTGTCTAAATTGCCTCCTGCTTGCCTTCTGCAGGATGCTGCAGGACACGTAGCTCAGAGGAACGATAATGCTTTTACAAAACCACGCAACTTAGCAGGGAATTTTTAATTATGAATGTGCATGAGAGTTCAGATTGCCTGGGAATTTGGTAATGCTCTAGCAAGCCTCGCACCTCTAGGACATCCATTCAAATATGGCCCGGGGAGACGGTGACTAAAAGGCACTGTCAAGCGGATTATTGGTCTCCAGCTTCCTTTTAGGAGGCAGGAGAGCATCTCCTCACCTCCCTCGTCACCCACCACACCAGTCCTGGATGTAGCGTGATCCCCCGGTCTGGAAAAGGAGGGTCTGGGCAAAGCCTGGAGCTCCCGTGCTTTCTCCAGGTCGGCCGGGGCTGAGCTGTTGGACGCGGCGTTGGGGCAAGGCTTTGCTGCATCGCAGCGCTCTCCGGGCCACCAGAATCTTGAAGGGGTGAGTGAGTGGTCTCATGAGGGACAGGGAGCGTGTCTGGAAGCGCTGGTGGCAGGTAAGCTTCTGCAGCAGCGTGGTGGTGAGCGCGGCAGGGCATTCGTGCTCCGCAGCTCGACCCTGGGGGTGCAGGGGGCAGGTGGGGCAGTTCTTCAGGCTTCGTTATATTATTTTCCGTGCTCTGGCATGTTTAAAAAAAAAAAAAGAAAGAAGTTACTACTCTGTGAGAATTGCTAAACGGGCTCCATCACTTCCATAAACCTCACACATATAAATTATTTTCTTCTATTAGTCACTTAAAAGGCTAGGTTGCTTAATTATTTTGATCACAGTAATCACTTATTTACAAGGTGGGGAAAAGTGCCAAGCACTTCCAAGCTGAGCAGCACGGTAGGGCTGTGGCAGAGGAGGCAGGGCTGCAGAAACATTCCCTTCCTCCCCACAAATGTAAATGCATTTGCTTTTCTTGGTTGCATCAGTGATGGTGCCCAGCCCGTGCGCGCCCCGGGCTTTTCTCTCCTGCTCTGGCAGCAGTGGTGGTGAAGGAAGCTGGGCTGCTCGGAGCCCAGGGTGGTGGGAGCTGCAGGAGTGGGGTTGGCTGCGGGGAACTGGTCCTTCACGGAGCAAGGGCTGCGGAGGAGTCGGAAAGCAGGCTGTGGCTGGGTGGGAGGGTGGAACAGGGAGTGGGGACCCAAGGATAGAAGCGTAAGTAGGGAAGAGCAAAAGGAAAGTGATACGAGTTCTGCAGGCCCTTGCACTGCCCTCCTCCCTGCTCCACTTCACCCCATCCCGGGAAACCACTCATCTGCAAATGCACTGCCTCACGCTTCTGGGGTGCAAGAGTTGCAAGGTCCCGTTGGACTCGATGATCTTAGAGGTCTTTTCCAACCTCAATGATTCTTTGATTCTTTGATTCTTTTAAGGTCCCTCCTGAGGGAAGATGCTCTGATCCGCAGCCTTCGGTACTCACCCAGGGGAGAGGTTCAGATTGTTATTTTTTGGGGGGCAGGGGGAAGGAGGGGTCTGGTAGAAGTGAAATGTGTCCCCCTGAAACCTACTGTTTGCAACCTGAAGAAGGTGTTTCGGTCTTTTTCCTAAAAGCTTGTCTGCCTTCCTCCCGATCCTATCAGCCCGATAAGAAGTTATTACCTCCCCGTACAAGCCTCGCCTTCCAACTTTCACTCTGTGTCTTCCACATGTTTCTGCTCAGGAATCCGCAGTGCCTCCTCTGCTTCCCAGCGAAAGACATGCCGCTCTGAGCCTACCTCCATAAAAGTCCCTAATTCCATTAAAGTCCATTACAAGCTCCTCTCCCGCAGTTCCCGGAGGAGCGCGGGGCAGCGTATATCAGAGACCGCAAGAAAACAAATGGCCACTTTGAACAAATCCCAGGGCCGCTTGCCAAGCGGGGATTCCCAGCTACTTACAAACCGCCCTCGCTTCCTCCTAATAAAGAGGTAGAATGGAAGCAGGGAAAATATGCGTTTTATAATCACCCAGATTTGGTCCTTCAAAGGATTTATTACAACCTTTTATTTTCATGCGTGGAAAATGTAATCTTATCTAGTATGCCGGCTGGCCCAGCTCAACTCGCCGAATCGGTTTTACAGCGGAAAGCTTTCAAACAGCAACCTTCAGGGGCACGCTGTGCCTGGGTGTTAAAGTTGCTCGAATGCATTAAAGCAGTTGAAACGTGCATTAAAATATGGCACTAGGAGAGGAGGATATCTGTGCAATTAGCAATCTGATGCTTTCAGCAGCTGCTTGCAACGTCGATCCAGTGTATCAACAACGGGTGCCACTGAGATTTGACGGAGAAGGGAAACAAACACACTAGCCATGCTGCTGCCGCCAAAATCCCGCTCTCAGAGTGGGTCAGCAGCCAGCTAGCTTGGGGTCCGTGGGAGTTTAGCAGGGATCAGATGCAAGGGGTTGTAGGAGATAAGCACCTTGAACCTTGAATTTTAATTTATGCTGTTTGCAAGCAGCAGAAGCTGCTGGCGCTGGGGTGGTTTGCGTCCCCTCTGCTACACTGGGGAGCAGTGCCAGTGACATTCGGAGTTCAGCAAGCAAAATCCTATTAAGATAACGTCACGGCCTTTCTGTTTTACTGTTTGCAAGCCAGCCATAACATCATTAAATTACACAACAGGGAGGTGCCTGCTGCCAAGGAGCTCTTCTCGAGATAAGATGTGGGTTGAGCCGCTGCCAAAATTTGAGTTGATATGACAAGAAATTTGGAGCTGGTTCAAGGCTTGATTCACGCAAGACATCGCAGCGTGCAGGTAAACACTGTGCAGGATTGGTCCCTGGGGCAGCTCTGCTGCTCTGAGCCGGGGCACGGCACGGGTTGTGCAGGTGGGGCAGTATCTGGCGCTGCCGGCTGGCACCGTGCAACGCCTGTGCAGGGCAGGGCTCAGCCGGGCAGGCTGGGCCTGAAGACGTTTGTCGCAGCCAAATTTACACCCGTTCTTGCGTTCAGCGCCGACAAGTAGAAAACAAAAGCTGGCAGGATCTGTAGATGAAGCTCAGGCAGCTGTTAGCAGGTCCTTGCCGTCCTGACCTCCGCCACCCCCTCCCCAACCCTTTCGGGGGAGTTGGAGGCACCCCAACAGCCAAAGGGATTGACTTCGGGGGCTCGCGCTAGTAATTAAAAGGCCTGTAATGTGAGGGCAATTTCGATAGTCCGCTATCGCTAGCTGAGATGGGGCGGATGGGATCCAGCGGGGTTTGCAGGGAGGTGAGCGGGGTGGAGTTGCCCCCCGGGAGAAGAGGTGTCGCTGGCAGGGTTGTAAGGGCTGCGTTACCCGATGGGCAAAACTGGAACCAGGAACACTGGGGGGACTGAGGTGCTCAGGGAAGTTGCCTGTTTTGTGACGCCACGGCTGGACCAGCAGGAAAAGGAGCGAGAAGAAAGAGCTGCGTCATAAAACTACACGCAGCCTCTGTAACAGCACTGAAACCCTGCCTTGCCAGTCCCTCTGCATCACCCACCACGTCCCTGCCACGCTTGCCCACGCGGGCTTTTTGCCTCTTGCCCTTCTGCTGCTGCAGGTACGGAGGTTCGGTCCTGGGCTCTCCTGGATCCCAGGTTTCTCTGTGCTGTCCTGCTTGTGGATAGTCTGGTCCTCGGGTTCCCTCTTTCAGATCCCCAGGGGAGAACTCATCCAGCACCCTCCTCACCTTGCCATCATTCAGCTAAACTCCCGTCATCAGCATTAGGGACCTTTTTCTCCTGCAGTATCTTCCAGGCAGTGGAGATGATGCACAGCCAGGGCTCTGGGGGCATTTAGGTGATTCTGTAGAAGTGCCTGGGCTGTATGTGCACAGAGCCCCGTGTCACCCCACCCTCCGAGACAGGACATCAGGAAGAAATGACTTAAAACAAAAATTGTGTCTTAAAAGCAGCTTTCCAAGCATTTCCCATTAGAGAAGCTTTGTGTTGTGGTTTAACCCGGCAGGCAGCTAAACACCACGCAGCCGTTCGCTCGCTGCCCCCCACAGTGGGATGGGGGAGAGAACCGAGGGGAAAAAAAAAAAGGTAAAATTTGTGGGTTGAGATACAGACAGATTAATAGGACAGAAAAGGAAGGGGGAAAATAATAATAATAATAATGATAAAAGAATATACAAAATAAGTGATGCACAATGCAATTGCTCACCACCCGCCGACCGATGCCCAGCCCATTCCCGAGCAGTGGTCACCCCCCCCGGCCAACTCCCCCCAGTTTATGTACTGCGCATGACGTCCCATGGTGTGGAATGTCCCTTTGGCCAGTTTGTCTTGGCTGTGCCCCCTCCCAGCTTCTTGTGCACCCCCAGCCTTCCCAGTCGGTAGAGCACGGGAAGCTGAAAAGTCCTTGACTGGTGTAAGCACTACTTAGCCACAACTAAAACATTGGTGTGTTATCAACATTGTTCTCACCCTAAATCCAAAACACAGCACTGTACCAGCTACTAGGAAGGAAATTAACTCTTTCCCAGCCAAAACCAGGACACGCTGTTTCCATCAAAGGCTGCACGAAGCCTCCCCTGCCCTGGTATTCTGCCTGGCGCTCCAGTACTGCTATTACTGCTCTCCCTCACGGCTGTGTTCCTGGCATTGCTGGCTTTCGGGGTCCCAGGTGTATCTCATCCGTGTTGCAGCAGCTCAAGTACAAAGTGGCTCAGAGTTCCCGTTACCGGAATGTTCTCTGTGAAGGGGTGGAGCGATGTGCACAGGCACATCTCGCAGTGACCTTCCATCACGGCAGTGGCTTTGCACATCTTCCCTGCAAAGGACTTGAGGTTAACACAGTCCAACGAGTGGTGCGACGTTCGTGCCTCTCCAGTGCCTCATCTCTTAGCCTGCCTGCATCCTCATAATTACAGAGCCGTGTATGTTCAGGGGAGATGAGGTACCGTGCCGTGTCAGGCAAGTCTGTGACCTTCCTGCAATTCTCCAGTTTCCATAACAGCAGGATATTTGTTTTGTTGCCATAGAAAACCTCCCCGTGCAGGTTTGCAGGGTACCGAGTTGTCACTACAACCGTTGCCTTCCAGTGAGTCTGAAAGGAGCCGCGTGTCCCCGAGAACAAATCAGATGGTGTTTCCTGCCACCTCCTCAGGAAAAAAAAAGTGTTAGATTGACAGTTTTGGAAAGTGAAGTTTTCTGTCTATCAACAGAGCAGACAGCAGCGTGGCACAGTCACGGGAGCGCATCATCTCCTGCCTCCCCCCGCCTCGCAGCGGCTGCCCTCCTGGCCGCATCGCCCGGCTGCGGCGGGCAGGAGGATGGTCCTCATCCCCGAGGACACTGCACATCTAGTACGTCTAGGGTGAGTGGTGGTGGTGCCTTCAACATCAGACCAGGATCCGATCTCCCAGCTGCTGTGGGACAGGCGTCCACCCTTCCCTTCCCCGGGGAGGGCAGGGCTTCGCCGCTGCCGGCCCAGCGACAGGTTGCTGCAAGTGCCAAGAGGTGCAGCTGGTGGCTGGTGTCCCCGGCGGCTGCTATTTCCATGGCTGAGCCATCCACTCACCCCTTCAGCTTGCTGCTGTCACGGCGAGATATACAGGCCTGGAGGGCAGCAGCACTCCGGGGACCGACACAGAGTTGTCAGGGATGCGTAGGTCTTTCAGGAGGCAGCCTCTGTGACCTGCTTTCATCCATCCCCCAAGAGCCTCCGCTGCGGGGAAGGGCAGTCTTGCCAAGGAGAGATGGGTGATGGGCTCCCTGGGCGGGTGGGTGCCCCGATCAGGGCGCCTGGAGATCGCAAAGCACGACACGCTGTCTCTGCTGATGCCACCCCCGCAACACCTCCCCCCGGACCGTGCTGAGGCTCCGGGGGCAGCGAGTGGGGACTGGGGGGGTTTCCCGAATGGTTTCCTGGGGGACAACCTGACCCTGGCAGAGGCGGATGGGTGCTGCGGTGGGAGCAGGTCGCAGAGAGCTCTTGTGAAGCCTGTCTGCATCAGGCCGTCCAGGGGTCAGAAAGGACCATCCCTTTCCCAAGAATATTTCCCGACCCTTTTCCAAGAGTATTTCCCGCATGTTTACATGCGAGACCGCTCCTCTCCTTTGCCAGCAGCTGGAAGGCGTCAGCCTGCCTGGACTGCTGTTCCAGGATGGCAGTTCTTGTTTTCATATAACACGGATGTGTATTTTCGGTGCTTTTGAATATCGAAGGCACTTAGGTGAGCCCTTCCACCTGAGGAAAGAGGTCCTGCAGGTGGGCAGGCTGCGTCGGAGGTCGGTAAAGGCTGGGAGGGCACACGGCATGGGTCCTGCTTGTCCCCCACCGCGCTGCTTAGCAAGCCCCGGTGCTGGGGGACAGGCGGTGGAGGCGATGCGGCTGCAGGGACGACTGCTCGCTGCTGCTCCCCGGGATGCATTCACTGTGTGCTTGTCCTAGGTGACACCGGGTCTCGAGGGCCAAGAAGGGGAGCTGCTCGTGAAGGGACCCTCCGTCTTCCGCGAGTACTGGAACAGACCCAGAGAAACAGCAGATGCCTTCACGCCTGACGGCTGGTTCAAAACAGGTACCGCGATGGCTTCCCCACGGCGTCTGGCAGGGGACAGCGAGGGGAGGGGGGGGGGGCAGCAGCTCCCTTTCGGCTCCCAAGGTTCTCCGGCTGCTGGGGGGGGTTTGGAGATGGGGGGTCGCAGCCTGGCTGGGAGCGCGGGCTGGACATGCTTCCAAATGCCGGGCTTCGCTTGCGTTGGCCATAATTAGTCCACCGAGTGATGGGGTATGTTTGGGGTTGCTTGCTTGTAAGCATAATATACAGGTGCTTGATGTTTTCTGGGGACTTAAACATTGCAGGCGGGTGGGATTTAGCTTAACTTACATGGGGACCGTGTCAGTGGAAAACCCCCCCACTAAGCTCCGAGGTGCTGGATCCGTCCTGCCTCCCCTCTCGCCGCCGGCGTGGTGTCTGCGGGGGAGTTCGCTCTCCTGGTCAGGGCTGAGTGTTTAAAGGCAAGGTGTGTAGGGTTGAAGCCACGAGCATGGGCAGCGCGGCCGCGTGGGGTGGGCTGGGGTCGTGGGCTTGGCCACCGGCGTCGCGTGGGAGCTTTTCAAGGAACCGTCATTTGTCAGTCAGAAAATACTAATTGATGGAAAGCTGAACTTTCTGGGGAGAAATCACAGCGGGTGTCTTCAGTGTGGGAGCAGTTCGGGAAGGGGTTTTGAAATTGCCAGAACATTTTTTTAAAGTGAAAAGTCTGAGTCTTCCAAATAAAGAGACCTTTTAATTTGAAACCAAGGCTCATTTTATTTTTACATAATACCTTGTGGAAATGCAAAGGAAATGTTTCTTTTTCTGCGTTTTCTCAGGATTTGCCTTTCCCTTTCAACTAAAAGAAATGTTTCTGAAACATGAAACGTTTCCAGGGATGGGAACACCTCTGGTATTTGCTTCTTTCAAATCAAATTTCACCAGAAGATCATACCCTAATAATAATAATACCTACTGCAGGTGGGTCCTGTGTGCGCCTTGGTAGGTTTTATCAAATATTTGCAAACAGAGAAAGGATCCCGTTATCCCGTGATAGCAGCGGATGCCGTCGGGACCGTCCCTACCTGAAGCTGCTGTGGCTGGGATGGCAAGTTCTCGGAGGAGAACTCTTACGGCTAATCCTGCCCATCACGTGGGATAACAAATTCAAGAGGGTACCAGGCTGAAGACCTTTCCCAAACAGAATAGATGTGACAGGCCATGAATAAGTTATGTGCTTCAAATTAATACCCCTGCTCTACGCGTGGCGTGGCGAGCGGTCCGAGACCTCCTCGGTCTGAGTTTCCCGTCGCCCGGCGCCGTTCTGCAATATAGATTAAATACTAAACCAGCCGCGGGACGGGTTGGCAGGCTCTGGCCCCGGCTGCCGGTTGGTATCTCGACGTGCCCACCTTTCTGCCGCCGCCGCCGGCGGCCGGGAACCGTTTGGGCAGGGGGGTAAATACAGGCAGCGCGTTTGTCTGCCTGCGCCGAGCCCGACCGCTGATTAATCTTGCCAGTGCAGAAGGGTGGGATGGCTCATTTCTGCCTAACCTTAACGTGTACGCAGCTCTGACTTTCCCATTCCCCTCTTTTACTGTGTGTTAGCAGTGCCGTCGAGTCAGGAGTCAGGCTGGATTTCGGATGCCTTCTGTGTAATCTTATTTATTTACGGTTCTTGAAGAAGCTGTGATTTATTATTATTGTTATCCCGAAGCAGACGTGGAGCTGCCCTGCCGGCAGTGTCACCACGGGTCCCCATCCCGGGCGGGTACCGTGGGCTGGGACTGGAGCATCATCAAGCGAAGTGCAGGGTGCAGGGCAATCAGCTTTAAAAATTTTTTTAGTCAACGCTCCTGATGAATATTTCAGATGCAAAGGAATAGCATGCATTAATTATTGCAAAGAGATGTCTTTAGGAGAAAATGATTTTGAAATTCAGTTTAATTTCATTGTAATGCGCTGCAAACAGGAAGGGAGTATGTGTGTTTAATTGGCTCTCGGGGGTAAGGCCGGGAAGATGGCATGCCTTTGTCACAGGCCATTAGTGATACAGACTGCATAATGAGAGAGTACAATCAGCTCACAGCTGCCGGCTCCTACGGGGAGAGAATGATATTAAATAGAAATCAGTATAAATTAAACTTAACCCTTTCGCTCGCTGAGCAAAGCTCAGAGCTAGAAATAAGGGGGGGGAGTGGAGACAGGCGTGGGGGGGTTCGGGCTGGGTCGGGGGGTGCCTGGCCGACCCCCCTAGAGGCAGACCCCCGGCCGGGCTGCCTCCCCGACGTCCCCCGCAGCTGCCTAGGGAGGACAGCAGGCTTTTCTCTCTCTTCCCCATCCCGTTCCGCCACTCTGCCTTTCCTTCCTTTCGCTCCTCTCCTGACCACTTGCTCCATCTCTCGCGGCTGTCGTGTCGATGGGGCTATTTTTCTCCCAAGCCTCATTTAGCTGGCAGTGCCACGAGCGAGCCCCGTCGCCCCTTGCTCGCCCTGCCTGCCCCTGCCGCGGTGACAGCCTTTGGAGATCCCTCGGAGATGGCAAACGTCCCTGTGGTGGTAAAAAAACCGCTTCAGGGAACCGAGGAGGTTGTGTCCCATCACAGTGACTGGGCTCTGGAGGGTGAATTACCCCTCATTAAGCAGCGGTGGGTAACTTTGGAGTGGAGACCGTACTGGCAGAATCCGAAAGAGGCAAACCCTGGCCGCTGCTCGGCTATAGTCTGCTATATCTGCCATTTGCAGGTCATATCGGTCAGTGTTTTAAAGCTGAGGCTGTGTGCGCGCACATGGTGCTCCCGAAACCCAGGCGATGGTATTTCTGACTCCGTGCTAGCATTCCCCTCGCTGCCGGACCCTCGTGTGGATTCCCACCAAGTGACCTACGGGTCACCTAAAGCAGATGATGGTGTGATTGCAGGCGGTGGCCGGGTCCCCCATGTCCCCCAAGGACACGGGGAATGTGCACTCAGCTGCGGCAGGGACGAGGTTTGGAGAGGGTAAACTTGGAGACAGTGCGGATAACTCCTCAGCTGTCATTGTTAATGGCAATCCGAAAAAGCAGCGGGTCAGCAAATGAAGAATAATTACTGCAAGGGGAACCCCGGCGCGTTGCACCTCATCGGGAGTCCGTCTCTGGAAGGGCACTGCTCTGGGGTGGCACCGCATGGAGACGGGGAACGTGGGGAGGGGTGTCCCGCGGTTGGCACTCGCCGTACTATGAAGCAGAAAGTGGTGTGATGTCTCCGCGTGCTGAGCACCGAACGCGGGCTCTGTGCATACCCTTCCCATGCGTTGCTGCCGTCTCACGAGGTGGTGTGTCCTACTGGCTTTGCGGAGTATAATCAGTTTGGGGCTCTACCTGGGTATCGATCCTCAGAGTTTACACACACAAAGCCAAGAGTCGCCGCAGCTCGTTCCCTCCTTTCGTTTCGTGACTGGAGTTAACCTGGAACTGCTGCACGGGGCTCGCGTGGTCTGAGCGCCGATTGCCTTCCATACCTGCCCCCAGGGTGAGCGATGACGCTCGGACCTTGCAAGGCGCCCGCTGAAGTGTTCCATCGGGTGCTTTTCTGGGCTGCCTCCTGAAATGCAAGGCTCACAAAGGAATCTTGAATTTTTAAGTCTTTTCTGGCTGCGGGTCATTTATTTCCCCAGTACCTTCCTCAGGCCAGTTCCCTGTTTCTGGTTGTTGTTCCTGTAATTTGAGTTGTCATGGGGTTTTTTTTTTCAGAAAGTATAGGAACCAAAAAAAAAAGAGCCAACATGTACATGGCAGCAGTCATTTTCCTTTCTGATTGACAGCTCCTTTATTAAAATCACCTTTTCTCCCATGAAACTGTCTTCCCCAAGAAAACAACCTGATGTTGAGGATGGTCGTTCCCTCCACGATAGGAGGTAAAAATAGCAATGCAGACTGCGGCCACCAGCCCTCTCTCCGCAGTGTGCTCCTGCAGCTCCCTGCTCGGTTTCTAGGGAAATCTCGGAAAGACGAGGCATTTAGTGCAACAACTGCAAACCTGTGTTTCTTCCCCCCGGGATGAGAGGCAGACACCGTGTGTGCGCCGTGCGGGAAGCCTGTGCAGGCATCCCTCTGCAAACGTGCCTGTTTTGTGCCTCCAGTTACAGAAGGAACAAGTACGTGTGTATGTGTTGTAGGAAGAAAAAAAGCGGACAAAAAGGCATGATGCTGCAGTGACTTTTTGATGAATTCAAGATCGTGGCCCTTTTGAGAAGCAGCTGAATTCGTGGTGTTGCGTAGGTGATTTACTGTTGGTCCTGTCCTCTTTATTCCCTCCGATTTGCACCATTGTCTGCCTGTCTCTCCATCTCTCTCATTTCCATCTGAGTGAATTTGATTATTTTTATTGTATTAATGCTGTTGACAGAGCTGCTTAGATCAAAGACCCCTCCAGCCATTTCCAGGGAGACTGCTGGGTATCCACCTGCTGTCATACATCCAAGCGGCACCGAGCCCTCGGAGACCGAGACAAACCCAAAGGAAAAATGCCTACGGCCGTCTGTCTCCTGTCGCTGCGATACCTTCCCAGCTGTCCCGTGCTCTGCGAGACGAGAGGCAATCTCCGAGCACACTCACATGCCCGCTGAGCAGGAAGGATGGAAGAAAGAAATAAGGAAGGAGGAAATGTTTTACGCTGAGGGTGGTGAAGCACTGGCCCAGGTTGCCCAGAGAGGTGGTGGATGCCCCATCCCCGGAAACATTCCAGGTCAGGTTGGAGGGGGCTCTGAGCGACCTGATCTAGTTGAAGATGTCCCTGCCCACGGCAGGGGGGTTGATGATGACCTTTAAACGTCCCTTCCAACCCAAACCATTCTATGATTCTATGAGCAATCGCTGAGCAAAGCCCCGGAGCTGGAGGAAAGCAGCAGACAAACACCAGCTTCTCTGGTCATCCCGCTCCCTGATCTTTATTCATCCATCCCAGCTTTGCGATGCTCGTGTTGCTCAGGCTCTGGCACTGTCAGATTGTGTTATCTCTGCCTGGGAGGCAGCCATCGTCAGGCAGAGAGCAGCTCTGGAATCATGAGCAAGGGGACAGAGGGTTTGGGAGCGCGATGGAGTTGCACAGCACGGTGCCCAGGCGCTGCCCGTTTGCCTGTGTGTTTTCCTGCCTGCGCAGGGCCGGGCAGGGTGCTTTCTCCGGAGGAATCTGGCAATACAGTGGTGTGCACAGGGGGAGTGATACAATCAGAAAGCAGACTTCTCCCCGAGGGAAAGCTGGCTTCCATTCACATTTGCCCATACATCCAGAAAATTAGAATCTGGTGTATTCAGGGAGATTTATTTTCAATTACAGGTTAAGGCTGAGACATGAAATAGCACCGGGTTTGAAAGTAGTGCATAAATCCTGCAACAAATCCATGTATCTCAGCTCCATATAATAAGATTTTATTGATTGCTATATTGTATCTGTCAGAATAAAACTCTCTTAATGCATGCATCAGGATGGAGAAGATAGAAAGCTTGTTGGTAGTAGAATCTGGTTCAAGAATCAATGCACTTTGATTAATATGTCGTTAAGAAAGTAAGAGTTATTTAACTTGTTTGATGCGCATTTCAGAATGATGACTCACATCTTTTAAGTTTCTTTCTTTAAGCTGCATTTAAAAAAACAACCTTGTAGCTGGTTTTCACATTGCTAAGTCCTGGTTTATCAGTGAATTTTTGCTAGATCCTCTTACGCAGGTCACAAACCCCCCAGACTCCCACTAACAATAATTCCTATGGCCCAAAAGACTTCCCACATGCCATTGGTGAAGGCTTTAGAGGAAAAGGAGAACGGGGTGGACCTGCTGTCTCTTTATTCCTTCTGGATGTTCTGCAGTACAAGAGGGAGCTCCAGGGGAAAGAAAAAAAAAAGATAAATTAATCTGGAATAAGACATGATCAGGAGAAATGAGAAGCAGCCATCAGTTCTGGCAGGCTTTCGGATGCTGCCAAGCTTGGGCAGTCGGCAGCACGCTGGGCGTCTGCCTGTGCTTGCTGAACATGCCATCCTCTCGGCTCAGGCCTTTCCACCTGTGATCTACAAACTTGGGCACCAAGGACAAGCCTTGGCTTAGTTGGGAGCATCCTGCTCAGCACTGCAGTTCCCAGGTTGCTCCAGAGACGGGACCTGCCCTTGCAGCAGCCCTGAATCCCCAGTCAAGGGAAGAAGCCCGGTGACTCTCTCAGGCTGGTTTCAGGGACCTCCTCGTGTCCATCTAGCGTCTCCAGACTGAGCTCTCCAGTCCATAGCTGGACAGCTCTGCTGGCACCAGCTGCCGATCCTTGCCATTCCCAGCCCCGGCTCTTTGGAGATTTCCACCCCACCACTTCTAATGGAAAAGGCAAAGCTGCCTGCAAGTTTTCCAGCCCGGAGAAATCTGGCGTTTGTAGGAAACGCCCTGGGCAGGTCATCCTTGGCCAGACACAACCCATTCCTCCTCTCAGGCTGGTCTCCGAGGAGAAGGGGCAGGAGAAGCAGCGAGCGGTGCACACCCCATCCCTCCAGCACAGGCTTTTTCCCTGGCACTTGCCTGTCCCCAGAGACAAGCAGGTGTTTCCCTGCCAAGGGAATTGCTTACTTTCGTGGGTGTAGCACTGACACCTGAAACAGAAAATACTTTAGCCTGATCAAGGCAGATTATAAATAGAAATGCATCTCATTAGCATCCTAATCTGCAGGTTTTGTGTTTGTTTGCAGTGTCTTTCCTATCGCAAATCCAGTTAATGCAAATTCTATTTTTAAAGAAACGATTCCTTAATTATAATGTGTTGCAGATGATGTGACTTACTGGTTCAGTAAGCCCACCAGATGAAGCGTTGCCTCCCTCCGAGGCTGGGCTGAAGGAGCTTCTTTTTGAGTCTGTCATAGCTTAAGCTCATGAGTCGGGCGGGATGGCAGCGAGCGTTGTGCAAGGCTCCATCTCCGCTTTCCAGGTACGTGATCAAGCGTTAGAGCTGAAAAGCAGTGGGAGCGAGAGGCAGGGAGGAGGTACGCTCACCTGCTTCGTTAGTGGCTTATAATTTGGACCTGCGTTCCCACAAATGACGTGAAAGGACACCCCAAGAAATGCCCCAAACGCAGCTCCGTGTGCTGCTTTAGGAAGGCTATCCCACCGGATCTTCATGGGACAGGAACGGAGGCTGCAGGCGCCTGCCGGGCAGCCTCTCCAGTGAAGCCGGAGCAGCCGTCCGCTGGGCTCACGTTTCCACCCAGCCCTCATTTAGGAGGTGTTTCTAGAAGTAAAAACACGAAGATGGCATGGTGTCTAAATCAGCCATGTGTAAAGATTCCTTTAGAATCTCAGAATGTTCCTTACACACGCTCACACACTTCTAACACCGTGGAGAGAGAATTCGCTTTTTCTGCTTCCTGCCTCAGTGTTTATACTTTCTCCTTGAGCAGTAAGGAGACAATATCATCAGGTTTTCCCGACAGCTGGAAGTCTTAGTGTCATCAGGACACAGCGAAATGAAACCCGCTGTGTTTCCCTGACTGGTCGTGAGACGGATGTTTTCAGCAGTTCAGAGAGTGACTTGGGATTTTGGTAGCTGTAAGTGAGAGCAGCTTTTGGCACGGAATCTGTTTACTCTCTGCAAAGCTCTGCTCTAGTTGTATCAAACATCTTGGATGCCAACCGTTTACTTGTTTGAGAACCTCTGCTGCACGGAGTCCAGTTTTCAGAGGCGTGGAGCAATTGCACCCCAGCTGAGAGTCAGTGGGCACGGCAGGCACCCGCATCTCCGAAATCCAGGCTGTTCCCTCTCAGTCTCCATTTGCTTTTACCTTTCAAGCTGTGCTGCGGCAGCGCTGCTCTTGCAGCCTGAAGGGAGAGGGGCTCGCTCAGGTTCTGACTGCCAGGAGTGACTCTTCCCTTCCCATCCCAGGGATTAACGCAAGGAGTCCCATCCGCAGCTCCAGCCGGGTTATGTTGTAGAGACGTCAAGCTGAGCTCTGCAAGCCTGTCAGAAGATCTAGCAGGAGAATTGCAAGCCGGCAAGTGGGTTAAGAGGGGAAGTGCAGGACTGAGCTCAGGGTGTGGTGAAGAAACGGGCTGAACAATCATCTTTCTCGTGGTACTTGGCAGAGCCCGTTGGATCATTGGCAAGGCTTTCTTTCAAGTGGCTACTTACCACTATATAAATAGCATGTCTCCTCCCGTGCAGAATTAAAAACCCCATAGGGAAAGGTCAGTACCAAATCATCTGAGTGAGATCCCTGAGCAGTCGTGCAGAGGACAGGACCGTGGTCCCATCGCAGGCGCTGTCAAAGCACCTATTCTACGGGTGGGAAAGGCGGCTTCGCTGGCTGGGGGGGGGACGCCTGTTCTTCAAGCTTGGGTGGTGATGGGGGTTATCTTCAGTCCTGACACCTGCCTGTCACCAGAGATGCCCAGCTCAAGAGGAAATATGTTGAAACTAGACCTTCCTTCCGCCTTTGCCCATCTATCATTTTTTCTGCCTTGTTTTGTGTCCTCAGCTTTCCCTTCCTCCTCGTTTGCCGGGTTTCCCGTTGCTTGAGGCACTCTGCTGGTGCCCACACAATCTGTTTAGCGTGCTGAACAGTTTTCAGCGTTTGATTTACATAACCCAACACAGCCGTAAGTGGAGCACGGAGCAGGGTCGGGGAATTGCACAAATTGATTACAGCTCGTAGGACGAGCCGAGAAGCCGCTGGCCTGATTTCCTTCCTTCCCCAGCACAGGAAAGCGAGGGATCGCTTTTAGCAGGCGT
The DNA here is from genome assembly GCF_965638725.1 of Aptenodytes patagonicus. NCBI lineage: Eukaryota > Metazoa > Chordata > Aves > Sphenisciformes > Spheniscidae > Aptenodytes > Aptenodytes patagonicus. Next base: position 1,756,483 of record NC_134959.1, on the reverse strand, counting down.
GATCCAAGACCAAGCGCCGTGAAGCGGTGAGGTTTTTGTTGGGTATTTTATTGGGCTGGTAATAGTGCTTGACGAAGAGCTGAACGTCTCTGGCTTTGAGAGGCTCTTTAGTTTCAACAAGAGTCATCCCTCTGGGTTTCGCTCAAGACAATTGAGAACATATTTACTTACAACTAATGGTATTATGCTGTAAGCAAAAGTATAGGCTTCTGTATATTTAAGCAAACAATTTAAGGCAGATATCTTTCCTCATATCCCACCGCTGCCTCTCTTAGTCAACAACCTCCCATCGTTATCTCTGCTTTATTTAATAATTTGTCTCACCCGAGACTGCGACAGGTCACGGCACGGAAAAGAAGAGGTAGTGCTCTCTTTAGCGAAGGTGTAATTGATCCCTCAGCTGTTCTGCAGAGGGAAGCCAAAGCAGAGGGGTTTAGTCTAATGTTTTTATTATTACAGTTATTATTTTTAGCCGTGCACACATGGTTACCATGCTCTTCAAAGTTTTGCAGGCTGAGTGGCAGCCGCGTTCAGCTGGGCTGCCACACCTTGGAGCATTTACTTATTTATTAGTCTTTGAGTTTTCTTTTTCATCTTGTTGTCTGCAGGGATTTCTATAAATATTTAAATGCTAATGTGGAAAAAAACGTTTTTCATTTTTACTTACCCATTTTCTTTTCTGGCTTGTCCTCCGGGCAAACCCATCTGCAGTAATTCTGGCTGTAGGCAGCAGGGGGGCTCCCTCCGCCCAGCCTACTTGTGTCATATCAGTCACCCATGAGTTCCTGCTAATGACGAGTGAACCGACAAAGTCTTGGCCACCTGGCTTGCAGAAACGTTCAAAGCCTCGGCTGGTTTATCCGCTATTTTCCATTAGAGGAGTATGGCGCCCTTGGAGCAGGGGCTGCAGCCTCCCCAGGCTGGGGAGGCTTCACCTGCTGCTTGTCCTTCAGGTCTGTGATGTGCTGAAGGCTTGGAGAGGCTCCTGGTCATGCTGAGCTACCCAGAAATGAGGTACAGCACCTCTGCCAAGGGCAGGCAGGAGCCAGGATGCTGCCAGACTCTGCCGAGGTCTGAGTTTCTGTTAATCCCTTTGGTGCTGTCCTCTCCTGGCTGAAAGCTGGTGCCCAGGACTTTGTCTGCTGGCATATGTCATGTAAGGGGGTCTAACGCCAACCCAAGCCAAGGCTGGAGCAGGGACCATATGCGGCAATCCCTGAGGCTCTGAAACAATAGTACGGAGATGGGCCTTTGTATTTGCTAGCCAAAACCTGCTGGCCATTTGGGCATGCTGGGAAGCCCGTCTCACAGGGGTGGGAGAAGGTTTGGAGGGGCTGCGGTGGATGATGCTTTCCAAGCTCCCCTAATGTGTCTGCAGATGAAGCTGAAGCTGCTAGCTCTGTTCATCCGTGAGTTTTAGAGAGCTGCCAACCCCACTGCCAGCCTTAAACCAGCCCTTCGCGTTCACCTAGAGTCCTCTATGTCTGTGAAGGAACATGAAATGGTGCCGAGGGTGGGGTGAGCTTCGCAGTTCACAAAGAAGGAAGCCACCAGATGCGTGTACGTTCTGCGCCCATCTCCTGCGCATCCCAATCAGCGTGGGCATGAGGAGCAGGCATCAGAAATGAGGCTGAGGGAGATCCCTCAGCCTCGACTTTGTGTGCAGAACCCAAAGCTCCAGACTTTGGTACACAACCAAGAGCCCACCTCATACATCCACCACAACTTCACTGGTGCAGTCCCATGGCTGGGGTTATAGCCTATTTTCATGAAAATTGGACCGAAAATAACCTACACCTTTCCTGTCCTGTAGTTTCCTGTGCTTTTTTCTCTTTGGAACATCAGTTCTTTAAGACCAGAGTGACCAGAAGGTGCACCCTTGGGATGAATCCCACGTGAAGGCATGGTGCAGCAGGACTAAGTGTCACAAGAGGTTAACCTGCCCCTGCCTAAATTCTGCCTTGCCTTCTCTCCTGTGCTAGGCAGAGCACTCTGATGGAGCAAGGTGCCCCAGGAGAAGAGTCCTCCTGAGAGCAGAGCCAGGTCTGTGTGGTGGCATGAGCCCACTCACAGCGGTCGGGTCGGGGTTGTAGAGCAGAGCACGGACGGGGGGGATTTGCACCGAACAGGTTCAGGATGGCGAAGGACATAGGACGTGCAGGCAAGCCGTGAAGGTACAGCACGGGGTCAGCGAGCATCATCCTGGCTTCTCACCCTGCTGCCTGAGAGGTACAGTAAGCTCGAGGAGCCTTTAAAAAATACGGCTGTGAGAAGAAGGTATCACTGATTTATTAGCCGAGACAGCGGGTAGCTGCACTCCTCGTCGGTCCAGCAGCAAGACCCCAGCTCCCCCTGTTCCCTAGCTGGAAGCAGAGTCGGGGAGAGCGCAGCTCAGGATTACTGGGTTGAAATCAGACTTGTCTTACCTGCAGCTTTCGCCTCCCAGGTACCTGGAGATACTGCCAGCGCTCCCTGCACCGCTCCCTCTCCCGCTCCACCGGCACAGCCACACAGCGTGGGGAGGAGAGCCTTATTAGCACAGCTCTTTGTGAGATGCCCTTGAGTGATTTTTATTTTTTTTTCCCCAGGTGTAAATGCCAGGGGAGGCTGTACCAGTGCTTCACATTCTTTCATCTCGGCAGGGTTTTGCCCTTTCTCCCAGCGTGGCTCTGACAGCAGGCTCAGCACTGCTGCCTGTGGAATACAAACTTCCCCGTTGCAAGAGCATGACAGGAATTCATTCCAGGCTGGATTTTTTTTTTTCCCCCCCTGCTTTCTTTTTTCCCTCGTGCTGGATGCTCCAGGGGTCTCTGGAGAAGTTTTGAGAGTAGGGAGTCAGTTGCTTAACCCCCTCTCTCCCGGGAACAGGCAGCTCGCAGCAAACCCGACAGCTCTCGCAGATGGGGAGGACTGCAAAGCAGCGTGAAGCTGCAATGCAATTCCTGTCCCCTGACCAAGTCGGGGGAGAGAAACCAACACATCGAGACGTCTGCATCCCTACATCTCTTAGTACCAGCCATCAGGGCAGTTGGAGGGTCTGTTCCCTGCTTGCTGAGCGCACAGTGCCTGCCATTAGTGCTAATGGGAGTTAGGCACACGCATGGAGAGGCAAGGATGCCCCTGAGCTACAAATCTACTTGGCAATTTTATTATGTAAATAAATGGTGCTTGCACATACACCTGCTGCTGCTGCTGCTCGTGGTGATGTTCATGGCAAGATACGTAAACAAACAGCGATTCCATTCTAATAGATTTATTTCCTTTCTTGTGAGCCATTAAATTACCTCCAGATTTCACGCAGGTAGAAATCTGTAACAGCGTCGAAATCTTGCTCTGCCTCAGTGGACGGTGGCCCACAAAGCGTGACAGCCACCTATTACTCTCGGATATTGTTTTGGGGGGAGGCATGGGAGCAACCAGTACCATCCTCGGTGTATCGGTGTCTTTGGATGTCTTCACCTCCACCCAGGGCTCCCACCACTGCCAGGCAGTTTGCAGTGAAGGCAACGGCAAACCTCCCCGTGCTGGGCTGAGCTTGGTGGCTGCACAGCCCGTGTCTGGAGAACAAGAGTCCTCGTCCAGACCCCTCGGGGCAGCTCCTCCGTCCGACCAGAGGGTGAAGGGCTCTTCCCTTCCAGGGGGGTTGAAGCAGAGCTTGCTCTGGACCTTGAGGAGACTCTGGGCTGGGGTTTGCTAGGAAATCCATTCCCCCTCCCCCTCTGCGGAGCATCAGCACCGGGGCTCGGCAGGCTCTCTGACACTGATGGGACCTGCAAGGAGAGCAGCCGGCTCCTCTCCGAGCTGACCTGCCTGTTCGCAGCCACAGGAACGTATCTCTGGGCTGCAGCTCCTCTCCTCCGCTCCCTGGCTCCGCTGGAGGGTTTTGGCAGCAAAGACGGGTAGCAGATAGGTAGGGCTGCTGCCAGCGAGAGCGCTGAGGCGCTGTGCCAGAGCTGCCGGTGCCAGGATAGCTGCTGGTTCGAGAAACGCGGTGCCGGCACTTCTCCCGGCGGAGAGCTGGTGCCAGTGGCTCTGCTGGGCAGGGCTGGGTTGCTGGGAAGGGCTTTTGCACTGCACCCAGGCAGGACCTGAGCAAACAGGAGCCCTGGAAGTTGCTGGGGAGGGGAGATGGTTTCCTCATGAATAATTGGTGCGTTATTAATATGCATGTGTTTTCTGAAGAAGTTTCAAACTCTCCCCCTCAGGAGCCTTTGATGCTTTATTAATGATTGCGGTGCACACCAAACCCTTGGTACACCACAACGGCAGCGGTGCCTTGGAGCAGCCCCATGCCCCTGCAGAAGCAGCCCATTTATTTTTTTGGTCATCGTCTTTCGTGAGCCCAGGGAAGGCATTTTGCTTGTCCAAGCGACCAGGTGAGGGTGGATGGACTTGAGTAGCCCTGAAGAGCCGCTCCGCTGCTGTGACAGGCTCCAGAGGCAGCAGCAAGCCGGTCTTTGGGAGCTCGGCAGGTCTCACCATTGCGGTCTGCGCAGGGTGGAAAAGGTGTGCAAAAGCAGAAGCTCAAGATTTCAACTTTACACCCTGGATCAGGATTAACAGGAGCTTTTTTGGGTCCCCTTGTAACTCAAAAGAGGACGCAAGAACCTGCGGAAGGGACGGGGAGCACAGCGTCAGGGGTTGGCTCTGGTTAACTTTGATGCCGGGAGGCTGCCAGAAGAGCCCGGGGTTTTCCTGCCACATTTCCCTGCTGAAGCGGTCAGGGACACGAGGCAGCAGCGGGGGAGCGGAGGAGGAACGGAGCAAGCCCTGGGAAAGCAGCGTGATTTCAGAGAACGTGTGTGCTGAAGTGCAGGAGTGGACGGGGGGCGACGGGGAGAGGCGACGAGCCTTCGGCAGCCCAGGCAGGCGACCTGTACGAGCTGGGACACGCGCTGCTGCACAACCGGCCTCTGCGAAGGAGCCAAAATCCAGAATTTCAGAAGTGCTAATTACTGTTAATTAGCTACAATTCCTGTTCGTAACCTCTGTTCTTAGCCAAGATGGCTGACAGCAGTGACAAACATTATTCATTTCCATGCAATAAATCAAGCTAAAGTTGCTTCTGTTATTTAGCCTATCATTTAGCATTTCATTAAATAGATATGTACACATACATCATCGCTGCCGAGGCTGTGTCAATCCCCTTCAGGAGCAAGGCTGCCTCTAATCAAACCCAGCAGCGCAGCGCGCTGCGGAGAGGCTCTGGATTACCGTGTGCCAGGTTAGCATCTTGCTGAGCATCCATCAGGCGTTGGGAACTCATCGGCCGGTTGCACGCCCACTATTTGACCAGAGTTACTAACAGCGACGCTGCTGTTGCTCCGAAAGGGAGATGTGGCTTGGAGAGACGAGGTCTCTCTTGGATGGATGAGGTCGGATTCCCGAGCTGGGGGCTGACCTGCGACCATCTGCAAGGTCCCCGTCGGAGGAAGCACGCTTCTGCCGGGCTGGTGCTGGGCTTTCCGTCAGCTCCAGCATGGAAAGAGCAGCAGCTGAGGGGCTGAGAGTGCCGAGCTCGGGCTCAGGGCTGCTCCGCGTCACCCTCGGTCAATCGCTTAATATTTGCACCTCTGACGGAGGGGAGATAACGACAGTTCGTGGGAGCATTGCTGCCGTGCGCAATAGCAATAAGGTTGTAAGGGTGAAGCACGGGTGGCAGTGCCCCACACGATAGGACGTGGTGGCGGTGGAGGCTGAGGAGCAGTGCTCTGGTTGCACCGTGCACTGGAAACGTCCCCTCTGTTTGCTGCTGGCCTCTGCTGAGCTGGAGAACGTGTTCATTTTCACGATGGGCAGAAGTAAAGGAGGTGTGGCATTAAAGTGAGCCTGGAGCTTCAAAAAGTAGCAAAATGCTGTCACTACAGTAAGTATTTCTGGGCACACTCAGCTCTCGGAGCGCTGAGGAACCTGTTCACCAGCGCGGAACAGCAGCTACTGCTCTCGTGCAGCCACAGCAGCGCTGGGCTCTCTGTGCCGATGAGTGTGGGGTTGCTGAGCCGGGCAGAGGTGGGAGCTTTCTGCTGGAGCTCCGCCAATCCATCCGTCTGGTCCAGCCTGGAGTGGGAGCTCCCCTTCCTTGCACAGGACCCCGGGGTCCTGCACTCGGACCTGGGCACCCCGGGGTTCAGCCCGGGCCCTGCTTTGCCACAGCATCTTCTTACCTCGCACCGTGCTCAGGGGAGGACTCTGCCTCTCGCTGCTCCGGGGCTTTCTGGTTGGGCTGCCTGGTCCAAGGGGCTAACGGGAGCAGCTCCGATTCGCCAGTGCGGCACCACGCTTTCGGTGCCGTCCCTCTCCCAGCGCTCCATAAATAAATTCCCCTAGTTCATCCTAGCACACTGTATCAATCTTGTTTAATAGACTGGAAAGCTTATTGCATGGCAGCAGGTCGCAAGGAGTGTCGAGGTGATGGATTGCGCCTTCCTGGAGTCGAGCGTCGTTGATGTATAATGAAATATTTATGATTTATTCCAGCTAATAAACTGGAGTGAAGTGTGTGATGTATGTGAGCAGATGGGGGATCTATTGATGCAGTTTTCATTGCGTGGGGGGAGGGAAAGGTTTATGTCCATAACGGAGACATATCGCAGAGCCTCCCGTCCCTCTGCCCGTCAAGGTGGGCACTCGGCCGCAGAGAGGACAGATTATCTAATTCCTACGGACGTCCTTTAGCACTCGCCTTCTAATCGTTTGTCCACCCCACGTCTCCTCCCGCGGCTTTTTGTCAAGCACAGGAACCGCTGGCAGTGGCTTCTTTGCGCATTGGGCCTGGGGCTGGGAGCTGCGCAGGGAGCTTGTGCCAAGAGGGATGGGAAAACCGTTCCTCTCCCTGGCCGTGGGCAGAGCGGCTGCAGGATTGTCACTGCCACGCCACGCTCTGCAGCTTCCCGGTCCCGCTGGGTCTGCGTTACCGACGAAAAAATAACTTCCATGGATTTAGGAGAGCAGTGAGACACTGAACTGCCCCGGAAAGAGCAGGGGAACTTGAAACCCGTGAAAAGAAGTGCTCGTCCCTGTGAGGCGCGATGGGCACGTGGAGCTCGTTGCTGCAGGATGCTCCCAAAGCCGAAAGCTTGGCGTTCAGAGCAGGAAGGAGCATTTCTGTGGTCTGCCGCTGGGCTGTGTGTAACAGCCCGGGATGGACCTAATCTGCAGGCAGGAACCTGATCCTGCCCAGCTTCTCCGGAAAAGCTGTGCCCAAAGGCAGGACGTGCCTGCCAGCTCTGGTCCCGCGGCTGCCTTTGAGTGGGCAGGGCGGCCATCACAATTGAGTGGGCAGGGTGGCCGTCGCAAGCCTCGGCTGGGCCCCTGTGTGCCCCCGTTCAGCTGTGCGTGCGGGTGAAATCTGGCCCGGGGACTGAGACTCGCTCCCGCAAAGCCCTGTTCAGGCAAAGGGGGTTTGAGCCCCCAGATTTTTGCTCTGCTCTCCGAATCGATGAGGGCTGATCAGGGCTCAGGCTCCTCACCGCCTGCCCAGACTGTCGGACCAATCCTGCCTGGAAAATAAATCATCATCTTAATCACCGATGTGTGTCTCTTTGCCAGAGGGTGAGCTCTGCCTCAGCCAGGGATGGACCAGGAGCATCAACAACCATTTTAGGGAAGCGGGAGACAGGTGAGAGTTAATCCCAGGGTAGAGCAGAGACGGATGCACAACCTCCTGCCCACTGCTCTGCGGTGTGAGCAGCGATCCGGGCTGCTTCGCATCCCACATCCCACCGCTGTCCTGCCAGCTGTTCCCGTTTCTGCCTAATTAGCCTCCGGATCAGCGTGCTTTGAGATCCTCGGCTGAAAGGCACCGGAGAAGGGCAAAGACTGATTATTCTGACTGCCTCCCTGCAAGCTTCCCGGGGGTCTGCCAGCTGGGAGCCTGCCGGTCCCCCCGACACGCGTTTGGCAAGAGCAGCAATTCTCCAGGTACAGGCAGTGCAGAGGAATGCAGGAGGGCAAGCGCCTCACTGTGTCTCTTATCTCTGGAAATGAGGGATCGTCGTGCCAGGAGAGCAGCTGACAGCAGGGGATTCCTCCTGGAGTTTGGGGAAAAATAAAAAGCTTAAAGGCTCCCAAAAGAGCAGGTGTCGAGCCCGGCAGGAGCGGAGCATCGGCAGCCTCGCAGCAGGGCCGGGAGCTCGCTGCAGCCGGCGGCACGGAGCTGGGAGCAGCGGTGCCGGTGGGGCAGGGGGAGCCCGGGCTCCGGTTTGGGTGGGGAGCAGCACCCTGCTCCCCCCGCCACCCCCTGAGAGCCCGTCAGCAGCTGCCCATCAAGGGGAACGGGGCTGGCTTGGGGTTGTTTTTCCGCTCGGCGCAGCTGGAGCAGCTGGTGCTGATTTCTCACGGTGGTTATAGGGCTGACCTGGCCCCAGCCCCTACAACAGCAGGGCTGGTCCTGAGCAGGGCCTGGGGCACGGCCGCGGGCCAGGATCCATGCTGCGGCAGGGGAGCGTGACCGATCAAAATGCTTTTTCAGGGACCGTCCAGGCTGGGCCATCAACGGAGACCCTCCGGGGCACACTGGGGGGGGTCTGAGGGAGGTCTGCTGGCTGTCCCCTGCCATCCTGCCCTGTCCATGGGCCGCACGGGAGGACTGTCCCCAAAGGAGCAGCCATATGGGTCTCTTCTGTGTCCCTGCGGGTCAGTGTCTCCTGGAAAAGTGGCTGCGAGACATCCCCGCTCTCCAGCCCAGCTCTCTGAGGAGCACTGGGCTGGGCTCTGCATGAAGCATTCGGAAGCCAAGACTTAATTTGCAAAATCTGGAATGATTCATTAACAGCAAAAGGTCTAATTAATATTAGAAAGTGCTCAAACCACATTCTGCTGCTGGCAGGGAAGAGCCCACCAGCATCCCCCGCGCCGCTCCGGCTTCGGAGACCCGGCTTGCCTCCCTGGGCTCCTCACCTTCGTGTTTGTCTGCAGGCACTTCTGGAACCTGGAAAAGCCACTCCAGCAGCCAGGAAACTGTTAAACGAGCAGCTCCAGCCTGCTGGGTCAGCAAGCACTTTCCACCAGGAGCAAATCACTTAGCCAGTACCGTGGGGCGGGCGAAGGCAGCACACCGAGCCCGGCCTTGCCCGAGAGCACCATTTACTTGGGGCGAGGGCTGTGTCCCACCCAGGGGGATGTTTTGCAGCATCCGATCAAGACTCTGGAGCTCCCCGTGAGAGCATTAGCTGCCACAATGGCAGGAGGGTAAAAATAATCCACTTTTTTCTTCTCAACAAAACAGATTCCCTTTCAAAGGAATGTTTTGCTGTTTCCCAGTATTTTCTGCTGTGCCATACTTGGTCTGCAGACCAAAGCACCATGTAATTGTGAAGAAGGGTGGCAGGGATGTTCGCAGACCCTTCTGCCGTGGGATGCCCTGGGGAGGCAGTCATGAGTGTCCCAGCTCTCCTGTCCTTCAGGGGCCACATCCTCAAGCTGGACTAGGTTTGATAATACACAAAGCAGGGCTGAGGCTTTCTCCTCTGGCACCACAGCTGTGCACGATGCTTCTTCTAATGCCTCCTGTGTGCTTCCAGCAAAGCAGTCGTACACTGTCTGCTTCTATCTTCATCTTTTCCAAGTGCCCCTGTGAAGGCTGGACCTGGCCTGAGCCCAGGCTGTCCTCGCCACGCTGCCAGTGCCTGGCCGGGACCCGGGGAAGGGCTGTGCTTGAGGCTGGACTCAAGTCCAGGGCATTGACATCCCTTCCCTGCTGCTTTTCCCTGCTGCTGCCGTGCACGAATGCTGCCACGCCAAGCATTACCAGGGCCGGATCTGCCCGGCTTCAATCCTGCCCAGCAACGCAGCCGGGGAGGTCCTGAGCGAGTCTTTCATATTGCAGCTGCAAACAGCAAAATCCGCTCGGTCTGATGCTCCCGGGCCAGGCTCCGTTCGTGGCGTTGGTAGACTGCGTGGCTTTGGTTTGCAAACTTTGCAGCGTGCGTCCTTGGGTGCCTGTGCTGTCCTGCCTCCCATCTGCTGGGGCGGCACGGCGAGCCCCGTGGGAAACGCCTGGCGCTTCTCTTCTGAGGAGCTTTATACCCAAAGGAATAGGTGTATAAATAATGTGGGGATGGTGAAAAACCTCCCAGAAGTCAGGAAAGGCCGTGTGACAATTTGCAAGTCAGCGTGGTGCCGCGTTGCTCTCGTGTCGTCGCGGCGCGCCAGTTTTCGGCTCGCAGAGCCGCAGCTGAAGCTCGCACGTTGCAGCGCAGCCGACACTGTCATTGCCGCAAAGCTGGCGACACGTGTTACCAAACAATCTTTCGTCTCGCCATCCTTCCAGGCATCCGAGTGACATCTGTCCCTGGTGAGCGGGGACGTTGTGTCGGCACCGGCTGTGTCTAGGGTGGGCTCCTCCTGGGGTGCAGCTCCCGGGTGCCAACCCCTCCTCAACACCCGTTTGCAGGGCTGAGATTTTTGCTTCAAGAAGCCCGGTGGGCCAGACCCATCACGAGGGCAACACTACCACTGTTCGTTGGGTTTTTGCAGCAGATCTTAAGACAGCCCCGGCTCTGCATCTGGACTGGGCTGAGGTCACTGTTCCTCGTGATTTACCTGAAAAGTCTCATTTTTTTCCTGTGCACTTCTGCTCTCTCAGAGCTTCTCCAAGCCGCTCAGCGTTTCCTTTCTCCAGCCAAAGTGTTCTCTTGGGCAATAGTTGGTTCAAATATTTGCTCGTGACACCTTTGATGTAGAAACGTTGCAGTGTTTGCCAGGAACAAGCTGACCCATGGGCGAGGGTGTTGGCACAGGAGCTCCAGGGAGGGTTTGCGCCTGTAGCTCTGCTCCTGGGAGGAAAGAGGCTCTTGTTCAGCACGTCCTGGGAGAGCGGCTCAGGCACCGTGTCGGTCGCTGGGAGATCTCTCCGCTCTGCGAAGGAGGGGCACAAGCTACAGACCATAGTGGCAGAATCACAAGGGCCCTTTCATCTTTGCAACAAGTATTTTGCAACTTGAAGAACCTCATTGCAGAAATCTCTGGGGTTTGAGTTTGGAAATAGGGTCTCCATTGCAGCGTGTCTGCTTCTTAGAGTTCGTTTGAGCAAGGCATGCGTCTACGGTCCAGCAGCCATTGCCAACTATCTATAGACAACCCTTCCCTCTAAATAGATCTTACCAAAAAGCCTCATTTTTAAAACAAAGGTCACCTGGAAAAGGTCTTTTATGCCTTTCACTCAGCGCCTGATGGTTCATGGCGTGGTTCATGCCAGCCTGTGGTCTCCACAGGCTGAGCCGTGGGTCAGCGTGGCGTGCTACCCGCTGAGCCCGCAGGCTGATGGAGATGTCCACGGCTTGCTTTAAGGTGCTGAACGGGCAGCCCTTGGCAGCTTGATGGGGAGGCCTGGCCCAGCCGCATCCCCCCCTTGCTGCTCAGAGCTGTGCCGCTCAAGCCAGCCTGCTGCCTGTTTTTTATATCTGTATCTATATCTATATCTATATCTATATCTATATCTATATCTATATAGATTGAGGAAATGGCCTCAAGTTGCGCCAGGGGAGGTTTAGATTGGATGTGAGGAAAAATGTCTTTACTGAAAGAGTGGTTAAACATTGGAACAGGCTGCCCAGGGAAGTGGTGGAGTCACCATCCCTGGAGGTATTTAAAAGACGTGTAGATGAGGCGCTGAGGGACATGGTTTAGTGGGCATGGTGGTGTTGGGTCGATGGTTGGACTCGATGATCTTAGAGGTCTTTTCCAACCTCAATGATTCTATGATTCTATTCTATGATTCTATATCCAGGTTGGATGAGGCTTTGAGCAACCTGATCTAGTGGAAGGTGTCCCTGCCCATGGCAGGGAGGTTGGAACTAGATGGTCTTTAAGATCCCTTCCAACCCAAACCATTCTATGATTCGATGATTTTTTTTAGAAATAGATAGATAGATAGATAGATAGATAGATAGATAGATAGATAGATAAAAAATTGTCTGAAACTCCAGCAAAGTGCAGCCCACCCCCAGCTCAACCAGCGCAGGAGCCTGTTCAGTATGCAGCTCAGCAGAGCCTTTAACATTTCGCAGAACAGATGCCTACTGAGCATCTTGAAACAAATCCAAAGGTAGCAGTGACGGCTGCTGTCAGGGAAACAATAATCCCATGGCCTCGCCAGCGTCAGCTGCGCCGCAGCGCCGGAGCTGAGCCACGTGCGATGGAGGCTTCTGCCGCTGGCTGCTTTGTCTGATGAAAGGAGCCCGGTCGGAGGTGGCCCGGGCAAGCAGAGGCGGAGATGTAGTGTCAGAGACCGTAATCTTCTCATCAGCCAAAATCCCCTTCCCCGCGCAGCTGGCTGCGAGGAAGGAAATACTGTTCCTGGCTCCGTGCTGAGCATCTGAGCACGGGCACGGCTGTCCTGACCCTGCTGTTGCGTGCTGCCGGGGTGATTCCTGTGCCGGAGGGAGGAGGAAGGGAGAGGCTTTGGGCGCGAGGGTGGAGAGGTGATGTGGTGCTGTTGGGGGTTCACCGTTCCCAAGCTGATTGTCTCACTGCCGCGAGCTCACGTCAGTCCTCCCGAAACCAGAGTAGCACCGGGCAGCTCCAGAGGCAGAACGGGTGCGAGGCTGGTGTAGCAGGAGGACGAGGTGTATCTTTGGGCTGGCTGGGCTCCTCTCCGGCCGCAGCAGCCCTGGGGCTCGTGGCCAGGCTGGACATGTGGGAGCCCTGCCCTGAGGCATGTGAAGGCTTGCACAGGGAGGAGAGATGGCCGGGCGATAGCAAGGGCAGTTGTCCCCATTTCGCACAAGAATAGATGGTGGTTCAGGAGCAGGATCACACAGGTATTGAACCCACTGTTTGAGGAACCGCTTCCACGGCATCCCTCCTGTCCCTGCGCTGATGCGCTGGGTGCTCCCTGGGAGCACCCGGGAGCCACGGGCACGGCTGGCTGGAAAGGAGGGTCAGCAGAAACGTGGTTTGGAAAGTGGTGACGTCTCATAGGGGGAGAGTTCTGTTCCCTGCTCAGAAATCCCCCCCCGTCGCCTCTGTTGCCCCTGCCAGCCGGGGGGGGGAGGTACCCACACTGGCAAAACACTCAGAGGCTGCTGGGCGAGGAGCACCGTGGTCTGCAGCCCGCTGGAGGTGGCAGCCTGCATAACGGAGCAGAAAAAGCCGGGGCAGCCGGGGTGGATGGAGCACAACGCCGGCAGCAGGGCTGCCTGTGGGGGCTGGGTGGGCTCATGCACCACCGGGCACAGGGACCCATGTCGGGAGCCCCGGGGAGGAGGGCACAACCCTTGCCACGGGCCCTTGGTGCAGTGCCAGGTTCGGAAATGACGCTTTTAGCACTGTTTAACGGCAGCACGTGGGGATAGTCATTAAGCAAACGACAGCATCCTTTTAACTAGTCTCACTGGCCCAGGAAATCCCTGCTGGCCTGGGAGGCAGCGAGCGCTTTGCTGCACTGGATGTGCCAGCGCACACGCCGTCTTGATGTGCTCGGCTGGTAGCAGATGGCGCGGGGCAGAGGGTAATGTGGCTGTCCTCGGCGGACGGCGGTCCCCCGGAGCGTGCTCCATCCTGTCAGCATGGGAAGTGACAGCAAGGCCCTGATGCTCGGCTTATGGGAGAGAGGAGACAGAAAGAAAGAGACGGGGGGGGGGGGGGGGGGGGGGGGGGGGGGAATTACAGAGCTCACAATAATCACAATAATAATGCTAACCACCCGCCGTGCCATGCTGCTGATGGGGCTGCAGGAATCCGTGTGAGAAGCAGCGACGGCGTTTGTGGGGAGCACGGGGATGGAAGGTGAGCAGCGAGGAGGGGGTCTCCCCTCCCTCTCCATGCCCAATCTGAAATGACTCTTCCTCCTCTCCCTGGCTGTGTGGGGAACATCTGGGAGAGCGACAGCTTGGGGAGCGCGTCTCCTTCAAAAAGCACATTTCACAGTTGGCAGTGGCACTTCTCTGAGCGTGGGGCACGTCTCCACGGGCAGGTGTGAGCAGACCCTGCCCGTGCTCCTGCCAGAGCCGGGAAGGCAGGGGACGGCCGTGCAGGGATGCTGGTGATGGCCGCGCAGGGATGCTCACGCGGGCTAGCCATCAGCCAGCCTGGCTCCAGCTGCCACCCAGCTGAGCCAGCCGGGCACGGCGCCCAGCCTAACGAGCCTGCTCCGGCGCCCAGCCTAACGAGCCTGCCACGGTGCCGGGCTCCCGCGCAGTGCCCGCGTCGCCTCGGCACGGCTCGCGGGGCCGGGACAGGTAGTCCACGTGGCGCTGGGAGCTCAGGCTGCTGCCAGCTCAGGTGTTTCGTTACGGTACAGCCATGCCCTCAAATCCCTCTGCTGCAAGCAAAGCACAGAGACTTCCCTCGCTGGAAATGGGATCTGAGGCCAGGTAACGCTGGGGCTTGAGTGTCCCACTCTGCCCGGGCCCCGTGCACGGGGAGACGGGAGCGGGGCAGAGATGAGACCCCGTGACAGGCCAGACCCCTGGCAGTTTGCTTTGCAAACGTGCTCCAGAGAAATCAGCCGTGGCCGACACCTCCCCGACAGACTCAAGGGCACACAGGGACGTGAATTCAGTCCTCGCTTATTGTAAGGCAAGATAAGGGGTGTGAGTCGTTTGGGCAGGCGCAGAGCACTTCGGCTTTCACATCAGGAGACCTTGGTGCAGAGAAATCTCCTGCCCCCACCCAGGTCCGTCTCATGGACCCAACTGTCCCTTGGACCTGTCCCTGGGACCGTTCTCCTCATCGCAGAGCAGGGGAAAATGCAACTGTGGCAGCTTTCGTGTGCTTAAATCCTGAAGAGCAACATGGGAACTGTGTGTCATTGAACCGGGTCTGAATTCCCTCTCCTCTCCCTGTCTTCTCTGTATGAATAAGCAGCTCCTGCTCTCCCTGCCGAAAGCTCGTGGCTCTCCGGTCCCCCAGTGCCACGTTTTAATTAATGTTCACTCTCCAGTCCTGTGTCAGTCACACATGCCACAGTGATACCGGGCGCAGAAGGTAGTTTATCACAGCAGTCATGAATTCCTTTCAACCCCGAGCAGCCAAACACCCAGAGAGCCCGAGTTTAAAACTCTCCCACAACTTTAAAATATTCCAGACAGCCTTCAACATCCAGGAGAGTGCCAAGAGGCAGGCAGACAAATACAGGAACAATTAATCATTCCCTGGCTGAACCGAGCAAGATGAGCTGCTCAGGATTTTGGCATCTGCCAGCTGAGTGGGGACACAGCTCTTTTGGGGAGCAGCCCGAATTTCAGAACTGATTCTGATATTTCATTGCTCTGACACCATAAATCTCTGGGCGTTCGCTGCCTTTGCACACACCGCGTGCGAACTCCGTGGTGTGCCAGAGGTGAGCTGGAAACGGGGTTTTGCAAAGCTGCGTAGCCGGTGGACATATCCTACGGTACCCGGGCTGTGAAGCGTGCCGGGAGCGCTGCAAAGCAGCGCTGGCGGGGCCAGAAGGAGCACTGGGAAGGAGGGGAGCGAGGCGGAGGTGGGGTTCAGCGACGTGAACGGTGGGGTGTGCTCACCTCTGCGGGGTGACACCGTGAGTCCCCCGGAGGAGAGGGGACTTCATCTCTGAAGGAGAGGACTGGGGTCCTCGCAGTCCTTGGCAGCGGGGAGGCTCTTCCCTGGGCCACCCAACAAAGTCCCCAGGTCTCCACCCATAGCAGAGCCCATGTGCTCCTTGCACAGCTTTCACCCAAACCAGAGGTTTAGCAGGTCCTCCTGGCTCAGAGGGCTGCCGGCCGCAGGGATGCTGGGATCCAGGACCCCGGGCTGTCCTCGTTCCCCACGTTTGGGACACGCGTCTGGACAGAGGGCAAGGCAAGCGAGCGCGTGAACTCCTGCAGCCCCAGCGGTGCCGGTTCACCCTGCTTTGTTAGAAGCTGCTTTTTCCCGCTGCCAATCTCCGTCTCATCTCCACATTTGAGCTTTCCAGCCGGCAGTGAAATGAGGTCTGCGAGCGAAGCCGCAGCAGGGAGCGGGCCGGGTGTGTGGACACAATGGCAGCGCGTATCATTAAGGAGAGGATGGAGACTGACGTGTGGGGGGGAGTGCTAAGGGCCCCCCTGGTGCTGCCATCAAGGCTCTGAAATGGAAACGCGAGGTCCCGAGCCCCCCCCCCCTCGCCCACCGGTTGGCAAAGGCCCTATTAGCAGGATGTGAGTAATCATCTTAAGTAGCTATCAAACTACACCAGCTTGTTAAGCATTTAGCCAGGTTGTGCTGACATGACCTCTCTCTTCAATCTTCCCAGCCTCGGCGCGAGCGGCTAATTACCGGATCACACCTGCCACACGCCTTCTCCCCCTGCAGAAAGGACAGGTCAGATCCAACATGTTGCTTAGGACAGTCTTGTCTTCCCGACGTTGTCCCCCACCTTTTTTTTTGTTAGTAGTAGCCACGCAGGAGTGGGGGAAAGCCCCCCTCGCGAGCAGTGGCATTGACAGCTGGAAGTCCCCAGAGCAAGGGCTGCTCCAGGGGATGGCGGGGGCTGGTGGCTGTGGTCGGGGCACGCACACGGCACTGGAGCTGCTAGGAAAGACCCGCCGTGGCTTCTGCAGGCTGCTGGAGGAGGGTGTCTCATCGCTGGCAAGGGCGAGCGGGGAGGAAGAGGAGGCTGGGGACTATGCGATGGGGGCTGAGCAGCCCCAGTGATGGCAGAGGTCCAGGAGGAGTCACGTCCTACCGGGACGGAACAACCGAGGTCTTTGTGACTGGTGATCGCCAGGAAGGCGAGGAAGGGGCTGAGCTGGAGCCTGCTTGTCTTGTGGTCCACGTCGAGAGTGCACTGGGGAACATATCCACCTGCAGCGATGGCTCCTATTTTCATTGCTGCCATATTAAAGGACTTCTGGGTGCATAGCCTTATTCTTCCCTTTCCCTCCACGGAAAAGCAATGGCTGTCTCCCCTCTGCGTGACCCCGGGAGCAGGCTGTCATGTGGAAAAGGCTGACACCCCATCCCTGGGGTCTCTGCAGAGATGCTCGTGACCGTCAGGCTGAGCGTGGCTCTCCCCATGTGCCAGTACGGGGAGCCGGGCTCAGCGCCTGCCCGGGGCATCGCCCGAGTGTCACATCTGCATGTCAGGAAAGGCAGAGGAGAAGCAAGGGGACGGCCTCTGATGGAGCCTGCTTTGCTTTTCAGGAGACACGGCAGTGTACAAAGACGGCGTTTACTGGATCAAGGGCCGCACCTCGGTAGACATCATCAAAAATGGGGGGTTCAAAATCAGTGCTCTGGAGGTGGAGCGTCATCTGCTCGCGCACCCGCACATCACAGGTACGCTGCTCCCCCCGGTCCCCCGTGCCGTGCCATGCCGTGCCGAGAAGGGACAGTGCGTGGGAGCCTGGCTCTAGCCACAGCCCTGGCTCAGCGGGTGCAGACGAGAGGCTGCCCAAGGGCTTGTGCCTGGAGGCTCTTTCCCAGCCTTCCCATTAGCGAGGCTGGGTCCAAGCAAAGAGCAGGCTGCATTTAAAGCTCGCTGTTACTTGTCTCCCGGGGCTGAAGCCGTGAAGCCTGCGGCCGAGTGCCGAGTCAGCAGCAGCTCTCATCTGATTTTGGAAATGAGACTATAATTAAATCTGTCCTGCCCTTGTGCGTGACCCTGTATGAGGGGATGGAAGCGGTGTCCCCGGCTCCACACCACTCTGTACATCATATTCCTCCCCATTGACTCTAAATTGCTCAAACCATGGGGCTTCCTGCCTTTTCCTTGGCAAAAAGCTCTGTTCTTGGAAATTGTGCTGGCACAAAAGTCCCGTTGTTTTCCTGTACTAACATCCCATGGCATCTTCCTCCAGGCACTGCTCTTCCCCGCACACTGCTGCTGCTGGCACCTACCAGCAGTGCTGAGCCCCTCTTCTACCCCACTCCTGACCCCAGAAATGGCTCGGGTTTCTCAGGCCGAGTCCTCTGCTCTCTCTGCAGACGTGGCCGTGATCGGGCCTCCAGACATGGTCTGGGGCCAGCGGGTCAGTGCTGTCGTGCAGCTGCGCAAAGGCAAGATGCTCTCCGTGAAGGACCTAAAGGACTGGGCCAGGTAAGATGCCATGGGGCAGCGCCCGGCGGGTGGCACAGCATGGGGAAAGCAGGCTCAAAGCCTGCAGCACCCTCATTAGGGACATGTCAGAGGAGGGGTGAAGGGGTGGCCAGCAGCAGCATTGTGCCTCAGGCTCTGGGGATGGAGAAAAGACCACAGCTCCAACCAGGAGGTCGCCAAGCAGGCGGGATAATGGAAATAAATGGGCCTCTCACCCCAAAAGTGCCTTTGATAAACGACCTGCACAGTGTGGCCAAGTGGCTCTTACCCCGCAGCCCCGAGCCCAGCCGCCGGCAGAAAGCACAGAGCAAGCACCAGGGCAGGGGAAGCTTCATGTTTTCTCAGCAGCAAGAACATTTGCTCAGCTTTTCCCCGGTGCTGCTGCAGTCGCTCCTTGCTTGCCTTCCTACCCGCTGGAAGCTGGCCCAGCCGGGTCCCCAGTTAACCCCCCCCCCCCCCGAGACCTCTCCCATGGGGTTTGGAGAGGGGGGAGACACCAGAGCTCATGGACCTTGCTCAGCATCACCGCACTACTAATGATCTGTGCCTTTCTGGAGGCACAGAGCAGCCACCTGCCATCCTGCAAGGTTTCAGCGTGGAAACCCGCGCCTCCTCATTCAAATTGGTCGGAGAGTGGCCAGTGCCGAGGTTTCGGGCATCAGCCATGTGAACGTAAGCAGGCGGGAGCCAGAAAGCAGAATCACCAGGTTTATCGCTAATATTCCATTAGCAAAATATTTAATAGCAGATTCTTTCTTTTCCTGGCAACTCCCTCCTTCAGGCTGCAGATATTTTTGGCGAGGCTGGCGCTATTTTGTAAGCGGCAGGAGCCCTTGTTTCATCAGGGGCTGCGCAGCAGCCAATTAAAGATTTCCCCTGGATCTGCAAAAATCGCAGTTGGGGGAACTGCGATTTAGCAAATGCAAGGAAGACGCTAGCTGGCCGGCTGCTGCTCTGATTAAACAGTTACGTAGTGGGGGAAGAGAAGAAAACAAAGAAACCAAACCCACACCAGGTTGCTGCTCAGGCAGAGGGGCCAAGACCGTGCCAGGGTGTCCCTCCTGCTGCTGTGCGCGTGTTAACCCTCTGGCTGCTGGTCGCCTGGGAGTCCTGCTCCTCCCAGGGCAGCCCACGGCCACCAGCAGCTTTTGCTTGATTTTACTGATGTCCTCTTGCAAGCTGAGATGCCCCTTCCTGGCCTGACACAGCCTGTCCTGGTCGGTACGGGGTCTGGTGCTCCGGACTTCTCCATCCGGGACCCTTCGTGGCCTCAGAACGGGGCAGGAGCAATGGAGAGCAGGAAAGAGATCTTCACCATGCCGTGCGGTGGCTGCTCATCCCTAAGCCTCCTGGCAGGGACATCGGTGACCCCAGCAGATCCCTTCTTCCGCCGTCCACGGCTGCGCTTTGCGGATCACCCGGGTGTTGCTCTGGGGGTCCCTGGCACAGGGCAGGGGGCTGCGCTCAGCCCCCCGTGTGCTCCCCCGCCTGCCCAGGGTAGTCCCCCTTGTCCCTGCACGTCTCTTCCCATCGCCGTCCCCAGCTCTGTGGGCAGACACGACGCTGTGCTGCCCGCACAGAGCAAAGGCAGGAGCCCTTGAAACAAAAGCCCCCAGAGGGTCGGAGGGGCTGGCCGCCCACCCGGGCTCCTCCAGGGCTGCTGCTCCCTGTCCAGCGCTGGCTCCAGGCGCAGCTCCAGCTCCCCCCGCCTGCCTCTCCCTCTCGCCCTGTCTCTCCCCTTTATTTTTTATGTCACTTACATTCGTTTGGCCCTTTTTCTCACACTCCCTGGCAGGAGACACATGTCCCTCTTCAGAGTGATTCATTTTGCCGCTTTCGCCTCCAGTCGTGCTTCCCGGCAACAGGCGCCGTCCCGAGTTCGAGGCATCCATATGGCAGGGGGTGCTGGTGGCGGGCGGGGGGAAGAGGGCCAGGCGATGGTTGAAGGGCTCAGCAGACTTGGCACCTCGCATTAGAGTCAGTGCCAGGATGCTGCCGGAGCTGGGCACGGCCCCAGGTTGGTGACACGCAGGCAGCAGAAGGCAGGAGAGCCCCCTCCCTCCGCACTCATCAAAGGGCACGGGGACAGTACTCGGCGCTCAGACTCCCTCCTGCAGCGGGAAGACCCCCCCGTGGGCCGGAGCACGTGGCTGGAAGTCGCTGGCAAGTCACCGGCACGCGCCGGGGAGGTGGCTCACCTATGGTCTCGGTCCTCAGGGACTGGCACCAGGACACATGGGGGTTCAGCATCCGTCACGCCGCTGCACCGTTTTCCCGTGCCGTCTCTAACGAGGAGGATCAATGAGACCACACCAGGGGCTCTGCCTCCGACTCGCTTGCTGAAGGCTCTCTGTGCCCCTTTCCCAAGGGGCGGGTGGGTGATGTTGTACTCACGGGGTGCTGCGTGGCAGGGCTGGCAGCGAGGGCAGCTGCTCCCGAAGGGCAGGGAAGCGGGCAGCCAAGGGTGACCCAGCGCAGCCAGCGCCCTCACCGAGGGGGCTGAGCACGGCGTGCAGAGCTGGCTACCGGTAACGGGGTCCAACGCCAGCCCAAAACACAGCAAGCGATGAGCCAGGTCCAGGGTGCAACCAGGGAGCACAGGCAGGAGCAAAACATGGCCAGAGATGAGCTACAGCGTGGGGCCAAAGTCCTCCCAGGAGACAGCGGCAAGGACAGAACTGGAGATGAGCTCTGCACCTCTGAGGGGCCCCTCCAGGGATGAGCCGATGGCAACACAGCTCTCTGCGGAGACAGGCTGGGAGCAGGCACCCCACAGCACAGCTCAGGAGGGGGCTAGGGCCCAGGGCTGAGGCTAAATGGGCTCCTGGGGCGTGGGTGGGGGCCCCAGGTGGGGCTGCTCACGGCTGTGGGTGCTCCCAGGACAGTTGTCCTGCAGAGGGGCTGCTCTCCAGCCCACCTCTTCTGCAGCACAGAAATGCGTGAACGGTGCGACCGCCCGGGGTCTGTGCTGAGCCCTTAGGAGAGAGCCAGGGCATGGTCTGCATTCAACCAAAGCCGCTTGCCTGCGGCCCCGCTGCCTGCAGAGCCACGGCTGGGAGCAAACGCCCGGATTCGGCAGCGTTTGCGAGGTCTCAGGACGGGCTCTGTAGGACGGAGGGGCTGGAAGCACTGGTCTGTCAGCCGTAACAGACTGGGCTTCTGCGTTGCAGGGAGACCATGGCACCGTACACCATCCCGACCGAGCTGATCGTGGTGGAGGAGATCCCGCGCAATCAGATGGGAAAAGTCAACAAGAAGGAGCTTCTGCAGCGCTTTTACCCAGCCTAGGGCATGGCCTTGGGCCAGGACCGGGAGCCCAGGGGTGTTTGATCCTCCACCACATCCATTCTCCCTCTACAACGGCCCTGACAAGGTACCAGCGGTGATTAGCAGTGGCAGGTCTGGGCTCACTGCAGTCCGGTCCATGAATAAAGTCCAGTAAAAGTAGGATTCATCCCACGTGGTCTCTTTGGCTGAACTGAGCCAGAGCTGCAGGGCCACTTTCCTTGGGCAGGAGCCATTTGCAGGGGGCTCGGGGCAGTCCTGGGTCTAGAAGCAAAGCGTGGGATGAACACTTGGGGGTCCCGGGCCAGGACTGCCCCCTACGCCAGCACTGGCAGCAGGCATGTGCTGGCAAGGTTGCTCTATTTAGCTGCCACACAGGCGGTGGGAGGCAGGTGAAAAGCAGACACCACGAACACATCCGCATCCACCCCGAGCTGGTCCCAGCAGCAGCTGCTCGGGGGCAGACAAATTCCACTGGCCCTCGGTGGGTCCTGCCAGCCCACCAGAGCCGCTCTGCCTGGGTGAGAAGGGCTGTCCGGGCTCCCCCGCTTTGCCTTCATCTGCCTCTGGATGTTCACCCCCGTTCCCTTTATAGCTCTGCCTCAGGCCACGTGAAACTCATCGCCAGATGAAATTACTCTTTAGATTAAACTCCTGTCTTCAGCCAGCTGCGGTGATGGCTGGTAATTTTGCCTCCTCTCTGCCCTTTCCCACCGACTCGGCAACTTTCCCCATAGTTTGGTTTGTAGAAAGGGGGAGTCTGAGAGAGCGAGTGGATCCCCTCACCGGTGGGATCCAGCTCGCCGTGGGATGCCCCATAACCTGCTGTGAATCGGTACAATCCACCTCCCTGCTCCACCAAGCGCCGCCTCCCATTTCCCAGCAGAAGTGACGAATAAATAAAAAATCACAAATAAATAAATACCGGCTGTGCTTACCAACCCAGTGCATCTCCCCCACCCAGGTGCTCCCGCGCCAGCTGGGCCCTGGCATGGAGCGATGGCAGGGGTGCCGGCACCACCGGGACAGAGCCCCGCCACCCTGGCTGGTGCCGGGGAGCGCTCCTCTGCCTGCGACGACCGTCCCATAACGGAGGGGGGAGGATGGGGGGAGGAAGGGGCAGGGACGGCTGCCAGGGCCTTGCAGTGACTTCAGTGTGATAGGAGAGCCATGAAGCATTGAATAATGTGTAGAGAGCCCAGGGAGATGGGTTCTCTCCCTGGAGGAATGGCGCGGCCGGGCAGGAGTTGGAGATGGGCTCAGTTTTTGGCTAGGGCGAGCGCACGGCGTGGCCGCAGCGTGGCGAGGGGTGCAAGCCACCGTGGGCACACGGTCCGGCGTGGGGTGGAGGCAGAGCCAAGCAGGGTGTTGGAGGCACCGGGGAGCAGATGCAGCATGAATTATACTGCATGTGCGCTCCCGTGCCTGTGCGTGTGTGTGTGTGCGTGTGTGTGTGCGCTGACACCAGCGCCCACGTCTGAAGGTCATCGATTTCCTGGAGGACAGGCGGTATCAATAAACCCTACCTTTATAAATGGATTTTTGTCCCTGTTTGACTTCAAGTGTGAGCTGCCGGCTACGCAGCAGTGGGCGATGGGGATCGATAACACCGTGGGGGGGATGGCGGTCGTGCCCTGCAGCTCCCTGACCAGTGGGTCCATCCCCGGTGCGGGGACAGTGCACTGGGGGGGCAGCGTGGCAGAGGGATGCTGGTCCGGTCCTGTCCAGTGCCAAGGGGGTGACAGGGAGCCCCAGATTTCCCTGCCAGCTGATGGGATCCTGGGAGCACCAGGGAGGGCAAGAGGACTGGGGAGCACAAGTAATTATATTGAATACTGTTGTTGGGGTCAGTGGAGCCCCGAACATCTGGGAGGACAATTAGTGAACATGGAGAGGACATGGAGGGGACATGGAGGGGACAGCTGGCAGACACGTGGCGCTGGGCAGAGGGAGCAGGGATGGGACGGGGACAAGAGAGGACGGGAAAGGGGAAGGCTATACGGATGGGGACAGGCTTCCTCCGCTGCAGCCCCTCCATCCCACCCCACCCTGCCCGCACTGACAGGTCCAGCCGTGCGCCCGCTCTGTCCATCCCTGCACCCTGCCCACGGCAGCATCTCCCAGGGCAGTGCCAGCACTTGGATTTTGGTACTTCGGGCTCAGGAGGGGTTGGGATGGGGCCCCCCCAGGGACACCAGGGACACACAGAGCTCACGCAGCCACCCCTCACCGTCCCACGCCGGGCAAGCACAGCGCTCTGGCACACGGACGCAGCGGCACGGTGCCCAGCTTGCCCCCTTCGCTGCGGCGTGCAGAGCCGAGCACCAGTGGCTCTCATCGGTCTGCAGGAGGGACCGAGCGGATCCTTTGTTAAAACATCAACGATGCAGTAAATTTTTTAACTTACCAAATAGATCAATATCAAATTATCATGTCTCACATTCATAACTCTTAAGCAAGCAACAATGGAGAAAGACAAGGTCACTGGAGAATAAAGAGCAGCAAAAGCTCTTAATGATCTATCATTCTCGACAACCCCAGGCACCCAGCACCAGCCCGGTGACAAGATCATTAATAAAACTCTGCAGGAACGCTATCGATTGCTTTGATGGATGATCACAGGTAGCAAATACTGTAAAACACCTGGCTGTCACACACTAAAATGAGTAGTTTGACTCACACCTCGGCGTGGGGACCCGGCTGCGACTCTGCCGGGTTTTCTCCTCGGTGGCGGCTTTCGCAGGGAGGGTGGTCGGCGGCACAGGCCTCGGGTGCCGGCGGCCGCAGCCCCCAGTTTGGGGCTGCCGCCCATGCTAGACCCCCATGGCTCCCACCTCCACTCCCCCACTGCTGTTCATCCCTATAGATGGGACCTGTTAATTAAAAGCCTCATTAAAGCACCCTGGTCTGGGTGCCCCAGAGCCCAGGTTGGGAGCTGAGCCTGCCGGAGATGGGTTTCAGTGACCCGGTGCCACTGGATGAACCTGGAGACCTGCTCCATCCCCTCACCACTGGATGTGGCCCCAGGACACCTACACAGCCCAGACATCGGGGACGGACAGGGGTCCCCAAGGCCATGGGCTTTGTCACCCCTGCACTGTATCTGTCTGGGGTGCAGGGAGGGGGTTGCACGTGTCCCCCCCCGCAGCTCCAGGTGCTTCGCTTGCGAGCCACGTCCGCATTGACGGTCTGATCATATGTACACAACCATTCAATTACCCCGTAATGGCTACTGGCTATTAAGCCATCAATCTCCTTCATTAAGGCCTGCCAGGCCCGTCCCCGGCATCGCACAATAAAACCATTAAAACAACAACAACCCAAAGTAGCATCTTTAATGCGTCGGATGTAACGCCGGCCCCACTGCTCATGCTGGCCATCCCGCAGCATCCCCCGCCCCGCCGCAGCCCACCCTGGGGTACCCAGGGACCTGCTCGCCCTGAGCAAGGTATCACCTTGCCGGGGTGTCCCCAGGGAGCGGGGGGCTGCCCACACCTCCGTGCCTCCCCAGCTGCTCCCAGCAAGCTCGCCCCTGCCCCGGGCGCAGCGGGCGGCTCAGCACGCTGGGACCTGCTCTCGCGCTTTATAGCTGACATTATCTTTTATTGCCATATAAAAGCCAAAGCTCCAGTGGCTTTATGGCTGCTGCACCGGCATTTGGCACTTCGCTGCTCGGCTCTGCGCTCCCGGCTGCTCGCTCTCCCCATCGCTGGGCATGGTGGGGATGGGGCACTGCCCCAGACCCCCCCCCAGTCCCTGCACTGGGGCCACAACTGGTCCCACTGCACCCACATTAGGGACACGGCCGGTCCCATCACCCACAGTGGGGGCACAACTGGTCCCAAAACCAGCTCTTGCACTGGCCTGGGTAGATCAGAGGGTGTCAGCTGGGAGGGGAGGGACCTGGCCCCTCCAAAATAGGGTGACCCCTTCTCCGACCTGGCACGGCAAGGGGAGTCGTAGGCCTGGGCTGGCTCCATTAGGACCCAGCATCTGTGGGACCCCAAGTCCCTGCACCCCAGTGGGAACCCCAGTTTGCAGGGGGAGAGGGGCAAGGGGTGGCAGTGCAGGGTCAGAGGTTGGGGGGGGGGGGAGGGGCGGCAGTCCTGCTGCCATGCCACAGCCAGAGCCATGCCACGGGCACCAGGTAGCTCCCGTGGCCGGCAGCACTGGCACCACGACCAGGGACTGGCGCCTTGTCAGAGCCCATCACATCCGCCGCCCCCGCGCCACGGTGCCGGTGGCAGGGAACATCTGCTCGGCCGCCCCGCTGCCATGGCGCGTTAGGGTCAGGGGCAGCCGCCAGGACCCCCCGGCCAGCGCTACCGGGGCAGCTCCTCGCCGTGACACTGATGCAGGGTGGCAGGGCGAGCGGGGCGGACGGATGGGATCAGACAGACAGACGGGCAAGTGAGCGCCGCTGCCCGCGCCAGGGCCCAGCCACGCCGCAGGTCAGCGGTGCCCGACGTTCCATGGCGCGGCTCCATGTCCCCTCCCGCTGTCCCTGGGGACACCGACAGCCCTGCCACCACCTCTCAGCTTCTGCAGATGGACAGAAGACATCCTGCATCCCGCCTCCTGCATCCCGTGTCCCTTTTCCCACACCTTGTGCCTTACCCCCGTGCCAGTGCCCCACGCTCCAAACGATGCCCCGCACCGGGAGGGCACCAAGGGCACTTTTTTCCCAAGAAGAGGAGCGGTGCTGGCCGGGCAGGGGTCCCCGCAGCGGCCGAGCGGGACGCGGCGAGGCCACCAGCGCCACCGAAACGCCGCACCTTCCCTTGCCAGGCCCAGGGCTTGGTTCCCCGGGAGGGCGAGGAGCCTCCCCGGCCCCCCTCCGCCCTGCCCGGGGCGGCGTGGCGGCTTTCTACCCCTGCTGCAGCCGGGACCCCCGGGACCCCGCGCCGGCGGGCGGAGGGCGGTCCCCGCTGCGGCACCCCGGGCGGCGGGGACCGCCGGTGTCGGGGCCGGTGGCCGGGACGCTGCTGCCACCTGGTGCCGCGGCCTCGCGGCGCCGCCGGGACCGACACCGGCACCGGGGGTCGGGGGGCAGCGCCGGGACCGGCCCGGGGGTCGGGGGGGAAGCGCCGGCACCGGCAGCGGGGGTCGGGGGGCAACGCCGGGGCCGGCCCGGGGGTCAGGGGGCAGCACCGGCACCGGCAGCGGGGGTCGTGGGGCAGTGCCGGGACCGGCCCGGGGGTCGGGGGGGCAGCACCGGCACCGGCAGCGGGGGTCGGGGGTCAGCGCCGGGACCGGCACCGGGGACCGGGAGCAGCGGGGGGGCCGGGGGCCTTGCCGGGACTTCAGGAGCAGCCGGGGGCCGCTCCGCCCCGTGGGAACCCGCCGGGGCCGGGACACCGCGGGACGCTGCCGTCCCTCTCCCGAGGCCTCGCTGGCCCCGGCCCCGCCACCAGCGCAAGCGGCACCGGCACCGGGAGCGGCCGGGGGGCCCGGGGCGGGCTCGCCTCGACGGGGGGCGCGGCGGAGCCGGGCGGGCAGAATCGGTCCCGGTGCCGGTCTCGGTGCCGGTGCCGGTGCCGATCCCTGTCCCGGTGCCGGTGCCGGTCCCGGTCCCGGTGCCGGACCAGCCGTGGCGGGGCGGCGGGGCCGGGTCTCTCCCTCCCCGCCCGCCCCGTCACGGCATCCCCGAGTCGCGCCCGGCGACAGCTGCCGCGTTCCCACCCGCCCTGCCCCGGGGGCCGCGCACCCCCGGCCCCCCGCCCTGGGCAGCGGGGACCCCCCCCGCGCCCCTCCGCACCCCCCCGAGCCCCCCGGGCCCCCCCCGCCGCCCGCCCCGCCGGGCCCCCGCCGGGCCCCCGCCGGGCAGGGGGTGCGGGCTCCCGGGCCGGGGGGGCGGCGGGGACAGCTGCCCGGCCGGGGGGGGCCCGGCCCGCTCGGCAGCACATGTGCTGTCACTCAGCCAGCCCCGCGGTTATTTTAGCTCGGGGCCGGCGAGCAGCTCGGGGCTGGCGGCCGGACTGCGCCCCGCTCCGCCATGGGCCCCCCGCTCCTCCTCGCCTGCCTGCTCGCCCCCCTCTGCGCTCGGGTAAGGGGCGCGGGGAGATGGGGAAGGGGTGGGGATGGGGATGGGGACCCCCCGGCTCCGTTCCCTGGGAGGGCCGGCTGCGATGGGGAGCCCGGATGCGGTGCCGGGGAGCAGCCGGACCCCAGACCCCACGGAGGCACATCCCTGGGGCTGGTGGGGATGGGGATGGGGGTGACGGGGGCTTGGTGCCCCTCTTGGGGCATTTCCCACCCCACAGATGGCGGCGGCAGGGGGGAGCCTGCGGCTCCGGCGCACTGCCTGCGTTTGTGAACCGGCAGATGGGATTTGGGGGAGGGTTAGGCACTCAGAAACACCCTGCTCCCCCCTTTCCCACCCCAGCTGCAGTCCCAGACCCCTCTGTACCCCCCTGTCCATGCATGTTCCCCCAGAGCCCCTCACCGCGGTCTCAGGCCTGAGCCACATGGGGCTGTTGGGGTTCTGGCCTGGGCCCCACAGCCGGGTGCTCAGGGTAGCGGAAGGAAAGGGGACCTGCAGGGCAGGCCCCTCCAACAGCAGGGCCCCCATCGCCCCACCACCACCCTCCCCATCCGCCCCGAGCTCCAGCAGCCTCCCAGGGAAGGGGGGGTCTCTCCTGGGGAGGGCAGAGGGACAGCTGGAGGCCGCAGGCAGCTCCCGTCACAACCTCAAAACAAGCCCCTTGTCCTGCCCATCCCGTGGGACCGGCACACAGCCCCCTCCCCTGCACAGCCCCGCACCATCCCCAGGGACCCCCAGCACAGCCATCCCCACTGCCCCGCTCCCCCACCCCGGGCAGGGTGCACACGCGGGGACCTGGGGCACCCCAGGGCACCCCGGCACCCAGCAGTGCAGCCAGATGGGTGCAGACATGAATGGGTGCAGACGCAGCTGCACGGCCTGGCACTGCCCAGATGTGCTCCCTCCCTGGGGAGGGGACAGCGCGTGTCCCCAGGGCCCAGGACGAGGGTGAGCCCTGAGGAACGTGGCATAGAGCCGAGGGGTGGGGGGGGCTGCGTGGAGCTGCAGCCCCACACCACAGCCCCCTGCCCCCTCCCAACCCCCATCTCCCAGCCCCCACGCCTGCTACCCACAGCTCCGGACCCCCACGCCACCCCCCCAATTCCCTGATCCCCCAGCCGCTCACGGCCCCGAAACCCATCTTAGCCCCCACAGCTCCCCGACCCCCACTGCAGCCCCCCCATAACTCGTGCTCCCCCAGTCTCCGTTCCTAATCCCCCCCCTCCCAGCCCCCAGCTCCATCCCAGCCCCCCCCAGCTCCCTGTTCCCCCCGAGCACCCCGGCTCTGTGCCCCAGCCGGGCCACCCATGCAGCCTAAACTGATTCTTGACCCTTCCGCCCTCGCTGCCACATCCATGCGGTGACGGTGACGTGGGCTGGGGCCACGCCAGGCGCTGCCAGCCCGGGGTAACCCCTTCGTCCCCACCGCGGGGATCCCGCGGGGCACAGCCTGGCCGTGAGGTGGGGCCATGCGTGGGGCACCACCGGGGTCGTTTGTGGGGCACCCCTTCCCGGCGAGCCCGGCGGCACACCCGTCACCATCACAGCAGGATGTCAGGGGACCACCGACACGAAGCTCCTGGGGGAGCTACGTGGCCTCTCCGCTCCCCCAGACCCAACCCCATCAGGGGGTGCCAGCACCGTGCACCCCGGCACCGTGCACCCCGGCACCGTGCATCCTGACACCGCACACCCAGCCGGGGTGCAAGGCCCTGCCCACTTCCCCAGCATTGCACCCCACTCCGGAGGTTTTGGGGTCACCAGCAGCACTGTGTCTCCCCACAGGGTGCCAGCCCAGCCCAGCCAGGTGCTGCAGCCCCGGGCAGCCCCCAGGCCTGGCGGCAGCACGAGGGTCCGCGGCGGGTGAAGAGGGCCTGGGTGATCCCCCCCATCAGCGTCTCAGAGAACCACAAGCGCATCCCCCACCTTCTGGTGCAGGTAGGCAGGGAGCCCCCCACCCTGCTGCCTGGAAGAGAGGGTGGGGGGCACCCTGGGTGAGGGGCACCCTGGGTAGGGGGATTGCACGGGGGCACCCCAGGAGGGGGACATGGCATGGGGGGAGACTCAGGGCAGAGGGGGACCCCAGGTGGGGGACAGACCCCCCAGCCCTGGGACCACCAGCCCTGCTTTCCCCGGGGCAGATCAAGTCGGACAAGCAGCAGCCCGGGGGGGTGATCTACAGCATCAAGGGGCCGGGAGTGGACGAGGAGCCCCTGGGCATCTTCTCCATTGACAAGTTCACTGGGAAGGTCTTCCTCAACGCCATGCTGGACCGGGAGGAGAACGACCGCTTCCGGGTAAGGATGCTGCCCAGCCGCCCACAGCCCCCTCCCCAGCCCCCCCAGCCAGGCCTCGACCCACCCGCTCTGCGCCCACAGCTGAAAGCCTTCGCGCTGGACCTGGGCGGCGTGACGCTGGAGGACCCCACTGACCTGGAGATCATCGTGGTGGACCAGAATGACAACCGGCCGCTCTTCCGGCAGGACGTCTTCACCGGGCGAGTGGTGGAGGGGGCTGAGCCAGGTGGGTCCAGCTGGGGGACCGGGGCTGGGGGGGTGCTGAGCCAGCCCCCCACGCCGGCACCCACTGGGGCGCTCCTGTGGCCGCAGGGACCTGCGTGATGACGGCAGACGCCACCGACGCCGATGACCCCGACACAGACAACGCGGTGCTGCGGTACTCCATCCTGGAGCAGGGCGCTGCCGGCATGTTCAGTATCAACGCCACCACCGGCGAGATCTGCACTGCGCGGCCCGGCCTTGACCGCGAGGTAGCGGGCATGGGGGGCGCGGGTGGCACCGGAGCGGCACTGGGACTGGGGGCAGCCAGAGCCCCCCAGCTGGTGAAACCACATCTCCAGCCATGAGCAGACCCAGGCGTGGGGACAGGGTGGGTGGCCAGCAGCTGGGGGACCTCTGGGCTCCTGGATGGGCTGGAGGGTCTCAGCACCGCCCCCCCCCTCCTTCCCCGCAGACCGTGGGGGTATACAACCTGACGGTGCAGGCAGCCGACATGTCCGGGGATGGGCTCACCACCACTGCCACGGCCGTCATCTACCTGGAGGACATCAATGACAACCCTCCCGAGTTCACCAAGGAGGAGGTAGTGGCCAGGGATGGGTGGGGGGATGTGTGGGGGTCAGCGGGGTGGGAGTCCCCCCCGCCCCGGGGGCAGCAGCATCCCAAGGGGGCAGACACCAGCCCCATGCCGCTCTCCCCCAGTTCTCCATGGAGGTGGAGGAGCAGGCGGCCGGCGTGGATGTGGGCAAGGTCTTTGTGCACGACAAGGACCTGGCCGGCTCGCTCAACTGGCTGGCCAAATTCACCATCCTGGAGGGCGACCCCGAGGGCGCCTTCACCATCCGCACCGACCCCTACACCAATGACGGCGTGCTCTCTGTGGCCAAGGTGGGCACGGGGCAGCTGGGGGACCATGGGGGGGGCGGTCCCATGGCTCGGCTGACCCGTGGCCCCTCTCGGCAGCCGCTGGACCACGAGGTGCGGGACCGCTTCGAGCTGACGGTGTCGGTGCAGAACGAGCGGCCGCTGGAGCCCATGGCCCCCACCAGCCCCCGGGCGCTGGCTACCGTGTGGGTGCGGGTGCGGGACGTGAACGAGGCGCCCGTCTTCCGTGAGAACCCGCGGCGGGTCAGCGTGCTGGAGGGGGTCCCCCCGGGCACCCCTGTCACCACCTACACCGCCAGCGACCCTGACACCCGCCAGCTCCAGACCCTCACGTGAGTCCCAGGCCACAGGTTTCGGCACCCGGTCCCCTTGCATCGCCTCCCAGCACCCACCGCCTTTGGGCCCCTGCATGTGCAGCCCGCGGCGGGTGTTTCAGGGGGTGATGGCATGCACCCCCCCTGCGCCCACAGCTACGCGCTGCTCTACGACCCAGCGGACTGGCTGCAGCTGGACCCCCATGCCGGCACTGTCCGCACCAAGCGGGAGCTGCTGCACCCCTCCGCCTTCCTGCAGGGCGGCTGGTACATCGCCCTGGTCCTCGCCCGCGATGACGGTGAGTGGCCCCCCCCTGCTGTGGCCCCCCCATCCCGCTGTCCCCCCCTGACCCCTCTGCTCTGTGCCTCCAGCTGAGCCCCCGCTCTCTGCCACCGGCACCCTCTCCATCGAGATCCTGGAGGTGAACGACCATGCGCCCCTGCTGCAGCCGCTGGCCGGGGTGGTCTGTGGCCGGCCGGGCCGTGGGGGGAGCCTGCTCCTGGGGGCTACGGATGATGACCGACCCCCCCACGGTGCCCCCTTCCACTTCCAGCTCAGCCCCCAGCACCCCCAGCTCGCTCGCAACTGGAGCATCACTCGCTTCAATGGTGAGGGCTGGCCAGGGGGGGGGTGCTGCATGGGGGAGCCGGGGGGGGACCCCGCTCACCCCCTGCCCGCGCCCCTCCTGCAGTGACCCACGCGGTGCTGGCCGTGCTGGTGGAGCTGCCTGAGGGGCCCTACTCGCTCCCGCTGCTGCTCCGGGACTCGGGGACCCCCCTGCGGGAGCGGCAGCAGCTGCTGAACCTCTCGATATGCCACTGCGGCCGGGACGGCACCTGCGAGGACGGTGTCCTGGCCGCAGCCACTGCCGGGGCCGGCATCACCCTCGGGGCCCTCATGATCATCCTCGGCAGCAGCATCCTCCTCCTTGGTGAGTGAGACCCCCGACCATCCTCACCCCCACCCCTCCCGGCCCCTCCATCCTGCCCCCACCCGGCACCCCAGTCCCGTGCCCTACCACGCAGTGCCGGCCCTGGCCACCCATCCCGAACCCCACCAGCACGCTCCGTCACCTCGTTCCCCACCCCACCCATCACCCCATCCTGGTCCTGGCCACCCCATCCAGTCCCTACCCATGACCCTCAACAAACACCCCCCCCCCCAGCAACCCCTTCTGACCCCTACCAAGACCCCCCCTAACCATTTCCCTCATCGCCTGTCCCCCCCCCCCCCAAATCCCTACCTCCATCCCCATCCCACTCTCCCAGCCCCACCAACTGCATCCCAACCCAACCAGCACCCCCATCGCCCCATGCCCAGACACCCCAGCCCCGTGTGCCCCAGGCCCCCGTACCCCACCCCGTGCCCACCCGCCCTCTGCCTGCAGTGCTGGCGGGGCTGGGGGCGGCGCGGGCCCGCGGGCGCCGGCGGGCTCTGCGCAAGGGGCTGCTGCAGCGCTCACGGGACGACATGCGCGACAACATCCTCAACTACGACGAGCAGGGCGGGGGCGAGGAGGACCAGGTCAGCAGGACCCGGAGGGGGGTCCTGGGGAGGGGTGGGGGGGTCCGCCCCAGCCCCGCACCCCTGACCCCCTCCCGTCCCCGCAGGATGCATATGACATCAACCAGCTCCGGCACCCCGAGCTCTTCCCGCCCCGGGCCAAGCCGCCGGTGCGCAGGGACGCCCCGCTCAGCTCCGCCACCCCCCTAGCCCCCCGCAAGCTGCCCAGCAGCCCCTCCGACATCGAGGACTTCATCAACGAGGTGGGGATGGGGCCCGGCACCCCCCTTGCACCCTGCCCCCCCCCCCCAACCCCAGCCGGGCTGACGGTGCCCCCCTGTCCCCACAGGGGCTGGAGGCGGCCGACAGCGACCCCAGCGTGCCCCCCTACGACACGGCCCTCATCTACGACTACGAGGGCTCGGGCTCCGTTGCCAGCCCCCTCAGCTCCATCGTCTCCAGCCTGACGGACGAGGACCAGGACTACGACTACCTGAGCGAGTGGGGGCCGCGCTTCCGGCGCCTGGCCGACCTCTACGGGCAGTAGTGGGGACGGGGCGGGGGCGGCGGGGGGCTTGCACACGCGTGTGCATGAGATGCCCAGATGCAGCGGCTTTGCACATGGACACGCACAAGATGCCCGGCTGCAGGGGCATCGCACACGCGTGTGCACCAGGTACCCAGATGCAGAGGCTTTGCACACACGTGTGCACCCAGAGAGATCCCAGTGCAGGGGTTTGCACGCCTGCACACCCCCGCGGACCCGGCGCCCAGCAAACCGCGGGAAGGCAGAGGCCGAGTGCACGGGCAGCCCTGGGGGGGACACCCCGGGGAAAGACCCTGCAGAGCCAGGGGGGTGAGGAGTCCCCCAGGTCTCCCATAATAAAGACCCCAGAGAAGGGGGCCGGTGGCAGGGGTGCCGTGCGGGGCCCCCGACCGCGCCAGCCGCCCATAGAAACAAGGCACTTTTATTGGCAGCCCGCGAGCGCCCTCCACAAACACCCCGGGGGGGCATCACCCCTGCCCCAGGACTCCCAGCACAGCTCCTCCTGGGGCAGGATCCGGCCCCGCCGTGGGGTGGGTGCGCTGCCCCCCACACCAGCTATCGCACATGTCCCGGGTGCACCCCGCCGTCCCCACAAGCACCCGTGGATGTGGGTCCTGGTGCTCCGTGGGGGTCCTGGCACTGTGCTCAGCCCCCCAGCAGCAGGGAGACCCTGGGGGAGGCACAGCTACGTCTCACGGGGAACAGCCGGGGAGCCCAGCATCCTCTTGGTGGAGGCGGCGAGGCGGGAGTAGTCATGGGGGATGCCGTGGGGGGCAAGCAGGGGCAGGTGGTCCTCGCGGGGGGGCCGGTGGAAGAGGGGGGGCCGGCGCTGGCTCTCACCGTCCTGCAGGGACTGGGGCAGGCTGCGGCCCTGGCTCTCTGGCAGCAGCATGATGCTGAGGACAGCGAGGATGGCGAAGGAGGCGAACACCACGTGGTGCAGGAAGAAGCCGCGGCTGTTGGGGATGGCGGTGATGGGGGCGGCCGCCTTGCCCACGAAGCTGGCCCCCACGACGAGGCCCAGCCCGGCACCCCTGCAGGGGAAATGCGCTCAGAGTGGACCCGGGGGACCCTGCCCGGGTGTCCCCCCACCCCAGCGTGGCACAGGGAGGGTGGCAGCTCCCCCCCTACCTGACCACGGTGGGGAGGACCTCGCTGGCGAAGAAGATGCTGAGCATGGCGACGGCGTGGGAGGCGGTGATGCCCACCACAGACAGGGTCAGGACAATGAGGTCCAGCAGGTCTGATGGGAGGGGGGGAAAGCACCATCGGGGGTCAAATCCTGCATACACACCCCCCCAAGCATCCCGTTCCCACCCCCAGCCGGGGGCCACATCCCACCGCAGGGCGGGCGGGGGTTCCCCCATCCACCCTTACACTGGGTGAGGGCCAGCAGCAGGAGGGAGGAGATGCCGGTGAGGACGGTGCAGAGCAGGAGGATGGCGCGGCGCCCGAAGCGCTCGGCCGTTAGGCAGACGAAGAGGCAGGCAGCCGCCTCGGTGCCCACCAGCACGAAGTAGGAGGAGAAGAAGCGGGGCAGGTGGGGGGCCAGGTTGCGGGTGAAGCAGTGGCGGATGCCGGAGCCAATGAACCTGCGGGAGAGGGGGGTCAGGGGGCCGTGAGCGGGGACCCCACCCCCCAACTGCCGCCGCCCCCCCGCCTGCTCACGCCGCGAAGCCAAGGATGACGCTGTTCTTCCAGATGACCCTGGTGCCGAAGATCTCGCAGACGGCGTGGTACCGGGGCTGCGGGGACCCCTCAGACAGGGACTCCAGCTCTGCCGGGACAGGGGGACCCGGGTTAGAGCCGGCACCGTCCCACCGCCCCTGGCACTGCAGGTTTGGGGAGGGGGCCCGGCAGCCGCGTTGCCCTCAGCAGCCCCTGCCAGGCACCTGCGAGGAGGCTCTCCTGGTGGCAGGAGCTGTCGTCGGAGCCGCTGCTTTCGGCCAGCGCCTGCAGGGTCTTCCTGGCCCTCTCCAGCTGCCGCGTCGCCAGCAGCCAGCGCGGTGACTCCAGCAGCAGCGCAGGGCACCTGGGCCGCAAGTGTCGGTGTCACGGGGCTCCCCAGGGGCCTGGCCCCCCTCCAGCACTGACCCCCCCTTCCCAGCTTCAAAGTGACACTGCCCAGAAACCCTCAACTTCAAACCTGAGCAAACATTTACCCAGGGCGGGGGGAGTCCCCACACTCCACCTGGAGAGCCCCGGCCAATCTTTGATCCCCACCGCAGCGCCGGGCAGGGTGTGCCGGGCTGGGATGTTGCCCTGGCGCTCCCTGAGCACAGCTCAGCCCCGCCGCGGGTGGCAGCCCCCTCCCTGCACACGCAGCCCCCCGGCCCGGGGGGGGGTCCTTACCACCAGCAGGCAGCCAGCAGAGCCAGGATCATGGTGACGGCACCCTGCAGCACCCGCCAGTCCCGACACAGCACGGCCAGCCCCGGCAGCAGCAGCTCCCCGGCGATCCAGAAGAAGCCGGCCACCATCGTCACCCCCAGCCGGTGCGGGGGGTCACATAGCTCCAGCCCTGGCATGGGGGGCGAGGGGTGCACCGTGGGTGCCACGGCCGCGGGGCATCCTGCACCCTGGAGCATCCTGCATCCCAGAGCGTCCTCAGTCCCCACGCCACCGCAGACCCCGCCAGCACACTCACGTGCCACATAGAGGGAGAGGAAGGCGCCTGCCAGCGCCGCCCCGAAGAGCAGCCGTGCGACCAGGACCATGACGTAGTCCGCGGCCAGCGCCACGCCGAGGCCCAGGGGCACCGCCAGCACCAGGGACACCACGAAGGCAGGCCGGCGGCCGAACCTGCTGGGGGATGGGCTGTGAGCAGGGCTGGGCACGGTGTCCCCCTGCCCGGGGGGAGCTGCCCCGGGGACCCCCGATTACCTGTCGCAGGCCAGGCCGGCAGCGACGCTGCCCAGTGTCCAGCCCAGCAAGTGCGTGGTCTGCTCCAGGGGCACCTTCCAGCGCGAGGCGCACACCAGGTCCCACTGCGTGTGAGGGGGGACGTGGCGGGGAGATGTCTGCATGGGCGTCCCAGCAGACACCCCCCCCCCTGCCGCTGCCCGCAGGGCTGGGGCAGAGGGGGTCAGGAGCCCTGTGAGTTGCCTGGGGGGCTTCTGGCCAGCCCCCACCCCACAAGCAGAAATGTGGGGCTGGATGTGGAGGGACAGTGCTGACAGAGCTCTGTCCCCTGTCCCCCCTCAACACCCCTTCCCCCCAGGGCTCTTCCCAGCCACCCCCAAAGTCCCTCCACGGGGGTCTCCCACCTTCTCCCCCCGAGGACCCCTCTCCCTTCCCCAGGACCCCTGGTCCCCCCCAAGCAAGCTCCCTCTCCCCCCAGACACCCCCCCCCCGCGGTGCTCCCCCTGCACATCCAGGGCTTTCCCGTAGGACTCTTGCTGGGGTCCCCAGCCCCCTTTCCCCCCTCCCCAGGCATCCACCCCCCTAACCTCCCCCCCACCCCTCGACCCCTCCTGTATCCAGGGGACCCCCCCAGCCCCCTCCAGAACGACAGGACACCCCCCCCAGGCCCCAGGGGTGTGTGTGTGTGTGTGTCCCCTCCTCCAGCCTCCCCCGACCCTGAGACCCCCCCGAAACCACACGCCTCCCTTCCTCCCCCCCCCCCGCGACCTGGGTGACGAGGTTGGAGCGGAGGCCGGCGGCGGGCAGGGCGTAGTGCCAGCCGCGGGTGCAGGGCCCGGTGCTGTTGGGCCGGGCGCTGCCGGTGCCGGTGCCGGTGCCGGTGCCGGTGGGGCGGTAGCGGTAGAGCTGGCAGGGGCTCCAGCCGCCGCCGAGGCGCGGGACGGCGGCGCGGAGCAGCGCGGCCCCCGCCAGGCGGCGCAGCGGCGGCGGCAGGAGCGCGGCGTCGGGGCGGCAGCGGTGGGGCGGCGCCGCGCCCAGCGCCCACCCCAGCGCCCACCCCAGCGCCAGCGCCGCGCACGGCGCCCACCCCCCCGCCGCCCGGCGGCCCCGCGGACGCGACCCCCCCGCCGCCATCGCCGCCTTCCTCCTCCTCCTCCTCCTCCGCCGCCGCCGCCGCCGGGGATCGCTCGGCGCGGGCAGGTGGGGGCGGCACCGGCGCGGACCGGCCCCCGCGGGGACCGCCCCCGCCCGGCCCCCGCCCCGCCCGGCCTGGACCCCCCCCCCCCCCCCCAGCCCGGGCTCTACCCTCCTTAAGCTCCGGGTCCCCCCCGACCGGTTCAGCCCCCCGCAAGCCTAGTCCAGCCCCCAAGCCCGGCTCGCCCCCCCCAGCCCCGATTCGGTCCCCCCAGCCCCGGTTAGCCGCCCCCCCCAGCCCGGTTCGGCCCCCCCCCCCAGCCCCGGTTCGGTCCCCCCAAGCCCGGTTCAGCCCCCCTCTCCACGGTGCTCCAGGCCAAGGCACCCTCTTGGTACCGGGGGACCCCAGGGTCCAGGTGGTGCCGGGGGTCCCAGGGGCGCAACCGGGACTCCCGGGACCACCCACAAATGCACCCAGGTCCCCCTAAACCTCAAAGGGGGCCGGTGGGGTCTGGGCCCCCCCGGGAAGGGAACTGGTCAGAGCCCCACTCGCACCCAGCGCCACGGTGAGCCCGCGGGAAGAGCCAACGAAGCAGCCGAGTCGCAAACAAGTTGGGGTTTTTTCTCTTCTTTTTAAAATTTATTTACAAACACGATCTCTGAGGGACAACAGCATCGCTCCGGCGCTCAGCTCTGTACATGCAACGGTAGAAAATCGCATCTGGATTCGCTTTTTGCCTCCCTCCGCGGGAAGTGGTACAGCCAAAAGGAGGGGGTGCCGCCGCGGCGCAGGGCCCTCGGTGCCCAGCACCGTGTACAGAAACGATGGCGTAAAAAAGACACGGGTGCGTTACAGACCAGGCAGCCTCGACACGCCGCTCAGCCCACGCGCCGCCACGCAAGTCGGACCGGCACCAAGAGAAGGTGGGACCCGGCCTGGGAGGTACCTGCACCGACGTACGTGGCCGGGAGGAGTGGCACCGGGAGGAAAACTTGCCCCGGCGGACTCCCGAGCCTCCCAGCACTGGGGTTAGAAGAGAGTACGGGACTTTTCTTGCTTTACGCAGCTAATTAAAGGTCTCTCCGTGCTTACAGGGATTAATTTAAGGTTATTTAACAAAAGAAAGAGCAGGGCTGGAAATTAGTTAAAAATATAGGTGTTACTTGTGGCCGCTTTCTTGTGCTGTCGAATGAAGGCCCCGAAGCCCCGTCTCATCCCCATGGAGCCGAAGCAGCCCCCCCGGCCCCGGCCCCGGCCCCGGTCGCCCACCCTGACCCGGTGGCCCCAGGCAGGGATGAGGGAAAAACCGCTCTGGCTCCGGCCGGGGCACGGCCGCTGCGACAAACTGCCCATCCTGCTCTGCCTGCGGTGAGCCCCGGTCCCCGCCGCTGCTGCGGGTCCAGCAACGGGCCACGGTGCCAAGGCAGGAGCTGGGGGTCGGGCAGGGGGAGGCAGGACCCCCCCCCAGCTCTTATGAAGCCACTGCGACGTGGTGGAGCGAAACCCTCGAGGTCCCTGGTGCAAGGACCGTGGAAAATTCCTCAACCAGCTGCAAAGCTGGCGGCAGCGAGGGGGGAGCCGGGTGCGGAGGTGTCCCGGCACGGCGGGTGCTCTCCCGCTGGGGACCCGCGTGGCTGCCTAGATGCCGGCAGGGTGAGCCTGTGCTGCCTGCTTCTGCCTGCACCCTGCCGAGGGCTTGGTGCTCCACGTGCTCCCAGACCTCCTCGGCTGCAGAGCGCCGCATGAGCAAGAGCCGGTGCTGCAGAAAGAGGCGAAGGGGGCTGAAAAGCGGTCGTGAATTCAGCAGGTCCCCTCCGCCCCCCCCAGCCACGCCACGCCAGCAGAGGAAGAGGAGCCAAATCGCATTTACATCTCCACTTCCAAAAGCAGCAGCTGAGACATCCAACCAGCACGTGTACCCGGCAAGACTGAAGAGAAAAAGCAGAACCAGGCGCCGACAGCGGGCGTCCATGGGGGCCAGCCCCTCACCCCGGCCGCGCCAGCCCGGGGTCGGCAGCTGCGGGCAGAGAGGCGGCGCGTGGGCGCGGGCAGCCGGGCTTCCCGCCTGCTGGGAAAGGTCGGGGCAGCAGGTGCAAGCAAGGCACAGAGGTCTTGGAAGAGGCACTTGAATCTCTCTCCAGCCACGTCCCTGCGAGCTTGTGCTCGAGGATCGACTTTGCCAACTGCATTAAGCCCGGGCTGGCTTACGGCTCTGCCATGAGCTGCACGTCAAACGCAATCCCCCGCAGAAGAGGCCGCGGTGCCGGCAGGCAGCAGCAGGATGGCGGCAGGAAGAGCCGGCACCCAACCCAAAAGCAAGTCAGGCATCGCCGAACCAGCGGCTCCTTCCCACCACGGAGCAGCCCCAGCAGAGACCAGTCCTGCGAACCCGTGCAGCGTGCGTCCCCAGCCCCAGACCCGCACAGCTGTGTGTCCCCAGCCCCGGACCTGCGCAGCATGCGTCCCCAGCCCCGGACCCACGCAGCTGTGTGTCCCCAGCCAGGAGACGAAGCCTCTCCGAGCTTCCCCCCGTTTCTCCCAGGCTGTGGAGGAGAGGGGCACGCTGGGGGCTGGGGGCTGAGCACAGCACTGTCCAACTCCTCCTGCCTGACCCAGGCACGATCTTTCCATGGGATTACAGACTTCTCTGATCTCCGCATGGGTGCAAACACCGGGGCCAGCCCCAGGGGGGCTGGGCTCCCACCGGGCGCCACACGAGCCAAGGCCTCGGTCCTCTGCAAGAGGCAGGGCTGCCCCTTCCTCTCCGGCCGAGCCCGCCGAGCTGGCAGCAGCACCCTGCTGGCTCCATCTAGGTTTTACAGCTCAGAAAAGCAATTTGAGCCAGGCTGGTGCTTGCAAACAAGGGAGCGCACATGCAGGGCGCACGGAGCGAACGCGGAGAGCGTGTGGAGCGCACACGGAGCATGCATGGCAGGGCTGCCCCCAGCCAGGCATAGGGCTGGCATCAGGCGGCACAGCCGGGAGCACCGCGTGCCGTGCGGCGCTATCCTCACCAGCCGCATCCAGCGAGGTCCCACGAGCAAGAATGAATTTGGCCAACAGGGCAGCCGTGATCCACGCAACCAATTTCTGAGGTTCAGTATTAGAAAGAAGGGAAGAGGAGAAAAGGAGGCGGCTGGGAGCGCGGCGGTAGCTGGTGCAGCACCCTGGGCACCCGGCAGGCACCTGTGCCCAAGCACACGGGGCGGCAGCACCCCAGCACGAAGCACCGCTGGCCGCAAGCTCTGCCGCAGGGCTCCTGGGCTCCAGCTCACCCCGACAGCACCGTCCCAGCTGCCAGGAAGCCATCTCCCTGCCTGCCCTACCAGCAACCGGCCTCTGGATCCAGAAAGCACCAAGCGCCGACGCCCCAGCACGACAACCTGCAACCCTGGGGCAGCGCTGGGCTCCACCCGTCCTTCTCCAAGCTTTGCAGCCCCAAAACACCAGCTCCTCGACTCGCAGCCGCTACGGCTACACAGGGTCCGTAAAACTCACCAGCCCGAGCCCAAACGTCATTCGTCACGTCACTCTGTGCCCCCGTTGGCAAGTGGCACAGGGGGGCTCGGGCTCCCCTCTCTCCACGGTCCACCCTGCCACAACCGGCTGCGCGGCCGCAGGGTCGGCACAGCCGCAGGGTCGGCACCGCCGGGTTTCCAACTGCACCGAAGGCAAAAGGGCAGGGGAAAGAGGAGAAAAACGACGCGGTGTTAAAAATGAGATCAGCATCCGGAGATCTCTGCAACACGGACCGCGGGTCGGACTACCTGTGTGTACCCGAGCGCATCAGGCAGGCTTCCAAGCAACACCGCGCAACGCCTCGGCCCTTATTTTTTCCTTGACAGGGAAAGTGCTGCCTGGTGTGAACTATACATACAAAGGTAATTTTAATTAATTTATTTATTTCTTTACACATAACTGAAAGTGATGTTACAGTACATAAGTTATTTACAACTGTGCAGTAATGTGTTGCAAAATAAATTATCTAGAAGGCAGCAAAAGTACATTGTTAATGTATATAAAAACTGTACAGCATTTATGGGATACAATTTTTTTTATATGAGTATTGGCTCTGTAGTGTTTTCAAGTTATGTTCTCAGAAAGAGAAACGAAATGCCCAAGATTAAAGGAAAAAATATATAAACCACATGGATTTTACTCCATTAAAAACACAGTTGGCAAAGTCCTTTCTCTGCATCACCATTTCCCCGCCCGCCGCCGGCCGTGCCGCCCCGGCGCACGGCGCGCAGGCGGCTCCTCCGCTCTTCCGAAATGGTGGCGAGCGGCTGCTGCGGGGCGCCGCGGGCGCACCCCGCCTCCGCAGCCCGGAGCCGTCCACACCTTCAGAGCCGCGTCTGCCCAACTTGGACGCTGTCTTTTTGTTTCTAATTGTTTTTGTTTGTTTTTTGTTTTTTGTTTTTTTTAGACATACCCAGGATGGAACGAGAAACTCAAAACACCCCCCCCTCCCCCCATGGTTTCCTACTGCAGCTTCTCCGAGAGGAGATCCGCGACCGGTGGAAAACAGAGAGCTGGAAATCACGGTGTTCACAAGTACATGAATCACGTGGTTGCTGGCCCCGCTCAGCAGCTTCTGCAACACACAAATGGTGTCCTTGGCCTCCTCCCTCCACGCCTCTGCCAGTCTCTTGGCCGGTGAGTGCTCGCTGCCAGCGCAGACCGGCTGCCTCCCTGCCGCAGCAGCCGGTTGGAAAGGAGATGCGCCCCGGCCCGCTGCCCGGCGGAGCTGCCGTCAGTCCGGAAGCGAGGGACGCGTTGTGAAGAAAGTGCAATTATTTTTCTTATTGTTTTGTTTTCTGCCGATAGCTGCTTCCTCCTCCTCTGACCAGGGATTCATCAGCAAGCGGTAAGGGTGAATGTGAGCTCGACCGCCCGACCTCGGAGGGCTCCCGTCCTTGCCAGTTTTCAGTGATGTCTCCTGGTTTTGAACTGTCATGCCGGCAAGAGCACAAAGTCATCGTTCACGTCGACCATTGGCACATAGAACGAGGGCACCTCGTTCACGCAGAGGGATTTGTGCCCCGCGGGGTCCAGCTCCTGCACCTTCAGCTGCCACTCCATCCTTTGCACCGCGTTCAAGGCGGCAGCTTCGTGTTGCTGTCGCATGAGCAGGCACGTCTGGATCAGGGGGAAAAAAAAAACCAAGCAGAGATGAGGGGTGAGCGAGAGAGGGCAGGAAAGGCTCCTGCTGCCCGTCCCACCCGGCAAAGGCAGGGGACCTGCAGCCATCGCGGCGGGCAGAGCAGCAAACGGAGCGAGGGACGCCACACACAGCCTCGAGGGAATGAAACCTGGACTTGGGACGTCTGCTGAGCCCAGTTCCAGCAGGAGCAGGGGCAAGCCCAGAAGGGCCTTGTGGGGCGGCTTTTAAAGGCTCATAAGCACTCAGAGCACTGACCCCGCTGGTGACAGCCCCGGCAGACAGTCCCCATCAGTGGCCCTCGGCTGCCCGAGAGCAGGGTCCCGCTCCCTTCGTGGGAGCTGCCAACTCCCTCTGTGTCACCAGCTGAAAGCACAGTCGTCCCTGCTCCCTACCGTGCCCGGGTTTGCCACCCAGTGCTCTGCACGGCACTCCGGAAAATCATCGCGTGGGCTTCTGCCGCCTTATAGTTTGCCATAGGTTTTGAGCTTGCTGCAGCATGTGTTGCTGGCGAAGAGCGGGGCCTGAGGGTTTAACTGACCGAAAAAACTCCAGACCATATGGCGCAAAGCAGAGTAACAGCCAGCCAGACAACCCTAAGCGGAACGTGTCTCCCTTCCCCCTTTTTGGAACCAGCAGAGGCAACTGTGCTCCCCTAGTCCCCGCAGAGGCTCCCACCTCTCAGCCGCGCCGTGCGCAGAAGCGTCCCCCATCACCTAACGCTGCCCGGACCACCTCGGGACACCTGCTCCCAGCAGATTTTTGGAAACCACAAAGGCAGCTTCCAGGCTACAGCAACAGCCGGGACCCCTCTCAGGGAAACCCTCCCTGGGGGAGGCAGAGCAGCAGGACCTGCTGCTGCCCAGGCGCCGCGGCGGCGGCCCGGAGCACCGGGGCTCCTGCACCTCTCACCTTCATTCGATCGTACTTGTCATCCACGTCTTGCAACCAGGAAATGAACTGTCGCGCGTTGAAACGGTCTCTGACCGATTTATTTTCGTCTCCCTAAGCGAAAGACAGCAAAAGGGAATTACATGGTAGATTTTTTTTTTTTTCC
Organism: Aptenodytes patagonicus; assembly: GCF_965638725.1. Classification (NCBI taxonomy): domain Eukaryota; kingdom Metazoa; phylum Chordata; class Aves; order Sphenisciformes; family Spheniscidae; genus Aptenodytes; species Aptenodytes patagonicus. The sequence continues at coordinate 1,713,191 of NC_134959.1, read as the reverse complement.
CCTTCACTTTCAGCAGTCCCAGGTCTAACAGGCCACGTTCAAATCCCTCTTAGGGCACACACTCATCACAGAATCATTAAGGTTGGAAAAGACCTCTAAGATCATCGAGTCCAACCGTCAACCCAACACCACCACCATGCCCACTAAACCATGTCCCTAAGCGCCTCATCTACACGTCTTTTAAATACCTCCAGGGATGGGGACTCAACCACTGCCCTGGGCAGCCTGTTCCAATGTTTCACCACTCTTTCAGTAAAGAAATTCTGATTAAAGAAATCAGAAACAAGAGAGGTGCCTGCAGGGAGGGGGAACAGAGCACGCTGCTCCCAGCTGCTCTTGCAGACCCTTGCCAGGGGCTTCAGCCTCAGAGAGAGATGCACGCACGCATGCGTGCACGCACCCCCCATTTTTGCTTGCTTTGCAGAGAATCTGCCTGTGCCAGCCTGTCACAGCACCCGCACCTCTCTGCCTCCTTCAACTCATGCCCAAGACCGTAACGTCTTCGCTGTAGAAGCACAGATCCCTGCACAGGATCCCTCCTGCAATGCACCAGCGTGCTTCTCCGAGCAGCCGGGCTGGCGGCAGCTGCAGCGTGCGGGCTGCAGAGGGTGCTGGCGGGATGGCGCAGGACCACCGCAGCCGCACGGCCACCGGCTGCAGAAACCGGACACGATTCCCCCTTCTCCGGCACAGAACGACATGAAATCGAAAGAAGAAATGACTGCTTTTTGTGGGCTGCGAGATGGAGTCTGGCTCTTTCAAAGCCACTATTCAGACACAAATCAATTTAATGGCTCTCCCCCCTTCCTTCAACAGGAAAAGACATCCCAGAGTGTAGTAAAATAAACCTTTCAAGTGTGCGGATGATCCTGACCAAGAAGAAAGGCAGAGGGTCCTGAGACTCATTGATAAACCCGAGTCATCTCTGCTCCTAAAGAGACATGATGCTCCCTGCATCCCCGTGTTCCCGGCTGTATTTCCTTCCCCGGCACGCACGTGGAGTATCCCAGAACATGCGACACCAGAAACTGAGTCAGATTAGGCAACCTGGGCACGTGCTGGGGAGGGCTCCTGCAGGGTGTCCTGCATCCGTGTGCCGCGGTGGGCGACAGGCACCTGAGCAGGGAGAGCATTAGTAACTCCTGCCTACATCCCTCTCCTCCCTCCCTCCGTCCAGAAAAGCACCGTCTCCCTCGGGGTCTTGCACAGCACCTCTGAGACACTTCTTCACCACCAAGACAGGCACTGACCTGATTTTCTAGAGGCATGTTATAGACCTCGGAGTCCAGCAGCATGGTGCAGGCACTGAAGGGCACAGCCTGGTTGGCAATAGTCCTTGCTGCCCGACAATGAACTCTCAAAATCTCCTGCTCACAGGAGACGATGAGCTTCTCCTGAGGAAGAGCAAACGAAGCAGTGAGCGTGGCAGCCTCAGTTTCCCCAGCAGAGGAAATCCGGGACCTCTTCCCCAGCCGGAGTCTCCCCGGTGCGCTCCCTTACCCGCTCTATGCTGTGCTGGAGCCGCAGCTTCCCCCGGACGGCTTCCTGCTGCTTGAAGAGCTCCTTCAGAGGCTCCGCGAGCGACGGCGGCGGGGCGATCTGCGGGCACACGGCAGCGGAGGGTTAGAGCCTGCGGCACGGCCACGTAGGTGAAATGCACCTTGGCCAAGGGCTCGGAGAGGGAGTCGGTGCCACCCCGCGGGGTGCTGTACGGAGCTCACCGGAGGAGAAAGTCTGCCTATTTCCTCAGCAGGCAGGCGGCAAAGGACAACGTCCCGCCAGTGCTCAGACCACAGCAAGGAGTGAGACACCAGGGCAAGAGGTGTCCAGTGCCGAGAGACGAGCTCAGCCTGCAGAACCAGAGCCTAAATCACCCCATGTGCTGCAAGGGCAGTTTGCAAAGGGGCCTGAGCGCATCTGACAAAGGGGATGATACTGTTGGAGAAATACTGCCGTGAGCAGCCCAGTCTGCGCACCGGGAAGGGTGCCTGTGTCCTGATCTGTCCTGCGCCTTCCTGGGGAGCAAGGCGCTCCTCAAGCACAGCCCGAATTGCAGAGCAGAGGAGCAGGTGGCTCTGCGTTAGTCTAGGAAGGAACAAGCAGATGCGAACACAGGCTACGACCACCGCGGTGCTGGGGCAGACAAAGCGCGCACTAAGTCATGCAAACAGTAACTCATGCACGGACTACACTGCAACAGAAATACCCGCAGACGGGGGCGTTTCGCCCTGCCTGCAGCAGGGAATGAAGCTTGACGTGGTCGGTCGTATCGACCCCCCTCCTCCAGGCTGGATCCTGGATTTACTGCCTGCAGCATTAAGTTTATTGATGCATTTGTATTAGCAAGTCCATTCATGCAGCACAGCAGTGAAATGCAGATCCCATTGCCAAGGAGCGAGTGCTATCGGCAAGTCAAGTATCAGAGCTTGGGAAAATGAAGGCAGGAGTTAAGAGCCATCTTTCTCCTCCAGTCTTCTAAGTTCATTATCCAATTACTATACTGCTTGTAAAAGCAGTTTTGCCTCCCAGCCTCAAATCCAGTGGATTCATACAAACTTGCTCTAAAGCCTGAGCAAATCTCAGGGTCCTAAGCACAGCCCAAGGTCGTCTCTGCAAACATACAGCATCTCAGAAGATGCATTTGTCATGCAGCCATCCACTTACCGAGGCTTAGATTTGTCGTCATGAGCATGTTCTAAAAGTAGGCTAAAGCAACGGCCGGGGTGCCATCGGCACTGCAAGGGCGCTCGCGGTGCGTAGGGGACAATCTGGTTGTGCTTGTAGCAGCAAGGGAGGGGACAGTCCCTGATGCCGCGGTTTAAAGAGAGAAGGTGACTCACCACTGGAATATGGAGCTTGCTTAGAGGCTTGCCATCCAACAGGTAGGAGCCTGTGTAGGTGACATATTCAGCGTAGCACTGCGGAGCTTGGGGAGTAATATAGCAGAGGATTTTCCGCTTCTCTTCAATCTTTTTCCTGATCTGGAGGTACTCAAAGTAGGGGTTGGACCTGTCACTGTGATAAGGTTCAATGTCGTCCAGTTTTATAGCATCGACGATAGCTGCCAATGTTTGCTGTATCATCTCCCTCGTCTGCTGGGTGGACGTGTTGATCTGCTGCTGCAGCTGCTGGTTGGAGCGCTGGAACCGGCGCTTGCGCGGGTGCTGGGCCTGGGAATCATCCTCCTCCGTAATGCGGCCTTTGGCACGTGTGGCGGGCGCAGAAACAGGAGGAAATTCCTTCTCAGAGGAGGCGGCGTTCTGCTTGTTTTGGTTGGCGAGCATCTGAGCCCGGTTCCTGGTAATCCGCTGAGGAATCTCCTCTATTTTGGGTGGTTTGGGAGCTTCTGCTACTGGTTTTTGTACTGGTTCAACGATTTCTGCTTGAGCGTTGCCCGGAGGTGCATCTGCCTGGGAGGAAGGGACTTGGCTCCCACCACGTGCCGCAGCACCCTCCTGTGAAATGCTGCCCTCGGCGGTGGCCACGGGTGGGGTACAGGTCTGGGAGCTGCTCTCTGCCACCCCACCAGAAGAAGACAGGTCTTCGTGCACAGCCTCCACCTCTTTGCTCTCCGGCTGAGCAGACTCAGACTGGGTCTGCTGGAAAATCTGTGCTTCCGAGTCCTCTGCTCCTTTTTCCTCAGCTACGTTCAGTGCTTCTGAGGTGGCTTCTTGTGCAGCCACTTCTGGTTTCTGCTCCTCTGCTTGTGGCTCCGTCTCCACGGGCAGGACAGCAGCTGCCTGGCCGGCTGGCGGCTCCTCCGGCTCACCGGACGCTATTACGGATGCGCTCGCTTTAATGATCCCAGCGCTTGTTTCTGAAGCTGCTGCTGGGCTTTCTTCTACCGCTTCTGCCTCCGCCATCTCCGTCTCTGCAACATCCTTAGGTTGGAGCGGCAGCTCTGGTAGCGAGAAGGGGCCAAGGTCCAAGTCATCTTCTGTATTGGTGAAGGGATCAGGCCACGTTACCGCCTCCTCTGTATTGGCAGGCGCAGCGTTATTGTTTTCCAAATAGTTGTTTTCTGGCGCGCTAACAACTTCTGCCTGAGGTTCTGCTGGCATACAAGGGGGCTCTGGAGGTATCTCAGGTGCTTCTTCTGGAAGAGGCTTGCAGTTATTGAAGAACGTGTCTAACCTAGTAGGGGACATGTAGGGAGCTTGCTCTTCGGCATTCGCTATTTCTCCTGGAACTGCTTCCTCAGCATCCTCCTTGACTTCATCGAGTCCCGGTTCAGACACTGACAGAGGGTAAGATATGGGAGAAACGGGGTAGGAAGTATCAGTGGGAATGAAGGCGACCGGTGTAGGATGAATCGGCTCTAGGGAACAGAGCGGAGGTTTAGGGGACTCGGAAAACCTCTGGGGAGATTTCATCAGAAGCTCTGAGCCCATGGACCAGCTGACAGGGTGCTCTGCTGGGTTACCCATCAGGCTGGGAGCAATGGCGGTGTCAGGGTTTCTGGAAGGAGGGTTATCCCAGTCTATATTGTTTTGTTCTGGCATACCCGAACTAAAATGGTTTTCTTCAATTGGTGGTAAGTAGGTAGGTTCTGGTGGCATAATGGAGGCAGTAGCTTGCTGCTCTTCCGTGGTATCCAAGGGCATGCCGAGGTCGGGGGGAAGAGCGCTTTCTACCGAAGGAGCCAGCAGTTCATCTCTGTGCGAAGGGGAGGATTTTGCTTGTAAACCAGAAAAGACACTTTCAGGCGACTGGGCGACTCCGCTGACAGCTCCTGGCGCGCAGTGCAAAGCTTCCACTTTCGGCGATGAAACCCCATAATCTGGTGAGTAATACCCAGGAGATAAACACTGGAACTTCTCAGCAGGAACAGAAGGAAGGGGAACTTTCTCCTCCATTAGGTGCTGCACTGGAGAGTCATAATTTGATGTCGCCGGGACACTTTGCTGTCTGAAAAATTTATCTCCGACACTGAATTCTTCTTCAGGTGCCCTTCTGATATCCACCGAGATGGAACGATAAAGGTTCGTGGAGGGTATGGTCCGAGTCGGGGTCTGACTCGGATTCTCGGGGAGCCCACTGGAAACATTCGCGTATCTGTCGAAGAAGGATGGAGAACAGGCGTTCATGGACATCGTGGATATGGGCAGCGAGTGCTGCGAGTCCGCGCATTCAAACATCAGGTCCGTGTAGTCTTCGTTGCTGCACGAAGGGGTCCTGGGCGTCTGCATCACCTCCTCGTAGCTCGGACAAGAGACGACGGATGCCGGGGTCGGGACTCCCGTCGGCCGGTTCTGATCTGGCCTGGGAGACGCCGGGAGGATCTCCTTCAGCTGAGGACCCGTTATCCAGTCCTTAGAGTCTGTCCCAACAGCAGGCTGCGCCTTGTTTTCCGGTGACAGTATAGGAGTCAGTGGACCCAGTTCTTTAAGTTTCTTGTCCTTGAGCTGAGTATCCAGCGCTAACGGCTTCTTTGTTGCCAGATCCAGACTCCTCTTGCGCACGTCTTCCGAGCTTTTAAGTTTGTCCTTTAATTTGGGGTCTCCGGACCTGTGCCTCATTTTCTCCATTTGCTTCATTCTCTCTTTGTGCCTTTTGTGGCGCTCCTCGATTTCCAGGTCTTTCTGGCTCAGCATCCTCTCAAAGCTGGTCATCATCAGATCACCGTCTCCCAGAAGTTTCTCCCTTGGCCTGGTATCTTTCTTGCTGCTGTCTTTGGAAAGGGTTATTTTTTCATTCCCATTGCTTATTTTTATTGACTCTGATTTGTCTTTCTCTTGGTTCTCCTTGAGCTTCTCCTTCAGTTTGGTCTCGCCGAATTTGAGGTTGTCCTCCTTTGATTTATCTTTAAAGGTGGTAACTTGAGGACTGTCCTTGTCTTTAAGTGTTGACTTTGGCTCGTCTTTGTGATGTTTAAAGAAACCATCTGCATGTTTGTCTCTATGCTTTTCCTTTTCCTCCTTCCATTTTTCCTTGTGTTTATCTCGCTTCTTTTTCTCTTTAACTGTGCTGATGGCGCTGGAACCATAAGTCTTTTCTTTTTCCGCCTTCTTTGACAGCTCTCTTTCAGAATCGTTTTTATCTTTCTTTTCAGAAAATAAGTAATCAATGCTTTTCTCTGGTTCCTCATCAGGCTCTGCCTTCATGTTGTAGGAAGTGCTAAAAGCCTCCCCATCCACAGAGAAATCTTTTTCATAATGAGCGGAATCCTTTCTGCTGCTGGAGTCTTTGAATTCTTCTGTTTTTTCCTTTTTCTCTGTCTTCTCCTTCTTTGCTTTTTCTTTCTCGTGACTTTTCTTTGACGAAGATGAGGAATGCCTGTGTCTCTCCTTCTCCTTGAGTTTGTCCTGCAAGCAGGGTAAAGGGAGGGAGTCCTTAAACTTTTCTTCAGCGGCATCAGTAAGAGAGAGGTTAGAAGACTCGAAGAGGCTGGTCAGTCCTGGATCTTGTCCTCTATCTGTGAAGCTGTCAGAAGAGATCTCGCTGATTTTGTCATTGGAGTCATCTCTATAGTCATTCAGAGCCTCCTCCTCCAATTTCTCCAGCAGGCTCTTCTCCGACTCCCCTCCTTTCGAAGATTTTTTCTCTTTGGAATGCTCTTTATCCGGCTTCTCCTTATGCTTGCTCTTCACCTTGTCATCATTGGCGTGTTTCTTTTCAACCTTCTCTGGGAGCTTTTGCTTGTTTTTCTTCTCTTGAGTGGAATCTATGGACGTTCTGTCTTTCCTGTCCTTATACTTCTCGGTAGAGTCTTTCTCTTTCTTCTCTTTGTGTTTTTCAAAGGAACTCTTCTCCTTCTTCTCTTTTCCCCCTTCCGATGTTCCTTTGTCCTTTTTCTTCTCCTTGGAGTCCTTATCTTTCTGCTTCTCCCCTGAATGTTGCCGGTCGGAGGAGTACTTGCGGTGCTTGTCAGGGTAGAGCTCCTTCTCAGCAGCTGCGCTGTCGTCCTTCTCCTGCAGACTGTCCAGCCGATGCATTTCGCTCCCAGCGGAGTCGCTGACTTTGAACCCAGTCAAGCTGTAGTCATCCCTCTCGTCTTCGCTTTCATCTGTGAAGATGTCTGCAATGCTGTACCAGCTTTTCTCCTTGCCTTTCTTCTCATCCTTTTTCTCGGAGAAGTCCTCTCGATCCGCAGAGAAGTTTTTCTCTTTCTTCTCTTTAACCTGGTCGAAAGAACTCTTCCTTTCTTTGTCTTTGCTGTGCAGGTCTTTGTATTTCTCTTTAGTTTCTTTTTTCTCTTTGAAACTCTTGTCTAGTTCTTTGTCCTTCAGGATTTTCTCAGGAGCAGCTTTTTCATTTTTCTCCTTGTCACCTTCTTTGGATTTCTCCTTGTATTTTTCTGGCTTCACCTTTTCTTTTTTTTCTTTATCGGGAGCATCCTTCTTCTCCTTTTCCTTCCCAGAATGGTGCCTCTCCCAACTCTCCAGAGTTTTACCACTGAATTCGGGGTCAGACTTATCCTTGAAGAACGTTTCGCAGCCGTATTCTTTAAAGTCATCTCGATAGGGCTCCTCCTGCTTCATTTTGGTGTCTTTTCGATCTTTAGAGCCATCAGAGGAATCTTTTCTGTCTTTGTTGGTTTCACCCGTATCTTTTTCTTTCCTCTCCTTGACACTCTCTGCAGAATCCTTCCTTTTCTTATCCTTCTCAGGCAAATAACTAGGAGTAATTTTGTGTCTATCCGTTTGGTCCTTTTTCTTCTCGGAGCTTTTGTCCACATAGTCCCTCTCTTTCTTCTTTAAGAAAGTGTCCTTTTCATTACGTTTCTCGTTGTATTCCTTCTTCTCTTTCGTTTTATTTTCCTTTTTCTTGTCTTTAATTTCCTCTTTCACAGGTTCTATGATTAGTTTTGCCACGGTGTCATTTTTAATCTCCCTGAAATCTGTTACTGGAGAATCCCAACTATCTTCACCTTTGAAATCGAAGGATGAATCAGAAGACAAGTCTGAAAACCACCTCTCCTGCTGATCATCCGAAAGGCTGAACTTCGTGTCCTCGCTTTCGGGAAATTGGTTTTTGTTATTAAACTCATCAAACCCAGACTCATCCCTGTAAAGTTTTTCTTTTTTGCATTTTTCTTTCTCTTCCTTGAAGGATTTTTCCTTCTCTAGTTTAGAAACCTTCTCCTCCTTCAGCTCATTCTTCTTTTCAGATTTTGACTGCTTGTCCTTTGACTTCTTCTTTCTCTCCTCCTTGTGTATTCTCGGCTTCTCTTCTTTGGGAGACTTCTCCTTTACAGGTTTCTCTTTTTCTGATTTACTTAATCCTTCTCTGAAGGATTTGCTCATGTCTTTACTACCATCTTTGACTTTTCTTAATGATTTCTCCTCTTTCGAGGATTTTCCAGTCTCCTCTTTAAACAACCACTCCTTCTCCTCTGCTTTACCTTTGGGGAGCTTTTCCTCCTTCTTACCGTGTTCTCGCTCATGCTTTAACACTTTCAATTTGTTTTCGACTGGATTTTCTGTCTCTACTATCAAGCCTTTCTCAGGCTTTTGTTTAGAGTCCTCAAACTCAAAAGAAAACGTTTTGATTATTTTAATGTCTTGGCTGATGGGACACTGCCCCTTCTCCTTGTTTTTATGTTTGTGTTTCGTTTTATGCTTTTTAACAACCTTCCCCTCCTTGTCCAGCTTTGGAATTGCTCCATCCACATTGCTATGGAATGAATTCTTTTTCTCAGAAACAGTGTTGTGTGGGGTGTTTTTCTTTTTGTGCTCTGGTTTCTTCCTGACTGGCTTTAGCGACTCTAAGCTCGAGTCCTCGGACGAGTAGTCTGACTCGCTCGTCAGTCTCGTCCTGGTGGAGTCCGATAAGGAACTGACATCTGACCAAGCTGGAGAAGATATGGTTTTCCAATTGTCCGTCCTCCAGTGCTTGGAGTGCTGTTCTGTAAGATTAGGATTATGTTTCTGGGATGCTAAACTCCCATGAGAAGAGGTCGATGAGGCAGACAGAGAGTTAAACAAGGAGGATTCCTTTAGCACTAGCCTGGAGTCCTTTACACAGCTAGAGCTCTGAAGAGAGTCTCTATCATCCTCCTCACTCTCCACGTTTTCACTCTCTGATTCAGAGGAACAAAATTTGTCATTTTTTTTGCCAAACCGAACCTCTTTGCTTTTCGTCTCCTTCTTCCGCTTCTTTTTTACTTTGCTTTTCTCCTTCTGCGGCTTTGTGCTGGCGGGCTCCCGAATCTTGCTGCTGGGCAATATCGAGTGGGTCGAAAGTCGCAGCTTCTCCCCCGTCCCCACAGCAACGCTGGTCTCCTCCTCGTCCGAGCTGTCCGACAGGATGCGGTGGGCAGCTTTCTTTGGTGTAATTGTGTTATTTTTAGTATATGTTTTCACTTCCATTTTGGGTATGGAAATGAAACTGTTTGCTTTAGTCTCTTTTCTGTAATCCTTTTTCAGCAAGTGTTTGTCATCAACTGGCGGGACCCGGTCCTGCTCGTCGTCCTCATCAAATTCATACTCATCCTTCACCGGGGTGATGGTTTTGGGGGGCTCCTGGGCCTTGGGCTTGTGCTTCAAACCCTTCTCAAACTCTGAGTCTGTGTTATTGCCATCAACAGAGCTGGAGGGAGCGAAGGAAGGAGCATCCTCCTCTTCTGAGGTCTCTGCAGAGAGAGAACAACAACGCGTTAAGGACTGCGAGGGGCTTCACGGAGGGAACATCATCAGTCTGCTGCAGACATGAACCCCTGCAAACGGCCCTGCTGCCCCTCTGCCTCACCCAGCCTTTGCTAAGTTTGCGGCTGAAAGCTCGAACCGCCAGGTTGCGAGATCTTTTAGGATGGGATAGCTATCCAGTCTCAAACCTGCACGGGGTGTTCCTCAAAACAACGTCCAGGGTCTATCAAGAGAAGAACTTTTTAACAGGGTTATGACTGCAAACAGCATAGGCCAAGACTCCCCATAAGACTGGAACTCCAATTAGCACTAATTAAAACCTGCAGCGTGTCCCACCTGGCACAGCCACAATGGTGGCACTCGCGGGACAGGCCCTAGCAGGGCGCTCTGCTGAGGGACAGCCCGGGAGCACAACCTGAAACGCCAGCACTGGTACAGCCGCGCGCCGTGCCCCCCTGACCGGGGAGGGATGGGAATACATGACGTGCACGCAAACCTCCTCCTCTCTACGCACAAGCTGGAATATTACCCACATTTCAAAGGTAAGACATCCATTTACCTGCAATTGGCTTCCAATCCTACATCTCGATTGCACCAGGCAAGTGATCTCAACGTAGGCTTCCAGGGCAAACAGCTAGAGCTCCCGGAGCTAAAGGCTGGTAGTTATGTTGTCTGAATTTGGGTTACAGCTACAGATGGACTCCTGACCGTGGCAGCAGCGTGCAGATATTCTGACAAGAGTCTAACTTCACTGTCCTCTTAACGTCTCTGTATTAACAGACAGCTGCAGGCCACAAACATCACTCCCATGTTCACATAAAGGTCAATCTCACCTGTTGAGCTCTCTTCGCTAGAGGGATACGTGGTCTTTCCCAGGAGCAGATTCACCATGGTGGGAGAATTAGCTACTTTTAAAGGTGTCTCGCCCTTCCTGTTGCTTTGATGAGGATTCCCTCCATAATGTAACAACAATTTCACCACCTGAAAACAGAAATTGAGACTTGAAGATGCTCATGATGTTTCGATTCCAGGCTTTTTGTACAACTTTCATATATAACTAAAAGGGGGATGTCCTCAAGCAGTCTGTCCTCAGGACACGCCTTATGGTACTAACAGTCATCAATACGAAAGGAGACAAAAACCAGCAACACGAACCAACCTGGGCAGGAAAGAAGGGAGAAGAACAAGACACAAAGCCATGTTCCCTCCCCTAAACCAGAAGAAGAACGAACTATCCCTCTGCACAGGGGAACACCAAGTAAAACACTCAACAGCACTGGGGCAGGGAAATCCTTGCCCACTACACGGCTATCAGCAGCAAATGATAATAAAATAACCAGAATCTCTGTATTTGCACAGTTGGCCGCTTGAAGCACAAGGAAAAAAAAGTCATGAAAAACACAGCTATGAAATCCAGCAAAAACCTACCTTGAAGTGCCCGTTATTCGCTGCATCGTGCAGCGGGGTGTCGTCATCCAACCCCTTTGTGTTGACTTCGGCGCCCGCAGCAAGCAACTGCTTTGCAACGTCGTAGTAACCCCGGTTGCATGCCTCGTGCAATGCCGTCCAGCCTGCAAGCAAAGGGACACTCAGAACACGGACATCACCTTCGTGGAGAAAGTCAGAGACAGTGAAAAGTAACCTCCATCCACAGGCGCTGCAGGTGCTGGTGTGTCAAGGCGTCTGCGGCTCTGATGGCCGAGAAGGCGGCCTCGTTTGCCCAGCTCCCCATGGCACAGCAGGAAGAAACCTGCAGCTCTGCCTTGCTACTCCAACCAGGCGGCAGTTGAATGAATCCCTCTTTTCCCTCTGGTCACGCAATGTGCTACAGACAGATCATCTGCCAGAACGGACACAGCCCCGCGAAATGGAAAGGCAAAGCTTTGTGTAAGGAAATTAAGAGAACTGCTGATGCCGTGTGGAAGGCAGGTCTCAAATCCTTTCCCCTTCCAACTCCTCTGTAAGGGAAACACTGCCGCCCAGATCAGGACTGAGCTCTGAACTGCAGACATCGCTCTGAAACATCCCCCACACAGACCTCACAAATATTTTCTCTGTGCTCTCCAAAGCAAGCGGCCGTGCCGCCGCAAGATAGGCCCCCGGCTCGGGGAGAAACCAAACAGCAGGTCTCCACAGTAACAGTGGCTCTAGTTCTCAAACAAACCTCCGAAGAGCACAGAATGAAATATTTTATCACGTTCAAACAGACTATTTTTAAGCAGAAACTGTTTTGAAGTTTCCCAGCAAATGTGCGTGGCTCCTTCGGTATTTTGCTGATAGCGTCGTGGGAGCTCATTCCGTTACCTTCGCTTGGAGCATTAAAAAGGGGCACCTGTGACCAGAATTAATCACAACTGATACTTCAGTCTAGCACTGATATTAATCATGCAGGTGGAGGAACACACATATCTATTTATAACCCCAAAATCGTGTGAAGAGAACAGCAAAGAGCAAAGTCAAGCTCTCGGACGTGCTGGAAGGAAGGCCGCCTCACGCTAACTCAGCCCCATCGTTGGTACGGGTGCGCACGAACGGCACCGTTCATCATCTCACGGCCACCTTCTCGCCGCAGCACTCGTGGCCGTTCCCATGCCAGGCTCGGCCGCAGCCGCAGCCCCGCACCCAGGCTCCTTTCCCCATTCCCACCACCAGAAGCAGGAGCTTTCACAGCACTGCCGAGGAGGAGGAGGAGGTGGTATTACACCCAGGCAACGAGCTGAGGCTCAGGACGGTCACCGTCTCCTCTAATTCGGATGCCCGGCTGGGAGCCTGACCTTGCCCTTCACATGCGCACTGCTCCCCGTCAGCGGCACCCCCGCGTTCGGTACTTAAAAACAAACCCCAGAACGCTGTAGGCATCGGCCATTCAACTCTGGAGCGATGACTTTACAAACCCACTCTTTTTAGTATTTTTGTGCACACCATTTCTTATATTTTAAATTAAAAAAGAGCTAGAACAGCCCACCTGCCTTTGCAAATCCCCCTCCAGACTTCCAAGACGGCACCCATGTGGAAGGGCACAAGAAAACGAACCAGAGGGTCCCGGTCACAGTTTCAGAGCGTGGAGCCACGGCAGCCCCAGGGATAGCTACGGATCAAGCCCAGCCCCACATCCCCTCCCCGAGCGGGAGCATGTTCAGAGCAGACAGGACAGCCTGAGAATTTAGCTGCCGAACTCCAACAAGGGAATCGATGTTTTTCAGGGATTTATTATTTTGACAAATCTGTAGCAGTTTCTTTTTTTTTTTTTTAAAAGGACAGCAAGGCTTTTTCCTCCCCAAAGGGCAAAATCATTATTTTTGGTTGATCCCCTCTTTACAAGCAGCAAACCCGTGTTATAAAGAAACTACTTTCTCTGGTGGGAGCCATTCTCGGAGGTGGAACATGCAAGCAGGTGGGAAAAGGTACGGATCGTGGGCTGCCTCGGCAGTACTGCCACGGGCTGCTTACCTGCAAAGTCTTTCACATTGACATCCGCACCCTCGATAATGAGCTCCTTGATGCGCCGGGCATCTCCTCGGATGGCAGCTCGATGCAGCCGAGTCTCTCCTCGCTCGTTTCTCTTATTTACTTTATCTTTGGTTTTGGAGGCAGAGTTAGGAGTTCCCTTCTGACAAACTGTAGACTGAGAGGGATGCTTTGGTGTTGTGTCAACTGCATGGAGGAGAGAAACAGTCAAGAACCGCAATTCAAAGGAAGCCCTAAACCCTTAGAGGGAGCTCTTGCAACACGTTTCATCTCGCCTCTCCCCAAAACGCTCACCACAAGACACCGAGAGGCAACTGAACCTCTGAAGTCGATGTGAAGACAGAGGAAAGCCTGTGTGTGTATAATGCAGATATTAATTGCAGGCTGCCAAAGCCCACTGGAGAGAACTGCAGTCCTTGCAAAGACTGTAGGCAATCCCATGATTCAGGAGCAGACAATGCAGCTCCTTACCCTAAAACCTCATTTCCTAAGGGGAGCGGCCTTTTACCAAGTACATGTGAGGTCTGACAGCCTCGGGAGGAGACTGCACATTTCCTGGGAGAACGTCTGAATGCTCTGAAGACTACACAGCTTTTTGCCTCCCCCCCCCAAGTAACAGCAACATAAGCAGCTAGATCGGTGTTAAGAACAACAAAATATGTGGCTAAAAGCTGCAACGGTTGTGTGTAGGATGCAGTTGGGCGCATACAGATAGCACAGTGCCTCTAAAAACCCTGAGGGGTCATGTATGCAACAGATAAAAATTACTAAAATACAAAATCCGTGGTAAACACATTCCAGCTGCTCCGCATCTCAAGTTACAGTCGCAGTGGTTACATGTCTTATCCCTCTCCACAAGAAGAAACATTAAAAAGCCCACAGAGGATGGTATTTTAACTTTATTCACAATGCTCCTTTACTGAGTTAGCCTGAGATACCAGTGGAAAACGCGAAGCTCTGATGTGGAGGAGGCTCCCGTGGAACCGAAGCTCTAGTTAAGCAGCCAGGGCAGGCTCAGTGGTGGCCCGGATTCGGCCCAGGGGATACCTCCTGCTACTGCCTTATACTGGAAGAAGAAGGAAGGGCAGCCGCAGCCGTGTGTGAACCCCAGTGGCAGCCCATGCCTGGAGTCACCTGCAGAGCCCCGTGGGAGCGGGTATCCCGCTGCCCCTGCTCCAGCATCCCATCTACGGTGCTGAGAGCGGGGAGACCCCATGGAGCAGCATACCAGCCCCCCTGCACCATGCCGGGGGTGGCAGCTCACCTCTGCTGCTGGCGAGGAGCTACCTGAACCGCCTGGTGACGCCGGGGCCGGGCACTGAGAAGCCCAGGTATTCGTGAGCCTCTCGCTGCAAGCTCACACCCGTCTGCTCACACCTCTGAGCAAAACCACCCTCTGGATCTCACCTGGGCTGTTTGCAGACTCTTCTGCTGTCATCTGCATAAGGAGAGCGACTTGCTGGCGCTCGGAGAGCGGGTAGCCTGCCCGGATCCCCGAAAGGCCCATTCCGAAGAGCAAGCCAGGCTTTCTGGTGGCGGGCTCCTTTTTAATCCTCTTCCGCTCTGGACCCTGCTTTTCTGTGGTGCAAGGAGACACAGAAACACAAGCCGTGAATGCTGCTGTAACTGAAAACCACGTTCATTTCTGAGCAAAACGCTAACAGCTCTCCAACTCCGTTTCTGCATCTCACAAATTGAAAAGCCTACGGTGAAGGATGCATCCCTGCAGTGGGAGCACCGGTACCTGGGGCAGCCGCCCGGGCTCACACCGCTGCGGTTGCAGCCAGGACACGCACCGCTCCTGCTGCCCACCGGCTCCTGCGACAGCCTCTCCCGGCACAGGCTTCTACCAGTTCTTCCGCCACCATCAAACAGCAGCACAAGAGGGAGGAAGCGGGTCCTTCGTGGGGCCGCTGCCGGTACTGTACCTTCCATCTTGCTTCTAGGAGCCTCCATTTCATGCCATGGTGCTTCGAGGAGCGTACGCAGCCTTACACCACCACAGCATGGACTGAACTGGAGGCATCTAAAAGCATCAACAAAGAGTGCTAACAAGATACAGGCTGACAGCTCAGAAACGTTGCCATCTCACCCCCTCATCATCATCAAACCAAGGACTCCGCAGCCAAACGGGTGTGCTGCCCCGGGGAGCAGCGGGCTGGCCCTCTCCTCCCAAAGTGGCTGCTTCCAGCCTAGCGCAGAGCACCCACCTGCAGTCAGGCCGATGGCTGCTTAGCCACATCTACTCCTGCATCCCTCTAAAAAAATCCCAAACAGGAGGGGAGGAAGAAACCCCTGTGCCCGGCTTGTCATCCCCCAAAATCCCAGCCTGACACTCAGTCTCTTAAATCATCCAGCTACAAAGACAGCTCCTGCTGAGGGACTGAGCGCAACCGCCCCGAAGCCGGTATTTGCTGCTGGCATGCCATGTGCACAAGAATGAGACAAAACCCCAGCCTCTCCCTGCACCTTCAGCCTTGCTCCCAGCGACCCACACAGCAGCCTGCTGCAAGCTGGTGAGAACTGGACCCTGCTGAGCATTGTGCAACTTGCTGCCTCCCTCCCCGCTGCCCAGCTCAGCCCAGCTCGCACACCTAACCTCTGCGAGAAGCCTGACTCTACAGCTTTTTTTAAGTATTTTTCCGGTTTTCTTTATGGGAGTATTGATCCTTTTCCCACTCAAGGAGAGTTAGCAGCCCTTCCTCTGCGCTTCTGGCGTGCTTGCTTGTTGCTGCTGTCCGGTGAAAGCACAAATCCTGCTGCATGCTCTCCAGTGGGTCTGCAGAGCCGCAGCCACACCCGAGTCCCACTGCAGGGACGCATTCGGTGAACGAAGTTTTCAAGGTGCCAGTTCAGGAAACAAAAACTAAGTTTCCTTTCACGGAGCCAGCCAAGCAAGAGAGACAGAATATCTATCTGCAGAGCAGCACGGCGATTCCTTGCCAGCAGCCAAGCTGCATCCCTCCTACCAGGCAACTGTCCTAAACCCACGAAGAAGCATAAGGAAGATAGGGTGCGTGCGAGTGGAAAATCCAACTTTGCTCACATCTATTTCTAAGCACTGATATAGTTTGTTTATAACCAGGCTAACTGCAGGGCTCCCACTGCGTGCAGAGGGCTGGTAACGACATTCTTAGCAGCCACAGCTATAAAAGTTATCAAACGCAGGTGAGTGGCTCCTTGCCCTCACATCGCATGCTCGAGCGCCAGTTCGAATCAAGGCCGGTTCGATGCTGCTCGAGAAACCGGAGCAGTAAAACACCTCGCTGCATCCCTGACGTAATGAAAAGACTGCGTACAGACGAGCTGTTCAAAACCTCCCGCATAAACAGAAACTCTGTTCTCAAACTGATCGCGCTTGCTTTCAAGAGAGCAAATCCCGCCCGTGACTTTGAAGCACAAAGTAAAAATCTTTTTAATGAAAAGGAGTTTTGACTCGCACAGCCACCAGCCCCCGGGGCCTGCCGGGCTCAGCCCCAGCAGGGACTGGTACTCACCAGGATGCTGCCAGAAGACACAGAGGAATCGAGGGGGTTATTTATCACAGCAAGCCTGCAAGTACCTGCTCCCCCTGAAGAGGAACGCTGTGACCTGGAGCACTTTCACGTGGGCTGACTACGCTGCCGACATGCTACACCAACTCTTCCAGGTAGCACAGGCAAGGGTTCTCTTCTACTCAAATGTTTGACTCTAAACATCTTATTATTTTGCTGAAGGTATTTTGAGAATCCCAGAAAGCGTTAGAGGGATGATACAAGGAGGTTTGCAAACAAGTAAATGTCTGATAACGCTCTCCAAGAAACAGGGCTTCAACTCCCAGCAGCCAGGGAGGGGAAACCCCACCAAGTAACCACCCAGTGTCTGCCCAGGCCCAGCTCCAGCGTCCTGAAACCCGGAGTCAAAAGCGTGTGGGGAGATGTAGAGGTCCAAGAGGATTTGCCACGGATCGCATAGACGCAAGCTTAACGGACTAACGGACTAGCTGCATCCAGTCTCTTCCCTACCACCATCCCTGAGCCAGGGCAGGGTCTGGCAGCCCGGGGAAAGGCAAACCCTGCAACCTGCAAGCTCTAACCCAGCTCTGCTCATCCAGTCCTATTTGTCATTCTGTCAAATTCAATGCGGGTCACCGGCACGCGCCCACCAGCAGGACAGAGCCGCGCAAAGTCCAGCAGGTCAGGCGAAACCGCCAACGGACAGGTTTAAACTCAATCACCAGACTTTGCGCCGAAGCACAGGTTTCCTCGTTCATTCACCAAACTGCCAGCAGATTAAAAGTCTCCGGCAGACGAGGGCAGCAGCGTGTGGGGACGTCTCCACCACTCCAGCTCGATTCATGCCGCTTGCATCTCCCACATTCCCTCAGCTGACGAGCAGGCAGCTCCGAAAACCTTTTCCCTGCACCATGCACAAAGGTGCCATCCTCTGCTGCTCTCCCGCTGCAAAGGTCTCATGCAGAGCAGACGATTTCCATCGACCCCCTGCACCTGGGATCCTGTGCATTTAAGAAGTAACAACTCCGTACCAGGGAACCTCTCCAACCAGACAGCACGGGCCACCCCTCTTCAAATATAAGTCCTGGAAACACGTCTGTGCATTGAAGGAGAATCCCGGTCTAATTCTCCGAAGCCACATTTCGGTCACCCTGGCAGCCGTCACAGAGCTAGAAGATGAAATCAGATCACGGGAAAGTGGATAGTTTTTTAATGGCTTGAAATAAAATTAAACTCAATGTGCTTACGGTAAGAAAACAATTTAGCCTGGGCAGTTCCAGGAGCCACGCTGCCAAGCAGCGCATCCCGCCAGGCACGCTCGCCCCAAGCACAGGGACACCTGATCTGCATACGCAGCACCTTCCTGCTCCTCGTTAGGCTCCGGAGCTGCTGTTCAAAGCAGGCTTGTTAAATCCCGTTCCGCCAGGCCTGGCTTCTCCGCATGCCTTGGCTCAGCAGGCAGCTCCTGGCCACATCCAGCCGTGCCGCAAAGTGAGGCACAAAGATGCTCGAGGGGGTCACACCTCAGCCAGTGCCACTGGGCACTGTCTTTTAAGTACAAGCGACGCACAAGGGTTGTACGTGGTAGAGGGCTGCTCCGTGCGTACGTGCAGAGGGAGCCACAATTAGAATGGGAACATTTTCATTAATATTACTCGGCTGCTGCAGGTTGTCAGCATGAGCCTGTGATTTGCAAAAATTGATTACCAAGTTCAGCTGAAACCCCCTAAACTCCTATTAATTCTGCAGTTGCAGAAATTTCCTCCTCCACAGAACATTTAACATTAAAAAGCATGTGATCAACAAGATAAAAATAAATTGGAAAGCGACTGCCGCGTTCTCGCTCGCTGTGGTGAGGCAGCGAGGGCCGGCGGAGGCAGCCGAGGACTCGGGCTCGCACGTGCTTCCCTGTGGGAAGGCGGCATCGCCCGGCGCTGCCCAGATCCCTGGCGCTGGAGGATCGCATCTACTCCTGCTCACGCGCTGCGTGACCATAGCACTTCGCTCCTCGGCGCCTCCTTCTGCCCAGCAGCAAAGGGATTTCTCCCTCCAGTGCCAGGGCCTCGCTCACCCGTTCCCCCGAGGCCTCCCTGGTGGAAGGCAGCAGAGAAACGCAGTACTATCCCCTCTGCAATTAGATGCTTGTCTGCCGGCTGCTGCAGCGCAGAGGTTAATCCGACTTCTTTAGGCGTTCGGGGGGGAAGTAGGTCGCCTGCTGCACTTGCTGCGCCAGTTGCATAAGGAGCGGGGCAGGGCTGGGCTGTGCCCGGCATCCGATGGCTCCCAGCGCCGGCACCCGGGTGCAGGCAGCGTGGCAACCCCAGGCTCCCTGCGTGGCATGACGTTCGGGCAGAAGCGAAGCCTCTAAGAGGATCTGAAACATGAGCAGGAAGGATGGAGAAGGAGCTGCTCCCAGCAGATGCGCGCCGTGCCATGCCACCAGCAGCTCTGCTTTCCATCCTCAGCAGAAGCAGCCGGCAGGGTCCTGCTCAGCCTGGCGTGAGTGGAGTGCCGGGAAGGCTCTGGGCTGGCTTTCCCGGCCCTGGCCCGTCCCAGGCTAACAGAGCTGCAAATGTGTTTTATTTCAGTCTGGAAGACTTTAGTCAGAATCCTATTTTCAGCAGATTTAGAAGGGGCACCTGCACAAAGATCTCCGCTCAGCAGCTTCAAGTGCCACTGGCTCCTGCAGGCTGCTCCTTCTCCTCTAATTAAATGCTTTTCTGTAACACCTTGCAGCAACATGGAGCAAATCAAGAGAAATGCTCACAGTGGGTATATACCTCAGCAAACAGGAATAAAGGTTATTTTACACTAAAACCCCTTTAGCAAGGCTGTACGCATGCCAGTCCCTGCATGGAAGCACAAAAACCAGAGGTACAAGGGGGTGTGCAGGCAAGGAGCCCCTCGCCACGGTTATCTCACTGCAGATCACCAGAGATGGTGGCTGGATCAGTGCATGCTGATCCCAGCGGGAAGGAAGACCACAGCAACCCAGCCATGCGCCCGCCCGGGGATGAGCCACACCTCCATTTAGCTCTTTTTAAAGCAGCTCGTTTGCTGCTTGCTTCAGCCTTCTGCAAACCTACAGAGCAAAGCTTCCGCCTGGCGCTGCCGTGGTTTAATTTGGGGATCCTGCTCGGCTCTTCCCTCACACTGACGCCAGCAGGAACTGCGTGCACAAGCTTAAAGGGGAAAGCAGGATCTGAGCAGAGCTGCGGCTGCCGAACGCAGCCGGGGAACCGTTTCTCCTTCCTTTCATCACACTAAACCCGAGAGGCTTGCGAAAGGCAGAACAGGAGCAGGTTCCCAGGACAAAGGGGTTTGAGCATTAGCCCGCAGGTGGTTCTTGTGCCCAAATTAGACTCCAGGTCATGCGGCGCTCGCGCTGCTGCAACGGGGAGCACAAATCCGGGGCTGCTGGAAGCCTGTTGGTGGCTCCGTGGAGGTCCCAGAGCAGGCGCTGCTTCGCATTCAGTTGGGCTGGCTCTGTGTGCAGGGCAGCACCACGCAGGCCGAACCCCTGGCCCTAGCCGAAACGGGAGAGAGAAGAGAGGCAGGGAAGGAAAGAGAAAAGGGCGGTGATGGAGAATCTTTCAGGGATTTCTCGAACACACACTGTGAGATGCTGGCAGGTTGTGGGGATGGGAGCTCGAACCCGGAGCTGTGGCTGAGCAGCACAGCTCCTTGCTCCCCACGAACGCGTCGTACCCTGTAATGCAAAAAGCATCTGTTTAAACTGCTCCGACATGACAACACACGCATATAAGGTGGTACCCTGAGGAAAAATACCATTTCCAAATAAGCAGCTCGCACTGAACATCTCAGCACTGCATGGAGAAACTGACTGTTGGCTCGCCGATGAGTCGGGATTTTCAACAGTTTGTTTGCCGAGCAAGCACACAAACAAAAGATCAATAAGAATAAATTAGAACAGCACAGACAGCAATAGAGACTGCATTGCACCCCCGAGAGACCGCACAAGCCTCTGCTTTTCCCATCCACAGCCTAGCATGCGTAAGAGTGACTCATTTTTACTGCAGAAGTTGTAGGGCATAAAACGTTTCGGAGCATGTCACCTCAAACCAGGGGAAAAGCAGGTTTAACCTGAGCAGGGGCAGCTCGCAGCCCCAGCGCGCGGATGCTTACACGTGCTCGCAGGGCATCTGCAGACGTGGACCAACACGTGCTGAAGAAGACTGATCACGAGTCAAAAGGTTTACAGCAGCATGATACAACCACGTCCCAAGGCTCCGCGGGCACCCCAGAATTTAAGGACAAGCACACAGGACGGTGCCGAGGGGAAGGCTTCGAGGCGGCAGCGCTGCAGGGGCGCGGGGAGGACAGCAGCAGGTTATGCACAGCAGCGGCGTGAAATGGGAAGCAGCACAACGGCACGGGCAGATAAACAAGAGAGGGCAGCAGGGGAGCAGGACAGAAGCCAGGCGAACGCGAGGCTGCGAAGAGCGCGGCGAGAAGGGCAAACAGGGCTGGCATGACTGCACGGAGACCACCGTAAAGCAGAGGAACGGGGCACTCGGGCTGGAGAGCTGCACCTGAGGGCCAGTGCAGGGAGGAGGCACGCTTTGCACCAGGAGTTCATGGACACGCTGCAGAGCCTGCAGTACAAATGGACTGGGGGACAGAGACGGGAGATGATGTCTGGCTAATCAGCCAAATGAAAGCGGGAGCCAAAAAGGAAACCGAGGAGGAAGACGAGAGGAGAAGCTGTAGCAGGGTGTGCTTCGGCAGAACGGCAAGGAAGGCGCCCTGAGCTGCTCCTGTACAGCAGTGAGCTGTTTCCTAATCTGAAGGATGGAGAGGGTCCAGAGCCAGAGACTCATCCTGCACAGCTAAGCTGAAAGGATGGAGGAGACGTTGGCTCTGACAGTCAGGAGCGGAGGAGAGGTGCCGGTGGGAAGAACAAACCCGTTTATATCCATGTCAGGTCACTGTGCGTGGAGCTGAGCCCACCGTCCTCACC
The DNA here is from genome assembly GCF_965638725.1 of Aptenodytes patagonicus. NCBI lineage: Eukaryota > Metazoa > Chordata > Aves > Sphenisciformes > Spheniscidae > Aptenodytes > Aptenodytes patagonicus. Next base: position 1,691,661 of record NC_134959.1, on the reverse strand, counting down.
GCTCACCCCGGCTCCCGGGGACAGAGGATCCGCAGGCCCTGACCCCAGTGGTTGCAGTATTTTTAAAAGCATAATTCGGCTAGAGAGGTTTAATGCTGCATGATAGCCTGCGATCCAAATACAGGCGTTTTCCCTAGACTTGTAGGATAGACAACACAGCTGTGCAGAAATGTGTAAATGCATATTCTCATCAGTGGCCACTGGCTAACAAACCGCTGTGAGAGGAACCGAGAGGCTTATATCAGAAACAACAATCTCCATATTAAATGCAAATAATTCCGAGAGAGACCAATTTTCAGGTCCAGACCTTTCATTTCCTACGAAACAGAAAGAGCTGGAGGAGGGAGGATGGGGGAGGAAGGCTCCGCACAGCCACCCGGCCAGCCCTCCCCTCCCGGGGCTGGGGGCAGGACGCTCTGCAGACAGCGCTGATAAAAGCTCTTGTATTAAGGAAAAAGCCATCATTGATAGATTTTTGGTTCACAGAGACACAGCACACTGCAACCTCTCACTCTGCATGTTAAGGAGGTGATGCGGGGGGAGGAGGGAGATTTATGGCAGCTCCCGTCATAAAACGACCTGCTTTTCCGCACAGCACTTCCCAGATGGCTGATGCACACGGGGAGTTTCTAAGGGTGATCTGAAGGCTGGTGTTTGCCAGTCTATCCACACTGTACCGGCATTATGGAGCCCAGCTAGAAACGGAGAAGCTCTGACATTCACTCTCTCCCTGGTTGCTAGGTGAGAACAGTTTCTTGACTATTTTAGTACAAGGACTGAAATTATACAACCAAAGAAAGACCCAATGCAGCACAGCCCCAGCTGCACACATCAGACCGAGGCCAGCGACAGAAAACACGCACAAATAACAGTTTCGTACGCAGATGCCTTTTTTAATAAGCCAGCAATTTGCTTCTCACGGATTCCCTCGCCAGCCTCGCAACTTGTGACTAACGAGCCCGTTCCCATGCGATGTCGCTCAAAACACTCGCAGGCATTAGGCAACCCAACAGCCGGCTCCAGGAGAGGACGATGGTTTAGGTCATCTGATTCATCAAGCATTTTCTAACCTAGTAATTAGCGTCACATAACATACTCGGGGGATTAGCACGAAGGAGGCTGCGAAGCAGCAGAAGTTTTAAGCTCCGAGGCCAGCTCCTGCTGACCGCACTCACACTAAGCCGGGTCCACCAGCAGCACCTCCCCAGCCGGCTACGAGCCCCTGGGCTCAGCCCTGGGCTCCCGGACAGCCCTCCGGAGCCAGGGAAAAGTCGGTATGCACAGATCAGCTCGGAGGGCTGGCTGGGGTTTTGTCTCTCCCCTCTCCCCCCAAAAAGCAAAACCCTCCTGTGCCAAGGTGGAGCCTCGGAGCGACCGCTCATGTGCTCTGCAGAGGGGCAGGGGCACCCACGGTAGCTGCTCCGGGGGTGCGGCTGCTTGCTAAATAAATACATCATGGGGTCTAAATAAATCGTGGGGACTGCCAACACAAAACCTCAGAAACCTGCTGCCTGACCAGGAAGGGAGCTCAGGCTGGGGGCAAGGAAGCTGCCAGACATCCCAAGTCAGAGGGGAGCTGGACGGATGGACACGGCTCCGGCCCCGCGGCAGTGCCAGCCCACGGCCAGGGGGTCACCAACACCCCCTCTGCAGAGCGCGATGGGCAGCCGGGAGGGGTGGCAAGAGAGGGCAAGGGGCTGGGGACGCAGGAGGGCTGGGGATGTGGAGCAGTTCCACCAGCTTCTTATTCCCAGCTTACACCTACTTTATTATTCAAGAACTTAAAAGCATGGTATTGCTTTTATTTCTTTTTTTCAAAACAGGAGACAGAAACAGTTTAAGGACTTTCACATCTCAGCAGCGGGGCCTGCCGGGCTCTCAGGCCACATTTTCCAGTTTTCCTCCCCATCCACCCATCCAGTCTAGCCACCTCTCCCCATACCCCCGAGTACAGATGACCATTAAATGCCACGAGACCACAACAGATGCAGATGATGCCATTGTTATTTCTGTCAGCACGGGAAGCTGCTGTTTTCCATCTCCAGATGGAAGGAGCCTCCTCCTGCTCTGTGCCCTGCGCCGTGGCGGGTCCCCCACCTCTGCCGGCCCCCGGTGTGCACGGCATCGGCATCACCACTGCTGCCTGCCCCGCCGCCGCAGCACAGCCTGCCGTGACATTTGGTTCAACTCAAACGACTATAGCAACAACAACAACAAAAATATCAAGCGATGCTGAGAAATCCCATGACCCGAAGCCACAACGCTGCTAAACCACACGCCGATCACCCTTCCCACCCCGGCCGGGGACTGGAAGCGGCAATGCTTGGGTCGGAGGCAGCGCCGCCGGGGCGGCAGGGGGAGAACCGGGCTCCTGCTCAGCCGCGAGCCGCTGCCGGGCTGATGGAGGAAGAGGCAGCTTGCCATCACTGCCGGACCCGAGGGCTCCAGCTTTCAGGTTACCACCCACCGGGTTTAAATGGCATCCAACCCACTGAAGACACCCTTCTGCAGCACTTCCAGGTGAATACAAACCCTTCCTGCCTCCTCCTGCTCCCCTTGCTCCCTCCTCGGCGAGGCTGTAGGGACAGTTCAGGTTTGCAAAGCACTCGGCTCAAGAGCTGCCAGAGACACAAAAGTCTGAGTGACAAAACGCTTCAAAATTAGGATTTCTCTGTTGTTTGGGGAACTTTACACAAGCGAGGCGTTTGGTTGTGGACTAAAGCTGCTGAGGCGAGGGCTGGGCACCCCATCTGCAGCTCTCGCCGACCAAGGGCAGCAGACGCTGCGCTAGCTCTACACGGCCATGGCAGTGAGCAGGAGCACCGGATGGCTCCAGTGCCTCTGCTTTTAAGAGTACATCTATTTAAGCCTGGGTATTATTTAGCAATGGCAGGGTTTGGACATGATCTGGACAGAACTGAGCTTCTCTCTTACATGCACTGATTTTGCCACCAAACACACACAAAACCAGTCCTCGAGATTTCACACAAACCCAAGGAGCAGCAGTAGAAGTTGAGGGGCTAGAGGCACAAAACTCCAGCAGCAACCCTGCAAAGGCAAAATAAACTCCAGCTTATTCCTCACTTCTCCCAAGTGAATCATCAGAGGAGACAGACCTGCACCCAGGGAGGTAACGGGGCACCCAGCACTGCTGTGGACCTGCAGTTTTGACCCAGCCTTGCTCGGGCCTTTCCAGCTCCCAGGGAGAGGTCTTGGAGGCCAGAATTAACTCACGGTGCTCGGAGATTTGTATTAAGTCCTAACTCTCCCCGATGATGACTAAAGGCCTGGAAACCACAGCTCCACCTCGAGCCGAGGGACTCAAGTGACAGCCTTACATCCAGCTAAAGAAACTGTCCGCAGTATGAGTGGATATAATGAATTTTGCACTCTGGACTGTGCATCTCACAGCTGACCTTCAAGCAGCGTTACCTGATCCAGCATGCACGACACAGAACAGTAAAAATCCCGTCCGTGCGAAGCCACCGCGCTGCCGTCCGCTCTGCAGCCTGCGCGGGAGGCGGGGAGCGCCCGGCCCCGTGCCGGCAGTCTGGTGCCGTTGAGTCAGCCCATGACTCAGCCGCGGCTCGGCGCCGCAGGCACCAGCACCGGGAGGAGCGCCGCTGCGACCCGCTCTGTGCCAGTCGCCCGTGCCCACCTCTCCCGCCACCTCCCCGCAGGTGGCTTCCCGGCAGGACTGTCCCCTTCTCCCCGCCGTCTCCGCAGGACGCTCCTCTGCGTGCTTCTTAATATTACAATTTTGTAATATTTCTTTTTTTAAATGCCTAACCTCCTTTAAGCACAGTGCACAAACAAGGAGCTGCACGAAGCCTCACAAGCTGCTGAAATCGCTAGGGAAAAAAGCTGGCTTTACTCGTTCGGCGGCTGCCAGGCAGCACATAGGCTCTCGGCAAGGTCTGTGGATGTGGGGAGATGCTGCACGAGTGAAAGGAGAAGGAAGGAGGAGAAGTCTCAGGCAGAGAGCTGCTGCTCCCGCAGTGCTGGATCTGTAACATGCACAGTCTGGAGGCTCACAGCTTTATGCAATTTTTCCCCCCCCTAAAGACAGTTTATTTAGTTAACTCTGAGGAACCCGAGAGCCAGAATTGTTGCTCTAGAAACCATTTTGAAGGATTAGCACTGAACCCACTGTACCCAAACCATACATTTTAAAACAGTGCTGGCCAGCAGCACCTCCCGCAGCCTGTGCCAAGCCCATCTCCGTACGGGAACAAACCCCAAGCGGCGCTGGGAGCGCTTGCTCAGGATCAGGGCGCAGTAAAGGCACGCTGCGCTGGAGGCGGGTGCTGCAAATAAAAACAGATCAAGAACGAAATCGCTTACTTGCTCGCTTCCTGAACACATCAGCACTCTGCCAGCAGCGCACGCTCATAAAGCAACTCAAGGAGTGAGCTGCAAGAGCAGGGTTAAAGGAAGGGCAGGTGAGCTGCCCCACTCCAGCATGAGCAAAGGACCGGGGCAGACCTCTGCCCCCAAACACACACCTCCCCTGGGAACACCTGGGTGCAAATGGAAAAGCCATCCAGGGAGGCACCGGTGCTCAGGGTAAGCACTGTGAGCACACAGGAGACGTGGGTTAGTATTTGCAACCTGCCGGCGAGGTGGCGGTGCCACCTGCGCACCGAGGAGGCAAACAGAGGCAATAACGCACGTGGGCTCTCACCGGCTGTCCCGGCGCAGGCTGGCACACCAACAGCCCACACCCTCTGCTCGCACCACGTCTTGCAAACACAGGAAGGCTCCAACAGGCAACCGCGCTGCAGCACCTGGCTGCTGCCGAACACCCAGCCAGGGTGGGCTTCGCCGCCCTTCGACGGCGAGGCAAACCCATCACCGATGCTTTCTTGCACCACGTACAGTGTGCATACGTCAAAGCTGAGCCAGAGCTGTTCGGGGAAAAAAGGCAACAGATAGGATGTGCTACTAAGGAATATGAGCCGCTGCAACAAATCAGGACAAGGATTTGTGTTATTGTTTATATTTTAGAGGAAAAAAATATCCCACTACAGGCAAAAAGAGAGCTCTCCTAGCTCCCAGCTCCCACATCCTTACAGCTAAATTCCACGTGGCTGTGGAATACCCTAGCAAAACTACCCGCAAACAAACACGACAGCCTGTGTACAGCAGCCCAGGAAGCACGATGGTGTTACATAAATCATCTAAGGTCAACTCCGCAACTGGCACGGTGAACACCAATGTTGCAATCCCACTTCTCACAAGAGCTGAAATCAAAGCTTAGGAACAGAACAAGAAAAAGCAGCCTCCCTTTCCTCCGGGGATGCGGGCAAGCGGCGTTTCTGCCCGGGCAGCAGGGAGATAGAGGGGGCTGCGGGGTGGGTGTGCTGCAGCCCCTTTGTTCGAGACAAAAGCCTGTCCTCCGGCAGCCTGCAAGCCACGCACGCTTGAGCGTGCGCTGCCAGATGTGTGCCGTTAAGAGGAGTGCCACTCTCATTACACGCGCACAGGCTCGGGGGCACCCCTCCGTCCCCATATGACGTGGGCAACTTTTTGTGCACCTACAAACAGGCCTCTACCTGCTAAACGAAAGCCGGCCTCGAGCCCGGCCAAGGAACAGAAGGGCCTGAAACACCCCACGGTTGCAACGGGGTGGTGCAAGAGGGGAGCAAGGTGCCAGGAAGTCTTTTCCCATCTCAAACATTTGATTCCTGGAGTAGAAGGCCTCGGAGAAGAGAAACAGGCTCCTGCTAAGTATCGGTCTGCCTCTCTGCGCGTTGATCTGCAGCTCCCTGCTGCTATCTCCTCCCCAGCGGCTGAGTCACTTCCTCTCCTCAGTCTCCACCAAACAGGTTGCTAGAGACTCGCCTACACCTCTGCAGCGTTTGTCAAGCCCAGTTTGTCTTTAAAGGCGTCTCTGAGCGCAATGACCACCTCCGGGTCTCCGGCTGTCCTGCGTGCAGGCAGGGAGCTGGGCTGCCGGCCGCCCCTTGGCTCAGCCCTGCCGCTTGCACGCCCGCTTCCCCAGGAAGGATGAGCTCTGAAGAGGAAGGGGAAGACGTGTCCGAAGATAGAGTCACACGCCTGCTGAAAGCAGAGGGGTAACGTGGGAGCCGATGGGCAGGGGGTGTCTCACGGGCTGCGCTGCTGCTCCTCTGCACCCTGCAGCAGCCACAGCCTCTCCCCCAGCAGCGCTCTGCTCTCCCTACCCTGCTGCTCTCTTTTTAATTTGGTTTCCTGCTCGATGCCGCCAGCAGAAACATTTCTAACGTCTCTACAGCCAGAGAGAGACCAGAGCCCTGTGAGAAGCAGATAACTGCTGCTGGAGGACACAGAAAGCGAGCTGGGAGCCCTACCATGACATTTTAGCTGTCACGAGGGTCAGACAGCCCTGAAGCGAGTTTGGGTTTAAATTCTAAACCAAGTATTGAACGCGGCAGAAACACCCTTGACAAAAAGCAGCAGCTATGGTTCTGGCTAATCAGCTCTGCCTTGCCCCAGCCACCCTCCCTCCAAAGGTGACACCCTCCCTCCAAAGGTGACACCCCAAATTTATTCCTAGTGAGCCACTACAGCACCACAAATGGTGCCAAAGCCCTCCCCACGCCGCCTGTTTGGAAAGCAAGTGAAGATCACCTGTGTCGGGCTGTAACCCCATCTGCTCCCCGACGGCCAGGGGTCACCCCTTCTCCCACAGCTGCAAACCCTAATCCATTCATTCAGCGATGCACTCGCCCACCTGCACGCCACGAACGCAAAAACGACACTTCATCCCCGCAAACGGCCACCAGTATGAGCTGTCGTTTAACGAAATGAATTAGCGTTTTGAAACTTTCTCTCCGGACGGGGAGTTCAGCAACTGAGAAAATTACTATTCGGCACACAGAAACCCACAGAAACGCCAGGCCAGCCCCAGGACATGCCACTGCGTGTCCTCACCTGAGAAACAGCCTCCACCGCCGCGGTGGCTGCGTGACCCAGGCGGCACTCATGACTTTTCAAAATCTGCCCTTCCAACTTCTGAACCAGAGGAGACCGGCCGACAGCTCACGTAGGCTGACGCACTGCGTCCTGCATCAGGCCACCTCACACGCTCACCCGAGAGTAACAGCAAATACATCTTTTTTACCATTTTTAAGCATATTCCCAACTTTTAGTCCGCTTTTTCTCTTTGCACAATTTGTGATCCTTACCTGAGCAGAACCATTTCCAAGTGCCGATTTCCTAGAAATGTATAGAACGGACCTATGCAAACCTCTGCCCATAAAGCCACAGCTAAGCCCCTTGCAACCAAATAGCATTATTTTCTCCATGTCAAAGCTTTGCAACATTGCTTTACAAAACAAACAGCCTATTCAACGCCTCTGTAGCTATGTAGGGCCACGGCGCGCGAGAGCCACGTGTACCAGCCACTCTTCTGCCACGAGATGTGACCTGCCCAACCACGACACAGCCAGGCTGAAATACCCACAGCAGCACCGATGCTTCCCAGAAACCAGGCGCGTATTGAGGACGCGTTGCTCAGTCATGCTGCAATCGCCGAAGGAACCTTGGTGGTCCCAAGAACAGGGGCAAAGAGGGCACCTTAACGTCCTTACGGTCCTGAGAACCACCCGCACCAAACCCAGAGAGCCGACCTAAACACCCAAACAGGCCCAGACGGCCACATCACCGAAGTCACACCTCCAGCCCGTCAGTATAACATTCAGACAGTTTTACATGTGTTTGACAACGCCTGTGCACACACCAGCTGGAAATAATTTTTCAGCTTTAAGATAGTGAAGTGCTAAAAGTTTAAAGCCCCAAACCAACAAAACATGGCTAGAGAGGTATATGTATGTATCTACATACACATATATATATCAGGTTTACTTTAGGCAGATGCACGCAAGCTCATTTTTTTTACTGCTTGTTGTTTGTCTTTTTTAAAGAGTACCCAGCTTTATTCTCTTATTTTCCAAGTTCTTCCTAGCAGGCCCAGCACTGCTTCTCGGCTTGTCTAAGCTGCAGTTCCTGAACTGGACTAGTTAGAAACAGAGAAGAAGGGACCACCAGCCAAAGGAAGGGGTGCCTCCTCACAGAGCCATCTCTTGGTCCAGTTAAATATATTACTAAGAACATAAGGGCCTTCATCCACTCAGCTCCAGATGTGTACGTGTGCATACCACAGTAGTTATCCTCTTGTCCACATGCCTCTTCCTTCAATTAAAAAATACAGGAAATTTGGTAGAACGCTTCGGTATGGATTGCTTGCATATTGGACAATATGCGTGCGCTCCCCACCACCCCAACACTCACGTTTTGAGGGTGGAATATGTCATTTCTGTACCTGTATCCGAGTCTTTTTGATCTCCATTTGTTCCAACAGTGAAAGGCAACTTCCGTTTGGTCGCTCGCTCTTTCACCTCTTTGCCGCCATCGCTCCGGTCCAACTTTGGAGTCTTGGTTAGAGAAACTTTATCTTTATCCTAGAAAGAGAAGAGACCAGATTAACAAGAGCCTTCCCCAGACTGTGCCCACTTAACCCCACAACATCCTGCACCAGCCTCACGCAGCGCTTGTCCTCTCCTTTCTACCGTGGGTTTCCAGTGTCAGGGTTTAGCATCTTGCAGAAAGGAGCCTCCGCCAAGCTAAAATGCTAAAATATCACTAAAGAAGGGTGAGGGCAACCAAGGCTGCTGCATGGTGCGAAAGCTGCAACCAATTCACGTGAAAACCAGAGCCAACGCCTTGTGTGCGGCTGGGGATGTGCCCGGCTGCGAGCACAGGGGGAAGCCAGGCTGGGGTGGGAGAACCCAAGGATTTCCAAACACAACCGCCCCCGGCGTTTGGGAAGGGTTTCCCAATCCTGAGCAGAAGTGGGATGCAGGGGAGCGCACACAGCATGCCCGGGGGACACACAAAAACCGGCGTTAAAGCCCTTGGTTCAATGTGGAGAGCTGAGGGCTTCTCCTTAGGGCCCGCGGTATTTCTACCACAAGAATACAGCATTACTATTTGAGCTTACGTGATAACATGTTATTCTGGAGAATATTCTGGCAGCCGATAAGTCTGCTAACATTACTGACCGCTTACAGGATCAGCACCGCAGCCAAATGCACTTAGAAGGCCTGCATTGTACAGTCAGCGTAACGATTTCCACCAGAAAGGCCAGTACAGCTCTGCCTATATCCATAGGCAGCACTCTCCATCCGAGAGCAGGAAGCTCCATCTGCTCCCAGCTCCGCCTGCGCTCCCGCAATTGCCTCCATCGCAGGGCAAAGGGTCCAGCAGCGAAGCAGCAGTTCCGGCAGCCCCAGCCCCAGCCAAGCTCGCTCTCCCCCAGATCTGTGTTTTGGGGTTGATCAACTTTAAGTCCCAGCTATGTGCAAACACCAGCCAAGGCGTTCCCAGTGGTTGAACATTGAACATGCCCCTCTCCCATGCAGGTTTCTACTGGGATTTTAAGAGGAGAAGCTACCTTGAGAACAAACCTGCCAATACGGCATAAAAGCATGGAAAGCGATGCAGATGCTGGCTGAGCGTTCCCTGCTGTCTCAGAGAGGCAGACCTATGCCTGCTTTGTACCAGTCTCGTTTATTCGCATTGGTCTGGATTTTAACGTGCAGCGAGGTGAAGCAGGCGATGCTGGGGACTGCTCGGTATGAGCAGCAGGAAGAAATCTTGAAGAAATATCCCGAGCAAGACAAAGTTACCAAGTATTGAGACGGGCAAGATTTTTCACATGAACAGCGAGAGCTGGTACATAACTCAAGCTTCAGGAGCCTAGCATGCTGAGAATATATACAGACTGAAGTCACGCACTTGTGTTTTTTGTATTTGAGACACACTATTATTTTAAGCAAGGGCTTCTGGTTTGAACACTGTGCCACTGCTCTAAAAACAAGGCCAGAACGAGCAGCTTTGTGATAGATCTGATTTCAATAACCTAGCAAAACCCAGACCCTAAGCTTTAGATATAAAGTTAGATTAAATAAAAGAATCTCAATACATTAAATCATGCACGACCATCGCTGGAAACTCAGACAAGCAAATCTAACAGAAATTCCCTTGTTTAGAGAAGCCCAGTCATGCTGTCTGCATCAGACTCAGCACCCTGGCAGGTGGCTCCTGTGCCAGCAGTCACAAGACCGTGTCGTCACTGTGTACACTGCTCCTTCCTCTTTCCGAGTTCTGTCTGGCAACCAGACTGCACCCGCAGATTAAAGAGAAACCGTTTACTCGGACCAACGGGTTTTGTTTGCATGCCCCCTTCGCGATGGGCAGCGTGACAGCCCGGCGGCTGCACGCCCGAAACTCGGCCCCTCTCACCCACGCTCCAGTGCAGCGCTGAGGCCTGAAAAAATGGGTTGGGAATCCCTTTTTTTGGTAAAGCAAGCTAAACAAACCTATCTGACAGTGGCTCTTGTGGTTGGAGGAAGCCAAGGCACGTTCGGCTGCGGGCACAGAGGACTTCACATTTGGAGCCCAAAGAAGGGCAACCGGGCTCGAGAGCAGCCGCCGAGAGCCCTTCCTCGGCGCAGGAGTCAGCGGAGCAATGGGACAAAGTCACAACAGCCAAAATAAACACTCCAGCATTTCATTTAAACACTCTGGATTTAAATGCTTTCGCCTTATTTTTTCTGACGTGAACAGAAATAGTTTGCAATAACAAATGATGCCACTTCCATTGCCAGCTGCTGTTCTGAACAGCTCAGAGGTGTAAGGAAGGCCAGGGACCACCGATCATCTCCCGGGACTGTCTTGTTGCAAGCAGGTACACTGGTCCGTCCTTTCCCTCCCCAGTTTAACACAAGCTCGAACAGCAACGCTACGCTCAAACCCCACTAACCCTGCATCAATGCTGAGTGTCCGAGAGGCCGTGCTGATGCGAGGTAAAGCACCGTCTTCCCCGGGTATAACGACTGCAGAGACGTGACCCCAGCGTTCCCCTCAAAAACTCCAACTGCACTTCAAGACAACAATCAGCCCAACAATTTTTACCCTTAAAAGTCAGAGCCTGGGACAAGAGCATAAAACCAGAGAAGATCACGTGCATGTCTCTTCCTCTGCCGCCCACGCCTAAGGGCACACCTGCACACATTGCATCCGAGCTGCTCCACCATCGGGGAGCTGCGGGATCGGGCGCAAAGCGCCGGTGAAACCCGGCACCTCTTCCTGCTCTGAAAGTGCATTTTGCACCCCTCACGCCCAACACCTGCGGCTCAGGTTTGCCAGCAGTGAGTGGTGGCAGTCCTCGGTAAGAGAGGTCCTTCTAGAAGACTCCGAGGTGGATCAGTCACAGCTGACGCTTCGAAAATGACACTTCCTTGCATCAGCCGCCGTGCTCGCTGTCTGTACTGCTATTTGCTCGCCCAGACCCTTTGAGCAGGCTCTTCCACCCAGTATTTCAGTACTAGGATACTCTTTGCCTGTTCTCGCAGCAGTAGGGCAGGATGCAGCTGAGCCCCCGGCACCCCGCGGTGGGATTTCCTACACTCCCAGCACTTCTTCCAGACACCAGTTTCACGTTGAGAGCTCCAACAAGAGGTCAATGGTGCTCAACACAAAAAATACAATTTTTTCATTGTTTGTTACCTTAAAATAGATTTCAGCTGGAGCAAATCCATCATGTCATGTCCTCTGCTGCCCGAAAAGCACTCTGCCTCACAGGCAACCCAGCTCCGGGCATCAGCTGGCAGCGCCGCTGCTCTTGCACCCCACTTAAAAGCAAACGACGATTGGTGACAGCTTGTTTAAAACATACCTCCTCTAAAATTCCCTTAATCTTTGGACTTGGCTGCTGTGGTGAGAAAGCCCGAACCCGCAGGTGCAGGGGGGCTGTGGTGCCTGCAAGCCGGGTCAGTCATCTGCCGTATTCTCCGCACCCTCAGGAATATGAAGCAGTGCAGGACAGGTAAAAATGCAACTTATTCTACAAAGTTATTGCAACGTTGTTAAAAGCTCCATGTTGGAGGAGAGACAAAGAAGAGAGGAATTAGGCAAAAAACCTTCCCAGACAAGACGGTGAGCCCAGCATGGAAATGGCCGTGTGAATCCCAGCGTCGGGCACGCTCGGGCAACGCTTCGTTTGCATTTGCCCTAATGCTGGGAGCTGCTAATCCAGTAAGTTCAGCAAAATTAAATACCAAGGAACGAAGGAAGCGGCGGCAGTCCCGGCACTGCTTTGAAGATTAATTTGTACAGTAGCAGAACGATAACCTTTTATACTAATTGGAGCAAGGAAGATCCAAACTTTGCTCCCCCCTGGAAAGCAGTGACCTGCTGAGGATGCCTGCAGCAGTTGCAGTGAAACCACTGCAGAGAAATTAAGGCAGCTTGGAGAGTCATATTCCTGAAAATAACACGCGTTTTCATTTTCTTATTTTAAGCTTTACTTCCCTAATTATTTCCAATTTTGTAATGAAGAATGTCATCGTTTTCTCGAGTAAAAGTTGTTTTCATTTTTAGGTCATCTCATGTTTAAAGCAAGCTCAGACTCATCTGAAAGGTAAAAGAATCAGGTTTCACAAAAGGAACAAATCCAAATTAATCGACGCTGCAGAGAAACTTGTATGAACATCTGTGTGTAGCACAGGCTTGGGGCTCTCGAAGGCCGGGAAAGCTCTCGCTGAGGGTAAGAGAGGGAGTTTGGGGAATGGGGGTACTGTCGAGAGCTCAGCAACAGAAACAAGTTCCCCTTTGTAGGTGTTACTAAAAGTTGCTTTGGCAAAGGGCAGACGGCAGACCATGACTTCAGGAAAAATCCCCTACCGTCACACTGTGTTATTAGTAAGATTTACTATATGAATAACTGAACCCACCTCGACTTACACTTGCTATAGTTAAAAGATGCATCACAAGCTGCTATCAGCTGTCATGGTTTTGAGCACAAACCGATCACGAACTGGCGCCCAGAAGCTATGATGATATAAGCCACACATGCAGCATATGGACTGGAAGTGCTTAGCTGCGTTTGTGCCGACTTCTCTTTACGACAAAGACCTCTAATCCAAGAGACCCTGATATCAATCTGCTCAGGCCATTAATGACAAGTAACAAGCGATAGGAAAAGAGGAAACGGCCTCAAGCTGCGCCAGGGGAGGTTTAGATTGGACATGAGGAAAAATTTCTTCACCGAAAAGGGTTGTCGAGCGCTGGAACAGGCTGCCCAGGGAAGTGGCAGAGTCACCATCCCTGGAGGTGTTTAAAAGACGTGCAGACGTGGTGCTCAGGGACATGGTTTAGTGGTGGACTTGGCAGTGCTGGGTTAACGGTTGGACTAGACGATCTTAAAGGTCTTTTCCAACCTAAACGATTCTATGACGCTATGACATATTCAAATAAAAGCCGCTTTTCACCCTCACGCAGAACTCCAGCTAGGCCAGCTTGTAGGTTGTCCAAATGTAGGTTCTCAGAGCAAAACCAAACATGTAGTTCTTTTAGATGCAAAATTCTGCAAGGTAGAGCCACATACAAACCCATGTGAAGGAATCTGTATTTCCAGCAGAGAACCTGAGTGCGTCTCTAGCTTGCTTTACAGGACGGGCCGTGCATCTGCAGCCTGCTCCTCCCCTCTGTCCGTACGAGCTGCACGCAGCAGGGCTGTGCTAATCAGTGCCCACACACAAACTCTGAACCACTGCCTCTGCCCGCCTGCCCGCCCGCTGAGAGCTGCGCCGGAGCCATGCCTTCGCTTTAACACCGACAAAACCTGACTCACATCCCAGCCGCTTATGCAAAGACTTGCATTACCAGCGACGGAAATCCCCAAAGCCCTTTGTTCTCTAAAATGAGTTGAAAGTATTTCAGGTTGCAACGCTAGTAAAAAACAAGTGGCAACGAACAGAACCAGCGCTGGTAACCTGGGAGGAGAGAAGCCCAGAGGGACCAAGGGCTCCAACACCCGTGCCCCTGGGCGATGCCCCACGCCAAGCTGACACACCAAATTCCTGCTGTGGGCAAAACAACCCATGCTGCAAAAAGCAAATGCTGCAAGAGCGGGAGTTTCCCTGCACTAACGCCGACAGCAGTGTGTCGTTTCCTGAACAGGTCTCTGCCGGGGGGGGGGAGAGAAGGGGCAGGAGAAGGGTTCGCACCCTACGTTACAAAAAGGGATGGACACAATTTTACAGCGCATTGGACGTGGTGGAAACCAAACCCCGGCATCCCCTAAATCCGCGTCCCTTGTGGCCTTTCCAAAACCAGAGTACAGCACATACACACGCGTGCAAAGTTTCAAAAACTCTGAATTTGGGTCACGATCAATGCTGCAACTCAGCATTATGGAGACAACTGGAACTGAAGCCCCATTCCTGTGTGCCTCGGGCCTTCATTGAGGTTTGTAAGAAATGCTACCCTGCAATGACTATGACTATCTTCACTGAAACATTGGCTCTTCAGTATCTAAGTCACCCAGTGCTTCTGCACATTTCACGCCCCGGCGGGTGGCTCTGCGCTGGACGCACAGCCCGGCACTCGTTCGTATGGCGCAGGAAAGCCCTAACAGTCCAGGAGGTTTCAAGAAGAATTGAGAAATGAGGAGTATGTTCCCTTTTCTGAAACTGGGAGAAGAGGGAGGAGAAAAAGCAAAAACTTTTTTGAAGGGCAGGAAAAATAATCAAATAGGAGCAAAATGTATTCATACTACTAAAATTATTATGGATAAAAAGTGTAGTAGTTTTCCCCCTTCGCTCCTGTGGAAGCCAACTGAGTTTGATCCAGTATGGGTATCAGCAAGGTACCGTGTCCCCCAGCAAGGCTCCCTCACTGAGAAACCACCACCCCTATCACCCGGGAAAGGGTGAGAAGAGGCAGCACCTTCAGCAGTTTTCCTAACGTCGTCTCTGCCCGGTTTGCTCAGTTAACCTCTGCTAGCTCCTACAAGCCAAAACCGGGGGTCAAGTGCTGTTCTGCTCGGTGTTCAACCACTGCAGCAAAAATGCAGTTCAGACTATGCAAGTGGGAGCATTTCCCCATAAAGAGACAAATCCTGTGCCGCAGCCTCTGAGCACACGGTGTAACCACGCAGCAAGCGGTCCCAGGCACATCAGGAAATGGTTTCGACAACTGATATAATTCTTGCTGCGGTGTTCTGCTCAGCCTAAGTCATGAGTAATCTGCTTCTGGTATGGGGATCTGTGGATCTAAACCAGAAAGGAGAATTATTCATATATGGCATGCATATTTTTACGAAACCCTTCAGACTGAACTCAACCAGAAGGAGCCCCCAGGGCCGCCGAGCGCCCGCCCCGGGCAGGCTGCGCGCAGCCATATAAGGCTGGCAGGGCCCGACTGGCCGCCCCGCTGCCTCCGTGAACCCCAGGAGAAACAGCTCCTCGCTCAACAACAGCAAAGCAGATGAAGCATCTAATGCTGCCGGCCACGGAGGGCAACAGAGACACGGTCTTTAAACCACTTGGCTCTCGTGGCTGCGCCAGCACAAGCGACACCTCGCTAGTGAATAGGTCCCTCCCATGGAAGGGCACGGAGCAGAGAGCTAGGAGGAGTTCCCTCTTATAATTAGCTCTACAACTAAAAGGCAGCAGCTCACATCCTCTTCCACAAAGCACGAGCCCTCTGCAGAAAGGGCAGCCTCCCAGAGAGCCTGGCTGTAACATGTTCAAGCGCAGAACTCGCACGTTTCCTGCAGCGCTCAGCCCGCTGCGACACCCAGACTGCTGAGCATCCTGCACCGTTACTCGCCTTCAGCGCTAGAGCTTCAGAGCCCAAACATGTAAAGCCTTTTTAACATTAAAACAACCGTCGATATTAAGGTCACATTGAGAGGAAAACACTTAAGTGGCAACGCAGCTATTGCTTCACCGTGCTCGCCCTGTGCACCGTCGCAGGCGGCCCCGGTGGGCGCAGGTCCCTCCGTGCGGCACGGCTCGGGCTCTGCCGCAGCCGCTCTCTGCGCTCCCCAGCGAGACTCCGCCAGCAAGAGTGCGCCAAGTCGCAGGCTCGGGCCTTTGAAAGTGTTGACAAAGGCGAGATAAATTAAAAGCAGCGGCTTGCTTGACAGGCAGGTACAACAGCGTCTGGAAGGAGGAGGTCTAACAACTGAGTGCTTTTACCCTGAGTCACTGCTCCAGCTCACGCTCCAGAGTTAACTAGAAACGGGGCGATTTGCTGCACGATGTCCTTTGGCCACTTAGGCTGGATCTTAGCTCAGTTCCTGGAGGACAAGAGCCTGCAAGTTTCTTCTCCATTGAGAAGACCAGAATTAAGTGAGTAGAAAGGCTCTTCCCCGTCCTTACACAATACCACTCTCTGCAGGTCTGTGCTGACGCCTCTGAATGGGAAGCATAAAATTATTTGTGTCCTAGTTATTTAGCCAGCGGGAGATAACTCCAGTTCCCGGCGTCCCTAGCGCCGCTCAACAAACCTGCTCTGTAAATAACATGCAGCATTTAAGCTGCCGCGAGTGGATGAAATAAAATGGGAGCTGATTCATATTATAACTGATCCTCTCCCTCCCGAAGCACCTGCGCCAACATTAAGCTTCTTACACAGCACAGACAAAACCCCGTATTTGCATATCCTGCGCTGCCGGGCTCAGCCTCATTTGCCAGGGTAAATGCTGGTATTTTCCTGATGCAACAGGGCAGCTGTTTCACCTCCAACACCCCTGCTCCCAGTTCTTGCCCTGCTCCTACAAGCCCCACGCCGTGCCCCAGCAAAGTGCCCACGCAGGAGCAATGCTCCTGCTCTCAGCACGGCTCCTGAACCGGACCTGTGCACGCACTGCGACGCAGAAAGGAGAACGGGGCAGATGCTACCAGTGCGCTCGATAACCACATTTCTGCCTGGGATTTTCCCGTTGGTTACTTGTCGTTTTCCTCGTTTTGTCAATAATACGACCTCAATCATAAGAGGAGTTACTATCATCAACACGGTGGGATTGCAGGGGAAGTGACAGAGCAAGCGACGCGGCATCGCGGGTGCTCGCGAAGCTCAGCTTCAGCTCCCGGGGCCTGGCAGAAACTCCTGGGGGAATGCTGAGGAACTGGAGCAAGGAGGTGAAAGGAAAGCGGATGGTATGTGCTTCCATGGCAGAATACAGTAGATGTAGGTTTTAATTTTTATTTAAAGGTAACATTTGTACACAGCTTTCTGCACAACTATTTACTGGAAACTACCGATACTGAGAAGGATGAAAAAAAGCTGAATGAGAGGAGGCAGAGCTTAAGTCTGGAGCAAAACGAGAATCTGGGAATGAAGAGGAGAAGTATGAACTTATTTATCCTTAAACTCAGATTTCATCTCAGTAACCCCACCTCAACTCCAGTCAAAACCTAAACACTTCAAATAAAACCCCAGAAGCAGTAATTTCAGCAGAGCACTTCACACGCTGAGTCCTGGTCAGGCCACACTCAGAGCCCAGACTTCTGCGTGAAGCAAGACCAGCTGAGTCTGACACAGACACAGCATTTACAGCCAGAGGAGGAGGAGGAGAAACTCCTCCCTCGCACAGCACGCACTTGGGAGATCACTGCATTACTTGGTCCTTCCACAGCTTTCTGCAGAACGCCTTAAAAATGCACAGTACTTGCAGAAGAGAATCTTCCAAAGCATCCCCCCGTTGCTCGGCCGAGTCAGGTCTATGCGGCCACGGCACTTCCCGGGAAGTACTGCAGCCACCGAGAAATAAAGTCGACCCCACCAGCTGGCAGAGTGCCAATACAGAGATTTGATTCAGGTGATAACAGCCCACGGCAACCTCCCGCCACATGAAATATGCCTGATGTCTTCAAGCCGTGGCAGTAAGGGGCAGCATCCCTAAAGGAAGGCAAGTGAACCAAACACGCTACCTTTTTCCCCGTTTGTTTCTCCACCATGTCGTTGCTGAGAGAGAAATCTTCTGGCTGTGGTGTTTTAGAACACCCACCCTTGGGCATCGTTCTGCCTTCCTTACTTGATCTTCATTTATGCTGCCATCGCCTCATCATCAACCGTCTGTTTAGAGAGAGGAAAAGAGAAGTTAGACATCTCAAAAGGATCTTTCCACTGGGGGGGGGGAAGGCAAGACACTTCCCATGGGGATAAACCCCCACCAAACTCTTCAACGGCAACACCAGGATGGCACAGCACCTCCAAATGCCGTGCACTGCAGACCAGAGCGGGCAAAACCACCGCTGGCTTCTGCCACCTTCCGCATGGGAAGCAAGCTGGGACCTGCAGCTGCAAACACGACTTGCTTCACGTGTAAGGGAGAGCTTAAAATGGATCATGCCCAAACAGAGAGCAATATCCCTCCTGTTCTTCATCTACAGCATCACTCCAAGCCTACATAAAGCTTCTTGCAGCTACAGCTCCGTCCAGAGTGCAGGGACATGGGGATGCACCCTCCAGGTACGTGTCTGGGGCAGGGACAGCCCTGCTCCCCCAGTCTGTCACGCTGAATTCCCAGGCGCTCGCAGGACCAACATGCACACCACTAAATTACAAAACCTACTTGTAAAACGCACTTTTTGAACATGTCGCCATTATGAGATGAGACCAGAAACCGCCAAGGGGGCACAACATTCCCGGAGTGGTTTGCCACAGGCTCCTCACCCCGGCACCGGTGCTGCTGTCGCGCCTTGGCCTAGGTAAGACAATTTGGAGAATAACAAAGCGCTCCCTGCTCCTGCCATGTGTTGCCTGGTTACAGGGCTGAAAAGACAACTGATATCTGAAATACAGCAAAGCATGAGCTGCAACAGAGATCAGAAATACCGGCTGAAGCCAAGGCAGGCAAGGCCTTTTTAGGTGAACAAAAATATCTCCTCTCCCGAGACCAGAGGCTAAAAAGCAGCCATGCAACAGTATATCTCCGAGAAGTGACCCACATCAATCCCTACAGCAAAGGCCTCGTTGTACTTACGCTGAAACGGCATAAACAGGCACCATTTGAAAACTCTTTCCCCAGCTAATTGCCACCTGACAGCACTAGACATTGCACCCATTAACGTCTTATAATAGCGGCTGGGTTTCTGCAGAGCTACAATTGCAGGAAATTGTCCAGGAACAAAGTCATGCAGCGCTCCATCACAAGATGGGAATTCTGTGGGTGGGGAGAGAGAAAGAAAACAGAGGAGAGGAGAGGAGCCAAACCCTCCCTCCCGCTCGGGGCTGGGGGACGAAGCAGCGTGGACCTTGAACCGCGTCCCGGGCAGCACCAGGAGAGCCCAGCACCATCTCGCCGGGTGCTGGGGCCCCACACCTGCAGCGGCCGGGGCAGGACAGGGGGTTAAAGGCTGGAGGAACACTAGCGCAGTGCTTTCATCAGCCTTGTATGTTAGAAGTTCCCTGGAAATCCCTTCATAATTTAAATGTTTCATTTATGCTTCAGAGGCTTTAGGGCCCTTTGGGTTGGTTTGTGGGTTTTTTGGTTGTTTTTTTTTAAAAAAGTGATTCAGAGGCCCCATCCCAGCCCTGCAGCAGCACAAATTCCCAGACCAAAGCACCGGACACAGACAGCGCTAAAATATCCCGGTGCTGGCATTTTCAGCAGGAGACTGCGCTTTCCAAGGCGGCTAATCCTCCACCCTAACTCCTTCGCCTGGGCTACAGGAGGACAGTTACCCACGTTTAGGAACGGAGGCTTTGGGGACTGAGGCCTCTTCGTGTCCCCCTGCTCGACGCTGGGACAAGCTGCCGTGCTGAGTTTTGGGACCTCCAGCCAGGAGCCCCCAGCCCTTTTCTTTTGGATACGAGAGCAGGAAAGGATCCGAACTGGAAAAGACAGGAGCAGGCTGATCAGCCCTCCTCATCGCTGCAGCTGGGAAGCAAAACCAGGGGGAAGTGCAGAAAATTCAGTATACCAACCCAGCATGTCCATAAAGAGAAAATGGAAAAATAAAATCTTCTGTCAGAGTGAGGGAACGACTGCAGAAATCTGCGTCTCCAAATTTCTGCTCTTCATCATTTGAAGGGCCTGCAGCCCAGCACAAGTGCCAAAGTTCGAGCACCACAAGGGCTGACTGAAAACAGCACCTTAAAAAGGCAGCTCAGCTGTCCTCGGGCGCGCTCGGCGCCGGCAGAGAGAGGCTGGAGCTCGCAAAACCTGAAGCCAAGAGCGAGCAGCCCTGGCCTCAGTGCTCCCACACACCCAGCCAGGGGTTCACCGGCTAACAAGACATCACGTTTCACAGCAGCGTGGCTCTCCTGGCACTGGTGATGCTCCACCGAAGGCACTGCTCCGGAGCCTGAGGTATCCCCTCGATGTTGCACATTGACGGCGTCTCAGGCGCTGCAGTTGCTTCCTCTAGAAGCAGCTTCAGCCATTTACAGCCTCAAGAACCTCACTCTGTCAGCCATCGTTAACCAATTTGTAAAGTTTAAGAATTTTTTCCCCTCGGTTTCACCTACTGGTACTCATTAAGGTGCAGATAAAGGAGAAACGAGCAAGTGCCTGAGCATGCGCCTGGGAGGAGGCAGGAGCCCGCAGGAGCACTGGCTCAGTGCGGAAGATACAGGGTCAGCCACCTGAACGGATTCACTTCAATATTCACTGCAAATCTAAGAAGTGGAAATTCAGATGACGTGCTGGACAATGGAAATTTATTTGCACTTTGCAAAGGATACTAAAAACAAGCAGCTTCACTTATGTCGGTCATGAGCACAGGGACCAGCACGGCTGGGAGCAGGGCACGCTCCGCTCCCGACCACGAACAGCCAAAAATTAAAACCACGTCGTTTCCAGTGCCTCGCTAAAACTGTTTCATGGCCTGCACGCTGCCAATTTATTCTCGAAAAAATTCTGCCCACTCCCGATGTCTCTGTGGCTGTTTGTAACCGGGGTAGGTACCTATTCACGTGGAGCTTCGAAAACCTGTTTAACTGAGAAAAGGCCAGACGGATGCCAGATTAATTCTGCACCCCTTCTGTTCATCTAGCTGACTCATTACACTTGGAAAGCTGGCTGCCTCTCCATGTAAACAGAGCACTGGCCTGTTCAACAGCTTGGAGGGAGTATTACATTTGCACAACAATTACCAACAACGCTTGCAGTCTTCGTTTCATTTTTAAGCACGTTTAATAGGAGTCAGAGGGGAGGTACAAATTCCTGGGTTGGAGGAGCTATCTATCCCCAGCTCGTGGGAGCGACGGCGGAGCATTTTGAAGTCGCACATCTAGGGATGCAGAATTACAATTTGGCTTCAATCCCTCCTAATCTGGGAGCTGGACAAGCCACCCCCTTTCCACGACACCCCTCTCAACCTCACCTTCCCACCAGGAGACAATCATCCCCCTTCCTATTTTGTAAACAATTAACTAAGCTCCTTGAACTAGATGATTACATGTCTGCCGCACAATAAGAAGTGGGAGACCGAGTGAGCTCAACAGAATATAATCCCTCGCACTTCTCCGGGAAAACAAAGGAGCTGTTTACCTCTGGCCAGCAGCCAGCCCCGGCTGCGCGCGTCGCCGTCCCCATGCACGCCAGCCCCTCGGCCTGGCCGGCAGCACCCCCCCCGCAGCCGGCAAGGTGCGGGTCCCACGCCTCTCCCCTGGGAAAGCGGCGATGGAGAGGGGGAGTCTGCCCTGGGACTCGGCCAGCCTGGACATGGCAGCTCCCACCGGTTCGGGACGGCCGGCTCCAGCCAGCGGCCCCAGGTGCCGGCAGGGAAGGCCACGGTGGTCCCAGCCCCCGGAGCGTTGCACACACGACTTTGCCTGCAGGCAGAAAGCTGGAAAAGCGGACACGACACCCAGCCCGGTCAGCCTGAGCAGCAGGGAGAAGGGCAGCCCTGCGGCCCTTCCCGCTCCAGCCTGGGCTGGGGGGCCTCCTGGCCACTGCCTCCCCCCGTGGCAGGGGCTGGTCAGCGGGAGGGTTAGGGCCCCCATGGCATCCCTGAGCACCCTCCCGGAGGGTGGAGAAACAGGACTGTCGGGAGCACGACCAGGAGCGGGGCTGGAGCCCTGCCTATCGAGGCCGGCTGGGAATGAACAGCAGGGCTCTGCAGAGCCAGCCCCGGCCATGCACACGCACACACGATCCTCTCCTCTCCCCTTGCTGGGACGAGGAACCAGTTGAAAATGTGGGTTGGTTTTGTTTTTTTTTTATTTCGCCCAAGGCATGCCAAGCCAAAGCCACACACTGAGACGAAACATTTCTGTGGAGGACCTCAAGAGGCAATGGTCCCGAAAGGGACGGGAAGGGAGGGGGGGGGGTGTCATCTGTCCCTCCGAGCTGCAGGAGGAGGAGGAGGAAGAGGAGAAGGAGAGTGCTGCCGGCGGCTGGCTGGGAGGCAGTGCGGGACCAGTCGCACCCATTAGCCAGGGCCGGGCTCCTGGTGAAGGCGATGGGCAAATCACGACGGGCACAGACGCACACGGCCGGAGCCCGCTCTCGGCCCCAGCCAGCCGACGCCAACACCGTGCCTGACAGGAGAGGAGATTCCTCGTTAACAAACCCAACGGCGCCGGCGTACATTTAAACCCCTTATCCCTACCCCTCCTGCCTTCAGGGGCACAGCGAGCAGCATCCATATCTGTGACCAGAGAAAATGCAAACAACAGTGAAGTCCTCAAATGCTTTCAGATGTATATCCAAGGCGGAGCGACAGCTTTCCCTGGCTCTGCCTGCACCACAGGCTGCCGGTCCCGTCCCCTCCAACCCTGCCCTCCTGCAGCTCCCTGCACAGGCGTTTGCACAGCCTCTCTCACCCTGCTGCGTGCAGACCAGCCAAGCTCCTGCCATCTCTATCTGAAGCCACAACAAATTAGCTCATGCCCAAGATCTGTGCATTGGAGCCTGCCCATACCCTGCCAGCTTGGAGTAAAAAAGATTGTGCAGACTTCTTTAAATGCCAGACAATAAGAAGAAAGCTGGCTGGAGGCTCTTACCCGTTACAAAAAACTCAAACGCAAGGATGGAAATTAGAGGCGCAGACGTTATTTGCACAAATCCAACACATTTGTTTGGTCTGAAAAGGTTGGAATATGAACAAGTCCCATCGAAACATGAAAAATTTAAAACCTCAGGCTCCTTTTGAGGACTCTGTCCCAGAAAAACAGGTGTCTTCAAACCTTTGAAAATTGCCTTAAAATAACAAGTCACACAGATGACATCCAAAATCTGACACACACCCTCCCCCCCCAGCACTGGAAAGCGTGGGGAGAAAAACAAAAGTTGAGGTCTTTCAACGCGCTGAACCGTGCCCTTCTCCATCGCCCCGCCGATACCTTCACCGAGATGTTTGTCACCCCAGCAAAGACCATCTCTGAGCTGCGCAGCACGGTGGCACCTGCCGAGCCCACACGAGAATCACGGTGTACGTCACTAACAGGCTGCATGTTCAAAAAAGCCACCGTCACACCTTCGACCCAGCGCTGCCCATGTGCATCCTGTTTAGTGCTGTTTTACCCACACGCTCCCAGCATCAAAGACCCGCTCTTCGCCAGCTTTTCCTTTACCCGCCAGGCCTACACAACTCACGATTAGTACCTAAAATTGCCTGTGCGCACCGGCGGGACGTGCACTTTGGGGAACAAGGAACAATTGTCCTTTGTGCTCCAGCTCGGCTCCAGAAGAGTAAAGTCCATCTTTCTCCCCCATCGGTACATAAGCCCAGGAGCAGCAGGAGGCCTGCAAGCCAGCAGTGCAAACACAGGTGCGTTTCATTCAGCAGCCTTACAATGGGTAATCGCAAAGATTAGCTATTAATAAGCTACTGCAGCACGAGGTGCTAATTCTTACAGCCATTACCAAAACAAGGAAAATGGAGAGGTCTCTGCATTTCCCTGCTCTGAACGCAGCCGGCTGGAGAGCATGCTTGCCTGCTGTCACATCTGGGGTTACCCCAGTTTCACAGCTCCGTCATGGCCTCACCTTCAACTCAACATCTTCTTTCTTCACCCTGGGGAACTTGCTATCGTTTTGTTCCTGGCTTTTGAAGGGGGATGTCGCTCTTTATCAGGAATTCTTATAGATGAAACAACTTTCTTCACCTCTTTGCATGGCTTCTCCTCTCCTGCTCTCAAAATCAGTACCTGATCCCCACAGTAACTGCCCTTTCTCCCGCCTTTCACAAATACTTATTTCGCCTTAACCCACAGTGCTTCCTGACCTCCTGATATGCCTGTAACTACTCACATCTGGATGTATTTGCATGGGGCTCAGGCAAGGCTTGCTTGCTTTCTCAAATACGCGCCAGCCAAGTAGACTCAGTAACACGAATTAAGGCAGCTATTAGTATTACAATCGTTTGTGAAACAGACGCCCCTTCCCGGCGTTTGTTAGGACCTGCAGAAAATAACGCAACAGAGAAGCTCAGCCTGCCGAGCAGTTTGTGCACGTGGACGTGCACCCACGTCTTCAAGGACCACGGTCAAGATGATGCTCGAGACCTCGCCGGGCACCGTCAAAGTCCAACTCCTCAACGGTTCTCCGGCGATGACTCGCTACACGAAACCATCCCTGCTAACGGGTTAAATTTAAACCACCCCCCCTACACATGTAACCTGCGGGTGTCATTTCCTGCCCCAGCATCTGAAGACCGGGCAACGCTCTCAAATTATGGCAACTCTTAACTTTTTCTATTATGCTAAGTGTTACTACTTAACAAGATTATATTTGGAAATTTCTGCCCAACTGCCCTATGATTCAGAATACTCCAGCTGGGACCGTTCTCGGGACACACAAAGTCTGAAATAAAAGCGAGCCCTGACAGTACCCTGAAACCACGAGCAACCACTCTGCCTGTGTGGTTTCTCCGGGAGCAGTTTTTCCCACAAACCCTTCCCTCAATTATCTATATGCAGCTGCCTCTTGATATTGCTACATTTCTGGATGCCGCTGATTATCTGGTTTCTGGCCAAGGTTACAAAACTGTTGTTTCAGTCGGTTCTCCGAGCTGCGGTCTGGGAGTGGGATCAGCTGCGATGAGGCAACCTTTGGAGCAGCCGGCGTGTTACAAGAAGGCTGGAGCAGTGTACGGCCCTGCCGCACCACCATTAGTCAGAGTGGAAGAGCCGATTACGACACCGTTGTCCTCTTGGTGAGACCGCGGGATGGCTCCGGATCACCGGCCCAGACCAAAACCTGCCAGAGAGGGAGGACTCCGCGCTTCGCCCATCCCCTCTCTGCTTCACACAGAAACCCCTCAGGCTTCAACCAGGGAAGAGCTGTAACCACGTCTGCCAACGCAATCATCTACCGGACTTCTCGCACATCGACCTCCTTAAAACAGTGAAGAACTCCACTCGGATATTCCCACTGCTGCTGCATACGGGAGGAAAAATATTTCCCTAATTAAGTACATCCCAAGGACTTACACAAAGCAATACTGCGCACCTACGGAGTGATCGGCAATGCTAACTTTAAGCAGACTGCGCAGTGTATTGCATGTCACATGCATTTAAGAGGAAACAATGCAGCCCAAACTATCCTGCACACAGAAAACTGGAAAGAAATGTATGTGCTGAGAGGTATGAGGAGTGCAAAGCCTTTACCCGCAGCTCGCCGCGACGCAAGCAGGGCGAGCCTCCACGGCACACACGGTTCACGCAACGTGCTGAGAGCCTGTCCTGAAGGTCCCACCAGCGGGGAAAGACGGGGATTCCCCAGGGCTGCTTTATTCTGGCAAAATTTGAACAACACAAATCCTGCACAAATGCACAATCCGCTCCATTCCCAGGACGGTTTGGGGAGCCGGGCTCTGGCCCCCCCCATGCCCGGCAGGGAGCTACAGCTGCGGCTCGCTGCGGTTTGCTCTGCTGCAGTGCAGCTCAAGGGGTTCATGAGCATCAGCCAAGCCCCAAAAACGAGCTGGGCCTGATTTTCAAGACGGAGAAACATGTTAGCACAGACGATTCATGACCATCGCTGTCCTTGATTTGATGCCGACTAAATCTCAGTGAACGAAAGGGCAACAGATGAAGCAGCAGCGACTGACGGCGCCCTGGCAGCGAGCTGCGTCACCTACCCCACCATCCCGGCGGCAGCCCAGGGACCCAGGCGTGAGAGGCTGGCAGGGTCTGCTGGCACGCTCCGCTCCATCCTCGGCCGGGCTGAGGCTCCTCCACGCTCCCCACCTGCGCACTTTCCATCTTCCCATTCCTGGCACTAGCAACTTGTCCCAAGGGGAGGCTGCGGGGTGAGCACCATTCCTACAGAAAGCTCGTGTCGGCTCCTGCAAGCCCCATCTGCTGCTTAGCTGCAGAAAGGGAAGGCTCAAGAAGGTAACAGAAAGCAGAATGTGTTTGTGCTTTATTTTCAGCCGTCTAAATTAGCACAGGCGCCTCCGTTACATGGCTAAATCACCAATAACTTTGTGCCTTGTTCGCCTCCGGGAACTCTGCATCTGCACTGACGTAACGCAGCTGGGCCGGGGCACCGCAGGCAGATTTTACCAGCGAACTGAGACCCGGTTCTGTGAGTTTGGGCTGCTTTAATTAAATAAATACTACATATTCCTAGCGTGTATCTCTGTACATACATATGTACATGCACACACATGCACGGACAAACACACACACATATATAATGTACATACACATTACAGTAAAACCCCAAACGAGACTTTTGCTCCAGTCCTGTCCAATTTTCTGCGTTACATGCTTCATTACGTAAAAGTCTAAGACAAAGACCAGCTTTTACTACAAAGAAACCTACATGACTTAAACAAGCCCTTGAACCCGAGAGGAGATGATGACCAAGCACGTTAATTACATGAGAAAGAAAGAAACCAGAAATATTTTGCAAAAGGTGCCACAGCCATTGCAACAGGATCCTTCAAGTCGAGGAGACCCTCAGCTCGGAGGTCTGCTACGACCAGCCTCACGCAGCGCGGGCTGCGCGGACGCCAGCTACACCCTAATGAAAAGCCTGCTCGAGCCACGGCGGATTTGAACAAATGCTTCAGGATGTCCACGTTTAAACTCGTGTTCAGTCTGCGATGTCGCAACAGCCAAGTAACATCTTCTCCCAGCTGTGAGCATGAAAGACCATGGTAATCTCAGCAAAACATTTCTCTTCCTCCCCGTTCTTGCACAATTCTTCCCAGTTTCTCTCTCCCCGTCTCAGCATCCTCGTGCCCACTGCAAACACGCAAAGCTTCCTCCAAGCGTGGGAGCCTCAGGAATATTTTGGTGACTTCAGGAGCAAGTCACAGGCGACAGAACAAATCTCACACATCACCACTTTCCAGGCAGGGGCCCTGAAGGCATCAGGCTTTGGGGAAAAAGCAAACACAGAACTTCACTGATTTACTCTTATTTGGGGTCTGCAAACCCAGGAGTTTCATTTCAGCCATCTGCCTCTTTCTCCTTTTCAACTGAGGCCAGTGGGTTCGAGACCGATGTCTTACCTATATACAAACCACTTTGCAGCAAAACTACTATTTGTTTGCCATACTACTGGCAGCTTTTAAATGACAGGGCAAGAACTGAATAGAGATGGACATTAAAAAAAAAAATCCACAAAACCAGAAAAACCCAGAACCATTAAGTATCATCCCAGCAGAGAAGAGAAGATGGCGAAAGGTTGGATGCTCTGATTTTCCGAACCAACCAGAAGACTTCAGCTATACAGGGCTCACATTGGAAGTGCCACATTAGCCTTCCAAACCTTCTATTTACACAGTGCTCAAAGTTTTATTCACCCCCCAATACTGGAAACACACAGGAAGGATAATACCCCCTGACCTAGTGTTGGCAAGAACCTGCCTTCGAGCAGAGAGGTGGAGCAGGTGACCTGGAGGCCCTCTCCCACTGACAGTGCCAGGACACCGCACGGGCTTCACGCATGGGACTTCTGACACCGGGCTTTGGAAAACCGGCCTCCTAAACCCCAAAACACCATGGCAGGAGATCCACATCCTGAGAACATCCAAGGCACCTAAGCTAGCTTCTGCTCCGAAGGAGTTTCCTCCTCCAGTAACAAACCCAGGGCCGTAAGCAGACAGATCTCCCACCTTCAGCGCTTGCAGGCGTCACTGCCTGCCACGAGGTGCAGCAGCCAAATCCACCGCCACCACCAAAACCCAGCGTAGGACAATGCATCAAAGCTGCAAACCCATTGCACTCCCAGCAAAACACCAAACTCGTGATATTCTCCCTCAAGATATGGAAAAGTGATTCATAGCTCACATTAAACTGGGAAGTCTGTAAGCATGAAAGGAACTTGGGGGCGGGGGGGAAGTCTAGGCCACGTAAAGTTTCAGTTTTCTGCCAGGGCAGCACTCGGACAGGGAAGCCTTTCTCACAAACGCACCACGCACCACAGAGCAAGCACAGCACGAAGCCAACGCCGGGCAACAACCGGGCTACGGAGGAGGAAAGGCTTCTGCCAGTTTCAAAGGTCTGGGCCACGGCGCAGGCAGGGAGGGAAGGGGGAGCGAGCGCTGCGGAAGGTCTGCTGCGCAGATTTCTGGGCTGCAGGGCAGCCACACACACGGTGCTGCTCTGGGAGCTGGCTCCACGCGGAGCTGTGAACTGCTAATGCTTCCTCCCAGCCGCTGCCGCTCCCCCTCCCAGCAAAACTGTCACCACACTTTTCGTACCACTTAAAAAGACGCCGTGGCTCCCCGAGCCCCGACACGCTGATAAGAACAGTGGATTTCCCAGATTATTTCAGCCCGAGCTGGAAGCAGAGCTCCGTCTGTAGCTGTGCGTCTGCGGATGACAGACCACCGCCACGCTGCTATTTAACAAGCTGTACGACAGGAAAACAGCTTGCTGTGGCTTCTGTGGGGCTCTGCGTGCTGCAGCCAATGTGGAAAAAAAACGAAGCATGAGTTTCTCCAAGCAAACCACATGCCCTCTGCCGCAGGCTGCCAGGCGTACGGGGAGAAGCACCTTGCCCGTTACCTTTGTCACTTCTGCTCATCTTGTTTCAGGAGCCAAATTGCCCATCCGGTTTTCCCGTTCCCGGTCCAGCAAGCGGGGCCTCCGCTGCCGCAGGTGCCGGCAGGGTCCCTGCCCGCGGCCGCGCCGATGCCAGGAGGCTCACGCCTGGCGCAGCGCACTGCCAAGGACCCCGGCCATAAACACCTGAGAACAAAGTGGCCATCCTCTTCCAGGGGACGGCAGGAAAGGTTTGGGCACAACACAGTCCTGCTTGCTGGTTTGCCAAGAATCAAATCAAGGTTAGTTCTCCACAAATCTGCAACCCTCCTCTCTTCTTCCTCCATCTCCACCTCTCAAATTACAGTCTTTTTGAAGGTGATGCATTGTATATAAAGGCATAGGAATGCATTTACCAAAACAAGTATATTCTTGTATAGGGGAAACAATAGCTTTCTCTACAAAGCTAGTGTTGAACATGTCATCAGAGCAGGAGCGATGGAAAGCTGTAAAAACGGGCCTGCTTTAACAGATCGTTTCCATAAGGACATGGGCCCCTACCCTTCAAAAAAAATTGAGAGCCCCTCCTGACTTTGGGCCTAATTAAGTTACACGGACACGAGGCCTCTTGTAAGACAATTTGTTATAAAGCTACTGCTTAAACACTCGCTGAAAACCGAGCCAAGTTAAGAATATCTGGAGCTGCGTTTCGGCAGCTGACCAGACACGTGCCGTGTCCGGAAGCATGAGGCTCTGCAGATGTCCCTGTCCCACGGCACATCCCCACCGCAGTTCGCCCAGGAGCCCGAGCATCAAAAAGGCAACGTTCAGACAAAACATACGTGTGGCAAGTTGGGAGAAAAAAACCCAGATTCTCTGCCGCCTCCTTGTCTTCCTTAAAAAAGAAAGGTCTGTCTCCCAGCTGCGTGCTGGATTCGCCTGCCTCCCCCAGGCTGAGGAGCCCAACCTGACAACATGACACTCGGTAGCAAAATTTGGAGAAGGGAGGGATCACGGTCAGGCTTATTGACCCCAGGGGGGGAAAAGAGAAGCCACAAGTGAAAGGTAGTCTCTGCCGGAAGAGCAGCCCAAAGCCAGTCTGCAGATAGATCAAAATAACACGTTAAGGGACCCGCAGAGCCAAGCCTTGGAGCGTAAATCATTAGGATACAGGTAGGAATGGTACAACCGGAGTGGTACTATTTATACCTGGTCCCCCAGGTCTGCACCAGGCTGACGTGGCTGGCACCTGGCAGACCGCACACGTGCTCTCATCAGGATCACAGCAAGCAAAGGAGATGTTTTCGGTCCTCCAGGTAACACTGCACCAAGCACCACACCGCCTGCAAACGACAGCCTTGAGAGGTGAGCACAACCAGCTTCTGCCTCCGTGATCCAAGGACTAAACCTTCTTGCAAGCCAGGACGCAACCCCGGGCTGCACGGCAGTACCCAGCCCGGCACGCAGCCACGCCGAGCCCGCTCCCACCCGCACCGGGAGGCGGATGCCCGCCGGGACACCGGCAGAGGGCTTGGCCCCAGGGAGGCCTCAAGAGCAGGACAGGAGCGTCGGGCTTTGACAGTCTTGGTGCTTCGTGCTCTCGGCTCGGTCCTTTACCGCACGTACCCGTGCAGTCAATTAGGGCGCAGAAAATGGCTCAACCAGGCCTACGCCTGCAAACTGCTTTTACCCCCCAGCCAAGCACAATGGCAAGGGAGACGGAAAACACAAAGAGCTGCAGTTCCCACCCTCTTGCACAGTGAAGCCCTGCCACCTCCCCAGAGCTTCCCACGGACCACGCAGCCTTACCAGCAAGCTCCTAACCGAAAACAGCCCTGCACAGCCCGGCCAGCTCTGAGGACCACCGCCCAGCGCTCCCAGAAAACACCGTGGTTTGCGTACCATAAACCTTGGGCTGGAGGATACGGGACTCATTACTTAAAGACGAGGGTATAATATGACACCTGAATTCACCAGCGGGCTCCTCGCCTGCCCGAGCGGCGGCATCGCGAGCTCCACAATCTGCAGGAGCAACGCTGGAATTTCAGGGCTTCGTTTGGCTGTTTACCTGCTTAACTGATTGGCATCAGCAGAGTTAAACACTCTGCATCGGAAAGGGGGTTTACAGCCTGCACGCTCCGTGCTGGCTTTGGAGAGAGCATTTCTCATGGCTGGGTACATCCCATCTCCCCTCCGAGCTCTGTTTACCCATGATAGCAGCCCGGTGCCCCGGCTGTGCAAACACCGGCCCTGGGAGCCACCGGCACCCGCGCAGTATCGTGGCAACGTGGCTGAAGCCAGCTTTGCAAACTCACAAAGTGTGCAAATTAATTTCATTATTCGCTCTTGCACATCATGAGGAGGGAAAACAAATAACCTGCCTGAAAGTACATTCTAGTAATTATTAACACGGCGTAAGTTAACCCCAGGGGAGTGGGAGGAAAGACTGGCCGGAGAGGAGAGCCTGGCACTTGCCTGTTCGCTAGAGCATACAGCATGTCAATACTTTTTAAATATAAAATCCAGCCTTAAGCTGCATTTTGTTCCCTGTTTAGCCCAAGGATTCTTCATTTGCTTGCTGAACCTACACATTCTCCCAAACTTTTACCAAGTAAAACTGACCATTCAAATATTTCACCAGCAAAGCTCTTCACTTCCATTTGCTTTTGCTTAGACGTCTCTCTTCCCCCCACAAATGCTCTGGAGGCACCCATCCCTTCGGCAGAGCTGTCAGGATTGTACACGAAACCTTCTTTGGCGATGACTAAAGCCCAGGTATGCACCGAGCGTTCTGGTTGCTATTTTACTTTAGATTAAAAACATCCTTCAGCTTAGCAGCGATGCTGGTCCGTACCAGTAATCCCCCTCCCCGCCCCAGGAGAGCAAAAACTGAGGTTTAATACCCTGCACCACACAACAATTTAATCCAGCGCTGTACATCTGGATCACGCGACCCCTTCCCCATACTGACGGGCACAAAACCCACGTCGTAGCAAAATATGTGTTTATGGAGCTGGAATTTTTGCTCGTGGAATTCATGCAATTACCTTAATTCTTAGAAATCCTAGTAGCTCCTATGTACCGTGACAAAATGGCTATAGATGATAACAAACCCATGGCTCTACCACAACAGAAAGTACTCCTGAACACTGCACCATGCACAGCTCCTTTGCCAGGAGCCGAGGAGATCCCTCCCTGCCTGATCCGGCTGCCTCCCCGCAACAGGGCACTTGGAAAATACCTTCCAAGGTGCTCAGTTTGGGGGGATTTAGCTTCATCATGAAAAACTGAGGGGATCTCAGCTTGGAGGAGAGCATAGCAGACCACTACGAACCTACAGCAGGGCTGTGGCAGAGCTCCAGCAAATCTTAAAGCATTATTAGTAAGCCATTAAGAGGCACTGTCAAGACAGATAGGCTTTAAGATTACTTTACAAGGCAGTTGTCAGGGATTTCAGGATGCACCGGTTGCTGCAGCAGCTCAATTTTCACTTTAAGACGACTGTTGTGTGAGCATTGTTTTATAAGGGACCTCACAGTAATAAGCCGAGATGTTTTTCAAGGTAGCTAACGTAGCCACGTTTTAAAACCCTGCCTGGCATCAGCACAAAGTGCCTGCACGCACACACGCCCTGCCAGTGCCGGGGTTCTAACCAAATTAGTCAGAGCCCGGTTTGAACACGGTTCCTGTGTAAACCTGCGCCTACGGGAGCGTCCAGCTTCCTGCAGACGCAGCCTCGGGACGGAGCAGCCCGACCCTGGGAGCACAGATACACGCCGCAGCCGTAAGCCCGAGACGGGCTCTTCTGCCCCGTGCCCCGGCGCAGCCTCCCTCCCTGCCGGGCTGCTCGGTGCTGCCGGAGAGGCAGTTCACCAAAGTACGTCCGTCCATACGCTCTGGTCCTCCCTTCCCTTGTCTTATTTTTGGAAGGTAAGTGCGGCTGCGTATCTGCAATACTTGAAATGAACACCCCAGCGGTTCCAAAAGCTTTTGAGAATATCGATAGATCCGCACAGAAATTCTTTCATGTTCTTCTAATGGCTAACAGGCTCGGTGTTCTGCTCTGCAAGTCAGATTACCCTGAACAGCTCGGGAGCGCAGTGACCTTCAAGGGCTTCCCCAGCCTTCCTTCTCCTCCCGCCCCACCAGCGACCACTAACGAGCGAGGAGAAGCAGCGGCTCAACATGGGACCTTATGTGCTCCATTCGTATGGGACCTATATGCTCCATTTGTATCACATCACCATATCTTGCTGCCCATCTATACAGGCAGAGGTCTCCACTGACCGAATCCAAAGGTATTTTCGTGTCCCCCTCTATTTCCAAGCTGTTTCTATACGACCCATACACTGTCACAAGCTATTGTCACTAAGTTAAATAGAAGTGCAAGGGTTTGAAGTCAAGTCACCCATTCCTTTGGCATTAGCTTTCTGGGTTTGTGTTTTATTTTCTCCTTTCTCCCTCTCCCCTCAGACCTCCCGAAACAAATTTCCCATTACTGCTCTGCACATCCTCACCCCACTGGACCTGTAAGCGACCACATGGTTTTACAAGAACAGCTTTAACCAGCACATTTAATCCAGCTTGCTTTTTTCTTTTTTTTTTTTTTTTTTTTTTTTTAAATCAGCAGTACAGTTTTCCATAGTCTAAGTCAATGTGGAATCAAAGATCATGCACGATACCATTTCCACCCTCTTGCATTTCAAAGCCACACTAAACATTTCACAGAATGCAGAGGCAAAACCCTTATGCCACGAAGAGGGCAATCTTCTGACTTTCTAATGTTAGAAAGCACCTGTTTCTAGTTCAGATGGGCCATAATATATTGTCCATGAGCGTGTGTGTGTGCAGGGAACACTGCAGGTCCGGAGCTGGAAGCAGGCTCTCCGACCTCCCAGCCGGCTTGCCACAGCCACGCTGGATGGATGGGAGTCGCTGGGTCGGGGCACTTCACCCAGCTGGTTTCCTCTCCCATCCTTATTTTTCTGCATCTTTAGCACGTGAGTCAAGTCTTAAGCTGAGTTTTGTCCTCATTTTAGTGCAAGTTAAACACGCTGCTGCTGCCATCAGCCTAAGGGTGTGAGTCACCACCAAGCCTGCACACGAAGCAATTTATTTAAAATTCAAGGGAAAATGTTAACACCTCAGTGCTGTATGGGTAAAGTCTATCTCTACCCCATCGCGCCCAACTGCTGCGCTGCAGCAGGTAATCAGCCGGGGTAGCTGTGTTCTGGGCCATCAGAGACCGAACTGCCGGAGCTGGGACACGTCTCCAGCCCTGCCCATTCCCAGCAGCTCCCACAGCCTGGCCTGCAGCGCACGGCGGGGCTTCACCGGCTGGTGTTCCCACCTTCCACGCAACGACGGCAAGGGAAACACTTCCAGGAAGTTCAAGAGACGAACGGCAAGGAAAACTCTAAGGGCAATTACCCCACAACGTGCTCTGAAACGCAAGTTCCTTCCCAAGTGGTCAGGGCAGGCTCGGGTTCGGAAGGACAGCTGAACGTCGCCCCTGGGTAGAAATGATACCTGGCAATGTTTTCTAAAAAGTGGTATTTATTCGTTTTAGCAAACCGTAAAACTCTTCGCTACTCTGAACTTTTCTGGTTCTGAGTTCCACAGGCTTTACATTTTTTTCAGTGCTAAATTCTCCCATACAATAAAAGGCAAAAAAAAAAAAAAAGAAAAGAAAAGTTGTCATGCTTTCTCTACTACTCACCTCTGATGGCTACCCTGTAAAGCTATGTCCATTAAGCAGCCTTAAAAACTTTAAAAATATAATCTTACTGCAGAGTTAAGTTTGCCGATCACAGTGAGCGGGCCATTACACAAGAGCACAGGCTGCAAACAGTACCGTGACACCTAGTAAAGGTCAGACCCACGTTATTTACTTATGCATTTGAGATGAGGACACGACCCAAGCCATCTCTCATTCACCTCCTGTAAACTGCACATGCCTCCTCCGGCCTCGTGTCTGCTGTTCTGCACTTCTACCGGAGTCCCTGCCCGGGGACCTCACTGTGATATTCAATTCCTACAGCAACGCTGCAAGTTTTCAATACGCTTTTCAGCCTTTCTAATGACTTCCTATCCTACTTTCTTAACAATTATATCTGCTTTCCAGCGAAATAGTGGTTCACACTGTTTTTCGTGAAACATCGCTATGGCTTCTTCCCGCTTTCCATCGGCCATTCCAATGTAGCTGCTCACTACCAGTAGATCAAGGAATTTATCCGGCTTTAAAGTATTTTCGCAATTTTTTACATCCAGTGCCGCTGCCAGCCCGGTTTTCCTCCGACGTGCCTGCACACCACGGCGCAGCGGGCAGGAACGAGGGGCGTCCGCCTGTGTCGCAGCCAGAACAGAAAGCCACTGCTAACATCCAGCAGCAGTTCCCTAAACTGCGCCCTGAATTAACGTCGGATCAATAGGCATTTGGGTGACCGAAATCGCCGTTACTGCTGCCTGCCTCTGATCGACTCAGCCCCGTGCCGCGGCGGGCACTCATGGCTTCGCCTGCCTAGCATTGCTTTTGTCAGAACCGCTGGCTGAAGCCGCCTTTGCTTCCCCTACCACTTGCCATCTCGTTCCATCAAATGCAATAATTTTTGGGGCCATGCCCCGAGCTGAATCGCGGAGCCTGCCGGGGTTGAAAATCCCTCCGCAGCGAAGTTCCTCTGAACTGTGTCAGCTCCTGGACTTGTTTTTCTCGGCGGCTGGAGAGGCAGGATGGTGATGGCACGCGCCAGCACCACCTCGACACAGCTTCGAGACCCTCTTGTACTCCCAGGCTTAGCACATGGACACCATCAAGGTACTGATGCTCACAAGAGCTGCAGCTCAGAAAGGTAGCTAGCTCGGTGTGGTGGGACTCGAGGGCAAGGTCTCCAAC
Organism: Aptenodytes patagonicus; assembly: GCF_965638725.1. NCBI lineage: Eukaryota > Metazoa > Chordata > Aves > Sphenisciformes > Spheniscidae > Aptenodytes > Aptenodytes patagonicus. Next base: position 1,656,038 of record NC_134959.1, on the reverse strand, counting down.
CCACGCTGCCCGGCTAATTTGTCACTTGACAGAGGTCAAACAAGCCTTCACAGAAAATAACACGAGTGACAAGACTCCTTAAGGCCAGACATCAGCTACAGCTGGCTTAAATGCCACTCGCTAACAAACCTGTCCAGTGGTACTCCACCGCTGGCTGCTGCACTGTACCAGGAGCCACCAGAGACGGACCTCTGGAACCTCCTGTCCCAGCCACGGGACCCGTTGTGTTTCAGACCTTTCCCGAGGCCATCCCGGGCAGCGGAGCGGCCTCCTGCGCCTCTCGACACGTCGGATCACACAGTCCGGCTATTCCAGGACTGCATCACTCGGTGGCCGCCTCCCGGTGCCAAAGGGGACGGGCCCCATCCATTTCGGTCTCTATAAACCCTTTCACCTTAGAGCCTCATGACTGAGATTGAGAAAGATTAAAAACAGCTTTCGCAACACAAAGCATAATTGTTCACTTTAGGTACCAACCAGAGGGTGTAAGGACAAACCGCGTGTTTCCCGATCTCGGTATGTTTTTGCAAGCAGTGGTACGTCTCGGCCACCTCCGGCACCCCTCGCTTCACCCCCCGGCCCTCTCCAGCAGATGCTCTGGGCACCACCGGATCATTCCTGCAACCTCCATGCTTTTTAGCGCCCAGAGGTTCACTAATGCCACCGGCTCGCAGCTCTCCGCAGCCAGATTATCCAGGCTGAGATTATCCGCGGCGCAGAGGCGAGCCAGCTCAGGGCTGTTAGCCGGGGCGCGGCGCTGCACCAGCCTGGCCGTGCTGCTCCAGAGCCGGTTCTGACACAGAAACGGGAGAGCTGTTTCCACGTAGTGCCCAGCCTCGGCTATGACATCCCGCAGGGCCAGAGCTGCTGCATGCGGCGCCCACGTGCCTGCCCTGCGCCGCGGGAGCCGGCAGCGCGGTCGACAGGCACGCCGGCAGCTCCCGCGGCACAGGGACACCGCATGAGATGCAAGCGCCACGCTGCAGCGCCGGGACGCACCGGGGCTGCGCAGGAACTGACCCCGGTAAGAGGGGCAGTGCTTCGCCACCGCTCTGAGCCTGTGCAGGACTCCTAGGCTGCGCCTACGCCATGCACCCAGCACATCCCACGATACTGAGATATACGGGATATTTTGGTATTGGAATCACAGCGAAACATGGCTACGCTGGCCCTCTGTTAGGATGAGTAACAGCTAATTAAATGAATCTGGTATTCTCCTCCAGATCGCAGGCTTAACCTTTGGACGTACAAACCAATTCTGCCATGCAGAAGACACTTTGCCATTAGCCATTTTTCCCTATTTCTGCAAGGATTTATGTGAGTCTCTGTTCCCCACTTTGTGATGGATTAATTTACTCTGGCATTAGATCAAAAGGTGTTGTCAAAGGAACAAATGGAGAACCATACACTGCTTTCATAAAAGATACAGGTACTTCCCAGCGCACCAGAGCTTTGTTCCACGCTCTCGATGATGACACTTTGCAAAGGTTGCTATAAATTCTGGGATTTTATGCTTACTTCATGCACAGCCTCTACTTACAGCTCCTCTGGTACAAGCTTCTGCAAATTCCTCTAACGTGCAATGTTGTCCTGCTACAGCAATGCAGAAACACCAGCCAAAACACTCTCTCAAGGCCTGGCTATCGTTGAACAGCAACGATTTGTTACACAGGAAGGTTTGTGAGCTGGCTTGGGGTGATGAGAGCACCACGACACCCAGAAAACAACAGGGAGCACACATGCAGACGCTGAAGGATCCTGACCTTTCTGCTTCTCCCTCAGCCACCTCAGTCCAGACCTTGGGATGATTCCCTCTTCCCCACCCCTCGCCAGATCCTCCTCCAGGCTTTCCCCTGCTCAGGCTCAATTATTCCGTTGGTTACAGAATAGGAAGGTTAACGTTTCGGCCTGCTGGATTTGTGCAGGTCAGTCCAAAGAACCTCTTATTTTCTTACATTTTACATTACACAACTCTTACTACCAGAAGTGCCTTTAAAAGCCATTCTTAACTTCAGGCTGGGACAAAACAGCGCCGTTATCACTCCATCAAACAAAACATCTGTCGTGTAGCTGCTAAGGTGTTTGTGACGGTCAGTAACAAGGGGCGACACGCATGGACTGAAAGAATATATGAAAGGTTACAAAAATAATCTGCTGCAGGTCAATGCTTACCTGCAGCTCTTGGGAAGACGAGCAATATCGCACATAGAGACACCGGTACTGTGCAGTGCCGGGGTGGCGAGCCGGGCTTGTCTCAGGGGAGCGGCTTTTGCTCTCCCCATCAGCCGGCACTGCGCTGTCCCTCTGCTCCAGCAGTCCACACAGATGGAGGAGGCCAAGGACCAACCGTTATTTGTACTGGTTTTTACTTCAAAAAGGACGGGCAAAAATAGCTGTGGACATCACACAGAGCTGGTCTCCATCTACCACGATTTTTGCAGATGCTCCACTCTTGCTAAGATGTGAACTGGGAATTTTTTCTTGCTTTCTAAAAACTGATTCAGGAACACATTTATTTCAGCACTGAAATGTGCAGGACAGTCTAGCTGTGCGGAAGGCACAACTCAGCACTTTGCAGGAGCGGTACATGCAGTGCACAGACACGGAGCAAAACGCATTGATTAGGATGGGGCTTTGCATACTAATTTACATTATAACTGCTCCACCCCCATTGTATCAGGGCCCGTGAATGGAGGCATTGTCTCAGGGCAGAGCATTCTTCATACCGAGCCCCTGCAAATGGGAGCCCTGGTGCTACGTAATAACAAAAACAAAATCTCAGCAGAAGTCCATTAGCATCCAAAGGGCAGGAGCCTGAATGCATCAGAAGAATTCTTTGAAAAGTAAGAGTGAAACGAATGTAATAAAACGCTACTATTAACTGATACTCATTGTCCAAATTAAACCATCAGAAGCAAAGACCTTGACTCTCAAAATGCATTCAGCGCAGCACATGCTGCAGAGCCCGGGAACAAGGCTATTAAAAATTTTAAGCCCTGGACTCGTCCCAAGTATGGATTACTTGATTTCTTCATGAGCACTTGATCACATGGAACTATATTTGGATTCCCAGAATAAAAGCTCAAATCTTCAGGAGGGTGTGCATGGCTACACCCCACACACATGCAAATCCCCACTTGCACCCACACCACAGAAGATGCACGCCGGGAGGCCAGGAACCGCAGGAGCTATTAAATGCCCCAAGATGGGAGCAGGTTTAAGACGACGACAGAAGAAAGCCCAGCACTCTTCAAAGAAGCCGGGCTGAAAGCAAGACAGAAGACTTTTCTAGAAATGGCGAAACAACAAGTGCAACGTTTCCCTCTTTCTGCAGATGTCAGGAACACGCATGGCACAGCAGCACTGATAAGGGCAGACCTTTCCATTCAAGGAATGCCTGTGCCCCTCCGAGGCAGGGGAGAAACCACAGATTTCTCCACTACAGCAGAACATACGATGCCATTTTGCAGTTATGAGTTGGTTTGCTGGTTCGTTTATTTAAGGTACAATTCCCAAAACTCTTACATACAAAGATAAAGCCTCAGCTATTTGTTGCTTCCTTAGCTCTCCTATGGCCACTGCAGATCAACAGCCTCCAGGAGCGTCCATGCAGTGGCCCTGAATTCTGCCGGCCAGACGAGCGAGGAGCCAACCCTGGAAGCTGCTCTCGCAGCTCTGCCGCAGCCGGCCGCCCTCACCGGGGGTCCCACGCTCTGAAGCAGCTGAACTAAACCAAAGGGACAGGACAGTGCTTCCCCTGCCCAGGCCCCTCACTCCCAAAGCCAGCCCACAAAACTCACCTCCTGGGTTTCAAAACCTACTCGGCTCCACGTCTGCAACCTACCGCCCAGCTGCTGTCTCCTTTTCCCAGAGGAGTGGGCGGTTAATTCACACGCCACGTGTACCTGGGGCTTTTCCCCATCCGCCTCCCGGACTCCCGCTGCTTCAATCCTCTTTTTACCCCTTAGCTCATCCCTGAGCCCGGGACTGCTACGGGGACGAAGTACATGCTCCCCCATACCTGCACAGGCAACAAAGAGGAGCAGCAGGCAGGTCAGCTACTCGCACTACAATAACACATCTCAATGCACCATTTAAAAAAAAAAACCACCCAAACCAAAAACCAAACTCTCTTCTAATTTTACTGAGCCTTCAAGCTCTCGCCTTTGGTGTCAGCCCGCGGCTGGCAGGCAGCCCCGGCAGCGCCCGTCCGCAGGCACACAGCTGAAAGAGCAGCTTAGGCGGAGGGCACGGATGCTCTGCCTGTCCTCCCGGCAAGCTGGCTGCTGTGTCGTTGCAAGGTTTCTCAAGCACTTTGTTAGCAGGGGCTCACTGTGCGAGGAAACAAGAACAATCAAAGTAGCAAACTCCAAGTGAGTAACTCACTGAGAGCAGACGGGCCGGGCCGGCCCGACCAAGCCCGCCAACTTTCCTTCTGGAAAGTTGAGATGGGCTCCAGCTCCAGTTTTCCTCTGGAGAGTTACGAGATGGGCTCCAGCTCCTGCAGCTCACACCAAGTTTTCGGTCCAGAAGGTGTTTTCCTGCGGTATACCGTACGCACGCTGCCATTCGTACGTCACAACGAAGTAAAGGGCTCACCTCTATGTTTTACAGCATTACGGGACCGGCGGGTCACGAACAGATACTCATCCGAGCTGCTCAATACGGGCAGCCCCTTGGGAAGCCACTTGCTCTGCCAGAAGCTGAGAGGTGTGCAGAAGGAGCCGGGCGCACTCGAACGGTGTTGTGCTGCTCTCAAGAGAGAGGGCAAAGCACAAACATCTTGTTTAAAAGGCGTCGGATAACGAGTAATCCCCCCCACTGCTTTTGTGCACGTTAGCCTGGCCCCGGGACAGCAGAACGAAAGTCACCCAAACATCACTTTCAAATTTTCAATGTCATTCTTGCAAAGGGAGAGCCTAGCAAAAAAAGTCCACTTGAAATGAACCCTAGAAAATTAGAAGGTTAGGGAAGTGTGAAAATTTTATATAAACAGTGCGATTTAGTAGTCAAGGCCTCCTGGAAATACGGTTGTATTAGAAAATTGCTACATCACCGTGGCGTTTCCCGTACCATGCTCCAGCACAGAATATTTCACTTAGTTTCTTTTCTATATCGCTTCATGAACCCTACATGTGGACATTTCAAAACAATGCCGCTGCGGTGCCCCGACACACAGGATCTGCATATCAATGTCCCCCCGGCCTCTTCAACTCTGCAGAGAAAGGCCGTAATCTGGGTTTTGTTCCCGGCCTCTCGGCCCCATGGAGTGGGAGCCGGGTTATGCAACCTCTATTCACCCTCTCCAAGCCCTGGGAACATCTTTGTAGCCCAGGACAGGAAAGCTGGGGGAGGAGGAGGAGGAGGAGCAGGGAAGGGGCCCGAAGACAGTTCGGGAGCCAGGCTGGGCGGAGGGATGATTGCGCTGCATCAACCTATTTGCTCTCCTCCTTCATCGGAAACCTCCGAGGGGATCGGTACGGATCCTGCGCGTGGGAATCCACGCAACGAGACCGCAACCATCCCCAGCCGATTCATCCAAAACAAGCCCATTCCGGAAAGAAAAGGCCACGCCAGAAATCGCAGGAACGGGTGCATTTAAGCAGGAGGGGGAACGTTCAGCGGCGCTGGGCTGTGCATGGACCAGCTTGGACAGGCAGTGGGGGACACCCTCCAGGGAAGGTCCCCGGGCTGCCCCGGGCACACAGATGCTCCAGACCCACGCGGGGGAGCGTTTTGGCGGGGGCAGCAGCGCCCTGCGGCAGGCGAGCGGCCGCCAGCCTGGGTGTAAGGGGGTGCCGGCGTGCAGCCGTACGGCGAATGCAACAGACCCCGGTTCACCCTGCAAATGGACGAACGCGTTTCGGATGATGCAAGTTCCTCTGCACACCCCTGACCCAAGTGTTTCTCCCACTGTCAGTAATTAATACGATTTATATTTTATGCTAAAATCAGCTACCCAGGGATGTGCTTCCCACGGCGGTGCCGGCACACCCGTTCCATCAGCCAAACCTCCTTGTTTCAGTGGGGGACAGGAGCTGTAAACGAGGTTTTACTTCTGTAAATGAACACCTCCCCTCCCACTGACCAAGTCCAACCTCCGCCTGCACCCGGAGAGAGCCCCCGACGCAGAGACCAGGGGAGGGAATGAGCAAAACCATCTTTTCAGCCCCGGTCCCTGCAAAACCACATGCTGCACTGCTGCTCGCACGCAGCTGTTTGCCATGCATCCCTATTTTTGCACAGCCTATGGAACAAAAATATAGGTAGCTATGTTAGGTGAACGTTTGCACTGTTTCACAGTGTGATGACAGCCAAACTAGGGCAAGCCTTAGCCAGTGTCCTTTAAAAAAAGGGAAAGGAAAAAAAAAAAAAATCAGTGGGAGAACAGTGAGCTCCCAGGGAAGAAAATGTCTGTTATCATCTAAGATACTTACTGTGCACTAGATGACTGGGGAAAAAAATACATATACATATCCATACCTTTTCACAGTTTAAATGGTAGATTTTTTTTTTTTAAATTATTTTTTTTTAAAGACACGGAAGTAACTTGGACTGGAAAGAAGGTATTTCATACACATTTCATGCACCGAATTAAACTCAAAAGGAGTTTTCACCTATAACACTCCTAAACTGTAATCTGGTAGCCCACTCTTGGTGCAAGCTGTGGGCAACTTTATTGTATTTCATGGCTTCTCCGCTATGAATAAAAGCTATTCTTCTGCTGCACTGAAAGCAGGAGCCCGGCAGGTAACATGATTCCAGCTCTGCCGGTAAAGGCAACTTGATATCGTTCTCTAAAAGGGGAGAGGAAAGTAAATTACTTTAATTTCTATTAGAGAGGACAGACTCCCACCAGAGATAGGGTCTTTCTGTTGGAGCACATCGCTCCTCGCAAGCTGGAGGCCCGAAACGGAAAACATGGAGATTGAGGTGGCGGGCGGCCGTCTCCTCTCAGGAGGGATTTCTGTTCAGCCGAGAAGCGGGCAACGCCGGAAAGCGGCAAGACGTACGGTCTTGCGCGTCCCAGTCACTGTGATGGTCTCGGGACAGTTCCCAGTTTAACGTGAGCGGCTGACCACCAAACAGGAGATTGGGCAACCCTTCGGTTGCAAAGCAACCGCACTCGGGCTGCAGCCCGCGGTTTTGCTCTGTGTGCTCTGCAAGTTTTACCGAGCGACGGGACAGACGTTAGACACCTACGAGACAGCAGTCCTGCCCCTGGGCTGCCGGCAGGCAGAGGAAACCCTGAATGCACTAACACTGCACAGGCTCATGGAAATTAGGAATCGGGTAATTTTAAACGCTTTCTCAGTGAAAAATGTTCTCAGACTTCGTTGAACATGCCAGATAAAGCCTCTGTTCCTGTAAAACCTGATGCATGATTATCAGTCAAGAACAACGTATTTACCCTAAAATTGGGTAATATTGTTTTATGGTTCTTAATAGTTCAAACCGACAATGCACCGCTCTGAACAGACGCTGCCGAGCAGTTTCTCAGCCTTTCATCAGGACTGCGTAGGCGTTGAATTCTGGAGCTAATCACCTTAGCAACGGCTCTAAACATATGTGCGGTGACATCAGCTGATTTCTGAAAGCTGTAAATAGAGGATAATAGCACCAAAAAATTCTGGATTAAAGCCAAGACCTAAAAAACATACTATTAAAACACCGCCTGTAATTCAATGTATGCAAACTTGTTTGCATCCCCGCTCCCCAAAACCTGTGTAATTACACACCTACCAGCACAACTGGTGATTGTCCCACTGCAGGCTACTCTCAGCTTCAGAAATCTCCCAGAAATGAGGATTTAATAGAAATCCTTCTTCAAATTTAATTTTAAAAAGCCTGGAGAAAAATCTGCAGGTAACTCCACACACCATGAAGTATGGCTAAAGGAGACCTGCTCCAACCTACAACCCTGTCTTTACAGCCAATGAGTAGTAACCTCAACTCAGGAGAATTATTTGTAAATAAGAAAATAAACAACGTGCTCATGGGCTTTATCACTGACTCATGCAGGAACTGTGAACAGGAACTGTGGCAAACTCCGCTTCAAGGACGTGCTGCCAGGCCCGTGTCTTTGGTAAAGAAGAGTTAAAGCAGCATCAGGCATGAACACGCAGGAGAAACCCATTTCTGGAAGGCCGTGCTGGCGTGCAGACAGCATGAAAGGGGCATATTCTGAATTACCTCATGTTTGGTACCTCATTAAGATCTTAAACTGTCCGTTCAGGGAGTCCCTCAATCAACCATCAGCGTAAGACACGAGGACAATATACTTTTTGTTTTCCTCGTTTCGTTGTGACCCATATTTCTGAGGTCTGTTGTGCAGGATGTGACCCGGCCGACCAAAGAAACCCTTGCAGTGCCTTCACGTTAAGCTGGCACGCTGGGAGGGAGGGAGAGAGAGGAGAGGGGAGAAATGGGCTTAATAGGATTTTCACATATCAGAAGATATCTTTAGCAGGCCCATTTATGCAGAGTCTTAGCACTTGCTGAACTTGAAAGCAAAATTTGCTGTCCAAAGAACACAGCTTGCATGCTAAGCGGACCCGAGGAACGCTGCTCCTGCAGCACAAAGCCACCCGGCTCCTTCACCCTCGCCTCAGGACGATTAAGAGAGGCGCAGCGCAGGCCTTCTACATCAGGGCGAGGAAGGTGCTGGGGGGGGCCTGGCATCAGCGCTCACCATGTGCCGCCCCTGTCTGCCGCGCAGTCGGCGAGGTCCCTCGGGTGCAGCACGGGCAGCGCTTCAGGCCAGGTCCTCGGACACCGGCCCGGCCCGCGAGGCAGCCTGCCCACGGCACGCTCGCCTGCAAAGGCACCGGCAAATCAAGCTTGTCTTATTTGTGAAGCGCCCTGCATTAAAAATAAAAAATAATAAGGCTAGGGAAACGGAAAATGAAAACTTGACAGCTGCATCAGAAGAAGGATGCAGCATGGAGCCAGAAGCAAGAAATTCCCCCTCCTTTCTTCTTATAGGGTTGGGTTTTTTTCCTCTGTCAATTAGAGTTGCGAGGAAATTCAGTGAGTTGAGATCAGTGTTAATCGTTATTGCATTTGAATTTAATTAGCATTATTTTTTAACGACAGGTAATTTACAGTGCCTCACCTAAATGTGGAAGTCAGGTAGTGCCTTCTGTTCACTAGAAAACCACCACACTGAAGATAATCCTGCTATTTGCTTTATGCCTTTAATTTCTGTAATCCATGGTTACCAGTTTCAGCGAGACTGCCATGGTTACTTCCCTGCTCCTTTTATCAAAGGCTCCTGTGTGCGTCTCGCTGGAGTGGCAGCACTTCTGCCGAGATGCTAAGAATAGCAAAGCCCCTTTCCCGAGCGCTCGGTAAGGTGAGATGCAGGGGGAAGGATGAAGTTTCTGAGAACCGCAGGGGGAGACGGGGACCGTGCAGGCGGGGGCCAGCCAGCGCGGGATGCGGCTGATGGACGTCCCACGCGAGGAGGTGCAGCAGCATCTCCTGCTTTCTGCCTTTCTTCTCCTTGCACGAGCCGAGGCGTAGGCTAGCAGTCTGCCCTCAGCAGACCTCTAGGATGTCTGTTTGGCATCTTTATCACCTATTTCGGTTTTTTGGAAGTCCCTCTCCGTAGCTCGTATCACAGTTTGTGTACCTCAGAGCTTTCGGAGTCAAATCTTCAGAGACACCCTAAAATTCTGGATCGCTATTTCAGCGTGAGAACCGCCGTCCCCCAGGTACAGCCAGCACATCTGCGGGGCCGGGCTCCTGTCCGGCCACGAAGTGACCTGTCACCATCACCCAAGAAAATGACCGATTCAAACAGTCACGTTGTTATGAAAGAGACATGCTGAACAGCATCTCGCACAGGCTGAGCTCGTTTCCCATACAAGCATCACGTCTCCGATCAGCAAGCTCTCCAAACTGGAGCTGGCCAAAATCTTAAAGCATTTTGAATGCTTTCGCTAAGCTGTACATCTGTGAGAGGTAAAGGAGACGCTGCTGAGCCGGAGGAAGGCAAGGCAGAGTTCTCGGGATGGGAAGAAGCAAACCCGGCATCACTGAATTGCTGGTCCTGGGACTCAGGGCGTCCCAGCGGCGATGCACCGGACGGAGGGCTGCCTTAGCAGGGACCAACCGACCGCAGAGCTGCCAAGGAAGTCAGATCCCCCTGAAGCCCGACCGTCTGGCAGGACCAACGGAGAGTTTAAAATATTTTACACATTACTGCCCTATAAAAGCTTTCCTATATCCAGAGCATTTGCAAATCTAAGTCGGTAACACCTCAAACCTTTGCAGGGATATATACGCTCAGCAGCTGAAGGCAACAAGCATCACCTCATCATCTGAAGACTTCTGCCTGATAACCACAAGGCCCCGTCAGAAGCACGTGCAATGCTGAGATGCTGATGTGGCTCAGCACCCCTGGAAAACACCTTCCTTTCCTACAGCCTGTCCTGCTTCCCGCAAGGTCCCACTGCAGGGCAGCTTGTGGGTGCTGCACTCGCCCTTACGGTATCGGTAGGACATGAGACTGGCCGTCTCACTTCAAGAAGGGAAAAAAAGGCTGGTGCCAGCATCCTCGCAGGCCTCGCAGTCCGTGGCTTTGCGCCGGAGGAGCCCAGGACCCCCCTGGGGAAATGCAAGCCGCCTCGCCTCCGAGCAGGAGCTGCGGCTGCTGCCTGCCCCCGGCAGCCCCGCTTCCCTGCAGCAGCCCAATCCGGTGATGCACACCGGGACTCTTCTGGAAAGAGCTACGGTTTAACTGTAGGGCAAACGACGTTCAAGGATAGCTAAGAAACATCAGAAAACTGCACAAAAAGCACAGACATTCACCCTCTTTTCAGGGACCTATGCCTTTAAAAGCAAATGCTCGAACATCCTACGGTAACTGGTGCACATGTGCCTGGAGATAAACAACATCATGGGACAGGTAAGCTAGTTACTCATGATTTATCACGCCATCTCCCCATCTAATTGCATAGCTAAATGGTCAGTCATTTTAATCCACCGTAAGCAGCTTATGCTTTCTTATGTAGCTCTGCGACATTGCTCACTTCCTGATTTGGAAATAATAATTCTTTAAGTCTTGCTCTAGGAAGGTGTGAAAACCACCGTTTTCACAGTAACCCTGCACAGATTTTCAGACTTGTAAGATGCATGCATAGGACAGACGTCTCCTGGAAGAGGGTCCCGAACGTCTACTTCATGCTCAGTGTTGAGCAAAGCAGAGGATTTTTTGTGAGGGATCACAGAAGAAATTTTACACCCGGCTGCAAGCCCTTGGTGCCAGTGCCCTATAATATCAAAACGTGTTTCTAATCTTACCTTGAATCATACCCTTAGCGAAAATCTGTTCCTTATCTTCTTTCAACAAATTAAGCCATCTCCTACGATACCATTCTGGCATTTTATTTCTCCTATGAACAAGGCTGGTTGTACTTAAATCACCATGCCCGAGAGCCCGCCTGCCAGCACAGCTCCTGGGAGCACTGTCCGGCCGGTGGCTCTCCTCCCTGCCCAGCTACTGTCTCGCTGCGTGACACCGAACGCCCCTGCACGTTGTGTTTCACTGTACCCGCTCCTGCAACGGGATCAGCACCCACCCCAGCGATGCTGGAAGCCAACGCGACCCAGCCGAGCGCACCCTCCCACGGCACACCGCACCTTCGGCCGCGCACCGTGCCCCACCAGGTGAAGTTGCATCATCCTCAGCGCCTGCTCTTCAGCATCTTTCACCTTTGTGTCCCACTGCCGCCAGCCCGCTCTGGTCACACACCACAGGTCCTTGCTCCATGCTTTCTCATAATCTCACTCATTTCTTCCCTACTAACAGCTGACTGCTCTCCGGTTTGACTTCTCCATTTACTCGCCACTAACTGAACAGGAACGGGGCACGACACCCTGCCCAATTTCTGGACAGTTTTTGATGCTTGCGGATTCTAGTGTAGCAGTTATATAATTTTTTTAAAATTGTATTTTCAAAATCCTTGGAGACCCACACAAATGAGCATAAAAAGCTGCAAGGATCCACCAAAAAGGTGTCCCCACGTGCACAGAGACCCCCCTGTCCCCAGAGCCTGGAACAGTCAAAGCGCATTTTAGCTTTTCCACACAAGTATGTGGATAAGCAGAGGTTACAGAACTTATGTAAAGACTTAGGGGAAAGAAATCAGGTTTTGGGTTACATCAAGCTTTCTTCACTGCTCGAAAACTACAGCCATTGAAAGTGAAAGCTCCCGCTCTGCGGGACCAAAGAGCTCGTGCACACCGCTCGCACGCCTTCCGCTCACGGAAACAGCCGCAGCCAAGGGGATTTTTCTGACCTGCAACCCCGGAGAACTTTACTCCCTGAAACTACCCGTGAACTTAGGCCAGTGATCCCAAGTCAAGCCTAAAAATCATTCCAGATACCGAGCCAGATCAAAAGTCACTAGCTGGAACCGCCTGCCTTTGATGCCCTAAACCCCTGTTACCGATATTGGGCGAGACCGTGGGGCAAGAACTTTTCTTTAGCTTGATACAAAATTTATTTTACCATATGTAAAATTCATTTGTGTAGTTGCACACCCTAGCAGGCTTGAATGGGGCGACGGAGTATTTCAGCTCCCAGCGCAATTTATTATTTAAAAGCAGTAAAATTACATTGCTGATAGGAGAGCCCAGGCTGAGAGCAGCGGTGATGTAATGGGTAATGCAGCTCCGCTCGCTGTATGAACCGCGCTGTACATTAGCGTGCTGGCGAGGGTGGTTGCTCCTATCAATTATTTATAGTCTTCTGGCGCGCAGCCTGGAGAGGGTCACATCGCTGAAAGCTAACTTTATCTTCATTGTTCCCAGCCTCCTGCCCAGCTGTCACTCTGCTCGCTAATTTAATACACCCAGAGCAGTGTAAGAGGATGCAGGACTGCAGGTTGGTTTTGTCCCTCCCCAAGCTGGAAGAGGAAGGTGGGCTCTTACCGCGAGCTGCTGGGGTCTCAATTATCTTCGTTAAGGTGCTGATTTGGCTTTTTAAAATCTGCGTTTGAGACTCCCCTGGTCGCCGGGATGACCGAAACGCGGAGCGTTTCAGGCCAAGCGTGCTCCAGGGGGGTGAAAGGTGGGACGTCAGCGGTGCGACGGGGTTCTCCATCTCTGTTACCGTGCCACACGAAGGGCAGGCTGCATGGCACGTTTTCCTACGTATCACAGCAAGAGCCATTCAATAATGTATGTAAATATGAGGGGGGAAGGAGAAAGCGCACTTCAGCTCTCCAGGAAAAAAAAAGAAAATTTAAAAAAAAAAAAAAAAAAAGGAAAAATCTCTCATAGGTTTTTGTTTCAGCTACAAAGCGAAAGCGCACAGCCAAGGTCTTATTCACCTGTATTTCACCACCAAGGAAGGGACAGCGTCCCGTTGTACCGGCCCACCACGGAGGAAAGCAGCTCTCGAGGCTTTGCCCCTACAACTCACCAACACACCTCTTCCACTATTCACCCAAAAATTACATCTACCATGACCACTTTTCAGACCTTTGAAATATGCTCTTAAACATGCTGGTTGTTTGGCCCGGTATCTATATTAAAGCAATAAAATTTTAACTTTAGCTGCTTCAGGGTCTCCGCCACTCAAGAGATGCTTCCCTAGGAAATCACTCCAGCAAAAATCGGGTACGTGAAGATGAGCTGCTGCTTTTGCAGCTCCTGCGCCTAGTCCTATCCCACTGACCAACGGGATTCACATACCCCGTACGCTGCATGAAATATCTGTCCCATGCCTCAAACTAAAGTCAATTCCAGCCTAAATAATAAGGCATTTTTCAAGTCTTGCGAAGCCAGGAAAATAACCTGAATTTTCCTGCGATTAGGACTGGCTGTCTCAAGCACCCAGGTTTGGTTTAGACGTACAAAACAATTCCGATGATCGTGTCTGAAAACAACGCACGGCAATTTCATGAAAAACACAACATTTGCACAAAAAGGAAGTTGTTGAAAAAGAAAACACAGGCCCAGAGGAAGCAGGTTTGTTCTTCTGCAGCACAAACAGGGGCCCGGGAGAGGCTCCTGCTGCGGCACCGCCGGGGCCGGCACTGTCCGGCACGGCAGGCACAGCACCTTTGGTGGCACCCAGCAGGGGAGATTTCCTCAAATTCAGCGCAGACCCCCAGCGCAGCCACAGAGGCTCAGGTAAGGCAAAGGCAACAGCCAAACCCTTTCACATTAGCATGATTCAGGCAAGCACAAGATAGAAAATCGTAATTAACCTTCAAGCAGTGAAAACCAGCAGTGAGGGTTTTCTTCAACTTTTCTGCACTACAAAAATCAGGAGAATTCTGCCCAAAACTCCAAAAGGGGGGAACCGGGACAACCGTGGGAGGAACAAGCTGGTTCCCGTCCTAGAACCGGCACCACCCAGAAAACCGGGTTTTGACCAGGAGCAGAGCCCGGAGCGTGCAGACCACACGCTGCTCCCACCGTGCCGGCATCTTCAGGGCCTGTAGATCCTCTCCGAATCCAGGATTATTTCCATGGCAACTATCTGGAGAACTTATTAAGTAAAAAAAAACCAAGAACAGTTTGAACACACAGAACCTACATTCGTAACATACTAGCTGACTAAATTAGCAGCGCTAAGATTTTTCGTAATCAAAATAGATCATGTTCTAGCAACTCAATCTTCTCTTTGCCACAGCTAAAAAGAAAAATCTGATAGTAATATCAATGCGGGGGGAGGAGGAGGAATTATACGTTTTCTAAGGCCACAGCCCTATATCAAGCCAAGTCTTATCCCATTCAAGTGGTTCGAGAGACATTATTTTAATATCTGACGGTTCAAGTACTGTTAAATAAGGCCGAGTTTCAAAGAGATGATAAACTTCATTGCAAGGCACCTCCTACAGAATCAAAAGGATGACTATCACGTGACACAAAGCAGTTCTCTAGTACAAAAATTCATTGAATCACCTCAAATTTGTACCGAAAGAAAGCATAATTTGCAACTCTGCCCTTCCACTCTTTGTGTAGTACCAGGTATCGCTCGCCTGCCCACCGCCAGCCCAAAGCAGGGCTGACACGAACGCCGTCCCACGTGTGCTGGCTGATTCGACAGACACGATAGCCTGCTCTCACGCCTGATCCCGACCAGGCTCGTAGTGCCGAGCGACACAGCAGTGCCAGCGTGGAAAGCCACTGGAGCTGGCTGCCTTCTTGCGCTCATTTACAAGCTAATCATCTTCCTCACTTCACTCAAGCATTAGTTTAAACAGAAGAGGAAAAATCAGTGGTCCTTTATCATATTTAGCTTGAAAGATTCATGAGTTTGGAATATTTGCTCTGAGAAAGGACAATTTGCTTATTAAAGCTAATTTCAAATAAATTAAAAATTAGCAAAACCTGTTATTGCAACACTGAAAAGAATTCATCTTTCTTGACTTCATTATTCTGTAATCGAATTCCTGTTTCCTTCCAGGATCGGGCTGCAAAACAGCAGAGGAGGCGCGACAGAGCGCTCAGGAACAGTCATAAACAAAGTAATGTGTTTCTGCCTCCAGCAAGGAGCACGCTCCCACCTACGCACATCGACTGGAAGAAGGCAAGGGGGGACGGGGACACGCCAAGCATCGGGCTCACAGAGCACCACGTGAGGACGCAGGACCCAGATGCGGGGTTTGAGCAGCCTGTCTGGAAGCGGAGATGCGTGCAAGCTGAGCAGCATCCTCCGCTCCCAAACTCGCAGGAATTTAGTGGCTACGTCGGTACTGACGCAAGGCTCGGCATTGCAGCAGTGACTACGGTTCCACCTAAGCACAGGGACGAGTAAATTACCAAAGTTTTGGCAGCTCTCGAAAACAAATGCTGCCCGAGAACTTCGTAACAACAATTCAGAGCGAGAAGTAAATCTCAACAGGAATGATTTTGAAAGTGCTTTAAAAAAAAAGAAGTGGTTAAATGAACTGTTGGCTCGGTCACTAAGTCCAGCCAGGGAGATTATATGCATTATTGATTTACCTTAGAAAAACTTGGGAACTCATTTCCAATGGTTTCTAATGGAACCTGGATTTTCTCAGTCCTAATCTGCCTCGTGAGGTTGAGCCTCCTGCAAGGAAATACAATACCACAGCATTAAAATGGCAGCTGTCAGATGTACAACAGCCCCATTCATTTAATGAAGAGAGTGCAACGGTGATAGGGATTTTTAAAGGCTACTCCAAAAGGCTCCTTTGCAATTAAATAGGGTGGCGAGAACATCGTGGTGAGGATGGCCTTGTGAGTGCCTATAGATAACGGTGTAGGCCTGCAAGTCTGGGGATTTACAGAAAACAAAGGGAGGTTATGAAAAGTTTATTTCTGTAATATCAGCTTGCACACACTATCTATAGTCCTTTCAGAAGCAATGCTGATTAGTGGTTTGAGCTGAGAAGTGGCAGTTTTGAACCTCGGATCCATTGTCGACTCAGCCACAAACGTACAAAACATTTGGGCAAGTCAGTTTTTCAACAGCCACAGCTGTAAGACGCGCAGAGTAATGCTTTGGTTTCTATTCTTAGCAAAGCACGGGACGGAGACAGCAAAGCATATGTACAGCCAGTAAACAATTCTTCCGTATGATAATCAAAGCCATTTTAAAATAGTAAATTCCCATCTGAACAAATTAAGATCTTTATGAGGGTGCACGAGCATCAGCCCCCATTTGCAGACGCGACGCGCTCAGAGCGCCCGAGAAAAGGAAGCCGGTTTGTGGCAATCTCGGCACAGAAGGCCGCAGCCTTCCCCCCCATCTCGCACCACGCAGCGGGACTCGCGGCGTGCCGGATCAGGCCACGTCCCGAGCACGAAGCCTCCGGAGCTGGACAGCCCCCATCTCTGCAGTGCAATGCCAGGAATGCACCCCGCTCCCAAAACCCGCGTGCTGGGTGGTATGGGATGGAAGCAGGGAGCAGGGGAGTCCTCGCCCCCCCCCCGAGAGCTGGGGAACGGGATTTTGACCAGGACAGCACACCATCAACCCTTAGCCTCTGCTTCAGCAGCAAAAGCTTCTCCGCTTAGGGAAATGTTGTTTCCTCCACAAAACATGCTGTAGCAGGCTCAGCCTTCTGAAATGTTGGTCTGCTTTTTTAACAGGTGAAAAGAGTATTATCCTTTTATGTACCCAAAGCTAAAAGGAGAAGACTGTTCTCAACCCTTACAGAAAAAGATTCCTTTAATACAAAACCAAGTAGGGAATATCGTAGCCCCAAAGGAGGCTTCCAGAAAGGTGTGAGCATAGAAAACAGAAGCTCATAGCAGGAAGGAAATTGTAACATTAGCTACAGGCTTTGAATACACACGTAGATCTGCATCACCGAACATGAACAGTAAGCAAAATATTCAGTGCCAAAGAACAAAAAACAACATTTGATCCTCAGTTATTTCCAAAATTCATCTGCAAATGCATCCTGCCTTAAGACAAATGAAAACCAAGGCGTGATGGATATACGGCAATTAACGGTAACCGTTATTTTCATTATTTGTAGCGTCTTGCTAGAAAACAAGCACTGCCCTTAGCCCTGAGACATCCTGTGGAAGCAGCCGGCCACTTGCAAAAATCACCGAGCATTATATTCTGCCCCTTCTCCAGTTTAATGTCTTACCCCGCAGCTCCAGAAGCTCCTGGCTGTCCTTCCCCCTCCCTTCCCGTCCTCCTCCAGCTCCTTCCCCTCCAACCAGTGTTTCCACCTCCCTCCCCTCCTGGCAGCGGTGCCGGTAGCGTGCCAGATGTCAGCCTGACCCTGCAGCCGCCGTTTCGGGTCAGTTATCAGGGTTACGGTGCAAGGGGAGCGGTGAGCTCCGGCAGTGGTTCCCACCTCACCAGGCAGAGAGGGGACGGCTCCACCGCGCTAGCGATGGGGTCTGGGCACAGCTGGCAAATTTAGTTCCAGGCTTTTTTTCCTGCTAATGAACTGCCGCAGCAGAGCCAGCAGGAAGTTTGAAAGACCGCTCGCGCATGCTGCAATGAAAGATTTAGGCACCGAGAGCTGGGTAAGGTGACCCTTGACTATGTTAAGCGTCAGTCATTTTAGAAGTGTCACTTACTGGACGAGGGGAATGGATGACCTGCAAGAATAATTGCACACTGAAGGCAAGCGCTGAAGTTTCTGGAGAAGGGATGCTGCTGTTTGCTGGGAGGGCGATGCCACGGCACTCCAAGGAGAACCATTCGAAAGACATCGGGCTGCTGCAAGGAGGTAGCAGAGGCAGCCATCGGGGAACTCGATGTATATTTAAAATGAACCCAGACCTGTATTCTTGACCAAACTACACTCCTTGAAGGATGTGCCTCCGATGAAGGAACGGCTCCAAGGCAACGGTATGCAGTTTGCTGGAAGGAAAGGGGAAAGCTTCAAGCCTGACATAAGCCAGGGCTCAGATTCCTCTATCGTACAGCGGCTGCACCGCAGATAAGGCTGCGTCAACTTTTCCATTTGAGCACTCTCCCCTCTAAGGTTTACAGTCAGAGTGAAAATGTTTTAGCCAGGTGGAAACTTCACATACAGGCTCCCAAAGCAGGGAGCTGCCCGTGTATATAAAACATTACAATGTCACCCGCCCAGACTTGGTTTCCCTCCATTGGGAAAGGGAAAATCTCATCTTCCTCCCCATGAAATTCTTCACATTCCTCCACAGCAGATAAGCCATACCCCTCCGTCAGGCTGCTCATCTACAGTGAGAGCCATACAAAGTGCCCCATAACATCAAACAACCCGAGGTACTGAAACACAAGTAGGTTAAACGTTAACCTAGGAGCGAAGAGAAGGGCATGCGACCGCAGCGCTGCGATCCTGCCCCAGTGCCGACAGCCCGGCTCCGGCGCGCTGCCTCCATCACGGCTCCTGCCCAACGCCACCCGCCATGCCCCAACCTCTCCCGCTAGCAGGAGGCGCTGGCACCCGCCGTGCCACGGTTTTGGAGAGGAAGGGAGGTTTTGGACAATAAGGGTGTTTCTCACCTATAGAGTCCATCTGCCTGCGGAAAGGGGGGCAAGGAAAGCGAGGTGGAAGTTGGCACCTGGGCCTCCCATCACCGTGCCCGAAAGCGGGGTGCCCGCAGGCAGGACGCCGCTCTCCCCACCACCACATGTGCTGCAGGCTCCTCCAGACACATTTTCCTGGTTTTGCGTTATGGCAGAGTGAGAGGCAGCAAAGCCAGCTCGCAGGCTGCCAGCTCGCACCCGTTTGGTGTCTTATTTTTGTGTGTGTCGAACTACGAAGATGCTCCATTTCCAAGGAAAGCGCCGGAGGAACCCGGCTCCCCCGCAGCCCCCCAGGCCAGGGGCTGCAGGCACCTGCCCCTGCGCCTGCTCCGCAGGCGGGTGCAGCACCCAGCACCCAACCCCGTACGCCGGGGAAGTTTCGGGGCCTCTTGACGTGCATGGGGGATGGGGAGGTATTTCGGTACCAGCGAGCGGCACAGCCCTCCCCCCTGCATGCTTCACTGCAGTTATCCCTGAAGACAGAAAAATTTGTGCTTGTTTTTCTGCTGCTGCTGAGCAGCTATGAAATGTCTCCCGCCACAGAGAGCCTGAACAAATCCCAGCTCCTGAAGCAGCATCTGAAACCAGCTTCTCTCCAATCTCCATCACAATTTCAAACCTTTAATTTACTAAGGGCTCGAGTGAAAGCAACATTTGTGTTTGTTTACCGGCCACAGAGGAGCTCTGAGCACTCGCGGTTTATCACATTTACCCAACAGATATATTCTGGGGAGCTTCTTGGACCAGCCGTGACTTATCACAAATTACCGGTCACAAACTTTTCCTCCCTGTCCCCGTGAGAGCCCAGGGACCCGTCCCTGGACGGCCAGGCAAGCCACCCACGCACAGAGTGCTTCCAGCAGCCTTCCGGGAGCGCTTGAAACGAGCCTGGGTTTCTCTGTTTCCAAGTTCAAATGAAAAAAGAAAAGAAAAAGAAAGAAAAAAAACCCAAACCCAACCCCAAAACCAAAAAAAAAACCCAGAAAGGAGGAAAACAGCCTGATTTTATTCTTCTTCCTCTGTTAAATCTTGGAGTGCTGGACCAAGACGCGACAGTTTTCACCCGGGGAAGCACCCTCACAGGCTCTGTGGAAGGGTAGAGGCCATGCGGAATCTGGAAAACTTTCCCCCGTTACCTTCGACGAATTTAAGATCCGCTGCTCTATGTCAATGAAGCAACTTTGTTCTTTCTGGAGGGAACGGACAGATTGCGGGAGAAAACTATATCCCAACTGCTGCCAAATTCCACAGATTTAGTTATTAGTAGGCAATTAGGAACCATTATTAACACTTCCTACTACATTAAGCTCCATTTGCACCGCATCTCTGCGCCAGCCTGGACATTTCTGACGGAGCGGCACTCCGGCTCCAGCGCGCACGTGGCATCACGTACCGAAAACTGTGTCTTCCTGCTCGCTGCCTCCTGGGCCCCTTCTCCACAGATGTATTTAATGCAGTTGTCTTACAAAATAAAATTGCAAGTAAAAAATACAGAGATTAAAAATGAGGGATGGGGGGGGGGGGAGGTAAATAAAAGCGTGGCTACACAAAGGAAAAACAATTTTGCTCTTGTTTTTTAACTCACAATCAACATCTGAGCTATTCAGGAACTGGTGCACTGCCCTCCAACCAACTTCAATTAGGGAATTCAAAAGCAGTCAGACAAAAGAATGCCTGGGAGTTACTGCACCGCACAGAGATATTTTTAGCAAGAGCTGGGAGGCTGTTTGTGGGACACTGCTTTGCTTCTATTGCATTTCAGCTTTTGTATTTACATTTGCAGGACAGTAAGATTTACTAGGTCAGAGGGAAAAAGAGAGGAGAAGCAATGTAAACGATGTGAATAATTTTGCTTTCTGATACTCTCAGAAGGTATTTCAGCAAAAGCTGATGGAGACCAGAGAGAAACAGAACAAGATTTGCCTCCATCTGCTTCGAAAATCGTCTTTCAGCAGAAATCTCAAGTCACTCCTTTTAAAAGGGTGATGTAAACTAGCAAATACAGCCCCTGGAAAGGTCCGTACGCCCCACACGCCCCAGCAGAGCAGCTGTGCAGAAAGCGAGGCCGCCTTCGCCCACAGCAAAGCTGCGGCCGAATCCGTCCGGTGACCTCTCCCCACCCCCTGGTCACCAGATGGATTCACAAACGGCACGGTGGCGACACCGGGACGGGCTATCGCACGAAGACACCCATCCCAAACCCACAGCCATAAAAGCCATTCAGGTCTTCAGTCCGGAGTGCAGAAGTGCACGACCAAGCCCCAACAAGCCGCTTCTGTTTTTCAGAAGCCATTTCCTAAAAATGACAAGCTGCAGCCGCCCTCCCCTCCGCAGGCTCGCCAGCGCCGCCAGGAAGGTGCCTGCAGAGAGCGGGGAGGTGAAGCCCGAAGCCCTGACCCCGGCGGCGGCGGCGCAGGGCCGGTTTTGGGGAGCCGTCGGGCGCCCCGCCGCCTGCGCTATCGGCATCGCTCCTCCAGTGCAGCCCCCTCTTCCGCTCCCTCCCACCACTGCGGCAGCGCAGATGGCAGCAGTGTGACCTCGCTGTTCCTGCCTCCTTGTTTTGATCCTGCAGTCTTGATTGTTCAGGCTAATCCCACACTCCCAGCCTTGGCTGCCAGCCAGGACTGTTATTAATGGCACAAAAGCTTCTCATTCCAGCTACTTCTACATCCGCTAATGCTGTTGTTCTCTTCTCTCGCTCCCCCCTCTTGCCACATTACAAACTGGAGCTGGAATATATTTTACAAGGGAAAAAAAAAACCCCCCTCTGATCATCCTTGCACGCCGAAGGCTCCACCAGAACCGTACAGGAAAGGCTCATCAGCTCCAGCAATAATTACTGATGCCAAAGCAGTAAGACCACCCTGCTCATCCAGCGATCGGCTCCGAAGCAATAAACAGCACACAGATGTGGGGAGTTTCCAGCAATCCCTTAAGGAAACCCAGGATCCCAGGCAGAAGTATGCACAGCTGCCCGCAGGGCCTGAGGGAAGGGCTCTCCTGCCCGGGGCAGGAGAAATACCAATGCTGACCAGAGGGCCGAGAACCCAAGGATGGACAGCCCCGCGGCCGCAGGGGCACAGCACCCCCGGCACGGCACCCATCTGCTCTTCAGGTGGCACCGGGGCCTCGGTTGCCTCGCTTGGGAAACCGCCTGCTTTCCTGCCCCTGCTCTATGCAACAAATACTAGATTCAAGTAACTGTGAAGCTCTCATTAAAAGCACGGACTGAAAGAAGGCTTCAAACTATCTGCAATCTAGCCCCTCACGTGCCAGTCTTTTATGGCAGGTCATCTCTCCCTCTGCAAGGAACCCAAAGTCCCCCGTGCAGGGCCTAAGAGCCGTACTCAGGTACGTCCCCTCTGCCTGGTGAAGACTTTGCCCAGACAGCCCACCACACCGACTGCTCAGCTATACCTCATCCTCCCTCTGCTTTAAAACACGCTCCCCAGTGAGAGGTTTGCAGGACTGAAGCCCCGTGGCAGGGATGGTTGGTTGGCCTCACCGACCAGGGGGCTGCTGGCACAATACTGGGTGCAGGTCCCATGTCAGCTCGACCTGCTCGGACCCAGGGCTGGTTCCCTGGGAGGGGAAGGGATGAGGATATTCATCGGGGCCTTCTGATCTACCAGGGACCAGCCAGCCATGCCCACCACGCACAAACCCCTCGGCGGCTGCGGGGACACAGCTCACAGCGACTGTGGCTGCAACTGCTCACCCAAAAACTTGGGTCGTGAGTCAGCCGAGCAGAGCAGGTCCTCAGCACCGCACTCGCCACACCGAGGGCCACCAAGCTGAAGGTTAATGAGGTTTAGAGTTGCTTTAAACTGCAAACCCAGCAAGAGGTATCTGTCCCTGGGACCCTCCCGTGGGAGCAACCCCACCTTCCCGTGCTGCAGAGTGGCCAGCATCGCAGGTGCTGGGAACGGGGAGCATCACGTTGGTGCGGTGTCTGAAGAAACCTGCCCGGTTTTCAGCCCAAGCTGTCGTCCTGGTGAGATGATTCACCATTCTGCCCTCGCTACTTGTCAAAATGCAGGAAAGGAGAAAAGCAGCTATGGGAACATTTCTTCTGATTAGGAAGGTCAGTACATTTTCAATAAAGGGCTCTTTAAAGATAATCTCATTTCAGTATTTACACGTTAAAGAGGTTACAGAGATCAAGACATAATGAAGTCAAGAAGGAGAGGACAATAAAAGTGTGGCTGGGATATTACAGTGAGTGGTATCTCTAGCCTGTTGGTTTGGACTACAGGAGGGCTAAAGCAGCAGGGCACAGACCCCGCGTACCCCAGCAGAGGAGGAGGTTCAGGCACCAGGAACAACTGGCTGCTGCTCACTCATGAAAAATCAGTAGCAGATTTCTGAATGCAACCAGCATCTCCAGCTTCTCTTTTTCCTTAAATACAGCACATCACCCTGCCCCAACGGCGAGCCCCTGGCACCTGCCCGCTCCTCCCCGGGCGCACTGCTGGCACACTCAGTCTGACAGGCTCGTGCAAGCACTCGCGTTCTCCCCGCGAGCGAGCGCACGCCACCTCCCACCCCATCCGACACAAACATCTTCAAACGCCGCAGCAGCTTGTACTATAGGCAGAGCCCTTGTTTACCAGCACGCAGGCCTAATTTAAACTCCTGAAGTCATCTCCAGCCTTTCGCTATAGCAACCCCAGCGAATCTTCCCACCGTAATATGTGCAGAGCAGCTTTGCATCAGAGCTGTACGTCGGCTGAGGTTAAATCTGACATAAGTAAAAACTTAAATATCTGCCAGCAGCTCCCGGCGTCAGCAGTGGAGTTTCACAAAAACTCTGCTCCGAAGGCAGAGCTCCGGTGTGGCTCTTCATGTGCCACGGATTAATCCCGAGGAACTAAAAATTCTCCTGAAATGCTCAACTCCCACTCCTCCGGGTGTTTGAGGAAACCGGCTCTCATTCTCCTCTGCTCTACGTGCACTGGGTTTCTGTAACGCGCACAATATGCCTTTTGCTTTACCACAATTCAGTGCAATGGTTTGGGGACGGGGGGATGCACACCCCAGCTCGGTGTACAGCGAATGAGGTGACCAGGAAGAGAAAGTTTATGTCAAGTTTGCAATTATTTCTCTACTGGGCTAGAGAAAATTTTGGTGCCTGTTCAAAGTTACCATGCTTCGTTGCAGAGGGTGGAAGAGACTAAAAATAATCTTTATTTAAGTCTACTTAACAGTCGCAAGATCAAGCAGAACAAAAGGAAAAATATATTCTGAGGGAAATGTTACTTCTAGAGCTCAAACGGCACTTGAAGTCCCCATCAAACAACTTTCAACTGAGGTTGCACAGAACGAGGAGGAAGCAGGGAAACCAGCATGGATTACCAGATCACGGGGGGGTAAAGCAAAGATATCCGGAACTGCAGGTATTTAGCACAGTTGCATCAATAATAGGTAAGTTGGAGTGCCCTCGTGAAGCAACTGCTTTTTAAGAAGTAATTGGTGGAGATGGCAAGAGAGACACAGACGTAAGGGAGAAAAGTGAAGAAAGAACAGCAAAAATAGGAAAATAGTTCAAATTCATAAAATTAATTGTTTTCAAAGCCAAAAGGACTTGCTGGAGTCATCTCAGCAAACAGCTCAACAGGCTGTTCTCAACAGAACTTCCCTGAGTTAATTCTCCCTGCATTTTCTACAGATATGGACCAACTACAGCAGGTATTTTAAAAGCAAGACAGTATTTAAAGGAAAGCCTAATACCCTAATATTTAAGGGATGAGAGGTCTGCTACAGCCGCAAGCTAAGCTGCTCTCACACTAGCAACCTCCCTAATAAATCTGGTGCTTTATTTTTCAGTTGAATTTCTTCAGCTTCAGCTTCCAGCGGGCAGGGACTTTTTCCTCTATTTTTAAAAAACATCCCAGAACAAAGCAAGCAGGATGGGTGTCAGGCAAGGTCGGCCCAAAGCCTGGGGGCAGCAGATGTTTAGAAGGTGAATATGCTCCCCAGCACCCTGCCCAGGCTCTGGCAGTCAATAACGGATGGGCTTCCAACCCATCAGATGCTCTCAACTTTGTCCTTGCTAAGCTAAATAGCTTGTGTTTCCAACCCCTAACGCATGAAATGAGTCTTCTGAGTCCCATTCAACCAACCAGCCAGCCTCTTCTTTTCTTTTTTAAGTGAATACTACGTTAATCTCATTAGCTATGCTATTGCAAAGCCAGTCTGTGAGTTGGTCCCACCTACTACCCAAATAATCTTCAGCGGCTCCCGTAACACAGGGAGCACCCTAACCCCAGGGGTACCGGGGAACAAGAAATATTACTGGTTTTAGGATAAACCTGACCTTATGGTGCCAGGCCAACGAAAACAGCAGTGGCCCAGGGACCCAGAGCATCCCTTCTATCATATCCCAACGCTACCGAGCATCGTTTCCAGGGGAGCAGTGCCTGTCGCCGGCCTTAGCCAGCCCTTGGCACCGGTCGCTCGTCCTCCCTGGCTCCAGCACACCCACACCTCAAGAATTTCCCTGCGCCACACCTACACCTACTTGCCAACATACACCACAGCCTCAGCCACCTCCAGCCCCAC
Organism: Aptenodytes patagonicus; assembly: GCF_965638725.1. Lineage (NCBI taxonomy): Eukaryota > Metazoa > Chordata > Aves > Sphenisciformes > Spheniscidae > Aptenodytes > Aptenodytes patagonicus. Next base: position 1,630,510 of record NC_134959.1, on the reverse strand, counting down.
ACGAGCCTCCCCTGCACACGAGTAACAGCAAATAACAGCTGATGGCCGCTTCTGCTGCGCTCTCCTATTTCTGTGAAATCATAGGGCTCAAATAACAAAATACTGAGGGTCTCGAGTGTGCTGGGACATCGTCTGGAAACCACTGCCTTGACGCTTGCCTGTAACGTCACCAGTATTTAGGACATCTTTTGGTGAGACCCCAAACCAGAAATCCCAACCAGTGCAGTCTTTAGTTCAGCCCCATCTTATGTTCAGCTACGACCGAGAGCAACAGAAACACTCACGTTCTGTGACCCCAAACAAGTTCACATGGGAAAACACTGTGTTTAAAACGCATTGAGTCACATGATGGCAACACACCTACACAAAACACTCAGGCCTGCACCTGGGGAAAGAATTTCATCACCAGTTTCTGCTTCCCCACAGGAGCCAAGGCAACACCTGTGTCCAAAGCACTGGATCGCCTCTTCTCCAACGCTTTAGACCGGGCCCATGAGGTTCTGGAGATGAAGAGAAGCTGTGGCAGCTGCCCTGGAAGACAACGGTACCAGTACTGCACCAGGGATGGGGAATAAGGGGGATGAGGATGGGGAAGGCGGCAAAGCCATCTCCGAGGGCAGGAGCACCGATGTCTGCACACACACACAGCCCCTTCAGAAGAGAGGCAGCGGCATCGGGGAGGTCCACAATGGCCAGGAGGGACGCTCCGATGGGGCCACGCTTCCAGCAACAGTTTTCTGGTAGGCGCGAGGAGCCTCACGGCGAAGGTCTCCCCCCACGAGGGGCAGCCGGGGTCCCCCGGGAGGAAGCACATTCCCTGATGTCCCCGGCGGGTCCATGGGCAGGGCACGGATGTGCAAGCAGAAACCAGGGCAAGTACCGCACGCGCCTGCAGACAGCGCAGCGAGAGGGGAAGCGGGGCCATTCACTGACCATCCTAGATGTGGTTTTAAAAAATCATCCTCGTCCAGATCACTGACATTAATTCTTGTGAGCTTATTTGGTAGTTTAGAGCTGACAAAACAGACCAGGCGAGGACAAGTGAGATTCCTGCTTCCCGATACGTACGACCAAAGGGCACAAACACAGCAGAGGGAAAATCTGCATGCTGCCCTTCACAACGAGGCAGCACCACTGACCAGATGGGTCTTTAAATGGGATTAAGAGGAAGACAGCTCTACTACATCCAGCCCTTTCCTCCAGGGCTGGAAACTCGTCCTCCTTACAGCCAAGTCTCCGCGACAGGGAACCAGCCTTTTGCTTTTACCCTCTTTGTTCTTCCAAGCCACTTCCTCCCTCGTGTTTACCTTACAGACCTGCCATCTCCTTCTGGCTCACAATTCCTCCTTCTTTGGAAAGTCTTTGAGATGCACATTATACAAGATACACAAAAATAAATTGTTTTTAATCCTCCAGATTCTAGTGCTCCCAAACAAGGATCTTAAAGAGCTTTACAAACAATGGATTAAGCCTTAAGACTCCCTGTGAGGTAAGAAAGTGCCTCTCCCACAGAAGCAGAGGAAGGTGAGCGAGGCTGAAGGCCGTACAATGCGACTTTATCATCACTGCAGAAGTGACCTGTTTTCTGTACGCACAAACATAAGCGAGTCTATCACTGATCCATCATCAGTCTAGCGACACCTTTGCCATTTCGCTCCAGACACTGAAACAGCTTCAAAAACACCGTACATCTTCCAAATGCCGAACACTTTCTTTCCCACCTTTATGTATCAGGAGTGCTACTCAAAACTCTTGGCCCGAGACAAACCATCCCGAGGATGGCTGCACCACTGGCTCCTGCAGTCGCGGACACAAGGCTTCTCTTGGAGCACTGTTAAGATTTCACGGCAACTAGCTTTCTCTAGCTTTCATTAGCAGGCGCACAGGAAGCTTTCTCGGCGTGTATTTCGAGCAGCTCACCGGATGCAATCCTACGGAGAAAGGCACCTTCTTGGTTTGCTCCTCAATGTTAAGATGACTTTGGGTCACATGCTCTGTAGCCTCAGACCGCAACCTATATTAACATGACATCACGCATTCTTAGTGCGTCCCGGCCTGTGAAGCCCTTATATTTCTTCCCAAATATATTTTGCATACATCTTGTAAACAAGCTTTACATCCTTTTGATCAGCACTCTGCACGGAGCCCGGGGAGGGGGAGGGAGACTTCCTGTTCCACTATTGCAATCGCTCTCAGCAACGTGCTGCGCTCAGCTCTTGCCGCCCCGTGAGCAATGATGACATTTTCTATTTTGGTGGCTTTTTCTTCATATATCTGTAGCAAGTGGGCTGCACTCTAGTCCAGCACTGCTGTTGAGCTGAATTTTTTTTTTTTATTCATTTTAAAGTGGCAGAGCAATTTGTTGCAGCATCTCCTTTTTATGCCAAGATGGCCAACTAAGAACCCTGTTCTCCAGCCGAACGTTTTCACGCTACCTGGCTTCTCAGTTTCCTTGCCATTTGCCTGAAAGCAGACATTTTTGCAAAAGAACTTGTTTACAGAAAAAATAGCCTCCTGTATGCAGTAAAGCACACCATCGTGTTTTCTTGCTACTGCTTATCTGCTGAAGATAAATCCGGTTTCTGCTTGCCCACAGGCAATCAGCCAGATGCTCACCAGCTGATACCTCCCTGTACCTCGTGGCGACTTCACGTGCCCGAACCCTCGCTTCTCTTACGACCGACCGCCTCCGAGAGGTACAGCCGCACCACACCGCCAACGCGAGTGCTGATACAAAAATACCCCGTCCTGGTTCCAGAGACACGACGCCAGTTGAAGCTGCAGAAGGTTGATACCTTCCTTTGCCCTTCGGAAAGAGCAAACGCCCACAGACTCCAGCGGCCACTGGAAGCCTAAGTACTGCGTAAATGGTTAAAGGCAATCGCTTGTGCTCTCTTGTGACTCCAGCTCACCACTTCCATGTCCTCCCTTTGCCAGCTCATATGAGGAGCTTATAAAATCAGCACGCTGTAGGCAGCCTAGCTGCAACACAGGAATGTTATGTAGTCGGTTACTAATACAGTGTTTTGCATATTGTGTTTCAAACACGACGTGCTTCTACACGTTCAATGTCAACAAGGGGAAAAAATTGTCAGACCAAAATGAAGTCTTCCTAATATGAGTTATTAGCTATACAGCAGGCTACCAGGTGCACTGCGAAGACCCCGCAGGGATATTCCTGCATTCATTTCAACCCTTTCCTTTTGAGAACAATCTCGGTTCCTTTTCTAATTATTTTCCTCTAGCTGAGATCAGCGTGCTTCTCAGCTCTGCCCGTCGCAGTCCAGTGCGGGCTTCCACAGGATCTGCAACCGGGACAGGTATCGTTCGGACAGAAATGCCTTACGTTCGTCAATGAGACAAGCAGCGAGGACCTGGCAGATTTAGGATGCTAAACAGAGAGGAAAAATAAACGCAGCACAGATTCTTCTGGGTTAACCCACTTCCAAATTCAAGGGAAAGCAATTTTTTTCAACAGATAGAACATATTACATGAAACTGTGGGTGTGCTACTCTTACAGATGCTCTATGTGAACCAAAATTTGCTGAAATTATTACAGAAACATTCCACAATCTCCCAAAATAAGCATCTTTGTGTATCTTTGCCTGGTTAAATTATTAAAAAAAACCTGCATAGTGGGGCACAGTTTCCATTTCCTCGCACACTCCTACCAGGGCTGTGCTTACAAGTAAACGCCCCGACCTCTTCTCAAAGAAATCAGTGTTTGCTGTTCCTTATAAATTTGCAGAATTTTGGCTCATTTCCATTTCACCCACTTTTGAATACGACGCTCCCCACCCCCACACAACTGTTCCTTTCTGAAGGATGACAGGCTATCCAAAAAAATAATGGGAGCACTCGAGCTCCTCGTTCCCTCCCTGGATGGCATCGCTCCGGCGGCAGACAAAGGAGCACCGGGAATTTCGGACCAACCTGTTGCGAGGAGCACCTCACCTTAGTTCAGTGTACCAAACTTCTCCTGACTTCCGATAATGACATTTTTCCAGCGCTCCCCTCACCCCAGATTTTCTATACTATCATTTGTGGTACATTTTAATTCTTTACTACTTCCCTATCAAAAATTGGACCTCGAATCCTTTACAAAAGGCACCGCGGTTACTAGAAGGATTGCCCCGCAACCTTGCTCTGTTTTTCTGTCACTGCTGATGTGATACACAAAGAATGAGATTTTTCAATTTGTTTTTGTCCATGAGCCAAAAATTCCTTTTAATGGACTGAATATGGTGCCTGTGCTAGTCTCTCACCGCTCCAGCTCAACTCTTGCTTACAACAGCCACTGCCTACAACACGGAGTTGGCCTCCTTTTGCAGGAAAATAAGGCCAAACCAGCTTGAAAGCATGTTTGGAATCTGGAGATTAATTCCATGTAAACTAATGCATTCAAACCTCTTTGTACAGCTTCAGAAAGGGCTGTCTGATCCCGGCGAGAAGTAGGGCAGCGCATACCCATGCCGTACGATGGGGAGGCAGGCAGAGCTGCCTCCATTTTGAAACTCTTTACTTAAGCTCGCAACCATTAATAAAGAAGCGCCCTGCCCCGGCGAGCCGGCCACGCCGCCGCTCGGCCACCTGCCCGCACCACGGACCGTCAAACCCACTGCTGCCCGGGCAGGCAAGGCACCCGCTGCCTGCCACTCGCAGGCAGGGAGGACAGGGCGAGGGGGAGCGTGCTGAAAAGGCCTGCAGGGAAACAAAGAGGTGCCGGAGCCGGCGGGAGGGCAGGGCGGCGGGTCAGGAGGCGGGAGGGCTCCCACGGGAGCCTCTGCCCGGGACCCGGAGCTTTTGTTCGTCAGAAAATGCCGGGAGCAACAAAGCCCCGCGAGGCCACGGGGCTGCGATGCACAGCATGCTGCTCCTGGGGGAGAGCCCGCCATGGGCAGCAGGACCCCGTCCCCCACCCTGCGCTGCCCGCTCCTGCCTGCTGCTGCCCACGCTGCAGCACTCCCCTCACCAACGGCTCCCCGCTTCTCTCCACCATCTCTCTCTCTCTCTCTCTCTGGGAGATAAATTATTCAGAATGAAACCATTTTAAACTCTGTTGGGATGCTGAGCAAAGCTAAGATGGGTGGTGCTGCAGAGGAAGCTGTCAGGGACACGACCAGAAACCAGGTCTTCCTCATACAGAAGGTTACGAGTGCAATTACAGCCGATCCCGCCTCAAACCCAATGCCACGAAACACTCTGAAATAACTGAACACAAAGCTCTAGGAGTACCCCATCACACCCAGAGACGCAACATCAACTTGAGTGCAAGGCCCAGGGACCCGCCACGCCAAGTCCATTCATGGGAAGCTCCCACAAAGCCACCCCATCAGCGACGTCTGAGCGCTAAATACCCTTATACCTGTATTTTCTTCCTGCTGGCATTGTATAAAGCAGCAGAAATAAGGACAGCTGAGCAGAGTACGGTTTGCACGGTGACCTTCACGTGCCAAGGCAGCCTGGTGAGCAACACGGCGGCCTCACAGCCATCACACATCCAGATGTGCTTCATGGACACTCCCGCAGACCCACCTCTGCAGCTGAGCTCTCCCGCAGGGATGGGAGATGAAAGCAGGGATGGCACATGGAGTCTGACCGCTGCCAAATTCCTCCTGGGTGACCAAGCACACCCAGGCTCCCAACGCTGCGGGCTGCTGCCACAGCTAGGTGGGAGGAGATAGCTCCCATGAGAGAAACGCAGGGCCGAGGCCGTGGAGGTGTCCCAAAGCCAACACCCCCTACGCTGCTGGGAGGACTGGGCCACCCTGCAAAAAGAAACGGGCAGCACAGCAGCGCTGTGGAGGACAGGAGCCCTCCCGCTGCCTTCCTGCAGTGGGATGGGTCCCCAGAGAGGTCCCCCGACCACCCGCTGGACTCAAGACCCACCACTGAGCTTCTTTCCACAAGGACTACACAAGCAGGACCCTCTGCAACAGGCTGTCTGAAATGCAGCACGTGGCCAGCAGCATTTCGCGGCACGTATACACCTTAGACACAAGCACCGGTAAGGTACTTCACACGGGGCCCCACCATACAGATGTATTCAGGTCAAAAAGGAGAACATCAACAAAAAGGTAGTCCAGAGAAGAGGGGGTTTTCTTTTGTTTTGCTCTTAAATGATGAGACAAAATAATTAAATGGCCTGGAAACTATTCTACATTAAAAGTCACTATAGCACTAAAAATCTAGCTCTGACAGTTATGGGTGAAGCTCTTTAAAAGTTACCATGGTAGTTGATGCAGCTATTCGCCCACTCGTTCTTCAATAATGCTGGATTATTTTTTTTAATGCGATTCAACCACAAACAAGCAAATGTTGCTGGAGGAAAAAGTACTTTCTCGCACCATAAAAAGCCCTCCGTCCTTTATCTCTGCCACAAGCGCACAGCTAAGGAGGAGACAGCAGGTAACAGGGAGCCAAGCCAAACACGCAACGCTGAACTTCGCTCCCTCCCTCTCCAGGGAGAGAGGAAATTTAAGAAGCAGATTCAGGATTTCAGCATCCATTTCACTTTCCCTCCCCCCCTCCTGAACTATCGCTCCCTGGGCCCCAAACGGCTATTCAGATGCTATGTCAGCTGAATGCTACGTTCGCTTCCTCTCTCAAACACCAGCTCAGCAAGCCTCGCAACACGCTAGATGTCAGACGAGAAAGCCAAGTATTTTTGGAATACATCTTTCCTCCTTTTAATTAAGCGTCCAGGTAGAGAGCAGCTCACACAGAAGCGTTTGCCCTGCAAAGCCACATCCAGCAAGGCTGAGAGGCAAGTCGGAGCAAGACGAGACCCAAACAAAGGAAAGCAAACACGGGCTGTAAGGGAGGAGCAGGATACAACTGCATTGACCTGCCCAGCTATTATTTTCGCAATCAAACCGAGGTCTAGAAACTCCTGTGGCCAAAGGGAAGGCTTCGCCCGCCTGAGAACGCCTCGCAGCAACCTCCCCAGCAGCACAGCCCTCATCCTGTGCGCAGACAGAAAATGAAAACCTCTCAAACCCCAGCCCAGTGGCAGTCACTGCAGATAACTGGTGGAGGCTGAGGAATCGCCTCCCCATCTGCCAGATAAACCCCCCTCCGCCCCCAGGGACCTCCCTGCACCACCACCACCACCACCCCCCGACCCTGGAGGCACCCCAGGAACGGGAGCTGCCGTAGATCAGCCCCCACAAATGCGCAGCTCTGAGCAGGAGAGGCAGATGGGGAGAGGGAATAAGCAGCTTCCACCACTAAGCCGGGGAAGGCAAGACTGAGCCTGCGCGCCGCACATGCCGGGGGCACGTGGTGCTGGGGCGCAGCCGGCCGGGGGGCCACGCCGCTGGCCAGCCTTCTCGCCTGGTGCTAGCCTAAGCAACACGTACTGCTGGCTCTACAAAAATAATATTCCTCATTCTTAATCCAGTATAAATTATTTGTTACAATAAATACTTGCACTGAAAGCTTTGAGGCTTTACTAACAAAGCTGGGTTTGCACGCAGGCTGCCAGGTTTTGAGAACTGGTTTAATCAGCTGGAGAAGCTGTTAGCGTGCTTAGGGAGCACGTTCAGGCTTCGCAAGACACAATTTAACTGAAAAGAGCCGCTGTCGGCGGCTCTTCTTTCCCACAGTCCCCTCGACTCCAATTCTCACCAACCCAAAACAACTCAAACTGCGAAATGTTTTGCCACGGGATGAAATGGGAGAAAACAACCATCAGCGTGGCCCTCGAGTGGGTCCATCCACTTAGAGATTCAGGTATTTGGCGGGGGGCAGTTTCTGTGCTGAAGCGTGTTTCCAGCCAGCGCCCCGGCGAGCGGCAAGCCAACAACTTTCAAGATGAATTAAGGCCACCGCTTCCGTGGAGTTACGCTGGTGGAAGGCGGCTTTGTTAAACCGAAACGAAAGGTAAAAACGTGCTACGTTCACCCCATTGTTCCTTCGCCTTTTCTAATAGCTGTTTTCTCTCCTCCATCACTCTCAGGCTTCGCACACTCAGCTGTGACTCTTTGTGCCTCCCTTTCGCTGCCTTCTGCTTCTGTTTGTCCTTTTGATCTCCACTTCTCAGCCTGTGTTTTCTGCGGCGTCCCCATCCCCCACGCCTGATTTCCACTTTTATTAGGGTGCGAGGCAGAACGGCTCAAAGGATAAACAATGCGTTTTAGCTGAAAAGGCTCTGAAGCCGAATTGTGTTGTTTACCGATAGATTCCCCAATCTCCTACTGAAATAAAATAGTATTTCACCTCCACCAAAGCGCTCGCTGTTTATTTTCAGTTGGAAGCAATTATAAAAAGCTGATGTAATGTTAAATGCATAAAACTGGGATCAGGAACACAGGAATATGATCACTTTAAAAAAAAAAACAACAACAAAAAAACCCCACAACCAAACCAGACAACCACACCTCCCAACAGCCCACAGTTTCTAGGAGAAATTATTTTGGAGTCCAATTGGAAAGCTTCTGCTGCTGCAAGGACAGGTTAAAGCTTCAACCAGCTCCTAAAAGCCCCTGTGAGCCAGCACATTGGTTTGTGTTTTTTGTACAAGCTGCTTTCCTTCAACACTGAACAGGAACGTGTACCAAACAGCTGCTTTCCCACCTGAGTTCCTTGAACTCCAAAGCATTACTTCAACTAACGCATGCTCTTTCAAGTTTAAATATTGAAACTCTTCAAAGCTGGGCAACTTATAGCAAGTGACAAAGTACAACCATGCAGCTCCTGCCCGCATCGTCTTTTCCCAGCGTCGGCAGAACCGGCAGGCTTCCCTGCCCACCCCGAAGGCCAGGCACCGCTCACATCCAGTCTCAAAGCCAGACCCCTGTTACAAGACTCCCCAGCAGCAGCATCTCCCAAAGACAATCCCTGGGCTGGGTAACACTGTCTATAAATTAAGAGGCAGGACGGGAGATAAAAAGCAAAATACCACGAGCTGTGGAGATGAGATTTTACTTCTTTGATCTGCTCAGTGCAACGTTTCGTTACCACCCAGAATTACACCCCACTGCGGCAGCAGGAGCGTGGCTCAGCCGGACAAGGGGCACAGGGGGTCCTGGGAGCACCCCGAGCCCCGGCTCTGCCTCTCACCGGGGTTCCTGCTGCCACGGGCAAGAGGTGGCAGGGCCGAGAGCCTGGCACTCGCCTGGGGCAAAGCGCCGACCTGGGCTGCAGATGGAAGAAGCAAAACACCCCCAAAACGTCGCTGATTCACGAGCTGCGTTAGTCAGCAGCAGCCACTTCCGTCAGCCGGGACGCCCAACGCTACCTGAGCAGGGTGACACATTAAACCAGCAGAAAGGAAAAGGCCAGGACAAGCCTGCCAGGTCTGCATCTCAAAAAAAGTCATAACCATCACACTTGAGCAGAAATAAAAAGACTCATCTCCGGGAGAAGAGCAGCACCTTAGGGCCCACGAGTACCCCAGGAACCCAGCGACTAACAAACAGGCAGCCGAGAGAGCTGGGCAACTGCCCCCCTGCCAACCCCCCGGTGCAAGAACAGACTTCTGCATGCTTAACAGTGAATTAAAATAAATTAAACCTCAGCTCATGCAAAGTCTAGAATTATTTTTTTCATCACAGACAGGTAAATTTTCAAGCTGACTGACCAAACAAAGAAAGCATAAAATAGTTGAGGCTAAATTATGCCACTCTGACTACAAGCTCTAATCTCTGTTATTCAAAATTCAAGATTTGCAGGCTATAGGGTAGGTTTGGGAGCTGTTAATCAATGACTGAAATGAAAGATAATGCTTTACATGATGCACAGAGCTTCCTCAAAGGGAACAGAGATTAACACTCTGTAGATCACAGCCCTCAAGTTTATTTCCTTACCATCGCTATACCTTAAATAATTTAAGGCAATACTAAACCAATAACAGAGCACAATTTTAAGCAAAGAGCTTTTATTTTTATGGAATAAAATCTCCTTTAAAAAAAAAATAAATCTACCTGCAAACACTGCAGCTGGAGACAGCCTACTTTAAAGCTGTAGAACTTTACAGTTCTAGAAGCCAGAACTGTCTGGCCCAGGCTTGGCTACTTAGGCCTCGCTTAGTTAAGGGGCAGGGAGAAACTCAAGCAAAAATCATGTTATTTAAGTGCTTCAAAAAAATCTCAGAGCCTATCATGAAATAGCTCCGTAGATCAGGAGATTGCCAAATTTTCTCAGTTAAGAAAAAACAGTCTTAAAACCCGGAAAGCACCCGTCAACACGCCACCAGCAGACCGGCAGCTGGTTCTCATACCCCTGCTCTTGTCCCCAGTTTAGAGCCGAAGATCCAGGGATGAACCAACATTAGACTAACGACCAGTTTGGACTTTGCTCACATAACTGCAGTATTTGATCTAAATTCTTAAAGAAAAGGTGGAAAGAAGTCCCGTCCCTCCTCCAACACCACGCATTTTAGCGCACGAGTGCACCGGACCAACGTGCAGAGGGGCACGGAAACCCTCCCTTAACAAACGCTACCCAACAGATACCTGAACTCCTGGCCTCACCGGCATTCAGAAATGCTAACTCCGCCTTACGGGATCACAGCAGCACTCGGTTACGGGGAGCCTCCAAGTGAAAAGCACAAAAAGGATGAAATTCAAAATCTGCAGGTGTCCCGAACGGTGCATACTTCTTACTCCTGCTTACTCCTCCTCCAGCCCGTCTGCATCTCTGAAGATCCCCAAGTTACACATTCACTAGACAGTCTCATTTATCCCTACTGAGTAAATACTTTAAACAGGTTTTTTATGATAAAAATATAGTGATGGCATTTGAACAAGCAGATTTCAGAAGCAATAGCCTAGCATTCCCGAATTAAAGCACATGAACATGCACTGTGCATATATGTTAAAAACACGGAATTTCCAGCGGAGCAGTGATTACGTAAGGTATGTTGCTAAGTGTTTTGAATTCCCCGGAAAAGAAAATTACACGCTTCACACCGAGTAATTTGAAAACAAAACTGTTGATAACTTGAAAATATTTTTCCAGTTACTACAATAAAAATGCTTCAAAGTATCTTCTACCTTAAACAGAACTGAGGAAAATTCCCAGATTACAGCAGTGAGGTTTGCTGCCAGGTTTCCAGGTCCGCTGGCGGCCCCCTTTGAAAGCTTCTGCTGGCCCAAAACACAGGGAGCTGCGCTCGGGTGCCCGGGATGGTTTTGTTTCCCTCCTCCTTATGCTCGTGCAAACCCCCTCAGCCTTAATTTTGGAAACAGGGTAGGTTTGTATCACCCCCTGCCTTCTGGAAACGGTTTCAACGTAGAAGCAACATCAATATTACTTAAGCTGCAAAAACTCACACATCTGCTAAGCGATTTCATAGCTATTTCATCAACTCAAGACTCCATACAGTAAGATGCAAATAGAGCTAAGGTCGTTGAATGAGGTCTACCTAAAGCACCAACGCGTTGCATGGCATTGGATCAGTGGTGGGGCTGGACACGGCTCTCCTGCTCTCCCCTCTGCCGGGAGGATGGATGCCTCCGGAGGTGCCGTGCTCAGGAGGTCTGGGGACAGCGTGAGGAGGAGCTCGCCTGGGCTCACCAGATCCTGAAGCTCCATTCGAGATGTTTCTCATGAGAAGGATTAGGAATTACGGGCTGCAAACGGAAGAAACATCTGCTGGGTAGCAGGCGGCCATCCGGGTTCACCAGTGGCACAGGAAGAGAAATGCTCTGCAGACCTTCAATGGTGCGCAGAACAAGCTCCCATCAGTGAGCTAGCGCTGACTGCAGACCGACATCAAAGCAGAAAACATCCACAGCGTTCTTTTTGTGTAAATTATTCTTCCTGGCACACGTGAGACACCGGCTGAATCCCTGATCAGATGGCAAAAGCGGTTAGTCTGGGTTTGGGGCAGGGGAACAATGGTGGCAGCCCCAGCCGGCCGGGAACGGAGCTCAGTCGGTGGGGCCATGCTACACCACGAGCACTCCCGCTGAGCCTGCCTTATTTAACAGTTTTGCAACATCCTTTGGAGCCCCAGTAACTTCATTTTTTAGGAAAGGATGTAAAACAGTCAGTGTCCACTATCAGTCATGCAGGTGAGCAGATGCAAGCACACCACTAAATTTTCAAGGCAGTTTTGCAAGGCTGCTTCGTTTTCTTTCTGCGTCTACAAAGAGAGCATTCCTGCCTTCATTAGGTATCTCCCTGTTTTCAGTAGCTTAAATGCTGAAAAAAGCAAGACTAAAAAAAGAAATCACGACACTGGGAACAGCCGACTTCATAAAAACTGTTTTTAAACACCTACTCAGTCAAAACTGCGCAATAGGGGAGCAAGACACCGTTTGCACACTCATTCAGCTGTTCACCTTTTCCCTAAACGCCCAAAAAGCTCTGAACAAAACCTCTAGCTGCAGGGTACGGCCTTCACAGAGACGCCTTTGGCTTAACTCAAAGATTGTTTCCCATTTTATTAAGATGGGGCTACCAGGCAGCAGCAGCAGCGATTCTTTTATTAAACCATGCTTTGCAGAAAGCCACCAGCACAAAGGCACTTCCCAAACCCCCAGGCTGAAGCCGGCAGGGCTGTCACGGCAGGGCCGTCACGACCGCGCGGCGCTGGAGGAAGGAGGGGAGAGGACGGCGCTGCAGCCGTAAGGCACCATGTGTCCTCCAGCAGACCCTGTCTGGAGGGAGGGCAGGCGTGCTGGAGCCGATCGGGGAAGCCAGATGCGAGGCCTGGCACTGACGCCAGCAGCCGAGCTATTTTTACTAACCAATGGGTTGCGGTGCCGGAGCAGGAGCTGCTTCTCCTCTCCGAGCCCGGCTCACCGCGCTCAGCCGGGCTAGAGGGATCCGGGCGGCTCTTGGGGCAGAGGTGGGAGCCCAGCACCCGCTGCTGCCAGACCAGGAGGGAATTCAGGTGTCATTCGCAGAGCCCGGGACTTTTCTGCCCACACGGACAAGCACCAACTCCAAAAGTGATTTTTTTTTTTTTTGGCAGGGAGGCTTCCCCATCAGAATCCACAGAAAAATCCATTAAATCGCTTAGCACAGAGAAGCCTGAATAGGTGATCATTTCTCCTAGCCACGATGACATCTACCTGCAGCCTAAGCCCTCCCCAAGGTCAGCTCCCTCCTCCCTGGACAAGTCAACAGCACACACCAAATCCCATTTGGAAAAAAAAAAAGTCAAGACAATAAAAGTTTATCTCAAATAAACATATTCAAATTATTCAGTGCACATCACCAGTTTTCACCGGGCTTTGAAACACTTTGCAGTTTCTTGAAGCTGAATGCCAGGAATACCTGCTGAAATTATCAGAGCAACGCCGGCCTTCCTAGTGCTCTCTCCATTTTCTCAGGCTTCCTTCCTGGCTTCTTTCCAGCATTCCCATCTCTTACAGAAGATCCTGTTTTCCTTCATCGTCTGGGTTGTCTCCTCCTCTTCCTTCTCATTGCCACCCACTCGTTTTTTCATCTTTCCCAATATTGTATTTGCTACATCCTCTCTCGCTGCAGCCCTCTCCCCCCGTGCCACCCAGCAAACCACCCGCAGGCGCCGACTCCGTGCTTCAGCCCTGCACCGCTTGCTTCAGACCCAGGGTATGAGATGTGCTTGGCCCACGCTAGCGTCCAGGATAACACCCAGGGTCAGAAGCTTTTTTCCTAGCCCAAACCCTGACTGTCACTGAGCACGAGGACACATGGCTTCTCCCTCGAGCATCTCAACGTTTGAGAAACTCCCTGACAATCCCAGCAGCCAGCCCCTACAGACCCACCTCTGCCCCAATACCCAGGAAATGAAGCTTGCTGAGAAGAGCAAAACAAGCAGCAAGCTGAGCCTTTTCTTCTTCCTCCTTCCCCTCCTCTAGCCCGGATCGAGAAAGCCGCATACAACTGAGAGCTCCTGCCAGCCTCCTCCACACTGCTCCCACTGCAGAGCAGATCCGTATCCCCCCAGCCTGACACTATCTTCTCTAAACACGTACATGCCCTTTCGTGCCGGGCACTGCGTTAAGCACAATGATCCCGATTCTAAAAAGTACCAAACACATTACTAATAAAATAGCGATGTAGTCAGCCCGAAACTTCCTTTGACTAGAAGAGGCCTCCTGCCTTCCACTGCAGGAGTGAAAAAGCCGCAGTTTCTGTGGCCCGGCGGGTTCCTGGCTACAGCCCCACGCTAGAAGCAGCAGGTCCCTTGAAGCTCAGCTCTGCAGAGGCCTGAGCACAGGGCAGGCTCGGGGTTTTTTTTTAATCACCAGACTATGTAGACAGTCACTCGACAAAACACATTAAACTTAAGCCACCACGGTCACCACCAGGAGCAGTTCCACGCCCTCCATCGCTCCCGTGCAACAAACTGAGCCAAAAACTAACAGGTAGAAAACGACCATTCTCACCTCTTTTTGGGGAGGTAGGATAGTTTTCTCTTTTTTTGGCATTCAAACCATGGCCTCTGACACAAAACTGAGCTTGGCCTATCCTGCAGCCTCTGTTAGTGCTCCTGCACACTCAGGCAAGCTGCAGAGCTATTTTTACCCTGTGCAAAGAGATGATGCCCAAGACATGGGACCTCAGTGCACTGGAACCAGCTCAGTGCCACCTCGTCGCCACCCACCCAGTCCCCGTGTTCACTCAATACCATAAAAGCTGAAGACTCCCGTCAGCGTCACAGCATCTACAAGCTATTCAGAGGGACGCCAAGCACTTGACAAGCGATTGGGTTGTTTTCCACACATCCACATCTTCGTAGCATCACTCAGAGCAGCGTCCCAGCACTCTCCCCTTGCCTTTGAGAGGGGGGCACTGCTCCCCTCAGTACGGCTGTGGGCACAGAGACGCAACTTCTGTCAAAGTTTTGTTCATGAGTTAACAACGCTCATCCAGAGGAGATCCCAAAGCAGCCTGAGCAATGTACATTTTTCAGCCTTTCTACAAGAAATCCTGAATCGTTTGTAGTCAGCTATCTGTGCAAAATTTCACCTGGGTACAAGGGAAAAGCAGTGCCTCACCCAGGTGTTCCCATAAACCACCTACACCCACTTTCCCTCACCCCAGATTTACAAAGACCGTTGATTCATTGGGTGGAATCTGATGACCGATGTTTTGACTAAAGCCTCAAGCACACACTGAAGACAGGCGAGAAGACATCCAGGCAGGAAAGCTGCGCCCAGACTGTAAAACTGGACTGTAAGTACCGAAGTTGTAAAGTGCTTAGGCAGTCTGGGCAGCGGGCATGGGATGAGGACGAGGGCAGAAATGCGAGCAAGATGCAGGAAGAAGCAAGTGTGCAATGGGAAGGTGCCCAGAGGCAGCGGGGCGGGGAGGGGGCCCGGCGCACATCCAGCTTGAGCTGATGGAAAGTGGAAGCTTACAAAGCCAGGCAGAAAAAAAAGCAGTGCCTATGCAAACGAACGAAAACGTATCTAGAGCAGAGAGTACTGTGTAGGGCTGGAAAGGACTCCAAGAAGACCACGCGCTCCCTCAGCGCAAGCCGAGCACTTGTATGCGCCTCCGCCAGCCCATAGCACCGGAGTTTACAGATCCTTCCTCAGGTCGACACTTTGCTTAATACCGATTTGCCTTACAGAGAACGGTCTGTTTCAGAGACACTGCCTACAAACCAAAACCAACACGAAGGTTTGACATGGCACTGCACGTGGATCATGAGCTGCTAGAATGAACTTCTACATACCGCAAATAAAAAGCTTTGCTTACATTTCAAAGCATTTACTTTTCTTCTAATAAACCAGACAGAGCTGTGAGGAGAATCGGAGACTTCCTTAAAAACCCTGTAAACTGAGGCCATCTCTGACCTCCTTTTGTACAGCTTTTGGCGCTCAACCCGAAGCTTATAGTATTTTACACTGAACTTCTTGCTCCACAGATCCCTTCTTTCAGTATTTTTGACGCGCGTGGCCCTGCTATTTATTGCCGGGGTTTGTCATTTACAAGACGCAAGAGCAAAGCGCTCCATCAGCCGGTGCAGGGCATCTGATGGCCACCCTCTACACGCGTCTCAAGGCCTCCTTCACGTAACTGGAGCCGTAGAGAGCAGTGCTCCAGCTGCCAGCCATGGTAAGAGCACCTCCAGACCAACCGGTGGTTGTCCTCGCGGTCATTTAAGCTAGACGCTTTTTGCACACTGCCTGCACACACTTTGGGTTCGTTACCAGTGCTAGCAATGGCCTGGGCATGGACAAGTTTTCTACAGCTTTCAAGGAAGATGCGGTCTGAGCCAGGAGCCATCACCCCATGGCACACAGGCAGATGTGGAAGAGCACAAGCAGGACCAGGGCAGATGTTCCCTGAACGGCAGCATCTCCCAGCTCCCACTGGCTGAACACAAGAGGAGCCCCTGCCTGGCACAGAAGCAAGATACCATTGATGAGCTGTCAAGCGCCATATTTCCTCTTCGAAAGGCACTACCCAATGAGACATTTTAACCTCTACCATTTTTCGAAAACCACCAAGCCTACACTCACAGTGGTGACAGACATCTGCATGACCTCAACATCGTCATCTTTCAGTGGGGACCACTACTCAAGGCTTTTGCTCAACTCTCTTCACTGGAGGAATACACCAGTCAATGAAATACCAACTGGACGTTCAGGACATCTGTCCTGGAGATAGCACTGCCTATGACTCCTCTGTCACGCACACTGCTTCTCCCCACGTGCCCACCGTAGCTGTTAGTTCAATAGAGCAATTAATTTATTAGGTAACTTACCTGGCTGAATACTTATGTGGCCAAAATGTTGGGTTTTAACCAAACAGTTTGGAACTGCACCACAATCAACACCGTCAGAGGAGGAGAGACGGCGAGAAGGAGGTGGCACTATGGGAAACAGGGGCTTCCCTGGCCCTCACACAATCATATCTGCAATGAAGTTTGTCATTTCTCTCTACTATTTAAACCTGCAAACAAGGGTTCATTCAACTTGGTGCAGGATGTGCTATTTAGGCTCAATAACAGCTTTCTCGTAACACAGGGGACACACAGGAACAGGGGAAGGTAAAAGAGAGACTAAGTGATTAGGCTGCGTTATCTTTATCGGGTCCTTTTGGAGACCCAGGCCCAGCGAACGCGGTGGTGGGGAGGCTTGCGGCGGGGAGCACAATGGCCCTCTGTGCCGAGCAGCCACTGGACCCAAAGCAGGAGATTTTCATCTGAGGCTTCCTGCAAAGCAGCACGGAGCCACTGAAACTACCACACACCCCCTTACAGGCCACCCTCTGCACAGCGGGACTTTGCTGGGTGTTTGGTTTTCAGTCGCTGGCTGGCAGCTCAGAGCACCCTGTCCTCAGCAACAGCCTACGAAGGGGACTTTACGGCACAGCTATTGCCACAGAGCCCTTGTTGAAAACCCTCATCGCTCTGCTTCTCTGTCTCCTAACGGTGGCAAAGCTGTTTCAGACACATCACTCTTTAACTCGGCTTCAGGAGCCCAGCTCACCAGAAAGCTGACCACGGGCAACAGCTGACAAAAACACCAACTCACCCCCGGCAGGAACCGGGCAGGGGACTCTCCCCTCTCCCATTTTAAGGATACAAGAAGCCTTAAAGTAAACACATATAATAAGAAAGTAACACTTTGCTAACTACATCACCCTCACCGGTTCCGGCTTCGAATGCCAGTGTCACTCAGTGGGCCGGAGGAGGACCAGGGTGTTGGCTCGCCATTTGGAAATTCGCTGCAGAAGCTCTTTCCCTACAATCTTGCAAACCCCCCCTCGCCACCCCCTGTAATTTCTCCCTTCGCTGCCCATCCTCTGCTCCGCTGGCAACTCGACCTCCACTTTTCCTGGGCACAGTTGCCGGTCCAGAGGCTCGTGTCCCCTCACTCACCTCCTGCCACCACCCAGGCAGGGACGCGGGACGTGAATGGAGAGTCCCAGCACGCTGCTCCCGCGCTGCGCTCCCAGGGTTGCCAGCAATAAATGTGATCATCTGCTGTGCTGATGCTGCAGTTGCCACTAATGAAATATTATAATGCAGCCCTTAAAGTGACACCATGTTGAGCATGCTGTAAGGCTGGGAATTAACTCACAAAGCGCAACCAAGAAAATGGAAATACTTTTCTTTCACCTCTTTCCTAGTGGGGCAGCCAACTGAATTCTGTTTCTTCCTTTACCCAGGAGAAGTTAGAAATGGCAAGATCTCATGTCTCATGAAAAGTTTTAAAATTTTACTGAAATTTTAACTATTGGGTCTGCAACATTTGCAAACACATGCGACGAGAACTGCAGATCAGTTCTCTCTGCACATAATGAAGGAGAACAAACAGCAAGCTTCACAGACTACTTGGTTAGTAGCAATATCACGATTTCCACAAATAAAACATTGTAATTGATAATGTTATAACTACCCAAAATTTGCAAGTTTGTGCTACGTAAGATTAAGCTTTTGTTTTATGAGCTTATGAGAATACCTGTCCTTTGCAAAGGTACAGACAATTCAGGTGAGTCTGTATTTTACCTTCTGCGTTACCTCCACTGAATTTTAATTCCCACGTTTATCTAAAATCCTGAACTGTATTTCTATTTAATTGTCAGAAGAAGAAAGTTATTGTCATATTGCTGTGTCTTCTTTAAGATATACCTACTCAACATGGAAAAAATACTGGATTCTCCTATAGTCAAACATTTTCCAGGCACACACACAACACAAAGCTATTCTTAAAAGACCAGTCACATGCAAGGTTTCATGATATTTACAGGCATAAGAGGTCCTTGTGAGAAGAACATTACGCAGAAAGTTTCCCCAGAAAAGAAACCTTGAACAAGTTATTTCTGCAAATGTGACCAGAAAGTTCCTCGGCACTAGCAGAGATCTTTGTGCATCCTCCGCCTTGGATCTCCTCAAAGCCCGTTTTTAAGTACCATCAGAACTACCAGCCGATCTCCAGGAGGCAGCACGCAATGGAGCCTTAGCAGCTCTCTAAAGGCTCTTTTCCTTACCCGTGTTTTCTTTACCCACACTTATACCCTTTTATATTTAACCTAGATAAGGAAAACATGAATGACAGCCGGGACGCTAACGCAGCTCGAGCACGATCGCTGCTCCTGACTGTGCGAAACGACGGTCTGGAAGCAATTTGTTTTCCCATCTCATTTCACATGGGAAGCCCATCCGCCAGCGGGGCCGTGCCCCAGCCGCGGCCGCCTGTCCCCTCCCTGCTGGGAGCCGGCACACAAGAGGACATTGTCCCCCCTGAATGACAAACAGTTTTGTGACGCTGAGGCTGTAAAGTGCATCAGACAGGTGCAAGGAAGCTTACCAAATTGGCGCGTACACGTCTCCGCGATTCGGGGACAAGTTAATTCCTAGGGAGAATATACACGAAACGCCAACAATAGTCTGAGAGGAAGCGAGCAGGCTGGGGGAGGCGGGGGGTGCTCCATGCGCGGCCCCTTCGCCCGCGGCTCCTCTTTCCCGGCCCTCCCACCACACGCACACGGGCTCCATCTCCATCGGGACAGATCAGCTCTCCCGGCAAACCTGGGTTTCCTGAGCTGCAACACTACCCCGGCTTGTCTGAGGAAGAGCAAGACACGGGCATGCCTTCAAAACCCAAAACTCATCTCAAAAAAGAAAGCCCATTGCCCAAACAGGATAACAGAATCTGAGAAGTATTTGTAGGCAAGGGGGGAAAAAATCCCTTTAAACCAAACGCAGAGATGTCTCGCGCTTGCCAGCAAGTTCACAATAAAAACGTTTGCTATTTCTGTCACTGCGTCTCCAGAAGCTCAGACTCAATTTGATTCATTTTCCCTATAAGGTATTTTTAAGTATACAGGAAAAAGCCCAACTAATTGCCAGAACGTGTCCCTGCAGATTGCACGGCAGCAGCCATGCATGCATAAACCATTACACAGCTGGCAAGCAGACAAGCGCATCAGCCAGCGATGGAGCGAGTTTCAGACAGGTTACCCCACCAGAGGCACGACGAAAACCAGGACAACCAGGTGATGGCCGGTGCCTTCACAAGCACCGGCCTATTCAAGTATCTTAAGGTTTTTAGTTTTGTTTTTAAACATGCACTAAGTGGATCATTCAACAGAAAGAACATAGCCAAGGTCTTGGCAAACCACAGCCAGCATTTAATAACTGCACAATCTTTAAAGACCCCTTTTAACCAACTTCAACTTTTAACTCCTCGTCACGTGGCGCCAGCGTGCCCCAGCACACCCAAGGTTCACTCAAAAGCACCACCATGTCAAATTATTCCACCCTCTTCACCAACCTGCCATGCTTGCAAATCAGATCCAAGGAATAATTCAGCTGGAAAAAAAACACAGCCAGACAAAAAAGTTCCTTTTTTTTAAAAAATAAAAATAAAATTTGCTATCTCTAATCCAGTTCTGACGAGCCCACAAGTGGCTGTGCTGGCACAACTGATGAGAAGTATTTAAGCCTGCACTGTAGCAGAAAGAGCCCACAAGGAATATAATTTTTAACAGGTTTAGAGAAAATTAAGACTAGTAACAGGAATTAAAATATGCAGAAAAGGTCTTCATTTCCTTCATCCCAATAAATATATTTCTATACTCAACGTTTAAGCAGGAGCCAGACCAAAAACCAGATTAAAACGGGGCATCTTTCATGAAAGCCGTAAGGCTACACCACTGTACAATCACTGCAGCAACCCCACAGAAGAGCACTGGACTCCGCTGCTGCCCAGGACCAGAAACTTGTTGAAACAGATGAAATGACTCACGAAGCAGAGACACGCACAGCTACGGCTCTGCTGCCAAGGGGAGGGGAAAGCCGCCCCGACTGCCGCGTGTTTAGGGAAGGACTGCAATCCACTCAGCGCTGTTAGTCAGGCCCTTGGCACATCACGCAACGCTACGGTAGGTAGAACTGAGTCGGCTCCTCTTGAATTAAAATCACTGAAAAGCTGTTCTGCCTTTAAAAAAAAAAAAAATGCACCGCTACTGCCAGATGTGAAAAATTCCTCCGGTCTGGTTTCCTGGAGGGAGCAGGAAGGGAGGCTGCGACCACCTCGCCGCTGTGCACGCCTGGGTTGGTCCTGCTCCGCATGAGAAGACGAGATGGGCTTCAGCTCAAACACTAACTCTCCCCAAGGAACGCACCTCTCCCGGGTCTCCCGCAGCCCGGCCGGGACAGCTGAGGTGCGGTTAAATGGCATTGCATCTGCATTCAGAAAACACCCAAGCACTCCTGCGCCCCGAGAAGAGGAGCGGTTCTTGCCGTGCCCGGCTCAACCGACGTGCTCCGGCGCAGAGCAGAGGCGCGAGCTGGCAGGCTGCCCCGCTCATGTGCCTTTCTTGGAGCCTCTTCCAGCTCCTCCTCAAGGGAGCCTGCCGGGACCATGCCTTCCAGCGAGGAGAGGCTCCGGTGAGCAACGGCAGCCGCCTCCTCACCAGCGCTTTCTGCAGCTGAGCAGCCTGCTTAGAGATGAGCCCCGAGTCTGGGGGTTTAAGCCAGTAAGCACCTCCCTGTAAGCTAGAGGGTAGCGATGCGCGAAAGGTGCTTCAAGACACGACCACGTGTACCAGCTGACATGGAATTGAAAAGTTGACTCCAATCGCGTCCGCGCCAAGTTGCGTGGAGGATCACACCGTGCAGAAGCCGTATCAAACACAGAACCGCTCCGCTGTGTTTCGGCACTCTAAAGCTGTAGATACACACACGACTGTTCTCCCCCAGTAATTTTTCTACAATACGTGATGATATTCCCCAAGCAGTTTTTCTACGATACCGCTGCAACATTTGGTGACCACTTTGGATTTCTACACAATTTTCACAACTATAACGATCCAACATTTACAGACAACTCTTCAGAAAGTTATCTTTAAAAGTTGTTTCCTTTTGAACCGTCGGTACCTCTCCCCTCCAGCAGTCGCATACTTTCAATGCAGTCTGAGAAACCAAGTGGTTTGGGGAAGTTTCTTTAATAGCTGTGTAAGTTTGCACACGGTTACTGAAAGCTACAGCGATACAGAGCCACAGCAGAGCAAATGTGATGCTCACCAAGTACAGCTTCTGTAAACAAGCGAACAGCATTCGGTGTTAGAAGATGCACCACACCAAGGCTAGAAAACAGCGCAGTTTTTAAAAATAATTAAAGCAAAAGCCATACACTAACTTGGTACCTTTTCAACTGCAGCTCTGAAACTAAGCTTTATAGGAAGGGTTTGGGTTTTGTAACAAAATCTGTTCCTACAAACACAGCACCCTTCCTCAGCAGCCTTAATTTACCACCTACCGCTGCCCGTGGACAGCATAAAGTGGACAGTCCTGGAATTCACCACCTCTGCTTTTGGGTTTTAGAGTTCTTCAACTCTCCCCTTTAAGATAGAGAAGCTGCCTCTCAGAATAAAAGCACTTGCTGTTAAACTGCAAGCACGTAACACTCCTCACTCATAAGAAAATGTACGGTGGGGTTTTTTTCCTGGCATTACTCCCAAAGACCAGACAGTTCAGAAACAAGCGGTTAGAAAAATTAACTCTCTAAGAAATTGTTTGTGAACAATTCTCTGAGCAGTTTTGAAGCTGCCCTCCTTGCTGGGTGTGTTAGGAATATCTTTTGGTTAAAAAGCAAGCTTTCATGTGTAAAAGGTTAACCACGTTTACACCTTAAATACCATACTTAAAAGCATCTAGACCAACGAGCTCCTTCACAATTCCTCCCAGGGAGGTAGGACAACTGAACTGGTTGGTCTGGTTACTATATAAAGTCTCAAGTATGCTGTTTTCTACATTTTCATTAACGATTAAGTCAGCTAAGTTCTGCTGAGTCTTAGGAAAAATACTGAAAGTCACCACCCCTAATGATTACTCAGGCCGTCAGTAGGAACTGAGCATTTTTTCTAGCATGGGACTAATATGCACAGAAATTCTCAGTCCGACAAGTATTCCCGTAGGACATAATAACGGAGGCATTTTGCACGGAGAACGCACCTCCAGCTGCTTTCGCAAAGATGCTTCAACAGCCACGCCGGGACGTGTGGGCAGGATCTTCGCAAAGTGCCAAACGGCACCTTCGAAGGCAGGTCCTCCTCCTGCCTACAATCCTGGCAGAATTCAACACGGAGGGTCGATGCGAGCTTCATCCGTCGTGGTACGGGTGAGCCTGGGGAGTTATCCAAAATCTCAGATCCTGCACCGACAAAAGTTTCTAAGTGCCATGTCAGCAACAGGCTTGGAGAGAGCAGGGCGGGGAGAGGCTAGAGTCATGGGTTTTAGACCAAGGCTCAAAGCATGCTGGCCTTGCTGGTAGCACCAGATCCCCTAACACAGTGGTAGTATCCAGTCCACCAAGTGACAGGAATGACTTCTGGATTTTTCTTAGAAATTGTATTTAAAAAAAAAAAAACAACAAAACCAAAATAAAGCTGAACTTCTGAAAATTTTTCCGTGCTTGCCATGTTATGACCCCATGTAACACTGGCTGGCTTTACTGCAAAGAGACACAGCGTCAAAGTCGTCAGCAAATTATCCTCTTAATTACAAAACATTTATTATAACATGTGTAGAAGAAAACTTTTTAAAAAACAAATGACATAACTTAGGTGATTCTTTAGCAGCTGGGAAGTGAATATAGGGAGAGGAAGAGAAGACAGCAGGGAGCAGAGTCTCCCAAACAGCATCAGGAATGGGGGATTTCTCTGCTGCAAAGGTGCCAAGATGATACCAGTGCTCCCGTACCTGCTGGGCAAGCAGGTCCAGTTACACGGATGGGCTCTACAGCCAACAGTGCTTTCATTCACCCATTATTTCTGGGGCATTTTTGAAGTCTCGCTTCCAAAACACCAGTAAGAACTTCCACAAAGGCTTTGAAGTTGTTCCCGGCAATGAACAGAAGCAGCAACATGTGCTTCGGTGGCTACGGACACATTCAGGAGACCAATAAATTCTGGTCTTGCCCTCTTCAAATACTTGAACTGTTCTTTTGTTTGTTTGTTTTTAAGTCCAGCACACCAACTATGTTTCTGTTCAATAAAGCCTCAGAGGGAAAAATGGTCAGGTTTGCAGCTAGAGCTACAAAACAGATTAAATTAATATTCTACTCCCTCCCTACCATGAGGTACTCGGAGCAGCTTTGAAGACAAGCGCTGGTCTAACAAGAGTGGCCTCTTCTTCAGAGAAACTTGATGATGATGGCAAAAATATTTTAAATTTGCTTGCTGAATCAACTGAACATTGTATTTGTTTCCCATAAGAACGTTTATTGCACTGACCAATAATGAAACTGGCACATATTGACAACACTAGTGATTTAGCACTGAATTTGACCCATTTTGAGAACAGGGATACACCGTATCTGCATCTCAATACTGACATGGCTCAACACTTGTTCCACACCACGCATTAGAAAGCTGGGGGGGAAGCATTTAAAACAGTACTTGCTCCCCATTTTCAGATGGAAACTGGACATTGTTGAAAACGTTAAGTTAATGCTTTAATAAACCACCATGAATTTTAAGTATTGAACACTATTCCGTGTTGGACCGCTGCAAGTGCTGAGATACCTACTGCCTACCAACGTGCAACGGGGTCCATGGGGTCCGCACCGGTGCCTGGCGCCGGTCCTGCGCTCAGTTTGTTCAACACCTCTGTACAGAGAGGATGACTCCTGCACACACGTCCGCCTTCGAGAGCTCGTTTTCACATCCCTTGACTACGTCCTCTCCTACGTGACTTTGTTCTGAGACGGGCAAAAGGAAAAACTTTCTTGCTTTTCAACTCCCACGAGGTTTCCCGATGCTGAACAATCAGTGTAACAAGTGAAACAGTTATACGCACCTACTGGCTAGGCTGAAACCAAGAGCGCTTAAGGCAAGCTTATTTTGTGCAGAAACAGTTGGCATTTAGAAAAGTTTAAATATCAAAATTTACTCCTCTGTAAAAACTGAAAATAATACATACTTAACACATGACTTATCACTGGCATTTATACAGCTTGAAGCAATCTCCAGTTAGGAAGCACTCTCTTCAAAACCCTCTGTAATTTAAAAAGATGCATCTAGACTCAAAAAATTTGAGAAGTGCCCAATGCTTCAACATTTGAGTTGTATTAATACGTTCTATGCTGAGATCTAAAGTCTATCCTCCTTTTCAAATAATGCTAAGCTTAAATACATTTTTAAAATAATTTAAAATATATTAAATATACCACTTATACATATCCGTAATGCTAGTTTTACTTCCTGTACAAAAATACAACGGTGCCTAATTCATAAACTACTTTCAGCATCAAGTATTACGGTTCTTTGATCAGACTAGGAGTTAAAAACCCTAAAGCAACATAGCCTATATGTTGCCCAGTTTTTCAGATTTTAAATCTCACAATCATTTATTTTTCTAATTCTGGTTTAGGATATATACCATAGCAAATATTAAAAAAACCAAACCACAGGAGTTGCTTATGCCAGTAAAGTCAAACATTTGCTTTTGAAAGGAACATCCATAAGTACTATCACTGTTTTATACAGTTAGAATTTCAATTTACTATGCTGCTGTATCATTTTCTTAATATGCATCTGCTAAGGAAGAAACATTCTGTTTCTAATTACCAAAGTCTTTTTTAAAAAAAAAAAAAAAATTTTTTTTTTTTTTCAAGTTAAATATTTAATTTATTTGAAAAGAAATATTTCTAGAGGTGCCTCAAGTAAAGAATTGTTTAACATGTGTTTTACAGCCTTTCCAAAGTCTTTTTATGGTTCTGGAGCCTGTCCACATTTGTGGAAAAAATGTAATGTTTCAGCTTCAATTTGTCTATTATTTCAGGGTGATGTTTTAAAGCTCTTTAGGAGAAGAGAACACGTCCATATTTCAAGTCTTTTTTCCAATTAATATTTGAAAGAAATCAATCAATTTTTTCAAATGGGAACTGTTTTAATAGCCATGGAAGTCAACTTTCTTCATGCAAATCTCTTGACTGAGATCAGTTTCCACTGACACGTTCCTTTTTGCACCTTGACATGATCCCAGTTTAGGTTTCTAGCCATGGTATTGCGGACCCACGGCACGGGAGCACTTCTTCCCCCAGCAGTAATGCTCCAAAGCAACGAAGGACAAGGGCAGGGATCAGTAGATGATGGCACCCAAGGCTGTGGCGCCCATTTGAGATCCCTGCTTCTTGACTGACCACTTCAGATTTTTTTTTTTTTTTTAAAGAAAAAAAGTATACCTAAAGACTTGGACTCTTTCCCTGGTCAGGTTATGCTAAGCAACTGGAAGAGACAAAATACTTAAAGTACTAGAATAAAAACTTTGCCAGATGGGCTACTGTTTCTCCCCACGTGAAGGGCCCCCGGCATCCCACCCATGGGTGGCCGCTGCAGAGTGATCACAAAATGTCCGCCCAGCCCAGGGACACCGTGGCAGCATGCCAGGAACCCCAGGGCTATATATCCCAATTTATTTAAAATGGAATATTTTAAGAATATAAGTGTATGTAAATGTGATTGCCAGACACTAGACTTGAAATCCTTTATTTCATTCCGAGCACCCGCAGGCACCAGAGCGGAGCGCCAGGGACAAGGAGCGGGAGATGCTCCCACAAGGATGCTCCGCATCTTCCTCCTCCCGGCACTGGCCCCTGCGAGTGGAGCGGGGCTGGACCTCCTCACGTTACCAAACCGCCACGGAGGTGAAATGCGCTAAGTGCACGTAATAACACGCCTACCACCCACGTGCAGATTTGTTTCTACAAAATGGACAGGTGACTATTAAACACTGCACCTGCACACACTGTGTAGGCAAAGCGTGTCACGGCCCAGCTGCACCCCAGCCTTCCACAGCCACAAGTAATTTTCTGTGATGCTCAAATCAAAGAATATTCCACCGCCAGCAAGCCATGAGAAAAAAAGTGCATAATTTTCATTAAAAGATGAGCTCTTAATGGCCTCCATGTCCACTCTTCTGACTCCAACTGCAGCTTTATTTTCTCCATAGAAAGCTCCAGTTGATTTGGATGTTCTCCTATCATCAAAAAGGAAACTAAAGTTTGGAGTAAGGATTTGGAGGGGGGGGTGTTTTGAAGAGACAGACTTGTAAACTACATTTACAGTGAAAGGAATGCAGAGAATGAGAAACAGCCAGCGAGTGTCTACATTTAAACACAAGCCTTCAAGGATGTACGTAACTCAGGGACAAGCTGAACAGAGGCTGCTTAGGACCGACGACGATGTGCAACATTTCCCATAGCATTTCTCATGTATTTTTAGCCTGGTTTCCTGAGGAAGCGAGGCCCACAGCTGCAGCGTGCCCACCTCTCCTCCATGCAGCCAGGTCTGAAGGAAGACAGGGGCTCAGGCAGCCAAGCAGGAGACGCTCACCCCTGTGGGAAGGTGAGAGTCCAGCCACTACCCGTCCTCCCCCGGCCGGCCACCAGCACATCCCGGGCACAGCATTGTGTCCTGCCAAACGTGGGAGGCTTTTGGGAAGAGGGAAGGAGAAGTACTGCAAGGGGGACTCGATTTTACAGAACGAGGATTGTGTCTGCTACGAAACCAAGCTAACCAAATCACTGTGGGCTAAATTGTCAGAAGTGCTTGACCAGATGCACACTCCCTATGGTGAGACCATTTCTCCAGCTTCTTGCTCTCCCCCATCCAGAAGCCTCCGTGTACTCACAACCTGCAGACATCTGTACAGGCTCTGGGTGACAAGACACCTGCCCCGAGAACACGCTTACTCAGGCATGGCATTACCAAGATCTGTAGGAGTGGGTGGCTGTGGGCAGCCGGCCATGAGCACCTGGGCCAGGGCTTACCAGGCTCTCCTGCATTACTCACATCAACTGCACTGCGACCATCACACCCTGGGACACTGCAGCTGGAGATGGCAACAAGTAATTTACCATCACTTTAAAGTTTACTGCAATCACAAGCCAGCAAGCCAGGTCTAAAACATGGTAAGTCAATGTTTTATTTTTAATAACGGCACATCACTTCCTTGGGGAACTGTAAAAACTGAAGTGCTCTCTACACGAAACCCTAAAAGCAAGAAATCACAACACACAGCAAGATCTCGAATAACTTGTCACTCCCTGCCCTATGAAAGAGTGGATGGGAGAAAGTCAGAAAAATTCAAGAAACAAAAATGGACAAAGGAACAGATCAGCATTTCCCCTGAGCCAGACACCTTGCTGCTGCGTGCACCGAAAGGTGTTATTTGAGATGAAACATTTTATCATGTGGTTATGCTCTAAAGCAGTGAAACACTATTTAAAAAACAATAAAACACAGACTAGGGAGAAAATGTAAGCCAAGACTGGAGGTCGCTTTTGGAAACGCAGTGGGTTCTCCTGCTGTCCCTGGCAGGGTGCGCAGGCAGGGAGGGACAAGAGCACCCACCACGCTCCTCCTCCACCCCTTGCTCATTTACAATTAGCTGAAGAAGACAGCACTAAAAATTCTTCTGCCATACCTGAAAATATAAGTCCCTCTGAAAAGGTTTTCTTACCTCTAGATACACATAAAGTACTACGATGACTACATTAATCAACTAAGCAGATGTGTATGCAGTTACTGCCAGGAAGGAAACGTGCTGCCAGAAGCTGTGATACCTCAGGTGCATGTTAGCTCCCCTTTTGGGGCAATCTCAGCTACTGGTTTAGAGGAAAAACCTCACAGTCTTAAAAGATACCCAAGCTTTGGCTGTTTACTCTGAAAATTACTTACAAGCAAGTATTTTAATAAACAGAGAAACCGCCTCGCATTTCCAGCTCTGGCTGGCCGACCTTTTCAGATAAACTGTCTCAAACTGACTGTTAGAGTGAAATTTTCCATCTTCTTCCTTCATCTCCCTCTTCTGCCATCCCTTCCATTCCCAACAAACCCTCACACGTGCCATCTCCCAGGTTTCTGAGCACTACCAGAGCTTGTTTATAAACCCTGCTTCTTGCCCAAACTGAAATATGAATGGGACTTTCACCACGACCTGCGGTTCTCCTGCTACTGCAGCCCTGCTCATGGAAAACTTGAATGTAGAAGAAAATTTTTTTAAAATGCCAAATCAGATGCAAAGTTAAGTGGACAAAGCCACGAAGAATGGAAACAAGCCATTTAATATACAAATCCCTGGAAAACAGTTAGTATCAGTACTGTACTTCTTCAAAAAATTCCAGAGCCTTCTGTGGGAAGAAGGAATCGCCGTATCAGCCCAAGGAAGAGATGAGGAACTCCTCGTCCCCAGCGTGGGAGGGGAAGGGGGACAGCATCTGAACACGACCTCAGCGAGCACTCCTGGTTAGGAACTGATAGAGACTTGGCCTTTGCAAAAAGAAATTCAGTTAACCAGTAAGAGGGAAGGGCTGGTGAGCCCGTCTTGATATCTGTGTTCAAACAAAACCACACTTCGTTAACCTAATATATCAATCATTTGATGAACGGGCACCCAAGTGCCACTATCTGTCCTGCCAGCACTGCACTGACGGGGCAGAGCTCGAACGCACTCCCCGAAAGGGGGGTGGGTTTTGTGGATTTGTTTTTTTTTTTTTTTGCTTTTAGCAGCCCTGAAAAATACTTGGAAAGCGAATCCAAAATATAAGGCAGGGCACACATCCTGTTTTTCTGAAGCTATACAGTTTCTCAAGTGTTATAAAAATGATTTGCCAGTAAGCGAGCCAAATGTATTGGAAAGATACAAGCAGCGCCTGAGATGGAAAGAAGGTGTTTTTAGCACGCTCGGGCCAATTAAGATTTCGAAGGTTTCCAAGCACACCACTCCTCTTAACCCAACAGAAGGAAACTGAGTTTAGCAACTTATTTAGGGTTTCATTTGCTAATTTGCAAAAACAAGGAGAAATCTTCCTCTGCTCTCCAGCGTCTTCTTGGGAAAGCTCTTGCCAACACGCGAGTGTCGCTGCCAACAGCTCAACCCAGCATGACCCAAAGTTCTCCCTCCCGGTGCCGGCGTGCTACTGCGGCGGCGCAGGGAGGGAGCGAGACGCGCTCCGCATTTGTACAGACAGCTAAGAAGAGCTTTATTATAATCCTGACATCACGTTTCCTGTTAAAATGAACTCATTAAAAATGCACAATACACTAAGTGATAAGCCAAGTTTAAACCAGTCTAGGCTCAGGTAATGGAAAAGTTACCCCATGGTTCGAGTCCCAAAGAAAAAAGTTGCACATGCGCTACAAAACTACAGCGGATTAAACGTTAAGGAGTAAGGTAGCCTATTTTCCTCCTTCCCCTCAACACAACTAAAAATGCTACTTTAAGATGACTGTTCTCAGTTTTAGCACTGATGATAGCTAGGTCAGAAGCCAGCCTTGGAAAGTTTTACTCAGCAGCAGCTTTAGAAACCATAAATTATCTTTAGACTAAGTTTACACACTCCCCCCTCTACAGCGTGTGACTGCCAGCTCCCTTTCTCAAGGCTTCTCTTTAGACACCACAGACATTCTCCAAAGCCAGGCAGAATCTTCACCTAGGCATGGCAGGGCTGAGGCAGGCAATTTCAGGATTACTTTTGCAAAGACAAGAAGCAGACTACGTCTGAATTCAAGACTGAGGTTTAGTACTTTTGACACAAGGCAGAGCTCACAGCCAGGTAGGCAGGGCCAAAGCAATGAAGCCTGCAGGGGAGCACAAGCCTCTCGAGCTGCATCGCCAGCAGCTTCACTTCCATCGCAATAGAAAAAAAAAAAGAAAAAAATCAAGCACAAATCAAGCAAAGCTGGGTCTCTTTGTTTTAAACTTTCCAGGCTTAGCCTACAAAGATAACTGCTTTTGAAAACTTTGTTTTGAACTGTTTTTACAAATCTAAACCCAAAAAAAGCCAATCAAAAATGTTTCATTAGCTAAAGGGCTTCTCCCCCCTCCTTCCCTTCGGTCTGTAGCAGAGACTTGGCACAAACTTTAGCCCCTGAGGATTTAAGTTACAAAACCTGAGAATAAAACCAGCAGACTCTTTCCCATAGACTGAGTCCACATCGAGATGCATTTGCAGTTTGCAGTACGCAGAGCCCTAATCCAGGCCTATGGCTTCACATCCTTGTAGTCCCAGAATGGACTAATGTGTTGGTCAAAAAGGTAAGCAACAGGAGAAATGCTACAATTTAAAAGGTTAAAATTTGGGATTCTTCCTTTTTCTCAAAGTTTTTGTGCAGTTACACAGAGGGAAGTGGGACACTACTTTGAGACAATCCTCACCAACACATGACGACACCAATTTTTCATGTACATGGGGGCAAACCTACCAAACCCAAACACATCTCCGGAGTAGACTGCTGGTCACAGCACTGCTGGTTTAGGTCTAACACTGAGGTATCCACACGGGTCAGCTGTGATGCCAAGAACAAGTTTGCCTGCATGGGAAGCAGTGATGTCCTCGCCCAACGCCATTCGGATGCGCAAGGTGAGTGAAGGAATGAGTCCTGCTGCCACAGCTTCACGCCTCCCTGCATCTGGCCATCCCTCCGTCACCGGCTGCCTTCGCTGAACAGCGATGCCGATGGCAGCTGCCTCTGTTTCCAACGGCACACCAAACACGGGCTTATCTGGCTCCAACAAGTTGTAGACGGGCTTTCAAGCATGGTAGCGTTTGGGGACAATTCCAGCAGAAAGGCCGATGTTTGATTCAGTAGCTGTCATTCATAGGCTAAAGTGAGAATATCCGCCACTTTCCTCTCAGAGCAAGCTACTCACGTTAAGGAAATCTTGCATCCAATACCAAATTTCTCCAATAATTTCTCCAGGGCCACGAGGGAATAACACTGACACAGCCCACTGCACAGAGCCTTGGGGACGGCTGGCAGGGAAGAGGTGAGCGGCACACGCGAGTGCTCCAGGAACACTTACGGGTACTTAAACTGTCCCGGTGTTTTAACCCAAAGTTGGATAGGAAGGCCTGCGATGCACTTTCAGCTGAATACAAACCCTCAAACGATGTCGGGCCGTGGTGGGGATGAGAAATTAATGTAACGTAAGGCAAAAATCTTCCAGGCGGGGATTAGCTGAGAAACCCCTGTTGGGAACTAGAGCGAGTGCCAAATTGTGACAAGAGAGATTAATACTTTCAGAGGCATTACCACTACAAAACAGCTGAAGAAAGAATGTTTTTCTAGAATTTTTCCCCCTTTGGAGTTAACGGCAGTTATCCGCCACATGGATGTGGAAGAAGATACAGCTGCGCTGAGCAGCAGTGAGGCTTTTGCCCAGGTATTTTTAATACATATTCCAGCAAAGCGCAACAGACTGAGACTTCTCCTATGCCGTATATCACTGCTAGGCAAAAATTAAGATCATCCTAGAGATAATTTTATGGGCATTTTTTGCAAGCACTCATTAAATGCAAGAAAATTAATTTCCAGCATGTTCCAGAAGTTTCTCTAACTGCTTTTCACTGTGTGTTGATAATGTTTTTAATGCAGTAGAGGTACTGCTCAATTTACAAGCTCCAACAAATCCCTTTCAGGCAGGGGTTTCAACAAACACTACGTAGGATCCGTAAACTTTATTATCAAAGGAAAATGCTTGAAAAACCCCCTTAGAACATTCTTTTTGCCCATTGTCGGAAAATTCAAGCCTTTGGCCACATACTGCGTTTTCATTTTCTTGCACACTCTTTCATATCTGGTTTTGGCACTGCCCCTAAGAGGGCTTTGACTCGGGCTCTGTCCACACATTCCAGCAATAAATGACACTAACTGGAGTCATTCTTTAAAATATCTGTCAAATATAATTCTTTCACTGTTTCAATTCTCACTGACTTGCCCCCACAGTGCTGGGATGAAGTCATAAATTATATGCTCTGCCACTCAATTTTCTCTGATTGTTTGGTAGAACCTCTCCACTAATAACCAGTGATCATCAGCCACCTCGTGGCTTAAGTGGTTTCCAATCATGAAAGATTTATCCACTGTGACTTCCAGTCAATCACAAAGACACTGAAATGGCTATCAGGCACTCTCATCTCGAGACCACAAGATGAGCAGACAGACTCCAGAGACGAGGGAAAGCAGATCAGAGTGCTGACTCCAGACACCCAAAAAATCAGAGAAAAGCTGCAGCTGCTGCATATAAAAAACATGTTTATCTTTGTAAGGAAGACAAAAGCCCAGGTCCAGAGCACACACTCAGCTCCAAAGAAACTCGCCTGGGTCACAGCACATGTAGGGACCACTCCAGAAGAGCAGGTCCATTCGAGGAAGAACTGTGTGCTGGGATGATACGCAGAGAAGCACGTTCCCTACCTAAGGCAAGACGGCACATCCATAAGCCAAGGCAGTGCCCCACAGCAGCCTTCAAATTCCCCGCTGGAGAACTATCCTGCATGTTAAATGTCAGCTACCACTCCAGGTCAACAGGACTCTCAGCCATCAGGGGAAGAGAAGTGGGGCTGTCTTCCGTGGACCATCTTTGAGACAATATATTCCTCCCAAAGATCCACTGAAAGATGGGCTCTCAAGGAACAGTATTTATCTGCCAAGGGAAGGGAAGGATCTGACCTGTACAGCTGGCACTACATGAAAAATAAAGTTGAGAAGAGAGAGGTAATAGGTGCCAACTACAAGGGTACTCGGATCCAAGCTGCAGATACACCCACGAGCATGAGTTAAAGCCAGCTGTGTTCGTCAGGCTCTTTCCTCCCCAAATCCAGCTGATAGCACCAAGAGTGCAACATGGAAAGCTACATGCCCGAAATCTCACACCTGCAGCCTCCAGAGGTAAACTTGGAGCATCACTGCAGTGCCCGCTGTGAACTGGCACACTGAAACAGATCCTTTCATCGTGGGAAAACTCAGATGCAGGACAGGCTATTTTAAAGAGAGAACTAATGTTTGCACTGTACTCTGTCTCTTGCTCACATACATTAAACAGATTAAAATTCACTAAAAGCAAGAAGCTAGCATTATAAAAAGCATAAAAGATTACTGGGATGGAATAGATTGTAGACACCAGATACCGACTGCAGTCAGAGTGCACAAGAGGAGACTCCAGTGCCAACTGGGCAAGTCAGGGCAGTGCCATTACACTTACACAACACTCTCCTTCGCACAGCTATTTAAAAGCAGCGTAACATAGCAGCTTCACAGAGACAACAAGCGTGCCTGGATCGCGGGAGAGCGCTATGGGGAATTAATTGCTCCAGAACAAAAACTAGAAGACTAAGCACAATTTATTTTGCCACATTCTTAAAATGAAATAAGAAAACATTTAAACACTACAGCTTATTTAGATAATACACACTGGAAGACATCTTTTACTGCTGGCAGCTTGAAAGAAAAGAACATAATTACAATTCCAAGCATGAAATGAGCTCTCTTCCACACATGCCTGAACCAAGTCTAACTGTTTCACCAGCTGTAGTGAATCAAAGCAGGCAGAATTAAACAGAAAGGACCTAGAAGCAGCAGCTCTTGATGCCTTTAACCTAGTAATTGCATGGCACCTGGATCCGGAAGGACTGTGGAGGATTTAGCAGTTGCAGATGTGCAGCTGATGTGGTGCACGGAGCATTTGATCTCCCTGGAATGCAGGACCCCGAACAATGCATCTGTGTGCTGGCCCACCACACACCCGGGTGTGGGCCCGGGGGATATATAAAAGCTAACATTATACTGCAATTGAAAAGAAAAAAGCCACAGCATGAGCTCGACTGTTGTTTAACTAAGAGAAAAACAATAGCAGCTTTGGTCTTAAGTATCTGCCAGAATGACCACTAGCCACTTGCAGATACATTCTTTGTTCAAGTACTTCAATACTACGTTGCTTCATCAGCCATCTAAAATCATAAAGGTACAAAGGGGACTACTAAACATAAACCCATGGTGACATCTGTCTCCAACTTGTCAGAGAAATTGTTAAAACAGCGCTAAAATGGAGTTATTAGCATTATACCCCTACAGCGAAATCAAGTACTGAGTTTTCCCATTTTTTAATTTTGAGCGTGATGCAGAAGTCCACTCGTCTCATGCTTCACATCGGTTTCACATCTGCTTTCTTCAAAGGGTGCAAGTCCTTACTGTGCACCATTTAAAAAGGAATCCCAGCTAAGACCCTTCTCCTGCAAATCCAAGCCGAGCTTCACACGTGGGCCCCGGGAAAGCCCCCGGACTCAGGTGCCTTGGCCTTGCCTCCCGCACCGCAGCCCAGAGGAGCCGAGCTCCAGCTCTGCTGCTTCCCAGGAGCAGGGAGCAGCCAGGCATGCTGGCTTGGCCACGAGCACCATACATACACAGTGACACAGCCGTCCCTCCAGCCAGAGCAGTTACATCACCTGCACAGCAAAATGAAGCTGAATAAAAGAATAAAAATAAACTACGTAAGAGTTAACATTGTTAGACTAAGAGTAACTCTGAGCTTGATCCTACATTTGAATAGAGATTTCCACAAGAACTTAATTCTGTTGAGATGAGTAGCTGGGAAAGCTGCTGTCCGTGTTTCTGCCCGGGAAGGAGGGGAAGCCCAGCCTGAAAGGTTTATGAATTTATTCTCATCTCCAGTATCGCCAAGGCAATAATCTTGCCAGTACAAAAGCATCAGCGCTGCTGTTAGAGAAGTATTCTTAAGGGGTCCAGGAAAAAGAGAAGATAACAACTCTCCCAGCTGAAAGCAGCGGACATTTCCCCTTTCAGTTTGTACACATACACACATATGTATTTCCGTAAGCTTGCTTGTTTTTGAAACAAAAGCAGAAGTACCAGCATAGCCACCTAGAGCAGTGCCACAGAACATCTCGTGTTGCCGCACAACGCTATTTGCACCTTCGTGGCATTTTTCAGGCTGGCACTAAGAGACCACCAACGCGCTCGCCAGCCTGCAAACACAACACAACATCCCTGAGAGCAGAGCCTGGCCTGGCCTGGCAGGTACTGTGGCTGTAAGCTAGACAGGATGAGTATCACCACATACCCGGCTGTTCAATTATTTCCCATAAATGAACATGAAGTTAAGAGGTATGCATTAATGCCCCAGGACCAGAGATACAGTGAGCTGACAACAGTTCAGAGCTCAAACATACGAACCCGATAAGGTTTCCCTATTTCGGAAGAGCTGCTCCCCGCCACCCACACACGACACGGCCAAGGCAGCCAGGCCGGACTGTGCCCTCTCCTCCTCCTCTAATCGGTATTTCCACAGCAAAGACTTCACCTGAGAATAGCCTGGCTTAAGACTATGACCCCACGAGAGGACACAAGCAGCTTGAGAGGGATGGGTGTAGTCTTCTGCTCTGCACTCAGAAGGCAAAAGAAAAGCAGTTCATATTAAAAAGACAGTTTAAGGTCACTTTTGTATCACTTTAAAATATTACATTTGAATTCAGCTAATTTCAGTGACTTCAATTGCTGCAATTTTAGCTAGTGCATTAAACTTCATATAAAAAGTTTAAAAATAGGATTCGCTACAATAAACTAAAAATAAGCAAACCTGACAAAAAAAAAAAAAGGAACATTCTGTATCAAATCACACAAACCTTAGTGTACGTTGAAAGAGAGAGAGATATATATGCATATTGCCTTATTCTGCTTTAAATCATCTCTGCTACAGAGATCTTTCCTTCCCCATTTTTCAACCCCAAAAGAATTACCATTTCTTTCCAGACAAGAACTTCTGCCAACATTCTGGAGGGCTGAAGTCCAAACCACACATAGTTCAACAACAGCAGAGTTGAACAAAAAGGAAAACTATAGCTTTTTTTTTTTTTTTTTAATTATAC
Organism: Aptenodytes patagonicus; assembly: GCF_965638725.1. Classification (NCBI taxonomy): domain Eukaryota; kingdom Metazoa; phylum Chordata; class Aves; order Sphenisciformes; family Spheniscidae; genus Aptenodytes; species Aptenodytes patagonicus. Next base: position 1,593,934 of record NC_134959.1, on the reverse strand, counting down.
CTTGTGAAAGTATGGCTGAGCAGGGGAAAAAAGAAGTCAAAGTCATTGATTAATTCCAGAGTAATGAAGAGGGTTTATAGCACACTGCAATATATATTCTACTAAGTTTATCAGATTTATCACCATCCTTTAATGTCTAAACTCAAGGTGGCTCTTCAGAAAAGCATACACTACTCTGCAATTCTAATACTAAAATGGCTTAGAGTCCACAAATTAATAGTTTTACAGGCAAGGGTTTCATAACTAGGTCAAAGCAGGGGGGTGAAGTTTTAAATTCCTACTCACCCAGCAGAAAAAGCCAGGATCAACCTCCTTTCCCAGGGATCCCCAAGCTTTTAACAGGGGAAAAAAACTCCAACTTTGCAAAACTGTAAAATACAGCCCTCTTTCAACACCGTTTAATTGAAGCCTCTCCAGGACCATGTCTTGAATTACGACCAAACTTTCTCCTAAGCTACAGAGCACAGCTCTTTACTGTCATCATCAGAAATGCAAGGTTTTTCAACAATGAAAAAAACCCAAAACCCTAAATCTGTATCAAGAGGTAAAGCTACAAAGAATCACAGCGGAAGAGGAACTGGAAAAGTGTAAGTGGAAACTAGAACTACTCTAAGGTATCTGATGGACTTCACTGGTTTTTTACCTTCAAATGTTAAAGCCATGAACACTTACGGTTTTAACAAAAAATGTCTCACTACTTTGCCCAGTACACTCTGTCCTCCCTGTTTATATCCAAGAGTTGTTCCAAAGAAATTTAATAAGGACTACACCGAAGAAGAAAAAAAAAAAAGTCCAGTATTTTCTTCATTCCTCTGAGCTACTGTAAATTGAATATGAATATAGAAACTATTTCTGTGAGCGAAGGAAAGCTCTGCACGGGGAACAATTTTTTTTTTTAAGCTGAAGTTTCCCTAAAAAAAAAAAAAAAAAGCAGCATTCACTTTAGTGACACCCAACCTTAAAGCCACCAACTTCTCCTGGGGCAGGAGTATTACTGGCAGCGCAGTATTCTGAAAGAAGCTAGGACTTGCCTGCATCCCTGGTCAAAAGTATACAATTTGTATGGTAAGAATACAGAAAATCCATATACTTGCAATCTAATTTGAATCCAATTTTTTTTTCTTAATTTAGCATTACAAACCCGTAAGTCTAAGTCTACAGCAGTATCTTGGAGGAATCCAAATTTCAGACTGTCAGCTTGTCGTACCAGGAAGACACCACCAATAGGTGATCAAACCAGCAGTTAATCGCGTCACTGACAACTATTTTGGTGTGTGCAAAACCATCAAAGTTGAGCTTTTTTGTTCACATAATTTGCTTACTAAATTTTGCTACAGTGCCCAGAGGCATTTGGGCATGCAACGCTGAGAAATAATTATGCTTCAGCCAAGGCATGCATGTTGCACAGCGCTTTGCAAACACGTCAGTGGAATTCCAAGCTACTATTATGCACAACTCATTGCTCTAGTTATCTGTCTTGAAGATCTAATTAATCCTCTTGCTCATCATCGCCTAAGCTTACACAGGAGTGTCTCAAAGCTTGGTGCTGTTTCGCAAGTATGAAAAAAATAGATTAAGCAGCTCTGAAGACTACTGTGGGAAGAGAGACTGTCAATCCACATTCTTCTCACCCAGGCAGGTACAAAGCACCACGCGGGACTCGGATGAAAACCTCTCCTTTGGTCCCCATCCCACACTCCTTTCAGACCGCGGGAATAAGCCCCAATAACAGATATCTTGCTACAGCAAATCTAATCTGCACTTTGCGTATGACCTTGAAATAGGGGACATTTAAAAATACACACACATGTACACGTACAGCTGCATATGTACACCCAGTGCTGTCTGTATTTTAAAAGCTTTCCTACCTTCAGCAAGATTGAGGTCAAGGGAATGAGGAAAGCGTCTATATATTTAGCCAAACCTTCAAGTATATCATTCATATTCAGGTACTCCTTACATTAAAGCACTAAATAACCAAGAAACTGCAGGGAGAAAGAAAGGCGAATTTAGCTGTGCGATACCTCGCTGAATGCAAAGCCCAGAGGAACTGCTACGTCCCCGCTACCAGTTCATTTAGACAGAGACCTCCTTTCAGACTGTTGTAAAAGCATCATTAAAAACTAGAGGAAAGAAGAATTCAGGACTGACCAGCTGCTATGTCCAGATGCAGTCCTAACTGTTGACAGGAAAAGAATACAGGATTCTTTTTTTGTAATTTGTTTTCATGTTTTTATTTTGTCAAATTATTTACTACCTGTTGTCATTTGATTTTGACTCCATATAACTTTCGTATAGAATTAAATCTGTATCATTATGTTAAACAACATAATTTACAACATACTAACAAATAGACTTAGTATCAGTCTCTGAGGTTAGTTGCTCAAGATAATTCAGGAGCAGTAGAGTTGGTTTATTCCTTTATTATTCCCCAAGAGCAAAGAAAGCTTTCATTAAACCTCTCAGAAGTTGAAGTTCCAAAGCAAAGCTCTCCAATGAATGTTTTTCTACTCACTTAAAATAAATTTCTGTGAATATTTATTTCCTACATCATTTTCAACCAAAATGTGCATTTCTATTACAACATTTAATTCCAATTAAGAAAACATTGAAAGGCTTCCTGCAAAAAACAAATACAGGATATTAGCAAGACTGCAAGAATGAGGTAAAAACTACTGACAACAACAAAATAATTTTCTTCTGACTGTGTAACATAAAAAGGAAGTATCTTTCTTATATGACACCAGCAATAACTCTAGATCCAGCAGAGAATAACCAGAGCTATTCAACACTGACCTTTTAATCCTTACACTGTTAGTTTAAACAGCTGAAAAATTATATAAAAGGACAAAAATGACCAAAACCAAAGAACTCCTCCTGCCATACCTACCCACATCCATCAAACTGACCAGCTCCTCCAAGTATTTTCCCCGTGTTAGTTCGCTGTTGGCGTTTGGCCGACTGCTCGAGCTCAGCTACGCCAGACTGCGAGTCAGCCTTGGGGGGAAGCTCGAGGTGCCAAAGTGCACGCAAACACATCCAGTCCTCACACTGCCATCCTGCCTTCTACCAAACTTGGAAACAAACTGAGTGTCAAGACTGCCGGGAAATTGAGAATTAAGGTTAAATGTTACCATCTGAAGCCAAGGAAGGTCACAGATCACGTACTCTTAAAAACACCTGAGCTCTGCCCCATAGAGTCCGAGCCTCCCTGCAAGACGCATTACAACTTTTAGACCAACGACTTTTCCTAAAAACCACTGAAGCCTGCAAGGATTAAAATTTTCTAAGGGTACACAAGGAATTGATAGCAGCATGCCAGGTCCTTCTCTATGACAGCCGCCAGGAACAACAGATGCACCGTTCTGGGCTTCTTTGTCAATCCTTAGAGACCACTCCTATCCTGCAAATCCTCCAAAATACTAATTACAGCCAGGACTAAGTCCTCCAAGAGCTTCCTCGTATCAGGGCTGTTCCCCGTCACACACACAAGCCTGCCGTGACAGTGAGGCTCAGGCCCCATCCTCACCCGAGCGCTGCTCCCAGCCTTCCCCAGCCATGCACAGCGCCCGGGTGTTTCCAGCAAAGCCCGTGTAGATACAAAAGGCAGTAGCGTGCGCCTGACCCAAGAGCAGAGCCGGTCCGGTCATTGCTGCTTGTATATTATTGCACGATAATACTGCATTTTTACATTATTGTATCATAGGATGAGTCCAGACACACACACCACACAAACTCCATCAAAATCCAACAGTTGTTCTTTTAGATCAGACAAAACCCAACTTCTGCCATCAGTGGTGAGCGTGCAGGGAGGACGAAGCTGGGAAAACTGGACATCGTCTCGACAGAACCCTCAGGCATACACTCTGTAGTTTAGACAACCACCAAAATAAACATTTTTGAAAACTGAACTCCAGTGATGCAGGAAGGGAGTAAAAACTCTGAAGAGCACCCGTCCTCAGGCTGCAAAGTCCTTCTGCATTAAAAAAGCGTCATCACTACCCCCCACGTGACAGCACTGAAGACAACCCCAGTAACTGGCACCAATCTCATGTCCCAAAACACTAACAGCACTATTTGATGCCAATCCATTTTGATTCTGCAACTTAAACCTAGAAGAGAAATCCCAGCCCTGGATAACTCAGGGTACAATATGCAGTAGTCTGTCTGTCTGTCCTACAGTCGACGCTGTTTCAATGCTCCCGTGACTCCTACACGACAACCACCAGAGCTGCCTCCAGACCACCTCTCCCTCTGTGACCCTAATTACCAATGACGACTTAACACCAGAACTACCAAAGCCAGCCCACTTGGGTTATTAATTCACTTGGACAAAAATAAATAAATAAAAAACAAGAACACGTGACAAGTTTTACTTGCAAAAGCAAACACAACATCCATTTACAGCGGCGATTTCCTAAAATAAATTGTATACGTGCCTACCATCTCCTTTCCTCTTTGGAGTGGTTAACCCAGAAAGGTGAAGTAACACAAGCACACTGCTCTTTGATAGGGGAGACCCAGGCGCTGACTTCACCAGAAATAGCTATTGTGCTCCAAAGTAACCTCTAACATTGGTAACTATTTGAAATTAAATTTCAAATAAATTTAGATGAAAGATTAAAGAAAGAGTGTCATTCTGCCTTTCCAGTGCTGTGGAGATGTTTGTCTTTTATAACGAGGGAACCCATAAAAATAACAAGGGAGAAGATTTACACCCAAGCTCCTCAAAAAAAATAAAGAATGAATTACTGATTTTTGCAGCTACTTAGTGGTAGGAACAGATGGTTACAGGCAATAGTATTGACAACTTAACAAGCTACCACCCCCAAAGGTGAGCTTCTAAGTCTGTTCCAAATTCAAGAGTTAAAAACATTACAGCTGAGACCACCGCTTTCGGGGGGAAGCGGAGAGTTTTAGCCAGTCCCACAGTGCTTCAGAAATCTGCTTTACTCAGTGCCGCGTTCTGCCACGGCCCTCACCGAAGGAAGGGCTGTCACCTCCCAAAATGCCCCGGCGCGGTGGCCAGCAGCCATCTGCCCGCACCCCAGGTGAGCCTGGGCAGTGGTGAAGGCAGGCAATGCGGATTAAACAGTTCCGAGTGAAAGCAGAGCTTTCAGTATTTGTCTACCAAACCAAAGCCACTTCTGAAGACGGAAAAGCCAGGCGTGCCAGCTTCCCAAAATGCCCAGGCACAGAGAGAGGTTCCGGGAACTCAAGCCCCTCGGAGCCCCTGCCTCTGCCACGGTGAGCACTGATGACAGCCTGCACCCCCTCGCCCGCGCGTCCACAAGAAGGTGCAAGTTTCTGCAAAACACCCAGGAAATCCCTCCTCCCAGCTCCTGTACACCTCCAGCAACTGGAAACAATTCGCCTCTCCAGTCTGAATCCAAGATCACAACACTAATTACAATATTAACTTGTTAAATACATTTCGATGAAGCTATCTTTGAATTTCTGCTGGATAAGTCCAGCAAACTACTATAAAACAGGCATAACGTGGCGTTGCAAAAACTGTCAGAATACCTGAGTTCTCAAGCATCTAATTAAGCCAGTAATGAATTAGATTGAGCCTGCAAGTCTCAGCCCTTGTTGTCTTGTTCTTCTAAAATTAAAGCTCTGCCAAGAATTTAACCAAGGGAACAGAAATAATGATAACGCGTAGTCTCCATCTTCACACTCGACATTTAAGACTTACTTTTCAGAAGCATTTCCTGGTTTTGTCAGAAGTCCCCTTCCAAAGAGTATCAATAAAGCATATCCATCAATTTCGCATTTGCTTCCAATATCAACAATTTCCCCCTTTTACATGTAGGTATTAAAGAAACAGGCTGCCAGACTTCGGTGGTTCAGCCAAACCATCTTCCATGCAAGGTTTCCATAAAATTCACACCCGGGTTTTTCCTGCCACTTTACACCACCAAGCAACGACTCCCACTTGGGGGGTGTCAGGCAGCTGACTTGTCCCTGTCGGACACCGACTGTCCCACCTGCAGCTCCACTAAAGATGCCCCAGTCACTGATGCATCTCCCTCGGTATTCATGCAACAGGAATGCATCCCCCCAAACACCAAAAACCACTTCCCCCCTTAAAGAACTCAGGGATTTGAGTGTCAAAATCACCAGGCTCACAATTATCTACGCCATTATTTAAAAGAGCAGAAGATAAGGGAACAAGAACATCCTCAACTATTATTCATTCAAGAAGTACAACAGTGAGTCTGGTCTTATCAGCAGGCCTTTGGTCTGCAAGCTCCTTAGGGTAGGAACAGATTGCACACCTCTTGCTGCCAAATGCATCATCTGCACTTAATCATAGCATGATGGGTATCTTCTGAAAACAAGCGATTTCAGCCATATTTTGTGTAATCCTGCCATTTCACTCCAAAGCTTGTCATCTCGCATCCAGAGTGCCACCTCCTCAGGGCGGAGACCGTAACTTCATTCCCTTTCAAGAACACACTTTGGTGCTACACAAAACACTCAGAAATAAATAAAACCATCACTCCAAACACCGCACCTCACTTCTTCAGTGAGCGTTTCTGCGTGCAGAAGCCTCCTGCAATGTGACACACCAGAACCTGCCTGAAAGCACTTTTACTTTCAGGAGAGTTCGCACCCAGGAACGCCGTTGCACAACGATGGAAGCAGTAACTGGCCGCTTACGCACCAAATAACCTACAGATTCCCTTCCCAAACCCGTGCCTCCATGTGTCACCCGGGCTGTACATCTCATAGGAGTCTTCCCATGAAATAACAGACTCTGCCAGCTACTGGAAATGATGATCCTGTGCACCGTCTACATTACAAGCTTGTTTTAATGAACTTGTTCCTAAATGCAACTGTGATTTATTAAGTATAGAGTACATTAGTACAAATCTACAAAATCCTAAGTCAAAAGTAATTTTTTTTTTTTTTTTTTTAAATTAGGATTTTTGTGGTCATAATGTAGCCCCTTCAGAGAATAAAATTATTCAAAAACAAGTGGAGTCGGGGGTGGGAGGAACCAACCAATTATTTTCCTTCTTTTTAGGTAATTACTGCCATGGTTTTGTCTAGTTCTAAACAGGACATGAGAGGAAGGAGGACAAGTGTTATATTTGGTTGTGGATCGCTCTTACCAAGAACTTCCTTCTGTGTCATGGTGAACACGCAGATCTGAATTACACCCAAAGAAATCAGTCCAGCAAGACATGTTTCAAAGTTTCTGCTCAGCCCAGATCTGTTCATTAAAGCTGCTGTATTGTGCACGTGGGCCAGGTTAGCTTATTAGCAGTGGAAAGGTTAATGAAAGCGAATTAATGTAAGTGCTCCACTCTCTAACATCTGATGTGCAAGGAAGGAGCTTCCCTACCTACACTTCTCCTGAAAGGTAGGTTTCATATTGAGGGCATGTAGGTGGCATCTGCCAAAAGTGGCATGTGAGTAACATTGGCAATTTAACAAATTCTGATAAAATACAGAGAACTGTAAAAGCAGCAATTCAAACACTCAAATCAAATGCTTACGCTGAGATTACATCTGAGAATCCAGCTTTTTCATTGGGGTAGAAGGAAGGATTTGAAAGATCTTTTCTGCAGGTGTCAGAGGTGTTTTGTGTCCAAAAAGTGAAGCCCCTTTGACCGATGAAGTGATCTAGGCTCACAATAAAGCCACCTCTGTTTAACCTCTGCTTACGGTGAAGATGTGGCTTTAAAAAATTAAATGTAGATTATATACAAAATGGACAAACAGAAAAGCTTACCGCTCCTAACAGCCATGGAAACCCACCTCACGTTCACGCAGGTACGACAGTGTACGAGCGCCGTGCCAGAGAAGAGCACTGGGTAAGAAATGCTCTCCAGCAACCCATCTCCCGTCCACCCTGGCCGCAGCCCTTCCCAGGCCGAGCCACGCACCAGCACAAACCCAAACTGCCTCACTTGAAACACTGCAGGCAAACCTGCACCGCAAGAGCCACCCAGCTGCTTTAAGGCACTTCCAAAACCTGAATTTTCCTAAGAGAAAGGGCTCCACCGTTTCAGGGGGGGGGTGAGGACCACAGCAGAAGTCAGTCAAACCCACAAGCCACACAGCTCCAATTCTTTACTGTTACATGAGGCTTAATTCCACTTGCACATGGCTTCCCCTCTCCAGGCCCTGCTTCATAACACACCGGCTTCTTGCCCCAAAGGCCAACGCTTCCACACCACACCCCAGAGCCACACGGGAAGCCTCACTGCTCAGCTCGGCTGTGACCGACACGCTGAAGAAAAAAATATTTGCTGCGCTTCCGTTATGTTACCTTCTAACCCCTATAATTTGGAAGCGATAAGAATCGAAACGTGGAAAAAAGCCTGGAAGCTCAGAAGAACGCTTCTATGCAAAGAAATATCTTCCTTGTGGAATACTAAGCTCTATTTCCCCCAAAGCAGTAAAAATTGAAAACTGTATATGAACACATTTAAGAACACTAATAGAAAAATAACAAGCAGTTAAAGTAAAGTCACATTCCACCTAAACAACGCTACATTACTGCAGCATCTGACTTTGAGGACAATTCAATCCTGGAAGCACGCGCTGTAATTGCTTTTCCAGTACGGGCCTCAGCTTTACAACCGTATCCTTCTCAGGAGGTCAGAACAAGGCACATCTGCAGCTCTGAAAAGCATTTCTGTTTAGCAGTGCTACCTTATTCATTCTTTTAATCTTACACCTACATATTCACTATGAACTCCGTAAAATACCAGTGCCAAAACCACCATCAAAAGCCTCTGCAATCTCTCTGCTGCTCGGAGAAAGCCTTGACCCCTCTGCTTCCCTAATGAAGATGTTGGGAAAGCGCGAATCACGCCAGCTGTCGGCTCCGGCGCTGCAAACCCATCGAGTCACCGAACCCCAGAACGAGCCCGGTGCGATGCAGCCGTTTCTTGCCGTCAACAAGTAAAAAGTAGCTACCCTGATGAACCTGGCTTGTTTCGAGCAAACCGTTCAAAACGGTTTAGCGAGAAGATACCTGTCCTACTCATTGCGGCGTGAGTGCTGCCGCGTTGCAGCCATTCAGGCTACGTGAAGCCGGCACCTCACACAATTGACTGAACTCCCTTTTTCTCTACCCATTTAGATAGGACCTCTGCTGCTATTACTACAGAAAGCTGGGGGGGGGGGGGGGGGGGGGGGGGGGCGGAGGGGGACGACCAAAAGACAAAAAAACCCCGAAGTCTGTTTTAGAGAACTGAGGGTAGCAGTGTTTGTAGCAACTCCTGCGTTTCGCAATAAAGGAGCCACCTTCCGAAATGGAGAAATCTCAGGCTTTCACAACACTTCCTGCAGTGGAACAGGCCCTCTGCTCCCCCCCCCACAACGTACCACAGCATTTCTGGTCCTCCAGCCGCGCCAACGCAACTACTTCTGGGTCAGCAGATCATGCCACAAGCAATCTATACAAACCTCTAAATATTTATATTTTATTTAAATGCAGAATATCTTGGTGATCAGGTTAACAGCGCACCATCACAAACAGTGGCACTGGCACATGTGACGGGAGCAAACCACCTCCCAGGGACAGAAACACCCTGCATCAGGTTTGCAGCCGAAGGGAACAGCACACGGGACACCCTCCAAGTCCCTTTCCAGCACCACAGCTTTATTTCCATTAGCCAAGCTATGAAATGTGGAACACATCATCAGAATAGAGCCAACACAGCAGGATCTTACTACAAAGGTACGCCTGGTCCTGAAGATCAAGCTCCTCAGTCTCTTTCAATGGGGAATCGAGGCAGCATCCTTTACAGCAAGTTATATGCTGGTACGCACAAGTTGCTTGAGGGGGGAGAAAAAAGCCAAACCAGCCAGTTTTGTGCCCCAGTGGATTTTCAGTCACAGGTTTACAGCAAGGGCAACCTCATTCTCATGGTCACGAACGGACGGGTGACAAAAGCTGAGCACTTTCACGATGCACCACCTTCCCTTCAGACGAGACAGAAGGTGGCACATCATCACCCTGTTCGTTTGGCACACGAGTACCAAGGCACCCCAGGGTTTTACCCTGGCACAGCACAAGGAGTTAACACAGATGACAAGGACCCGCTTTTAGAATGACTGCCTTTTAGGACGAGAGATTTTTACTCAAGCTTGGGCCAGACATTAATTCAGTTCAATCCTTGGGCTACTCGGAGGATGGCATAAACTGCACATCAGTGCACTGGCGGATACCTGCGTGATAAACTGCAGTGACCGTGTATGCCATAGCCTCCCCACCAGCACAAAGCCTATGAATTCACCTCTACAGTTTCAGAACGTGCCAGATTTGGGTAATTCTTTTCAGCCAACACTGGAAGATTCTGATCTTCTCCCCCTGTTCTCTTCTCCCCAACATCTCCATACTGCAGTGGCCCAGGAACAGAGCTATTAGACCCCAGACAAATAGGAATTTTAAGTAATGCAATAGTCTGTCTTTGCAGAGCAGCAGATAAAAACTTATTTTACTGGAAAAGGTCACTTAACTATCATCTCCCAGGGCTCACAAAACACACAAAGCACAATCACTCTTCTTTCTTTTTTTTTGTTTCAGAAGTCAGATAAACATCCAATTTCATAGTAATTATTTCTTTCTACACAGCGTGAATGTTTTGTCACATCATACAGCCTCAACCTTCATCTGTCAAGTTTTTCCATTCACGGTTTCAGCTAGACCCATAATCGACATAGCATGGCTTTATATAAACAAAGTACAAAACATCCAGAGAGAAAAGGGCTAAAGATGGAGAAAGGCCTGTGTGGCAAACTTCTCTAAAGGGCAGCTACCATAGCGATGTAGCACATAATTTAAGCTCTCAGTAATAATCCTAGAAGATATTAGTGGCCAAAAGGCAGGTGATGCAGACAAAAGGCCCTGGAGAGGTGCAATCTGCCATAATGCTCTATAATCTGTCAGGAAGCAAGTCATTTTGCCCAGCGGGCAAGTATACTATGCAAATACGTTAGAATGTTTAGTAAGTTTTCGTTTAAGTGAAAGGTACTGCAATTAATACTACCATGTTAAAAGTACGGTTTGCATTCAGAAAAAGCAAACCACCATTGACTTCAAAATTCGGAAGAAAAATCTTCGTACCGAACTATGAAATATAACAGGCAGTAAACAACCTGGTTTACAATTGATGTTAGGATTCAGCTCAGTTTTTCAGGGGACTGCAGAGCACCCATTAAGGAAAGAGCTACTGCATACTACAGCAAAAGGTCTCACACTTCATACACTTTAATTACCTAGCTGCAGCAGGGGAGAGTTACTGATGCCTAGCCTGTTTTGTTTCACCGTGAAAGGCTTCTACTGCTATTAATATTCGCCAAGGGAAACGGAAATAACGTCTTGTCTTCATCTGAATACCTTGGAATTATTACAGACAAACTAAATTGGAATTATTATGAACAAACTAAATACAAAGGTATTTTTTTTTTCCCCCTCAAAACCCAGGACAAAAGAAACCTACCAGCTCGCAAAGCCACCTGGTAGAGCAGACCTGTATTTCTACACAGAGTAACTCTCCTTCAATAATGGCCTTTATCGTAGCAACAATTTCAACACAAATCATCCCATTGCAGCATAAACCAAGAGGTCAGCCAAGTACCCAAAGCCCCACGGCAGAAGCAACACACTGTAGGTTATCCATTGAGAGCCTTCTCCGTAGTGTTTCTGGGCACGCTGGGGATGACCTTCAACTCTGCACCGCCGAGCTTCCCCTCCGTAACGCTGCCATGACACACACTGCAAAGCTGAGCTCGCGGAGAGCAGTGAACAACAGCTTTTATTCAGCTCGCAACACACCAAACTGCCAGTACCGCAGGAAAAAAAAAACCACAGCAAGAACAAACTCCTTCCTACCAGCTACATCTGTACCATTTGCTTTCCAGAGGATAGCACTGACCTCTCCCATCCTCTCTCAAAATGCAAAAATCTCTTCCCCCCCCCCAGTTCCACTCTAGGATAGCCTGTTATTTCTACATCTGCTAATGCTACCAAAAAGTTGAATCCTAACACTGAATCAAACTGTAGTCTCAGCATATTGGGAGGTTTCTCTGCCCAAAATGAAACATAGGTGCCATCTGTTTCAATTATAACTAATCACAAGGAGACATAACATTGTGAAACTGGCAATTCTTAATAGACTTTTGTTTTTTTTTTTAAAAAAGACATTTGAAAGTGAAAAGAAAGAAAGAGGACCGTGGTATACTAGAGGTAGGAGGATATTTAATACTCGGCAGTCAACAGCACCAACAAGCTAGGCAGTCTGCTGGACAAACCAGTGCTGGAACTGCCCCCACAGGAAAGTTAACTTCTGCTTTCACTGAAGTCAGGGAAAAACTTGCTACGTTTGAAATGATATGAAAGTGAAAGGGCATCTCAGAACTAAAGACATTTCCGAAGATATTCTTGGTTAGTACCTTTAAGTTATTCCATAGAAGTTTGCAATTTTTACCTTCAAATTTCAGAAAATGAAAAAAAAATTACAAAAAACCCACAAACACATCGACATGGACACAAGCACTTGTTAGGTAATAAAACAGAAAATTTGGACAGAAGCAAGGTAAATATTTACCGATTCCATAGTTGAAAGCTGTTGTTAGCAGGACGTATATTAAAATCCAACAGAGGTGTGTCCCAAAAACGCTGTATAATCTGAAAAACACAGGAATTAGTTCATTAGAAAATTAAAACACACAATTTAACTTTATTCACAACAAGCATGCTATATTTGAGTACATGAAGGCTACTAAATACAAAACCTTGCCTACTCCAGAAATAAACTTTCCGATAATGAGTCTGCCCAAGCAGAAGAATAAAAGAAATGGTGGAAAGCCTCGCAGAGCATCAACCAAGTTCCATAATTTTCTGATAATAGAGGAAAAAAAAAAATTTTACTTGTCTCAAGGTTTCTGTAACCATCTGTGTGGTTTTACAGTCATTTTATTTACAAAAAAAAGGTATGTCACCACCCCCAACTGTGAGCAACTCATGAACCGACAGACTACGCAGGGAAAGAGTGAACTGCCCACGGCGTGCTACCTGCACCCTGTGCCGGTAATTCACTTTCTTGAACAACTTATGTGGAATTACCCGTGACACAAGCGCTTTCTTCTTAAGCATACCATTGGATCCTCGCTCTGAATAGCAGTTAATCTATTACAAACCTCTAACTTTTTCTTTATTTTTTTAAACAGCTCTTGCTGCACCTTTCAAGGATATTTTTCCAGCTACAAATTCCCAAAGTGAAATTTCCGACGCCGGGCAGGAACCAGCAGGAGCTCTCAGCATCCAAGGCAAAGGGGAATTACATTCATTAACTGGGTGACCGAACTGGTACATAAAAGGGTTGGCGGACGATTCCGAGTCCAAAACCCAGTACCTGAACCCTTCACCACTTCTCACGACAGCGGAACACTCAGCTGCACGGTGTGAGCAGTCTCAGGTGACTGTCACATCAGCGCGGGCAGAAACCCGACTTGCCTGACAAGCGTCAGGGCTGCAGCTAAACCCATGAGTCACCCAGCTCTGCCTGCACACCCGACGAGCACGTTTGCTCAGAAATAAATTTCTCTCCCAGCCAGAGCAAACTAGTCTGTTCCAGATGAGATCTCCACAAAGGTCACTGTCGTTTTTCAGGTGATCTGGCCTGCTCCCCAACTGCAGAGGGGACAAGTTTCGGACAGCACAGCTCGGTAGGAGCCCGTACAAGTCATATGAGCAAGGGCGAGCCTGAACTACAAATAAGCATGTTTGAGGGCTTGCAGTGTGGAAGACCAGAGAGCTTGGACAGAGCCACATGTAAAACACACTCTTATCCCAGATTTTTTACATCCGTGATGAACCAAAACACCTCCTGATATCTGCTCAGCATTAGCAGGTTCTTACTTCTACCTGTAAGGGACCTGTAAATATGGGAAAAGTCAACATATGCTCTACGCAAAAATGCAGAATTTCTTCAAAACGTGCATTAGATGTGTAATAGCAATACCTGAGCTTCTGCTACGCTTCCACAGAGAAGCAGCTCAATAAAGGAACTTTGCAAAAAGAAATAAGCTGATGACGTACTGCAGACTACAACTGCTAAAGCTCGGCTGTGTCAGGCAAGCAGCAGTAACCTGAAGCACAGGCACTGGGCCTTCCCCAGTCCAACTGAAGTTGTTCTGGTCTGCACAAACAGGTTAAAGGGTTAATTGCCAACTCCACATACTGCTCGCTGCCAAATTCCCCACTCAAAATCCCGCGTCCCGTCTGATCTCTAGACTCTGTAAACCACACCGAGGGACACAACGACCAACCCCTGCTCCAGCTGACAATGGAAAATTTGAATTTTTTCCAAATAACCTTTTCTTCTAAAAGGAGAAGTTCTAAAAACCAATTTTATACTCAAAACCTCACAGATATAAAGTTACAAGTGGGGAACTACAAAGTACAAAATGTGTTCTTTTCAGCAAAACTAACTACCACTTTTATTTGCTTCTTCGTTTACAGTTGCCCCTTACAAAGTGCTAAAGATTCCCCAAGTCACACAGACCACCTTAACTTAGGACCTTCACCTACTGGTCGTCGTCCTCCTCCTAATTACACTCTGCTTCCCGTGTTCTTCTTCCAAAACCTCTCACACCGACGCCTTTACCATGGAGCTCCTTCAGGGCAGCCAACCACTACTTTTTAAACCTTGTTTTAATCTATTCTTATTCTCCCAAATTCCGCCTCCACAGCTTCAAGGCCCAGCTCCCTCGTACCATGCTCCAGAGTGCAACGCTTCTTTAAACAGCAACAGATTTAGTTTCCTATAATCTTTTCACAACTTAGCAGTCAACAGCACTGGCCTATGTAGAGCTCGTGACACACAGTTCAATTTTATACTTTATTGCCGCCTGTCACCTTACAAACCGCTTCTCTGATGTAGCTGGATTTGGACACCTGCCTTCCACCAGGACGGTCTTTAAAGAACCATCCAGGAGAGACCCTGAGGCTAACCGGGACAGATATACGGCGGCGGAGACTGGCAACCCTGGGAGGGCCTCGTTTGTTTTGAGAAACTTTCACTCCCTGATGAAAAATTGAAGATGTCCAGATGAGCAACACAGCTGCATCCAGGGTAGAGCTGCTACCAGCTGAGCTAAGGAAAGTCTTAGGACCCACAGTGAAAAGGAGCAGGCCAAAATAAAACCAAAAAACCCAAAGGAACGCGTAAGGGCGCACGGTCCTGACCCAAAGAAAAGAGATGCTGCAGCAGGGAAACCTTTCCAGACAAACAAAAGGGAAACAAATGAAAGTTTTCTGACATTTTTCTTTCAAAAGAGCAAAGGAGATAAAGACATACAGCTACCTCATGGGTTTTTTCCAAGGCAAGTGAGTCCTGGGGCACTGAAGGATCCCCCGATGGGGAACTGCAGTCCTACGGAGTTATCAAATTGCTTATGAAGTACAGCAAATACTTCAGCAGAAGATGCCCAATGCACAGATCATGGGCAAAACCTGACCGGCTATATGTATTCGGGTCACTCGCACAATGTTCCTGTTGTGCAGAATCCAACGTTTCAATTTAAAACTAACTTCACTTCCAAAAGCCTAAATTATAATGAATGTTAGATGCATTTATCCATCCAATTTTCTTAGCTTTAGTCTGATGAAAACGTATCACTTCACAAACTAACATTACTATCCTTGTTTTCCCTTCTGTGAACTTGCACTGCTGACCGCTGGACAACACTCCGACGCGTGCCAAGCTAGCTACAGCTACACAGAAATCATTTTGCAATGCAAAATGGCAGACATTCATTTTTCCTTTGCATTGAAATCCTAGTATAAATTCCAAATAATTAAGTGTTCAAGGTGACCAGATTCTGGTTTAAAACAGGCTCAGTCTTTCAAGACCTGTGACGTTTTATTTCATATTAACATGAAGTAATTTGGAAACTCTGGGTAAGCAGACAGTTCCATTAAAAAAAAAAAAAAGTGTTTCAACCTCTAAGTTCTCCCACCAACTTCTGTTCTTTAACACGTAGTCCTCAGCAGTTCCCCACTGATTAGTTATTGATTCCTCTTACTGCGCTCCCAGACAGATCAGTAAACTTCAGATTTAGAGCACACGGTGCAACTTTTCCTAGTGCTCGCTGAAAAAATTGGGAATTAAGTAATTCAAACTTCTTTAATAAAAGGGTATCTCGTAACTTTACAGAAATCGGTATTTGAAGATGGAAAATGCTTTACAATCACAAGATGTGACCCGAAAAAAACAGTACACTTGCATTAAGATTAACTATAGACTATTTACATCAAAGCAGCTCGGGCAAGCAGTTGAGATCCGGCAGGGGAACACTAACTGGTTCCAGTAGCGAGGCAGGAGGTGGCTTCACTGACTGACGTCAGCCATAAAAGAATAAAACCGGAGCGGTTCTGCACAGATGCAGAGCCACTTAGAAGGGTCCCTATGAAAAACGTGGTCAAGATTCAACAATTTTATACATCTAGATATTTCTAAGTTTGATCAACTGAATGCAGAAAGGGTTCTACTTAAATCTCCATTTTACAGGGAGTAGGAAAGAAGCCGTCTGCTGAAGTCTCAGTTCAAGCAATCAAGAGGCCAACCTCCCCACAAGCACGTATGTTTTTTCTTACCAGTGCTTCTCTGAAGCAAAAAGCTGTATTTCGATTTAAAGACAGACTTGCATCAATTCAGATTTTATGGTGATCCAGAACTAAGAAGCGTAACGAGGTATCAGTACGAGATTTAGATTCTGGTTTAGACCAACTTCTGAATGGAAAAAATCTCTAGGGAGCAGGACAGTCTTTTTCCACAGCACTCATCCGCTTCCCTCGAAATAATTTCAGGAAGAGACAGGATTTCAATGAGGCATCTCCCTGATGGCTTCAGAAAAACATACACTGGGGAACACATAAGACATCAATGAGCTTACGCTTCAGATAAGCTCCATTACCTCAGATGCAGAACTCAAGGAGGTACGGGTACAACAAATTTGGAGGGAGGGGAAATCTGGAAACGTTTTCCAATGCACTCCATAGGCATGCTCAGAACAACTCGGCAAGACTGCCTGCACAGCTTTACACAGCACCCTGTATACAAACGCTGATCTTTCACCCTGCTGAAGTGATGAAAAGACTTATTCTCAGAAATTGTAAAATCACATTACAATTCAAGAATCTGAGAAGGGGGGGGGGAATCCATAAGCAGACAGCACTACAAACCCCACATACTTATTATCAACGACATGCCTTCCAGGAATATTTGTAGGTACCTTCTGCAACAACAGGGATTCTATTCCTGCCTGGTTACAGCATCCAAGTCGGTTGAGAATCCAAACAACAAGTGCTGGAGTTCGGGGAAGAAATCTAAGTGCCACATACACAGAAACAGTGCAGAAATCACTGCCTCCGCTCCTTTCTGTAGGTTTTGCTCACACCCCCTTGAAAGCCAAGAACAGTCCTGCCCACTGCAGCACTGAAAGCTTTCCTCTGGACCCTCGAGGGGACGTACGGCTAATAAAGATCATCAGATTTGTGGTACTTTCACTCAAGAGCCTGGAAAAGCACACCCAGACCATTCTACACAGCTCGGGACTATTTAGAAAGAGAAGGAAAAAGGAGAGGTGTTGCACTGGAGATCTGAAAGGGAGGAGAAAGAGTTGTTTCCAAGAAATACGCAGAAATTAGAGATAAATAACATGCCTTTAACTGAAATGCCCTGCATCCTATCAGTAGCTTACAGACCAACCACCTCCAAATACATGCATGCTGAGCAAACTGTTATGTTCAGTGGGACCAGAGTCACACTCGCTCACGCATGCAGCTGCTCCTACACTTTAAGAAGAAATTTCCAGTACTGGTGTGAGCTACAGAAAGTGCCTTTCACTAGAATCTACAAAGCAGCAAATATTTCCGCAGCAATCGTGAAAGCCAACTATGCTCATACAGTACCAATTACCAAAGCGAAAAACCGAAGTGCAGAGAGGATTCCACTAGTGCTTAAAAAAACCCAAAACCTTTCAGTATGTTTGATCGTGAGAAAATTGTAGCATCAAGTAAAATTTAATTTGATAGCTTCCAGAAACTAAGTAGGTAATATATTCTTGGTCTCAAAGTTCCTTTATTTTGCCCTGCAGACAACATGCATGCCGAGATCTACATTTTTTAAAGCTCCTGTCATCTTTGCCACTTGATAAAAATACAAAATAACCTGATAATGTCATCAAAAACACAGATCAAGATACTTATGTGTGGGCTGAAGAGCCTAAGGCTCAATTTATCCCACCGAAACAAGCATGAAAGAAGGGAAAGATGTGGTTCCTGTGGAACCAAATTGCCCTTTAAGTGTTTTAATTTAAAGTCTGACATGGACAACACAGTCCACAAGAAACTGGGGGTTGACAACAGTCTAAATTCAGGAAGGACTAAGCTGTTTAGAGACCTCCAGCAAACAAAAAGAATCTGGGATCTGTGATGTCAAATAACTAGTTTCTATGTGTTTCAGGTATGCCTCAAGATTTGTGCTTTTTTCAATTCATTAAATGACACTGGTTACAGTATTTACACACCGATACAACAATCGGACTCAGCTTCCATCACCAATATTCTTGGCTGACCCCGAGGAATTACTGCACACCATTGTTGTCTGCTTTATAAATACTCCGAACATCATGCTTGCAAGGAGAAGGGGAAACGATGCTTGTGTACGGTATGTTTTTATGTCTCCTTTTATAGAAATGAGACTTGAGAAGTTCAAATAAAAATTCTGCAGTTCATTTCAGTAGGTCAAAAGATAGTATACAAGTCTAACTACTTTTATGTTTGAATTGCATTAAACTAAAAAACTAATTAGCAGCAGAAGCCTAATGTTTCACTGAGTTTAACCCTTGCAAACACACAACAGGCAGTTGAGCAATAAACTCTGAAGTTACTGGACATTCCAACTTTATTACCGGTTATCTGTTCATATCAGACATTTAAAGTTCTCCATCCCTCAAGAATATCTCAAAATTGCTAACTCCTAAAATTACCTATCATTTCTCCTGGAAAGATCGGTGAAAGCAGCCTGAAAGGCACTTGGCAGGGTAAAAAAACTGGGGCTGTCAGAAGAGTCCCGGCTCCCAGCACAACCTGAAAGCTTAAATCACCGAAGCAACTCATTTTTTTCTTGGCATGATGTGGCAGAAGAGCAAAGCAAGCCTGAACAGTTTCCACTGAATCAGATTTTTCAATTCTGTGCACACAATTAAGAGTTCTGGAAATACACGAGCATGTTCCCTCATCTCTCCTCCTTCACCCTTACCACCCTTCTGCGGCTTCTCTGATGAGTGGAAAGTATTAAGTCAAAATACAGCTTCTGCAATTTCCTTAACCAACCTTGGACTGAAGCTCAAGGCTACAACTTGCCCTTCTGTACTAGCAAGCAGAGACAAGACTCAGTCTGCCGGTCTAGAGGACACACTGTTTTCCATGCTATGATTTAGTCTGCGTAAGTTTAAAAAAAAAAAAAAAAACCAACCAACCCTCCCCTAGTTTTAAAAAAAAAATGTCGAATACCTTAAAGATTATGCACTTTTATCAGCAAATGGATAAAGAAGTCTTAACTATACTAGCAACATTTGCCTTGTAACAGCATTAACTTATACAAGTGGCCATCTCTGTCATGGATGGAAATAAGAAAATGGTCAGGCACCCAAAAATGGCTATCCACTGTCAGTTCAGCAGCCTAGGAAGCTACAAGCATCCTTGCCTGTCAGCCCCAATGCTTCCAAATAATCCTCCAGACCCTTACCATTTTTCTTTTTTAGAGCGCCAATATGAAATGTAATTACCTAAGACTGCTGGGTCCTTCCAGCCTGGTTGAAACTCTTCCAAAAAGATGCATTATCAGGCTCATTTCTTTATTAAATGATCTGCACATGCAAGCAAAGATCCACTGCCTTGCTTTGGAAAAACACGTTATTACCGGTACACAGCAAAAACGAATATACACGTTCAGCACGTGAGAATGGGTTTCTGAGAAAACCATCAGCACAGAACAACAGTATCATATCTACTTTCAAATAACCTGAACTGGTTAGCTATCCAGCCATAAAATTCAACATCAAATTGTACAGAACCCTCAAGCTGTTTATTTTAGTGTACAGTATAGCTGTTTGGAAGACACACAGGATGCACAATGGTGTGGATATTCAAAGCAGAACCTTTCCATGATTATTTTTAGTTCGCATGAAAATAAGAAATTGTAACCTCCGTATCGAAACATTTGCTGAGCCCCATCTGAAAAGTAGTAAATTTCCAATCCAATTATTCTATAGTCAGATAATACAAAGACAGTATAAATCGCACTTTTTTTAAAGCTTAAGTACAGCAGCATACATGTAGACATGTAAAATGAAGGGCATAATATAGTTGAAAATCAAACATTTTAGAAAGCTTTATCCAGGAAAAGACTTTCAGGTCAATGCAGAAACCAACACACAGTAAGTTGAAGTAAAAGGTAGGAGGCAAAGACAAAACATGCTCTTCTTGGACATACAAACAAGAAGTAATAAAGGAAAACTAGCACTACTGGAGTCAACAGCATGAGCAGTAATATTCCCAGATGTTGACAATTAGAAAGGTTTATGGGAAAACTAAAAGAAATCAATCAAGTACTAGACAACTTAGTGTATATTCAAAAGCGACAGAATTTAAGTTTCTTACAAAAAACAGCCAGAAGATTACTCAATTCCTGTCCACAGGTACCTATAAAAGAACCGCAACAGATTCATCTGGCAAGCAAACTGAGCTGCCACTTTCTCCAGCTGAGATTTGTCATAGCCACCCTAGAAACTTACCACCTGCACTTAAAAACAAAAATAACCCCCACTGACCTAGGGGAATTTCTACCATTTGAGATCTAAAAGACGCATGATAAAGAATATGCTGATACGCCATCACAAGGGACACTCAAAGGTGAATTTTGAAGATAGACAAAAGTACTGCCCACCTTTGAGAGCTCAAAAAACCCCCCACCACGCTGAACAGAATGAAGCCAAGCTAAAAAATCTTGAAGCTTCAACTTGTCCTAATTAAGCTCCAAGATGCTGTCCTTCAACAACCCAATGAAGACCAGAAGTATGTTCTCTGGAATTAAACCAGTAATTTAAAGTTAGATCACAGCTGCTGCCACACTTCAGGTACCTTCTCCTTTTCATTCCTCCTAAATACAAGTCTGAAGTGGGACAAAGACATACTTCCCATCATTAGACTGAATACCTTCCCTGTAACTTTACTAAGAGCCCTTTACTCATCTGTTCCACTCAAATTCCCTTTGTAAGTTCTTCTCAGGGAAAGGAGGAGGGTTAATGATGCTACTAGGCTAGGAAGAGCACCGCTTTATTTAAAAATATGAGTCTGCAATTTCTTACTCCCTGCTCAATTTTAACACACTGAGAAAATACAGACCATTCTTTGGAAGAAAAAGAGTGACAGACAGACACATTTGTCACCCTTACAGTCTCAGATATTTGCAACCATGCAATTCGGTGGCAAATTGGATACAGGTTACTATTAATAACTGAACTATTTTTCCTTTCCTTTCTGAAAGCTGATTTGTGAAAAGGATGCAGGCATCCCATTTTAAAACGCACTAATGAGCCAAGGAGGAGTCAAGGAAGTCACCGTTCAGCCTTCAAGAACATACACGTAGACGCTCTCGAAGAGGGGAAAAAAAAACAGAGCAAACTTATCCAAGGAGTGCACGATCACCCGCTCCAAGCGGGTGATACAACCTCCTCAGCCAAGAAAACTCCGTGTAGTCACAAACTTTACAACCGGAGAATTCAACAACTTGGATACAGGTTTCTTTTCTTTAAGAATATGCAGGTCTCACTCAAAGGCTCCCAACCAGATACGTACAGCCATTTCAAGGACTAGATGACACCGTTACCTGCCATAGCAGCAGACCTGGCTTGATGACCCAGGAGGTCCCCAGAAAGCGATGTGAAAAATGCAATTGTTAAAATGTGCTCAAGTCTTCAGTTTCCAGAGTTACGCAAGTGCCTTACAATCACCTCAAATTACACAGCAAGGAGAAGCCGTAAAGGAAGCGCCTCCTTGATTTACACACGGCATCTCTCCCCTATTGTCTAGGTCCTGGCAAGTTAAGGTCAGAATAAAAAGAGATTCTTTAAAAATACCACATAAATTGAAAGCACCTACAGCTTCCACTGATTATTCTTTTTCCCCTTCTATTATAAGCCCTGAACAGGTTTAAGTAGCAGTTGCCATCATTAAAGAAGTCGCTCCCCTCCCATTTTCCATTCTCCTGAAAAATGAACATCCTGGCAGCACCAGGTAACGGTGATGAAGCAGCAGGCTGCTGCAGCCTCACTTAGCTACAGACAGCAGGTCTGGAAAATGCTGAGAGGAGGGCACAGGCCACCTCAGCCACAAAGACTCACCAGAGAGCATTAGTGAAAAACAGAGTAAGGGAGTCGCATGTCTGTGTACGTCAGCAGTACCCCAGCTCCTCAGGAGGGGCTCGAGGGCTGCGGGTGAAGTAACCGGTTACAGCTGAGCAAAGCTGAGCAGGGAGATCTGCCGCTGCCCGGCTGCTGGATCCCCTGCTTCTCCCTCGGGCCACTTCTGGACCTTGTCCATGAATCAGCTTAACCTGCCAGCCCAGCAGAAAACCTACTCGTCTTCCTCTGCCTACTGGTCTCCCATCTCAGCAGGGGCTGAATTGGCTGGTGCGCCCTGGGAAGAAGCAGCACTCGCCCAGGGAAGGCGGGGGAGCCTCACCCCCCACCCCCCCCCCAGCAGCGGTGAACCGGCTCCGGCCGTGCCATGAAACCACTCCCCAAGAAAAATCTACAAACACCTAGTGAAAGGGCGTATCCCTTCCTTCAAACACATCGCCATCCAAATAAACAGCACAGAGGGTGGCAAGGAAGGACAAAAGGACAGAGTCGGGATTAAACCCAGTCCCTTGATCCCCGGCCAAATGGCCTACCCATAAGCCCACGCAACTTCCAGAGCCAATTTAAAATCCTGAGTGTGCCATACTTTAGGTTATAAAATCATATTTAGACACACATTTGAAGTGTTCTTTGCTCTGCTGGTGGCTAAAAAACAATTCCTTTGTCATCAAATCTTGCTTCAGCAAGCTGACATGACGTTTTTAACTCAGGAAATAAGATAATTATGGTTCAAGGTAAACAACTACAACCGTGCATCATAAACAGTTTCTAATTTTAAGCCTGAGTCCCTCTAATGCCATCCATTTTTTAAAGAAAGTTTCCTTACAAATGGTGGTTCAGGTTGTCTAAGTAGCTTGCGACTGAGCCCTGTTGCTGATTAGCATCAACAGTAGGTCTCGGGAAAACACGGGCAGGTGTAGCAGATAAAAGTCTAGCAGATGCAGCAGGTGAGCTCCTGTATCAAAATGAGTCAAGGTAAGCCAAACATGAAAGGAGGAAAATATACTCTGAATCTTAAATAGCTCAAGAGGTAAAAACTGTATCTCTCTTAGGAACACACAGAAAACAGTAAGCGCTGAGACCAAAGCTACACATCATTTACGCAATGTTTGCTGCAAGTCATTTTATATCCCAGACCTCAAACACCCCACTGCAGCTTCCCCAGTGGCACAAACAGCAAGAATTCAAGTTATAACTCGCCACAAGAATATCAGCTACCAAGTTGTTCAACACAAGGCAGTAAACTCACCTACAGCTATCTTGGGCTGTGTCTAAACTAGCCCTTGTGCTACTGCTACCATAAAACATTCTCCAGAGTTACCTAGAAACAAAGCCTTACAATAAACAGAAGCATCACTGCCGAGACTTCGTACGCCAGAAATGCTTTAGCACAACATCTGAATTTGTCCGGAACTACAATGAGGTATTGAGGGCAGCAAGCTGTCTGCCTCCAAGATGAATCATTACGCACAGAGGTAGCAATAACTCCAAGTGTTGCTTACAGGTGTTAGCCTGGTAGGCTTTCATTCTTCCTCATCCAAAGAAAAAGAAGTACTAAATTACAACCAAATGAATGCAGCTGAATGAGAGAATGTAGTAAAGCAAGCGAGATCCGATACAGACAAAGCATTCTTAACACACTTGTGCTTAGAAGAGACAGAAGTGGTCAAAACTATTCAAACAGTTGCGAGAACGCTGTGTTTCCGCAGAAGACTAAACACTAAAGAGAAATCAGGTGGTGAAGCCCGCGCAGCTTGGGAGAGCTTGCTCCTCCAAAACTTTTCATCATTAAACATTTTCAAACAACCCCACCCCATTTCTGCTATTGTTGTCAGAGAGGGAATTCCAACCAGAACAATTATTTCCACCACATTCTTCTGTTGGAAGAAAAATGGTAATACTGCACAGCAGAAATACTAGATGAACTACTGCATAAATTGTAATACAAGTCTCCTTCCTAAAGAAAAAAGGATTAACGTGCCTTGAGCCCGTTGTGCAGCAGCACGAGCGTATTTTTAGATACAAACACTTGAAGGCAGCAATATGGTGGAAGTCTCCCAGGTTGAAGTTAGCCGTGGGAGGTTAATCTCTCTACACCCTGGAGAGGGCAGTTCATTAAGAGGCTGTTCACAGCAGAAGGAAACAATTCACCCACTCCCTGAAGAAAACCCTCTTCCCACGACTGCACACAAGGCCGCTCCTCTGAACTCTCCACCGCCCCACATCTCATCCCGATTTGCACCATTTTCTTGGTAACAGCACCATGTCCAGGCTGTGTGAGAAAGCACGCTTCCCTTCCAGATCTCTAGCACGATTAATGGAGCTAAATTCAACGCTGCCTTCAAGGCACGACACGGGATGCAAAGTGGCTCAAAGTCAACCCACGCGTCCAAGAAAAGGAGGCACCAGAACGACAGTTTGGCTTTACTATGTTTTATCTGCAATTAACACTTTTTCATGACTTCTGATAAGGTAACATATTAGCTGTCAGACCAAACCCAAGTGCAAATAAGTGAACCTTAAAATATTCTCAAAGTGAAGCTTCAGAGTTAAATACTCTCTCTGCCACCAAAGCCACTCTGCTCTTCTCGTCCTAACAAATGAACGTTTAGCCCAATAATCAAGTAAAGGAGTCTACTCAATGAGTCCACAAAAGGTCCACTTAGTCACCACATGCATTAGTTTATACCTACAACTGTGCTCACACTGCAATTCATCGAGCAACCCTTCAGGGCCTCACCTCTGGAAGAAAAACACCTTAAAGGTTTGCTGAGACAGCTGCCTCAGACCTGGGAAGAAGTCAAAAAACAGGCCGTCTCCAGGTTAGCCATGATACGCACCCATTTATATACAGACTATAGGGTCGTGTGGGGTTTTTTGTTTGTTTTAGAAAAGTTAAGCAGACTACCCAGCTATGCTCTATCAATATAATGACGTCCCCTTGACTTGAACCACGGGCTAAACAGCCATCATGCACCTCTACCTTCATTCCCATGAGGCTGTTCCTACGATATTGGAAATATCAACTCAACACCAGCTCAGAAAATTGCTTCCTAGTACTTTCTTGTGCTATTACATATTTTAATACTTAACTCTCAAATAAAATACTTCCAAATTATAAAGCATTTCGTGTGGAACACTTGATTTTCGGGTAGCTGAAGTTAAGTGAAAATGGAATAAAATTCAGATAAAACTATGAATTACAGAGAGTAAGCGTTCATTATTCCATAAATTGCCAGCAAGTCTGAGTGTCCCATCTGACAGCTTAGAGATGCTGGCATTGCCAGAATGACTCTTCCACCCCCCTTGAAGAGGTACGTTTGAGTATCTGGAACATGTCACTGAAGAACACAAACTAATGGTCAATTCTGAGCATTTATGTGACGACATGTAGAAAAAAAGAGGAAAAATGCAAAAAGTCTACATGAGACCCAAAAGTCCTGATTACAGCCAGGCCGTTTTTCAGACTTTTATTAAAGTTAGAGACTATGAACCAGGTCTGCCTGTTGTAAACAGCAAAAGAGCACCAACATCATATAGTGAAAGACACAGAAATACACAAAGGGGAACAGAGGTGAGTAACATCTATTAACAAGGCTACTCCGTACCCACAGCGCACACAACGCACTGCGGTTACGCACCTCAAAAAACAGTTCATTTATAACAGCTCATGGCTTTCATGGAAGGCAAGCAAAATTGTACTAAAATATGGTGTGTAGGTATAAGAAAAATAAAGCCTGATTCAGCCCTGCCTCCCCTCCTCAGCCCTACCTCCTCCAAACACTTTAAATAGGATGTTATCACTACTTGTTTATACGCCATTACAGAAAAAAATGCTCGGTTTCTTAATACTGCATTACAGAACAAAATGTTACTCAATTCTTTCTGTACAGTACCAAGAAATAACTGTGAGACCATATGCATCTGAGAGCATCCACGTGCTGGAGTAATCCGGACTTACGTAACCGACAATTGGCATCTAACCGCGAAGAGCAGGAAAGAAAGGGCCAACCTACAAATTTTCTTTAAGACCTAAAACCAAACTAAAAATTCGTTTTGAGGAGTCTGATTCGGGAGGCAAGTGAAATTCACATCTCTAAGTTACAATTTAAGGCTTCTGCCATGAAAGTACACAGGCGAAAGCGAATCCCATGTGGTTGATTTTCTCTCCTTTAGCTCATCCCGTTAAGCAAAAATGAATCATTTGCTAATTGACGAGTTCAGTTTGAACCGATGCCACCATGATTCTTATCTCAGTAGCTGGAAGGCAAGTCCTTCCAAGGTTTCAACAAACCATCGACAAAGGCAGAGATCAGCATCCTTCTATTTTCTCAGCGCGTCCTAAAACGTCAGGCATCTGAGCACAGATACTCCTGGAGATCATGTTGTACTTTACCCTTGAACTCACAGTAAAGAAAACCAAGCACCCACTTCTACATGCTTACGGGATCCACTACAGCCCCCTTCAGATGAAAGCAAAGCCCACCACCATGCTACGGCGTGTACTGTAACACAGGGGTAGTACCTAAAGCCCTAAAATCACCCCTGCCTTGGGATGGCCCCGCTGTCTTCAGCTGTAAAATCAGCTTCCTACCGGCAGCTGCAGTGGACATACATAACACTCACATCTGCATTTTCGGAGCCTGGGGGTTCCTGAGTGGAAGTAAATCAAAGGGAAGCGTGGGCATAGTTCAGAAGAACAGCAGCCATGGCACGAGGCAGACACGGACAAGGCGGCCAAAAACGAGGGGTGCAAGATAGACCCAAAATCCACAGACAGGCAACAAATGTGACTAGAATCCATCCTCACCCCCCTTCTATCTGCTCTTAGCCAAAAGGAAACTTTTTTTTTTTCCTTATAAGCGTGATCAAGTGCTTTGGTATCACTCTGTTAGACAAAGCTCACTGTTCATAGGTGCAAGGCTTGGGGTGGAAGAGAAGGTGTTTGCCCGGCTGCAACCGGCACCGTAAAGACACAGACATTATTATGAAAAGCAAGTCAACTTTTTATGCACAGATAAGGATAACGAACATTTCATTGCTGTTTCAAACGTTTAAGAGCTTAAACTGAACCACAGGAAAGAGCATTACTAGTTAGGCTATTACAGCAAATGAAATGAAAATTGAAAATGAAATCTAACTGACATTAAATTTAAGTAAATATATATCAATTCCACAATCATCATAATACATAGACAGTTCTTATGACAAAACTTCTGCAGAACAGAAAAGCACCCTTGATAACACTGAATATTAAGCTGAGGTACCACAGGCATCTTACAGTTTATATAAATAAAGTGCCTCCTGCAAACAATCATGGTTCCTTCAGTGAAAACTGCAGCATGATTAACAGAGGTCCATTATAAAGGCAATGCATAACCTAGCTCCTGCGAGTAGTCACTGCCACATCGGACTGCGTTTCTATGGCAACCAGGGAGGAAAATATAAAGCAAATTACAGTTAAATGAAAATTATTCTCCATGACAATATATGTTAATGCAAGAACATTTGCAATGCCCTTCTGGATAAAATGTTTACATTCACACATGTGTTTACAAAAATAAATAAAAGGCAGGCTATAACAGCTAATGGATCATCCAAAGATAAGGATCATAGGGGGTTTTTTTTCAAGTTTTAATGTATTCAGAATAAAATTCTTCAAGCTAACAGAACGGAAAACAAGCCACCTTAACAAAGGTATTTGCACATTTAGATATAGCGCACATTCTTTAAGAAACAGTTTTTCAGAAGATCTAACGTACGTTTTTGAATGTTGTGATCCTTTAATTTTCCTGGCTGCAAACAAAGAGCACGTTTATACTTCCTCATCCCAGGAGAAAATGTTTTAAACGAGAGGCTAAGTCACTCAGAACATTTATAGAGATCTGACTGAAACTGGAATAGTGACTTATTTTAATCAGCTATCACTTACTTATTGGAAACTGAAAAGTGTTTTATACCTCAGAATTTGCAGCGCTGACTCTACAGTTAGGAGAGTCTTATACCTCACCACGGTTTAAAAGCAGCACGGGTCAACGAGAACCTGGTGTCAGATACTTTCACAAAAGCCCGCAATTAAGGCTTTAAAAGGTTATCCTACTCTCCCCACCATGATCGCTTAGCCTAAACAGTCCTTCTTTCGGGGAACATATCTCAGTTTTTAAATATCTTCTGAAGCATGAGTGAAGTTAATTGGAATGAGGCTCGTTCAAGAGGCAGCCACTTATTTATTTTTTTTAACTCACTTGGCTCGTACCCCAAAGAAAAGCCCAAAGAAAGAAAGTAGGTTATAAACTGACTTACAGTCTCTTTTCCACTCTGAAGCGCCACGTTTTAAGAACCGTTTAAAATACTGCATTGGAAAAAAGCACCCCTCTCAGCCGCGTTTCACGGTTCCCCCTGCCAAGTTCCTTTCCCATGGAAATGGTCTGCCTGTTCCGCGAGTAACACAGGTGCAGGTTTCTTAGGAAGACCCAGAAAGAGCACAAGGCACTTTTTGAACCCGTTTCAGTGAGCTGGGAACACAGAAGCGGGCATTCACTCCGCCGGCACATCTGAACTTACTCCGTACACGCTCCCACTGACCTCTGCATCTGTCTCTTGCCTCCACCTACAGAACAATACTTGAATCATGAGGATCGTAACTTTTTATGACAGTGGGAAAACTGCAATATTCTCCACAAGTTCACTCCACCCTGCACATAAAACTGCTCATAGGTTCAACCATAAAGCAAACTACCTTCTTTGAAGTTCGACTTAAAGCCCTGCGCGCGTTATAAAGCTGATCTGAAAAAATGCAGCGTATTAACATTTTACACAACCACACTCCTGGAAGGCATCATTCGTTAATCATTTGGTGCGACTGTTGACAAAAGCAAGTTAGGTCAGAAAGTATCTGGGTAACAAAACTCTTTACAGGTGAGCTCAGGTTCCCACAAACACCAAATTCACATACCACCAAATATATCCCAGTCCTGCTCCACTTTCCCTGAGGATCATTTGCTGTAGAGCCCACAGCAGCATTACCGTTATCATTTCAACTAATTTAGTCACTGATCTCAGCACGACCACGACTCCCTCCACCTTTCTCTCTACAGCGACACACAGACTATCTCCATACAACGCAAAGAAAACAGCTACAAACCTTAGACTAAAAAAAAACCATAAAAATCTGCAAATCGAACTACAGTAGCAGTTGCTAGGTTCCTTTTAAAACCTCCACTAACTGCTAGGATTGGGTTTCTACTGAAGCTCCTTGCTGCAGTGGTGGTGGGGTTGAATGTTGTTTTCACAAAAGAACTTCTAAAACCACAGGCTGCATGTCTGCAACAGCAAGTATTTATATTCTGTGCACAAATCAGATTATGCGTACACACACCATC
The DNA here is from genome assembly GCF_965638725.1 of Aptenodytes patagonicus. Classification (NCBI taxonomy): domain Eukaryota; kingdom Metazoa; phylum Chordata; class Aves; order Sphenisciformes; family Spheniscidae; genus Aptenodytes; species Aptenodytes patagonicus. The sequence goes on along the minus strand of NC_134959.1, from coordinate 1,564,094 downwards.
CCCACTAGTCTTCAAGCAGATGAATCCCACCAGGCCACGCTACCTTTCCGGATGCCAGAGCCATCAGGTCGGGTACCCTGCTTTCTGCTGATGTGCACCGCATCCTTTTGTGGAGAACTGGCTTACTGTGTCAAAATGCATCCGCATTAGAAAAGTCATTTTCTCTGTAAATGTAAGCAAATGCATGCTGATGTGAAGTAAAATTCTAGAGAAAACCATGCAGCTTTCATGCCCCAGCAAACGGCAGGAGGTTCAGGGGAAAGGCAGGCTCCTAGGCAATACTAAGGACGCAACAGCGCCAGCAGACCTCCCATGCATCCTTCTCTGTTGCAAGCTGCATCAAGTGAATTAGCACCAGACAGACAAGATAACGACTCTGAAGAGACTATCAGAAGGATTCTTGTGGATTTCAATTATCTGCACTGCTCTAAGAGTAAATTCTGCCTACAACTATTACTGGTAAGTCGTGGAAAAGATCCCCATTGTTCAAATATGGGACGGATCAGTAAGACAAAGATTCAAAGAGCTGATCTAACCAGAGACAATAGGTGGTGACAGTGATGCAGAAGAGGTAACGAGCCATTAGTGGTAAGCACAACAGGCATGCAACAGCAGACCCAGCGCTGCCAGCACCCCAAACTCTCACCCCTGGCAGAAGTCTCCACGCCCTCAGATCCTTCACCTCTCAACACTACTGCAGCTTCACTCCATTTTCAAGCACTTTCCTCCCACCGTGCAAAAACAAGGCCCAGATCTCGAGAGGGAGATGAAGATGCAGGGTGATCTCAGAGAAAAGGAGAAAGGCAGGAACAGACAGGAGGGAACATCAAAAGGCAGACAGGCTAAAATTAGAGACAAGAATCCTGGATGAGGAGGACCAAGGCGAGAGCAGAGAACCGAGCAGAACTTCCATCAGATGAGACTCCCAGGAAGGGGGAGGGACAGACAGAAGAGAGAAGAAATATTATTCTGGGTGAAGTAGGGGAAGCTAGCAGACAGAACAGACTGCAGAAGTAAATTCAGCATTTTAAGATTACAACCTGTAGCTTTCTAACTAAGGAGCTCTACTCAGCACACCAGGAAAAAGCCACAAAGTTGACTTCTCATCTGATCTCTTCTCCCCGGGATGAGGGCTAACTCAAAGGCAATTCAACTCTCACCACAGAACAAGTTTAACACTCCAGTACCAGTGCTGATCACAGGGGAAGGCGATTTAATTCGCCACCATCACCCACAACAGAGAGCAGCTCCGAGTAATGCAGGGCACCTCGGATCCCGGTCAGAAAGCCAGAAGCCTTCTGGACTGCTGGCAAAATGGAGAGCGTCAAACAGATCAGAGGCCAGACAGTCATCGCGCAGTACCCGACGTGTACCAAGAGACAGGCTACGGCAAGGAAGGAAACTAGAGAAGATACAGCAGTTGTCAGCTACCCTAATTTTCAAAACTAGCATATTCTTACATGTCCTTTCTGAGCTGATAGGAGAAAAAAAACACACGAGCTGGAGTCAAAGGTCAACGTTCAAGGAGTGCAGGTTTTCATCATCAAATCTGGCTAGTACATTCAACTCTTCAACTGCTCAGAAAGGTGAAGTTTTACATGCAAAAATACCCAGGCTTGCTCATTACAGACCCACGATCTAGTTCAGATAAACCTATCTGCCTGTGCCTAGCTGCAAGATGAAACCAAGGAGACAGCTAGCTATGGGAAGCAGCCAAACACTGTAACTAGAGCACCAGCTCACCCAGTGGTATTTAAACCACCATAGCACAGCCATGAGCAGGATGTTTGTTTCCACACACACACACACCCTTCCCCGCATCTACCTATATCTCTTCCCAGCATCGGCATGGCTAATCTCATCCATCTATCTAAAGATATAACTATAGCAGTACTTTATAAATAGGCTTACATCTTCAGTCCATCCAAGACCTGACGCAACGGCAGAACGACAGTCGGTGCAGCAAGCGGTGTGTGTTGTTACGACAACACTGACATTTCACAATCTGCAACAGCCATCATCGTGCAAAACATGGAAAACACCAGACCGAAAGTGTAAAGTCTACCCAAAAGGATACGGTCACTGCCACAGCCAGCAGGGTATCGGATCTGTTACCTCCTCCCTGTAGAAGGCAGCTATCGGGAGACCATTCCCAACAGAGAACTTCTTGGAAATTTATCTTGGCTCCTCCTGGACCTAACCAGCCTGCAGAAAACCCAGCTACTTACTAGTAATTTGGAGCTCCTGGTACAACTTGTTTACACAGAGCAGGTCATAGGATAGGCTGGAAGGTGTAAGCAGGATATAGTCTTTATGGCTCTGAACTCCTGCCCAGATAAGCTGATAACGCTCTGTGCTCAGGGGGAGGGGAGCACTTTCATGTGTGCTTTATTTAAAATGAAGATGCACCATGAACTGCAGTTAAGCATTTTATACTTAATAATGAAGTTTCCATTCACCTTATTTTCCTTTAAAGCTATTTAATGTATTTTTTAGGAATTCCTAATTACACGTACTTTCATTTCATATCAAGATATTCAGAGCAGCATGGTATTTACTTGCAAAACCTAGCTCTTCAGCCTCTTGCTGCACAGGCTGTCAAGCCTTCAGGGACAGGCTGCCTCTGGATTGTGGCGAATTTTTTAGAGGGTAACATCTCCCTTCTTTGCCATGCCTGCGATACAGTTTTAGCAGCTTTATGCTGCTCTAAAGGTAAATTATTTTACACCTTTTCTATACTGCAAAGCTGTCAGTCTCTTAAAAAAAAAAATTACAGAGCCAGCTTCCTTCAGTGTTTGCTTCCCCTCCCTCCCTCCCCTGATTACCCACAGCCATTTAACCACCCCACCGTGACACCCTGCAGGCGCCGATGTCCTCGGCTGAGGACCTGAAGCCTACCACTCAAACAAGGACCACTTTAACATTTTTCTTAGAGCAAATCCAGTACAACGCAAGAGGAAAGGAGATGCTTTCTCGCTGCTCATCTGTGAGAAAAACATCAGTTCCCTCAGTACGTAGCTGAGACAAAGCTTCTTTTACACATACTAAAAAGTTTTCTCCCCTTTCCATTTTCAGAGTCTGTAAATTTTGTTGCTAAAGAAGAAACAGGCACGCATTTTAGTCACATACGAACCCAGCGCCAGCATGAACACTCTTGCACCTGACGGCAGAACTAGTATTTCAACGTTTCCACAAAATATTGAATGTTGTAACCTTTGGTTTACTCATACAAACGCAATATACAATCAATAGTTTGCTCCTGCCACTACAATCATTTACAGTGGAAGATTTATTTTAAAAATACTAATCGGGTAAGTTTGGTTTTCTTAAGAGACAGGGGAAGAAAGGCTGCCTACAGATTTTTAGAGGATAAATAATTCAATGCATGAACGCCAAGGGCAGTACTGCACACATCCATATGGCAGGGACAATGCAGACAGTAATATATGCTTCACATCACCACCCTGACAGTGCCTTCAACCCCGACCTAGAAAAAAACCGTCACTTTCTTCTGGCCACAACAGCTAATTCACTCTCCGTCATTGCTACTCCGCAACACTAAGGACTACTGCACGCTTTTTGTTCACTTTGGGGTAGCGTCTCCCAATCCCTCAGCCTTTGCGGACTGCAATTTCAGCCTCTGTTCACAACAGCTACACCGCAACGAGCAGGACAACTTATTGACACGATGAACTTAAGAAAACAAAAATTAACTAGAAGAGACAGAGGTTTCAGAAGCCCTCTTTAGGAGCTCACGCCTTTTCACTACTAAAACTGAAAGGGGCAGGAAAACCCAGGACGGTTTCTCATACGTGAGGTCTGGCAAGACGCCGGCGGTGCCACAAAGAGAGCAGGCGCGGTGGGAGAGGGGAGGCCGTTCCCACTGAGAGCCGGCACCCATCGCCCACCTGAGCTGCTGCACAGGGTGCTGCTGAGCTACAGGGCTCCCGCGCCGCACTCGACGGACACAGGACCACGCAGATGGTGCTGAAGGCTGCGACAACGCAGAAGAGGGAAGAGGCTGCTCACTGGGGAAGGCTCCCCTCCTCTCCTCCACGACCCGCAGGGCCAGCAAGCCTGCAGCTGCAGTCGTTTCACACTCCCAGAATTAACTGCACAGACACCTATTTTGGTGGCGATTTGGTAATTTACATCCTACAGTTTGGGGAAAACATTAAAGAATCAAGAGGAAGAATTCTGGAGCCCAAAATACCTGATATAATTAACTGCGCCTTCTAACAGGATTATTTCCTTTTCTGACCCCAATTACTCCTTCAGTTTATTAAAGGGAACCCATATATGCAGAAATGTTAACACCCTAAAGAGTCACATAAACAGAAAAAAGTCTGAGGGCACCATTATAAACAGAGTTAATGGAACTCAGTGATTGGAAATGGATCTTGAAAGCTGTCAGATCAAAGCAAGATCTTTCTCGTGTAAGGACCGCATTACCCTTGGAGCCGCAGAGCTAATACCATCTATAAAAATATTTTGCTCAAATAAGTTAAGAACAGCAGCGTTTCATCTGTCAAAAGGTGTGAGGCTTTTATGGGATTAGCCATTCCACATACAGCATAAAAATTAGAACAGATTTTTAAAAGCCCTCAGCTCAGCTGACGGAGACTACACAGACCAACGTGTGTGCCTGCTTTCTTCACACACACTACACGCTGAACAGATTTTTCACTGCTCTTCGCATTTAAGCTGCTGCTTCTTGTTATTTTTAATACACTTGTAAAGGATTACAAATTGGCATCACCTGTAACTCGTCACAGATGAAGCTAGCACCACCACCCAGGCTCAGACAAATGAAGATTTTTTAAATACCCAGCAGCTGCACGAGAAAATACACCAGAAAACACCAGTTCTCACACGGGAAAGCTTGAAAATTCCAGGTACGGTCGCATACACGCAAAACCAGCCTCCAGACCACGGGCGCTGACAGCTTCCTACCCCCCTTCACAGCAGGATACCGAAGACGGCATTTTGCCCAAGCATACTTTATTAAGGCTCTAGCTGCACAAACCCATACCGTTTAGGATGCTTGCGATTTCAAATAATTGACTACACAGGCTTTCCTTTAACATTTATGCGAGAATTTTTTATGACCGTGCATCAGTGGCATACAAATGACACAACACTTGGCTGAGAACCCCAGCGCTCTGCACCCTCAGAAAAACCAGCTCCGTGCCGCTAATCTCTCTTGCAGGAAAAAGAAAATATTTAAAAGCTGCATACAAATCATTCCTGTAAAGCGTCGTGCAGACTGTTTTAAATTAGACAGGGTAAAAATATATGCGAGTTTATCGCGAAAGACTGAAATCTTTGCCATGGAGACACCAGTTTCTCTCCACAGCCTTTTACAACTGAAATACATACAATTCTCACTCGCGATGGAGGCAGCAGACAAGCCACCTTTACTAGAGCCTCACCAAAGAAATACGATTAGAATAACCACCACCATGTAAATATTTCCAAGTATTATTTGCTTTGCTGTACTGAAAAGCAGTAGTACCTGTCACTACTTGCTATGTGTCTACCACCGTAAAATCTTAATACCAAGGGAAGAATTTCAGTCTGTAAGGCAGACTGTCAAGCCTGAAATTCAGGTACTCCACATGGAGGGAGGAAGAGGGGCTAACCTCGTAAGAAAGCCATCACTGGGTAATTTTACAAAATGTAATTAACCAGCTCCGGTCCTGTGCACTTCCTTCCCTCGGAGAAGGATTTCTTCACTAATTAGACCGTCCCAGTTAAGACTCAAGTCACCACAGAACATATTTTCCCCAAAACAAAGCCACATGCACACTTATAGAAGATTCAAGCGCTATTTCAAAAAAGTACCGCCTTTTCCTCATGATAACATAAAGCTTTTCCTAGTTTTTGCCTTAGTCACCGCGTGGATCTAAAACTAACCCAAACCAATACACTCCTGTGGGAGCCCCCAAAATCCTGGTTTTATTCCCGTACTTGAGACACTTCATTATTACAGAGTATTGCCGTCTTTTACTGTATAGAAAAGCAGGAGGTTAAAAAAAAAAACACCTTAGTACTTCAAGCATATGTCCAAAAGCCACAACGTAAAGACAAAGAGTACAGATTAAACGCTGTAGAGATATACTTGTCAGGAACCTTCCTTTGAAGTATCTGCAGGAAACACTGTCATCATGCAGCCATGTTACAATTACACAGTTAAAATAATCACCATCAGTTGTAAGTAGTCCATCTGGTTTACTGAAAAGGGAACACTGCTGGTACAGTATTGATTAACACGACTAGTCTTCACTGACCCTAGAGAAATACATTTGTCTGCTCTACTGAACAGCGGAAGAACGCTGCACGACACTGGGATACGCTTCATTTTGTTTAGAAGCATTTTTGGGGACTTAGTCAATTAAAACGTAAGTAGAAAATGAAATAATCTTAACAGGTTGCCTACCACACACGAAGGAAGAAATGAAGCCCAGTGCTTTGCTGGAGGGTTTTTTGGTTTTGTTCTTTGAGTTTTCTTTCCCCACCCAAAACCAACATTCACATTGGACAATCTGTATGCTTAAGTCTGAGAAAATTCTATTACAACATCATAAAAACAAAAAGCAGCACATAAAAAAAAATCAATTCACCCTGAGCCACATTTTTATGAAATGGAGATACGGACAAGATTTCATTTTTAAAAGCAGAAGCAGAACTGAACAGTAAAACCAATTGTGAAACACTAAACCTAACATCTCCAGTTCCCAGCCTGTCAAAGCAGCTAACACTTACATGGCCAGGGCTCCTATAATCACTATTTAGAACAGAAATAAGCAAAAAAAAAAAAAAAAAAAAATAGCTGGGAACTGATCAAGTTGGAGGGCAGAAATCGAAGGGCTCGTGCGTGCTCCAAACTCCAATGTGCTATTCACTGTATGGGCAACTCAGCCTGCTGTGAATTTTGCAAACCAAACCCTCACCGCTTACTCAGACAAGTCCGGAGGTGATGCAAGTCCCAGCTAGCCCAATAATACAGGTTCACAGCAAACTCCACCGAAGCCCAGACCGCCCTTTTCCAGGGAGGACACAGACAAGATGTGCCCTGGCAAGTTTTATACCTTCCTGCGCTACCTCCTTTAGGACCGACGAGTTCTCCTAGAACCAAAGAGACCCGGAGCATCTCTGCATTAAAAAATAAATAAATAAATAAATAAATAGATAAAGCTGAGCTCCACAACCCCCAGACACACCTAAGCAAGAGCAGACGCCAGGACGGACGCGGCAGCGCAGACAAGGCTCTGCTTTGAGGACAGACGCACGAAGGCCGTGAGGGTAACGGCGCTGCAGGAGCAGCTCGGCCAGAGTCCCGAGCGCGCACCCACGCAGGCACAGACCACCCCTCAGAGCGAGATCTTCCACTGACGGAGCGCTTCCCACGGCAGGAAAACAGGTCACACGGCTTCAGCAGCGACATGTCACAGGCATAACGAAACGAGGTGCCTAAGAGTTTCCCTGCTGAGACAGAGAAGTCACTGTAGGTCTCGCTCCACGTAGCTTTTCAAACCCTTCTACCGCAGGCCACCACAATCATTTAAAAGCACTCCAATATGCACCTTTACTCTGCCAGAAAATCCATTCTGTAAAAACGCCAACTCTTTCTTTTTAAGTTAATCAAGTCAAATATTTAGTTCCTGGTAGAGCACACACAAAAGAATGTATCCATGCCGTTTGAAAACATGCGAGAGTTAATCTCCTTTTCCCTCTCCACGACTCTCACAGAGTGCTTTTTCCCCCAGAAAAGGGAAATAATCGGGGTGATTATATAAAAATGTTCCTGTTTATGAACAGACCAGAAAAAGGGAAAAACACATTTAACTCCAAGTTCCTTAAATTTACACAAATTTCAGCGTTTCAGGACAGCACACAGCCACTACAAAGCATTACGTTTCCAAGATGTTTTCAGCTAAATACCTTTGCCTACGTAAGGAAAAGAAGAAGAAAAAAAAAAAAAAACCAACGGTCTATACCCAATTTCAGAAGCCATCTCGGGAGGGATTTTTGCTTCAAGAGCTGCCTGGAATTTGTTCTCTGCCTATAGGGCCATGTCCCCAGTGGTAAGAGAGTACTCTGTGTACAAAACCAGGAGGGGGGAGGAACCTTTTCCTGCAACTGGATATCAAAACAGGTCTCCAAGCTTAGAGTAGAAGCCAACCCGTAAACACCCCGACTCTTGCGCCTCAATGAACAGGCCGATTTTCGGTCCGCACGCACAGCCCCCTCGCAGGACAGCTGCTCTCTCTGGGAAAGGGCAGAGGGCATCAAGGCTCAGCTCATCCCGGCTCCTTTCGAGGCGAGGGGTGGGGGAGAGCGGCGATTTGCCTTTCTAAACACGCAATCAATCTACCGGACTGGGGGAGGTTAATTCTGGACTGCAGAAGTGCAGCTGTTTTGGGGTTGGGATTCTTTTCTTTCTTCTTTCCTCCCCCCCCCCCCCCCGCCCCTCTTTGCGAAGGGGCAGAGGTGTCGAGCAGCCCCTCCCCGGCACACAAAGGCTTCTCCGAGGAGAAAAATACCAAGCAATTTAAAGATTAAACTAGAAAATAAATAAATAAGCGCGGATCGGCCGGGCTGGCTGGCGGCAGCTCGGTTCAGCTCCATCCCCTGCGCACACACACGCAGGGCTAACGCCTACCCGGGGATGATGAAATGGGAAACGGAAATTACCATTTCAGACAACTTTTGGTATTGTTCCTCCCAGCACAGCGCTCACCCCAAAATGCGCGCTCCCCTCCCGCTTCCCCCACCGCACCTCTGCACGCTGCCGCGTTCCCCCCCCAAAAAAAACCGGGGGGGGGGGGGACGGGACGGACGGACACGACCCACGCTGCGGCCTCGACCCAGAGCCCCGTGCTCCTCCCGCCCTGTGATGCGCCCCACGGCTCCCCACAAGCCTCCGCACCCCTCAACGTTTACCAGCCCCCGAGCTCTCTCTGCAGCTCACACTCACGCACACCAGCCCCCCCAACCCCTCCTCACCTCAGTCCCCCCCTCCTCCTGCCCCCCACCAGACCCTCTCCCCCTCCAGCGACACCCCCCTCGCTTCTCCCCTCTCCCCCTGCGGCCCCCCAACAGCCCTTCCTCGCTCCAAACAGCCCCGAATCTCCTTCGCCCCCCACCCCCAAACCATACATCCTTTTCTCACCCTCGGTGCGTCGCTTTCTGCCCCCGACCCGACCCCGTACCGCCCTCTCCCCCCACCCCACCGACACCCACCCCCCCCCCCCCCCCCCCCGCCACTTCCCGGTGCCCCCCTCTCTCGGCCCCTCTACCCTCAGCCCCTCGGCTCCCTCCCCAGCCCCGCTCCCCGGGCACGGCCACCGCCTCCTCCTCCTCCTCCCCCGCCGCCCCTTACCGGCGCTCCGGGTTCAGCGGGCCGAGGGCAGCCTCGCGGGGGAGCGAGGCCTGCGGCTCCGCCGGCCCCGCCGCATAGAGGAGGCGGCGGGGGGGGGGGGGGGGGAAGGGAGGGGGAAGGGAGCCGGGGAGGGGGGAAGGGGCTGCTGCTGCTGCGGCGGCGGCGGCGCTGGGGGGCGGCGGCGGCGGCGCGGGACTAGCGGAGGGGGCGCGGGCAGTGGCGGCGGCGCCTCCCGGCCGCGCGCTCCATGGCCCCGCCGCGCTCGGCCTCGGCCTCGGCTCGCAGCGCTGCCGCCCGCCCGCCCGCCCGATCGGCCGCCGCTGAGACGCTGCCGCCGATTGGCCCGCCGCGTCGGCGCGCCCCATTGGCGGAACGCGGCCAGCGACGCCGCGACGTCAGCGCGACGCCGCGGCGGTAGGGGGGAGGGCGCCGCGGAGCCGCGTTTCGCCTCCCCCCCGGGCCCCCTCCGCACCGCGCGCGAGGGCCGACGGGAGCGGGAAGGCGGGGCCCAGGAGGGGCGGCCGCCATTGGCCGACGTGTCCCGGCGGCGCGGCGGCCCATTGGCGGGCTCTCCAGAGGTCGCGAGCGCGGCGGCGTTTCCGGGGCGGGGCCCGCGCCTGCAGCGCCGAGCACCGGGGCGGGCCGCCGCCTCTGCCGCTCCCCCCCCCCCCCCCGGCGGTACGCGCTGAGGCGCCGCTCCGCCGCCGGGAGCGGGACGGGAGCCGCCCGCCGTCGTGCCACCCGCCCCGGCCTGCCGAGCGGCCGCGGGGTCGGGCGGAAGCTCCTCGCGGAACGGTGGCGGTGGGTGGTGCGGGGCCAGTCCCGCGCCCCCCGGGAGGGCGGGCGATGCTTCCCCGCCCCGGCAGGGCCCTTGGGAGGGCGCCTGGCCGGCGCCGCCCTCCCCGGAGCTCCCCGCCGGTGGTTCAGACCCATCTCTGCCTGCCCCGCGCCGGGCGGGGAGCCCCGCGGCTCCCGGCGCAGCCGGAGCCCTCCCTTCCCGCCTCCGGGTGCCGCCCCCCCCCCCGTTTGTGCGAGACACCGCGAACGGGGGCTCCCCGGTGTTAGGCCACCGGGGGGGCGGCGGCCGGTGCCTTGGCGGTTGGCGCTCGCGCCCCGACACGCTCGGCGGCGGGGTAACGTGGCGGCCCGCGACACGCCGTCGGTGGGTGCTTGGGCGGACGCTTGCTCCCGGGGGTGGCGGCGGCTCCTGAGGGTCGGGGCGGGCGCGGGGAGAGGGGGAGTTACGCGCCGCCGTGCTGCTCATCAGGAGGCACCGGGCGTTCACCCGGCGTTTTAGCGGCACCTCGGCCCGCTGCACCGGCACAGCGTTCGAGCAGACGCTGCGCTACAAACCGCTTGGCGGTTTGGGGCTGAATTCCTTAATTACGTTCTCGCTGAAAGTTCTCGATGCCAAATGTTTTCTTTCGCTTTCAGACGAGGCCGCGTTAATGAGAAACTCCTCTCGGAAGTGATTTACGCAGACCATCGTTTCTGCGTCGCCACGGCGGTAGGACAGAGGGGATCAGGCAGGTGAAACCCTCGGCTGGCCCAGGAGCGCCCTGGTTGGAGCTGAGGGCGCCGAGGATCCGCCGTAGCGCAGGGGTTGGTGCAGCTCCCCCGCCGTCCCGAGGGGAAGGCTGCCAAGCGTGGCTTCTCCGCCAGGCCCCGGTGATCTCCGCCGTACGACGACGGCACATCAGAAGGGGCTGTGCTCCCTCTCGGCCCTGGGACGGGTCGCTTGCTCCTGACCGGGCTGCGTTGGTTGTGCCTGTTTTTTCTTTTCTCCGGTCCTTTTCCTCTCTCGTTTCAAACGCTGATTGCGTGATACCGAGAGGCTTTTGTGCTGGTTTTATTCACGGGGTCTCTTCTAAACGACCAAACCCTTGGCTCTCCAAACGAGGATGGTCGTTCTTGCTGGATAAGCCTCCTGCCTTTGTCCCAGTGGGCTTGTGGAAGCGGCAGGAGTGAGCGCGGGCGTGCTTGACTGCGCCGTGCAGACGAGCAGCCACGTGAGGCTCTGTTCCTGCACTTGAGACAACACTGCTGGTGCCTGCCCTCCTGCCTGGCTGCGGCGGTGCCTCGAGCCCCGGCGAGGCTGTCGTGTCTCCTCCTGACAGTCGCTGTGTTCCCGCCTGTTACATTTGTGCTCTCCAGCACTGAGGTAACTCCAAAAATACTGGTAGATCCCCTTACCCAAACGCAGCTGCCCGTGCCTGAGCTCGGCGCAACCCTTCTGCAGAATAGGAATGCTTGTTGTATATCTGTATTTCGTACCACCCGTCTAGTGCCAGAGCCCCTTCACGTCGTCAAGGTAAACCAAACGCTACGGCACCCCCCCGGGGAAGAATCCTCTTTATGGAGCAGATCTTCACAGCAAGTACAAAATGGGGACACGTGCGCGGCTCCCCGCCCAGACCCGGTGGCCGAGGTGCCCCGGTGTGGGTGGCAGCTGCCTGCACAGCTGCGTCACTGCGTTTTGTTTCGGTTGCTGAGGATGGGGAACTCTTGAGGCAGCGGCTCTCAAACAGTTCCTACCAGTGACCTCATCAGTAATTGCTCTGGTTTTTTAACCCCCCTCTTCCAGGAGCGTGGCCCATAACTGTGATTGCTTTTTTGGCAACTGCAGTTCCGCCTCGAGTCGTACGTTTGGCAGCCTAGAGGATTGTTCTCGCGTGAGGATGCCAGGAGTCCCCCAGGAAGAAAAATCTCTTTGCTGGGCTCAGTGGTGATGAAGGAGTGGCTCAGGAGCACCTGTCCGACTTCACTGTTAAATAATAGCATGAGAGAGATTTATTCTGAGCCTGTTAAGCTGGTCCTGTGTTCTACTTAGGCTTAGTCTTTTTATCTCTACCCATCTTCCTCCTCCATAAGACCTACTAAACCAGTCAAAGAAAGGTTGTTGGGGTTTTTTTGTCCTCCCTTCCATTAAGCTGCTTGTCCTACTTCACTGAAGACACTGCAAATAAGCGTTTGCCTCTCGGGTGCCTCTGAGTGAGCAGATGAGAGGGGAAGTAAGTTTTTTAATTTCCCAAATACAGTTGGCTGTAACTGCTTCCTTGACAGCCTTGAATGTCATCCAGGTCAAAGATCCAGTGCTGGGGAGGAAGTTAAATCCTTTCTGTGTCATCCTGACCTTTTTCTATTTGAACACAACAGCGTGGACTATCAACCTATTTCAGGGAGGGACATGAAAAGTACTTGGTGAAAGAAAGCTAACAGCGGGAGTGTGGGGGGAATGACTGCAGTTGGGGGTGGTTCTGTTTTTCTAGGTGCAGCTTCTGTGATGAGGACGTTTAACCTGCTTGGGTTTCTTACCCTGGGATGGCTTTTGCTCCTTGCAACTTAATTGCAATACTTAAGAGAGAAAAACAAACCCCACAACTATAGTTAATCGTTGAGCACCTTTATCCTTCGCTAAAGGTTGCAAGCTCTCAAATCCTAAAATAAAACAAATACTCTGGTGCTGAGGAGGAAAGAGAACATTGCATGAGGGCAGAGAAATTAGGCCGCTTGGGGAACGTGCTTTCAGGCCTATTTCTGTCTGTCATGGCAAACTAAAAGGACACTGACTTTGGGGAAAGAGCTCGGTGACCCTTTGGTCCCTGCTCTGTTACTCTTTCCCTGTCTCGCTCTGGAGATGGCATCTGGGTCAGCCGCTCACCCGCTTCTGCAGCCTGTGGGTAACCATATCCATCTCGCTTCTTCAGCTGAGCTCCCTTGAAGCTCTGTAGCAACTGTCTCGTGATGCAGGGAGCCATTATGTCAACCATAAGGGCAAAAATACCTGGTCTGTGTTAATGTGGGTGCAGTTCTCTGCTGATTCAGCTCCTACCAGGATGTAAAGATGGGAATCTGTTTTTAATAGATCAGACAATGTGTGATCTGTGACTACTGCGGCCACACATCAGGGTAAATCCTGTGTGACCAGTGATGTGCCAACATCACAGGGGCCAAGAGAATAAAACTTTAGAAGAACTTTGGTTAGAAGAACCTTTACTTTAAGCTTGGCTCATGTTTTAGTTAATATCATCTATTAACATTTTGAAGAGAGACGGTTTTGGCAAACAAGGCAGCCACTTGGAAAGCCAGCAAGGAGTACAGCTGATGCTCTTGGTACTGCAGCAGAAACCTCCCTAACTCTGCCCACAGTCTCTTTTTTTCTTAAATCAAACTACTTTCAAGCCACCCATGTATTTTTTTTTTTTTGGTGGTGTTAAAGGACAACTCCAACTTAGAACAAGCCCTTCTGCCTGTGATGCCATTAAGAAAGAAAAGACTGGGCTTTCACCTGCTTTATAATGAGGTGGTTGCTCACAGCTCTATCAGATGTGATTAAATAAGGCTAAACTAACGCAACAGCTCACTTGTACCAAAATCAGCATTCTTCCGAAGGTTCGACTCCTCGATGCAGCCCGCTGTGTCATCAGCTGAGTTGCAGCAAAGCGCCGGGACCGCACACTGGGGCCCAGGACAGGCAGAGCCGGCGAACCAGGAGCCGATTTAGCTCCCGTGCTGCACCGCGCCCTTGGCCTGCACAGGCGGCAGTATTTTTGGACGCCTCAAAGCTTTGAGCTGCTCTTGTGGATAGTAAGTCTGTTTACATGGTTCCCTGCAGGACCTTACAGCCGTGCGAATAGTAAGTCCGTGGAGCTTTAGGCCTCCTGCACCCCCAGAGGAGGATGCTTTCCGAGGGTAGTGGTCCCCTGCTGCTGGGTAGATGCCTCGTATTGACGTTCTAGGCGTGAACTCATTACAGTCTTGTTCTAATTACTGTTTTTATGGTTCCTAATGACAGGCTTTAGGTTTCTAGTCTGCTTACGGATTTCAGGGGTGTGGAGTGACAGTTGCTCGCTCAGAGCTTACTGACCTCCTCCAGTCTGTGGGGTTTGGAGATGACTTCAGCCGCCTCCCGCACACAGATGGATTCCTGGGCTTCTCCTGAGCTCTGCATGCTTCAGCAGCTCTCCGGGGAGCGCACTCCCGTGGAGCAATCTGCTCATTCGTGGCCTTTGAGTCACAAACAAGCTATTCCCCTCCTCCCACTCTACCCCTGCAAGCTAAGCTGAGAGGTACCAATGTCACTCTGTCAGAGCGTTGCTCCTTCTTGCCTGCGTTTACTTTGCTTTTCTAGCGATTCGTAAGCGGTGACTGGCAGACGGTTCAGCCGCTGCTGCTGTATGGCTGATTCCCTGTGATCCCCCGCCTATAGCCATCTGTCGCCTACCTGTCTTAAACTCTCTGGTCTTTAGAGGTGACTCAAAGATAAAAGTTTGTACCCCAGCACTGTGTCACAGTTACGCCTGAAGCCTGTCGGCTGCCTCGCCGTGGGGCTGGGGTGCCTTCCTCGTCCCCAGGGAGGAGCAGTGTAAGCGCCACGCTCTCCTGTGTGCACCGAGAGAAGCGGGTAGGGAAGCGGGTCTGGCAACGGCAGCAGGAAGCACTGGAACTTGCAGTGATCCCAAGCTGTTCCTGGAGGAATAGGTGTGATGGTTTTGGACTGGCTCATATAAAAAGGCTATCTGCTGAACAGATCTTTCCCCGGTGAGGAGTTTCACTGTGCTTGAGGGACAGACGTGTGGTCTTTTAAGCATGTCCTTTGTTCCTGAGCCTAGGGCTTTCTGGGATACTTGGCCTTGCTATGCTGAAGGGGAGCATCTATCCCTTGACCTTGACTTGTCATCTGCAAAGAAGTCATCTAAAAAAAAAACATCTGGTACGTGACAGAGATGCACGCTGCTGAAGGGTGCTGGAACGCTCTGCGGCCTCCTAGCTAGCGCCGAGCTGTGCATTTCTGTCCTGCCGCAGAGGAGTCCTGGCTTACGCTGCCGGGTGGGTAACGGAGCAATTTTTCATCTTTTAAAAAGTCTGAATTTACCTTCTAGCAGCTTCAGCTTTACATTTAATCCTTTGATTCATTATTGATGTGAAGTCTGTGGACAGCGCAGTGGCCACTCGATTCCAGGTATCCATTCACTCAGTTTGCAAAGTGCTGTGTTGAAATGAGTCTGAGCTAAGCTGGGGGGGCTGATGGCATCCTGCAAGGAGCTTCCTGAGGCTCGGGGGGCAAGAACAAGGGTGGCAAGACTGTCTTACAGGGAGCATGAAAGTAGGAGATGTGAGTTCTCAGACATAGCAGAGCTGAGGGCTGTGTTGGCTGTGGAAACGGAGTTCTCTTGGCCTGAAAAATACAAGGATGGGGCTGCTAATGCTGCTTCCTGTTCCTAACCTGCTCAGGAGATAAACCAGGGATTTCAGACTCCAATCCCGCACCTTTCCCCAGTAGTAAATACACGTGGCATTACCGAGTGATGTCATGGCTGGAGCACGTCCCAGCGAGGCCAAGCCTGGATCAGGTTATATCTGTCCTCTCAGAATATTGGCTTACTCCCAAAGGAGCATATTGCCAGTCCAAGGGCAGTGACTGAAGCCACCTTTCCCAAGGTCATCTCTCGCACACACAGAGGGGACAGCACTCCCACGTACGCAGCGCAGCCCGAGCCGCCCACGCAAAAGTCGCAGCGCAGCCGTGGCGGTTGCTGGCTGCACGTAAGGCAAAACCCCTTGACTCTCCTTTCTGGCGTCACTTTGTGTTGGCACCGGCGAGGACCCCCCAGCCCTCCTCCCTGGTGCTTCATCAGCTGGTTGCCTTTGAGGCACAGTGTGAAAGGAGGAACAGGAATCATGTCAACTCCAGCTACGTGGTGCGTCTGTAAATAACCAGTCCTCAGAGTTCAGTATGGTTTTGTCACATCGAGGCTTGCATCTTCTGGCTGGGAGCATCGCAGCGAGAGCCCAGCTGCCCTACGGACCTGAAACGCTGCCTGTTGCAGTCAGTGAGCCCACCCAGACTCAGCGGGGTGGTCGTCTGTGCTGGAGTTTGGACACGTTCAGCTTTCACTGCCCTCCATCGTTAAATGGGTGCAAGTTTGTCTTCACTGGAGCGAAGCTGTAAGGCGGGCATAATGAAACCCATTTGGCTCTCTCTCGGGTCAGCCTGGCGGAAGTCAGTGAAGTCCTGTCTAAGCAAACTGCGCTGCTTCACTTCTAATCGGGCTGTAATTCTATTTAAATGATGCAACTCTAAAAATAGATCAGGCCTAATTAGCAACAGGTCTAATCAGAAAATGGATGGAAGCAAGGTGTGACGTGCCTCGAGTGAAGCAGATAGGAATGTGCATGGCGCAGGTACCCTGCAGCGGTTGGGGGCACTGGGGGCCCCACAGCCCCTTGATTCCTGACGCGCTTTGCCGTGGTTGCTGTATCCCACGTTTCCCCACTGGAAATCCCGCACCTCTCTGCTCTGTGCCTACGCGAGGGAGCCTCCTCCATCAGGCAGCATTTCCAAACGAGCCGTTTCCTCCTCCAAACACAGCTGGAGTGTAAATAACCCCCCGCCATGGATCCCTCTGCAGGGTGGGTGAAGATGTGACACTAGTCTCTGTGGCAGCCGCCCGGCCGAGGAAGGTGTCATGCGTGGGCTGGCGTGGAACAGAGGGCTTGTGCTCTGCTCGTGCTTAGCCGGAGCTTTTTCTGCTGTCCTTCCCCAGCCTAGTCACTTAGGGCCACCGCAGCTCTGCAGCACCCATCTCTCCTCTAGCTTTGTGTGTGCTTGTCAGACCTGGGCTCCTCGCAGCCTCGAAAGGGCCAGCCTTGGGTTTCGCAGCCCCCAGTCTTGGCCAGGACAAGGGACAGAGATTCCTCCCCGGGCAGAGCAGGTGCAGACGACCCTCTCTTTACAGACAGCGAGCGTGCCAGCAGAAGAGCCCACGTGGCCAGCACGGAGCAGAGGCGGGTAGCAATGCGGGCCACACAGCATCTCCCTGGGCAGCTCGGCCTCTCCAGCCATGCCCGGTGGGATCTGTGGGGTGGAGGAGCCGCTGGTGTCTCCACAGCCGGCTGTCACATCCCCACTGCGACACAGCAAGCTATGACCAGCCAATATGGATTAATTGCAACCAGTTTAATTTTGTGTCTGTAAATTAAGCTGTTTGACAATTAAGCCAGTGATATAAAGAGACTTCCAGGAGTGAGGAGGACATTAACATGCTAATAGACCTTGCTAGTAGAAGGTTTACTTAGACACATCCCAGGGGGCAGATGACAATTAACATCCTAAGAGACTCTTCTAGAAAGAGGATGCTAATTCAGACCTGCTGGGAAGGGAGATAATTATTTATTATTATTTTATGTAGCCCTGCAACCTTCCATTCAGGAATGCCCGAGATACTTTAGGACAGGTAAGTTAGGAGAACTAACAACAGTGACGATACCCAAAAGTTGTCCTGAAGCCACCTGAGGGGAGAAACATGGACTGGAGGGAGGGAGAAAAAGCTGCAGAAACCATCCTGGTCAGAAAGACAGGGGAGGAGAAAGAAACATGACTTCTTGAAGGCACATCAAAGGAAGCGGGTAGGAAAGATCAGGCCCGCAGGCCTGGCGAATAGAATATTCAATTCAGTAGAGCAAGAAGGGTGTAACTGTGGCAGGAGGGAGGTGATGTTTGCTGCGAAATGCCTTCCTGCCCCAAAGAAATACTCAGCAGAGGACGTTGAGCCCACCCACTCTGCTGTGCACAACTAGTGCAAAATAGGAAGTGATTACACAAGATTTAGGATCAGGGACTTAAAATACAATGACCTTTGTGACATCTGTAGATAGGGAACTTAACACTACTCATAACCTTGACACGCTCTGGTGTAATGCTTGAGGGGGGGTTTCTGCCACTGTTAGAAACCCGCACGTGCACCAACAGAACAATTTTAAATGCAGGCTGCCAGTCGTGTTGTAGCTTGGCTACTGTGAGTTGTCAAACACATTGTAATGGCTTTTCCACAGGAGATAGATCACAGGAGCCAGCTAACCTGCCTGACAAAGAGCAAACATATAAACGTATATATATTTGTTCACTCATTTTACTGCTGAGCATACTTGTTAATCCATCATGCTCAGCTGCACATACTAAATGCTGTTTTCTATCAGAGCTAATTCATACCTTGAGCTATCAGAAGGGGAGTCTTCCTCAGCAACAGCTGCAAAGGGCGGGAGCTGGTCTTTTTCCTCTCTGTTGAATCTTAAGTTTGCAGAGGTTGTTTCTTTCTTCTTCTCCCAGCCGTTACAATTATGTGGGACGTGACATTAAGAGTGATAAAAATCCCAGAGGGGGGCTAGTTGTGTACTCACACTACCAGACTCTGCACCGCCTGCTTCGTCTCCCTGCCAGCCATGCCTCCACAGTGATGGCGGGTGGACGGTGGCCGCAGCCTCTCTCCCGTGCCTGCAAGGAACCCACTTGCTCCTCCCAGGTGTTGGTTCTCCTCCTGCCTAAATCTGCTGGGGAGGGCCTGGCCAAGGCTGGGCTGGGGGTCCTGCCTGCACTGCAGGGCCTGGCCAAGGCCCGGTTGCGGCGGCCTGACTGGGTTGTGGGAACCGTCTGCTCCAGGGGACTGGCCAGGCAGACCTCGGCCTGGGGCTCGTCTGCAGAAGGGAGCCTGCCCTGGGGGGGGGGGCTGGCCGGGCTGGGCTGTGGGGGCCCTGGCCAAGGCCAGGCCGCAGGATCCTGGCCGGGCTGGGCCGGGCCCTGGCCAAGGCAGAGCCGTGGGACGTGCCTGGCCGAGGCCGGGCTGCGGGGACCTTGGCTGGGCGGGCCCTGGGCCTGGCCGAGGCCGGGCTGCGGGGCCCCTGGCTGTGCCGGGGCTTGGCCGAGGCTCGGCGGCGGGGCCGGGCCTCGCCTCAGGAGAGGGGCCGGCGGCCGCCGAGCGCCGGGATTCCCCGTTGCCGCGGTAACCGCGCGGGCCGGCCCGGCGGCCCCCGCGCGGCTGCAGCCGGGGGCGGGGCCAACGGGCGCCTTCGATCCCGCCCTGCCGCCGACGGTTGCGCCCGCCATCTTGAGGCATGGCAGTCCCGCCGCTGCCGGCCCCTTTCCAAGATGGCCGCTCGCTCTTCACCGGGCACTTCCGTCCCCGCTGAGGCCTCCGGCTCCCGGCGCGGCGGCGAGCGTAGCGGCCCCTCGGAGGCCTCCAGGCGGAGCGGGACGGCCGGCGGGTCATGGCGCTCCTGCGGCTGCTGCTGCTCCGCGGGCGCTGCAGCTGCTGGCGACGGTCTACCCCGCCGCCCGCCCCGGCCTGGGCCCGGGCTCGCCCGCGGCCCGGCGGCGGTCCCCTCGGCGCGGGACGCGGCCTGCAGGTAACGGGGCGGCGGCGGGGCCCGCAGAGCGGGGTGGGTCGGCCTCGGGGCGGGGCGGGGCCTCGCCTCGCCTCGCCTCCCCCGTGCGCGGTGGGGAGCGCAGCGCCGAGCACCGCGGGGGGCTGCCGGTCTCACCGGGCGGGGAGGCCCCGCGACGTGCGGGCTCCGCCCCGCCGTGCTGGGCCACCCGGGTGCCGCCGCCTCACGGAGCCCCTCGCCCTGCCTCCTCAGCGGCGTTCCCGAGCCGCCGCGGGCGCTGACCGGCGCCGCTGCTCCCCGCGGCAGGCAGCGTCCCCCCGGGGAGGGCCCGGCCCGGCGGGGTGCTCCGCCTGCGGGGCTGGGAGCACCAGAGGAGAAGGCGAACGGCGGCGGGGGGGGGCTGGGTCAGCCCTTACCGTGTTAAAATGGGCGCTTGCTTCGAGACAGGGCTTTCCTTAGAAGGTTTCTCAGGTTAGACCAGCCCAAAGGTCCGTCGTGTCAGTGCTATATAACAGTAACTTGGGGGAAACACCATCTGAAGAGAACACCTAGGCTGTCACAAGCAAGAAGATGTTGATTAAAGGCCTTTTCCTGACATCGCTTGCGCTGGCTCTTCGCATCACTGGGGATATAAGCACCCACCACGCTGGTGTGCGCCACAGATGTGTTTTCCCCATCTTGCAGTGCTGCTGATACTGCAGGGCTCTCCAAGACAGCCCTTAATGCAGAAGGCGACGTTCTTGTTTAAACTCGGCCTCCGACATGATTTAGGACTGTTTTGTGTTTTTCTTCAGCGCGGTGAAGAAGCACTGGCAGCCCAAGTAGGCCATGGAGGAAGAACAATTGTGGGACTGCTTTGTGAATCACGCCAGGTTCTTCTGTGATCAGTTTAAACTAGTCTAAGATGTTCTGTTCTAGAAAGCATCGATCCCAAGAGGTTACCATCTCGGGCCAGCACAAGCTGTTGTGTTGCTGCCCAGCAAACCAGGAAAAAAGGGTGAGGGTTTTCCACCCAGTCAGTGTCCCTGTCTGGTTTGCTGCACAGAAATTTGTCCCTGTGCAGCGGAGAGGGGTGGTGAGACAGGGATCACACATCAGAGAAGGGGCAAGACTTGCGTCCAGTGAGAGTATTAGTAAATGTTAGTTCAAATGTTGTGAAGTTGCCTTTAAATGTGAATATGAACTGCAGGATTGCTGCTGAATTACCATGGGGAAATAGCCGTGTTGTCCTTACTGCCGTGCAGCAGGGTCACAAAGTAGTAGACCTTAAGATTTCCTGCTGTGGGAGGGTATCTTTACATTTTAAGAACTGACTTCCAACGTATCTTTAGAGTGAAGAACAGAGATGCAGGGAGGAAAAAGATAAAATTTTCAAGTGTTTTGAGTATATGTTTCTATTTAAAACTTTCTTTAAACTGGGTTATAAACAACATCTTCAGAGTCACACGGCAAGTACACAGCACAGCCGGGAAATAATATTCAGGTCTCCCAGTTGATGGTCCTTCAACTTACCCACAATATTTTTATGTTTAGAAATCTTAATCTCATGGAAAACAGAAAGGGTAAGCAGTCACAGTACTTTTCCAACAGTTGTCTTTTTTTCTTTTTTCTTCATCTTCCTCCTCAGAGCCTTCTGTCACAAACGCTTTCCCCCACACGTCGAGGTCTCAGTGGAGTCCTGGTGAAACAACACGTAATTCAAGATCCAGTCAGGCTTTGGAATCTCTTAGGTGAGTCCCGAAGAGCAACTGTACAGGTGGAGGAGGGGAAAAGGTCTGTCTTAGTAAGAGTGCTGACAGGCATCTTCACTGCCTGCATTCCTGGAACTGAAATAAAGCTGTTCTGTTCTTGGCTTTGGGAGCTGTGTGCCTTTTACAGGGGGTTTTAAGTTTTTGTTTGGTGACAGGGATGAACAATGGCACCTTTCCGCAAGGACCTCAGCGTGATTAAATAAGCACTTGAGTCATTAGACCTAAGCGCTAATTTAAAAACTGCAGACTTTAAAGTAGAGAATCTTTCTGTGCCTCACTAGCAAAGCCTAAGAAGATGTCATTCACCTTTGTCAGAAATCACATCATATGACCTTGCTGAAAACCTTGCACTGGAACAAGTTAAAAGTGTATGTTAGAAAATGTTACCTGAATTCTTAGAGCAAAAGCACAGAAATGTAAAAAAAAAAAAAGCAATTATTCTTCTCGCTACCCTCTTCACATTGGGAAGATGAGTTTGCTGATGCCTTTGAGATTTGAACAAAACTGGTCACGGCTATTCTGGCCAGCACGGGCCTGGTGAGCTTGGGCTGCTTTACCTTTGAGAAGGTTTGTTTGTTGGTTTGGTTTTTTTTAAGTTAAAATACATGCATAATCTTTCAAATGGCAGTGAATCCTCTAGTGGAACTAGCAGGGGATAAGCAGTCCAGTTTCTGGGCTTACTCCTCTTTCCGGAGCCTTCGTGAAAGACCATGGGAAATGGAAGCTGTTGTCCTTCTGAACTTTTTGCGTTTTCCTGGCAAAAAAGTCTTCACTTATTGTTTTGTAGCAGCAATTGAGAGTCTTACTGTTTGTAGCCTTACTTTCTTGGCTTTTATTAGAGTATCCTAACAGCATTTACTGAGAATCCTGCATTTAACTCCAGCACATGCGTTTCCTTTCATAAGCATTTACAGTTCCTAGTGTGAGGCTGTTCTGAACTGACCATACCAGTGTTAACTATGGCTTTGTGCCTTGGGAAATGTGTACATGTTTCAACACTGAAGAAATTTCTCCCAGTTGTTTTCTTTGCCACATTAAAATGACCTCTGAACAAAGCCGTATTTTGATCGGATTGTCAAAAAAATATATGTTATATAAGGAAACTGAAGGAGTCTGTCCCACCCATTACTCCCTCTGGCAAGGCTGTCCCGTTTCCTTGGCACATGAACGAAGCTGTGCGCTCGGGTGGATGTGGAGCTTAGCTTTCTCTGCATTTGGAGCTCACGTGTATTTCTGCCATCCTCAGTCCCCCTCTCTCACCGTCTCCTGAGGTCTTCTGGTAGTAACTACTTAACTCTGCTTGCCTGCAGGTAGCACTTACTATTTTACTACTTCAAGCTCTCAAGGGAGTAACCAGAAGAATGGAGGATTCAAAAAGAAATCTCCACAGGAGGATGAGGGTATGTATGTGCCAAAAAGATACTTAATGAAACAAACTGTGTGCGCGAGGGGTAAGGGTGGACAGCATGGAAGATCCACCTTAATGCTTCTGTCTCTCAGTACTGTAAACCTGTACCTGTAACTTACCACCTCGACAAGCCTAAGGATGCTAAGGCTTAAGACGGATCACGAAAATGATTCTCTTTCTGTGCTGCTTTCCATCCTGCACAAATAATTTCATTGATGTTTGCCTTAGTTTTGCCGCTTTACAAAGGGGAACAGTAGCATTTACTGAGTTTTGATTTGGAGGTCTTGTAGAGCGTTTTGACTTAGTCAAGAGCTGAATTTAGTTAATGCAAGTTTAAGCTGGATTCTGTCTTTTTTCTTATTTCGTTTACCTTCATTGTGGATGTGTCTCTACTTCTAGTGATTTGCAGAGCTCAAAGATAAAAATATATTCCTTAAAGAGTTCTTAGCTGCGTTACTAATGGCACTTGCTCAGAATCTTTCTTTTTTTTTTTTTTTTTTTAAATCAGTCTTCCTAGATACTGTTTCTTGCATGTCTTATGCTGCCTAAGCCCCAGGCATCCCGCTGTACAGGACTTCTTGAAAATGAGTTTTATCTCGCTAAATGTGTTCTGGAGCCTAGGGATCTACATGGTGTGCCAGATTATGTTGAGAAGTAGAGGAGTGCCCTCTCTGTACCTTAGGCTTAAGGGGGTGAGGAATTTCATGACACTAATGTGGGGTGGGGGCGCAGGGGAATAACTTCAGTGTACTAGACAAAACCTTTGTGTAACTTCTGACAGGCAGCGTTAAGATCCTTGTAGGAGGCACTGTTATCTTCTACCAGTAGGTTTTCACCAAACATTTTTCAAATACGAGCGGATTTGTGGGTGTCCCTTCAAGTCTTGGTATTGTTGACAACTTTCTGCTATTTGTAGATTGACAACAGCTGCATTCCATTTAAAAAGTGTAATTTGACTCTTCCACTTCTGTAAAGAAAATTCTTTGCTCGTTTGTGAGTATGTGCTCTTTCCCTCCAGCCTCCCAAGAACTGAAGTGCATGCAAAGATTTTCTAGGCTCTGGATAAGGCATGTTGTCAGGCTCTCTGATGGAGGTTTTTACCTGTGAAGTCCCACAGCTGATGGCATGTCCTGTATTTACTGTTTAAGAAAGATGTCAGAAGTGGCCCAGGTGAAGGTCTCATTCCTCTGTCTTGTCAGTAATGCTTGCAGAAGCATAATGAAGACCTGATCATTTTCTCATGGCATTAGTTGATGCTTGCAGAGGCCGGTGATGTCTTAAGAGAGTTTATGTGGCTGGCTGTTGTGCTGCTTGTTTCCTGGACCTGTGAGTGAGGGATAAACCTTCTGTAGATGGCAGGCTCCAGACCTTTGTACTGTGAGTTGGAAGGCACTTAGCATCATGTTTAAGTCACACAGATTGTAATATAATTTTAGAAATTACACGATAAACTTTTACCTAGGTGTTATCAGATGATGTAATAGCTTGGCTTTTCCTTTGTTGTGCTTAAACACAATGGTAGAATCCTCTCGGACTAACTAACTTTTGAAGTAAAAGCAGTCAGGTGCTGATGACTTTCAGCCTGACGTGTCATTGCATGCAATCTCTTTAAGGCAAGAGCAGTGGCTTAGCCTGTTGATCCATTTAACTGAGCTGAAGTCTTCAATGAGATGTGAGTGCAAGTATCGCAGGGTCCTCGTTAAGGACGTCAGAGCTTAGATGTTGGGGCCCTTCGTGTTTGCAAGACCACACAGGGTGAATGTGAACACAGTGCCTTGAAGAAGTACTGTAGCTGTTAAAATTAGTAAACAGTAACATGCTGTGTTCGGTGGCCTCTTTTCTCCTGTGATTAATGGATAGCTTGACTTTGGGAGGTGGAATGCTACCCCATGTCTCCAGGGGAATACTCGTCTCTGCAGTAATTATTAAAAAGAACTCTTCAAACTGTCACAGCAGCCCTTGCAAGATTTTAATCGGAGAGTTCAGATTTGGGGTTAATGGCAAATCATTGCTTCATGGAGGCTTTTTGAGACTAAAAAGCTGGAAGTATTCCCACAGCTGTTGCTTGCAAGTGTCACATCCAGTTACTGGTTCTCATTTACTGAATATTGTGGGGTAGCTTATGGTGCAATGTGAATGTTAGACTGTAAAGATAGTAATACTTTACATAAGCTTAGAAATAGATTGATTTTGTCCTTAATTAAATGCAGAGTAGAGGAAAGCTTTGTGTTTTCTAGCTTTCTAGAAATGGTGGTGTTTTCCTGAAATTATTCAGCTGTAGGTTAAAGGTCCTAGACAAGTCTAATTCCTAGAAACCGGAGAAGTTGCTTGTGTCACGGTATCTAATGGCCAGCTTTTACCCTGTGGTGATTTTTTTGTGACAGTATCCTCAGTAATGTGTGCTTTAGAACATATTACATGCCTCCACACTTTGTCTGAAATTTAATACAGAAAAGCGCTTCAACAATAGTTGACTCTGACGTCTCCAAAGAACTTGCATAGCAATAGATGGACTTTCTTTCTGTCGGTACTCACTGTTCCAGAGTCATTTCTTTTCTCTATAGATTTTTTTTTTATTTAAAACTTGCTCAGCTTTTCAGGATATTGCCCAGACTAAGGCCTCTATTGTACTATATTTTAATTTTCTTTAATAAGACTATAGTGGATGTCATCCTGCAGCTTTGCGATGAATTGCTTTGTTCTAATAAAGCTGGATCTAGCAGGTAACACAGAAGTGAGGAGATGGCATTGAAGAACAAAGTAGATGGGCTGGACACAGTGTCTGAGCTTGTCACTGTCTTTTGAAATTATGACCTTATCTGAAGAGCTGCATTGTTTCTATTTAGGAACAAGCCTTTCCTGTTAAATGTGGAGCAGAGCTAGGAAACGAGTGAAAAATGATGCTGCGTATCTGAAGGACAGAGTACTTTTTTTAGCACCTGACTGGGTCATATGTTTGTCCCTTGGTTTTGTTGCAGTGTGTGTAGGGTCTAATTGGTGGCTAGTGATAAATGCTAGTGTCAGAACATTTGTTACGAATTTGCAAATAAATCTAATCTGGGCTGCAGCAGGCAGATGCACTAGCAGTCCAGTGGCGCAGAATTAATTTATATCTGGGCGTAGAATAGTATTTATATATGCCATGTTGCCGTTGATGTTAAATTGTATATCAAGAACAAGTGCTGAATTATATATCGAACATCCATGTATGACTGGAAAGAGGAGGAGATATTTGTTGTCAGCTTAACCGCTCAAACACTAGCTAGCAGTTGACACTGAACTGTGCTGTGGCAGTCCTTTGCAGACCACAGAATTTTAAATTTGCCTATGCAGTGCAAAAAATGTTGGGAGTCTGAAAAAAAGGGTTGGTGGCGAATACTTGAAGTAAACCATCCCTTTTTCTCATGTCATCGCTTCAGTATGTCACTAGTACAGTAAAGGTGGGGGAAAGCACAACTAGCGTGGGAATCCCTCTTTGATACAGATCCTTAATGTGGACGAGTTATCAAACCTTTTTAAACATGAGGTTAGTTGTGTCGCATGGGAGAAAATCTGTGCAATTTTGTTAAGACAGTGAGATTGATTTGCAGTGTACTTATATGCATAGGTAAGCTGCATATCATGTCTCCTGTGCTATTTCAGATTTACTGCAAATGCAGGTATTTTCTTAGGTAGTAGAAATGTTGTTGGTCTCATGACACAGAATGCCAGCAGACCAGGAGCTCACCAGGAAGCAATTATCTCTTATAATACTGTGCTGTGTGATTTACCAATGACACTATGACTGCTTTTACTCACTCCTAATATTTTCCGGTGGATATGTTAGCAACAGCCTGAGGACTAGGCAGTGTAGAAGCGCGTTATATAGAAGTGGGCTATAGTCATTCCTGAGTTGGACTTTTTTAGCAGCAAGGGTCCAATGGCTTTATTTGGCCTATATCCATATTAGGCCAGGCAAGTGAGATAGTCTCTCATTTTAGAATAGAATGACGTTTGGTGGGATTGTGATGGGTCTAGTGGACTATGACCATCTGAAGTCTCCTGGACCAGGATTAGACTGCCTTAAAACAGGAAATGCTGATCAGAGCTCTTCAAAATATGTCTGAGATTGCTGTCTGTCTTTGTACACGATCAATAACTTCTGGAAGTGAGGGGCTTGCTTTGGCTCGCTGATGCTTCAATTCCTCCTCTTACTGAAGCAACAGTTAAAGCGAAGGAGGTGATCCTCCATCATCTTCTCTGTGTACACAGTGCCTCACTGCATGGCTTCTGGGGCGTTGGGGAACAGCCGAATATAGCCACAGCAATGTGATGCAAGCAGATTTTTTGCTGGCTAGCAGGATGCAAAACTTGCCTCCTTCCAGGCAACTGTTAAGCTTACATCTGAGTGCTTGTGCTTTCATAACCAGGCTTTTGACCTGGTGCTTTTCATGTGTACAGCTGGGGCCCTGTGCTCTCACAGTCTAGAAGCCAGAAAGGTCTGGGAATGTCACGCGATCCAAAAATCTGACTCACTGTCGTAACCCTGGGCAAGTCGCACAACCTCCTTTGTGAGCCAAGCCAGAAAATTGCCTGTGCAATGCAAGTTAGGTATCACTTCTGAGTCTAGTCCTTCAGGAGAAACCAAACATGCAACAAAAAAAACCCAAAAGGTACTGTTGTGTTAATCTTTGTCATTTAATTGTCCCTTCTTTGGGTCAGAAAGTTCTGCAATTACATGCTGATATCTTTCTTCTCTGATATCTTTTTTTTTTTTTCCCCCTAAAGAGGATGAGAAACGTAGGAAAAGGGAAAATCAGATGCATCTTGAACGCTTACGGGCACTCCTCATCATAACTTTCATAGTGCTGATGTTTCGATTCACGGTCAGCGAGAACAGAGAAGGGACCAACATTTCCTGGAACTACTTTGTGAATGAGATGCTGGCAAAGGGGGAGGTCCAGAGAATCGAAGTGGTGCCAGAGAGCGATATTGTGGAAGTTTATCTGCACCCAGGAGGAACTCCGCATGGACAAGTTGTGAGTGACTTTCTACAATGGGAATGAATGACCTTAGATTATACCGTTGAAAAGAATTGAATTAATGAATATATATGTTCGGTAAAACTCTAGCTGGTAAATTTGCTCTTTGTTAATTTTTCTCTTTCTTGTGTTTGAAGTTCAGGGGACTTCTGTTACTCATATCAACCTGGAAACTAAGACTTCTATTTTAAATTGTAAAAACAATTAATAATGGCCTGGAAGAAAATCTTATGTATGTCTAAAAAGCTGGAAAAATTCAGTAGTTTTTTCTTACTGGCTCAGTCTGATATGTGAGAAGGTGTCTAGAAGATTGTAAACTCTTATTACTAGATCTTGTTTCAAAAATTTTCTCATATTGGGATTTTAGTTTCAGGTGTTCTGTCAAACTCCATCAGACTTCCTTCCTAAATCTTCCAAAATGGAAACAAAGCAAAGTTTGATCACTTGCTTGCTTCCAGGAGTTGCCACTAAGAATCATTACAAACTGGCTTGGGAGATTAAAACACTGTTCTTGGATACATCCCATTTTGTTCAGTGACTTATGATCCGTTTGCAAACTGCTGGATGAAATTAATTTCTGACAAAGGTACAGGAACAAGATCCAAGAAGTCTGAGTGGAGCACAAGACACCTCCTTCCCAATGATGTGGTTTTCTATATATAGTACAAAATTTTGCCTGAGCCCAAGGTATCTGTACAACTGGGTTTATAATACTAACTCCGTCCTTCAGCTTGCCTACCAAGTTGTTCCATCTCCTTGTTTCTAGAGAGCTGAGGCTTAGTTCTTGACTTTTATGCTTTCATAAGGTGCTGAAAAGACTAGAGGTGTTCATAAGTTCATTCGGAGCCCTAGTGTCAGTTATCTGCTCATGAGTTCATTGACGCAGTATCAAAGGATGTAACATAAGGCTAACTTTTATCTGACTTGTGCACTACTTCTGCGCATTGCTGTATCCTTAAACTACAGTACTTATACGCTGCTTTTGATTTCATGTCCCCAGAACGTTACCCTGTTGTACACAATGCGGGTGGCAAACATTGACAAATTTGAAGAGAAGCTGAGAGCTGCGGAGGATGAGCTGAATATTGATGAGAGAGAGAGAATCCCTGTTTCCTACAAACATCCTGGCTTTTATGGAAAGTATGATATGAATTTGTGCTTACTGTTGATCTTATACTGGTGACGACATCCCTCAGTTAGAGAGGGAAGTCCCTTTCAACTAAATGATGTTGTTATAAATATAGAACAAAAAAGCGGTCCCAGTTGGAGCACTTAACCCATCATTCAGAAATAGGCATGCTCTAGATGTACCTTCACGTTTCAAAAGTGAGGGTCCCAAGGAGGTGTCTGGAACTGCAGCGTGCAGCAGACCAAAATGTTTTGGGTCAGTGTCAGCAAGCCTGAGGAAAGTCTGTGTCTGTTGTTGTGTGTTCTTGCACAGCTGAGTGCTTTTTGTCCTTATAATCAATTATTCAAGTGCAGAGTGTGATAGAAATCCTGACTCAACAAGTGATGTTACACCCTGGTCTGTGGAGAATGCTGGTGGTGTAGTAAGCCTTTCCCCGTTAAAATGCTTCGAGGAAGGCCGGTGGTGGTTGTCCAGTCTGTAAAAATAAACACCTAGTTTTGGCCTGCTTCTCCAACAGCTGTAGATCAGAGGACAGCCTGTGCTGGTGCTTGCTCCAGCTGCGAGCCACATACTGAGCAGAGCAGCTTTGATGCTAGTATACAGAATCTCAGTGAGAGGAGTACTTCTATTAAACTTACAGCCCTTTTCTGTTACCTGAAACCAAGATCCTTTGCTTAAAAAAAAAAAAAAAAAAAGCTCAAAACTTTTAATTCTGAAATAAGCTATAATGAGCAAGAAGAGGGAAGATTTGTCAAAAGACAATAGAGCACTGGCTAGGCTTTATTCTGTGCTTTCATACGATGTATTCACGGTTTGTGGGCATTTGCTGCTGAGGTGGCTTATTTGCCCTTCTGTTAAGACCGGCAGCTTGTTTTCACAAAACAGGATTTATGGGGTCCAGAGTACAAAACAGACCTGTGAAGCTCGCCCACTGGGCTTGAACAAGTCCACCTCCATCACTGATGGCCGTTACACTGCTGTAGAAAGATGCTTTCCATAAGCGTGGGGAGGGACTCCAGCGTTTGAAGAGCTCTCAACTAATCGCTTGTTCTAAAGTACTAACGGAGAGATGTAGTGCAGAAGTCCTGTCTGCTAAGTAAAGAAATCCCGATCCCTGACAACGAGGAAAGAAAGCATCATGCCGCTACAGTTACCTGCCGAGATGGCCTGGTCACCTGCTTGTGCACCATGCAGAGCGCGTCATCTGCTTTTAGTAGCTCATAGGGTTTGGAGCACAGTGGCTTTCCCACTGTAGATGGGGATGGCCAGTGTGTGTAATTCTTCCTCCCAGACACCTTACCAAAATGTGAAACAAATGTCATGTTTGTATATGAATGGATACCTGGACTGGATTTTGTCGAGTTACTTGTCCTCTGAACAACATTTGCTCATTTTTAATACATGGTTTATATGAAGACAAACTTTTTTCATTGATTGTGCAGTATGAGACCTTTAGTTGAAATTCAGAACTTGCCAATTTTTTCAAACTTGTGTATAACAGGAGGAGTAGACTGGACAGTCAGCCACCAACACAAGCTGCTTCCCCTACCCTGAAAAGAGATTTTTTTTTTTTTTAAGAGATAGTATAGGGTCTGAAGTCTGTCAGGAGACTTGATGAATGTCTGGAGAATTCAGTCTCAGTCTGGAGTGCACCTGTGAGGTGCAGAGCGCTTGCAGTTTGGATTCAGTTTGCTCTGAGATGTGGGTACTTGACATGTTTCAGAATTAATCCTGTCTGCATAGTTGACAAATTGAAGATGACTTTCAGTTTCCAGTGTTGCCTAGGATCTCTCACTGAGAAGAAACAAATGCAGCTGGGTATATAGCACATGCTGGTCCCCTTGCTTCAGTAAATCATCCCTCTGTGGGAGATGGAACACACATTCCTAATTTAAAGATAAGACACAGAAGTGTGGCGAGACCAGATGACTTCACAGGCATGTGAAGCAGAACAGGGTCCCACAAATCTCAGCCCGTCATCTGACATACGATCATTTTTCCTCCTATTTGAAAGCATCCTTTGTTTAGAGCTCACAGGGTATTTGTCCTCAGCGTGTTTGTCTTGTAACTGTATTAGACCTGCAGTGTCACCTCTGCTCCTCATGTCCCTCCTAGTGCAATTGGTATTGCAAAGGATCCAGAAAATTGATGATGTTGGTTGCTGTCCTTTTGGCATAGAGGACTTCTGAGAGACTTGACCAGGGAGGGCCAGCCAGACTAGGTAGAGGAGCCTCTTAATGGGAGACCTGCACTGGGATTTCTGCCAGGATTAGGGGAGTTGGAATCTCCCTGCTGTTGCTGGACACGGGTCTTCTGCAGTGAGCTCCCTTTGGGTGGACTGCCAGCCCCACCGGATTCTGCTCTGGGTGTGATTTGACTGCCTGAAGGTCCTATTTGTTTTATAAGTAGGAATGCCTCTGAAGGGGGTGGTGAGGTCGAATTTCTTCCGCAGTTGTAAGCAGTATTTGCCAGTGTCCTCTGTTTAACTTTCTAGGTCATGTAATTGTTTGGGATATATATATAAAAAAACACCTGTAAAGGTTCCGTTTTTCTTAGTCATGTCTGCTCATTGCTGCACTTGTAGCCTAAATGTCAGGATTTTTTAAATACTGAAAATAATTATGTTGAGTAATATTTACCAAGTTGTGGCCGAGCACCTCAATTTGTACCTGTCTTGCTTTTGTCCCTTTAGTGATATCATTTCCCTGATAGTGACGCTTGTGGCTGTGTCCATGTTGTGGAGCATCTTCCGCCTTATTAGGGTTGCAAGCCGGGTAGGAGGATTCAACGCCTTTGTGAGTATCCTGGATCTGGATGTTGTTTTGCAGCCTGTGGGTAGTCTTGTCTTCTGCTGGCCTAGTCTCCTCCCCTTTCCCCAGCAAAGTCAATGCAGAATGAGAATTAACTGGTGCCAAGGGCTCTCCAGTCTTGACACATCTTGCATCTTTTCCTGTCCTGATCATCTGACTAGATTGTACAGTAACTGGCCTTAGCTGAGGCCCTTTCTTTCCCCAGTGGCAGGAAGGGCTGAGCTCAGTGAATTTGCAGTCCAGTTTGCTCTGCTATTTTCAAAGCTTGTTAATGAGTTGCAGCTGCAGATGGTGTTTTTCACTGGGTCCTGCCAATATGCCTCCCATACAGCCAGAAGTAGGAATTGCTGCTTTCTGCAAAATGAGTTCTCAATTTATAAAATATGTTCAGATTCTGGATTTCATTATGTGTTGGCCTGTTCCGCTCATGCCACATGCCTCACTTGCAACATCAGTCAAATCTCCTCCTCCCTTCTTCTACCCTTGCCTGGATCAGCTGATGAAACTCTGTAGAAATCAGCCCAGGGTGCACTGCCATTGACCGCAGGGATTTGAGGATGAAAATACGGTGAATTCAGCCCCTTGTTAGATTTCCCACGCAGTCTCCTCTGCAGTTCTCTTCTGGCTTTGGGATTTTCTTTACACAAAGGCATGCAGCTGCTCAGAGGAGAAGAATATTTTAAAGAAGCATTGAGTAATGAGGGCCTTGAGGACTAGATTCTGTCCTTGCATAAGCGGGGACAGCCAGGCCCTGCATGTTTAACTCTTCATTTGGATAAGCTGATGTTTCTGAGGCCTGAGAAGCTATAAACTTTCTTCTCGAAGAAAAAAAAAATAATTCCCAAGTAGCTGTTTTCAGTAGAACATAATGAGCAGTAGGGCGTTTAACTAAATTCTTGTTTTGACTGTCACTGTGGCTTAACACACACCAGGAGACTGAAATGTGGTGTCTGTTAAATTTGAGACCCTATAGTTCTGTCCTGGGTTGTGTTGCAGTAGAAAATAGTGGCAGCATCGGACAGTGGTGCAAAGTGTCTTGTTTATATGCATTTACAAGATGGTATTGGTAATTATTTACCACTGACAATTATTTACCATCAATACATATTCCTCCAAACTATACCTATCCCATGTGTATTAAGGATCAGAGCCTTTAGAAATCAGGGAGAAGATCCCAAATAAGTTTTTGGGCATTCTGCACGTTTTTAGTAAGCATCCCTGCCTGGTCTACATGGAGTTTGAGCTGGATTGTGTTGGGACTATTACTGCAGGTTTATTCTGTTTCTTCCCAACAACATGTGGATAAATAAAGTTTGAGTCAACAATCTGGCTGTGAAGTGTTTCCAAAGAAAAAGTAAAACACCAGTGCGTTGGTGGGCATTTTAGTGGTGTTTGTTAGGGGCAGCTTATACCTGTGCTGTGCTGTCTCCCAAAGTATAGCAAACAGCCTTTCCGGACTGTTGCCTTGTCCAAAGTCAGAGCACGTCTTCAGTACTTGTGCTACCTTCCACAGAACCAGCTGAAAATGGCTCGTTTCACCATTGTGGATGGGAAATCTGGAAAAGGGATTGGCTTCAAGGATGTAGCGGGAATGCATGAGGCGAAAATGGAAGTCAAAGAATTTGTGGACTATTTAAAGGTATATAAAAGTAGAACAAAATAAGTGCTTGCTACCCATCTTCTGGGATAGATGGCTGACCTGGGGAGGAGGGTATATTCTTCTCTTCATCCTTCATGATGCTGAGCAGCCTCTGTTTAAATAAACTGACAGCTTTTTACGCTGTGATCAGCATGACTCAATCTCTCTATTTCCAATTCTGTAATAGGAATGCGGACGTAGCTGCTCCCATTAGCAGCTCAGAGTTGCTCAGGCTGAAAACAGTATCGGGAAGCTCTGGGAGGCCGTATTCTTGTGCAGATGCTTCATGTGAGCTGTGGATCTGAGAGTTGTGTTGTTCTTGCAGAGTCCCGATCGCTACCTTCAGCTTGGGGCTAAAGTGCCCAAGGGTGCCTTGTTACTCGGACCGCCAGGCTGTGGGAAGACGTTGCTGGCGAAGGCCGTGGCTACAGAAGCACAAGTGCCGTTTTTGGCCATGGCGGGCTCTGAGTTTGTGGAGGTGATAGGAGGTAAGCTTCTCGGGAGGAAGGGTGTGGAGTGGAGGTTACTTGGTCTGTTGTGGAGTTGGAGGGTGCTGGCTGGGCCTCTTGCAAAGGACAGAGTTTTAGCCTGTCTTTGCACGGGGAGGATGAGTTGGATATTTCTGCTGAAAATATAAAAGGTTTTCATGATAGAGAGTACTTAATTATGTAGTACCTAAAATGCATGCCCTCTGAATTGCTAGTTGTTTCTTTCTGACAGTGTGCGGCCATGGTTCTTCACCTGAAAGCATTATCTCTGACTTCCCTGTACCTATTATTAAAGCCACTGACTGAGGCTTCCTTCCTTGTATGAGAATGCTGATGGATTTTCTGCTGCTCCCTGCTGATGGGGAAAGCGTGGCCTCTTTGTGCCTTGGGATTTCCATCTTCCTCCTTTTCTTCCTTCCTCCTAGATCTCTTGACACCCAACAAGGGTCAGTGTGCAGGAAAATGCTGAATATTTCGGCTTCTGATTTGTTGAAGGAACAGGAGTTCATGTTAGGAGCTGGGAGCAGAGCTCCTGTCGTGGTTTAACCTCAGCCAGCAACTGAGCACCACCCAGCCGCTCGCTCACTCCCCCCCCCCCCAAGTGGGATGGGGGAGAGAATTGGAAGAGTAAAAGTGAGAAAACTTGTGGGTTGAGATAAGAACAGTTTAATAATTGAAATATAATAATAATAATAAAAAAAAATAAAAGAATATACAAAACAAGTGATGCACAATGCAGTTGCTCACCACCCGCCGACCGATGCCCAGCCAGTCCCCGAGCAGCGGCCCCCCCGGACAGCTTTCCCCAGTTTCTATACTGAGCCTGATGTCCCATGGTATGGAATATCCCTTTGGCCAGTTTGGGTCAGCTGTCCTGGCTGTGCCCCCTCCCAGCTTCTCGTGCACCCCCAGCCTTCCCAGTCAGTAGAGCATGGGAAGCTGAAAAGTCCTTGACTAGTGTAAGCACTGCTTAGCCACAACTGAAACATCGGTGTGTTATCAACATTGTTCTCATCCTAAATCCAAAACACAGCGCTGTACCAGCTACTAGGAAGAAAATTAACTATCCCAGCCAAAACCAGGACAGCTCCTCTTACAGCAGCCGTAGGAGTCCCTGCAGTTTTGGGAGCTCAGTTAAAAGCCAGCACACTCCAGGAGGAGCAGTGCCTAAGGACTAAACATACGAGTTCTGTGGCTATTTCTTTGTGCCGGGAGTGTTGAGAGAGGGACTGTCACATACTGAGGGTTTGTCCGGTGTCAGGTGTCTCACTTGGGGGCCAGTAATGCTGCTCTCCAGCTTTGCTGACAATTTTAGCTACAAGGCTTATTTCTTCTTCCCTTCTTCTATAGGTCTTGGAGCTGCCAGAGTTCGGAGCCTCTTCAGAGAAGCCCAGGCTCGTGCACCCTGCATTGTATACATTGATGAAATTGATGCTGTGGGCAAGAAGCGCTCAACCAATATATCTGGTTTTGCCAATGCTGAGGAGGAGCAGACCTTAAACCAGCTGCTGGTGGAAATGGACGGTCAGTATTTCTCTCTGCCTCTCAGCAGTTGGGCCCTTATCACCTGAGAGATCCAAGCTGTTGGCCTGTACATCTTTTTCCTGCTTGAACTTGCCGTGCCTCTTCAGCGTTCTCTTCTTGCTGAAGTGATTACAATTGCATTGAAACAAATCTCATTCCCCTCTTCCCTGGGACAAGGCTAGCTTGCACTTCGCAGCCTGTTCAGGACTAAGCCCAGAACTACAGTTTGGTCATGTCCTTGCTAAAAGACCATCTGTACAAGTGATAACTGTGTTTCAGACTGCTGCTTAGTGAAGGGGCTGCGGCCCTGAAAGTAGGATTTTTTTTCCCTATGTGGACACCAGTGTGGCCTTGGCTGGCCTTGCTCTGGTTTCAGAGGTCGTTGTATTGCTCACTTGAAGTGGGTCCTTTCTCTGTTCTTTCTCCCCTTCACCGGCTGCTGCGCAGAGTACAGAGGAGAAGCAGCAGCTGCTGTTCAGCGCAGGGTTTGTGGAAGTTGCGAGCCCGGTACTTGCTTCATGCTGACCCAGGCTTTCCTGCGGAACCCTTAGGAATCTCCTCAAGCACCAGTCTGAACGCATGTACCCCATCATTAGTCCCTGTTTCTGAAGGCACTGTAGCCTCTCTCTTCATGTCCCTGGAGAGTTAGGCAGGACTACTCCAGAGCTGATGGTACCTAAGGAAGTAATTGGGCTTAGGACAGATCTCTGAGTATGTGCTGTGACTAAGTTGTGGAGATAACCCTCTTGAAATCTAGACATTTATATAGGCTTTTAAGGGTTTGGGGCTAAATCTAGTAAATTTTAAAACCCTGGAGCCAACTGGTTTTGTGACTGTACTGAAGACCCTGAGTCAGAAGAGAGCATAGTGTCACACCCAGAGTGAATTTGCCCCAACAGCCATGTGGGCATCCACCTGCTAATAAAATCAACAGAAAATGTGCATTAGAGATCATGGCTGGCAGAGGGCAGCAACCCCAAAGACTCTTACTGTATTAAATGGCTTCAGTTTGGGAGTATGTTTTCCCACTGGCAATTGGAGAAGAATTATTTACAGTGCTGGGGAATCAAAAGAAAATGAATTGGCAGCAAGGGCACTGCTGTCTGTAGAGGGTAACATTTAGGTCCAGCTGGCCATTAAATGTTGTTGAATACTTGCTGTATTCCATCTAAGACAGGTAGTGGTTTAAAACCTGTTAAGGTTTAAAGTTTAGTTGTCCCAGAGGGACATAAGCAATGTAATATATCAATTCTCCCATCCTTGGACTTATTCTCGCGTTGTCTGCCTGACTATAGGATCCCTATCTAAACTGATAGAGATAAGCTTTGCAAACAAGCCCTGGGTTGATGCCACGCTTCTGAATGGTTTCTGGCTGTACTGCATCTGGAATCAGCCCTTTTCTCAGATACTTTCACACAAGTGCCAAAAAGAGTGATCCTTTGGCTATTCTTAGTCATAACTCTGTCAGAGCCTGCAGCGCTGACCCAACTTGCAATGTTTCTGTTGCTAAATCTTATTGTTGCAGAGCAGGGTACGGAATAACTACCTACCGGCCCATCAGGGAGTGTTTGTATCAGTCTGCTCTTTCGTGGGACAGAGCTGCCTTTTCCCTTGACTGTAACTGTGACACTTGTTGTCTCATCGCACTCTTCATGTGAAAAATTAAAAGCCATCCCGCACTAAAAGCATCCCCCTTTCTCCAGACATTGGGGGTTAAAACTGCGTGCTTTTTTACTGAATGTTTGCAGTGAAATAGGGATGCAGCTCTGCTAAAGTAGAGCATGGCCTGCAGCTCAGCAGCAAGGCTGCTTTCTGGAGATTGCTCTGGAGTCAACCCTTCCTCTTCAAGGAGAGAAGCTGGGACTTGTAAAAATGCTTTCAGCAAAGGGTAGATATTCCTTCGTACTGCACACAAGATAATATATAATTCTGGATCTCTGCCCTTGCTGCAGAAGGAGGAGAAATTGTAAGCAGGAGCACAGCATGGTACAGACAGGGTCCTGCTGTACGGAGACGTCTCTCTGCTTCAGCACAGGTGCCATGAAGTTTTTGAAGGAGAGGAATGAGCTTTGAGTAGGTCCTAAATAACCAGACGGAAATCTGGTTATCAGAGGAACACCCCTGAAACACATAATCCTACGTAGATACCAGAAATCACCTTAAATACGTGTATGCAGTTCCCTGGGACTTTGCACATGCACTAACTTAGGCAACTTGGCCAAGCATGTAAATATACTTGGATGAACATAACTGTTTACAGCTGTATCTGTATAGTAGATGGTCTCGACAGAAAAGGCCAATAGTAACACACAGAACAGCAATCCTGGCTTGGTTGGGTTTTTTCTCCTGACAGTTGTAGGGTGAGCTGGCAACAGGTTAACGCTGAATTAAATGGAGGCCCATCTGTCTGTTCAGGAACATGTAGTCAGTACAATCCACATCTCCACACCAAAACCGAAAATGTCTGATTTCCTCCAGTCTGTAGAAATTAGGCATGGTTTCTAGAGTGTTTTCTTGGTGAGTCTCAATTCAGAAATTAGGGTACAGCTCTATTGGAAAGTGAGTTTAGGAGCTAAATATTATCCTCAGTATGTATTTAATAGTCCCTTGTTTGCTGCATGCGGCCTAGTTTATTTTTAAATTTATATTGTCTCATTATTTATTTGTGTCTCGTACAGATCATGTACTAAGTCCCTCGTTTGCTAAGTGCTTTATCAAACACACACTAAAAAAATAGCCCAAGGAGTTTACAATGTCAAATGGGAGACAGCTGGCAAGGACTGTCAGGCTAGTACAAGAAACATGGACTTATTGTTGGCTTGTACTCATAAGCAGTGATCTTGGCACGTGTTACTGAAATGTTATCTAACTGAGCACGTTACCTAAACGAACGCTGAAGTGCTATGTGCATCATGGCAAAATAGTTTTCAGGATGATAGTGAATAAGTTTTTTTTTTTTAGGAGGTTAACAGTTCCGTCCAAGCACAAGCGGAGGAGTGGTGTGTGTTTGTAATGAGGAAGCCTTGAAATGGAAGGTTGAGCGCTCTGTTTTAGCTGTCTTCAGCTTAAATTGATGGTTGAAGTTCTGCAAGGCAACACCATAGAACCAAGTTAGCTATTAATTAGAAAAAAAATCATGCACAAAAGTAGATCTGTGAGTCATCAGCGGTGATTGTTGAATTTGTGTGTTTGAATGAGATTACTCAGAGGTAAGGTAGAGGAAGAAAAGGAGGGTCAGAGCTGTATGGAACCTGCTCTGCAGGCTGGAGGAAGGATGAGGACACCAGGAAAAAAGCCATTATGCTAAGCTGTATGGGATGAATGTGCAGTTTGATACTCGGTAATTCTGGTACGCAGGTTTTAGAGTAATAGTAGTGCTCTTCCTACAGGCGACCTTGGTTTC
The DNA here is from genome assembly GCF_965638725.1 of Aptenodytes patagonicus. Classification (NCBI taxonomy): domain Eukaryota; kingdom Metazoa; phylum Chordata; class Aves; order Sphenisciformes; family Spheniscidae; genus Aptenodytes; species Aptenodytes patagonicus. The sequence continues at coordinate 1,525,375 of NC_134959.1, read as the reverse complement.
CTTCACTCTGACAGCTTTCTTCGTGTTCTGGAAGCACCAGGAGTCTGGTGGGAGAAGGGGAGGGACTGGAGGGAGCCTGTACAAAAGCTGTTTTTAAAACCAGAGTGACACATGTGCTCCAGTCTTTGTCAAAACAGGTGCCTGGTTTGAATAGTGACTCTTCCATCACAAACCGCAAACAAGCGGAAGAGGAATGTGACCCAAATATCTCCTCCGTTCTGAATGCATTTGAGAGGAGCTTGACAGTCCTGGGCTGATCTGTGTTTTGTGAATGAAAATGCGGGACGTCTTTCCATAGCAGCTTTTCACCTGAAGTCCTTAAGACAAGACCACAGACAAGACCTGATCTGTGCTGTACGCAAGTTTCTGACCCCGCGGCTTCCCTCAAAAAGGTGGCCCTGTTTCAGTGATACTGTTCACAGGTGATGTCCAAAAGGCTTTTGAACAAATGGCTAGAGAATTACACAGTGTAATAATGCAGATGAGACGCCCATCAAAGTAACGTGCCCTGTGTCCGTGGGGAGCAGAGCGCTTGCCAGTTCAAGTGGACCCCTTTTTTCCTTTCCTTTTTGAAGTGGCTTCATTTGTAAACATTGTGGATATGAAGGCTATCTCTAGGCTAAATCTTCAGTGCTGTTTTTCATTTGTTGATGTGACTGAGGTGGTGTTTTTGTAGACTGTTCCTTTGGCTGATCTTTGCCTGTGGAAGCCAAAGCCTGTGACATGCCAGGTGATGTTGCACTGGGAACAGTAATATGAATCGGAGGCTGCAGTTGTAGATTTCTTGGAGCAGTGTTTCACACTGCTGGGATACAGGCTTGAGAGCAAGTGGAGCAGAAGCTGATGTGAGGAGGATGCTTTCAGTGGTTCTGTTTTGGTTTTTTTTTATATTTGTTCTAATAGTCAGACCTATTTTAAGAGAGTCTTCCCAGCTGCAAAGCAGATAATGTACTGTAGCATCTAATCCTGCCACGTGAATGAAGCTTGCTATCCCCCAAGTGCCTGCCAGTCTCTCTGCTTATTTATCACACTCCAAAGTGCAGTGTAATACATGCCTGAAGAATGGCCGGCTTCATCCTCTCCAGGAGCTTATTTAGACAGCATCCTGCAGGGAGGAAGAACTGAGGTTTGCTATAGCGCAAGCTGACAGAGTCAGTCCTCTGACTTACCTGTAACCTTAATCTTTCTGCTGAGCTCTTGTACGCTGACACATTTGGCAGCTCTTCTGGTGGAGCTGGAGAGAGCTGAAACTTGCCCAGCTTACGTGCATAAAGCTGCCTCTCTGCAGTGTGTGACTTGGCAGCGAAGGCACATGGGACTAATGCGTCCTTTCCCTGGGAAGGCTGCTGTGTGGCAGGCTGTTGAATCTGCTGTAAGCAGGTGACTCATACCCAGGGGCCTGGGGGCACCTGGTGGAATGTAATAAATAAGCAGTGTGGTTCAGTGATTCAACATGATCCCTGGCTCCCCACCCAAGCGGCACAACCGCCTGCCCCTTTCTGCCCTGCTCCAGCTGCTAGTGCTCTGGCTTCCCCAGGAAGCCCTGTCTGCCTTTGATGCCTCCATACTGCAGGCTGCTCTCACAAAGCCTGTAAATCCTGATGTTCCCTTCATCTTTAAGACCTGGAGACAAAACCTCCTCTAACTGTGGCTTGAGCTAGCATATGCTAATCATCACTGCAAAGCTGTTTGTGTTTCATGTCTGCCTACATGTCTGTGGTGTAAGTTCTGCGGGGTTGGTCTTTGCGCTGGTCTGCAGTATGCCTGGGTGCCTTCTGAGTGATAAAAGATGAGTGAGCAGGCAAAGATCAAATCGTGCTGTAACATGCCCCTTGCTGGGTGGCGAAGTTATGTCCTCTCTTTCTGCATTAACCTGAGCTAGTCAGAAGAAAGCCTGTCCCTTCCCTGGTGATCCTGATGCCCTATCTGTGACTGAAGGCTAAAAGTAAATGAAAGCTGAAAGGGCTTTCCAGAGAAATATTGGGAAGGGAAAGGCTGTTTCAGCTAGCAAACATTGTTTGTACAACCTGGAGCTAAAGGAGCAGGAATTGACTTAAGCCTGGGGGTGAGAAGGCATCTCCTAAGTCATCAGAATAGAGAGATTCTGTTCTGGGTTCTAGTTGGAGCCATTTCCAAATGTGTCAAAAGGAAGGGGGGGAAAAAAGTTTTAAGCCAAAGATTATTAAGTAAATGAAAAGGGAATTTCAGAGTATCCGTGATGACCAGAGACTGGCCTGGGTGACTTGGGAGGTTCCTTCCTGTCCTGTGCTCCTAGCTGAAGAGGATGCTTTCTCAGCCTCAGCTGCCCCAAAGGATGCTGTAAACACCCTCTGGCTTTGTGATAAAGCTGTGTAAGACATTCTCTGCATCCTGCCCTGCCCCCTCCCTTTGTATGCTTGCAATGCAGCATCTGTGGTGGTGAAAACCTTCACCTTTGTTTTTTCTTGTTTTTCTACAGGAATGGGGACCACAGATCATGTCATAGTGCTGGCTTCCACCAACCGTGCTGATGTCTTGGATAACGCCTTGATGAGACCTGGGAGGCTTGACAGGCACATCTTTATTGATCTTCCAACACTCCAGGTATATTCCACCTACTGCTCTGTCCTTACCATAACACTAATGACTAAGGTGTCCCAGTCCTTGCTGGTGATTCAGTGGCCTGGCAAAGGCTGAGCTTGGAGAAGATAGAGATGGTAGGCTTCTGTTTGCCTTTATTCTTATTTATGTGCTCTAAATCAAGGATCTGACGTGCTTGTTGCTTGTTTCTCTGAAATGACAACTCACTCTTTTTAAGTGTTGCTGCTCTGGTATGAGCTTTGGCAGTGAATTCTTCTGTGAGGTTCTCTTTGCCATGCAGATGCAGAGCTATGTTTGTGTCTTCTCTCCAGGAAACTGGGAACCACCTAATTGGCAAGTTGGCTTGTGTGAGAGCTTAAATTGTCATCTGCCTTGAGCACCATTTGTTCTTTAGGTTTATTGTCCTCGCTACCCTTGTAAGGCTCCTCATTTTCCTTTAGGCAGCCTGTTAAGTTACTTTCTCCTTCTGAATACTTTTAAAATCCATTTACTAGGAGTCTTCCATGTCTGCTGTGTTGACATTTGTAGCAGAGTTTTGGGAATAGGCTCAGCTGCAGTAAAGATCTGTCTGCTCTGCCAGCACAGGCTCTTCTTCTCCCATCTGTGCTTTACTGGCGTCCTCAGAGTTTTCAGTTAAAATACCTTAAATGCCTAATACAATCTGGCACCGGAAGCATGAACCGTGCAGCTGCCCTGAAAGAGGAAGGGGAAAAGCCCTGGCAACTGAGCCCATTGTTTTAATCAGGATCTCCTGGACCAGCTGAATGAGTCACTCCTTGGCTACCTGCCAGCCATCATCTCACCCCCACCTTCATCTGGGAAATGGTCACAGGCTAAGTAGCTAGTAGATGGGGTTTTCGTTTGCGGTGTGTGAGGGAGCAGGTAGAGGCAGTCGGAGCTCCCTCCTGCGAGTGCTTTTATGGTAAGAGAAAAGTTAAGACAGATCAGAGTGAAAGTTGGGAGGGGAGAGTGGCCCTGAGAGAGAAAGCAGTGACTCACGGTAAGCCTCCATACATCTGTTCTGAATTTGAGAGCTGGGTGTTTATCAGGGCTCCTGTAGCACTAAAATGCTGTAAGGACAGCCCTGCCCTCTGGTGGCAATGTCACCGTCCCCGCTGCCAGAGGTCTGCTCCTCCCCTGCTCCCTACCATGCATTGAAGCTGCCACGTTGTGAAGGCTTGCTGGGCTCAGGTGTTCTGTGTTCTTTACAGGAGAGAAGAGAGATCTTTGAGCACCACCTGAAGGGTCTCAAACTGATCCAAGATGCCAGCTTCTACTCGCAGCACCTTGCTGAACTGACTCCGGGCTTCAGCGGTATGGCATGCTGTGTCCTTGTGGGGCTGCTCTGCCTGCTTCTACGCTAGTTCTGCAGTTCAACCTGGAGCTTCTTGGTTGCCTAGTTTTAACAGGGTATTTTGGTCTAAAGGGCTTTTTTCTTCAAGCCTTCTCCATCTCTGTGGAAATAGTGGGAACCTAACCAGCTCCCTGGTGAATGGAGCTGAGATGAGCAGTTTCGTGGCTATTTTCAATCTTCTGAAACTTCTGGGACTAGCAGGGTGTGGGGGGTAGGGAAAATACACTTTTATAATGCCTGGGTTACTAATTCCTAAGGGGAGGAACCACTGCTCGTGCTCCTGTCCAAGCTGTTGTTGAGGATGAGATGTTGCACTTCAGGGGAAAGACTCTTAAGTTGATATATGTTACCAGGAAAGCGATAGGAGGAATGAATAGCAATTACTCTGTCGGTCAGAGTAGAAATTGGACAACTATGCTTGGCTGTTGGATTCAGCCTGTTTCCAGGGTAGGTCCCTGGGAGTTTGACACAGTGCTGAGCAAGGGGCTCCAGAGTTCCTGTTTATGTGGAGTTCCTGGAATATCCTTTCTGGATTTCCCCTCTAACAGGCCCCAGCACACTGCCTCTTCGTGACTTCTTTCAGCAGCCCCCCGCCACCATCACCCCCACACACAAACTCAGAACAGATGTTCTTTCTCTTCCGCACAGAGGTTGTGCGGTTGCTGTACGAACAGTGCAGCAGCCTGTGCCAACCCAGACTGCCCACGCCACTCCCCTGTTGCTGAGAGCCAGCCTTGGCTTTAGCCTGTTAATTGATTGCTGAACTCTGTCCTCTGTGTGGCAACGCGGTGTTCATTGCCAAGGCAGTTGTATTGTTCAAATCCAACATAAACACCATGGACTAGGTTTGCTCTCTGTTCCCAAGGATCAAAAAAGTGCAGGCTATTTGACTTCCTTAGGTCCTTCTCCAGATTTGTGCTTGCCTCTTCTGTCCTCCGAAATCTCTGTCGCATAACAAATGCAATGTAATTCTTGTAAACTCTTGTCTACAGGAGCTGACATAGCAAATATATGTAATGAAGCTGCTCTTCATGCCGCTAGAGAAGGTCACAAATCCATCGATACTTTCAACTTCGAGTATGCTGTGGAAAGAGTCATTGCAGGTAAGTGACCCAGCCGTTTCTGTTGTTGTCTTACTAGTCTGTATCACGCTTCTTGAGAGAAGGCTCAAGTGAGTGGGTTACATTCGAGGAAGACAGGTGGGTCCTAACGGTGCGCTGTCCTGTAGAGCTGTCCTGAAGATCTTAGATGACATAGTCACAGAAAGTTCTCTGAACAAGACCTCAAATGGATCTATCTTCCTGAATCTGCAGGCAGCCTGAACCAGTAGCTAAGGGAAGATGGCCAGTAGCAAAACAGTAAAGAGGGGAATTCAAATCTATATGGCTTTTTTAGCTTAAAAAGTTTGGTTGGTTTTTTTTTAGGGGGGGGGGAGAAAAAAAGAGTGGAAGTATCTCTGGGTTTTTCTTCCTGCTCTGGACACCTGCTACATAAACATGAATAGCAAATAGGCTACGCATCCTCAACAGCGAGAAATTAGAGATTTTTCTTTTTGGCCTCAAAGCCCAGGCTTTGAATTGGCAGAATAAACTGAAAGACAGTAGAGTACTGTTCTCCCTCTGAGAACATCCTGTCGGCCTTTCCCTGTCGCTTGTGCGATTGCCAGCAGAGGAACCTCTGGAGATTACCCTGTAGCAGTATATTATAGGGACGGGGAAAAGAGTTCCCAGAACTCTTGACTTTACCTGAGGGATTTGAATCTGGTGGGTTTCGGTCTGAACTGCCCTGTAGCCAAGCCTTGGTTTTCATAGTCAGACACGTAACTCTCTCCAGGCTGCAGTGTCATTACCGGGGGGTGAGCCTGGGCAAACAGAATGGTGTGCTGTGCTTTTCTTAGAGCGCGTGGAACAGGATGTTTGTACTGGGTCAGTTATTTCCTGATCCTGGAATTTAGTCCTGAGTGTTTGCTTTATCAGAAAATGCCTAAACAATTCCTCATTTAAGAGAAGTTTTTTGAGAAAAGTCCTGACAGTTTCACCTGCTTCTTAAAAATGAAACCCTTGGAGTGCTTTGGGTAACTGGCCACACTTGCACAAAGCCTAAACTGTACTGAGCAGCTCCCAGGAGTGGACGGCAAGACGACTCTCGTCGTAACACAGAAGTCCTCATCAGCCAGAGCAATCGTGCTTTACTTCCCCATCTGCAGGAGAGAAAGCACCAAACTTGTAGGGATTCACTTGGCTTTTCTGTCTAAATTCCACCCTCACCTTAGTTCCCCAGACTTGGAAGATAAGGCAAAAAGCAAGTAAGGCCACAGGGGACGTAGCAGAAGGGAGATCTGGCATTAATGTGGTGGGGCATTGCAGGGCATGGGCTTCAGCAGTTTCACTGCTGACAAGCTGACTTGCTTTACTAAGGCTCTGTGGCGTGTAGGAGGCCATAAAGTCTTTTTGTTGCTTAATCAGATTCTTTCATATTAGCAGGACCTGGCTGGCTATGTTTCATCGACTAAATCTAAAAGGCCCCAAACAACCCTCCAGGCACATATATTAAATGTACCCTTGCCATGTAATAGGAGCGCTTCTGGATTTCACAATCCAGAGGGCATTTCAGTTGCTATAAAAGCTTTTCTTGAAAGAAAGAAGATATTACTGTGCTTTCCATTGTAAGCTTCTGGTTTTAATAAGAGTGGTGTGGAATCAAAAGAGAACTTTGCAAGTCCAGAGGCTCTGTCAGCCTTAAAGCTTTGTGTTGCTGTAAGGGAGGAGTAAGAACTTCTCTCTGTGGTAGTCCCCATTGTGTTTTTAGTTTGGGAACAGAAAGCAGTCAGTAAGTCGGGTCTCCTGGGAGTGAGGGAGGAAACCTGCTGAGCGCACAGAGGCATTTAGGGGCTGTCTTTAGGAGACGTAGTGGAGCCTGTTTTCATGGTGGAGTTTGTGTATGCTGTGTAAGGCCAGCAAAGATGCACCAGAGTTGTTTCCTGGGTTGTTTGTCTCGTAAATATGATAAGTACAGGCCTTCAGAGAACTTTTTCCTGCCTGGAGATTACTTTATGTAGGAAAAGAAATAATCTTTGTAGGCGCGCTGTGTGCTATTGTGAAGGGTACAGTCCCTCCCTCCTTGGTGGGCTGACAGAGGAATACTTCCAGAATTTTTTAGGTGCGTGTGTGTGTATATATATATATACACACGCATCTTTCTGTGGAGACATACAGGCACATGTGCACGCACTGCTGAAGGCAGGATAAGGGACTGACTGATGAAAATCAAGGCTGTTGCAATTAATCTGCTATTCCATCACCATCATGCCTTGCGGGGCACAGTGGTTTCCAGGGTCCCTGAGCAGTAATTTTACAAGATCTGCCACACTAATTTTGCTGTTTCCTTGTTTAATAAAGCTCTTGACTTTGTTTAAAAATTAATGTTAATAGAATGTTGTTTTCCAAGACATCAAGCGAGCTTGGTGTAATGCTGCTCTTGACTCTGCCTGCTCTACCCCCTACCGCTCCCAGCACTGTGCGGAGACATAGGCTTTAAAGTACTGGTACCTTTTTGCATTCAACACGCAGAGCTATAATGAGTGTTTGATATGCAGTGTATTATGTAGTTAACGTATTTTCTACGTGGCAGAAGTTTCACTTCCATTCGGCTTTTTTTTTTTTTTAAATCCTAATTGGACTTATTCTGCGTTACAGACTACTGGCTTGGAAAATAGACACTTTCAAAAATCACCTTTTTGGAGGAAGTATTAAGTGTGAGTTATGGCTTAATTTGCTAGTTCTCAGGAGCCTGTGAATAAGCTCATATGGAGCATGCCATGTGTAATCAGAGACGTTTCCAGGGTCTGGAGAAAGATTTTTATATATACTCTTGGTCTTTTGCTGATTTGAACACTCCTAATGCACAATAATCTCAATGGGATCTGTCTTATATGTAATGCAACATCTTGCTTCTCTCATGTTCTGCCAAAGGGACGGAAAGACCGTTCAGCAAAATCAGTATGATATTCTAGCTAGTCTCTGTTTCGGGTTTTGGTTTGTTGTTTTTTTTTTTTTTTTTCCCCAAATGGTAGACTGACTTGTTGCAGATCTGTCCCTGGGCAGAGATATAGTGTAACGTGCCTTTGGCAGAGCTGGGAACAGAACAGAGCTTTGCATTCGAGAGCTGTGATCTCATCAAATGTTAAACTATTTGTCTAATGATTAAGTCTGTTGTAAGGAGGAGAGGGGGGGAAAAGTTTCTGTCAGTGTTTTCAAGCAATCCAAGCATGGATTGCTTTCTACTGCAGAGACAGAGAGCACCTTCCACAGCACGTAACTGAAGGGCTTTTTACTGCCTCTCCCTAGATGGAGTGCAATATTGAACAGCTTGCTGGCTGTTCAGCCACGGACTGTGCTAGCCTGTGCCCTTAGCTGTACAAGATTATGCCCTACTGGTTACACCTATTGCCGGCTACCTTATCGAATCCTTCTCTGTTTTCCTACAGGCACTGCCAAAAGAAGTAAGATCTTGTCACCAGAAGAGAGGAAGGTTGTGGCGTTTCATGAATCGGGTCACGCGTTGGTTGGCTGGCTGCTGGAGCACACCGAGGCAGTGATGAAGGTAACTCCGCTACCAGCTGCTGCGTAATGAAGCTTGTCACTGGGTGGGAAGAGAGTCCTTGGGGGGTTCCCCTGTCCAAGACGCGTTGATTGTTTTGTAGTACTTGTGTTGATTTCTGCTGCGTTACCCTGGCCTCCATGAGCTTGGAGCTATGAATACTGCAGCAAAATAAGTGGCAAATATAGAATCATTTAGGTTGGAAAGGACCTTTAAGATTTAGGTTGGAAAGGACCTTTAAGATTTAGGTTGGAAAGGACCTTTAAGATTTAGGTTGGAAAGGACCTTTAAGATTGAGTCCAACCGTTAACCTAACACTGCCAAGTCCACCACTAAACCGTGTCCCTAAAATATGCTGTGGAGAAATCCATTATTAGGCTCTGTTGATGACAGTGGTGGTGCAAAGCTGATTAACCAGCTACAGGAGAAGCCTTGCAGTTAAAAGCCAACTGTAAAGCTGTTTGGAGCAACTGAGTCTCCTGACGCTGCTGCTCAGTTCATGCACTTCCTCCAGGCACAAAGCGCTGCTCCGTGTGTGCATGCGTGCATATATGATCTCTTTCCCTGCCATGGCTTGCCAGCATGTTGCAGCCAGTGAATCAGTTGCAGGAACTGCTCTGATACTGATGGCGAGAGATGTGTTTTTCAGATTGGCAGACGTGGGAGTTTGTCTGTCTGAAGCCCTTCTCTGTAGGGAAAAGACCCTCTTTGGCACCCCAGGGTGTGTTCTCTCCCATGCACATCTTCTCCTCGAAAAGCCTTGACACTGGGGGGAGGTGGGAAGTGGAAATGACAAGGGCAACAGCTCCTTGGTTTGCCAGTCAGCAGCAAATTCACTCTGAATGACCTATTGTATAAGCGGAACTGTTGTTAATTACTCTCATTTAATGGGTGGGGGGAAATGGCTCTTACTTTTCTGAAGACATCCTATCTTTCTCCAGGTAGTCTCAGTGATTCTGGAACACAGTAAAGTGAACTCTGTTTGGCTTATACCCTCCAAAGCAACTCCTAAATCTCAGGATTTCACTGGCTTGCTGTTTAGGACAATTTCCTTTTAATTTCCTGAGCAGAAAGTGGCAGAAAGTGTACGTCTGTAGCTGTGAAGGCAGAGCCTTCAGTACAGGAATGGTGACATACTGCGGTCCTTGGCTGTGTCTCTGTAGGTCAGCCTGCCCCATAGCTTTCAACAAATTTTGCTGGGAATGCAGGCCTCTTCCTTTTCTCCCTCTGCTGCTGTAGTTGGGAGCTCTTTTGTTTTCTGAACTGAGGGAGCTGCTCTGTGTTGCAGGTTTCCATAGCCCCTCGAACAAACGCAGCTCTTGGATTCGCCCAGATCCTTCCGAGAGAGCAGTACCTCTTCACCAAGGAACAGCTGCTGGAGAGGATGTGTATGGCGCTGGGGGGGAGAGTGTCTGAGGCCATCACCTTTAACAAAGTCACTACAGGTGAGGAGCCAGACCCTGGCACAGGCAGGTGGAGATTGTGCTAAGAGGTATTTAAAAGACGTGTAGATGAGGCGCTTAGGGACATGGTTTAGTGGGCATGGTGGTGTTGGGTTGACGGTTGGACTCGATGATCTTAGAGGTCTTTTCCAACCTCAATGATTCTATGATTCTAAGAGAGCCTGAACTTCTGCACTTGCTCTGTCCAAGGGTGATCTGAGCAACAGACATTGGTTTCCCACCCTGGGAAGGAGAAATGTCCGATTGTGTATTTTGATCTTGGGCTTGCATTTGTGAGCATGGAGGTGTCTCGCTGTTGGTTGTCACTGTGTTGTCTTAGACTTGTCCCAAAGCCTAAGGCGACAGGTGAAATTATCCAGTGAGGCTCTTGGCTCACGGGAGGGCCTAAAGGTTTCTGTGCCGTGTTTCCAACTAGTTATATCCAAATGGGATAATAGTGGGCGGTGGCAGGTAAGCACTCCACGTGAGCTAGCTACCAGTAGATGCACTCACTATCGTGCATGGGTCCTGCAGTACGTGTAGAAAGGTCCATCAGCAGGTGGAGTGTTCACCTCCGTGGGCTCCTGTGGGTCCTCTGGTCTCTCGACTAGTGGAATGCGTGTTTGTGCAGGATGTGCTCCTCTTGCACTCAGCTTGGAGCTGGCAAGCATTGCATCTCTCTCTCCTGCCCAGGAGCACAGGATGACCTGAAGAAGGTGACCAAGATAGCCTACTCCATGGTGAAGCAGTACGGGATGGTGCCCAGCATTGGGCAGCTCTCCTTCCCGGACCTGGAGAGTGCAGCTGGAATTGGTCGGCGCCCTTTCAGCCAGGGACTTCAGCAAATGATGGACCATGTAAGGCCACCCTTGTTACACGTGCCCGTTTGTTCTTTACTTTCTGCAGTTCAGTAAAAAAAATGCAAGTAACTTGCACCCAAACAATGTATTTTTCTGTTAGCCATTAAGTTATAAATTTCAACAACTGAGCACTTACCTATTCTGTTACCGCGTATTAGGACTATGCAGTGAGGCATTAAAACAGGCAAAATCACATACAGCTGTGAGTTCAGCCCAGTAGCACTGCGCTGCCTGAAGCTGCAGCGAGTGGCTGTGAAATATGGTGCGATGCATAAAACTGACTGTGAAAGCTGCAGTCCTGGTTCCAGTGTGGGCAAGACCCTGGTGAGCTTCTGGGAGACAGGAGGTTTAAATGTGATGTTTGGAGAGAGGGAGAAATGCTTTGCGGGGGAAGAAGGAATAATCTGGGGAGACTGGGGGGGGGCGGGGGGTGGAACTGCAGACAAATACCCGGCTAGGGAAAGATTCTGTTGCATGGAGTCTCTCCAGGCCCTCAGGAGTCCCAGGTATATCTAAGCATGGCTATGCAGTGCTTAGGTTACAAGAAACCTGTCTTAAAGTCTCAGTTGCACAATTTAAATGTCTCCGCTTCCTAGATCAGAGAGGCTATCTAACCAAAGTGACGGTTCAGACTGACTGGAAAACGTTAGCCTGTTTTGATAGGAAATTGGGCTTCATTGCTGCAAAAAACATTGCCTTAGTTGAAAAGTCAAATAGCTGGAAATGAAAAAACTGGTTCAGAAGCGCTATGGTTGTGCTTCCCTGGGATTTGTGCTGAGCTGCATCTTTTGCTGCTGGAGAGCCTCCTTAATTAGACTGCATTTCCCATCAGCTGGGACTCTACTGAAGAGTTGTTCTTGTGCAGGCATTTACTGTTCCTTGTCACGAGTACTCCTTTGGCTGCTTTTTTTTTTTTTCCCCCCCAAACGATCTATCTGTATTTTCTGTTGATGGGAACGACTTTCTGCCTGGCTCAGTTTTGCAGATTCCATCCCTCGGTGTTCTCCTTGTTTATCTGCTATGTCATGTTTGTTGCCAGCTGCGCTCCAAATCTCTCTTCTTACTACCTTCTAGGAAGCAAAAGTCCTGGTGGCTCAGGCTTACAGGCGCACAGAAAAACTCTTATTGGAGAACCGGGACAAGCTGCGAACAGTAAGTTGGAATTGTGTGAGGTTTTTGTTGTTGTTTTCGGTTGGTTGTTTTTTTTTTAACTGGCGTGTTTTGCCTTGCTACTTTCTGTGCTCTGTAGCTCCGCTGTTGCAGTGTCTCTGTGGTCCTAGAAAGTCTTGTGGTGGGAGTGCTGGGGCTCGTGTTGTGAACAAGTGACTGTTCACTGCGTATCCCCCAGATTAGGAGCAGGCGCGGGGAGGAATGTGTGCCTTTTCCAGCAGTGAGTAGTCTGCCTCCTGACACCAGCTGGTGTTTGCAGGGTAGAGGAGTAGGAGTGCTCTGTGGAAGTGATCAAAGCTAGAATTCGTGTCCCTCACTTGCACTTCTCTGCTAGCCTCTTGGCAGTGTAATTCCCTGGAAAGCAGACAGCGACTGTTTCCGTGAAGCCTGCAAAGGCAGGAACAGCTCATCCTTCCAGGACAGTTTCTGGGCTTTGCGGAAGGAATATGGGACCTGTCACCTTGGCTGACTGGTGCTGGTTCATGCTTTCTGGTGACTCCAGACAGTTTTTACCTGCCAGCTCCTTGATACCTAATATACCAGGGAGTCCTTGTTACAAGGTAGAGCTTTGCCTCCTCCTCTTTGTGTCCTGACAGTCCCCTAGCCAGTCACCCTGGCGTGTCCCCACCTCTGCCGGGAGCTCTGTACCCATCGCTCTGGGCTGAGCCACGCTTGGGTTGCAGCACCCTGTGTATCTACTTGATCTTTCCTTCAGAAGTCTGGTCCATAACATCCAAAATGACCAGGAGTCAACTTAGTGTTGCATGTTTTGCAAATAAAACAATCCTTTTCCTTAAAACTTTTTAAACAAACAACAACAACCCCTTCAGCTACGCAACTGCGGGCCTGCTGAGCGTAGTAAGGTAACCAGAGCTTGCTTGCTCAGACACCCTGCTGTCAGCCATATCACAGCCCTGTCCCCGGGACAGTGCCCTGGGAGGGCTCTGAAGGCAGGCGTTGTTAGGGGGTCTCCTCTCTGCAGGCCTCCTCTGTTCTGATGCTTGCTTTTAACAGCAGTCAGATGTTTGCTAGAGGCTCATCACAGAAAAACTTTTAAGTTAAGCCAAAGTATCTACAGAGTAAATGTTGCGGTTGCCAGGCCAGTGTGTCGCATCTTGTCAGCAGAATTGAGCCGTTCCACGTTTGACAGCCACCTGCTGCTCAAGTGTGGTCCTTCCGCTGGCAGAGGGGCCAGAGAATTCAACTTTTCTGGAGAGGAACTTCTGATGACCTTCAGCCCATGCCTGCAGGAACAGACAGCTCTTTGTTATCCCAGTGTGTACAGGGGAGGAGTGTGGGTCTGGCTCTGGTCTTACTTGCTGTTACTTTGGCACCTTAGGCGGGCAGGGCCACAGCTGCGGTGACAGTGGCAGGAAGGGCACTTCTCGAATTGTTCCTGGAGTTCTGACTCGCCGAATCATTCCCTAGAGCTTGCTTTATTGCCTCCAGTCATACTATGTATTCCTGGCCAAAAACGCTCTTGTGAAAGGTGCCGGCAGCCTGGAGAACTTTGTACTGGCTCCAGCAGGCTTTCGGGTCACCCCGTCTGTGGTGTGGTAGCCAGGGGTCTGCTCCTCGTGGGCTGCAGCACGTGCTGTGTCCAGATGTTGAGATCTGAGTTGAGCTGGCAGGGAGAGTTCAGATTGGTTCAGGGAGGCTGTTTTCAAACCCCTGTGCCTCATTATGCCTTATTTACTCTTTCTAGCTGTCTAATGCCCTCCTGGAGAAAGAAGTGATAAATTACGATGACATTGAAGCTTTGATTGGGCCTCCGCCCTATGGGCCAAAGAAAATGATAGCTCCTCAGAGCTGGCTTCAAGCGGAGAGAGACAAGCAAGACACAAGAGATGAAGAAATGCCCCAGCAGCCACCAAACCACGAGGAGGAGGAAGAACCACGCCTGAGACCAGTATGAAGCCCACCCCTGATGTGGAACAGGAGGACTCTAGAGGCTTCTTTTGGACACAGACCTTTTCCCTTTTCAGCTCCAGAATCAAAAGATACTGAGCAGGGAATCTCTGTGCTGCTGTTACCCAAAAATTAAGGGATGGCTACATTGGCTCTTTTAACGAGCTTTTCCCTGCAGGAAGGAGAGCTCCTTAGGATTCTGAAATTGATTCTCAGCAGGGTAGTTGTGATTAGGAGTTGGGCAAGTCTAACCGGCTGGAAGGATCTCTTGTACACAGGAGCAGTGTACATGTTCTTAAGGGTGAAAGATCCTGTGGAGTCCTTGTAAGCCGGCTCTCGCTCTGGTGCATGACGTGGCAGGCGTATGGGGCCGTTCCCTTCAGTGCCAGAACAGTCAGTGTAATGAAACCTCTGCAAGGCTCCGAGTTGGCTGAGGTGCTGTAGTTCTTGTGCGACTCCCCTGTAACCTTTGATCATCTCCGCTGCTGAACGTAAAATAGAAACTGAAAAACAGACTCCACTAGAATAAACTGTCCATAATGTCTGCTGTGTTTGTAGAATCTGTCAAGACGTGGATATGTGTTTTGGCACATACAAAGCTTTATTATAGCTGTGGAGTTGTACAGGACAAGGGCTTTCTTCCCCCAGGCCAATAACTTATATTCAGTTTTTATAGCGAGTGTCTCGCAAGCAGAGATTGAGGAAAACCTGTGTGCAGAACCCAACGTAACCCTGCAGTGCGGTGTTAGAAACTAGCGTTGCAGAGAGCAGCTCCGAGTTACACGTTGGAAGACTGTTTGGCGGCACTGCTGGTTCAGAGCTGGTGAGGTGCTCTCAGTAACTCGAGCAAAAGCAGGTGTGTCCGTTGGGAAGCCTCGGTAAAAAGCTGGCAGTTCCTCTGGCTCCATCCTCATGGCTCTTGCAAAACAAGCCGTGATGACGTGGTTGTCTGCCATTCATTGGGGAAAGCATTAAAATGATCGTTGGTGCCTGGTGTGCTCTGGCTGGGTTTATCTTTTAGGAAGTATTGTTGTCTTGAGTTATTCCGTGAAGATTGTCTGTGACCTGAAAGACCCCAGCCCAAGCCCAGTCTCTGACAGCTTTCAACTCCCAGGCCCCAACCGTAGTCCCCAGGCTCCTCTTCAGGCTGGAGCCGAGGGCCTCTCGTTTCCCCTCATGACGGGGGGGGAGGATGTTCTGCAAGGCGTCCTCTCCCCTGTCCCAGCACAGACCCACCTGCGTACACGGAGCCCCGAGCCCTCCCTGGGGCATCGCTGGTTGTCATCCCCGTGGTGGCGGTGATTTGCCTTGCTTTTAGGGGGAGAAGGGGTTTTCTAAATTTGGGACGCTACTGTGCCTGTATTTTTTTTTTTTCCTTCCAAATCTGTTTGTTTCTTCACAAGTTCATTCTTTGAATTCACTTTCCCAGCAGCAGGTGACATTTCAAGCGTTCTCTGATCTTATTTTTAAAAATAAGTAGTAGCTGTGTTCTGGGCTGCCTGAATAAACCCTTTGCCGGGAGGATTCAGTTCGGTGAAGCTGAGGGCGACGGGCCGTAGTGGCGCTACGCTGGGACGCTTGTGGGACAGCGCAGGGTCCTCGGTGGCTTCCAGGGTGCAGCCGGCATGGCCGTGCCATCTAGTGGCAAGGCCACGGCTCACGCCACGGCAGGATCCGGGCTCTGCCGAGGTGGGTGGTGGTCCCCTGGCCCCTCTCGGCCCACAGGGGAGATGCTGGTGCCCACCCCGAACTGGGGAAGGTGGCAGAGCCCTGCTGGGGCAGACGGCGGAGCAGGGCCCTGCTGTGGGGCGTGGGTGTGGAGGGAGAACAGGGTCCCCTGCGGTCCTGCCGGAGTCCTCGGGGACGGTGTCACCCCTGCCCCGTGTCTGTCCCCTCCCGCCGGGCGTGTGTCCCGGCCCGGGCTGGAGGCGCTGGGCGCAGGAGAGGGCGCTGCACCAGCACCTTGCAGAGCTGTAGCTGCTTCTCCTGGCCGGGCCGGCCCCGCGAGGGTGCCCGGCAGCGGGGTCCCGCGGCCGAGCCCGGGTGAGGGCCCGGGGCACCGTCCGCCCCTCGCCTCCCTGCCGGTACCTCTCCCGCTCGGTGTGCGCGGGCCCTTTAAACTGGCGCCATCTTTACTACGGGCGCGGTGAAGCTGGCGCCGTCGTCCTCATTGGGCCGTTCCCGCGGCGCTGCCCGTTGGCCGCCGCTGCCGCACTTCCGGCGTGCTCGGCGCCTCCGCTTCCTTTTCCGGTCGGCCATTTGCCGTGGCGGGAGGTGAGTCGGGGCGCTGCCGCGGCCGGGGGGCTCCATCCGCCGCCATCCGCCGGCCGGGAGCCGTGCCTCGGCCCGGGCTCTCCCCCGGGGCCGCCCGGGGCCCTGCGCGGGGGCGGAGGGCTGCGCGGAGGGCTGCGCCCGGGCCCGGAGGGGGCGCTGACAGGGTCCCGGCCTGGGCCGGGCCGCGGGTAGCGGGCTCGGGGCCGCCCTGGGTGGCGCGGGGGCCCGGGGAAGGGCCCCTGTCCAGGTGGCTGGGGGAGGCCCCGCGGCCCCGCCGTTCCGGCGGGACCGGCGGCCGCCTTTAGCCCTGCCCGTGTCCGCAGGCCTCAGCAGCCATGGCGCCCAGCCGCAATGGCATGATCCTGAAGCCCCACTTCCACAAGGACTGGCAGCGACGGGTGGCCACATGGTTCAACCAGCCCGCCCGCAAGATCCGCAGGTGAGTGCCCGCCGCCCGGCTTCCCCAGGGGCCGTTCCTCCCGGGCCCGCTTTAGCTCGCGTGGCTGGGGGAAGCTGTGTCTCGTCTTGTACCGGGCTGCTTAGGAAGCTGAGGTACCGCGTCTTTATTTTTAAGCTGTTTCCCTAAGCTGACTCGTTAAAGGCTCTGGGATTGCAGCGGGGTGCTCGTTTGGTGTGGGGTCTCCGGTCAGGGTCAGGCTCCAGCACGTGCCAGTCCAGCTGCAGTCAAGTGATGAGAAATCTCCGGAATCGCTGTACCGCGTTGATGATTCCCTTGAACCCTTGTATATCTGATGACTGCGGCTGTTCCGTAGAAGCAGGCGTCCGCCTGTCCGAGCTGCTGGGCCGGCGTTGCGTTCGGTTCTGAGATCCCCCCGTGCGGCAGGTGCTGCCCGGCAAGGGAGGTCAGCTGGCAGCGTAGGAGTGGCGTATCTGGCAGAAATGCGGCGTTCCTGATGGCTCTCCCCTTCGACCTTCCAGGAGGAAGGCCCGCCAGGCGAAGGCTCGCCGCATCGCTCCCCGACCCGTGGCTGGGCCCATCCGGCCTATAGTGAGGTGCCCTACTATCAGATACCACAAAAAAGTTCGTGCTGGCAGAGGCTTCAGCCTAGAAGAGCTTAAAGTAAGTACGGAGCACTGATCCCAACCCGGTAAAAGTGACTCCGAGCCTGAGCTCGGCTGTCTCGTCCTCTTCTTCCGCACGTAGACGATGCGCAAGTCACTTGCCGAGGGGTCGGTATCTGCTGATGCTGGCTGAGCCGGGGGAGACGCCTGGTGCTCCTGGCTGTACAGGAGCATGGAAAATACCAGTCTTGCCTTTTCTTTGGAGCCGTGGGGTGGGGATGCAGTGGCGTACGGCAGAGTGAAAGGTTGCTTTGAAAAGGAAACGTCTGTTTGTCTGGTCAGACTGTCACTTAAACAAAATTCCATTAAAGTTGGATTCTGGCAGTGCCTTAATTGAATCTCCTAGACTTCTTCTGGGGGAAAAAGAAAGACTGGTAGCTTCCTCATTAAATTCTTCTGGGTTTTTTTGTGAAACACGTTTCTGCTAATCCTAAAAACTTTAGCTGACACGAACCTGTTCGTGCCGTGGACCAAGTAAACGGCGCTTCACTTAACCGCAGCAGAAGTAAGGGAAGTTGTGCCAGGAAGGGGAACTGTTGTGCCCAGCCTCGCAGGGTAGCTGTGGCTGTTTCTCGTGCAGTAGCTACGAGTTGGTTTAGGAACACTTACAAGTCTGTGGGAGGCGTTCAGTGCCCTCCCTCGCTTCAGGAAACGGTTCTCTGTGACCTTCCCAGGTGTGCTGAGCTGATGAGCTGTTAAAAGCTGGATGGTGGTGGTCTGCAGAAACCCCCACCCGCATACTTCCACGCAGCGGGCAGGAATAAACGGCAGTGCGTGCTGGCAGCCAGCGTCCACAGCCGCCTCTAATTAAAACACTTATAACAGTGAAATTAGTGCATTGAAGCAGTAAAATTGTTCTTCTGGATGCCAAATGCTTCATTACTTTATTTTTCTTTAATTTTTGGATAGTGGTGGAATACAAAATGGTAAGCAGATGTT
Source organism: Aptenodytes patagonicus (assembly GCF_965638725.1). NCBI lineage: Eukaryota > Metazoa > Chordata > Aves > Sphenisciformes > Spheniscidae > Aptenodytes > Aptenodytes patagonicus. The sequence goes on along the minus strand of NC_134959.1, from coordinate 1,507,166 downwards.
TCTCTTTAAACAGAAAATGAGGTTATTTCTTGTTTGAGATGGTTACAAAAAATACTTCCTCAATGGAGCTTCCAGTATTCAGTGCACCAGTTACCTGCGTGCCGACTTCATAAATTTCTGTCTCGTGTGTATCGGAGTTTAAATGTCCCCCTCATAATTACTCAGGGGTTGCACTTTGCTCTCCTGAAGAAATCCATCTGCAGAAACCACTGTAAAGTCTGTGTAACGATATGAGCGTTAAAATACAGGCACCGGGACGCCCTTTGTGGCAGAGTCGGTCCCTCTTGCCAGACCCTCGCGCTGCCGACGGGACGTTTGCTCGGATGCTGAGCCTTTCTCCAGGCTCCGTAGCCTGAGCCCTTGTCTGGCTGGTGAGCGGAGCGGCTCCCGGCGGTAGCACGGTGGCATTGGGAGCTGTCGGATGCTGACGCTGTGCGCTCTCTCTTCAGCTCGCTGGCATTAACAAAAAGTTTGCCCGGACTATTGGAATCTCTGTGGATCCCAGGCGACGCAACAAGTCTACCGAGTCACTGCAAGCCAACGTGCAGAGGCTGAAGGAGTACCGCTCCAAGCTCATCCTCTTCCCAAGGAAGCCAGCTATGCCGAAGAAGGGAGACAGCTCTGTAAGTACTTGGCCTCTAGGAACATTTCACGGGGTCTGTGTCCGGTAATGTTTTCAGGGGTTTGGTCGTCGGTCCACCCCGGTGCCGTGGTGTGCAGTCGGGCAGCGCTCTTGAACACTTCTCGTAAGGTGAACCCCCCGGGGGGGAGCAGCCCTTCTCTCGGGGGCAGCGTGGCTCCCGTGCACGTATGCAGGGATGAGTGAGCCCAGCGCAAGGCCGGGCCTGCCAGAGTCGAGTTCCACGGGGATCTCCTGGGTCACGGGACAGACTTTCGGCCTAGGGACCGCCGTGCTGCTGAAGGGGTGCAGCTCAGATTTGGGGCCGGACTCCTTGGGTGGTCTGTTTGCTGGAGCTTTGATCATTGCCCAATGAGTTGAATTTTAGTTCACAAAGCTAAACTGTCAGAATGGCTGGAAAGTCTGTCTGGAGTTCTGTTCTGCTGTGGTGACAGCTACGTGGAAAGGGTGAGGAAGGCGAGGACGTCCTTTTCGGTGGAGTAGTTCAGAGACAGCCGTGCGTAAGGCAGTCTCGAGAAGGTTGTTGCTCTTGACATACAAAAATGCTTTTCATTAAAATCTCGCTGAGATCCAGAGTATAGTTGGCTTTGCTCGTCCGTCCTTGGCTCTGCCTGTGGTAAACACATGCTTCCCGTGGGGCGGTGCGAGTCGTGAAACGAGGTGGTGTGTTGAAGCTGTCCTCAACCTTCTGGAGAGTCTGTCGGCTCTGAGCTGCTTAACCACAGTGCAGCCTGTGGAGCCCACCGTACTCGGGCTGCTTTTCAGAAGGGGCTTGAGCTTCTGTACCAGTAGGTACAGATACTTTCGTCTGGAATACTGCTTCAAGTTTGTTTACTTGAAATCAGCTATCTCAAATAAAACATAATCGTTTTTGTGCAATGCCATACTCTTATAAAGAAGCTGGAATTAGCCTTAGAAGGAATTGCTGAGGAATACGCTGGGTATCAAACTAAAAATGGCACAGTAGATGTCAACGTTTTTCCAGCTGGCAGAAATCCTGAAAAGCTGCTGCTCCTCCGGCCAGGTCCGGGCTGATCGATAGCCAGGCGAAACACGGGTTGTTGATGCGGCACGTCTGTGCCAAATACTCCTGTAGCTGCGTGACTGAAATGCTGAATTTGTTACCAGTCAGAATTGTTAACAGCGTTTTTTAAGTTAAATACTGTTTTTTTTAAATAACATTTTTTGTCTTCTTGTTATGCAGGCTGAGGAACTCAAGATGGCGACTCAGCTGACTGGACCGGTTATGCCGATCAAGAATGTAAGTGTAACTAAATCACGTTCCCTGTGTGACATAATTGAGACTTAAACCTCCTGGAGAGGATTCTCTTCTCGCTGTTCTACAGCTAAGGGTTGCTGTCTCCAGACACCTCCCATCCTGGATCAGAGAAAACCAGGAACAGGTCGAGCTTGTCCTCGTATTTTGCCAAGATCTGTTTGGTTCCTCAGTGTTGCAGAGCACGCTGCAAAGAACTAATTACTTGGAGCTCCGCTAAACTTCTTATCAGCTGAGGAAGCCCTGAAACCATGAGCTGTGTTTCTGGGTCCAGAGGAGAGCTCCAGGCGCCGGTGTCGGGGGTTCAGGTCAAGATGTGTTGGTTGGGAATAACCGTGTACGTATTCCGCTTCTGCCCTAAACGACACGTGGGAGAAGCGCAGCTACGTACGCTCTCCAGAGAAAGCTACGGGGGGAACCTGCGCAATAACCCCCCAAACTGCACGATTCCTGTGAGGACGCAGGTTAAAGCGCGCGTGGAGCGTCTCCGGTGCGTGTTGGCGCTCAGCGCTGTGTCCTCCAGGCAGGCTCAAGGGCTGTTTGTCCGCTTGTACCTCTGAGGGAGCTCGTCCCCCTGTGAAATTCGGGGCGCTTAGGGTTGCCGGTTGGGGTGAGGGGTGTGTGCCGGCAGCGCGACAGCCCGGGCGGGTTGCGTAGTCACCATTTGTCTCGAAACACTCACCGCTTCCGAAAGGTGCTGTCGACAGCGCGCCACAAACCTGACTCGGATTTCACATTGCGCTTGGTGGTTTTTTTTTTTCCCCCCGGTACGTTCTGGTCTTGCGCTGACGTGCGCTGGCGAATGGGGAACCGCTCGAAATGAGGTGCCTGGTGGAGTGATGATAAGGGCAGGGCCTGTAGATGGCATAAATGGCTCTATTCTTAACGGCCTCCTGGAGCTGGTGGTAAAAACGTAGCGACGTTAATTGTGTTAAGCTTTAAATGCAGCCTTCTCTGGGAGCCTCTGATCTGTGGTCTGACCGTCTGGCGCTCTCTCCCGCTAGGTTTTCAAACGGGAGAAGGCCCGTGTGATCTCGGAAGACGAGAAGAACTTCAAGGCCTTCGCCAGCCTGCGCATGGCCCGGGCCAACGCCCGTCTCTTTGGGATCCGTGCGAAACGCGCCAAAGAAGCGGCAGAGCAGGATGTGGAGAAGAAGAAATGAACTGTTCTCCCTAGAACTGTCAATAAAAAAAAAAAAAATGCAGGAATACGAGTGTGCTGTCTTTTTAGGGCAAATGTGCGGGACTGAGCTGCCCTGCCGTGCTGTGCTGCCTGCGCCTGCCCGCTCCGCTGCAGCCTGTGCGCAGCCTGTGCGCCGGTGCAGATCGCGGGCCGCTGTGCGTGGAGGGATGCGGTCCGGGGGAGTCGCTCTTCGGACGTGGGAAACCTCGTTTGCTGCCATTAGAGACTCCAAACTTCCCTGAAAGCGAGCGAAACAAACGCCTCGGCCTTGCGCAGCTCCCTTCGGGGGGGGCCTCTTCGCTTTGTTTCCAGGAACGCAGCTCCTGGCTGGGCTGCCCAGGCTGGGGTCCTGCTCCCCGCTTTTGGGGGGGGGGGGAGGGAGGGGGGAGCGAGGCGGGTCCCCAGCCCCTGCTCTGCGCTCGCTACCGCTCGCCGCTGGGTGGAGCGAGGTCCCGCTGCTGGACTGCACCGTCCTGCGCGGAGCCGCCCTGCGCTCCCTGGCCTTCGGCTGCCGCGGGGGCCGCCCTGGGCTCGCTTCAGCCCCTGGTGCTGTTCACGGGGACGTTTAAGCCATTTCTTTACAGAAATACCTTAGTGGCCTCAAAGAGGGGCCCGGCCCTGCCCTGGAGAAGGGGCTGGGGGCTCTGGCCCCTTCTCGTGGCTCCTGGGCTCTGCCTGCCCTGTGGCCGCGTCCCTGCCTGCCCCAGGGCAGGGGGCTGATGTGGGGCCGGGTGCGATGGGTCACGGGGGCAGCTTCGGTGGGGTCCGTCCTGTTCTGGGGGAGTGCTCAACCGAGCCCTTTTGCTGGCTAATCAGTTCTGGGGCTGTTCTGCAGCCTGGCTGTGCCGCAGATCGCCTGTGCCGGGATAATTGAGTCGTTTGTATTCATTAGCAGTTGGGTGACAGAAACTTGGGGATCGGATGTGGTGAAGCGCTCCGGCACAGGGACAGGCGGCCGGCTGGAGCCCCGGCACAGCTGGATGAACCCGAGGTTGTTCAAACGCAGGGGCAAGAGCTGCCCAGCGTGGGGCTGCCCGTGCCACGGCAGGCTGCTAGCTCGTCCTTCCCAGCCCCGCTGCCCAAGCCTGCGGTCGGATCCTGCATCCCGCCATGGGTCGGCTGCCTCCTGCCCCGCTGGGCCATGCCGTGGGGCTGCGGGAGGAGCGGGGAAGGAGGGTGGCCTATTTCTGCCATGCAGGCTGGGGATTAGCTTCCCAAAACCCAGGGCCCTGCACTGCCCTCGCGCTCATTAGCCCTATCTGCCTTTTAATCCCTCCGACTATGGGCTAATTACATCATCTTTCATAAAGCCGAGCTGGCAGCACCACGGCGCTGGGGTGACGTGCGTGGGTGGGGGGTGCTGGGACAGCCCCCAGCCGAGGGATGGGGCGCGCGGGGTGCGGGTCCGGGTGCTCTGGCACGTGGGGAGGGCACTCGGCAGCTTTGGGGCACCCTGTCTCTGTGCTGGGGTGTCAGCTGAGAGCGTGGGGGGGCCGGGACCAGGACGGGCCTCGGGCACCCCGTGGGGAGCGGCTGGGGAGGGCGAGGGGCCGTGGGGCGCTGGGAGTGAGGGCTGTGCCACGGGGGGCTCGCCTGGAACAGGAGCGCCTGCCCTGGCACGGCCAGCAGTGCTGGGGACACCGGGGACCCCGCTCAGCCCTGGTGCCTGCAGGCCGGCTCTGCTCCGGTGCCGGCAGCGAGGCAGTTAACGGAGCTTGTCGTCTCCCTCTTAGGGCTCCGCTCCCGAACTGCAGCTTGAGTCAGTTGTGTGGAGGTGGCAGCGGCGGCAGCTCCGGCTGGCACACCGGCTCCGGCTGGCACACCGGCTCCGGCTGGCACGCCGACCCCAGACCTCGGCCCAGCCGTGTGCGGAGCCCGGGCCGCCGGCACCCAGGTGAGGGGGGCAGCCGGGCAGGGTGGGAGCCGGTGCCCCCTCCGCTGGGGGATGCCAAGGGGTGCCTGCGATCCCGGGGAGGGGGACGATGCCTGCCAGAGCTGGGGCACCAGAGCCATGTGCCGGGGAGGGCCCTGGCCCTGCATGACTTCACCGGGAAACTTTGGCTGGGTGGCAGCGGCGGCGGCAGCTTTTGGGTGGACTGGGCATGCCGGGGCACGGGCAGGCGGGCAGGCAGGAGGACTGCTCTGCCCAAACCCGAGGCAGGCAGCCCCCGGGGGCTGCGGCTGGGGGGACAAGCCCCAGGCAGGGGCTGGGGCTGGTGCTGGCGGAGCCCCTCAATGGCCCGGCACTGCAGCATCCCCTGGCCGAATCTCGCCAGCATCCAGGTGGAGGGTGGCTCCTGTCCCCAGAATGGGAGAAATCCCCCCCGTCGCCCCGGGGTGCTACCAGCCCTGCCCGGGACAGTGGGACGTGGCCGGCACTGCCAGCATCACCCGGCGGCACGGACAAGGACCTGGCGTCCCCGCTGCCCTTGCTGGCGAGCCTTGCCCGGGCGGGGGGTGCGCTGCCTGCAGGGACGGGAGGGGAGTTTCTGCTCCCCAGCACCAGGAGGGGCACCCCGGGGTGGGGGCCCAAGGCTGCCTGCGCAGTCCCCGCTCCTGCACAGCCTCCCAGCCCCACTCGGGTACCCCTTCCCCGCGGGACGCATCCTGCCCCTGGGGTGGGGCTGGGGCAGAGCTGGGCACGGCCCCGCGGGACCCCCGGTCGGCCCAGGGGGCTGGCGGGTGGACGAGGGCACAGCAGCGCCTGTGGGGCTGGCTGGCGCTTGGGGGTGACCCGGCTTCGGCTCACCCCACTGTGTTTTGATGCCTTGCAGGGCCCCGCGGAGCCACCGGGACTGGAATCAGCCACCCCACCTCGGGAAGGGGTCCCCAGGGTCCCCTCCACCCACCGGAACATCCCACCGGAGCATCCCACCAACACCCACTGCCACCAGGGACCTGCCCAACCCCACGCACCTGGGCTCCGTCCCCACGCCTGGCACTGCGGGGCGACATGCCCCGGGCATGACGGGCACCTGCCCAGCTCCCTGACGGCAGCGAAGGCAGCGTCCACCCGCGCCGCCCCGCTCCCCCCACATGCCCTTTGCCCACGGGGCCGCCTGCCCCCCATCGCGCCCGGCCGCCCACCGTGCCACGGCCACCATGGGCGAGGCGCCCGAGCCGTCCCCCCAGGCCCCGCTGGCCGTCCTCTCCAAGGTGGAGCTGCGGGTGAGCTGTAAGCACCTCCTGGACCGCGACACGCTCAACAAGTCAGACCCCTGCGTCCTGCTGCTGATGCAGTCCCAGGGCCAGTGGATGGAGGTAGGAGGGCGGGGGGCACCGCCGGCACCCACCGCAGCGGGGCAGGGCTGGGGCAGGCCGTCATCGGGGATGCGGTGGGGCTGGGTGCAGGGTGCTGGGCGCAGGGTTTGCGTCTCTGGGAGGGGGACAGGAGCAGCCCCAGGGTGGCTGCGATGCCCATGGGGCTGGAGATGGGCAGGAGCCACTGCGCGGGGTGCAGGGTGCAGGAGATGGTGCAGAGTGGGGTGCGCACAGAGGATGCTGGACACAAGGTGCAGAGCTCACAGCACGGGGTGCAAGGTGCAGGGTGCAGAGCACGAGGCTCACGGGGCAGGGCACTGCGGGACACTCGGCAGCGCGTGGGGACGATGCAGATGCCTTGGTCAGAGCGAGTCCCCCGAGGCTCCGGCAGGGCTGGGGAACGGGGTGCCCACGGTGCGTGGCTCCAGCACGGCTCCGCTGCCCCGGGCCAGAGCCAAGGGACGCCTTGGCCACCCCTGGGGTGGATCAGGGCTTGTGGGCTGGTCTCACACCGCTTGGGACGGGCAGCCCAGGCTGGGACAGCCGGGTGGCGTCACCCACCCCTCCACACACGGGGGGCAGCTCAGAGGGGGGTGAGGGCCGGCACCACAGCCGTGTGCCCCTCACTGCACTGCCCTGTGGGACCCTGGTGCCCACACGAGCCGGGGCTGGCGCTGGCGCTGGCACTGGGGCTGGCATGGCTCCTTCCCATCACTCCTCCACGGCTTAGCTCTGGGCTGGCGCCGGCAGCTCTGCGCTCGCTAATCACCGCTGCTCAGCCGGCAGATTTAGCGCTAAATCCCTCTGCGTGTAATTGACTCTGCTCGCCAGAGCCGGAGCTGGAGCCAGGGCCGGTGGCGAGGGGCCCCGTGCCAGCTACGGGCTGCGGCTCCCCAGGCTGTGCCGTGCCGTGCCGTGCCGAGCCAGTTGTACCCTACTGTGCCACGGTGTGCCGTGCCACGCTGTGTGCCATGATGTGCCGTGCCATGCTGTGCCGTGCCGTGCCGTGCCATGCCATGCCGTGCCGTGCAAGGGCCAGATCCAAAAGGCAAGACGGTCCCTCCTGGGCCGCCTTTTGGAGGGACTCTGTGAGCGTCCCCTCCCTGTCCCTGCCAGCGCGTGTCCCCCAGACCAGCCAGGACGATGGCTGGAGCCGGCTCAGCCGCTGCCTGCTGGTTCCGAGGGCTGAAACGGCCCCGGACACGCTGGCGGGGCTGGCACCGGAGGGGCTGAGGTGGCTGGGACCTGGAGCCCCATGGCAGGGGGCACGGAGCTGCATGGGGTGACCCCGCCAGCCCCGCAGCGGTGTGGGCTCAGCAGATGCTGCCGGGCCAGGCAGGCGGTGGGCAGGGGCCGGTGGGCTGGCAGGGTGCCCTGGCCAGGATGCGTCCCGTTGAGTCAACGCTGGCAGGGACGGGGTGCGGGGGAGGCTCCTGGAAGCTGCTCAGCACCCGCTGCCAGCATGGCTGGGAGACGCTGAGCACCCACCCGCCTGCCAGGGCCACGGTGGCCAGTGGCTCCCGCCCTTGGCCAGCCCGGGGTGGGAGCGCGGGGGCTCGTCCTGGGCACCAGCCCATTGGTCCTGCTTGAGCGGAGCCGTGGCAAACTGTGGTCCAGAGCATCCCCTCAAACTGACCATGGGGTTTGCCCCAAGCCCCTGAGGGACCGATGCCCCCGGGACCTGGGGGCTGGCAGGGCTGGTGCCCTCGGGGGCACACCTCCCTGCCCGAGCCAGAGACGGGGCTGCCTCCAAACGCCATTTGCCTGGGAACCGGCACGGGCAGGTAAATGCTTGTGCAGGGCTTGTCCTTCACGGCAGCTGCCCGGCATCCCACATCCCCACATCCCCGTGCCCCTGGGTTCCTGCATCCCCGTGCCCGGCTCTGGGCGAGCTCTGGCATCCCGAGGTCCTGGGCAGCTCCGCTAGCCCCGGATCCGGCCCGGAGCTGGGCTCTGGCCCCGCTGCCCCCCTAGCCGAGCTCCCGCCATGCAGGTGGACCGCAGCGAGGTCATCAAGAGCAACCTCAACCCCGTCTTCGCCAAGATCTTCACCGTGGACTACTACTTCGAGGAGGTGCAGAAGCTGCGGTTCGAGGTGTACGACAGCCACGGGCACGCCGGTGTGGGCACACACGACGATGACTTCCTGGGGGGCATGGAGTGCACCGTGGGGCAGGTGAGCCCGCGCCCCCCACCCCGGGGACGCCTGCCGGCAGCGTCCCCTCCCCGACCCCTTGGCTTTTGCAGATCGTGGCGCAGAAGCGGGTGACAAAGCCGCTGTTCCTCAAGTACGGGAAGTTCGCGGGCAAGTCCACCATTACGGTGAGCGGCTGAGCCCACGCCGGGAGTGGCACCGAGCTGGGACATGGGGGTGGCACCAAGCTGGGGCGCATGGGTGGTACCCAGCTGAGGTGGTGTGGTGGCACTGAGTGGGGCACGCGGGTGGCACTGGACTGGGGTGCTGGGATGGCATCGAGCTGGGACATGCGGGTGGCACTGAGCTGGGGTGGGGGGCATTGAGCTGGGGCACACGGGGGGTCCCCAATGACCTTCCTCCTGTCCTAGCTGTCATCCAGCTGCCCCCCCCAGGCTCTTGGGGGTAGGGGGGGGCTCGGGGTCCCCACTGACGTCTGCTGGCCACCCTGGGGGGTCCACGCCGTGCCAGGGAGTGTGCGTGGCACCCTCTCCCCTCCCAGGGCACCACCCTGCCCACGCAGGCAGGGAGGGCAGGGGGACAAAGCCGTGCCGGACGCTGAGCACCCTGCGGCCGCCTCTCCTCGCAGGTCATCTCGGAGGAGATCTCGGGGAACAACGGCTACGTGGAGCTCGCCTTCCGGGCCAAGAAGCTGGACGACAAGGTGAGCCGGGTCCTGCGGGCAGGGGAGCCAGGGAGGGCCAGGCAGGCAGGGGGGGCAGGGCGGGCAGGGCGGACGGTGCTCTGCCCCATCCTCCCTCCTCCAGGACCTCTTCAGCAAGTCGGATCCCTTCCTGGAGATCTACCGCATCGACGACGACTGCAGCGAGCAGCTGGTGTACCGCACCGAGGTGAGGCCCCGGGCAGGATCCGTCCCTCGGCCGGCACACGGCCGCCCCGGCGGCTGCCCGGCCCCGCTGAGCCCCTCGCCCCGCAGGTGGTGAAGAACAACCTGAGCCCCATCTGGGACCCCTTCAAGGTCTCCCTCAACTCGCTCTGCAGCTGCGAGGAGAAGAGGAAGCTGAGGGTGAGGAAGAGCGATGGGGACCCCCATCCCTGCCCCGGGGGCACGTGTACCCTGGCTTCCCCGCGGCCCCGCATGGGCAGGGACGGTGGTGGGGCTGGGTGCGGTTTGGGGGGGCGTGGGTGTGCGCCCCCCCCCCGCCCCCCCAGCCGGGCGCTGCCCAGCCAGGGCTGAGCCGTGTCCCACCGCAGTGCGTGGTGTGGGACTACGACTCGCGGGGCAAACACGACTTCATCGGGGAGTTCTTCACCACCTTCGAGGAGATGCAGAAGGCGATGGGGGAGAACAAGGTGGGTGCAGGGACACGGGGACAAGGGGACAGTCTTGGCGGGCTCCCCTCCGTCCCGCCAGCAGATCCCATTCCAGGAGGCACCTCCCAGCTCCTCCTCTGGTTTTGGGGCTGTTGTCCCCTCGCTGCCCCCTCTTCAGGGAAGGGGATAGTGGGTCTGGGCTCCTCTGGGGAAATCAGCCCCGGTCGGGCCGGCTGGAGACCGTGGGCTGGCCGGGAGCAGGGGAAGGCAGCTGCGCTCTGGGGCTGTGGGGCTGCGGGGTTATGGGGCTGCGGGGTTATGGGGCTGCGGGGTTATGGGGCTGGGGGGTTGTGGGGTTGTAGTGCTGCAGAGCCATGGGGCCATGGGGCTGTGGGGTCATGGTGGGGGGGTGCCGGCGCATGGGGCCGCGTCCCCGGGGCTGGGGGGCCGCAGGCAGCGCGGGTGCCGCGTGCCGCAGGTGCAGTGGGACTGCATGAACCCCAAGTACAAAATCAAGAAGCGCAACTACAAGAACTCGGGCGTCGTGGTACTGCTGGACCTGAAGGTGAGCACCTGCGTGCCGTGCTGTCCCGTGCCGTGCCGTGCTGTCCCGTGCCGTGCCGTGCTGTGCCATGCCCGGCCGCGCTCGGCTGCCGTGGGGTGGCGTGGGGCAGGACCGGCTGACGCAGGTCCCTCTGGAAGATCCACAGGGTCTACTCCTTCCTGGACTACATCATGGGCGGCTGCCAGATCCACTTCACGGTGAGTGGTGTCCCCCGCCCCAAAGCACTGGGGGCCGGGCAGGGGCTCCGGCGCTGGGCCACGTGCCTGTCCCCAGGGCAGGGGGCGGTGGGCGGCGCATCCCAGCTCCCCCGAGCCACGGCTGTGCCACGGGGCCGGCGAGCGGGGCCGGCAGAGCCACCCGACCACAGTGTGGACATGCCGGTGGCCCCGCTCACCCTGGGGGACCCTCACCGCTGCCCCCCCCTACCCCCCCCCCACCAGGTGGCCATCGACTTCACGGCCTCCAACGGGGACCCCCGAAACAGCTGCTCCCTGCACTACATCAACCCCTACCAGCCCAATGAGTACCTCAAGGCACTGGTCGCGGTGGGCGAGATCTGCCAGGACTACGACAGGTCAGTTGCTCCGGCAGGTCTCCCACGGCCAGGGCACCCCGGTGATGGCCACCCCGGGGCCAGGACACCCCGGTGATGGCCACCCTAGTGCTGGCACTGCCGGGGCTCCTCACACCTCTTCTCTTGCAGCGATAAGAAATTCTCAGCTCTGGGCTTTGGTGCAAGGATCCCCCCTAAGTACGAGGTACGGGGGTGGTCGGGGTGCCGGGGCCCCGTAGGACCCCAGGGGCTCGGCAGGTGCCGGGCGCCGTGGCAGGTGGGTGGGCACCGGCTGCCCCCTCCCCTCCTGCCCTCCAGGTCTCCCACGATTTCGCCATCAACTTCAACCCCGACAACGATGAGTGCGAGGGTGAGTCCAGCTCCAGCGGGGCCAGAGAGGCTGGTCCCACGGCCCCCCTGTGCCAGAGCCCAGTGCTGCCCCCCCCTCACCCCTTGCATCCCGCCACAGGCATCCAGGGCGTTGTGGAGTCCTACCAGAGCTGCCTGCCCAAAATCCAGCTCTACGGCCCCACCAACGTGGCCCCCATCATCTCCAAGGTGGCTCGTGTGGCAGCCGACGAGGAGCGGACGAAGGAGGCTTCGGTACATACCCGCTGCCCCCGGCTGGTGGGCTCCGGGCTGGGCTGAGACCCAGCACGCTCGTGCCACTTGTGGCTGCTCCCACGTCGGAGCCGAGCCCTTGTCCGGCTCCCCCCGTATGGGGCCGGCAGCGAGGCCGGGCAGCCCCCCCCAGAGCATCCCTCCCCCCCCCCCAGCAATACTTCATCCTGCTGATCCTGACGGACGGGGTGGTGACGGACATGGCGGACACGCGGGAGGCCATCGTCCGCGCCTCCTACCTACCCATGTCCATCATCATCGTGGGGGTGGGCAACGCCGACTTCACCGACATGCAGATCCTGGACGGGGACGACGGCATCCTGCGCTCCCCCAAGGGCGAGCCCGTCCTCCGCGACATCGTCCAGTTCGTCCCCTTCCGGGAGTTCAAGAACGTGAGTGGGGCATTGGTGGTCCTCCTGTCCCCTCACGGCCCCACGGCAGGACCGAGCATGGCGGCACGGCATGCCGGTGCCCTGCGGGTGCTGCTCTGCACACCGGGGGGGGGGGTGGGGGGGTGGGGGGCGGGTGCCACGGTGCCCCCGCCTCACCCGTCGTCATCCCCCCGGTGTCCCCCGGTGTCCCCCGTCCCGCAGGCATCGCCGACGGCCCTGGCGAAGTGCGTGCTGGCGGAGGTGCCCAAGCAGGTGGTGGAGTACTACAGCTACAAGGCCTTCCCGCCCCGCTGCCCCCAGCCCGAGACCCCCGACTCCAACCTCAGCTCACCCCAGTGAGGGTCCCCCCGCTCCCCCCCCCCAGCATGGCACGGGGACGGACGGGGTCCCCGCTGGGTCCCAGCCCTGCTGCAGACCCCTCCTTGCCGGGCGGGGGGGGGGGGCACCGGGAGCAGGCAGTGTGCCCCCGCTGGCACCTGGCCAGGGACACGGGGACATCCCCGTGCCCCGGTGCAGGACAAGCCCCCTGCGCTGCCTGGGGGGCTGGGGGTCCCCAGAGGGCATTGCCCGGTCCTGGTGGTCCGTGCCCTGCGGCCTGTTCCTGCTCCGTCCCTGCTGCCCCCGTGGTCCCCTCGGTCCCCGCTTGTCTGTCGCTGTGATGTTGTTTGGAGGCTGCATGACGAACTCCCCCTGGTGTGGGGGGGGGGCCCCCCCCCAATAAAGCAACCAGCCCTGTGCCCGTGCCGCGTGCTCTCTGGGCGCCGACACCAAACCTCCCTGCTGGGTGCTCAGCGGGGCGCGGGGCAGAGGGACAGGCAGTTCCTGGGGGTGCTGCCCGTCCCCCCCTCGCACCCATCACCGTGCCACCGTGCTGCCCAGCCCTGGCCGGCGGCAAGAGCGAGCAAGAGCCGAACGCAGCCCCGGCTGCCCGCACGGGCGCTGCCGCTGGCCACACCGGCTGCCCCTGTATTTAGGAGGACTCGTGACTGGCAGCGTGCAGAGGAGCGCCAGCGCTTTGGAGCTGCGGTACTTTTGAGCAGCCGCCGCTTTCAAGTTGTGCCGGAGCGGCTGCCCACCCCGCTGTGCCGCTGCCAGCTGCCGCGGCCCCGAAATCCAGGCCACGGGAGCGGGAGTGGAGGCAGCGCCGGCACCCCCCTCCTGCCCCTGCCCAGCACATTGCCTCTGCCGTGTGCCGCGTGCCGTGTGCCACTTGCCATGTGCCACGCGCTATGTGATGCCATGTGCCACATGCCGTGTGCCATGCGCTATGTGCCGTGTGCCGCATGCCGTGTGCAGTGTGCCATGTGCTGTGTGCCATGTGCCACGCACCACGTGCCACGTACTGTGTGCCATGTGCTGTACGCTGCATGCCATGCACTGTGCCACGTGCCACGTGCTGTGTGCCATGTGCTGTACGCTGCATGCCATGCACTGTGCCACGTGCCACGTGCTGTGTGCCATGTGTCATGCATCGCATGCCACGTGCTGTGTGCCACGTGCTGTGTGCCACGTGCTGTGTGCCATGTGTCATGTACTGCATGCCACATGCCGTGTGCCGCCTGCTGCGTGCTTCATGGTATGTGCTTCGTGTCGCGCCATGTGCCGCCCCATGTGCCATGTACCCTGTGCTGCGTGTCATGTGCCGCGTGCCACGTGCCGTGTTCCATGTGCCACGCGCATTGCCATGTGCCGCGTGCCGCGTGCTGCATGCCATGTGCCATGTTTCGGGCCGTGGGCTGTGTGCTGCATACCGTGTGCCATGCTGTGCCGTGTGCCGTGTGCCATGCTGTGCCGTGTGCCGTGTACCATGCATGGGCGCTGTGCCACACTCCTGCCACGCGCAGCACACCAAGTGCTGGGCGCTGTTTGCTGCGCCGAAAGCCGGGTGTGTACGCTGTGTGCCAGCTGCCTCCTGCCACGTGCCGTGTGACACTGTGCCACGTGCCGGGTGTCATCCACCCTGTCCCACGTGCCGTGTGATGATGTGCTGCGTGCCGTGTGTCCTCCACCCTGTGTCATGCACTGTGTGTCACCGTCCTGGTGCCGGCAGACACTTCTGGGAGGGGTGACGTCCACCAGGGTGGGGTGTGACCCAAGGCCACCACGGGGACTGAAACTGGGGCCCGGGGCATCTGTCACAGGGCAGGGGCCACCCAAGAGCCCTGCCACGCGGGTGCCACCGAGCTGGACTCTGGGGCCGGGGATGCGGCCGTCACCCTGGGTGCCGGCACAGGGGTGCCGGCCTGCCCCCGGCCGTGCAGCCGTGCTGGCTGGGAGCCGCTCACCCGTCCACCAGCACGGCCACGCTGAACCGCCGTGCCCCTCCGGTGCTGCCCGCTGCCGGCACTCCCGCACGCAGGCAGAGCGCACGCACTGCCCGCACCTCCCCATCAACCCGCGTATTTTTAGCTCCTGATTCATCTCCCTATAAAGCAGGATAATAGACGTCGCCATAGAAACCCGGCGCCTGACGAGCCTGCGGCAGCAGCCGGCCCTCGGCGCGGGCAGGGGGGTCTACCCCGGCACCCCAATCCACGAGGCCAGCTGGGTGCCCCGCCGGCGGGTGCAGGGGGACCCCATGGGGCTGGGGGTGCCCAGCATCACCCAGCCCCCGGGGCTGCACCCGCCGGTGCTGCAGCTGGGCTGGAGAGCGGCAGCAGGGCAGGCAGGGCAGGCAGGGCTGGCAGGGCTGGCAGGGTGCTGGTGCCATCGGGCCGTGGTGCCGGCATCCCCAGGGAGGGTCTTGCCGCTTGCCCCCAGCTCAGCCGAGCCCTGGTGAGGGGTCCTGCTCATGCCAGGGCCGTGTCCTGCTCAGCCCTTGCCCCCCCCGGCCCCGCACTATGCCACGCTGACCCGGCGGGTGCTGGTTAATTAAGCCAGGGGCTAATTATTGACGGTGCCTGGGCTTCCCAAGCAGCTTGATAAGGCAATTCCTTGGAGCATGGCAGGACAGGGGCTGCGGGGCTGCGGGGGGGGGGTGCTCGGGGTGCTGGGGTGGGTGGGCACAAGCCCCTGGGTACAAACACCAGGTTTGGTAGGGAGATGGGGGGCATCCAGCCAGGCTGGCCAGGGCACTGCGACCCCCCCAAAGCATCATGAGAGGTGCACTGGGGCAGGGCGGGGGGCATTGGGGGGTGCACTGGGGCAGGGCAGGGGGTATCAGGGTGCAGGGGGCATTGGGGGGTGCACTGGGGCGGGGCGGGGGGCATCGGGGTGCAGGGGGCATTGGGGGGTGCACTGGGGTGGGGGGGCATCGGGGTGCAGGAGGCATTGGGGGGTGCACTGGGGTGGGGGGGCATCGGGGTGCAGGGGGCATTGGGGGGGGTGCACTGGGGTGGGGGGGCATCGGGGTGCAGGGGGCATTGGGGGGTGCACTGGGGTGGGGGGGCATCGGGGTGCAGGGGGCATTGGGGGGTGCACTGGGGTGGGGGGGCATCGGGGTGCAGGGGGCATTGGGGGGTGGCAGGGCGGGGGCCATCGGGGTGCAGGGGGCATTGGGGGGGTGCACTGGGGCGGGGCGGGGGCAGAGGGTATCTGGGGGGGGTGCAGAGGATGCACTGGGGGTGGGCAGGAGAACCGTGGGCTCAGGGGGGGGTGCCTGGGAGGACATGTGGGGCCTGGCAGCCCCGGGTGCTGCTGAAGGAGCCATCTCCGTGCCACGAGCTCCGCCAGCAAACACCGGCACCGCGCAGCCATGCCGTGACCCACCACGGGGCCTGGCAGCCTGCCATGGCCCCCCCCCCACGCTGCCCACCCGGCCATCGCCCCCCACCGCAGAGAAGGTCCCCGGGGATGGGGTCCCCACCCCGATGCGGCCCCTGATAACGCAGGGCGCTTCCTGCCGCCGGCGCCGCCGGCACGCCGCTTCCCACCCCACGCCCGTGGGAACACGCTGCCTGGCTGGAAACGGCAATAAATATTTATTTCCGCCGGGCAGAAGCAGGGGGGGGGGCAAGGGCAAGGAAGGCCACGGGGACGGCCGCAGTGTGTGGCTGGAAAAGTCCCCCATCCCTGGGGGGGGGTGTCATGCAGCCAGTCCTCCCCCGCCGGACCCCCAGCCCCGCCATAGCCCCGGCCCCCGCAGCGATGCAAGGGGTTGTATAAGTTATGGGGGGGTGCAGGGGGGTGCCCTCCCCGCCCCTCGGTGGGGCTCGGCAGGTTGGGGGGAGGAGGCCAGTCGTGTTGTGCAGCGGCAGGGCTGAGTGCCGCCAGCCCCCCCGGCCCCTCAGGCCATGGGCCAGCGCACGGGCAGCTCCAAGTCGCCCATCTCCTCCTGGTAGAGGCGGTTGAAGAGGGCGTTTTGCAGGGGGGAGAAGTGGTCACGCCAGTCCCCCACCACGCCTGCGGGACGGAGGGGGACGGGGCGGCAGGGAGGCTGCAACCGGGGCCGGTGACCCCCGTGTCCCCCCCGTGTCCCCCCCCACCCCATCCCCCCTCACCTTTCCTCATGAAGCATCCCTGGCTGTGGTCCATGATCTCGGAGGGGATGAGGGAGTAGTTGGCCATGGCGTTGTCCCGCATGGCGACGAAGCTGCAGTGCTGCTCCAGGGCTCCCAGCGTCTCCGGTCCCAGCGGGCAGCCCAGGAAGGCGCTGAGCCGCTGCGCCGTGCCGCGCAGGTCCTGCGGCGGAGGGGACGGTCAGCCCTGGGCAGCCGGCGGGGATGGGGACGGGGGACACGCCGGGGCTCACCTGGTGCAGCTCCTCGTAGGCGACGTAGAAGATGTCCAGGAGCTGCCGCTGGCCCAGCCAGCCCTTGACGTGGTCGAACCAGGAGCCGTAGTGCACTGGGGGGAGGCAGGGGGTGATGAGGGGGGACCACGTGGCCGAGTCCCGGGACCCTGGGGACCCCGGGGACCCCCCCAGCCCTTACCTGTGCCCTCAAGGAACCGCGTGAGGAAGGTGTCGAAGGAGCCGGGGTCAGGCAGGAATTTGGCCAGGCGGTGGAAGTGGTAGAAGGAGACAGCGACGTCCTTGGGGTTCCTGGCCACGTAGATCACCTGAGGGGGGACGGCGTCAGCCCCACGGCCGGGGGGGGATTCCACTCCGTCCCGCTCAGAAAGTCCCCGGCAATCACCCCGGCTGCGGGAAGCCCCGTGGGCACGGGATGCCCCTGTGGGGACCCCCCAGACCGTCCCGGCCCCCCTCACCTTGGCCTTGCTCTGCTGCAGGGCCGGGGCCAGGACGCGGGCGGGCAGGTGGGTGGTGATGAGCCGGTGGGCGGCCGTATCCTGCAGCATGTCCCTGAAGTAGATCTGCTCCAGCCAGGGCGCCCGCTCCCAGTTGGGGATGGTCTTGGCCGGCAGGACGTCCCCGCGGCTGAACAGCAGCGTCAGGATCTCCTGCATCCAGGTGGTGCCTGGGTAGGCAGGCTTCAGGGCAGCGCCAGCCCCGCGCGGGGCACCGCGCGGCGCGGCACGGCACGGCACGGCACAGAATGGGCAGAGCATGGCACAACATGGCACTGCACAGCACAGCATGGCATAGCGTGGCACGGCACAGCACGGCATGGCATGGCACGGCACGGCACAGAATGGGCAGAGTATAGCACGGCATGGCACTGCACGGCATGGCATGGCATGGCACGGCATGGCATGGCACAGCACTGAATGGCATGGCATGGCACAGCACGGCTCACCATGGCACGGCATGGCATGGCACAGCAGGGCAGAGCACAGCATGGCGTGGCACAGCATGATACAGCACAGCATGGCACAGTACCCCACGGCACAGCAGGGCGTGGCACGGCACAGCAGGGCATGGCACGGCATGGTACAGCACGGCATGCCATCGTATGGCACAGCATGGCGTGGCGCAGATTGGCACAGCACCGCATTGAATGGCTTGGCACGGCATGGCATGGCATGGCTCGGCACGGCACAACGTGGCACGGGGCAGCAGCCGGGCTGGCAGTGCCGCGTGGGACCCCCGCCCCAGACCCCGCCCCAGTCACACCAGTCTGGGGTTGGGGACAGGACGGGGCTGGGGAGGCTGTGGGGGCGGCTGCCCCCCACCCCCAGGGCAGGGGTTTTTTGGGGGGGGTGGGGGAGCCGATGGCTGGGACTGGGGGTCCCCTGCTCTGTGCCCGGGGCGGGGCCAGTGGCCGCCGGGCTGCGGGGGCCAGAGGACCTTGCCCGGGGAGGGGCTGGCCCTGAGCCCAACCACCTCCCAGCCACGCAGGCAGCTCCCGGTCCTGCCGGCAAGCCGGGGGCTGCGCAGCAGAGCCTGCCCGTGCCCCCCCACCCTCCAGCCTGGGCGTCCCCAGCCCTGCCCCACCGACCCCACCCACCCACCTGGGTCCCCTCCCTGTCCCCCATCCCTACCGGGCCCCTCCTCGCCCACCTGCCCCCCGCCCCGCCGGCCCTCACCCGATTTGGGGTATGTGGCGATGACCACGTCGGTGGGGCGGAAGGGGAAGGTGGCGGCGAAGCCGAGGGACTCCTGGGTGTGGAGGTGGCCGGGCAGGGAGATGCCGGCGAAGGTCTCAGTCACCTCCATCCGCTCCATGGCCCGGCCGCTGCAGGGGACGTGCCGGCAACCGGCCTTAAATAGCTGCAAAAGAGGAAGGCGTCCCGGCAGGCAGGAGGCCGGGCCCCCCCGGCACATTCCTGCCAGGGGGCCGGGGATCCGGCCACGCTGGGGCCATCGCCGGGAGAGCGCTGCCTGCGGGGCTGGGGGGCTGCGGGACGGCCCCGGGCTGGGGACACCCCCGGGATGGGACGGGGGTCCCACACGGCCAGACCCACCATCGCAGCCAGGAGAGCCGGGGGAGGGGGGCCGGCGCACCCCTCTCCCCCAGCAGTGGGAAGGGTGCCGGGGAGCCTTGTCGGCCGCAGCAGCCCACGGTGACCTGGGGGGGTGCCAGCCCCACGCCGTGCCCCACAGCTGGGCTCCCCACGGCCGGCACCGTGCCGGAGGAAAGGATTACCGTCCCGGCACACCCCAGGACGAGGAGCGGGGCTGGCCTTTTCCACGTGGCTCCGTGCCATTCCCAGCAGCCCCGCGGTGCCTCTTGCCGCACATGACACCGCAGCCACCGCCGGCCCCGCAGCCACCGCCAGCCCCCACGCAGGAGCCAGCCGGCGTGCCCCCGCCATGGGCGCTGGGCCGCAGGACCGACAGGTGCCTCAGTTTCCCCCACACGATGCTGCAGCAGGACCACAGGACCCGGGGGGGGGGAGCCCGGCACAGATGGGGCACCATCGGCAGCCCCACGCCAGGGCCGTGCCGCCCTGGCTGCTGCCCCCCGGCCCCTCCATGGCGAGACAGCCTTACCACAGAGCCGCAGGGTGCGCCGGCACTCGGCCACTCCCCAGCGCCCGACGCCATGTCGGGGGGTGGCTCTGGGGTGGCCAGAGCCCGTCCCAGCCCCGCCGCCGGCACACAAGCCGGAAAACATATTTCGCAGCCGTTGCAGGCAGCAGCTGCCCGAGCGTCCCGGGGCCGGGGTGAGCGAGGGACAGGGGTGCCAGGCCCTGCCCGTCGGCAGTGGGGGTGCCGGCGGGCGCCGGCGCTGGGGAGGCCGAGGCGGGGATGGGACCAGCACTTTCCCAGCAAATAAAATCTGGGCTGCATTAGAAGGGCTGGGAGCGTCACCACAGCTATGCGGAGAGGCCCCGGCACGGCCCTGCCACCCGGGGCCGGGCTGGGGGAGGCCGCCGCCGTGCCTCCCCGGTGCCCGCTGTGCCCGGGCGCTGCCAGGGCTGGAGCATAGGGCATGCAGGGTGGGGTTACGGCTGAGTGTCCTCGTTACTTATTTACGGCAGGAGGGGACAGACAGTGAGCCGGGGCAGCCGTCCCAGTGCATGCGCTCAGCAGGCTCGCGGCGGCGGCAGCAGGTCGCCCCGGCTCATCCCCCAGCAGCACCGAGCGGGCAAAGATGCCGGGTGGGAGCGTGCTGGTGCTGGCGCTGGTGCTGCGCCTGCTCCTGCCCTGCACCGGGCAGCATCACCGGGAAGAGGCCGAGCGCATCATGACAACCACGCCAGTCATCGACGGGTGAGCAAAGGTTGCCTGGCCCCGTGATGTGCCCGGCCGCCCTGGCAAGGCCGCGGCTCTCGGCACCCTGAGAAAAACCCCGGCCAGAAAACCCCACTGGGGACAGCCCTGCCGGGGGATCCCCGTGCCAGGCACCCCAGGGCCATGCGGCCGAGGGGATCCCCGGCAGTGCAGCCCGGCTGGGAGTGGGGAGGGTGCCGGGAAGCTGGGGTGGGGGGGGGGGGGGCCAGGCCGCCCCGGAGGAAGTCCCCGCTCGGGGAAAACGGGTCTCGCGGAGTCATGTCCTAAGGGACGTCCCCGGTCTCGTGCCGGGACCCTCAGGAGGCTCAGGTCTTCCGCAGGGTTCCCCCGCGGCACCAGCCCTGTGCCCCGGCAGCCCAGCGCGGCGCAGCCCAGGGAAGCGGGCGCGGGGCAGGGGGAGCCGGAGGATGTGGGGACCGTGACGCAGGAGGGGAGAAGTGGGAGCCGGCCCGTGCGTCTGGCCCCCGGCACTTCCGCAGCGATACCTCTGGGTGCGGGATGCCGCGTGGCGGTGATGTCCCCGTGGTGGTGACAGCCCCACAGCGGTGATGGTGACGTCCCTGTCGGAGGGACGCCGGGCTGGCTCCCCCAGGTGCGAGGGCTGAGTGGGGATGGTGGGTGGAGGGGCGCACGGAAGGGTCCCCGGCTTCCCCCCCCCCCCCAGCTCCCCGCCGGCCGGCAAAGGGGGTCCCACGTGGGGCTGTCCCCTGGGAGTGACCTGTCCCCTGCTCCCAGCCGGAGCTGCTTGGGCGGCTCTTGGGAGAGGGCACAGATGGGTGGGCAGATGGACGGGTGGATGGATGATGGACAGACGGATGGATGGACGAACGGATGGAACGGCGGCAGATGAGTAGGGAATGGGTGGGCCGATAGGCAGGGAGACGGGCAGCCAGGAGGACGGACGGAGGGGTGGACGGGCAGGCGGACAGACAGCCCCTCACTCCCGCTCTCTCCCTTGCCCAGGCACAACGACCTGCCCTGGCAGCTCCTCGAGAAGTTCAACAACCAGCTGGGGCTGCCAGAGGCCAACCTCATGCTGCTGAACGGCACCCACACCAACATCCCCAAACTGCACAGCGGGCACGTGGGCGGGCAGGTGGGACGGCAAGGCGCGGGGGGGGTACCAGGGTGGGCAGTGGGGTGGGTGGGGGGCACCAGGGTGGACACCGGGGTGGGCAGGGGGCACCAGGGTGGGCACCGGAGCAGGCAGCGGGGTGGGTGGGGGCACCAGGGTGGGCAGGCGGCATCAGAGAGGGCACCAGGGTGGGCAGCGGGGCGGGTGGGGGCACCAGGGTGGGCAGGCGGCATCAGAGAGGGCACCAGGGTGGGCAGCGGGGTGGGCAGGGGGCACCAGGGTGGGCAGCGGGGCGGGTGGGGGCACCGGGACGGGCAGCGGGGTGGGCAGGGGGCACCAGGGTGGGCAGCGGGGCGGGTGGGGGCACCGGGACGGGCAGCGGGGTGGGCAGGGGGCACCAGGGTGGGCAGCGGGGCGGGTGGGGGCACCGGGACGGGCAGCGGGGTGGGCAGGGGGCACCAGGGTGGGCAGCGGGGCGGGCAGCAGGGTGGGCAGGGGGCACCAGGGTGGGGGACAGTGGGCGTGGGGCCAGGCTCCCGGTGCTCACCGAGCGCCGTCGCGGGCAGTTCTGGTCGGCCTATGTGCCCTGCGACACGCAGAACAAGGACGCGGTGAAGCGGACGCTGGAGCAGATCGACGTGGTGCACCGCATGTGCGAGCTCTACCCCGAGACCTTCGTCTGCGTCGTCGACAGCGCTGGTGAGCGGACGCAGGGCCGGGATGCGGGTGCCCTGGGGGGGACGCGGGTGCCCGCCCTGGCTGATGCCCCCCCCCGCCCTCCCGCAGGCATCCAACAGGCTTTCCAGAGCAAGAAGGTGGCCAGCCTCATTGGGGTGGAGGGCGGCCACTCCATCGACAGCAGCCTGGGCGTCCTGCGCACCTTCTACCGCCTGGGCGTCCGCTACATGACCCTCACCCACAGCTGCAACACCCCTTGGTAGCAGCCCCCGGTGGGGGACGGGGATGGGGTGACAGGGCCAGCGTGGGGGGGACGGGGGCGGGGACAGGTTGTGCGGCTGAGCGGGGGCATGTGGCTGGGGCTGGTGGTGGTGGGGGGTGTTCTCGCCCTGATGCTCACCCCGCTCCGCAGGGCTGACAACTGGCTGGTGGACACTGGGGACGAGCCGCCCCTGCACCACGGCCTCTCGCCCTTCGGGAAGGTGAGTGGGGACAGGGTTGGTGGCAGCACCTGGGAGCGATGGTCGGGGTGGGGAGGGGGTGTGGAACGTGGTAGCAGCACCCCCCAGCCCCATGGCGGGTTGTTAAGCTGAGCAGCGGATGCCTTGGGTGCGCGGTGTTCCCCCCCCCCCCATGCAGGGCTGCCACGGCCCCTCACGCACCCCTCGCCCCCCCCCCCCCCCCCCCCATCCCCATCCCCGTCCCCTCAGACGGTGCTGGAGGAGATGAACCGCCTGGGCATGATCGTGGACCTGGCCCACGTCTCGGTGGAGACGATGAAGGTCGTGCTGAGCCTCTCCAAAGCCCCCGTCATCTTCAGCCACTCGTCCGCCTACAGCCTCTGCCCTCACTGCCGCAACGTGCCCGATGACGTGCTGAGGATGGTGGTGAGCGCGGGGGCACGGCCGTGGGCAGGGAGGGGGGGGGGCCGGCGGGGTGGGCCGTGGGGTTCAGGGCCGCCTCTCCCCCAGGCCTCCACGGGCAGCCTGGTGATGGTCAACTTCTACAACGCGTACGTGACGTGCGGGGACAAGGCCACGCTGGCCGACGTCGCAGGTGAGGCGGGCGCCCGGGTGGGCAAGGGGGGTGGCGGTGTCCGTCGTCCCCCCCCGCGCCCCCCCCCCCCCGCTCACCCCAGCCCCTCCGCGCCCGCAGACCACATGGACCACGTGAAGAAGGTGGCCGGCGCCCAGTCCGTCGGCTTCGGCGGGGACTACGACGGGGTCACAGAGTAAAGCGGGTGACGGGCGCAGGACGGGCTGTGCCGGTGGGAGGGGGCAGCGTGTCCCCGGCCGTGGGGACTTGCCGTGGCGGGGGAGGTGGGGGGGGGATCTCTCCCGTGCCCTGCGCGGGCGGCTGGGGGGTGCGGGAGGTGGGTGCTGCCGGGCTCGGCTGCCCCCGGCACAGCTGTGAGCTGCGGGGTGGCACAGGCTCCCCACCGGCCTGGAGGACGTCTCCAAGTACCCCGCGCTGGTGGCCGAGCTGCTGGCGAGGAACTGGACGGAGGCAGAGGTGAAGGCGGCGCTGGCCGAAAACCTGCTCCGCGTCTTCAGAAAGGTGGAGGAGGTGAGCGGGGCACGGGGAGCACCGGGCATGGGGAAGTACGGGGCATGGGGACACGTGGGGCATGGGGACACGTGGGACATCGGGACGTACGGCACTCGGGGATGTATGGGGACGTGGTGTGGCATGGGGACGCACGGGGCAGGGGATAAATGGGGACGTGCAGGGCTTGGGATGGCGGGGGGGGGGCGGCACGGGGCTGTGCGAGGTGACAGGGGGCTGCGTGGGGCACGGGGACTGTCCCTCACTGCGGGAGCCCACCCTGTCCCCCGTCACAGGTGAAGATGACCCTGCAAGGCATGGCTGCCCGCGAGACACCCATCGCCTTCGAGGAGCTGGAGGGGACGTGCAGGACCCGCTACGGGTACGCCAACGGTGCCGGCACAGCCCGGCTCCCACCGGCGGCCCTGGCGCTGGCGCTGGTTCTGCTCCACTCCCTGCTCTCCTAGCACTAGGCCCTGGCTCCCGCTGCAGCCCCCGGCACCCTGCCCGGCACGATGCCGGTGGCTGGTGCGGTGGCTGCCGGGCTGGGCCCAACCCTGCCGCCCCTTCCCACCTGCACGCCGGCCCCGCGAGCAAAATAAAGCCGTGCTTCGAGCACTGCCGGCAGCGTGCGTCCATGCCGGGACCCGGCAGGGTCCGCCAGCCCCAGCACGTCACCGGCCACCCTGGCATGTCACCGGCCACGCCGGGACCCGTTCGGCCACCCCGGCTGCACGGCCCTGGCCCCGGCCCCGGCAGGGCAGAGGCGTAGGGACTCGGTGGGCACCCAGCCCGGGGCATCGGGAAGCTGTCACCGCACCGGGAGTGACACATCGCTGCAACACACAGCCAGGGTGGCTGTAGGGCTGCCTCCGCAGGATGCTTACATTAATCATTAGCTAATTAATTGGCTACTCAATTATCTTCTTAGCAATTTCCTCTCACATTCGGGAACAGCCTGTCTTCGGAGCGGGGGCGGCTTTGGGCACGGTGAAAACAGGCAGGAGAAGGAGAGCCATCTTCCTGTGGCATTCGCAAATTGGCTGAGGCGGAGAGACCCGTCTGCCAGCCAGGCACGGGGAAGGGACGGGCACGGGGAGAAGATGGGCGCGGGGAAGGGACAGGCACGGGGAAGGGATGCGCCCGGTCCCCGCCGGGACAGCAACCGCAGCGGGCCACAGCAGCCATCCCCGGTTGGTGAAGCTGCTGTCGGTGGGTGCCGATGGCAGGTCCGGGGTGGAAAGCACCGGGGCTCCCTCCATGGGGTTACGAGCCGGGGATCTCCCCCTCGGGGAGCCCAGCCTCCTCCCCGCAAGGGCCAGGGAACGGTGCGGAGAAGAGCGCAGGGAGCCGGGCAACCCAAAAACCACGCTGGGGAAAGGAGCTCGACTCGAGCCGGCTGCCCCGGCCTCCCCGAGCCGGTGTCGGCTGCACCATGGCCGCTCCTGCTCCCCCCGGTCTCCCCCTGGCTCGGCTACACGAAGGGAACCGGTCCCCTGCGTGGGGGGACTCGCCAGGGCCCCTTCCCCTCCGGCGCCGCCAGAGACGGTGACCCCGGCGGTGGGGAGCCACAGCTCTGCCGGCAACTGCTTCCCTTCCCCCGGGCGGGAGGAGGCAAGGAGGCTGCGGGAGCAGGACCGGCCCCCCCTTCCTCCTCCCCACCTCAGCCCCACGGCAGCCCCGTGGCACCGGGTCCTCTGTCCCAGGCAGGGGACAGGGCACGGCCGTCACCCTGTGCCACAGGCGGAGGGGACCACAGACCCCCCCCCCTCTTCACGTCTGAACCCCCGGACACAGCACGATGGATGTTCAGGGATTGTTTATTTAAAATAGCAGAAGGTAATCAACAGGAGTTTGGAGAAGAAGGCGGCGGCGGCAAATGAGATAAGCTTAAAAACAAAAACACACACAAATGAAACCACAGAGAAACATCCCACTGAAAGAAGGAGCATTTCCAGGGGCAGGGGCTCTCCCGGCCCCCAGCCCCGCAGGCGGCACCCGTGCGTGGCACCCATGCATGGCACCCGTGCGGGGCCAGGCTGCCCGGCCCCACGAGGAGCAGGAGCTGGCGGCCCCGGCGGCAGTCCCGCTCCGCGGCGCAGGCACAAGTCTCCGTCGGGGCTCCTGCTTTCTGCCCAGCCCACGGGGAGGTGGCACAAGATCCGACGCCCCACCACGCGCAAGTGACTTTGCAGCCCGAAGCCACCTTCTCCTCCTCCGGGGTCACCACCCCGCGCCCCCACCACGGCACGCGGCGGGGAAGAAGGCTCTGTCGGTCACTAGCCACACGCTGCCAAGGCCACTGACCTCAGAAGAAACAATCGGAACAGCGGAAAGTGTTTGTGTCGCAAGCGCTAGGGGAGATGGCCCCCGAACCGCAGCGAGCCCTGCCCCACGTCCACACAGGCAGCCCCGGGAGGTCGGCCAGCACCGGGAGTAGGAGGGAGCTGCCTCCCCCTCTCCCCCGCGCTTCCCTTCCTTCCTCTCAGCACAGCCCAAAGCAGCAGCTGTGCACGCCGTAAAATTCCCTTTAAAAGCGATGAATCAGAGCCGCCCCGCTGCAGCGGGACCGGCTGCCCGCTCCTGGCTGCGGGCAGCGCAGCTCAGCGCCGCCGGCACGGCGCTGCCGGAGCCGGCAGCTGCACCGCACTCATTTACGCAGCCTGTGGCGAGAAGGTTAAAGTTCCTCCTCGTGCGAGCCGAAGGAGACAACGCTTCCTTCCCGGGGAGCCTCCCGTCAATGCAGCAGCTCGGTAGGGCCCGGGAGTCACAGAGAAGGGCGGCAGAAAGCTTCAGCCCCGGGGGAAGGCTGCGAGGGACAAGCAGCCACGTTTCCCCGCGAGCAGCGGGAGGAGAGGGGAGGCTGCGGTGCCCTGGAAGCAGCCCCCGCTCATCCAGCTCAGTACCGTGCTCCGCAGGCAGCGGCACGGAGCAGATGCAGCAAGGTGGGGGACAGCGGAGAGGATGTGGCGGCAGATATCCGGGGGACCAGCCACAGCCAGCGCAGGCAGACGTGCTCTCAGGATGGTTTAGCATTTACCGTCACACCCATCCGGCCGGGGGACATTTGGGGACAGGGCTGTGGCCACCACAGCTGCGAGCCTGGGGGCAGAAGCCGCCGCGATCCGCTCCCGGCTGCTGGACACGGGGGCAGGGACCGGTCCCCATGGGAAGCCGGGGCCTGGATCCCCGTCTCCAGCCGCTGCGGTCTGGGAAGGGTTAACGCGTGGATTTACAGGCTGGCGCGCGGGGCAGGACGAGCGTTTCCAAGGTCACTTTGTGGTACAGAGCTCCAGGGAGGTTTGGCCCGGCAGGACAAGGAGCTTTAGCGATTGGCAAGTTGAAGCCCGCAAAGAGGGCGCCCAGCTACGGCTCGGGAAGGTCACTGCGAGGGAAGAGATGCCACGGCGTAACCTCCCCCCGGCTTCCTGCAAGGCACTAACCTTCCCAGAAACACCACAGCCGGAAAAAAACCACCCTTCCCGAAGCGCTGCGAGAGGAAGGCAGCCCCCGTGGGGGATCTCCCCGCTTCTTGTAAACGGCTCCTTGCTGCGGGCCCCGAGGAAAACGCAGCCCGGAGACCCGGTCTAAACCAGATAAGCGGAGCGTGCGATGCACGGAGGAGGGGCGGGCGAGCAGCACCCCCAGAAGACGCCGCAACCCGCCTCCAGAAGGATCCATTTAGTGTTAAATCAGGAGCGGGATGTCGCATCGCGGGACGCCGCTGGGGGACCAGCGGCGACCCCCAAATGAAAAACACCCTGAAATCAGAACCAGCAAAGCGTCCCTCGGGCCGTCTCCGCTCAGAAAGGCCCCGCCGGGATCGCTGCCTGCCCTGGGAAAAGTCGTCACCGTCACACCCCAAAAGAAAGAGTCTGACCGCGGGAGGGCAGGGCTGGGGACGTGCTGCCGGAGGAGGGGACGGCCGACTCCGCCTGGCCGGAGGGTCAGAGCAAAGGACGTAGCAGAGGCGGGGAAGGGATCCCGGGCCCCTCCACCCCACGCCGCCATACCACCAGGGCGGGGCAGCAGTCCGCAGGGGTGAGAGGAGACCTCAGTTCCGCAAGGCAGCCAACCTGGAAGGGAGAACACGAGAGGGAACCGACGTGAGAGGACCCTTCAGCCAGCGCGTGCAGGGAACGCCTCCGCCCAGAAACCTCCCGCCCGCGGCAGAGGTGCAAGAAATCCCGCCCCGGAGCAGGCAGCCGCGGCTGCCTGGGGGTAGCGTGGAGCGTTTTGTCATTAAGGCAGGCGAGGTAGTGCGGAGAAGGGGTTCCCGGCTTCTCTCCTGGGTGCCTCGCCACCGGCAGCCCGCCTGGTCCCTCTCCCGGGGCCGTCCCCAGCTCCCGGGGCGGCGTGCCGCAGCCTCGGGGCTGTCCCCAGACGGATCCCGGTGGCGGCTGCGTGGGGAGCAGCAGGGAGGGACCGGGGAGAGGAAGCTCATCAGCTTCTCCTGGGGCGGTTCCAGGGAGACAACCTGTTCCCGGAGCTGTCTGAAGGTCAGCGCCAAGCGTTCCCAGAGCAGCAGCAGCTGCGTGAGGGCGAGCACGGAGCAGGGGGAGGCTGTTCCGCACCCTGGCGACGAAGGCTCGCTGCCGAGTACCAGAAGCCACCCCCACCCCCCCAGGCCCAAAGCGGTCCCCACGGCCCTGCACGGCCACCTCGCCCGCCCGCGCAGGCTACCACGGGGACTGCCGGGCTCGGGCTTGCCTGAGCACGAGAGAGGGGGGCCCAGCACCCACTCGGCCTGCCGCGATGGGCTAACTCAGTCCCTTCGTATTGACGAGGGATCCCTGGGAAGGATTCGAACCGCCTCAACGCAAGGCAAAGGACCCGGGAGAGAACAAACCTCCGCGACAGCTGGTCTTCCTGGGTGCGGACCGAGCTCTCCCCCACCGCCGAAGCCCCCTCGGGGAGCTGGTTGAGCTGGTCCATGATCTCCAGGCCGTTCTCCTCCGCGATCTGGACGATGAGGCTGTCCACCTGCTCCTGCGGCGTGGTCAGCGTGGTGGCGGAGCTCATGGAGTCCTCCATGACCTGCGACAGAGAGAGCGAGCCCGTCGCCCTGCTCAAAGGCAAAGCCACTCGGGCCCAGCCCGGCTTCTTCCCACAGAGAAGCGGCTGCAGATCCCACACGGCCCCCGGCCCCCTCAGCCAGAAGAGCCTCGAGCCCGACAGCAGGGCTACAGCGGAGGGGCGCGAGGTCCAGTTCTGCCGCAGGCCCCCTCTGAGTAACGGCTAGCTACGACACGGGGACAGCCGCCCTCCCTCTCCTCCCCGCCTGCCCCGTTCGCCTCTTTGCACGGCAAACTCCTTCCCCCTCCGGCAGCAGAGACGTGTCTTGCCCCAGCGTCTCTCATACCCCTCAAACGCAGAGAACAGCGTGAACAGCTCGGGGAGGGGGGGGTTTCCCCACACCGGAGGCTGGAGTCCCCGAGGGGAACAGAGCGCTGCTGCGGGAAGCCCGAGTTACAGCTGGGACCCGGCTCTCTGCCGGGAGGCAGCGCGTTAACTGTTCACAGACCCCGCACGAGACAAGCCCGCCCTCCCGAACCCAGCAGCTCCCAGCCCTCCCGGACCCCTCGGAGGCCACCAGCACTCACCGACGTGTGAACGTCCAAATTCTGAACCTGCTGCTCGAATTTATCCATCACCGCAGACACTTTCTGCAGGTCCATGGAGCTCAGAGCCTTGTCCAAGGCCTTTGTCACCTGCGCCATGTTTTTGGTCACCTGCGAGAGAAGATTGCTTCACGGGTGCTCCCCGAAAGCAAGGCACGTCACCGCTGAGCGTGAAACCCAGGCCAGCGAGAGAGGAGCCAGCATTTCCGAGGGTCACAGGAGGGCTACGAGGCAGGGCAGGCTCTGCCCGCTCGCCAGATGCTGCGGCCGGCTCTCTGCAGGCTCAGCCCGGCTGCGGGTTTCTCCAGCCACGCGCAGCCGCTGAAGAGCTCGGGCAGCGCTCCCGGCAGGACGGGCCCCAGCCCGCCACCCTCATACAACGCCGCGAGGCGAGAGGCTCCAGGCACGAGCCTCTCCCTCCGCGCAGCCGCGGGGTTAAGGGTTTAATTCGAGCCGCCGATGAAGCGGCCCCGCCGTGAGGCCATCCCAGATGGGCTCTTCACAGGCCGCACCGGAGCGAGGGGGTCTGAGGCAACAAGGAAGCTCGGCGGGATCCTTTCCAGGGACAGGGAAGCCCGAGGCAGCGAGAGGGGAAGAGCTGACGTTCGCTCTCCGCGGGGCGCAGCCCGGTCTCCAAGCCCCGCGCCCCCGCAGAGGCTCTTACCCCCTTCATCGTCACTGCCGTCTGGACCTTGGAGGCCACCGCATCCACCCGGGAAGACATGCGGAGCCAGTTGAGCCCCTCGTTCTTCTTGCGGATGGCATTCTCCGCGTAGACACGAGCGCACTCCACGTTCTTCTGCTGAAGGGCCTGGAAGGGCAAAGGGCAACCGCTGGCACAGAGAATCCACCGCAGGTTTATACTCAAGCGCGCTCCGTTTCGGCCTGACGGGTTTCCAGCAGGAAACAGCTCTCCCGTCACCCTCGAAACGCCGAGCGCGCCCTTGAAGGGGGAATTACATCCCCCCTCAGCGTCGCAGGGACGCACCGCATCCATCCGGCGGATTCGAGAGCCGAGGGCGGGACTCAAAACCCTCGGAGGCCGGGCTGGCGCGCGCAGCCGGGCCCGGGGAGGGGAACCTGCCCCTTTCCCCGGGGCCCTCGGTGGAACAGGCTCGGCCAGGCACGGCAGGAGGCAGGATCCACAGCCACCCGGCACGGTGCCGAGGGCGGGCAGCGCCGGCCCGGCGGCTCCGCGCGCAGGGCGAGCTCCCCACCCACCTTTTTGACTTTGGCTTGCTCGGCCTTGGAGTCTTTCTCGGCTTTTTTGGCGAGCTTCTCCAGCTGCTTCGCTGTGAACTGCGGAGAAAGCCACGGGTTAGTGCCGGGATACGGCGGCACCGAGCCAGGGCCCCGGGGTGAGCGGAGTCGTCGTCCCCCCCCCCCGCCCCAGCGACACCGGCCACGGCTGCCCGGACCCTCCGGCCGCGGGGGAGGGGGGGAGCCAGGGAGCCGGACACCCCCACCCCACCCCGAGGACTGGAGGCTCCCAGGGCACCCGGCAAACCGGGAAATCCATTTTCCCCGTTCCCGAGAAGGGGAGGGCCGGGAACGGCAGCCCCGGAGGACAAACCCGGCTAAAGGGCTCCCTCCTCCCGCAGCCACCGGGGCTCCCGCGGCACCCCCGGGCACCCCCGCGCCTCCTGGAAGGCGGATCGCTGCAGGCCAGGGCCTCCTTCTGTTACGGGGCCGCAGCAGGAGAAGCCCCGACGAGGCGTGAGCCAGCGGGCGGAACGGGCCCCGGGCCCCTCCCGGAGAGGTGGACGCCGTCGCCGGCCCTCCGGGACCGGCGGTACGTGACGGAGAGGAGACGGAGGGCCCGCCGCCGCCCTCACCTTCAGCTGGAAGAGCGTGTCTGGAAGGGAAGGAGAGCACGGCCTCAGGGACGGCGCACCGGGGACAGCGCCGGGGCCGGAGGCCGGGACCGGGACCGGGACCGGGACCGGGCTCCGGCCACCGGCCCCAGCGTGCCCCCGGCCCCGCCCACCAGGACAACCTCCAGCCCGGGCCCCCCCCCCCCAAGGCCCGGCGCGGCGGGACCCCCTCCACCGTCCAGCCCACCCTTACCGTCCATCCTGCCCCGCCGCCGCTTCCGGGTTCTGCCGCCGCCGCTTCCGGGATGCGCGCGCCGATTCTCGCGAGAGCTCCGCCGGTAGGGGAAGGGGATTGGGGGGGGGGGGGGGGGAGGTCACGTGGGTGGGTCGGGGGCGACGCCCGAGGGGGCGGGGTCACACCGCGGGGGGGCGGGGTCACACCGCGGGGCGGGGTCACACCGCGGGGGGGGGACGGGGGCGTGGCCACAAGGGGGCGCGGCTACACGGGGCGGGGCCATACAGGAGCAAGGCCCGCGGGGGCTGCCACGGGGCCCACCGCCTGGGCCCCAAGCCGTGCCTAGCAACCGTTGCCAGGGGCCAGCGCGGGGGGGGGAGGAGGGGGCGGGGTCCGCGGGGGCCCCCGGCCCCCGCGGACCCCGCCCCCTCCTCCCCCCCCCCCCCTGCGCTGGCCCCTGGCACGGCGCATGCGTGGCAGCTGCGAGGGCTGCAGAGCGCACGCGTGGGGGGGGGCGGGCGGCACTGCGCACGCGCGGCAGGGGAGGGGGCGGGCGGGCGGGCGGGCGCGGCGTCGACGGCGCATGCGCGGGGCCGGCATGGCGGAGGGGGGCTCTGCCGAGGGGGAGCTGGAGCCGCTGCGGCTGCGGCGGCTGCGGGGCGAGGGCTTCTTCGAGGTGCCGGCGGCCGACCGGGTGAGGGGCCGGAGGCCGTGTTGGGCTGAGCGGAGCGGGGCTCCCGGAGGTGTCTGGGGCGGGGGGAAGAGGGTCCCGGAGCCCTCGGAGCCCCCGGGTTGCGGCTGGGCCCGGGGGCCTGCTGAGGCGCGGGGGGGGGGGGGAAGAGGGTCCCGGAGCCCTCAGGGCCCCCGGAGCCCCCAGGGCCCCCGGGTTGCGGCTGGGCCCGGGGCCTGCTGAGGCGCGGGGGGGGGGGGGGGGGAGAGGGTCCCGGAGCCCCCAGGGCCCCCGGAGCCCTCGGAGCCCCCGGGTTGCGGCTGGGCCCGGGGCCTGCTGAGGCGCGGGGGAGGGGGGGAAGAGGGTCCCGGAGCCCTCAGGGCCCCCGGAGCCCCCAGGGCCCCCGGGTTGCGGCTGGGCCCGGGGCCTGCTGAGGCGCGGGGGGGGGGGGGGGGAGAGGGTCCCGGAGCCCCCAGGGCCCCCGGGTTGCGGCTGGGCCCGGGGCCTGCTGAGGCGCTGGGGGGGGGGCCCTGGGCCGGCGGTCACCCGGGGGCGGGTGACCGGGAGCGGGGCGGGCGCTGGGCAAGCCGCCGGCCTGGCACAGGGAGGCTCCTCAGTGGCGGCTGGGGGGGGGGGTGGGGTGACGGGGACGGCGTCCTGGCCCGGGGCGGGGGCGGGGGGGGGCCGAGGGGCCGCCTCCGCCCCAGCCGCTGCCCCCGCGGTGTGTCGGTAACGCCGGTTTGCTGCGCCAAGCACCAGAGCGGAGCCGCCGCCTGCCCGGCGAGAGGGAGGGCTGTAGGTGAAGGCGTTAGTCTGCTGCCGAGGTCGCGGGAAGGCTGGCAAGAAACCTCCGAGCGAGGGCTGCCCCAGCGCTAGCGCTTGCCTGTGACGGGGCTCTTCGGTTCCAGCTGGGAAGATGCCGGAGCGTGAAGGAGTTCGAGAAGCTGAATCGGATCGGAGAGGGCACCTACGGCATAGTGTGTAAGCACGGCGCCGGCTGCTCTCTCCGGGGCCCGGGGCAGAGCCGGTTCCTGGGCGGGAGGAGAGGCTGCAGCCCGTCTGCCCGCAGCCCCAGAGCGTGTCAGGCTGGGGCTGGGGGGTGCCGTCGGGGGGGACCGAGGCTCATCAGCGCAGGGGTCCCGCTGGCCCACGATAAAACCAGTGCTTGTTTTCCGGTGCTGAGCGCCTGGCCTGTGCTGCTTTTCCAGACCGGGCCCGGGACACCCTGACAGACGAGACCGTGGCATTGAAGAAGGTGCGGATGGACAACGAGAAAGATGGTAATGGAGGAGCAGGGGAGCTGTAGCGGGGGCGGCTCCTCCTGTGGCGGGTGGGAGCGTCTCCGGCCCCTGCTCGAGGCAGTCGCGCAGCACGGCTGTCGCTCTCCGCAGGAATGCCCATCAGCAGCCTGCGGGAGATCACCCTGCTCCTGCAGCTTCGGCACCCCAACATCGTGGAGCTGAAGGAGGTGGTTGTAGGGAACCATCTGGAGAGGTGAGAGTCCCCGCTCTGTCCTCCCGTCGTCTCCTGCCCTTTTCGGTCCTTTCAGACCCTTCTCGGTCCCCTGAGCCGCCTCTCGCGGGACGGACCTGCGCTGGGACACCGGAGAGGTGTCCCGGGGAGGCTCCTGACTCTGCCTTGCCTACGACAGTATTTTCCTGGTGATGGGCTACTGCGAGCAGGACCTAGCCAGCCTTCTTGAGAACATGCAGACGCCTTTTTCAGAGGCTCAGGTAAAAGCCGGGCTAAGCTTTAGGTGCGGCACCCCTCAGAGGGTGCTGCCGCTCCAGCCAAAACGCGCGGGCCACCAGCGCGGACTCCCTGGGCTTTGTGATCCCTGGACCTTGCGCTGGGCTTCAGCAGGGCCGGGGAGCACCGGGTGAGCCGGGATTCCTGGGCCGCGTGGGGAGCATGGGCTTAGCTGGCTCTCACGGAACGCTCCAGGGACTTTCCAGGCGGGTTTTTGGGCTGGAGCAAACTGGCAGGGAAACAGAACTGGGCAAAAACGTGCCCCAGACAGCCCGTGAGCTGCTTCTGGGAGGACACGGGGACTGACGCGCTGCAGAGCGGTGACAGACGGGGCAGACCGCAGGGCACCCAAGTGGGTCTAACCCCCCCCCCCGGGGGTTTGCCCGGCTGGTGCTGCTCTTGCAGAGGCCGGTGCTCCTGTCCTCTGTCTCCAGGTGAAGTGCATCATCCTGCAAGTCCTGAAGGGCCTGCAGTACCTTCACGAGAACTACGTCATCCACAGGTGGGAGCAGCAGGACGGACGCGGTGGGAAAGGGGACGTGGGGAGAAGGGGCTGACGGGAGGGAGCCTGCTCCGCCCTCGGACCGCGGCGTCCCCCTTCGCCTCCCACGCCCGTGTCCTGCGAGCGAGGAGCGCCGTGTGGAGTAGCTGTGGGCGAATCGGTGGCCCCGAGTGGGAGCGCTGGCGGGGCAGGGACGCCACCGGGTGATGAGATCTGCTCCTCCTCGTGATGGCTCCGCTCCAGGGCTCCGCAGCTGCCTGCGAGCCCCGGGGGAGCGCGGGTACAGGAGGAGCCGTGCCTGAAGGACGGTGCTGACCAGCCGCGCTCTGTTCCCCGGCAGGGATCTGAAGGTGTCCAACCTGCTCATGACTGACAAAGGCTGCGTCAAGATAGGTGAGCCCCCGGCAGCTGCCAACCCGGCTCCCGCCGTGGATGTGCCCGAAGCTCTCCCTCCGCTCCGTGACACGGTCGGAGCGAGGCGCTTGCTTGTCTCCTCATCTCGAGTCTCCCCTGTTGCAGCCGATTTTGGACTGGCACGCACCTACGGGATGCCGCCGAAGCCGATGACCCCCAAAGTCGTCACGCTCTGGTGAGTGGCCGGTGCCGGGGGCCCGAGCCGCTCGGGGCGACACGGGCCAGTCCTTGCAGTGCGGCGGGGGCTTCCTTTGCGCCAGCTCCATCGCGGTCCCCTTGAGACAGTGCTGTCCCCTGCCCAGGTACCGAGCGCCCGAGCTGCTGCTGGGGATGACGACCCAGACCACCAGCATCGACATGTGGTAAGGGGAGGGCCGGGGGGTGGTGGTGGGGGGGGTCGACAGAGGGGCTTCTCCTGCCCCCGCGGCCTCTTGCACGTCATCTGCTCCACAGGGCCATGGGCTGCATCCTCGCCGAGCTGCTGGCCCACAAGCCGCTGCTGCCGGGCACCTCCGAGATCCACCAGATCGACCTCATCGTGCAGCTCCTAGGGACGCCCAACGAAAACATCTGGCCGGTGAGAGCGGGGTCCCCCTGTTTGCCGCCTGCTCCGCCCGCTCCCCCTGCCTCCGCCTCACGCCCCGTCCCCCCTCAGGGTTTCTCCAAGCTGCCCCTGGTGAGCCAGTACACCCTGCGGAAGCAGCCCTACAACAACCTCAAGCACAAGTTCCCCTGGCTGTCGGAGGCCGGGCTGCGGCTGCTCAACTTCCTCTTCATGTACGATCCCAAGAAGCGGTAAGAGCCGTCGGCAGCTCTGCGCGGGCAGGACCCGGGGGAGGAGGAGGAGGAGGAAACCTGCCCGCGGACGGGGCTGCCCTGCGTCACGCCACAGCTCGGGCCGTCCCCGGAGCTGGGAGCAAGTCAGCGCCTTCGGGTGGCGTGGCGTGGGGGGGGGGGAGGGGTGCCTGCCACGTCCCCTTGTCCCCGCCACGTCCCCTTGTCCCCGCAGGGCGACGGCGAAAGACTGCCTGGAGAGCTCCTACTTCAAGGAGAAGCCCCTGCGTAAGTAAAACCCCACAGCGGGGCAGGGCTGCGGCACTCCGGGCCCCGCTGACTCCCCATCCCCCGCCCCCTTCTCTGCCCCGCAGCCTGCGAGCCGGAGCTCATGCCCACCTTCCCCCACCACCGCAACAAGCGGGTGGCCGCCGCCAGCGCGGGGACGGAGAGCCAGGCGAAGCGCAGCAAGCCCTGAGCCCCGGCCGGCGGGAGGAGGCGTGGCGTGACGCCAGCCAGGCTGGTTTTCCTCGGCGGAACGGCACCAGCACCGTGGGCTCCGTCCCCTCCCGGGACGGCTCCCGAATTCAATTCTCCGCACCGGCGCGGGGACGGGCCCGGCTGCGGCGGGGGAGCGCTGCGGACCCACGCCCCCCCCACGCCCCCCCCTGCACCCCCAGCTCCGGT
Organism: Aptenodytes patagonicus; assembly: GCF_965638725.1. NCBI lineage: Eukaryota > Metazoa > Chordata > Aves > Sphenisciformes > Spheniscidae > Aptenodytes > Aptenodytes patagonicus. Next base: position 1,471,425 of record NC_134959.1, on the reverse strand, counting down.
ACACGTCTTCTGCCCCGGAGCTGGACGGGCTCTGGTGCGGGGCCGGGCGAGGGTGGCCCCGGGAGCTGCAGGCGGATTTCAGCCCTGGGCCTGCCTCCTCCCCGGGGCGGGAGAGAGGAGAGATGGGGCCGGGGAGCCCCCCCCCGGGGCTCAGCAGGGAGAGGCCGGGGGCGCTGGCGGGACCGGCCCCGTCCCGCGGGGACCCTCGGCCGGCGCTGGCTGCGTGGGGTAGCCCCGACTTTGCCGTCAATAAAAGCGCCTGCCGGCAGCAGCGGCGGGGAGCGAATCGCCTCGTCCCTTGGCTCCAGCTGGGCCGGGAGAAGCCGTGGCCCCGCTCCGCTTCCCTTGTGCCCCAGGGCCGAGGACGCCCCCGGGCTCTGCCTCCCAAAACTGGCCTTAAGCAGAGCCCGGCCCCGCTCTCCTGGGAGAGGCGAGAGCCGCTCCCGCGGGGCGACGTGGCATCGGACGGCACCGCGGGCCCTGTCCCTGCCCCAGGAGCGGCCACGCTCGGGTCGCTGCCCCCCCCCCCCTCCCCGCACCCCCCCAGCAGGGCAGGAGGAGACCACCACGCTGCGAGGCAGCCGCGCTTTACTGAGATGCACCGAGCCGTTTACAGGGGGAGCGCCGGGGCCGGAGCAGGGGCCTGTTCCTCCCGCAGCCCCGCTGGCTCCTACCACCCCGGGAGGGGGGGAAGGCGAAGCAGAGCACAGCGCAGGCCCCGCCACCTCCCAGCAGGGCGAGTTCGGCGTCCCTGGGGTGGCTGTCCCCATCCCCTTCCAGCCGCGGGGGGACGGGCGCAGCCAGCGGCAGCGCCCCAGGGCTGGGGGGGGTAGGGGGTGGGGGGCAGGCCCCGCTAGGACCAGGGTCCGGAGCCGTCGGCCAGCAGCATGTCCACCTCTGTCCGCTGCAGCCAGAGCCGCTGCTGCCTCTCGCTGCGCAGCTCCTGCCCGCGGTGGCGGTTGCGGCAGGCCTGCCCGGCCGCGCAGGCGCCGGCGTGGAGCTGCTGGCAGGTGGTGCAGCAGTAGGAGGGCAGCGCGCCCCGGCGCAGGCAGGAGTGCAGCTGGTAGCAGGGCAGCTCGGGGGCTTCCTGGGAGGCGGAGGGGGGCAAATCCTGGGGCTCCCCCGGCACCTGGGGGCTTCTGCTCCCCACGGCTAGGGCGGAGAGCGTGCTGCCGGCCCGGCCCAGCTCCTGCTCCGGGAAGAGGCGAGAGCAGGAGGAGGTGGAAGAGGTGTCCGGGTCGGGGTTGCCCGTGGAGGGCACCGGCTCCTGCCCAGGCTCGCCATCTCCGCAGCAGTCCCAGCTCCTCCCGGGCACGTCCCCAGCGCCCCGCGGGCTGCCAGGGTCCCTCCACAGCGCCGGGGGGGCCGCGTCCTCTCCCCCCGCGTCCTCGGGCTTGGCCGGCGTCTCCCGGTAGAGATCCACGCCGCAGTCGGCGGCCGCCTCGCGCTGCGTCCCCAGCTGCTGCAGCATCTCCACGCAGGCCTCCACGTCCCCGGCCAGCCGGCGTGCCTCCAGCAGGTCCTCGGCGCACGTCCGTCCCGGCGGCAGCCGCAGCACCACCTCCGCCAGGATCTCGCACTCCAGCCGACAGGCGAAGAAGCCGCAGGCGGCGGCGGCCAGCTCGGGCCCCGGGGGCGGCCGGGAGAGGGTCAGGCGGTGCGGGTCGCGCCGTTCGTAGCCCAGCCGGCCGAAGCTCCGCACCAAGTCGGCTTCGGGGAGCGCCGGGCGCAGCAAGTGCACGTACGCGCCGGAGAAGGTCTGCAACGAGAGCGGGGGCCGCGGCTGGAGACATCCCGCGCCCCCCGCCACCCCCCCATCACCCCCCCCGCCACCCCCCCATCACCCCCGCCCCCCCCCCCCCCCCCCCCGGCGGCGTCCCCCCGGGCCCTCACCTGGACGGTGCCGAACTCCTTGCGCCAGGGGAAGAGGTAGAGGTTGGCGGCCGCCAGCTCCAGCAGCCGGAAGGCGCCGGCCAGGCCCCGCAGCGCCGGCCCCGGGTCGGGGCGGCCCCGCAGCCCGCGGGCCAGCAGGGCGGGGGCGTCGGCCTGCAGGGCCCCCAGCAGCGCCGGCTCCTCCCGCAGCCGCCGCCGCAGCCTCTCCCCGAAGGAGGGGTCGGAGCAGGCCCCGGCGCGGCCCCGACGGAACTCCCGCTCCAGGCAGCGCCGGTACTCCTGCCCGTACTCCTGCCGCAGCGCCGAGCCCGCGCACATCCTGGGGGGTGCGGCAGCCTGAGCCCCGCGCCCCGGCCCGCTCCGGTCCCCCCCGCGGTCCCCCGGGCCCGGTTCCCCCCGGCCCGGCCCGGCCCGGCCCGGCCCGGCGCTCCGCGCGGGCTCCCCTTCCGCTTCCCGCGCCACGCCCACTCCGGGCAGTGACGTCGCCGGGAGGGGCGGAGCCCGCCCGCGGCTCCGCCCTCCCCGGGGCGGGGCTAACCCCGCGCCGACCGCGCCCCCCGGAGGACGGAGGGAGCGGGGGGGACCCCCGGGACACCCCCACCACCACCACCCCCCCCCCCGGGTCGCCCCCTCCTCCGACCGGGCCCCCCCCTGCACCACGGTCCCCCGGCGGCTCGGGGCGGGGGGGGGCCGGCCGGTCCCGCTCCACGGGGACACCCAGACACCCCCCCACCCCCCCACCCCCCCCCCGGCCCAGACCCCAGGGGCCGCAGGGATGGGGAGCAGCACCTGCCCGTGGGTGGCGAGGAGAGGGTCCCCCGCTGCCGCCTCCTCACTGCAGGGACGCCACGTAGGAGAGGGCGCTCTGCAGGGACGTCAGGCAGTACCCCTCCTCCCCGATCAGGTACCTGCACCGCACACCGTCACGGCCGGGACACCGCCGCGGCCACCGCACCGCCACGTCCGCATTGTCACGGCCGGGACACTGCCACAGCCGCCACACTGCCACGGCCACCGCACCGCCACGGCCACTGCACCGCCACGGCCACACCATCACGGCTGGGACACCGCCGCGGCCAGGACACTGCCACAGCCGCCACGCTGCCATGGCCGCATTGTCACGGCCGGGACACTGCCACGGCCACCGCACTGCCACAGCCACCGCACTGCCACGGCCACCACACTGCCACGGCCACACCATCACAGCCGGGACACCGCCATGGCCACTGCACTGCTGCGGCCACACCGTCACGGCCAGAGCACCGTCATGGCCGGGACACCGCCGCGGCCGCCGCACCGCAGCCCTGCGCCCACAGGAGCCGCGGCTCCCACCCGGCTCCCCTCCCCACGCCTCCAGCCCCGGCACCCCTGTCCCGGGAGGGGAGACGGTGCCCCCACCCCAGGGGTGCCCGCACGGCCCAGCACCCCGCCCTGGGCACCTACCCCTCGTGGATGAACTCCTCCAGGGCCGTGCACTCCGACAGCAGCTGGGGCAGCCCCGTCTGCAGCACCACGTAGGACAGGATGGGCAGCAGGTCGTCCGCCCCGCTGCCGCCGACGGGAACCCTCATCAGCCGTGACGGCGACCGGTGGCCCCGACGCCCCACCGGCAACGGCAACCCCCAGCCCCACATCCGCACCCCGAGCACAGTGGGGGGGGGGCGAGCACCCCGCTCCCCGTCACGGCCCCGGCTCTGCTCTGCCCGGCCGTGGGGCCGGCTGCCCCCCGCGCCCCCCCACCTCCCCCGTACTCACATGGCAGCCGAGGCGGGGGTCCGGCCGTCCCGAGCACCGCAGTACTCCTCGGCGCACTCGCAGATGCCGCGCAGGGCTCGCACTACGGCACAGGGCGGGCGCTGAGGGTCGCCCCGCCGCGCCCCCCGTACCCCCCCCCGCCAGCCCAGACCCCCCCCTCCGGCCCCGCACCGATGCACTCCAGCTTCCTGCGGGGACAGGTCTCCAGCGGGATGAGGCACAGGTCCTCGACGGCGGAGCCATACGCGGGGCAGCTGGGGGCCGGGGGGAAGAGCCGGGGGGACAGCCCCATGTCGGCGGGGCCGGCGTGCCGGTGCCGCTCCATGCTCCGGGCCAGGGCCACCTCGCGGGGCCGGTGCACGCTCCTGCAGGCAGAGAGGTGAGGGGCTGCCGGGGAGGGGGCCGCGGGGGGCCCGGCCTGGCCCTGGGGCCGCGGTACCTGTAGAGAGCCAGCAGCGGGGCCCAGAGCGGGGGGAAGAAGGCCTCCTCCAGGCAGGCCAGGCACTGGTCCTTGCCGGCGGCGGTGTTCAGCCCCTCGAAGGCCAGCAGCGTCAGGGACAGCAGCCTGTCTGGGAAGGGCCGAGTTACGCAGCACGCTCGGCGGGCGCCCGCGTGACACCCCCCCCCGTCCTCCCCACCCTGCACCCCGAGTCTGCCCCGGCTAAAACAACGGGGTGCAAGGGGCCCCCTCCTCCCCAAGGCAGCCCACGGCCAGGGAAAGCCCCCGCCCGGCCCCTGCGGGCCCCCCGACCCCGGCGGCCATCCCTCACCGATGGCGTTGTGGATGTCCCGCACGATGCCCTTCAGCTGCTCCGGCAGCGCCGCCTCCTGCCTGGGGCCGGCCGGGGGCTCCCAGCCCTCGGGCGACGCCAGGAACCGCTCCAGGTCCTCGAAGGAGCTCTCCCGGGGGGCCTGGGGGGCTGCCGCCGGCCCCAGCCAGCCACCCTCCGCCCTTGGGGTGCCGGGGCTGCCGTCGGCGAGGGGCGTGCCGGACAGGCTGTGCCGCAGCCCGGCCGGGCCATGCTCGGGCACCGAGAACATGCAGTGGAGGCTGCGGGAGGCTCGGAGCCGGCGGCCCCCCGGCTCGGCGGGCAGCGAGCCCCCCGTGTCCAGCGAGAGGAAGGAGAGGCCGGTCGGGGAGGCGGGGGCGGCGTCGGCGGCGCTCTGGCTGACGGCCGGGTAGAGGCGGGTGTACACCGCGCACTGCAGCTGCCGCAGGAGCTGGGCGATGGGGTGCTCGGGGAAGCTGGAAGCAGAGGGAGGCGGTGGGCAGGGGGGCGAGGGGCGGGCAGGGGGCACCGGCAAGCGGCCGCAGCCCCCTCACTCCGAGCAGGGCCCTTCCCCACCCCGGTGCTACCTGAGGAGGCAGGAGAAGAGCCCCGACACCAGGGAGAGGTCTGCCGGGCTCCGCTTCAGTCTGGCCTTCCACTGCCTCGGCCAGTCCTGGGGAGCAGCCGCGGCCGGTCAGTGGGGATGGCACAGCACCCTGCCCCATGGCACAGCACCCTGCCCTATGGCACGGCGTCCTGCCCCCATGGTGCCCGGGGACGGCGTGGCGCCCTGCCCCAGCAGCACCCAGGGGCGCCGAGGCCTCTTGCCCCATGGCACCCAAGGACAGCACGCATCCTGCGCCCACGGCACAGTCCTCTGTCCCCGCGGCACCCACGGCAGCAGCCTCCGGCGTGTACTCACGTGGTCCTGCTCGTACTCGAGGACGGCGGCGTAGAGGGCTCTCTGCTCCTGCTCCTCGGGGGTGAGGGCCACGCTGCTGGAGAACCTCCTGGGGATGCAACGGTCCCGGGTGAGGGCACCTGCCAGGGTGGCCCCCGTGCCCCCGGGGTGGCCCCCGCACCCCCGGGGTCCCCGCTGTGACATCCCCGCTCACCTGTTGGCAGCCTCCTGCAGCCGCAGCCGCCGCTCCTCCATTTTCCGCTGCAGCTGGGCCACGGCAGAGTTAAGGCTCCGGAACCACGGCACTGCCACGGTACCCAGCCAGCACCGCTCGCCCACCACCCCAGCACAATGTGCTGCCCCGGCACAGCCACGGCAGCCCGGGGGCCGGGATCAGCCCTTCTCCCACCTCCATCCCCCCGGTCAGCCGGTAGCAGGATGGGACCGGGACCCCAAAAGCCCGTGTGGGATCGGTGCAGCCCAGGGATGGGGCATGGGGGCCCGCAGCGGCGTGTGGGGCTGGGAGGCGTGGGGCGAGGTGCGGGCTGAGGCTCTGCCGGAGCCCGGTACGGCCGCGGGGCCGGCCCTCAGAGCTCTCCCCCGCCAGGAAGGATACGGTCTCCTCCCGGGCCTTGGCGATCACCAGGTTCTCCATCATCTGCCGCTGCAGGGACAGCGTCTGCCAAGGAGGCGGCGTGTTGGGGACGCCTGCCCAAAGCCCACGGCCACCAGTGCGGCAGGCATGGAGCAGGGGATCCCCCAGGCTCCGTAGGGACCCTCTCCCCTCCCAGCCCGCCGGAGAGCAGCCCTCCCTCCCCGGCCTCCCACCCAGGGCGGGGGGCTCCCCACTTGCCAGGGAGGTCTTCTGCAGGGCCTGGCTGGGGTTCAGCCGCGCCACCCGCGCCTCGTAGGCAGCCTTCAGCTTCTGGTTCTGCAGAGACGCCTCCTCCAGCGGCGTCAGCTCCCTGCCGGGAACCAGCCCTCAGCACCCACCGCAGGGCACGGTGACACGACCCGGGGCCCCTTCCCTGCCGTGCCCCCTGCCTGGGACGCCGGCAGAGCGGGGCAGACACCAGCCCCCCCCCCCCGCCCCCGTGTCTGAGCCCACGTACTTCCGCGCGCTCCGCGCCTCGGCGATCTGCAGCTTCTGGAAGATCTCCGGCGGCAGGAAGGGAGAGAGCTTCCCCCCCTCGTCCGAGAAGACCCGGCGGTGCCTGGGGAGGGGAGCAGGGCCCCCGCTCCGCTCCTGCGCAGCCGGTTTTGCCTGGGCTTTCCCTGGGGAGGGAAGGACAGGTCAGCTGCCCCCCCCACCACCACCAGCCTGGCCCCCGGGCGGGGGCCCAGCTCCCCGAAGCGGGACCCCGCAACCCCTCACTCACCCAGCGCCGCTGCGATGGACTTGACTCTTTCCAGGCACTGCTCCGCGAGCTTCAGCATCTTCGGGGTGTCGGGGGTGACCCCCTCGGCCCCGTCTGCGGGGAGGGGCAGGGTGTTAGGGGCACCCGCAAGGCACCCACCCCTGCGCCCACCGGCCCCGGCTCGTCCTGCCACGGATCTGCCGTCCCCGCAGGCCCGGAGAAAGCGCCACGGCGGGGGACCGGGGACCGGGGAGTGGGTGTGGGGGGCCGGGGGGGGGCTGCCGAGGGCACGGCCGGGGGTCCTGCCCTACCTGTCCCTGCCGCCTCCTCCTGCAGGGCCTGCGTGATGAAGGCGATGCTCTTCAGGTACTCCACGTAGGCCTCCTGCCAGAGAGGGGGGGGCTGAGCCGCGGCCCCCCCCCCCCCGGGCAGCCCCAGCCCCGCTGGCAGGAGGGAGGTGTCCGGGGGGGTGGGGGGCCGCAGCCCCGGCAGCACCGGTGAGACCCCCGCCACCCTCCGGGCCCTGCCGGGGGCGGGGGGGGGGGGCGGGATCGGGCCCTTCCCCGGGGGTGTCAGGGCTCCGGGCGGGGCGGGGGGCGGCCGGGGGACCCCCAGACCCCGCCGCCTGCCCGGGGTGTCTCCCATGGCCTCGGTGGGACCCCGGCCCTCCCGGTGCCCCCAGGGCCCGGGGGGGGACCCAAAGGGGAGGCCGGGCCCGGGGGTGCGGGCTGAGGCCCGGGGGTCCCGTCCCGTCCCGCCCCGCTCCGCTCCGCGCTCACCCGCGGCCGCCCGGCGCTGTCCATCTCCAGGGCGCCGCTCGCCGCCCTCATGGCGGTCCGCAGGGCCCGGCCCGCCCCGGGCCCCCAGGGCCCCGCCGGCCCGTCGCCGCCCGCCGCGGCCATGGCGGCCGCCGCCCGGAACGGCGCGACCGGGCCGCGGCGCCGGGGGAGCGCGGCGGGGCCGGACCGGCGGCGGGGTCCTCCGGCCGGCAGGGGGCGCTGCGCCGGGCGGGGCGGGGCGGGCCGGGCCCGCGGCGGCGGCGGCGGCGGCGATGAAGCGCGATCGGCGCGGCCGGTTCCTGGCGGCCGCGGGCGGCCCCGGCGCGGCGCCCCCCGAGCCCCGGCGGCGGCCCGGCACGGCGGCCCGCGGGACCGAGGCGGCGGCGGCGGCGGCGCGGCCCGAGCCCCCCGCGGGGTGGGCCCCGGCGGCCGCCGCCTGGACACGGCCCGCCGCCCTCGGCGGGGCCCCGGAGGCAGGTGAGGCCCGGGCGGGGCGGGCCCGGCCCGGGGGAGGACGGGCCGGGGGCGCAGCCCCGCGGGGGGAGGCGGGCAGGCCCGGCCCGGCCCGGCCCCGCCGCCGGCTGCGGGAAGCGCCGGGGCGGGAGGGGAGCGGGGTCCCGGCTCGCAGGCGGCCCGGTCCGGGGCAGGGGTCCGGCGGCCCTCGGGCACGGCGGGAGCAGCGTCCCGGAGCCGCTGTCGGCCGTTCCGGCCGTCGGGCCGCTCCTGCCGGGGCGGGGGCGGGGGGCGACGGAGGCGGTGCGGGGGTCGGTGGATCTCCCACGGCGTGGCCCGCGCCCCGCCGCAGGCAGCTCCCCGGGGGTCGGCCACCCACCGGGACAGGCCCGCGGGTGGGTGCGTGGGTCCCGGCGGGCACGGGGCCCCTCACGGCCCGGCCACCTCTCTCCTCCCCCCCCCCCGCACGGCGAAGGGGCTCTCCCCTCTGCCAGGGAGCAGACCGCCGTTCCCGGGGCTCCGTGCCACCGGCAGACGACCGGGCGGTGGATCTGCCCCGTGCCAGGGCCCGGATCCGCTCGTTTGTGCGGAGGGGCTTCACCTCTAAAGAGCTGAGGCTGCCGGTGCCGGTAAACGGCGAGGTAAGGAGGGGTTTCGGCAGCACAACGAGGCAAAGCCCGGGGGAGAGCGGACGGGAACCGACCCCCCGGCTCCGTCCTCCGGCGCTCTGCCCTGGTTCGGAGGCGGCCGATAGCCGAACGCTCCGCTGCCGGTGTGGCTGGGGGCAGGAGATAAGTTTTGATCATCAAACGGTTCAAAGTTGGGTGCCTAAAGACAAACCGCCGACGGCGGGGGAAGCGCTCGCAGGGCGGCAACGCCTGCGCCGCCTCTGGGCCAGCGCCCAGGGCCGGGCACACGCCGACCCTCCCGCCCTGCCTGGGGGGTGGCTTTCAGCCCTCCGAAATGCTCACCCCAGGGTGTGCTGCCCTTCCCCGCCTCCGTCCCCTCCCCGGGGGCTCTGCGGGCTGTCCCCACCGCTCTCCGGTGTGCGACGGGACCCCGCCAGCGCTCTGAAGGCTGTTCGCCTGGTCTCGGCGATGGCTGGGGAGCTCGCGGGGGGCTGCAGGCAGGACCCTGCTCCCTCCTCGTCCCCGGCTGGGCGGGCCGGAGGGTTTAGAGCACCGCTGTGTTGCATCAGGGCCGGGAAGAGGCTGCATCGGGGGGTTTTCCCCCACGCTGGCAGGCGGTCGGGCTGCAGTGGAGGGATGGAGCCGTGCCCCGCAGAGCAGGGGTGCCGCAGGCCGGGGAGGGAGGCAGCCGGGCGGGAGAGCGGCGCGGTCAGTGAACCGGGAGCGGGAGAGACGCTTTGCATCCTGCCCCGCTGCTCCCGGTCAGCCTCGCTCCCCGCTCAGGAGCTGCGGCAGCTCCGCATCCCCAGCTCCCTGCCCGGCTCCAGGCTGCAGGGCACCATCAGGGTGGCTGAGAAATGGCAAGTCTCGGAGGAGGCTGCGAGGTCTGGGGCAGCTCGGGCTCGCAGAGGCTGAGGGACGCGACTGCCGGCTCTAAATACTTCGGAGATAAACGCTGGGGGGGGGGAGAAGAACTACTTAAGCCAAGGGACGGCGTCGGCAAAAGCGCAAACGTGGGTGAGCAAGCCCCGAGAACGCTGCAGCCGGGAGGAGGTTCCTCCGCTGCGGCAATCGGGCCAGAAGGGCTGATTTTAGGGTTAGTCGGTTGTGGTGCGGTGCCCTGATCTGCAGGGTGGGGGGGTTGCAGGGAAGGTCTCTTCCCGGCCGGCTTTTCTCTGCTTGTGCCGAAGCCGGGGCTTCGGAGGCAGCCTGCCGACTTGGATCAAGGGAAGGGGAACATCTCCCGGCACTCCGGTGCCTTCAGGCCGTAGCTGGCTGCCGCGCTCTTGCGGCAGGCACCCAGCGGCTGCGTTCAATCCTTCTCCGGCAGGAATCGGCAGAGCCCTGAGCACCGGCTATTGTCGCCTCTGCCACGGGAAGTTCTCCTCCAGGAGCCTACGCAATGCTTTCGGGAAGGTGCCTGTGATGGGGGAGAACTCGGAGAAGCAGCGCCGCGTGGATCAGGTCTTCTTCACCGACTTCCAGCGGCTGGTCGGCGTGGCGGTGCGGCAGGACCCCGCGCTCCCCCAGTTCGTCTGCAAGAAATGCCATGCCCAGTTCTACAAATGCCGCAGCGTCCTCAGGACGTTTATCCAGAGGGTGAACGCGTCTCCCACGGGCCATATAAAGTCGAAAGGAAAGTACGTTGCATTTCTTTCTTCCCGGGAGTTATCGCGAGCGGTAAATTGCCGTGGGTTGACGCGCGGTCCCTCCGTAACCCCCGAGACCCCACTGTGCTGTTCTGGCTTTTGCAGGAGCGGCGCAGCCCAGGCCCAGCCGGGCACGGAAGGAGGTGCCTCCTGTCTGGGTGAGTGCCCGCTCCCGGAGCCGCTTTCCTTTTCTTTCTGTGATGCCATCAACGAAGGGCTGGGTTTTACGGGCGTCGAGGAACGACCACCCGGCAGGGCGATTCCTGCGTCCCTCGGCGCAGCCGTGCCCCGCTCCGGCTGGTCACGGTTCCCCCTCCTCCACAAGCTCTCCCCTCCGGCTCACCAGGAGGATCCTCGCTGGCACCGGCCTCCCTGAGCTGAGCTGAAGAGGCGCAGGCTCGCGCGAAGAGCAGGCGGAGCGGGTTTGGGTGGCAGCGCCGGGCCTGTCCCAGCCGCCATCGGACGTTGGGAGGCGGGGGGGGGGGCAATCAGAAATACGCTTTCAGCTGTAAAATACAATTTCAGCTGTAAAATTAATGATATTGGCGGTTGACGGGACTGCCCCTGCCCAAGTCCATCTGGCTGCGGCGCCTTTAGGGTGTCTCCCGCCCGCCGTCTGACGCAGGAGTCCGGTGCAGCCTTGGGGGGAGCGGGTCCACAGCCCCGTCCCCTCCCCAGGGGGGAGCGGGTCCCTCCCTGTCCCTCCCCGCGGCTGGCTGTGCCCTTGGCTGGCCCAGGGGACTGACGGTGCGCGTGCTGCCTCTCCCCTCCGACAGTCGACCTGATCACCTCCAGCCCCCAGTGCCTGCACAGCCTGGTGACGTGGACGCACGCGCACGCCGGGAGCTGCCCCTCGGTGCCCAGCCTGCAGAGCGTGCTCTCCTCCGAGTACTGCGGCATCATCCGCGCCGTCTGGGGCTGCGGGGACGGGCACGACTACGTCATGGATACGGATTCGGACTGTAGCACGGTGCTTGTCGACAACGCCTTGTCTGTCAAACGGGAGTGGAACAAGAGCACGGCGCAGCGCTTGACTGACAATGGGGCCGGGGCAGACAATGCCGAGGCTGTTTCTGCTCCCAAACCCCAGCATGCTCCAGCAAGGACGACAACTTGCCAGCAGCCCGCAAACAAAGGGACCACATCGGTGCCGCTGAATGTGGAGAACGAGCCGCCGCAGAACAGGGATTCATCTCACTCGCAACTGGACAGCACGGCCTCCTTGCAGGAGAAAGCCCTGCCGCAGCCCGTGTCGCCGCTGAGCAGTGCCACAGGTAAGGGATTTGCCTTCTGATCTCCCTCCAGGCCTCTGGGGAAGGGCAAAGAGCCGGAGAGCTGGCCCGGGGAGCGATGGCGGGGCTGGGCCCCCTCCTGGGGGACCGCTGCTCCTCGAGGAGGACGCAGACCCCGGCTGGCGAGTGCAGGTTGCCCAGAGAACCGCCTCCAACCGGGGACGCTGAGCCTTGGAGGAGGGAAGGGGGAACACGGGTTCAGCCGACCGCGTCGCGCAAAAAGAACCGGTCTCCTCGCCCCGTGCGCTATTTCCCCCTCTGATAGAGGGGCCGAGACTTGGCCGTTCCTTAGCAGGCTGCGCCCGGCTGGCGGGACCCCGCTGCCTTGCTCTTGTTGGGGGACGTGTGCCCGTCGAGCGGTGCAGAACGGTCGCTGGTTCGCCGGCACCACGTTTGCCAGATGTTTCTTTCCGCTCAAACCAAACCCCGTCCGTCTGCCGGCAAGGAGGGGTTTCCCCGACCCCGCTGCAGGTGACGCCGGACAGCAGGAGCCCCTTCTGTCCGCAAAGGAGAGTTGCCGGGCGGGCTTGCTCATGGGCCGAGTTAACGTGGGTTTACTGCTGAACTCCCCCAGCCGCCACTTCCAGAAGAGAGGAATTAACACCGATTTTTGAGTTAGGGAAGTCGGGCTGCCTTCAGCTCCGACGGCCACGGGAGGTGTCCGCTGCTGGAAAGAGGAACGGCAGCTGGGACTCACCTGGGGACGAGTCTTGCGGTTACGGAGCAGGTGTCATGGGGGAATCCAAAAGATGCTCGTGGGAACTCCAGGGTAAAGGCTCTCCCGTCCCTGGAGCGCGGGGAGAGCGGTCTCCGAGCACATGAGACACGGAGTTTCGTTTCGTTTAAATAATCATTAACTTGTCACGGAGCACGTATTTTTCACGTGGTATGAGCCACCACGAGTGAACCCCGAGTGGCTGGTTCCTTCTCAGCAGCTGTCTCCGCTGGCTTGGTTTTGCTGCTTTTCCTTGTAACGCACCGTGTTCTCCTTCATTCCCTAGGACAGTTGAGTGGGAAGCAGGTTCTGTCTGCAACGTCGGATGAGCGGGTAAAAGACGAGTTCAGTGACCTTTCTGAGGGGTGAGAGAAGAGTGGGTTTAAAATAGCCTAAATGTCTTCTTTGCCAGTGTGAAATGACCCGCCTCGGAGAGCTCTTTCTCCCCGAGTGACCTGGCCCTCGAGGCCCCTTGGAACCGGCGTCGGAGGCGCAGAGCGGTGGCTCTGCAGCGGCTGTGATGAAGCTCACGCCGCTGAGGCGCTGAACTCCCCTCCTCGCTGCCTCTGCTGCAGGGGGGGGGGGGGCGGTTTGCACAGCGGCGCGCCTGTGTTTGCACGCGCGCGTGCCCTCCGCGTTCGCTGGCTGCTTCCAGCAAACCTGGTCCCGTTTCGTTCAAGGACCCTTTGCTCTGGGGAAGGAACCGTGCAGGGGCGGCGGGGGCTTGCTCGGTCCTGGGTGGTGGCAGAGCCGCTGCTCCAGCCCCTCGCCGGGGCAGGGCTGCCGAAAGCTCCTGCCTCGCCTGGGAGCAATTCCCCTTCGTGGCTGCTCCGGGCTGGGGCCGCAGAGGAGCGGTCGGTGCAGGAATGCAGGCAAGGGGTGGCACTCGGAGAAACCACCCCGTTTGCCCACAGGGAGAGCGATTAAATGGGAAGCAGGGAGTGGGAGGGACACCGGCAGCTTAGCAGCCTTTATGATCAAAGATTTGGCTAAATCCTTCAAACGCAGGTCTTTAAAGTGAGGCTTGTAAATAACTGATAATTGAGTCCAGTCATTCCGAGTCTAAAGTACCAAATGGCCGAGAGCAGACTTATTTCAGTGTGTCAGCTGTCACGTTACACGTGCCACAACAGTTCATTGCCTGTTTCCTGGCTTCAGAATCGCTTGCTTCTTGTACGGCTTAGGACTTAAAAGGAGGAAAAATTAAGACCCAAACCTATGTGGCTGCTGCGTATGAGGAAATGCAGAATGACCTGCAGCTTAATTAACCTGCGCCAGACAATTACATTACGTTCTTGCTCTGCAAAATTACTTCTCCCAGTAGAGAAAGCGGTGGCAACATCCCTCAACAACGAATAGATCTTTTCAGAAATGGCCGGTTTTTGTTCTCCTGACAGCGGTTCGATTACTCTTGCAGAGATCTAGTCCTAAAAGGACCCGATTTTGCTATTTGCTGTGTTCACCGGCGCTGTATTTGCTTGGGGAGATTACGGGGGAGGAGGACACGTGGAGCCTCGGCTGCCGTGCCGTGCTGTGGGGGAGATGGATGCGCTGGGAACGAAGAGCACGTATTGCTGCTGCTGCTGCAGACGCTGGTGCTGAAGCACCAGCCCGGTGCTGTGTCGGTAAAGGGCATCTTCTCTCTCTCAGGGACTTCTTGAGCGACGATGAAAATGAGAAGAGAAACGTGCAATCTTCAGATGACTCCTTCGAGCCTTACCCCGAAAAGAAGTAAGGGGCTTACTGCGTGGTTAGCAGAGCTCTCGGCGGACGAGCGGGAGGGCTGGCGCCCGCCTCGGCTCTGCTTGTGCCGGGCTCAGCTGGGCCAACGCCATCGCTTTCCTTCCTGGCCTCAGTTCTCTCCACGTCCCTGCCTGGAGGTCACAGCGCTGCCCCAGCACCCGTGTTCCCTGAGCTCCCCATCGGGTTGAAGCTGGGCCGCGTCCCTCGTCCTCAGGCCCGGCACTAATTACCGCAGCGCAGCTCATGTGTGCCTGACGGTGTGCGTGCCCCTGCTTTGCCAGGCCAAGCTGAGCCATCAGGCCGGCTGTGACGCTCGGGGACAATTAGGTGGGAGGACTAAAACCAACATCAAGTATTAAACCACTGTCCTTCTTCCTTCTTGGAGGGTTTCTAGCAAGAAAAGTGACAGCAAAGAAGCAAAGAAGGCGGAAGAGCCCAAAATAAGGAAGAAGCCTGGGCCTAAGCCAGGCTGGAAAAAAAAAATCAAATGTGAAAGGTAATAAGGAGCAGGCGGCAGCTGAGCAGCAGCCCCGCGCTCGGCACGCTGGCTGACGGCAGGCCTCTGCTTTGCAGGGAGGAGCTGCCTACCATTTACAAGTGTCCTTACCAGGGATGCACGGCCGTCTACAGAGGGGCGGATGGCATGAAGGTGAGTTCAGGGTTTGCTCCTGTCTCAGACCGGTGGCTCCGAGTGTTACAGAGCGGTTTCCGTACGAGGAGAGGATCTGTGACAGATTTAACTCGCCGCCTAGCTCCGCAGGAGGCGGCAAGCGACCAAACGAAGCAGTTGGAGGCCTCCTTCTGTGCTCCTAAAAGCAACGGGAGCTGCTCTGGCTCTGCGTGCTCCTCCTGTTCTGGAAGCCGGCCGCTGGCTCGGCAGCAGCCCTTGGAACAAGCTCCGCTCTGCCCGGTTAAAGCCCCTGCCGCCAGGCTTAGATTTGGATGCAAGTCTCTGGTTTTTCCACAGTGAAGCAGCGCTGACGCGCGAGCCTGCCAACATGGGGGGGGGGGGGTGTCTCGTTTATTGGGGGTATCCAAGTTTTTCCACTAGGGAAAATGGAGGCCAGCGGTTAGAAGCTCTGTCCTTTCTCCACAGAAACACATCAAAGAGCATCACGAAGAGGTTCGGGAGAGGCCCTGTCCTCATCCTGGCTGCAACAAGGTGTTCATGATTGACCGGTACCTGCAGCGTCACGTGAAGCTCATTCATACAGGTGTGTCCCAGCGGGCTCCGCTCACACCAGGCGACGGGTGTTGCAAACACCCAACGATTCATTGCACGAGGCTTGTGCAAGACCGTGCAGAACGGCCTGCCTTGCCTGTAAACCTGTAACGGGCCATCACGCGGGGGACGCGAGGCAGGGGGAGGAATTCAGGCTCCACCAGTAAGCGCGGGCAGCTGCCCGTATGCATTTCGTGTACTAAGAAATCGGCAGAATCGATGACTGTCTCCCTTTTTACATTGCAGAGGTACGTAATTATATCTGTGATGAATGTGGGCAGACCTTTAAGC
Source organism: Aptenodytes patagonicus (assembly GCF_965638725.1). Taxonomy (NCBI): domain Eukaryota; kingdom Metazoa; phylum Chordata; class Aves; order Sphenisciformes; family Spheniscidae; genus Aptenodytes; species Aptenodytes patagonicus. The sequence continues at coordinate 1,455,975 of NC_134959.1, read as the reverse complement.
AACGCAAACACCTCTCGGTCCACCAGATGCGGCACTCGGGAGCAAAGCCCCTCCAGTAAGTGCACACCAACCATCCGTTCGTAGCTAAGAAAAGGGACGGAAGGGGTGGTGAAGTTCCGCTGAGCTCTCGCAGTCACTGACCTTAGCACAGAGTAATTCTGCGATACAAACCCTGCCTGTAGCTGGCAGTCTCCTGGCTGAATCACTTTAAACGCTCGTCCACAACGCACGCGCCAGAGCTTCCCCTTGCTGAGCAAGTCTTGCATCTCCTCCTATTCCTGTTGCCCTTCAGCGTTCAGCAGGTGAATGCTCGGCTACCAGCGATGAGCTGCAGGCCCGAGGAGGAGAATCGTGTTGCGTGACCAGGGTAGTTGTAGGAGATGCTGTGAGCAAGCAGCTCTGAGGCTGCGGTTGTCTTCTCGGGGGGGGGGGGGGTTTATTCCGCGTGACAAAGAGCGAACGCCACGGCTGCCCCCTCAGGCCCGGCGCTAAGCCCCTGCTTTGCCTTGCAGGTGCGAAATCTGTGGTTTCCAGTGCCGACAGCGAGCGTCGCTCAAGTACCACATGACCAAACACAAAGCCGAGACGGAGCTGGAGTTTGCCTGCGACCAGTGTGGGAAGCGCTTCGAGAAGGCCCATAACCTTAATGTCCACATGTCCATGGTGCACCCTCTGACCCAGACTCAGGACAAAGCCAAGCCGCTGGAGCCAGAGCCCATTCTCCTCCTAAATACTTCAGGGACTTCAGAAAGCCAGGCGGTAAAGCCAGAAGTGACTGCACAGCAGGAGCCCACCTGAGGGGGACAGGGATGCTTTCCCAGTCCAGCCCCGTAGAAACCATGCGGCAGAACGGAGATTTTTTTTATCTACATTTTAGTCTCCCAAAGAACTCAGTGGAATTAGCTTCAGCTTGCTCAGAAAAAGCTTGTTATCATGCTGTGATTCTCCATGCTCACGTCTGATTCAGCAGTGTTGTACTAAGAGTCTGTCTAATCCCAGGGGAATGGATGTTCGGCAGCACCCCTTCGTGGTCCCCCTTCTCCCCACGCGCACAGTTGTAGAAACAAAGTTGGCCACAACTGTCCCCCGCCTGCACAAGCTGCTGCCTGTACGGAAGTGCCCTCGGGTGGCTGTAAGGGTACACAGGGCAGCGAAGCAACTTCAAGCAGACATTTTGGTTTTTGGGGGGGGGGGGGGGGGAAATTATGATTCCCAAAGCAAGTCTAAACTGAAATTTGTAACCTACTTTTTATTGTAACAAGAGCTTCATGGTTATGCTTGTAATAAATTATTTACAAAGTAATTTGAAAGAAACAGCACTGGTGAGAAAGGTAGCACCTCGTCTGTCCCTTCGTCCGTAGTCAGGGTGTTCCGTCCCTCAGAACAGGGCCAGCTCTTCGTCCAGCTCCGTGGCCACGGCAGGCCTGGAGAAGTGCAGGAGGCTGGCTCCCAGCTCTGGGTCAAGTTCTTCACACGCGTCCAGTAGCTGGGGAAGAGGGCAAGTAGCCAGCATTAGACCTGCTCGTGCTTCCTCAAAGGGAGTTACAGCAACACTAGATCATTCTGCTGCTTCTCGGCGAGGTAGAGGAGAGGGAAGCTGGTGCCGACTCACACAGAAGTAACACGAGCTCGTGGCTGCCAAACTTCAACGCCTGCCACTTAGCTGGGCTTGGTATTTCCCCCAAGACCAGGCATTAAGGAAGCGGCGGGAGCGAGACTGCGTGAGGGCAGTGTTGTTGCCGAGAAAGATGCAGCCCGGGAGAGGGAGGATGTGGCTGTAGCACTGATTGAGCAGCAGGTGTCCTCCACCGCTCCCAAATGTGTTACGGAAAGGCAGCGTGTGTCAGGGGTTAAGCAGGCAGCACCAGTACAGGATCGGCGCGGCAAGGAAGGCTACGCACGCCGGCCCTGAGCAGCAGCAGCGCTCCCAGCTCTCACACACTTGGGAGGAGAGAAAAAAAAAAAACAACCAAAAACCTGAACGCACCGGTCGTATGTTTCCAAAGCTTTGGGCAGGGCATCGTGGGATCACACCGAGCAGGAACCGCCGGGCCGTGGAGATCACCTCCAAGGGATCCCCCTGGAGAACACGGAGAAGAGAGACACGGCCCGTCAAGGCCAAGCGCAATGTCACTTTCGGCTCTCAGTCCCTGCCTCCAAAAGCGAAACAGGAACCACTACATGGCACCTAGGGGCTATTCACAGGTTAAGCAGATCACTAGATCAGTGACGACCTTCACCCTGAGGTCCTGTGCAAGACAGTGGCGAGGCAGCTTAGGTTTCGGGCAGCAGCAGGACAGCAGCACCGGCAGCTTCTCTCAGCCCCAAGGTGCAAGCAAGCTGCCCGCAAAGGCAGCCGCACAAGCTACCTCTGCTCTGTACAGGAAGGCGGGAACAAGAGGGATGCTGCAAGTGGCAGGGGGAAGGGATAAAGAATGGGATGCACAGTTACAAGAGGGACAAAGAGAGACTGAGCTTCACTCACGTGCTCTGCGGGGTCTGGGCTTTGCCCCGCTTGATCAGACTGGGGCAGGTCTTTCCCTTCCACGAAGAGCCGAAGCAGCTGGATGTACAAATCGAGCGCCACGTAGAGGAAGGTCTGCTCTCGAGTGAGCAGCTCTTGGTGAAAGCACGGGGTGAGGCTAGAGGAGGTCACACACCGTGTCCGGTTAGCACCGGTTCCGTGGTAGACTCAAACGCATAAAGACGCAAGGCAAACGCAGCCGGTGCTGTTGCCGCTGTCTGTTTTACAAGTCCCATTGTGTGCAGGGCCACCCCACTGCCAGGAGCACGAAAGGCAGCCAGGGACGCTCCTGTTTGGAGCACAAAGCTGAAGGGAAACTTCTAGCAGAAGATACGGGGCTCCTTAAATAGCAATCCTGCCCTGATCAAGTATTCTCTCCTGCACAGCTCACCTACGGGCCAGCAGTACCGTTACCTCTGCACCAGCTGCTGTACGTGCAAACCCTCAGCCACATCATCCCTTGCGAACACCTCCCCTCTGAGCCCGGCAGGGCGTTACCTGTAGAATGCAACAGGCAAGAGCCGGACGTGACGGTCCGAGGCTGCGCTGCGCAGGACACGGTATTTTCTAGGGTCTGCAAGAGCCAGAGAGAAGCACTAAGCATCTGCGGTGGTCCTCACGCCACCTCGCGTACTTCCACAGCAGCACAGGGGCTGCACGGTTTCCTTCCAGCCCACAATAAACGCTAGTGCTTAGCTGTGGGGACCCCTGAGAGAAGCAAGCTGTCCCCTCTGAGGCTTTCTCTACCAGAGGGAACAATACTGAGTGTCAGTCGTTCCCGATCGTCAGCTGGGTCACCATACTGCAGGGTAGAAGCGGGATGTTCTCGGCTTTTACTCAAGCAAGTATTTTTCGTGCTGCTTACAGAGGCCCATCTGTTCCTTCTTACAGGTACATTCATTAATCAAAGAGGTGGGGCATGCCTGTCCAGCACCAAACCTCGCCTTTCCACCCCTTGGAGGCAGGACTCACTCACCTTTCTCTGCCGAATGGAAGAGAAGTGGCCAGGACGCTCCCCTCTCTTCCAGGTGTTGCAAGATCTCCAGGGACCATTCCAGAGACGTCTGAAAATCCACTCCTTCCTGGGCGTCAGAAAGGACAGGTCTAGTTTGTCTTAGGCTTTAGTTGCATCAAAGCAGAAAGGAACCCCTCGTAAGAGATCGTGTACACGAAGTGCTCTATTAAAGGACCTTTATGAATGTAGCCCAAGTCCTTCCCCTTGCCCGGCAGCCTGGATTCCCCCCGGGCAATCAGGCACCGGAGCGATGCAGTGCCTTCATCACCAAACCAGGCCGCGACAGGGCTCAGTTGAGAACGATTTGTGAGAGAGGGGGAAGTGGTCTCGATGAGCAACCGGCTCGTCACCAGCACGCTTCCCAGCAGTGCTCAGCACAGAGCCACTGCACGTCCTGCACCGACCCCACCCTGCTCCCCAGAGCAGGTTTTTTCCCCCTCTAACCCATCTAGTGACAGCGCGTCTTGGGATTGGTTTTGGTTTGGGTTGTTGGTTGGTTTTTTTTTTTACATTACTCATTTTACTTGGAATAACCTCCCAGATCTGTTTGCTCAAGATGGTTTTTTTCCCTCAATGGCTCTTCCTCCAGACTCTCCCCAAGGCAGACGATGAGACCAAATGATTATTTTTAACTTGAGTCTGCTCCCTGATCCAATCCGTTAGGTGACTACACAAACGGCTGCACTTCAAAGCTGAGAAGACAGCGAAGGGACAGAAACAAGCATTCCTAGGCAGGAGGATGCTTAGGGCAGACTGCTGCTGGAAGAAACTTGTCACCTTTGCTCCTTCATTTAATAGCGTTAAATCATTTGGAAACCAGCGTTCCTCCTCGCTGGGGACCCCTCCTCCTGTGAAATACCACGTGAATTCTCCTGTGAAATTCCAGCCTGAGGAAAAATGTCATCTAACAAATGGGAACTGCTACGCAAAAGCTAAGGGAGAGAGATGAGGTTCCTGCGCTACCTGGGAGGTGTAAAGTCTGAAAAGGGAACTGAAAATAGTAAGTCATTCATGAAGAGAAATAAAAGCTACTGTAGTGAAAGGGGAGATAACGTCAGTTAGAGGAAAATACAGGTTTAATCTGATAGGAACAGAAGGGCTTTCAGCAGGCTCTGTCTGGGATGTTGCTGATGCCCTCCTTCTGGCAGAACAAGCTACCAGCCTCCACGGCACCGGTACAAAGCATTTTTAGGCAGCAAACCAAGTGGATCAGACACATTTAGTGTCATGAGAATTCCCCCAGGGCTGAATTTACCTTTGGTGTTATTTTTGCTGAGATGAGATCCATGAGCGAGAAGAACAGGAGAGAAACAAGAAGCTGCAAGGAAAAGAGACTGCCTGTTAGTTATATCTGCGGTGGTGACTCAGAACTTGCACTTTCCAATCAGGAAATAACACTTCACAAAGCACGTTCCCAGGATGGACCTGGATGAACTACAAGCACTGCTGTTCCTTCCAGGTGAAGGCAGTGGGTTTGAAGAAGACAGACTGCAGCCTGACATCGTTCATTGCTTCTAAGGGTAAAGTCCACACTAAATTCACTGTTCTCGAAGCAAGGCTTGCTGCAAGTCAGACAACAGATGACAACTTCTTCCGCATACAGGGAAAACCGAGCGAGCTACCGCAGATGTAAACCTGGAGGAGAGCTCATGTCGGTCCACAGCCGGCATGCCACCAGCAGATGCTGTGCAGCCTCCCATCTCAGCAAGCGCATCGTAATCCTGCCCTGACACACGCTTGTTACGGCTTTTCTGGACCCCTACCACATCCCTTCCTGCCGCCCTCCTCCTATCTCAAGGCAGATTTTTGAGGTGAAAGCCGCTGTTATTCCACATGTACTAAATGCTCATATCAACTCAGTGACACCAGTTTCTGACTAGCAGCTTTTGGCTCTAGACCAGTATAAACGGTGGAGGAGTCAATCCCATAGCAGGAGGAGCTGCTACCGTAACTGCTGCCCGGAGCAATAAAACTTTAGAGTAAACAGCAAGGCACAGGTTCCGCTTCAACCCTATTTACCTGTGAATGTCTCAGTACAGGGACACTCCCCACACTGAGCTCCGGCCCCGGCTATCCCCGGAAGATCAACAAACAGAACTGCCAGGCAGCAGCCCGGCTTCCTCCTCAGCAGAGGACTTCAGAGAATTCCCGTGCACAGAGGGCACTGAGCATGGCGAAATGGAGGAGGCATTTCCTGGAACAGACTTGGGAGAACCCTCAGGAGGTCTGTTCCTGGGATTCCTACAGCACGTCTTCCCAGAGCCCTTACAATGCCTACACTCCTGTCTCAAACTTTCTGCGTCTCCTTAACCTCCCAGCCAAGATGCCTGAGCTAAAATCCACAAGGACTGCTCCTTTGTCGGAGGGAGGGGCGATCCTGGCACGCCAAGGATTGAGCTCTCAATCTCTGCAGCACCCTCTCCAGCTTCAGTTTTTAAAGCAGCTGTTTCATAGCCCTCCCCGACTTCACAGAGGAGCCAGTATCCGAGTTAAAAGTTTAAGTTTGGAACAACTTTGCCTCTAGGATAAGTATTTAGCAACTGGTAATTTACAGCTACGTTTTATCAATTGGCCACCAGCAAGATTTCACAACAGGGTTTGCCAGGGATTCAGCTGTATCTCAGGACAACCATTTCTCAGTTAAAGGCATTCTGCTTCTAGTTTTCAAGTGTAGGGAAGAGCAGACATTTAAAATGCACCGTCTTGCCTGCTCTGTGTCAGTCCCCAGCCTCTTCAGTGCACTTCTCTCTCGTCCGCATGGTGACGGCTGTTGAAGAGTACAATGGAGGAAGGCAGCCAAAATCCAAGGAGGGCCGGAGAGCGGGAAAACCGCTCCTGAAGAAAGGAAGCTAGGAAACGAAACCAGCACGTCATGGTTTTGGAGGGAAAAAATAAAATTAAAAAAAGAAAAAAAAAAATCACAGCCGTGAATGAGGAGGAAGTCAGGGGCTGGGCAAAGGGTGCAGGTTTGTGATTGGGACAAAAAAAATTCTCTTTTTTTTTTTCCCCTCCTGCAGTTGGATGCTACATGGAGACAGTTTAAAAAAGAAAAGTCTAGAAAGAGGCAGCAGCATTCCCAAATCTCTTTCATCAGAGGTTGGACAGGTAGTTAACTGTATACACCACTATGGCTAATGTGATTATTACGTTCAATAACCTGCAAGGAGATTCTTATACTAAATTCCCAGCTTTTGGAGAAAAGTTGCAGGACGCTGAACAGACCAGCGTAACAACAGGTAAAGAAGGAAGCATACAGCAGAGAAGCAGTCAGCAGCTTCAGGAGATCAGAGATTCACCAAATCCAGGGAGCAAAGGGTGCGGCAGCTTAAGCAAGTGACTCAACACTGTGCTAAAGACTATTTCCAGTGTTTGTCTAACAAGGACTCTGCCTTCCAGTCTCCTCTAAAAAGATTCTCTTTTCCTTATGGTGAAACACTCTGACCCATATTACACAGAAGGCCAGACTAAATAATTATAATGACCCATTTTGAGTTTAAACTCTACAAAGGCATCTGTATATAGCTGTCCTACAAGCCTCAGTCCACGTTAGCATTTCATCCTGCCTGCTGAAACCCAGCCTGCCTCAGAGAACAGGCATCCTGGGCGCTGATCCCTCCGCGAGCAGGTTCTCCTGCCTGCAGATCCACGCTCGGTTCCTCGCACACACACCTGGTAGCTGAGGACTGCCATTCCCTCAGTCTTTCCAGTTCTTCTGCAAGCGGAGCCCCGAAGAGTCTCTTCCACTGAGAGCAAAGTACTGGCTCCAGCCTCGGCCACCAAAGCTAGGAAGAAAGACAGAAGTCAGCAGCATTAGTGGTGGTGTACTTAGTAGTTGTTTGCAGTCAGGTATGCACGCTACCTCAGCCCGGTACTCAGAGAAAGGGTCCCCTCCTCGCCCTGTAATGAAAAAGTCCAAGTTGTACATACACACATAATAAACATGAGAAGTTGATTCTACAGAAGAGCAGCCAAGGTGGTGGAGGGTCTAGAGCACAAGTCCTGTGAGGAGCGGCTGAGGGAACTGGGGTTGTTCAGCCTGGAGAAGAGGAGGCTCAGGGGAGACCTTATCGCGCTCTACAACTACCTGAAAGGAGGCTGTAGTGAGGGGGGTGTCGGTCTCCTCTCCCAAGCGATAGAACGAGAGGAAACGGCCTCAAGCTGCGCCAGGGGAGGTTTAGATTGGACATGAGGAAAAAAATTTCTTCACCGAAAGGGTTGTCAAGCATCGGAACAGGCTGCCCAGGGAAGCAGCAGAGTCACCAGCCCTGGAGATATTTAAAAGACATGTAGACGTGGTGCTCAGGGACGTGGTTTAGTGGTGGACTTGGCAGTGCTGGGTTAACGGTTGGACTCGATGATCTTAAAGGTCTTTTCCAACCTAAACGATTCTATGATTCTAAGTTTCACATTCTGGAAATGCAAAGAGGGTCATTTGTGACCGTGTTCATACCACAGTTCATACCACCTCCTCTAGCAGGACCACTCATGGTAAAGGAACTGTTCCGCAGAGGTGACGTACATGCTTACCACATGCAACAAAAACACGTATCCCCATGTAAAACGGTGCATGAAGAGTTACGCACAGGAGAGAGGAAAAAAGAAAAAAATCTGTGCTTTATGGACTTTTTGGTTGCTTGGCATGTAACAACCAGCCCCTCTGTAGCGCATCTGAAACCAAGACAAGTCTCCCAGCTTCTCACCCTTAAACAGCCTCTGTTCCACTTCTGTAGCGACACTCCAAAGACAAGGTTGCACGCCCAGAGCTGCGATCAGCGATACCAAGGGTTCTAAAACTCTCTGCAATTTCCCAAAGGCGTTGAGAGTTACTACCCCCACACTTCACAGTTTATATTAAATGAAGTTTAAAACAAACGCTCTGAACCGATACTGAATTTTCATCGAGCACTCTTAAGATGAAATATGAACAGTTACCACTGCAGAGAAGAGCATAACGGGACATTTGGTTTGACATGCTGTTAGAACATCATTGACCCCTTCTGCTGAGTCCTCGCAGTCCAAGCTGGCATTAAGCAGGCCCTGGAAGAGGATAAGTTACAAGATGACTACACACATATGTCTTTGCTGCTTTGGAGTACCTCACCAAGCCATGTGTAAACTAATCAAAGATAACTGTAGGGGTCAGCATGGCCCAGCAGAAGAAACGTGTGCCCAACAGCTTCTCCTTCCCCCACCAGCTTTGCTGTATTGTATTAAAATTAATCTCTACCACTACCTCCTCCGGCTACTTCTCTTCACTTTCCTGGATTACTGCTCTTCTTTTTGGAATTTACACCAACAATTCTCAAAACAAGGGTACAAATAGCACATCTCATTGCTAAGAATAGCATATAGTCAGGTATCCTGGTAAAGAAACGTCTACTCCGGCTAGCAGTTACCCTGAAGAAGTGAGCGGTGATGTCGTAGGAGAGCGCATACCCTCTGGAACAGACATTCTTCTGTGGGGAGACAAGGAGAGGGGAAAAAAAAAAAAAAATCATTCCTTCCCTTTTGAATTCCAATTTTCTTTAAACATTTTGGGTGTCTGGCACAACAGGACTCAGATAACGCAAAATCACCCTGTGAGATCCCGAGTATCGGTTCAGAACGCAGAAGCTTCGTTTCTATATAAAGCAACACCACTGACCAGGCAGCGCTTTACAGTCCCAGCACGAGAAAGCAAATCAGACGGCCCTGCTTACCACGTGGTGTGGGTGGCTGAGGCAGTTTGATTAACAGTCTTGGAATGAATGGAGGTTTCTGGCTGTGCCTAATACGACAGTGCAGGAGGGCTTGAAAAGGTCATCAATCAGGATGAATAAATAGAAACGATAGCTATCCTCGGAGCATGAAACAGTGCTCTGAGGGACCTGCGAGTCAACTGATCGGCGCCCAGGAAGCCGCAGGGATGTTTCTGAATGTTTCTCTAGTGTACATAACACAGGAGGATGAGCAGGATCTCACTCTACACTCAGCAAATCAGTTTCACGCTCTGGCATGACAGAGAAATCGGAGAAGAGCTCATGCTCAGTCCCTTACTTCTAGGCCTCCACGGGAACACTGCAGGTTTCTCTCTAACCCACTGTCAACAAACGAAGAGCAGGTGGCACAGAAGGACGACGCATCCGCACGAGAGCGCACCCCCAAGGCTGCTGCACGTGCGTGCGCACCACACATACCTTGTCACGAACAACGCGACTGGAAAGAACACTCCTACTGCTCGAGAACTGGCCAAGCCACTACCAGGCTACTCTGCGATCACCCACTGGTGATTTTACCCCTGGACTGTGCACGCCCAGCTCCAACCACTGATATGCTGGCTGGCCCCACCCCAGATTTGCCTACACTGTTTCCCAAGGATTCTCTCTCAATAGCGTAAAACGCCACCACGATTCCAAATGAACGAACCCAAAAGTCACCCTACAGCAGACAGTGCGGAGGGGACCCCTGCAGAGCTAGGGCCTGGAAAGTCTCGAGCATAATGAGTTGAATTATGCTCAGGCTGCCCAGGGAAGTGGTTGAGTCCCCATCCCTGGAGGTATTTAAAAGACGTGTAGATGAGGCACTTAGGGACATGGTTTAGTGGGCATGGTGGTGTTGGGTCGATGGTTGCACTCGATGATCTTAGAGGTCTTTTCCAACCTCTATGATTCTATGAATCTCCCTACATTCTGACATAAGCTAAGTTTGTCTCAATTTTGGCTGCATTTTAACCCCTGTCCTAAACCCAAGCTTAAGGTCTTTATCTAGAGCATTCACCAACGAGAAATTATCGTTTGGCTAACGACACATACCAGCTCCGAGTTTACAAAACGAAAAAAGTCTTCACAGTCCAGCGTTGTTTTCTTTCCTTTTCGACAAGTCAAGATCAGAGCGGACGCAGGGAGCCCTACCAGAATCCTTAGGCAGGGAAGAATCAAAACAAAATTGAGGTTACCGTCAAGAAGAGAATCAGACGCCACACTCGGGGCACGTGCCTTCGATATTCAGGGGAGTTTGAGAGTGTGTCAAATGTGAGAGATCTCAAACACGTTGACAGAAACTGCACAAGGAATTTTTCCAGTTGCCCAGAAAGAAACCTGCATTTCAATGAGGTATACACACCACTTTCAAAGATACTATCAATGGCTCACAAATGGAAACGCACACCTAGATTACAGCAGCAAATAGAGTAATTTAACGATGGGTAACACAAGTGGTGGCATTAAGAGTGTTGCTGGCTGTAAACTGAGCCCATGAAGATGTGTGGTCTTTGAAATCCAGTCTACTGGCAGGGGCAACTCGTAGCCCAAGATGGCACACTGAAACGCAGCTAAGTCACGTGGGTACCAGGGAATAAATCTCTCTTGCGTAATTGTTACCGCGACATATAGCGTCATTTTCATTTGCTGTGGAATCACAGGGGAGGCTACCCAACCGCGCGGGTACACGCCGCAATTGCTTTGAACGACAGTTTTGTTCGAGGCGTTCCCAGCCCTTCAGATCTGCATTTACCTTCTGTGCAGCAGCAGCTCCTGCTGCCTCCATAACTGCTCACCCAGAGCAGAGCCATGATTTCTGTCTTTCAACCTCTCCTGGAGAATCTCAAACAGGCAGTGTCTCTGGGCATCCAAGCAGCCAGAAAGCAACTTTCGCCTGCACCCCAGCTCCAGTACCATCTCCTAAACGGGGAGGGGGCAGGGGGGGAAAAACAGTGTTTGTCAGGGCTACACACTAGTTTGCATTCAAATCCTCTATGTTTCTCTGAAGTAATACAAAGAGATCAAGAAGAAAAATATCTCTCTCCCCATTTCCATGCCACTGCTCACATCTGAGAACCGAATGTCAGCCTTATACACACTGAGGTATTAGAAAAATACTTTGACCGGTCAAATTCAAGGATTGAACATACAGATAGATACACATCAAAGTCTGAAATCACCTGCAGCTTGCAGAGAATATCGGGATTGACTGACATCTTTGATTGGCCACAGCTACCCAGGTCCGACCTGAAATTAAGAGACACACCAGGTAACTAACCCTGTTAGCCCAGGAGGGTAACACAATTCAATTAAAGTCAAATGGCTTCAGATGAACATAAAGCTCTAACATTAATGTTCCTTAAATAAGCTGTAGGTGAGACAGCAACTCCCCTCTAAACCTCCCTCCTTATTTTCTAGCTTCAGCCACTTCCTCAGGGGCATTAATGCTTGTCTGGCCAAACAAATCTAAATACAAATTCAACTTAAAACAGACAGACAGACTAGGGACTACCTGTGACTGCAACCCCAGACCTCTGTCACCTAAAGCAAGATTCTTATGCAAAGACTGGCGAGTCATGCAGAGCCACCTCCCAGCTTTCACAGCCAGCCAGACCTGTGAGAAGGGAATCGCTTCCACTCAAGGAAACCCAACCCCATGTAAGGCACAAGCTCACAGCTCCTAGCTTGCAAGGTCATTAGCAGAACCGTCGCTTCTGCAGAAATGCAAGTCATGATACAGAATACCTTTGCGAGGAATCCAGAATGGTGTTGATAATAACGCCACAGGCCTTCTCCAGGTCTCCGTCGCAGCCACCAGAAGCAGAAGGTGCAGGAAGATACCACTGATAGATGGCCCAATAATGGAAATCCTGTCTGCAATATTGAAAAGGAGAATTAGGAAATCTATCACGGCATTTTAACGGTGCCCTTCCCTTGATGTAAGAGGAAGTTCACGCACCAAGTGGAATGACAGATAAAAGCACCCATATATGTACAGATATAAAAAGAGTCATCCACCAGACACCACATGTCCTGATGTCAGCCGTCTCTTGCTTCCGGAAACGGGGAGGTTTTGTGAAAAGTTATTTGGGAGGACTGCACATGCAGGCCAGAGGTTATCTCGGTGAACTTCCTCAAGTGAAAACACACGCCTCGTTCTAGCATTGCTTGAACTCTGGACAAACCGTAGCAGTCAACAGGCATTTGTGTCCCGCAGCAGCTTGTTTATTTGCTTCCTGATCTTCGATGCTTTGTCCTAATTCGGGTGGGAAAGGCTCTTGAACTATTCCCTTTGCAACAGAGCCCCTCTGCACTTACCTTTCCCAAGCAGAGAGAATATCCTTTTCAGGGTACACTTCCAGCTCCAACAGCAGCCACTCCCTGAAAGACAACTGGGAAAAGCAACGATTCAGGTAAGAGGGCAGACCAGCAAGGCAAGTAACTTGTGCAGAACAGCCACCTTCTTCCCAGCATAAAAGCCACCTTCACCCACACCCAGACACAACTCCGTGCAGATTAAGAGATATGAATCAGAGGAGACATCAACCCAAGGAAGTTCCTGCACTGTTTCCCTTGCAAGAAATCTAAACTAAAACCCCACTGGCATTCTAAAATTTACTAAAAGCAAGCCTATAAAGCATCTCTCGCACACACCCACCCACACCCCTTTGACATTTCCAAACAAGCTCATCTTGTTGAAGTCTAGATACCAGAATGAACGTATGTTATTAGAAATAAATGCTAAAATGAACAAAGCACCATAGTCAGACAGACTGGTATAAGCATCAAAGAAAGGTTATAATGCAAAGGTATTTTAGCCTTGTACATCAAGCTAGCCAAGCACAAGGAGTCATTCTAGTAACGTGACAGACTCCTCTGCACAAAGACAAACTGGTTTTATATGAACTAGGTTAAAAAAAGAAATCCTGTCAAGTCAGACACATCGCAAGGATGGTATAAAGAGAACAGCTGAGATGTTAACCTGCTTCATAGCACGGCAGAGCCGAACAATCCAAGATACACAGGTCGTTGAGAAGAACACTGACATTTAGACAAAGCACCAAAAAAAGCAAGCGAGTATTTTCAGTTATTGACTCACCATCACTTCATAGACAGTACACGGTCTTAGGAAGCTGAGGTTATGGACAGCCCTTTTCTCTACAGTTCCTGATCATTTTCTTACTGATATGGTACACCTTGTCAAGCTTTCTGCTTTTGCAATAAGCAGGACACAAAAGCTTTACCTCTAGTTTTCTATTTCTGCCTTATCATCACCATCGAAATCTACAAACAACATTGAGCACATAACCTAGCGCACGTGGTATCTTCAGCTGTCAGACCAACTTTTCAGGCATTAAGTTTTTACAAGAAGCATTTTATCGCCAATAAGGAAATTGCGAAGAGCAGATCTGAAAAACGAGAATTACGGCGTGAACTTAAGTCATGGAAAAGATTTATACCTGGAATGCTTTTTCCTTCAAGAGCTCTTGAAAGCATGCTTGCTTCCATAAACAGAGGCTGGCTCTTTTGTAGTTCAGAGAGGGGCATGACAGGGAACTCCAGATTAGGTCAGTTTTAGCCTCCTCGCACAGGATTCCGCGAGCTTCCAAGCACAGCCGTGGCACGATGTACTGCAGCTAGAACAAAGGCATAAAACCCCTGCACATTTCCATCACACAAAAAAGGTCCAGTGCAACCTCTGGTTGTGCGAAGCTGCCAAACAAGCAGATACACTAGACTGTAAGATGGGAGGGTACAAAGATGCATTTTTATATAGTTTTCTTTGTACAAGTTACAGCTGCACAGGAGTCTGCAGTGGGAAATGGAACTGAGACTGATCTTTCTCATAGGTAATAGCAGAACTTTTTTCCTTTTACCTTTTTAACAAGGCTAGGAGGAAGCACGGCGCACAAATCTTCACGAGGATAGGATGAAAACTTGCACATAAGATAAGATGCCGCTGCAGTGCAAAACCTGATAGAGAAAAAGAACGAACTCCGTTACCTGGTTGGTTCAATCATATCTTTTCCCACTCACGGAAGTCCAAAGTCAAAACAAAGACTGAGCGTTAAAAATGCTTTTAACCAACGTGTCCCAAACCTATTTGCTTTTGGGACCACTTCTTTTTATGTGTTCCCAACCCCAACTATATTAATGGCACCAATTTCAGAACCAGAGACTAAACTAAAACCTTTGACAGCATCCAGTCAGTCCTTTCTCCAGCAGGCAGTACAACCATCAGGATGCCATTTCACACGGGACCACCATCAGCCTGTTTCTCTGTGTAGCGCCTCTGTGCAGCAGAATCGCCTACGTACGCTCTGGAAATCCTCCGCAGGAACACGGGAGCTTTACCAGCACCCCTCCTGTGGCAAATCTTAAACCCATCGCCTGGAGAAGCAAGGACATGTTGGATGCATGGTCTCACCTCATGCAGAAGGCAAACGACTCTTCCGTCCTGCACACCAGCAAGCAGTTCCAGTACTCAGAAACGGAAAGGACGCTTTCAGGAACGGGCTGAGAAATCCCCAAATTGGCTTCCACTTCAGGAATTAAAGCTCTGGATTCACTTAAGTGGATCACGAAAGCTGCTAGTCCTAAAATATGAGCATCATTCAGGGAAGGACCCTGCAAGCCAAACATAAGTAAAGAACTGAAGAGAGAAAGACATTTCATTTGTAACAAAACAACCTTTCTCGGAAAAAAAACCTCAGAATTAATCAAGTACCAGAACATTGCTTCTACCCATTGACTAATTAGTGCAGCAATATCAATTTAGCAGATGAGAGGCACCAGTTACATTAAACATGTTCTTCCTTCCTTGAAATTGTGCAGCTATCTTTGGTCAACCTGCAGCAAGATTTGTACGTTTCTGTAACACAGTAACTTGAAGCAACTAGCTGTAAATTCAGCCCAGCCAAATTTGAGACTCTCAAGGCTTTTTAGCTTCTAATCTAGTCTATCAGCCTTTTAACTTCACCCTTGCAATATCACAGGGTAAAGGAAATAAACCCAACAGTTCTTCAAGAGAAAACCATAAACTGCTGCACCCCAGATTTGGGGGGGTCTTACTGTTATTTTTAAAAGGGGTGTACGACTGAATTATTCAGCGTAGAAGCTTAGGAATTAAGCATTCTACTATTTTTCTTTTGGCTCTGTTCATAAACTTACTTATTTTAGCTTCTGTTAAAATGTATCTCAGAATGCATTAACCTTCTACAGTAGTACTTCTGTAGGAAGACGTTCAGCTCACATTCCTGAGAGCAAGTCCATACTACTTGACCAAAATGAGATTTTTTTTTTTTTTTTTTTGGAAGCTTGGAAACTAGTGAAGTCCCTCCACAGTGCAGTCCAGACAGGTACATGCCCTACAGCTCAGGAAATAGAGGTAGGACAGTCTTTAGCACACTATGACCATATGCTTCTTGGTTGGAAAACTAACCTGATGATAAATAAGCTGGCAGAGCCTGCCCAGAAGCGCAGGTAAGAGATTCCTGTGTCCACACATCATCTTCACGAACAAGGAGAGACATGGTCCCTGCCTGCAGAAGGTAAAAACCACATGCTCATTTTACTGCTTCTTTTTATCCCCAATACAGGAAAAGGTATTTAAAAATGCTTAAACACACTGAACCTGAGCCACAGTTGTCTGTAAATACAGGACAATTATCATCCCATTTATAGGCTCAAAGGAAGTGTCACTTTTGGAGTATCTGAACAGAGGACCCCTACAGAAACGTGAACTCCACCAGTGCCCTGCCTCAAATACTTGATAATATATAGTTAAAGAGGTGTTCTGAGATGACAGCAAGGAGAGGAGGAAGCTGCCTGGGGCAGAGTCAGCTTTTTTCAGACAGAGAGCACAAGGTAAACAGAGGCAGAGCAATAAATGGGATCAAAAAACAAAGCAAGAGCAAAAAGGAATTAATATGACAAGGTCCTGTCGCAAAGCGGAGGAAGGGAGGGAGGGAGGGACTTTCCCACCCAGCTGACAGGAAAAAACCATCCTCAGAGGGGATTGGATGGGGAGTTGGGTTTAGAAACAATTTCCTGGGACGCTCTTGTTTACCACAGCTACTTTTCAACACAGGTTTTCAATACAGATTCACCTGCTCCAGGGCGAAACAGTGTAAAAGAGAGGGAAAGATGCACGCTGCACCCCAGAGAGGCAGCCACCTAGTTCGGTACTATCGGCAGCTGGGATCACAGGCAGCTTGTCAGTACATTGTTGTTTTCCAACAAAGCCATTTTCCACTGAGATGTTGACCACAATGTTTACAGACTTCTGTTACATCATGAAGGAGATGGCGTTAACAGAGTCCTTCCAGCGGTGGAGGAGTGCTACCTCTCCCTTCTCATACGGGCCAGAATCAAACTGCGTCACTTCCAGGGGGAAGAGGGGACGGGAGGCAGAGAGAAGGTATATCATGCTGCTCTTCTTGTGCCTGCAGCTTTAGGCTTCATGCCTCACTCATTTCGTATTAGATATGGCATCAGGGATGAAGGCTGAGGTGCCTGGATCTGCAAAAGCACTGAACGTGCCAAAAAGACACCCCGAAGATACATCGGTGCTCGCTGTCAAAAGACAAGCGTTGTCCTCTCCTGATCTGTAGTGTCAGCCAGCAAGTAATTCCTGGACAAAGAGAATTTGCTTCATTCCCCATCCCCCACCATTGAGCTGAAAACGCCAGCCTGAGCACGTAGTATTTGCGCAAAGTTTTTATATGTTGTCGCAGAGCACAAAGCAGAGCCAAATGCCGCTTTTTTCTGAAGAGGTCAGTAACAACAGAGGAGAAACACGTTTTATTTACACATATACATCAAAGCGCATTAGTTCTTAGGTTACAGAAACCCAGAATAAAGCAGCCTGCCATTGCCAGCCTGGCACAGTGGGTATGAACAACCAGAAGTCCCTCCTCGCCCCTAGACAAATGTTGGAATTCTAGCGTATGAACCAGTTTCGATTTCCCTACTCTTTTACTCGCAGCTTACCTGTCGGGAGGGTTAAAATAGGAAGCAGCTATTAGGTTTTGGCAGAATGATGTCAGCAGAAGATCAACAACCTGGAATAAGAGACACACTGCTAATTCCTACTTGTCGGGCTTGATATCTAGATCTAGTTTTGTGCTGCCTATATATTATGTTTCCTGACATTAAAGCAAAGACAAATTGGTTAATGACATTCACTGCAAGTTGTACAGATCCACTGGCACCGAGATGGAAAGTTAAGCCCGTAACAGCCCAGGAATGATCCCAGCACACAACAAATATCTAGACAAGCCTGGTGAAGAAAGCCTAGCTCATCACAGGATTGCTCCAATAGAATATATCTCTAGATCTCGCCACCGGACACCCAGCAACTTCCAGGAGGTTAAAACATATGAATAGCCTGTGCACAGGGTAGACAAAAGGAGAAGTGTATTTCCTGTCCTCCACAGACAAAGCAACCTTTCACACGTACTACCCAGATGCGTTTTTACCTACTCAACCCCGCTTGTTTCTGACCCCAAGCCAGAGGGTACCCACACTCTGATGGCAGGGTTCCAGCCTGGGGGCAGAAACGTCAACTTGGATTGGAGAATTCAAAGGAGCAGCTTCATTCTCATCACTGCTGTGACCCAAGACGCTTGCGAGTCTGTCAGAAATCACTGCAATCTGTGCTGGCACATCTGCAGGAAGGTAACAGGAGAAGAGGAGAACCAGGACAGAAGGCATGAAAGATTTACAACTCCACATAGCAGGAAGAAGAACAAGTGAAATATATACTCTAATTGATCAGAGCCCAAAGTATGTTATGAAAAGCCTTAATGAGCAAAAAATGTTAGCTGGAACACAGTGGTCATCATCTTCATTTTCGAAGACAGCATTATATTCCCCCAGTACTATTACCAACACACATCAAGAATAGTTTTTCACACCAGAAAGGACACAGCCTTCAAAAGGGGGCCAAAGTCACCAGGCGAGCCCCAGGAACGGGGCTGCCCGTCTTGGCAAAGATCGGTGCGGTACCGAGCGGTCATCACAAAGATGGAGACCTGAAGTTCCAAACTCAAGCATGGGAAATATGACAGACATTTTTTTTATATATATATATATATATATATATATATATACATACATATATATATATTATATATATATATATACATATATATATATTATATATATATATATACATACATACACACACACACACACATATATATTTTCATAGCTGGAAGGATTATACAGATCTGAAAGATTACCATCTTCAGGTACCAGCGGCAAGTAACTACTGCTATTGCTTTGGCTAGCATTAGCCACATTTTATTAACGCAGCTTTTGTAACAGTCAGTTATGGGTAGTTATAATTGCCTTCCTGCATACCTTCATGTTTAGCCTGGTCCACAATCAGCAGCCTTAGTTCAGACAGTTCAGCCTTCAGCTGCTCAACAGGCTCTTCGGAATGGCTGGTCTCTACTTTTGATTCATCTGGACAAGCAAGAGAGAAATGCAACACATTACCCTTACCTTTGTGCACTACATCAGTTCATAAAACGCATTCAGCAATCTCTGCATACGTTTTCTGTAAAAGTATTTACTTTTCTGTAAGCTATAACAGATCCCCAAACTGTCAATCTGCCACATATACGGCTTTGGTTTTACATTTGAAATGTGCTATTTGATTAATCATTTATGAGTTTATGCCTAGTTGCAGAAAGGAATTAAGTTTTTAAAGACGAGGCAAAAGAGTTCTCCTTTCAGAGTTTCCTTCCTACTTGCTTTAGCTCTCTGCCCCTCACAGAAACATCTGCTGTCCTCAAAAGGCTGGAACCAGTCTCAAAACACAGAGACAGACGTTACAGCGTGAATACCACGTCATCAGCTTCTCCTCAAGCCCAACACCATGCAACGTCTCCAGATGCTATGTGCTACTCTATTTTGGTTTTTGTTTAAAAGAAGAAATAAAAGGAAATTCCTTTTACCACTAGAAAGAGAGTGCCACCAGCAACAAGCTGCCACAGCGCAGCCCCAAAAACCACCCAGTACAGTTTGTTAGATGGGAACAGTGTCTCATACACTCAATCGTGAACAAGAGAAGTAAATAACAAGGTTAAAATTAATACTTGTTATAAACACACTGTAAAGCAACAAGGTATTAGGAGACTGCCACCTTTTTGTGCAAGAGTGAGCACTAACGAACAGGGCAGGCTTAGAGCTGACCGATACTCTGTCCTGCCCTAAGTCCAGCCCCTGTGCAAGAGCCCCAGGGACGGATTAGGATGCAGGGGATGGCAGGGGACACAGATCAGGCCTATTCAGGATGCAGGGGACGTGGCTCAGGCTGTGCCACTAGAGGTCACTGGCAATTCAAGGACTCCTGCAAAGCTCTGGCTGCCCGTCGGGATCCTGCTGATCCCGGCACGAAGGGATCCTTCATCCCTGCCGGTTGCCAGGACAACCTCCGCAGCCAGACTGCTGCACATCTGCGGTTCACCGGGACTGCTTTGTCACGCCTCTCCAGCTACGGCATCTCCAGAGAGCTTCAAACGCCCAGTGTGCCCCGAGCGGGAGTCAATTATGGACTCGTCTCTATACACATCGAGTACGCTTATCTCCACCACGCTCTGGGAATGATCTCTGCTCACCAGCCTGACCTTTTCATTTCGTATAAGCCTGTGGTGAGGATGTTGCCCATTTTAAGATGCATTTGAAACACCCACTTGCTGAAAGAGATAGGAGAGCTCATTAAATATCTATTACACTGACACACACCGCACCAGCAATGTGGCTACAGTGATGGGACACGAAATTAGTGGGGCCTTCCCACCCAAACGCATGTAAACTCCGCGCTGCAATCCCTTTACCGCTGGCTCCGTTCCTAGCCCCTCCTGTTTCCCCAGATCTCAGTCACCCACAGTAAACCATTCTTAAAAGGGGATGATGGTGAGTTCAGACAGCACAAGTGCCATTACGCAAGGGATCAACACAGCGGGTTCACACCCCAAGCTAGCCGGAGCTGAGAAGCGTTCGAGCTGCAAACGCTGATTCACGTAGATGTATTTGAGCTAGATTTAAATCAGCTAGCTCAGGCATCATTTGCAGCCTCAGCACAGCACAGAGCTCCACACGGACTGCAAAAATCCCACCCAAGCAGGACAGGCAGAGAACGTCGTTACGAGAGTAACTATTTAATACCTCAGTAAGACATAAAGAACACACACGTCTTTACATACAGATTAAAGACCTAATCAGCCGTCACTTTTTGAAAACTTTCAATTCAGGAGGGCATCAATGGAAATATTAACTTTTCTTCAAACTGATCCATAAGTAAATGTTACATTTTTTTACCTTGTAAGATCTTCTCTTTCATAGCACGACAGGATTGCACGTATGTGGAGTACAAGTTTGAGGGTATTTTATCAGCTCTATAATAACAAAAAATTTTAAAAAAGACATTTATTATATCACGTAACCACATTCAAACTTCAGCTTTATTAAACATAAACAACAGCTACGCTATGAAATGTAATTACAGAGGCTCCAAAGCATACAGAGCATCTGAAGCATTTCTTTAATCATCATCTGACACGAGGGCCAGAAATTTATATCCAAGGCTTTCATAGCAAGTATTACACACGTGTAACACACACTACACAAAAACAATACTATATATATTATTAATGCATGCATTAATACCTATGTCATATATAGTACGTGTCTAAGATCACATAAGAGTAAGTTATGTGACATGCAGTATTCACACATCTAAAACGCTGATGTTCCTGGTGAAATTTTACATTCAGCAGTGTCCTCCCAAGTTTGCATAAAAATATATCTGGCCTGCAGTCAGAGGGCTGCGTGGGGACGACTTCTAGATAATGATTTTAGAGTGGCTAGAGGACTAATTACAGAACTGATGACATTCACCTATGCAGATAAGCTACCCCATCCACAACCAGCAAGCCACAAGCCTGGCCACGAAGCCCTGCCAAGAGGGTTAGCCAACGCTTGTAAACAAGGTGTCAAAAGCCTCCAGTAACCTGATGTAAACTCAAATGCTCTGAAGAGAAAGTCCAGAAGCACAGAAAACAACACTGGGAAGTCTCAATACCTCTTTAGAGAATCTATAAGAGCCATGCGCACATCTGGGGTTTTAGGGAGCTGCAATAGAAAAACAGGCAGGTTAGGCGCAAATTACCTGTCCACAAACACACACCTAAATGGGAGGATCAAAAGAAAGCCAAAAGCAAATACTAACCACACGTGGCCTGAGCAAAGCAGGAAGAAACCAGGAAGTATAATACGGCCGCCTGAAAATACTGAGACAGGAAATAAATATAGCAAAATATTAACAATGCCAGAGCTGCCAAGTGCCATCTCATTACCTCAAGAATTAATTTGGCTCCTGCAAATAAGAAATATTCGTGGTAACATGAATAACCAGAAACGAATCAAGTTCAGATTAGCCAATAGTTATCCATTTCTTTAATTTTGCTTTTTATTTATTTTAACAACTGTGGACTTCTCTCGCAGGTGTGCATATGCCTTTTCACTCTCTGCACAAATAGCCTCTATTTAGATGACTACTGAGGAAGTGGATAACACAGGAAGAGTTTCCCCAAAACCTCCTTTGCTCCCATCCTCAATTTTTCTTGTTTTGTTATTTTGATTTGGACTTGGCTTTTATTATTATTATTATAGCTAAAAACAAGAAGAGTTGAAAAGCACACGGTACCTGGCTTCTATCACAGATGTTGGGATCTTCCTTGTGTTTTCAAATATCTGAAGGGCCTTTTCAACATCACGAAGCGCCTGGGCCTGGGGCTGGCTCACACAAGTAACAAGGAGAGAAAGATGTTGTGAGAAGTCAAGGACGACGATAATCTTCCCTGCTTGTTCTTTCAGGGTCAGTAACAGCTGTCCGTGCTGCGACGGGAAGTGACTGAACGAGTGCCATCGAGTAACAAGAGCTACCCGATACGCAGAGTAAAACTGCAGGATGGAGAAACCGGGCCTGAACCATCAGCCTGCCTCGATAAGGCTGTTATAAATAACAGCTATTCTGGGTCAGCCCAAAGGCCCGTGTAGCTCTGTACCCACCTCCTACAGCAACTGCAGCAATATTCCTGCTTAACATCACATTGTTTATTCAACCGTCCCCAATGGGGACAGTATCTTTTCTCTTCTGAATTTGTTTCATTGTTATTCTATTTTACTTTGTACACTTTGGAATTAAGACCCATAATCTCCGCTTCCAGCCCGTGCTACTACACTCCAGGCAGAGGGACTGCCGCCCCGGGTTCCTCTTGTTCGAGCCATAAGACATCTTAAGACTGCAACAACCTGGGCCAGCTTCTCAACGGACAAACAGATCAGACTTGGAAGTAAATGAAATCTTCACTTACGACTTTCTGTTCGTCACAGGACTAGATTTCAGCACAGTACATTCAACTACCCTGTCACCAGGCTGTATTTCACATACTCCAGTTGACTGGCTGTACAAATGAGGCCCCCTGGACTGACATACTTGTGATCAAAATATAGGAAGGAGCGATACAGCCAAATGCTTCCTTATCAATTACTGTTCTGACCCAAAACTTATCGCGAACCACACTGTGAAACTGCAGACTGTAGATTCCCTCCCCAAATCTCCTTTGAATATGAACACTTTGATACAACACCAAATAGATGACATGCTATACTGAAAAGAACCAAGATACATACAAAATGCTTTCCTATGTGATCAAATCCACAGAGGGAAGTGTCACCATTGTAACGAGCTGGTCAATCGGCAGAGCTAACGCAGCCCCAGTTCCTGCAAACCTACGCTTTGCATCCCCACACCATACACCACCATTAGATCTCCCTTTGTCCCTTAAATGGAAGATTCTGTGGGGGAGGATTTATTTTCCATACCCCACAGTACAGGACGGGCAAGAGGTAGCCGGCACTTTCCTGCTTCAAACAGCAGGTGCTGACTGGACGGCTAACATAGGTGCTGCTTGGCCAGTAGCCGGCTGGCTAATTGCCGAGTTCCTCTGCAGCCTCACCACGGAATACTCATGACAGTCTGTTTGTCCCTTCTGTAAGTCTAGCTTTTGTGAAATCTGGTGGGAGACTCTGCATATTTCTGGCCACTAACCCCTCCGTCTTAAAGCTGGAGAAGATCTGGCAGCATGCTCAATCTTGGCAGGAACGGCAGACAGGCGGATAACCTAAGCTGGTTTCCAGAGGAAAAGGGGCATGACTGATGAGAAAACTGTTAGACGGACCACCGGTACCTGCACAGATTCATCTGTGGAAGACAAGTCTTCATAGAGTCCCATATCTTCTATAGCAACCTGTGTGAGGTTACAGAGAGGTGCACATGGTCACAACACAGCTAGTATTTTGACAGGTGCAGAAAGAGCTCTTTTCAAAGAGACAATTTTTACTAACCTTGAGGTCGGCCAGTCTGGTTTTAGCCAGAGTGATGTACTCCAAGAGAATAGACCGATGTTTTGTTGGCACAAAAGGCGGGTACATTATATGGACCTGAAATATGAAATTCAGAACAAGATTCGCCATTTTCACAGGAAATTAGTGTAAAATTCTGGTTAATGTTTACAGCCATTTACCACAAATATTCCCCAAAGAAGATGTTATTGCTTGTTTTAAAATAAGCCATTTTCATGGTAACCAACATGCAATTTTTCCCCAACAACAAACAAAAATCACTGAAGTGCTTAAATTTCACCCCATGAAAGGAATTCTCCTTCTTGTCAAGTAAATAAAAGAATCTTGTACTTCTTTATTTCAGGAAGAAAAGGTTTTGAATAATGTATCAGAAGTAATGCAATTACCATAACAACATTAATAATACGCTGAACCTAGTCAAAGGCACAAGTATGTTCACTTTGGAGCAGTTCTGCATCAGCCTTTAGAAAACCATCTCTGTTAGCATCTTCTCACCTTCAAGTACGGCGCTGCTTCAAAGGGCACTAGCTCTGACAAGAACTCAAAGAGGAAGACCAGAGCTTTCTTACTGCTCCCGTGGTGACCACCACCGTTCCCAAAGGAAGCCTGGAACAGGGGAAATGACAATGCAGCCTTTCAGCGCGGAGAGAATCCCCATCCCAGCACTGCACGCTAAACTCAGCGCACGAATCCCAGACATCCATTACAGACCTCCACTTTCGGTCAAGAGAACCTTTCTGGAGAAAAGTCTCCAGAAAAAGTCTATAGAAGTCTCTGTGGAAGTTCTCTTTGAGGTTCTTTGCCCCGTTTCCAGAAAGCCTGCCATGTCATGCTGAAAGTTCGTTCCGATATGCTCCTATGAGAACGCTCAGAGGAGCTAAACAAGGCAACACCAAAATGCAGGAAAGGATTGAGATCCATGAGGGAACCACAAATCTGCCAGTTTCTACACAGCTTTACCTGGGCATTATAAGGCAAATAAGCCAGTCTGAGACTACACAGAACATAACTAGTTTACCTTTTGATACATCCTGAACACTATCAGCAAAGGCTGAGCTCAGATTTGCAAATGCATACAAAGGAATTTACAGGTTTAAATTATGTGGAGATTTACATACCTAAAATACCTACATGTTTACAACTAAAAGCTAACGACCAATTAGCTATAAGGCCAAACACAGCAATTACAGCTGCATGCAAACATCCAGGAAGTAGGAATGCTTCGTCTGCAATAACCCACAACTTGCGCAATAACAGTGTTGGTTATCAAGATACTGAAATACATCCAAGATTATGATTATAACACTAATTACACGTCTGCATTCCTGACAAATAACTAGAAAAGGCAAGATGGACTTAAAAGATGAAAGAAGGGAAGACCGGAGAAAGCCAAATAAATATATTCTTTGCAGACACAAAGGCAGTAATAAATATTAAATCATTCCTAATACCAACACAATCACTTCTCCCCCCTCCCACCCCTCATTCCTGGCTACCTTGTCTGAAACCAGGCTTTTGCTGTGCAGCAGAGCATTCCTTACGCACAGGTTTCTCACATACTTAAAACAAAGATTACCAGTCGGGCCTCATTTAGTCTTACCTTAAACCATTCAGAGTAAGGCATGAACACAGCAGGGCCCTCTAGAGCAGCCTGACGAGCTATCAGGAATGCAGTGATCATATTTTCCATATCATAATTCTCAAAGGCCTTTATCAGGAGATGGCTCAGTAGGTCTAGAAACATAAAACAATAACCTCAAACTTTGCTCTTGACAACTGTGCTGTAATTTTCTACAGTAAACGAAGACAAATATCTGTGATAAAACATCTGCCACATAAAGAAGGATGTGTATTGCAGCTTGGGGAACCTTTGGGACTCGCTTATATTTTTTCATGCACTTTGAACGGTCAAATACTCTAGGATTTCAACCTGCAAGAATTGCAGGGAGTCCAGCAGTGAGATAATCAGTAAGAAACTAACAAACAAGGTCTGCTAGCAAAGGTGAGACAGAAGAACTAAGCTTCAGTAATAACTACTCCAATTAATAATGAAGGTAATTATCAAATAACCACTCTTAGCTGTGCACTATGTTTGAGGAGCATCAGGCACAAGGCCTGGCATTCATGTCGCCGCTGACATGCAATGACTGAACGGAAAAGCAGATTTTTCTGCCGTTCTTTTCGGTGCAGGAATCTCAAAAGAGCAGCTATGAATGACGATGCTGCTACACCAGTCGGCACGGTTTCCCCCTGCAGTACCTGAGAAGCAACAGGCACACATTAGCTTGCAGGCTTGCCGATACCTACTTACCTTTGAACAGCTGCTCGGCCTCAGCCTGACAGACTACCAGTGTGGAAACACAGGACAGGACGTGCTGCCAGTTCACTTCATGAGTCTCCAGGACTTGCTGCAGCTGGCAGATCGACTCCTTTGCACTGAATGCCACGAACAGCTGGAAGAGTGATAGCAATTCATTTTAGCGATGACATGCAGCCACCCACTAGAGTGAAATACACCGTCAAGATTAACATGCAGATGTCTCTTGCATGACTTTTGAAAAAAGCTATCCTGCGTGCATCTTTTGCATCAGCTTCCCAGGGCCGGATATCATTCTGGCTTGGAACCAGCATTGGCTAAAATAAACAGTAATATTCCAATTCTTTCAGAACTCACGTCATAGTCTGTAACAGTAAAAACTCACATCTTCAATTATTATCTTTGTTCTCATTAAGAGCTTTGCACAAAAGTCCCTTTTTCTTCAAAAGTACTACTTGCACAGAAGGAGTACTTTTTCTTCGTGCTTCATACTGCCTACAATTCCTGGCAGCTGGTTCAGGTTCTGCGACTGGAACGCACTATTTTTAAATAATCTCATTTCAGATATTTCAGTGAATATAAACCCAACATAGTAAAGCTCTCTTGTGATACCAGGAAGACTTACTTTGCGATACAAGGTTGTGAGCAGCGAACAAGTTCTTGTAAAGCTCCACTCTTTCTGCATATGGATGGCATCAGACACTGTACCCAGAAAAAGAAGAGTTTACTCTTCAGCAAGAGATTTTTAAAATACACCCAAAAGGCATAACTTAACCACACAGTATTTCCCTTTGGCTTTGACAGCCAGATACATTAAAAACTGTCTGCTGAAATCCTCTCTCTCTCTCTCTCATTCACCTTTGGAACACGAACTGTGGCAACAAGGACCGTGCCATTTCACTACAGCACTGTCATCTCAAAGCTGTTCTTGAGATCACACATTCCTAGGCCAACATAATGCACGCACAGAGAACCAGCAAGGAACCCTCTTTTTCCTCAATCATCTCTTTCAGCTGGAAGCCAGCAGCAACACAGCTCTCCACACAACAGGTAAGCAGCTCTGGATCATAGCTCAGAGCGATTTTATCAGAGATTTTGTAGCCCAAATGTATTTCTTCCTAAAAACATCAAGCTTCACAATTAGCAATCGCGGATTAGAAGCCTTCTCACCTTTACCTCTAATCTACCAAAAGAAACACCCAGTCAGCAGAGAAAGGCCATGCCTTGTGCTTAAACCCAAACACACACAGGGGCCAGACCATTTCAGCCCCGAGCGCTCTCTGCAGCGCCACCTCTCCCACTCGGTTTCTCCTTTGGCCAGAACTACTCCCAGGGGCCCGAGCTCTCCCACGTCTGCTCTGTAAAGGCTGCTATTAGATGTCACTCCAAATATCTGTTCACGAGCCATTGGCTGAAGCTCTGTTTGAAGGCACTGATTTTCCACCTAAAGTTTTCTCCTGAACTACAGCCCTCTAAAGCCCAGATGAATTTTTTTTTTTGTCTGATCTGGCACCCTGCTTATATAGCCCCGGGGAAAGAGCTGGGGAGCCAGGCAGCTTCTCTGGCTCTGGGTCCTCCAGGCTGGACTCCGTTCAGCGAGGCCTAGGAGGACGGAGCTCCGGACACAGCACAGTAACACACCCTGGAGACACTGACTCCTCCCCGCCTATTCC
This sequence comes from Aptenodytes patagonicus, assembly GCF_965638725.1. NCBI lineage: Eukaryota > Metazoa > Chordata > Aves > Sphenisciformes > Spheniscidae > Aptenodytes > Aptenodytes patagonicus. The sequence continues at coordinate 1,428,269 of NC_134959.1, read as the reverse complement.
TACCTTTCAACAATGGGTTGTAGGTAAGAACCTCGGTCAGGGTGTGTCTAAAAAACTGCTGCAAGGAATCCGGATGAACCGCACTTTTATAAACTGACACATTGAACACGTTGAGCCTACAAATAACAAGGAAATATTCAGAAACAATGCACAGGAAGTATAATCAACCAGGTACTGATTAGGGTGAATGACTCATTTTTTCTTCTACATCTATCTAATCAAATTGCCAGAGATAAATACTTTTTTTGTATGTGTTTTAAAAAACCTATTGGTTATTCAACATTACGTAGCTACCAGATTTACAAACTTGAGTCAAATGTCTACCCCTGCACAGGACAGGGCTGGCTCCACATGTACGAAGTTGTTAGGCAAAATGGGTTTGGAAGCAGGAATTGGAGGAGAAGACGACGGCACCTTCCGGGTGTTTCTGCTCAGAAGCAGAGTGAGAAAACGTGACAGGGGAAACTTGCTACACGCCAAGAGGGTGCTCCAGGATTGGTTCCAACACTGCCAGAACACCCTTTGTACCTGTTGCTTACCTTTTTTTACAAGCATTTTTACTTGCACATGTTTTATTAGAGAGGAGGATACTAAACGTTAAGTAGCATGGGGTGGGGAACATTCCCCTATTTCAGTAACAAGTGTAACAGTGGATAAAAATCTCCTCCTGACATTATTCAGGGGAACAGCGTTTCTTACCAGAACCTCATAGCTTGCAACATGGAAACGTCTTCCTGCTTCTCTTTACCAACAGCATCAAGCACCCCTGTACCCCAAAGTAGAGACACAAACGCAATGAGAGAAACGGAAGGAACTGTGACACTAAACAACACAGGAATTAACTGGAACAAGCAACTTGTGCACCTTTAAGAAGGTGACCCCATTAGGGAAATGTGTAGAAGCCATTCAGCAGCATTAAATTCTTATGAAATTTTTTCGAAAGCGACAGAGAGACTCAAAAAACTATTAACACTAACCTTGAACCAATTTAAAAGCATTCCAAAGACTGCGCTAATAATTAAGCCATCTAAAAATGCACATAAATTAGTATTTAATTTCCAAACCCAACCCTAACTGTGCAGTGCATCTGCGACTGTGAGCACTGTAAAGCTGCACGAGAGAAAAGTCTGTCTGGAGGCAGGGATTTGCACAGGCAGGCTTTGAACTAACAACCCCTGGAAACAATGGTCTTAACCGCCCGCCCTCACCACACAAAGAGCACGCTGCTGCGAGTGCCACACCCTCGTAACAGCAGTGGGACTTCATGTCACATTTGCTTAGCAGAAATTCCTTCAAAAGCTGGATCTGCCCCAAAATGACTGGCAGAGGTCAAACAGCTTGGCAGCTCGCTCGGCACATTGCCTTGGCCGTCAGCCTACACCACTCAAAGCCCACATACTGAGAGGCCCTTTGCTTTGCAGCCTGCTGCAGCAGCAGTTCTTCTGCTTCTTGTCCCATCCTACCTTCAAAAGCCTCCTCTTTTAAACAAAACAAACTCTCTTAGCTGTTATTAGGCTCATTCAGTGAAGCACCCTGAAAAGGAAATTTACTGAGCCGGGGCAGCAAAACAGGCGTCCCTCACATGCCTTTGGTAAGGCAGTCCACAGTGTTAATACATAATACTCTCCTCCCCTGCTGAGGAATACTTTAAGGTTAAGTAGGGGAGAAAAGAGAAAAGGAGATAAACTCTACTTATCCTCAGGCACAGGAGTTCAATATAGCAAGATCATTACTATGAAGCACAGCGCTCCCATGCTACTCTCAGCCTGTCCTTCTGCTCCTGTGAAGGTCTTCATTAATAGTGAATTATTTTACGTAAAGAATCCTAACGTTCTTTAACACAACTGATTAGTTAAGTGAAACCCCTCAAAGGTGACTCAAAAGTACACGCTAACAAAAATATCTTATATAAAACTCATTTAATGCATTTTTGGTGGACTTGGCAGCATTGGGTTTGCAGTTGGACTCGATGATCTTAAAAGCCTTTTCCAACCTAAACGATTCTATGATTTTTCAGGCACGCAGACTGCAAGTCAGTCAGTAGCACTGCAGGCTGCACAAACGTGAAGGTCAAATGAAGAGCAGGTTAGCAGACTCCTGTCTGACTGCCAGCAGCCTGCTTCTCTTCCTCCAAAATCCCCCTAGTCCTCTGTTTATAAGGGTTATTTTTCAAGTACCAACGCTGTTGGAGGGCCACGTGAGATTGGACTCATACATATTAAATAACAAAGCACTTCTTACAGCTTTCCCTTTTTAGAAGCGCTCAGCAAGGTCTGCAAGGCGTCTCTGGCTACAGACAACGCTCCCTGCCAGACATGGGGTAAGGGATCAGGCTGGCAGCGCCCACGGAGAGAGACACAGAAGGGAGGGGGCAGTCCTGGGTGTCATGTCCTGGTTTTCAGTCGTCTTAGAGCAGACAAAAAGCACTAACCTCTGCAGCAGCACTGAGCACGTTGCTGAAACATGCCAGCGAAAGCGGTAAAGTGCTGTCACTAAGGAGACAGCAAAGTAGCAGCAGGTGCGCAGTCAGATTATACTAATACACCGGTGTAGGGCACGTGAGGAGGTGTAAGTGAACGCTTCCTCCACTGTACAGCAGATACAGCAACTTACCGTGAAGATCATCTATGACACAAGACAAAAAATAACCCTCATGTGCGTTTAGTCCTTCTGCACCGGAATTTGCAATGCAAGTCAGGCACTGCTACGCTTGAGCTCTCAGCAGCAGCGGGACTGCCCAGGCCAAAACAGGAACACTGTCCGTGGGACAGTTCTTGAAGACCGGCCGTTTAAAGGCTACACATGCACATTAGATGTCTTTGCTCAGCATTAAAAAAAAAAAAAGGTTTCACAAAACATCAGTCTGCAAATCTGAACCACGAACCAGCAAAATAGCTTACTTGCACATAACTTTGTAAATTCAAAGTTTAATTTACTAAGCAGAAAAAAAATTCTCCTAGCTTAACCTCTGTGCTACAACGGATCGGATTGCTTCCAATCAAACTTGTTAAAAATCAGCTCAGATATCAACCTGATGTTGCAGCTGGGAGCATCAGAATGAACTAGCATAAAAGGCAAGAAGTTATCTGCAGTGTTAGAAGACACTCACTTTACAAGAGCGAAGGGGAAAGCAGAGGCACATAAAATCAGTGACATAAGTATTATGCACAACAGAGGAAAAGCATCCCAGGCAAAGGATTTCTCCTTAGAGATTTAGCAAGGAACAAGGAACCTAAGTCCAGCAAACAGCAGTGACCACACAAAGCTACGAATCTCAAACACACTTACATGTCAACATTCTTTGTAAGACAGCACGGCAGATCTGTTCAAAATTGACAAATTAAGACCATTTAGTGTTCAGAAGAGCTACAGTTATATGCAGAAAAAGTAAATTGACTCAAAGAGTTTTGTCCCTCTTAATTTAAAGCTTAACTTTTACCTCAGGCTCTACCGTAGAACAGATACAATAGGCAGAAGGGCAAGCATTTCCCATGCTTACCAGGATTTCATGCCTCACATTCAAACGGAAAAAAAAAAAAAAAAAAAAAAGAGCAATCAAGGTGAAACCAAGGAAGCTTAAAAAGCCCTTGACACCTCACCTTGGAGAAGTTCTCCATAAAAAAAGTCTTTGTTCTGGTTTCACCATTTCCTCCTCACCCACTCCAGCACCTGGACCGCCACCCTTCCCTTCTTGCTCTAAGATCTGATTTATTTATACTCAGCAAGGCATAGAGGTATATAATGGAACTACTTTTTTAAACAACCGTTTGTAAATAGGTTCATTTTGTCCTTACATAGGGGACTTTTTTGAATTCCAACTTCCTTCCCAGCTCCGAAGTTTGCTGAAAGCCATTCTGAAGAAAGACGATCGCAAAGTCTGCAAATCAAGAAGGAATTCGCGTTTCAGCATCCCCTTTCAGTAAAGATCACTTGCTCTTCCACCTCCCCATCTCGGTCTCCCAACAGGACTAGTGTCTGAAGAGCCTCACTCACTACACAGCAGTCAGCAGGAATCGTTTATTTTCTTGGAGTAAAATTACTCCCAGGCAAAAGGACCTAGAACAATGGATGGCAAGGAGCACAGAAACTTAAAGGATTACAAAGACTAAGGAATTTACAGGTCTTATGCTCTATTACTACTTCAGAACTCTTTATGGGTTGCACCTGACCAACTGCACTGCTCCAAAGGTCTGACTACAGCTCTTCAATCAAATTGTGTAGTGATTTTTTCCTAAACAAAACCACAAAATGAATAATAGAAAATGACAGGGGGAAAACGGAACCGTTAAATATTTCTGGTCTAAAATAGCTCAGACACTTTGCAGGAGCGTCAAACTCTCAATATTATCATCCCTGGCCCCATACACCTTGCAACTACACTTTCTTCTGATACTATAACTCAAAGGGATATAGAAATTCAAACCAATTATCTTTTAAGGGGGAAAAAAAATTGCTAAATTCACCAAATATAAAAACATATTCCCCTCACTGAAACAACGTAAGAAAATACAAAGCGAGGCCTCTGTTCTTACACCTCCAAGCTTTTGAGTTGCACAGCCCCTGCCACGGGCTGTGCAGACCAGCAGCCTGGCCCCGCTCCACCAGCGCCCAGTTGAGTGCCTTGCCTGAAAGAACGCGCCCAGCAAGCTCCACGTCCCCAGAGGACTCCTCCGCCTGCTCACAGAGGCCACGAAGTCCGCTGCACAGCCACTCCACCACAGCAGGGGCGTCGGGGTTGCTGAGAACAAACAAAAGCACATTCAGTTCAATCCCTCCTACTCTTGGTAATGCTTGGTTTTTTGCTCCACCATCTTCTTGGACTCAGGAAAGAGCCATCCGTGTGGGACTCTGCCCTATATGTGGCATTTCATTTCTTTAATTTGGACCAGCAAGAGCTTTATTTGCTTTATGAAAGATTCCACAACAAACACATCCAAAGGAAAAAATTCGTGTCAAATTGTGTGTTCAAGTATTTCCTCATCTCTGGCATTAAAGTATTTCCATTTTAAAAGTTCTGCTAGAAGAAAGACTCAGTTCCGATTTCTAAGATACTTGGATAAAAATGCTTAAAAAAAAAAAAACATTTAAGCTCTTAATCTATGCCTTTGGTTTGCTTAAATTTGAAGTACAGTGGGCACCGAAGGCTTTTTTCCTATCCCATTAATAGACAAGTATACCAATATCAACGGCCTAAAAGATCGCTGTAACATTCCTTCAACACCATAAGAAAACAACCTGAACTTCACAAAGGGTAACTGCTTTTAGTTGTTAGTTCTGTATTGGGGAAAAAAAAATTAATGAATTCTTAGAATAGCTATTCTGTGGAGATTAACTCTGCCAAACCTTACTGAAATGTAAGGTTTTGTGAAGACGGAAGCACACAGCTTCTGCAAAGCAAGACTTCTCGTCAAGACCAAATTTCTTTACTGAAAGAGTGGTGAAACATTGGAACAGGCTGCCCAGGGAAGGGGTTGAGTCACCATCCCTGGAGGTATTTAAAAGACGAGTAGATGCGGCACTTAGGGACATGGTTTAGTGGGCATGGTGGTGTCGGGTCGACGGTTGGACTCGATGATCTTAGAGGTCTTTTCCAACCTTAATGACTATGATTCTATGACCAGCGCCGATTTTTACGGGCTAAATGGGAGTTTCCAAAGCAGACCTGGCGGCACGGCCAGATGAACGGAAGGAGCTGGGTTACCGAGCCCTTTCCCACACAGCGTGGTAACTACCCACGCGCAGCCATCTGCGCCCGTGAAACAAAGCACTAGATAAAGCATCACCTAGAACGGTCTGCAGTGGTGGTTCCCACCGAACCACTTCGCTTCACATTGCGGCTGATTCGGCAGCCATCAGACAACCAGCCACCGCACCTTAAACTGCGCTAATTAACCCAGAATAACCTCTCAAACCCGGGGTACCTTCTTAAAGCCTGCTAATCTGATCACTTGCCAGCATCTGACTATATTCTTAGTCCAGAATACTCATGACTAATCCCCAATTACATTTCAATAGGCTTTAAGAGATTAAATGCGTCTGCAAGCCTATAAACCTCTGCTCACCTCTCCAGCAGCTCTCCCAGTCCAACGATGTCGTCTCTGTGCAGGTGCCACACAGCTTCCAGCGCTGGAGGGTCCTAACGAGATGTCAGTTAGGTCATAGTCTGCATTTGGCAGTTAACATTAACATTTGGCTAACGTAAACTATATATAAAAAATAAAGCTAAATTCCGTTTCTTCAAACTATCCAGAACTTATTAAAATTTAAAAATGACAACATAGGAAATACCGGATGAGGAAAGATTATATTTGATTTTTCCTTCCTACAAATTTTGAATGGTTTAGGGTTGTAGATGCACCATCATTTTAAATTTTCATGGTCAAGTAATAAATATATCCATCTTTGTCCCCCTGGAATAATGCCGATGCTGCATATCCAAGGGAGCAGTGGATATCCCAGAAAACAGGTGACACCACTAAGTTTCAAGTCTGTTAATTCAGATCCAGAAACAGATTAGAGAATTATCGCTTAGCCTATTAACTGTTTATTAGTCTCTGCGAAGCGAGTTTGCTGCTCTCAAATCCACTTCCCAATAGGAGACGACAGAAAGAGACGCTGCAACCGTATGAGCAGAGAAGCCGATGGACACAGAGGAAAAACCAACGCCGCTCGGGCGGTCCTGCTCCTAAACGCCAGGCTTGCTGTCGGCAAAATCAGCACTAGGCATCGCTTCCACGAGGATGAAACTGCCGCCCTTTGTGCCCCCCTCCAACATCCCTTCCAGCTCCCGCGTGTCCTGGAGGGTGTCCCATGCCAGCAAAACAGGACTCCAGGGTGCACCTGGCAGGGGAAAAAAGGTGCAGCAGCAACTTCTGCTCATTCCAGCCTCCATACAGAAACGCTCCAAGCCAGAAACAAAAATCTTCACACCTTGTGAAGGAAGAGGTACTTGGGAGCCTTGGCCACACAAGCCATTCAGGAGAAAAACCCCACGAGTTTTCTGCAGAGACCAGCAGCTGCCCCGTAGCATGACCCTAGACTCGCCCACATATTTTGTCTTTGACAACCTCATTCTTTACTGTAACAAATCTCAATTACACAGCAGCACTTGATCTCCATGTCTACCTGAGAACAAGGAGATCTTAATCAGCTTACAAAACACACAGGATTCTATTTTCAGCCCAGGATCGGGTATTTGAGACTAGGGCATGCCTCTTTATCCTGGCAGATCAGCCTCTTCCTTCTTTCCCACGACAGCAGTGAGCAACCAAAACTGTCCCGCTCACAAAAAGTCCTTAATTCCACTTAAAGCATCACTTATCTTAAGAAAACAAACCACCCAAATGAAACCAAGACAACACATTTGTGAAGCAACGCAACCTGTTACCTGCCATCGTATTTCTCTCAAGCCATTTTCTGCATGAACTCACTTAGGCTTATCACCATTCCCAGATAAATAAAGCGGAGAACCAGAATGCCAACGACGCGCTGAATATTGCTGGCAAAGGACATAAAGGACTTCTGGGACCGTGCCACCCCACAGCCAGCTGGGAGCTTCTGCACTGTCTGGTTAATCCATCTGGATTGTTTAGCCCAGACAGCAAACCTACGCTCCAGCTGATGGATATTGCCAACAATTAGCGTGCTTCATTGATAACAGTAAGGCAGTGAAGCTAAATAGAAAACGATACCCCCAAAGCTTCTATTAACTGGGGTGTCACCTCAGGCGAGTTTAATCCCATTACCCGTGCTGTAACTTCAGACACCGTATTGCCATGCCCTTCCTAGCTGGTTCCTAGTGAGTACAAATGGAAACAGCTGAACATCTCCTTCGGAGAGGCAAGAGTGCTGCTTGCCTAGCTCCCTGAAAACCAATGCTTGATCCCCAAGATGCGGTCAACTCTCCTTTGTGGCAGTTTCACAGAAGCAGCCACACAATTTTAATAATTCACCTACTTCCAAACCTCTACTGAGCCCTCTTCAGAAAAGCAAATCCCGCTACAGAGGCAAGGAAGCTCCCAGTGAACTGGCTTTAAAATAAACAAAACCAACAAAAAACACCCCCACCATTTATAATTCAGTTCATGCTTCTGAAAGGTCAGAAAGACCACAGTTATTCTCAGGAGGAGCTCGTGACTGCAGTCGACCAGAGCAGGGATGAGCAGTGGCAAGGCTGCTCTAGGTCACCAAAAAAAAAAACCACCGAGGGAAACTGAATGGAAGTCACAGCACTTCACTAGTCTGTTTAACAGTTATCCCCAGCCTTCACAGGAGAGGAGGGTTGAAAACACGCTACCACATCCCACGGATGAAGTCTAAACGGTCTGTAATACGGCAACGTTTCTCCATGAGTTCTTACCTTCATTTTCCACATTTCTTGACAGAAGAGTGAGCGACAGAAGACATTGCTGGCCAGCAAATCCTTGACCGTTTGAAGCAAGCCAGACAACCTCTTCTGGAATCACCCCAGAAATGAAGCAGAAATAATTTCCTTTGTAAATAACACATTCTTAGAAAAAACATTTGTTGGTTTTCCCTGTTTACTGCTTTTTAAAGGCTTGAATGGTGGAGAGAAATTGTGGGAAAGGCCCAACCCTTTCGCCTTAAGGCTGAACTAAAGGCAGCCGCGCTGAGAGCAGTGACACCCGACAGCTCCTCAGAGGTGACCTGAGCCAGCAGTCACGGCACAGCTTTTGTACGGATGGCCATCACCACACCTGGCTACACTGCAAACCGAGACGATCGATAAAGATGGAACTGCGGGCAAGAGAGCCCAAACCACGCCAGGGAAGGCTGAGGCACACCAGAGGTGATAACACAGGATCTGCTTAGAGAGACCTGTGTAACGCTGCACTTTGGCAACGCACAAAAAAAAGCTCCATTTCCAAGCTCTCAGAAACAGCCGCTTTCCTGTATAGGAGAAGAACGCCGTACTTCTGTGAGCGTATCGGAGACATAAACGAATAATCAGCCACTCAGGTCCTACGTGTTTGGGTGACTTTATCAGAACAGATAAACTGGGTTTAAAGTCCATCCTAACAATACCGTTTTCTTGATAAACTAAATGTAAACCTTTTCCCTTACTCTCTGGTCCAAGCTCAGCAGTGGTACTTGAGAGGGGCTTGCAGAAGCCTGGCAGATCCGCTCGATGTTGGTAACAGCATTTTTGGCTGCCAAGATTGCTGTGGGTACACCCAATCTTGAGGCCTGTTCCTGCAGAACTGAGACTGGAAAAAAAAAACAAAAACACCAAAGCAGAAAGCTGACAGCATGGGAGAAAAAAAGGTTTGAACACACAACTATGAAGACAGAAGTCCCAAGTCTTAAACTCCTTCCAGCACAGATGTCATTTGTTGCAAATCATTTTTATTTCCATGTACCATTCCTTTACTGTACATAAAACGAGGGGCAGAGGCGGAATATCCTTGCTAAACGGATTTTTGTATTTTTGTCTTGTGGGGCTCACAGCAACACTTTCAAATAACCAAAATATTTCACGATCAGACCTTGCCAGCGGTGTCATCACCAGACAAGTAAGAAATGAGTAGCCGAATGGGAGACCAGAACAATGAAAAGAAAACAAAACTGGGATTGCATTTAACAGGCAGAAATTCAGTACATAAACAAAAGTTCTTTCCCACATCTGTCTCCTCCTCTTTCACTCACCTATAAATGATTCTGACGATACTTCCTGGTGCTCTACACCACCCTGTCCACCTGGCTTGACTGAATCTTCCACCTGGAAGCCAAACAAAAACATAACAGTCTTAGATGTCTGTTACACACATTTAACAAACCTATTCCCTCTAAAGCATACTGAGCAGCCCTGGCATTCTTGAGGGCTGGAGCAACTGAAGTGAAATTAACACCAAGCTCCCACATGGTCGTGGTAAACCAGAGATTTCAGGGCACTTTACAAGAGACCTAAGTACAGTTATCTTCATTTTATGCAGAGAAAAGAAGATATAGGTCAAAGTAACTTGTCCCCAGTCACCCAACAGATCAGCAGCAGCACCAGGAACAGAATTTCTGTCTTTCAAGTCCCTTCTGTGAAGCCACACTGACATAGATATTTGATGAAACATGTCAAAATGTTGGATCCTTTTCCAGTTAAATCCCCTTTTTTCTTTTTATAAAGACAAATATTCTGTACAGAAAGAAACATCCTTGTGGCTGAACTGTGGGAAGTATTTGAATTGTCTATCCAAGTTATCAAAATCAAAAGCTCTCTCCAGTACATGAGGAGAAGGTAGAAGGTGGCCAAGTCAGAATGTTGGCTCAAGCATCTACATAGGCAAATGACACAGGTTTTCATAAAGACAGTCGCATTAGTCAGAAATGGTTGGTAATTCAGAGAAAACCCAATAGGCTCTCCTGATTTTTTTTCCTATATTCACAAGAAGCCAGTTCTGACCCCAAGAAAAAGGTGCTGGATTTCCCTTTGTCCCAAATCCAAACCATGCTTAACCATTTTTAGTCTGTAACAATAAAACATAGAGGAATAAAGGAAAAAAAAAAAAAAATCTCATTTCTAAAACAGACCTCTAAACTTCAGCTTACTCCTACAGTGCTGTTTTTTCTTTTCACTTATCATGAGAACTGTGTTCCCGGGACAGTCATTCTACAGCTGCCCGAGGAAGGACCCTGGTGGAACCCACCTCCAGCTGGGATCTCCCACGATCCCCAGCCTGACCACTGTGCCCCGAACCGTCCCGCTCCTACCTCCAGGAGGAGGTCATTCAGGTTCTGATGGTGATCCAGAAGGCGCAGAGCCGCTTCCCGGAGCTCTGCCCCGCTCCCAAAGGCGCTTTTTCGTTTCCTGGCTCTCCCTGCTGAGAAGTTTGGATTTCTTTTATAACCACAGCTTGCTCCGACAGCCCCCCTGAGGACACCTCCCTCTCTCTGCTGCTACACCACACGTCACTGACGGGGTGACAGCAGCCCCGGTCAGACCCCCCGTTAGCCGGCAGCACGGCAGGAGCAGCGCAGGATGTTTCTGTACGGTTTGCTCCAGGCAGCTCTGCAGCCAAAGCCCAGCACGAGCAGCCCAGCGCAGCCAAAGCCCTGTCAGGCACTGTCAGCCATCGGCCTCCAAAGGCCCGCGGCCCAAAGCGACCAAAGCGCTGCCCTGACACCCCCAACCCAGGTCAGGAGCTGCGGCAGGGCCACAGGAAGGCCACCAGCCTTCGGGAGAGGGCTCCTGGGAGGAGCAGGGCTGAGGAGCTGAGGCGAGGGGCTGCCAGGAGCCCGGAGCACCACGCAGGCCAGCGGAGGGGGGCGTGTACGAGGGCAGAGAGGGGACATTCACCCCTCACTTCCCCTCCGCTGTCCCTGCAAGAAGCGCCAGGCCAAGAGCTCACTCAGAGGAGCCCCGGCGCTGCCTCAGCCCGGACCTACCCAGCAGGTCCCGCCACGTCCTCCCGCCCGGGCCCGCCATCGCGGCGGCCCCCGCCCGCTTCCCGCCAAACAAACCCGCCCGCCCTGCGCCGCCATTGGCTGTCCGCCGGGGGAGGCCGCCTCCGCCCATTGGCTGGAAGCGCGGCGTGGTCCCGCCCGCCCTTCCGCCATCTTGGTAGTGGCGGAGGCGGTGGCCGCCATGTTGGGGAGGGCGGTCGGCCTCGATCGAGGAGGCAGGCAGCCGCCGTATGGGGCGGTGGGACGCGATGGGGTGAGGTGGGATGTCGGGGGACACGCTGGGGTAGGGCACGGAAAGAGGGGAGCGCCCTCCACAAAGGCTGCTTGCGGCAGCGTGTGTGGGACAGGGGTGGGTGGCTCAGGCCGCAGCCACGACATGGCCGCCGGGAGAAGGGCTTTCCCCTGACAGGCCCCGAGGAGAAGGTGCCCGCCTGGGGCCCGGCTGTGGGGGGCTCAGGGTGCCTGTGGGGGGACAGGCACCCCCACAGACCGGCCGGGCCGGGGCCGCAAGGGCTGAGGGCAGCCATCCGTCTCTCAGGCCTCTTCCCGGTGCAGCCTCCCTGGGACTGACTCCCGCTCCCGGCTCTGACAGCCGCAACGTTTCCCCGCTCCCGGCCTCGGTCTCCTCGCAGGCAGCTCTGGCGGTGAAACGCCCTGCTTCCCTCGGGGGCGAGGGTGCTGCGTGCCCCTTGTGCCGCCCAGGGAAGGGGACAAGAGGAGGCTGAAACTCCCAAGGGGAGAAAATCGCCAGCCGCGCGCAGCCGCTCATCGCTGGGGGCAATAAAGGTTTCAGAGGGAGCAGTGCGGAATTCCCACAGGGATTTTCCCGGGCTGCCTCTCATCTGATCCTTCCTGGAGATTAACTGCTGTCGGTGAGCTGCCGTTAGCGTGCCCCGCAGAGGGTTCGGAGCAGGAGGCGGTAATTCGTTACGAGGAGGATGGCAGCATACGGGCGGGTGAACAAGCCCCGGGCATTCACCGTCGGGAGGCTAGCTTCTGTTTGCAGACGTTGAAAACGTTGTGCTGGAATTGGCTGTGGGATGTTTTTATTGCAGTGCTGGTCCCGGGAGCGGGTGAGTCAGCAGCACTCGCTGCCGACAGCCGGAGAAAACTCTTCCCGGCAGCGCCGGCGGGAGGCGAGGCTCCGGCTCTGGCACTGGCGGCGCGATGGGCTCCCGCAGCCAGCTTGCCTCTCCTCCCGCCGCCACCGTGCCGGGGAGGCCGCGGAAAGTCGCCACAGCACCAAATCTCGGCTTGGAGACAGCGAGTGAAACCCTTTCCAGAATCACATTCCTGAATCGCTTCAACCCCCCCCCGACGCCATCGTCAAGTTTGTGGCAGCCCCAGGTTTTGGAGGTGCACATCAGAGAGGGGGAGCGTTTGTCCCCTCTGCCCCCCGGGCAGCTCAGCGAGCTCCGGCGCTGGCTGGGGAGCTGGGGGAGCCCCGAGCCGGCAAAGCAAATCAAAACCTCTCCCACAGCAACCCTGCCGGGGGGGGGGGACATCTGCAGGGGGGCTCGTTTTGCAGATGGTGGGGATGGCCTACGCAAGGGGAACGGAGGACGCGGCGACAGCTGAGGGAGCGGGGGACACGGGTGGGAGCGGGTCTGTGGGTCGTGGCACCTCCATGTTGTCCTTGGGAAGGCAGAGCCAGGAGGAACAGGCTCCGAGGGGCGAGGGAGTACTCGGTACCGGAGGAACTGAGGGGAGCCGGACTGAGGTTACAGCCAGCAATTAGCGTGATTAAGAAGCCGAAGGGCTTATCTGCGATAGAATGAAATATTTGCATCACTAAGGGAAGGGAAGGGAAGGATCTGCCTCCAAATATCTTGGAGATAAGCAGGGAGGAAGAAAAGGAATTACTTAGATAAGCAGGGAGGGAGAAAAGGAATTACTTAGATAAGCAGGGAGGGAGAAAAGGAATTATTTAGCAAGGTACAAAGAGAGAAAGAGGAGAGCTTGGGATGGGGCAGGGAGGGTAATTTCGGCTGGCGGTGAGGGGAAATCACCTCCTCTGTGAGCTCCAAGGTCTGCACTGCTCACCCCCAGCCCTGGGGCTGAGCTCCGGCCGCCGGGACGTGTCCCGGGAAGGTGGGGGCTCAGGGCCACCGGGATGTCCCCTGCCCCGTCCTCCCCAAGCATCCCTGCCTCCCCGCAGACGGGCCGGTACCCCCGTCCCGTGTGTTGCGGAGCCCCGCATCTGTCGGGTCCCACGCTGCGGGCCGGGGCAGCCTTCGCCCACGGGTGGAAATGGAACAGTAAAAGTCTCTGTCGTCAATCCTGCCGGCAGGCCTCTGCGGCCTCGCTGGCTTACTGGCCTGCGGAGCGCCGCGCTCGCTATATTTAATCCTTCAATGCATTATCTGTGAGGTACGCCGAGTTAATGCAGTCCGCTCAGAGAATTGGTTTTAATTAAAATATTAATGAAGAAGACTCTAGAAAGGAAATGGAGCTTTAACAAACGCTCTGTGATCCGACCTCTCTGCCTCTCCAGCCCCCCAGCCTTCGCAGTGCCTTCGCCTCCTCCTGCAGCGGGGCAGATCTGGCAGAGCCCGGCTGTGCTGGGCAGCAGGACCGGGTACGGCTGCGCCGAGAGCAGGGTCCGGCCCAGCGGCAGTAACGTGGGACTGGCAGCTCTGGAGAAGGGCAGGAAAGCCGGCGGGCTCGCTCCCCTTGCCCAGAGAATGGCTGGGCCTGGCTGTTGGCAGCTGGACGAGAGGAGTGCGAAACCCCAGAGACCTTTGCAATAAAACCGACCCCGCAAGGCGGATGGCTTTGCAGAATCCGGCCCGATCCGTTCAAGCATCCCACCCGCGAGCCACGCTTGCCTGGCAGGAACGGGCTCGTCTGTGTCCTGGGTCCTCCTCGGTTGCAGCTGAGGACAGGCTTGTCCGTGTCCTGGGTCCTCCTCGGTTGCAGCTGAGGACGGGGCTGGCCACCAGCGCTCGCAACCCCCGTTGCTTTCGTCAGGAGCGCAGATCAGGGCTCCTGCGAAGGGGTCACCCGGTGTGGCTGGCGCCCGCAGGCCGCCTGACCCATAGCTCAGGTTTCTGGGGTGCCCCAGCGTTTATTCGCGCGGAGAGGAGACCGGGGAGCTCTTATGGCGTCTGCGCCCCGGGAGCCTGGTGCCCCCGTTGCACGACAGGCCCGCTGCAGACCCGCTCCTGCCCCAGACCGGTGCGTACGGCAGCAGTGGCGAACGCAGCGGGATGGGGCTCGGCGTCCCTCTCGGGGAGACCGAAGTGCCAGTCTCGGGGCGAGGGCCCGATTGACTTGGGGCTGACCGGGGCGTTTCGGGGGAACCAGAAAGTCTGGGAGCAGCGAGTAGCCCGTTACGCCCGGGCACCGTCAGGAACTCGTCTCTGGTTCGACCAAAGAAGAAAAACCGGGGGGAAACCATCACCACGATGGCCAAACCGACGAGAAACCCTCCGAGAGGGCACGGGGAGGTGCAGCCAAGAGCTGGGCATCCCTGCCCCGGGCCGGGGGCTGCACTCCAAGCAGGGAAGCTCCTCGAACTCCGTCCACATCTGAGGCCAGCACGCATCAAGGGCGAGCTACCTTGCAAAACGCTCTCTCCTTTCATGGCCCCCCGTTTATCGTAGCATCTAAGGAAACTGGGACAGGTGCATCCAGCCCCGCGGGTGCTCTGTGCGCTCACCTCGGGTTCCTGTGGCTTTTTAAGGAAATTTTTTGCGTATGACAGATGAAAACCCATGTGAATGTATTACCCGCAAACAAACACGGTGCGTGGCACACGGCCCTGCTGGGGAAGGGCTCTGCCCTCCAGCCTGGCTCCGCGGCACGTCCTGCTTCGATGCCGGGGGTGGCAGGGAGCCAGGAAATCTAACCCTCCCGTAGTGCTCCGCCACCATTTCCCAACGTGTTCTTTTTTTTTCCCTATTTCTTTCATTTTTAATGATATTTTCCCTATGCACATACACACTTGGCTTTTGATTTTTTCCCAAGACGGTAGCTTTTAATTACATCTTGATTTCATATTAATTACAGTTTTACCCAAAGCAAAGGGCTTTGTGCTTTATAATTCAAATGCATTCCCATTAATCCTGCAGGTTGGGTTATCGCCGCCTTCAAACGCCGCGCGTCCTCCCCGCTCCTATCCCCGAAGGTGCCGCTCTGGCTGTGGCCGGAGGCGCTGGCAGGTGTGTGCGGCGCAGGAAAGCCGGCAGCCGGCTCGGCCTGGCGCGGACCCGCTGTGGCGGGCAGCACGCGCGGCTTTCCTCCCTCTAAAGTCCCTTCCCAAGCAGGCTCCAAAGCCGGCTGATTACAGGGTAAATGCCGCATTCAAATCTCACTTGTTGGTGCGGAAAGCCAGACCCAGACGTCAGCGTCGCAGCCAAGAGCCGCTCTGGGGGGCTGGAGCCGTGCAGCTCTCCTGCAGCGTGCGGATCTGGTGGGGACTGAGGCCGGCACCGTGCTCCCGAACCCCTGCAACCCGCTCCCGCCCTGGCGATGGTGCATTTGAGCGATCCCGGAGATGCGCAGACACTTTGGGTTGTCTGTACCCATCCTCCCCCTTCCCAAACCCCAGGGCACTGCGCAGGGCTGCATTTCCCAGCTGTCCAACTCTGTCCTCCCATGTCCTTCCCCGAAGATGGACCTGACACTGCTCAGGTTCTCCGGGACGGACACTGGAGGGCATTCCTCTTCCATGCCACTGCAGGCACCGTCCCAGACTCTTTGCCGGAGGTCTCCGGCCCCGGGGCAGCTCTTCGGCCGCGTGGGACGGACGAGCGCCCGCGTGCCGGCTCCGTCCCTCTCCCAGCCCTGCCAGCACGTCTCCGGGATTGGCCCCAGTTTATGCTCATGGGTTAATGGAGCCGAGACGGGGTTTTATGCTCCTTCCATCACGGAAATGGGAAGCTCATCATGACGAGAGCTTTATAATTTGCTCTAGCTGACCTTTCACGGCGGGATGGCTGTCCCTTCTGCTCTGCCAGGACCGTCCTGCCCGCCCCACGGGTCTGGAGGGACCCACTGGTGCCTGGGCACGAGCCCGCTGTCGGCACCATGCCACGCCAGCCTTTCCTGGTGGCTGCAGGACGTTATCCCCCCACACCATGTTCCCACGGGACATCATCTCCCTAGCGACTCCAGCTCCTCATCCCGGTGCCTTCAGCTGGCTTCTGCTGCTCCTGGCTGTGCCCAAACCGTGCCGCGGCACCCAGAGCTCTTCTCCTTCCTGACCTTTCCTCCCGGGGAGCGTTGTTATTGTCCCGGCCTGGCCCCTTCCCTCCGCCGGCTCCCCGGACCAGCCGAGCCGAGCTCCCCGGGGCTCCCCTCCCTTCCCACCACCCCTGCAGCCTCTGCAGGCATGGAGCCGGGGGGGGGATGGACGCCTCGTTGCAGGCGTTCCCGCGGCCGCTGGCGGGGAAGGGCCTCCGCCCTCGCAGGCGGCCGGGAGCTCGTGGCCGCGTTTCCCCTGATGTCCCCCCGGCCCCGAGGCCGTCGTGTCCCTACACCTGCCGGCCCCATGCGTGGCACGTGGGTTCCGGAGGACGGCCGCCTGGGAGCCAGGCGCTTCACGCCTCTGGGCTGGGGCCGCGTGGCCACCCCGGACCTCTCGGGGAGCAGGAGCCACAACCACACCCACCCCCTTGTTGGGGGGTGGTGGTGGTGGGGTGTCCCCCAGCAGTGCCCTGCACCCCGCGCCCAGCCCCCAGCACTCATCCTGGGCACTGCGTCCTGCACCCCGTCACGTGCCCTGGGCCCCGGGCCCCGCGCCCTGAACCCTGCAGCAACTCGGGTGCCCTGCGTCCTTCGCCCTGCCAGCACTCCTGCACCCTGCACCCTGTTACGCTCCCTGCACCCGGTCCTGCGCCCTGATCCTGCACCCTGCCAGCCTGGGCCGTGCCGGGCCGTGCCGGGCCGTGCCGAGCAGAGCCGTGCCGTGCCGTGCCGTGCCGTGCCGAGCAGAGCCATGCCGTGCCGAGCCGTGCCGTGCCGTGCCGTGCCGTGCCGAGCCGTGCCGAGCAGAGCCGTGCCGTGCCGAGCCGTGCCGAGCAGAGCCGTGCCGTGCCGAGCCGTGCCGTGCCGTGCCGAGCCGTGCCGAGCAGAGCCGTGCCGTGCCGAGCCGTGCCGTGCCGTGCCGTGCCGTGCCGTGCCGTGCCGAGCAGAGCCGTGCCGAGCAGAGCCGTGCCGTGCCGTGCCGTCCCTTGCCGTCCCGTGCCCCTCGGCGGCGCCGCGTCCGTCGCGTCGCCTCCCGCCGGCGGCGGGCGGTGGCGCAGGCGGGGCCGAGCCGCGGGGGCGGTCCGCTCCGCCGCCAGCCGCTCCGCTCCGCTCGGCTCCGCCGCGTGCGTCCGTCCGTCCGTCCGTCCGTCCCCCACCCCCCCCCCCACCCCGGCCCGCCCCTCCCGCGGGGCCCCGCCCGCCCGTGCGGCGGCGGCGGCGGCGGCGGCGGCGGCGCGCGGGGATGGGGCGATGGCGCGGGCGGGCGGCGGGGCCCCGCGGGAGCTGTCCCTGGAGGAGGTGCTGAAGTGCTACGAGCAGCCGCTGAACGAGGAGCAGGCCTGGGCGCTCTGCTTCCAGGGCTGCCGCGCCGCCGCCGCCGCCGCCGCCCCCGCCGCCGCTCCGCTCCGCACCGCCGACATCCGCCTCCGCGGCGACGGCAGCGTCGTCCTCCCCGCGCCGCCGCCCGGTAAGCCGCCGTCGCCACGCGGGGTGGAGCCGGCAACGGGCAAGAGCCCGGGCGGGGAGGTGGGCGCCGGGATTTACCGGCAACGGGATTTACCGGGGGTGCTGCACCGCCCCGCCCGGGGAGGACGGCGTCGAGGGCGCGGAGGGACCGGGGATACCGGCAGCGGGGGGGGTGAGGGGGGGGGGCACCCGCAGCGGCCCCGGCGGGAGGGACCGGCACCGGTGGAGAAGGACCGGGACCGGCAGCGGGGGATGGGCAGGGGAAGCGGCACCGGCAAGGTGGGGGGGGGGGGGGCAGGCACTGGCGTCGCCGGCACCGGCAGCAGGGGACCGGCGCGGCACTGGGGGCACCGGCTGCGGGGGTGCGGCACCGGAGGGGCTGGGAGGACGGGCGAGAGGGCCGGCGCCGGCACCGGCACCGGAGGGCAGGAAGGCGGCACTGGCACCGGCAGGGACGGGGGCGAACCCCAAGCCCCGGCCCTGGCAAGGGGGACCGGCGTCGGCACCGGCGATTGGCACAGCCGGGACCGTGGCTGGCACTGCGGCTACCGGCGCAGGTGGTGGGCTGACTCGGGGGTCCAGGGCTGGTGTGGCACCGGCACCAGCACCGGCACCGGCACCGGCAGGGCCTGGCCAGGTGATCCGGTGAGGCTGGACCCGGGGTGTGGGGGTGTGCAGGGTGCCTATGGGTGGGGGGCTGACCGGGCCGGGACCCACTGTGGGGCTGCAGGACACCAAGCCCGTCGGGGCAGGCAGGACACACGGCAAGGACAGACAGACAGACACGGGGACACACACCTGCACACACACGGCACATACACGGGCACACCCGCCGCACACGCCTGAACACGCCTGCACACTCGGACCCCTCAGGGGACCCCGTCCCCGGCTCAGTGTGTCCCCGCGGGGCCCGGGCCTGGCCCTCGCCCTCTCCCAGCCCCTGGGAGGGGTGTTTTCGGCAGCGCCGTCCCTGACCTTCGGACTCACGGCTGTGACCTCTCCGCGGGCGGTTGGCGCTGCTGGGCAGGGCCGTGGTGGTTACGGGCTGTAATGAGGCTCGGCCGGCTGCCAGCAGCGATGCCGGGTGGCTCGGCGCAGCGAGGAGCACCCCTGCGCCTAATGACAGAGAGCGGCAAACAGCTTCACCTGCCTCGCCCCGCGGGGAGGCCAGCGGGCCCGGGGACAGAGCCTCGTCCTCGGCGCTGTCGGTGGTGGTGGGGCCTCCCGGGGGGGGCTCGTGGCCGGGCCGGGCCGCTGCAGTGTCGCTGCCTGTCCTTGCTGCCGGTGGCCGGGCAGGGGATGCTCCCGGTGGCAGGGGGGCAAGCGCAGAGCTGAGCCGGGGGAGATGGGAGATGGGGAGCAGGGCGCAGGCAGCCCCTGGGGACCGGGGCGCGTGGGACAGCTCAGAGCTGGCAGCGGTGCGCAGGCTGGCTGCCTCCAACGCCGTGCCCGGGGCAGGGCCACGCACAGGCACGGCAGGTGCCCACGGTGGCTGGGCGTGGCGTGGTCACACCAGCTCCACCGGTCGCACATGGGAATGGCCCCACACCCTTCCCTGAGCCGCCGCGGCTGCTGTGCCGGAGCCGGTGCCACCGCGCCACCTCCTGCTCCCAAGTCCCTCCCGTGCCAGCCTGTGCCATCTCCCCAGGGATGAATCTGGGCCCTTCACGACGAAGCCCAAGGCTGGGAGGGCTCCGGGCGCCTTCCAGCACCGCTGCAGGTGGCAGCACCAGCCCGGCACACAGCTTGGCAGCTCCACCCGGGCATGGGGCTGGGTGAGCCGGCAGCACGTGCCTGAGCTGCTCCAATTCCCCGTCCCATGGGAGTTCCCTCCTCGGCCGTGCCCCAGCGGCTGGAGGGAGCTGCCGGGAGCAGCCAGGCTCAGCCTGCCAGCCCGGCTCCCACCACGTTTGCCGAGCCACGGTCAGCGGGAGGGGGCTCCAGCCGGGCACCGGGTCTGGGATGTAGGTGGCGGCATCCCAGGGGATGTGCTGCCGCGTCCTCTCCCGGCCGGGGCAGAGCATCCCAGGGCTGGCGCTGCAGCGGGAGACGGGTATGGCCTGGGGGCGCGGGAGTGATGTTGGGCTCGTGCGTGGCACCACGGCGGGGCTGGACCCCACGTCTCCGCCGCTTGTGCTGCCCTTCCCACGCGGCACCTGGCCTGGCCTCCCCGGCGGGTGCTAGGCTGGATCCATGTGGCCAGGGCCGGCACGCAGCTGGCGCACAGCCGGCACATCCCTGCGGCTGCCGCATTGATCAGCTAAATGGAGAGCTAATGGCCGGCGCTCCTCTGCGCCGGGGAAGCGGCTCTGCGGCCGCTATCAAGGAAGTGGAGCCAGGGTCCCCGGGGCACTGCCCTCGGGGACGCTGCAAAAGCCACTCCTGCTCCTCGTCCCGTGACTGTCGGGCTCCTGGGAGGGTCTGAGCTGCCCACGAGCATGTCCTGGGCTCGTGCGTGTGTGTGGGCACAGTGCTCTGTGTGTGTGCGCGCGCGCACGATGCTCCAGCTGTGCTGGCTCTGCAGTGGAAAGCAGCATCGTTTGTGGGGCACAACCTGTCACCGCAGCCCACACCGGGCGCCCGGGCCGTGTCCTGTGCATGGTCTGCGAGTCCTCACTGCACCCCTGCCTGCTGGTGCCCACACTGCCGGTGCCCACGCTGCCGGTGCCCGTGCTGTCTGTGCCCACGCTGCCGGTGCCCACGCTGCTGGTGCCCGCGCTGCCGGTGCCCGCGCTGCCGGTGCCCGCAGCCCAGAGGGGTGCTGGGGGCATTTCCCTGCGGGTGCAGAGCTCTCAGCTCCGTCCAGCCCTGGGGGTGAGGGGTAAAGGGGTGACGCTGCCACCCCTGATGTGCCTCCTGGGTCCGGCTGGGGGCAGTGGGCCCAAGCGGCTGGTGCCTGTTTGGGCTCGTTGCCCAGGGCCGGTGTCTGCTGCGATACCCAGCGAGGCCCGCCGTGCTCGGCCGGGCAGGGAGGGCAATGGAGGCTGTGCCACCATCTCTCAGCCGGCACTGCCTGATGCCGAGGCTCAAACATGCGGGTCCGGGTCCCCGTTGTCCCGTGGAGCTGTGTCCTGGGACCAGTTCAGGATGGGACTGGCTGGAGATGGGTGTCCTGGCTCAGGGTGGGAGCTGCTGGGGATGGGACCCCCCATCGGGTGCCCCACAGCCAGGGCCGGGTGGGTGCAGCATCCCCGGGGTGCGGGACAGGAGGTGACGCCGAGGGGGGATGCCCAGCGCGGGGCCACGGGTGCCAGCGGTGACTCTGCCCTCCTCCCCCCAGAGCTGCCCCCGCTGCTGACGCCCTCTGCCGAAGCCCAGGTACGTGGGGGCCGGACGCCCGCCCGGTCCCGCTGCAGCCCCCGCTGCAGTCCCACCCCGGCGCAGGGGTCCCTGGGTGGGCACTGCCGCCTGCCCCCCTCCCCCTGCGGTGATGGGGTCCTGGGGTGCAGCGGAGACCCAGCACCGATGGCTGGGGGGCCGGGGGGCAGCCGGTGCCGGCCGTGTGTGCCGAGGGGCTCCCCCCGGCGCAGCCGGTGCCGGGGTCCGGCCGGGGCCCAGCCGGTGCTGTCTCCCCGCAGATGGTGCAGTCGTTGGGCTTCGCCATCTACCGGGCGCTGGACTGGGGGCTGGATGAGAACGAGGAGCGGGAGCTGAGCCCGCGGCTGGAGCAGCTCATCGACCTGATGACCAACAGCGACTCGGAGGATAGCGGCTGCGGCACGGCCGACGAGGGCTATGGGGGGCAGGAGGAGGAGGAGGAGGGGGGCGAGGGGCCGCCGCGCGCCGTGCGCACCTTCGGGCAGGCCATGCGGTGCTGCGCCGCCCGCCTGGCCGACCCCGCCGAGGCCCAGGCGCACTACCAGGCCGTCTGCCGGGCTCTCTTTGCCGAGACCGTGGAGCTGAAAGCCTTCCTCGCCAAGATCCGTGATGCCAAGGAGGTGAGCGCAGGCGCCCGGTAGCACGGCCGGCACAACTGCCTGGCCAGGGGAACCACCCGCGGGCCCAAAACGCTGGGGGGAGCATGGTGCTCCCCTCTGCCCCCCCCAACCAGGTCTGCCGGCGCCAGCGTTTGGCCGTACACCCTCTCCCGGGGCGCTGCGCTGTGGCACCGCTGGCTCCCGCCTGCCCCGGGCTGGCGCCGGTGGGGACGGCTCGTAGCGGGGATGGGGGTGCTTTGGGGGCGCACATCGGTGCTGCGGCCCCGGCCGGACCCTCGGTGCCGCTGGGTGCCGGGGCGGGGTGACGGCCTCTCGTGCCACGGCAGATGCTGCAGAAGCTGAAGGAGGACGAGGAGGCAGAGGAGCGGCCAGCGGCGGAGCTGGGCAGTCTGCGCAACACCGACTGGGTACGGCGGCACGGTCGGGTGCGGGGGCCGTGCCAGGGCTGGGCGGGAGCTGACGCCGTGTCCGTCCCTGTCTCCCCCAGGCCCGGCTGTGGGTGCAGCTGATGCGGGAGCTGCGGCATGGCGTGAAGCTGAAGAAGGTGCAGGAGAAGCAGTTCAACCCCCTGCCCACCGAGTACCAGCTCACCCCCTTCGAGATGCTCATGCAGGACATCCGCGCCCGCAACTACAAACTCCGCAAGGTCATGGTGAGCGCGGCCGGGCTGCCTCCGCGCCAGCCCCCCGCCCTGCCGCCGTGCCGCCCGCCGGCCCTGGCACTGACACCTCCCGCGGCCCCTCTGCCCTCTCCCAGGTGGACGGAGACATCCCCCCCCGGGTGAAGAAGGACGCCCACGAGCTCATCCTCGACTTCATCCGCTCCCGGCCCCCGCTGAAGCAGGTCAGTGCTGGCACCAGGACACCTCCGTGGCATGGCAGTGCCCGGCCCGGGCTTGGCGGCTCCCGCGGGTGCCATCCCCACCTGGCTGGGCACCCTGAGGGTGGTCAGCCCCGAGCTGCGGCCACCGCCTGAGGTCCCGTCCACGTGTCCCGCAGGTGTCCGAGCGGCGGCTGCGGCCCCTGCCCCAGAAGCAGAGGACGCTCCATGAGAAGATCCTGGAGGAGATCAGGCAGGAGAGGAAGCTTCGGCCCGTGGAAACGCCATACTGTGGCCAGAAAGGTACCGGTATCCCCTCCCTGTCGCACCGGTCTGCCGGCGACGTGCCCGGCACCAGGGCAGGTCCCTGTCGTGCCAGGTCTGAGCCCCGTCCCCATCCGCAGGCTACAGCTCCCTGCCCTGCATCCCCCACGCCTGCTCGGGCCGCCTGGCCTCCAGCTCCTGCCTCGAGCTCTCCCGGTCCCCAGCGAGCACCGCGCCGGCGCGCCCGCGGCCCCGCGTCCTGCTCAAGGCGCCCACCCTGGCCGAGATGGAGGAGATGAACATCTCCGAGGCAAGAGAGGGGACCCGGTGGGGCGGGAGGGCAGAGGGGACAAGGGAGGTGCCGAGGGGACGAGGGGGTCCCCGGGGTGACGCGGTGCCCGTGGCCTTGCAGGAGGAGGACTCTCCGGGCGCGGAGGTGCCGCTGAAGCGGGACCGCTCCTTCTCTGAGCAGGACCTGGCGCAGCTGCAGAGCCAGCTGGGGGGCGGCCAGGCTGCGCCCCAGGAGCCGGAGCCGCTGCAGCCCGAGCCTCGGCCCCGCTCAGGTACCCACCGGAGGTCCCCAGCCCGGCGCCACCCCCGTTCCCCCATCCCCAGGGCGGCTGTGCCGTGCCCTGTGGCAGGGGTGGCACCGGGCAGCGTGGCCTTGCCACGGCCTCCCCGTCCCTCCCTGCAGGCTCCGTCCCCGCCAGCTGCCACCCGCTGCCGGACGGCTCAGCACCCTCCCGGCCTGCCCTCGGCGCCGTGGAGGAGAGGCCAGAGGACGGATCCGGCGCTGCCCCCGGCACCAGCTCCAAGCACCTGTGGCTGGTGAGTGCTGGTGGTGGGGCTGGGCCGGGCTGGGGACAACCGGGGCTGGGGTCACTGGGGTTGGGGACACACCATGTGAGCGTCACCACGGGCACACGGCAGCCTGGCACGAGGGCACAAGGTGGCTGGGGGCATCCCCGTGGCCTCCCCGCTCCCTCTGCATGGGATGTGGGACTTGAGGCATGCCGTGCCGTGTGCCCTGTGCCCGTGCCGGAGACACTCTGCCCGTGCCAGAGAAGCTCTGCCAGTGCTGGAGATGCTCTGCCCGTGCCGGAAGGTTCTGCCTGTGCCAGGGACACTCTGCCCGTGCCGGAGATGCTCTGCCCGTGCCGGGATGCTCTGCCCATGCTGGGATGCCCTGCCTGTGCCAGGGCTGCTCTGCCCACGTTGGGGATGTTTTGCCCATGCCAGGATGCTCTGCCCATGCCGGGAGGCTCTGCCCATGGCACAGGGATGCCCCGGGCCATGCCCTGTGCCGCAGCCCCGCGGCAGACCGGGCTGACGTCCCCTGTCGCCCGCAGGAGTTCAGCCACCCCGTGGAAAGCCTGGCCCTCACCGTGGAGGAGATGATCAACGTGCGCAGGGTGCTGGTCAAGGCCGAGATGGAGAAGTTCCTGCAGAGCAAGGAGCTGTACAGCAGCCTGCGGAAGGGGAAGGTGGGAGCTGGGGCCGGAGGGGCCGAGTGCCGCCCGCCCGGCCCCCGGCTCTCACCCCCCCTCTGCCCGCAGGTCTGCTGCTGCTGCAGGGCCAAGTTCCCCCTCTTCTCCTGGCCCGCAGCATGCCTCTTCTGCAAGCGGTGAGCGCCGCGCCGTGCCGCGCCGTGGGGCCGTGCCGCGCCGTGGGGCTGGGAGGGTGGCGGGAGGGTGCCCGCGACGGCCCCGCTCACCGGCCTCTCTCTGTGTCCCCAGGTCCGTCTGCAGCTCCTGCAGCCTGAAGGTAAGGGACCGGCTCCGGCCGGTGCCACTGTGTCCCCTCTCCCTGTCCCTGTCCCGCCCCGTCCCCGTCCCCGTCCCCGTCCCATCCCTGTCCCTGTTTCTGCCCCGTCCCCGTCCCGCCCTGACGCCCGCGCCCGGCAGATGAAGATGCCTTCCAAGAAGCTGGCTCACATCCCTGTCTACGCGCTGGGCTTCGAGAGCCTCCCGGGCTCGCTGCTGGCCAAAGCCCTGCCACTGCGGAGGAGAGAGACCTTCCAGTGAGTCCCGCGGCCCTGAGCCTTCCTCCCCCCCCCCTCTTCCTCCTCCTCGGGCCGGGGCTGACGGCGTGCCCTGTGCCGCAGCTCGCTCCCGGGCACGTGCTGGCGCCGGGTGGAAGAGGAGTTCCCCCACATCTACGCCCAGGGCTCCGTCCTGCGCGACGTCTGCAGCGACTGCGCCGGCTTCGTCACCGACGTCATCTGCTCCAGCCGCTGCAGCGTGGCCGTCCTCAACGCCGCGCCGCGCCGCGCCGCCAAGGCCCGCTCCCTCTACGGTGACTGCTGGCACAAGTGAGGGGCCCGGCACGGGGGTGCCTGCCGCCCCGGCGCGGACCCCGCTAGCGGCCACCCGGATGTACATATATACATAGGACGTATACATACAGCCTCTATATTTATATACCTTACGGACCAGGGGGGAGGCGAGGACCGGCGGCACGGCGGGGTGCCTGCCGTCCCCGCCGTCCCCTCCCGTCCCCGCCGCCGGCGGGGCGCTGGCACGGCCCCTGGGGGGACGGGGACAGATCCTGCTGCCAGCCTTCGCCGGCCCCCCCCCCCACCCCAGGCCCTGCTTCTGTGCCAAGCCATGGCTGCGCCGGGCGGGCGCCGGCCACGCCGGGGGGCCCAGCGCCGCGGGCTGGCACGGCCGCTCTGTACATCTCCACCCCAGCTAATAAACCCGCTGGGCTGCCCCTGGGGCTGTGTGGCCGTTCCTGAGTGGGTGGGTGGGTGAGTGGGTGGGTGGGGGAGCCGGGGTGGAGGGTGCTGGGGGGGGGGGGGGTGCGAGCGGCCCCCCCAGGTCGGGGCTGTGTGTCCCACCGCCCCCTTCGCTCCACCGTGGCCTCCTTGATCGTGTGCAAGCGTGGGCATCCCCCCGCCCGGCCATCCTCCCGGCCCCACCCGTGACCCCGCACAGGCCCCGTGGGAAAATCACGCCCCCCCCCCATTCCCATGCCCTCCCCCCCCCCCCCCCAAACCGCTCCCTGCCCCGCTGCGTGTCCACAGCCCCGGGCCCACCCCAGGCTGTCCCCCTGGGCTCCCCCCCGGCCCGTCCCCCGGGCCCCACCCGTGTCCGCGGGCTGTGCCCGCCGTGACCCCGCACACGGGCCGTGGGAAAGCGCACGTTCCCACGCTCCCCCCCCCACCCCCCGGGACATATTTCACGCGGTGATCGCGCGGGGCGCGAAGTAGGTCCCGGGCAACCGCGCAGTGCGCCTGCGCAATAGGGAGGAGGGGGGGGGTGCCAAAGGGGGGGCGCGCAGGCGTGCAGTCGGCCGACGCGCAGGCGCGGTGGAGCGGAGCGGGCACGGAGAGGAGGCGGCCCCCCCCCCCCCCCCCCCAAGACCCGCGCAGGCGTAGTGCGGCGGGCCAGGGGGCGGATCCGCGCAGGCGTGTCAGCCGCCCGCGCGCAGGCGCAGTGGCGCGGGGCGGGAGGGCGCAGGCGCGGGGGCGGCGGCGGCGCGCGCAGGCGCTGCGCGTCGCGGGGCTCCATGTCGCGGCGGGCCCTGCGGCGGCTGCGGGGCGAGCAGCGGGGCCAGGAGGAGCCGGGCCTGGGCGAGCTGGGCCTGGACCTCGGCCCCGGCCCCGGCCCCGGCCCCGGCCCCGAGCGCGGCCGGGAGGGGCCGCTGCCAGCCGCCGCCGCCGCCGCCAGGAGGGGACGCCGCGGGCCGGCCCGCACCGGCGTCAGCAACCGCTTCGAGCTGGTGAGGGGGGTGACAGTGCCGGGGGAGAGGCTGGGGCCTGAGGGGCGGCGGTGCCTTGGGGAGGGGGGGCAGCGCCCGTGGGGGGCGCAGCTGGGGTGGCAGTGCCTGTGGGGGGGACTCGGGGTGGCAGTGCCTGTGGGGGGGACTCGGGGGGGCAGTGCCTGTGGGGGGTGCAGCTGGGGGCGCAGCGGCTGGGGGGGGAACTTGGGGGGGCAGCAGCTCTGAGGGGACAGCTGGGGTGGCAGCGGCTGGGGGGGGTGCAGCTGGGGTGGCAGCGGCTGGGGGGGGGTGCAGCTGGGGGGGCAGTGGCTGGGGGGGGCAGCTGGGGTGGCAGCGGCTGGGGGGGGATTCGGGGTGGCAGCGGCTGGGGGGGGTGCAGCTGGGGTGGCAGCGGCTGGGGGGGGATGCAGCTGGGGTGGCAATTATTGGGAGGGTGGGTGGCTGAAGGGAGGCAGTGACTGTGAGGGGGTGACTCGGGGGGCAGTGACTGAGGGGGGGGGGTGGGGGGTGACCAGAGGGAAGAGGGGGGCTGGGTGGCAGTGACCGAGAAGGGTGACAGTGAGCTGGGGGGCGGTGACCTGGGGGTGACCGAGGTGACAGTTTGTGGGAGGGAGTGATTTGGGGTCAGTGAGCGGGGTGGGACTGAGGGGTTCGGGGTGGTGGGTGACTGGGAGGGCCGGGGGGAGACTCAGCTGGAGAGCAGGAAAGGGAGGGAGCTGGGTGAGATGGGGGGGTAGGGAGGGCTTGAGGGGGCTGAACTGGGAGGGAATTGGAGGGAGGGGCTGGGTGGGCTGGCTTGGGGTGTTGCCAGAGCTGGGCCTGAGTGTCGGGGTGGTCAAGCAGTGGGTGAAGCTGTGTTTAAGAATATTCCTGCCACCCTCCCAGCCCCGCAAGGTCCCGGTGCTGGAGGTCGGGGGTCAGGCAGGCCCCGATGGCACAGACGGGTCCTTGGGGTGACAGAGCCTGGGCCTTCCTCTCTGGGCACCTTGGCCAGCCCCGGCAGTTCCCTGTCCTTCCCCGAGGCTTGGCTTGGGCAAGCGTAGGGAAGGCTGGTTTTGGAGGCTCTTCCCAAGGAAGAGCGGAGTCCAGGTAGGGCCGTGCTTTTTTTTCCTGCCGGCCATGCAGTGCAGTGGACGCGTTGTTGTGGCCCCGTGCTCCCCTCTGGCGAGGGGGTGGGTGGCGGGGCTGTTCAGGCGCCCGCTGGGTGACACGCTTGAAATGAGGGGTCATCCCCGTCCATCTGCTGGAGAAACCAGTCGGGCAGCTGAGCCCCGCGCTGCTTCTGCGACATTTTTTTTCCTCTTCCGTTTGCGGGTGGGAGTGGAACAGGTTAGATCCCTGGGGAATTCTGTCCCCTGGGCGCAGGAGAGGGCAGAGCGCAGCCCCGCGCCGGCTGTTTCTGCAGCTTGTCCGTCTCTTTGCGCAGATCACCGCCGAGGAGTCGGAGGATGAGCCGCCATCCAGAGAGGAAGGAACGGATGCCCGGCTCAGCGAGCGGGATGCAGCGGGGGGGAACAACGAAGGGGCTGTAACCGAAGAGGCTGAAGGCGATGGGCAGAGAGAAGGGGAGGAGGCAGAGCAGCCGGACCAAACGGTAACTGAGCCGCAGGTATCTGGTGATGATGGCGGTCGCCACGTGGGGTGCAGAGGGAAGGTTTCTTGTCTCCCTGTCTCTGCGTGCGCTGAGGAGCTTTGTGGTGCCAGGCAAGTGTGTTTCTTTTCTCTCTCGCCCCTGGGTTTTGTCAGAGGCTGAGGACGTGAGCCTCGGGGGAGGGAGCTTAAACCCAGGTACTCAGGGCTCCAGATCTGGAGGAGAATGAGCCGTTTGATGCTGAGTGTTGGGTTTGTGCCTGGGATTCAGGGAGATCTTACAGGCGCAGAGGGGAGGTTCCTGAGGAGGACCTTGTGCTGTGTCCTCGCGAGCGCTGCGGTCAGGCACAGCGCGCGGGAAGGAGAGCGCCCTGGGATTCTGAAAGGGAGGTTGCTTCTCTGCTCCCTTCGCTGCACAGTTAATTGAGCTCTGCACCGTACGTGGGGCTGGGCTGGTGGGTAAATGCTCAGTGAAGCGTTTGTTTTGGAGCGGATGAGGTGAAGACTCCAAGCAATGTAAACAAAATGCTGAACTTGTTCTTTTCTGGAGCGTTTTGTTGTTGTTTTGTGTTAAGATTCCCTCCTGTGGTCTGTGTCAGCTCAGACGTGTCTCCTTGCAGAAGCACCTAAGGAAAGGGGCACTTTAATTAACGATTTGACACTGCAAGCCTAGCCCATGTCTTACTGGAGATGAGGATGGCGGGGAGTGAAGGGGGATCGGCCCCCTGGCCTCACCCGTTAGGGCTCAGCCTGTGGGGTGCGTGCCCGTGGGTTTTGGGTGCCAGGCGGTGCAGCCAGAGGAGCAAAGACCACCGTCTGCGCGCGGTGCAGCTGTGCTGGTGGCCTCAGCCAGCCCAGGGGCTTGGGAATGCTCTGGATGTGCAGTGTGGGCTCTGCTCGGTCGGTCCCCGCGTGAGCAGTGGCTCCAGCAGGCCCTGACCCGGTGAATTTGCTGCGTAAGCACTGCAGGGTGCACCGGCTGCTTCTCTCAGACCTTCCCGGGTAGAATCGTGGGAGCCCTCGGCAGGCGTCTCCCCGCCGTTTGATAGAGCCAAATCGGGGCTGCACGTTCCCCCGGTTCTGAAATCGGCTCGGGAGCCGTGGGGTTGTTCTGGTAACGCTGTCGCTCGCTGTTTTACCTGCGTAGATCCTGGGAATGTGCTTTTTAGCTCCGTTACGCCCTGGGGAAGAGCCGGCGTGGACAGCAGTGTGCCTGTCGCGTTAGGGAACGCCACACAGCATCGTGAGCTGAAGTAGCTGCGTCGGCAGCGAGAGGAGCCTGTGTTGCGTGGTGCTTTCAGGCAGCTGTTGGTTTCTGTGGAAATCGGAGTGACCGATGGCAGTGTCACGCTCGCTAGGCAGACAGAAGTAAAGTTTATTCTAGGGGGCGAAGGAGGGCTGAAACGTTTCTTCCACACCTGGCAGACCTAAAGAGTTTCTTGCCCGATTTTGTGGTCTCAGACATTGATATGAAAGTCAGCTGAGACTTAACCCTTGCGTTTGTAAACCTTTGGTGCTTTCCTCCATTTGTCTCCCTGTGTCTTAATTTCCACTCGCTGACAAACTTGAAAGGGTGAACACTGGTTTTCATTTCAGGGCCCTCCTGGCGTGCTGCTCCCTGTGGGAGATGCTCTTCTCCCTGGTGGAGCTTTCGTCCCTGTGGTCCCTGGGCACGCTCTGACAGCTGTTCCCTGTCTCTTTGCAGCCTGTGTTGAGTAACAAGCCACGAAAGAAAAAAAAGAAAAGGAAAACCAAGAAAACTTCAGCAGGGGAGACTCTGGTATGTCTGCGTTTGCTCTGAGTTAGTGGCTGTGCTAATTTCTGCGTTGGGATTGACAAAGTGGCTGCTCTGAGGTGGCTGCAGAAAAGTTTTTTGAGGCAAAAATGCTCCTTTTTGCGTTGCACTCATTTAAAATCACCAAATGGCAACAGCAGCTTTTGACTGTGTTCCTTCAAGCAGCCGGGACTGGCGCAGCTCTGCTGCGGATGCTTAGAGCCGAAATCCTCACAGCGGCACCTTCTTTCATCTCCGCTTCGAGGCTTCGCTCGGGAGGGGGTACCGCGCGAGGGCTTTTGCGTTTTCGTTCTATTTTCCTTGCCCTACTTAGGCAGCTCTCCCGGCTCTGCAGAGCCACACGCAGCTCTCGCTGCCAGCCGTCGTTCACGTTCCCGTCTCCTCCGTGCGCAGCCGCGCGCCTCCTCTGTAGCCTGACAGCTAATCGCTGAACGCTGGCAGGAGCGTCTGCTAGTGCGTTACCAGCAAATGCGCTGCCAAGTGCTCTTCCCGTGGGAGCTGCTCCGTCCCCTCGGCCATGAAGGGGGCGAGGGGACAGTGATTTCTCTCCGACCGAGCTGTCCACCCCTAAGGAAGCCTGCTTGGAGCGAGAACTTTATCCGGTGTCTGTGTTTTGTTGTGGATAAAACTATAGGAGACAAATGCATGTGCTTGAATGTACTTTATCTACTTGACCTAGGCTAGGACACCAGGCAGATTACAGTCATTGGTCTTTTAAATTCAACGGAAATAAAGTTCAAGTGGGAGCTAGTTTTCTGCTGAGGTTTAAGAGTCTTAACTATTCACTCGGGGGAGATCCTTCGCTAAACGTCCTGAGCCATGGTACGCTGAAGTGCTGAACGGGTGAGCCGTGACTCCGGCGTGGGAATTCAGCTGCCTGCTCCCTGGGAATTCAGCTGGGCGAGCTCGGAGCGAGTTACGAAGGCGGAGAACCCGATCAAAGAGCCCGTTTCCTCTCCCAGTCCGAGAATAACGAGCAATAGGGCGACATCTGCCAGCTGTGGGCTCTAGGGAGACTTCAGACCCAGAACCAGGCGGTTTGATTTGCTAGCTAGAGATAATACTGCCTTTGTTCAGGCACTTAAATGCAAAACACATTATAAACTTTTCCTGTATCCACTCCATGCGGAGTGGCTATATTTAGCTGGAAAAGGCAAGCTCGCAGTGCTATTTGGGTGTCGTGAATGGAATTCTGTGTTCCACCCACGTACATCATGAGGAGGATGTGAAACGGCCGCATAAGAAGTGCGTCACTTGCTATTTGTGGAGGAAGAAATAGAGGAAAATCAGGATAAAAGTGTTACACAGCTGTTGAGCGTGCGCTGCTGGGTATATTCTTTGCGTTGTTAGAAGACGGGGAAGGTGAGAGTGCAATACGTTAGAGCTGGGTTAAAATCACGTGAGCGTTTGATACCTTATTACAAGGGTCAGAGCAGTAACGTAGTGTTGCCGCGGAAAGCAGGCAGTAAAGGCTGATTATTTGAATATTTATCGTTAAAATCGGCACCCCAGCGTTCCGTGGTGTTACAGGGATTGCGGTACAAATAAACCGGACAAAGCACGGCGAAGGCTGGGTGGGAAGGGGCGGACCAGAGGCCAGGCACACGCAGACTTGTGAGCTTTGCGTTAGGCTGGGAAGGGCTCCTGTGGCCAGCTCTTGCCCGCGCTGGATATATTCTGCTGGCATCTTCGGACTCGTGATTGTGTGAAGGGCAACTTCACGCTGTCGTGATACCTTGAGCGAGCGGAGAACAGCAGCCAGCCCTTTCGGGGGCGGTTGGACGAGGAAGGCAGGCTCTGGGTGGGATTCCCGAGGGAATAAAGGGCGCTGGGTGCAGAGCAGGAGGCCTCAGTAAGACACGGGACGTGCGCCGCGCCCGAGGTGGGCAATGGGGCAGCCGCGGGGCGGGTAGTAGGGGCTGCACCAGTATCACGGGGGGATCGGGGTGAGCCGAAGGACCCGGAGGCAGCTGGGTGCGATCTCTGCTGGGTGACCTGCGTGCCGCGGTGACTCGTTCTGTAATAACTGCCTCGTATTCGCATGTGCCTGTCTATCTCAAGGAAGACAATGACCTGGAAGACATCGACAGCCTGCTGGAGAAGATTGAGGATACCAATGGGCTATCGCAGCAAACCCAGAGCGGAATAATCGCTGACAGCAGGCCTCTGCTCTACGTAGAGCACAGGTAGGGCCCGCTTCCTTCCTGATTTTTGGCCCTGGGCGCGGCAGGGATATCTGTTCCCCCAAGGAGGGGAGTTGGGAGCCTACCAGCGTGATCTGGCTGTGAATTCAGGACCTTGCTTGAAAGGGGTTGTGGTAATGGCTGTGCACAGCCCCGTTTCTAACCATTGCTCTCAGAGCTGCGTTCGGTTTTGAGCGGCGACTGGTATTCTCTGCTGTCATGCCTGGTTTGAGTGGGCCTCTGGACCGGGTTAACCTCCAGAGGTGCCTTCCAGCCTAAAATACTCCGTGAGTCAGTAGGAGAACCTCTGCAGAGAGCCCTGGCGCATAAAGCGTTGCAATCGAACTCACCCGGCCGGCTGACCGGCTGCGTTCAGGCCGGGCGCTGTGAGCAGCAAGCCCCAGTACAGCACGTGCTGTCCTGCGAGGAGGGCTGGGCAGCGCCAGGAGCCAATTTCACCAGGAAAGCTGGTTAGACTTGTCTAACCTTTCCCGCGTGTCACCGTCAACAAAGTGGACTAAGCGCCAAGCACGTCCAAGAGCTGAGGAATGAATTGGCCTGGCACTCGAGACCTGTAACGCCTGGGGATGTTGGGAATGGGCTGGCTGGCGGGTCCAGCGTGTTTCGGAGCCCTGGGCTGGTGCAGGCACTGGCAGCTCTTTCCGTTTCTGGAGAAAACGTTTAAATGTGTAGCTGGGACAACTTCAGCGGCCCGGGTTTTGAAACGTCAAAACCGAGTCTAGGCTGGTGGGCGCTCGGAGCTATAGCGCAGCCCGTTCAGGGACACATCAGTAAAGGCAGGAATGTTTGTTTATCTTAGAGGTGGTTTTAAACCTCGGTGACATCTCCGGTCAAGTAAACATTATTCGGGAACCTTTGAGAGCCGGATAATCTCCGAGTGGGTGAGGGTTGGCAGTGCTGGATCTCAGCTTTCCCACTCCCTCTCTTCAAGCCCTGCTTGCTGGATGGCAGAGAGAAACCCCTCAAATACGCCTCCCCTCTCTGGGCCAAATGCTAGCTCAAGAAAACCGTAGGTGTTGTCATGCTTTGATGCAAGATCTTTGTATTAAAAAAATGTATTTTAATCCTTGCCAGCCTCCGTGCAGCGATGATGGTGCTTGCCCCAAATCGCAGGCTGCCACTGCTAGACTCGGCAGCAGGTATCTCGTGTTTTCCAGGCGCACGTAGCCCGAGCATGCTCTCCTGAACGGCGGCTGTCCTGGGAGTATCCCGGACTAAGGCTCCAGCTGCCCTGGAGAGGGCAGCAGAAGTATTCCCCAGCTCGGCGCTGTTTAGGAGCAGAGCACGAAGGAAGCGTGCATCTGGTTGAACGAGGGTTTTGATGCCTCCTGTTCTGACCGTTTTTAGGCTCCTTTTGGTTTGTCGTGTCAGATCAGTTGGTGTGTGTGACGGTTCAGGGGCTTGGCCAGAGACAGTTCAAGGTTCAGAACAGTCGGCGCTGATGGAGAAGACTCGAGCGTGAGACTTTTGGTTGTGTTTAACTGACGGTAGCTTTTCCTTCTTGTTTCAACCTTCTCAGAAACTTGAATCCAGAGAACGAGTTGAAGAGATACTTCGGGGCTCGCGCTGTTCTTGGTGATCAGAGGTTAGTCCAGAATTTAATATTAAAGCCTTTCAAGGTGTGTCTGTCCTTCCCTTGGTACGGCTTGCTGAGCCCCCAGTGCCACACCTGGGCAGGGAATCCAGGGGTCAGGGCATCTCAACTCATTTAGTAGTCGCTTGTTGGGACAGGAGAATATTTTTTTTGTGATACGTGTGAGGGGGGGAGTAAGATTTCTCCAGGCTTTTGCTAGCGTTTGCTTTTTCTTCTGCTCATTTCCCCTCTCGTTTACTGTCAAACACCCTTCTGAAGTCCTTTCACTCAAATTCATAGAGTACAGACTCTAGGATTTTTTATTTTTTTTTCTTCTTTCTCCAGCATTTGTCGCTTGTTGCTATTCCAAAGTCTCTGATGTCTTACAGAGCGGACCCTGAATGCTCTCCAGAGGGTCTCATGCGCTTGTTTTCAGGGGCCCAGGGAACCCACTGCTTCTTGGGTGTGAGGTCTCTATGCAATTACCCGTTGCACTGTGGTATCCAGAAATCCCTGCTTTCACGAGCTGGTTGAAAAATGCGCACGTAAGAAGGGTATAAGCTCAGAGCAGCGATGGTGGAAGCAGAAGCCTTGTCTGAGAGAGTCTGTGGAAGAATATTTAGTGCTTGAGGAAGAAGTAGCAGTCCCTTACTGAGGAGACGTGACTTTCTTAGAGTGGCCTTGATTTCTGAATTCCTCCTGCCCTGAACCGATAAATTGGTTGCATTTGTGAGTACGGCTTAAACTAAATCAGTTGACATTTGAAGGCACTGCTGGGAAGGGAGATGAGTCAGAGGGATATGGGGCTCTCTTAATTGGACCTGGGAAGCTGTTTGAAGCAGAGGCAGCTGAGAACTTGGCAGGAATAAAAACAGGGAAGAGAAGCTATTGAAGTGGAAACGCTGGAGGCACTGGATGGCCCAAAAAGGAATGGCTGGAGTAAGGCAGAGCCTGAGCGAAGGTATGTTGTGTCTTGAAGGCAGACATGTTAAAGCTCTGGGCAAAAGCTCCGTGTGGCAGGGCTGCAGCAGGGGAAGAAGCTGGATCTCTTTTTTTTTTTTTTTTTTTTTTCTTTTTTCCCCGAATCATCCTTTTTCTGGCTGGTTTCAGCCCTCCTCGTTCTGTTAGTACGGAGAAACTCTGAGCTCTCGCGTTTATTTCCTCAGGCCCAGGCAAAGGCAGCGCCAGTACGTCCGCAGCACGTGGCTGACGGCTCCCAAGAACACCTGGCCGCGCTACAGCAAAACAGGTGAGGCTTTCGGTGCCGCCTCCCGAAGCACCGTGCTGCCGCTAACCAACAGGGCGCCTCAGTCCCGTGCCCGCGTTGGCACAGGCGGCCGCTCCTGCCAGCCTGGCTTCTCCTAGAGCCTCTGCGCACCGAAACCGGAGCTGCTTCCATCAGCTGCCAGGCCCAGGCTTCACCCTGGCTGATGCAGAAGGGGAACTGCTCGTCAGCTGATGGAAATACCTCCTTTCTCAACAGGGAGAACTCTGTTGTATTGTATCTTAGCATCCGAGCTTTCTTTCCCCCCCCCCCCCATCGGAGGTAGCGGGTGATGAGTACTCCCCCTCTTACAGCAGTCTTGCTGGATAATGGGAAATATCCTTGGGGAGGGCAAGCTGCCTGGGCTTCTTGGGTGGGTTTCGGACTTCGACTCATGGGAAGAGGGAAAGGAGTGAAATTCTCTGGGAGCTTCTGAAAACACGCCTGGCTTTGGGCCCAGCGGTGCGAAGGAGCTTTCTGTGTTACAAGAAAGCGGAAGAGCTTCTCTTGCCGCTTGTCGTGGTTTAACCTCAGTCGGCAACTGAGCACCACCCAGCCGCTCGCTCACTCCCCCCACCCGGTGGGATGGGGGAGAGAATTGGAAGAGCACAAGTGAGAAAAACTTGTGGGTTGAGATAAAAACAGTTTAATAATTGAAATAAAATTATAATAATATGATAATAATAATAATACACAAAGCAAGCGATGCACAGTACAATTGCTCACCACCCACCGACCGATGCCCAGCCAGTCCCCGAGCAGCGGCCCCCCCGGCCAGCTTTCCCCAGTTTATGTACTGAGCATGACGTCCCATGGTGTGGAATGTCCCTTTGGCCAGTTTGGGTCAGCTGTCCTGGCTGTGCCCCCTCCCAGCTTCTCGTGCACCTCCAGCCTTCCCAGTCGGTAGAGCATGGGAAGCTGAAAAGTCCTTGACTGGTGTAAGCACTGCTTAGCCACAACTAAAACATCGGTGTGTTATCAACATTGTTCTCACCCTAAATCCAAAACGCAGCACTGTACCAGCTACTAGGAAGGAAATTAACTCTATCCCTGCTGAAACCAGGATACCGCTGTGCGCGCAGGCTGGCGGCAGCGGTACCCACGTCTCCTGTGCCCCCTTTAGGTATTGCCATGCAGCTGGTGGACACCAGGAGGGGAGTGCAGTACTTCACGTTTGAGCACCATCGCGAGTACCAGCAAGTGCAGTTCAAGTTCCTGGACGCCGTAGAGTCCATGGACCCCAACAACATTGTGGTACGTTGTGAAATTGGGTTGCCCGTGCTGTTACCTCCCGCGATCCCGCAGCCCCTTTCCCTGGCAGGGGAGGTGGGCTGATGCGTCCCAGCGCTGCTTTTTTTGCCAGGCTCGTTTTGAGCAGTAGAGCCCTGCGCCTCCTCTGCGTGGGGCGAGGCAGCGTTGCTTGCTGAGCTCTGCTTTCACCTTATTCGTAAGATAAGTGACCGCCTTGGTGCAAATGAGGGCCGGTGGCCACTGGCCGAGCCTCGGTGGCTCTGCCCGAGAGCGTGCCAGGTAGCCATCTGGAAGAGGAGCCCGCAGGAACTGACCGTTTGGCTGAAAGGGTAGGAATAAAGCTTCCCTTGTCTCGGCTCTTCAGCTGGGAAAGGGGAAAATATTGTATAAACCGATCTTTAGATGGGAATCTAAACTAACAGCTGTTCTATTTATAAACTCTTGCATGGATGAAAAATGTATCTTTTCTTGGTATTTCAGCAAAACAGTCTTTGTGTGGAAAGTTCTTCATGTATGTCCAAGCTCATTAAACTGTATGGTAACGTTTATAGTTTGTAGTGATAAGCAACAGTGAAATTGCTCTGCACCCTACTGAACCATAATTGAGGTATTTTTGCTCTGAAATTCCTGGCCACGTGAGCTCGGATACATGCCCTGGAGAAGTTTCTTAAAGAGGCCATTGTCCGCTAAATAAAGTTTACTTCCTTCTACTTTCCCACCCTCTGCTCGTGGGCGCTGCTCTCTCCAGCTCGTCAGTTCTGCCTGCTGGCTGGACCGCGGGATTCGCGTTCAATGATGCGAGGTGGTTCCTGTGCCGCAGCGATCATCCTGAGAGCCGGCGTCCTAAGGACAGCTCAAACGCGGCCTCGCAGGGCTGCGCAGAGCAGGACGGGTCTTCCGTGGTACATTTTAGTCTTTATGCTCTGTCCCTGTTAAGTGGGTCTGGCTACATTTGAAGATGCTCCTGCAGCGTTAGCCCGTCCATTTTATGTTGAGGGTAAAATCTCACAGACGGGGGTTCGCCCGTGCCAGAAGTACTTCAAACCCCCAACCAGTTTATCGGTGACGGCCACGGTCTCACATAGCTGGAGCCCGGATCTGCCTTGCTGCCGTGATTTCAGCATGCAAAACACGATTTTTTGGGGGGGTCCTGCTCAGTGAGTGTGTTTTCTGCTCTCGCTAGTAGGTTAAAAGGGTCTTGCCGGTGAAGTTGTAAGTGCGTGAAGAGCACTTTCTCCCATCCCAGTGACCCTAGGTGCTCCATCTCTTCCAAAAATGAGAACTAGAAAGGAACTTAAGAGCAAGCAAGGAAGGGGTGAGACGTTGGGCGAGTGGCACCAAGGCAAAGGCGCTGGGCCGGGGCAGCCTAGAACATCAAGGCTTCGTGCTGTAGGTGGCCACGCTGGCCAGCACCCTGCAGATGTACGACTTCTGGAGCTTTTGAAGCTGTATTTTTTCTGTTGGGGGCGGAGAATCCCAAAACTAAACTGTGAGGCGATTTGAAGTAGCTTCAGTATTTTCATATTGAAACTGAGTTTTAGGTACTTGGAAAAAGTAGCCCTTTTGTAATATAATTAGTGAACGCAGAGGTTTTTGAGGTGCGGTTAAACTTCTGAAGCCTGGAAAAAAATACTTTTAATCCATTACCATTCAGGAGCTGGATCCTGGGGTTGTAATAGATGTGTCAAAATGTCCTCTCGGTACCCAGAGGAAGCAAAAGCCCTGATCAAATGCTCAGGATTGCTAAGGGATAGAGAATAAAACAAACAGGTAATTATGCCTGCTGCCTGCATCTTGAGCGTTGCGTGCAGGTGAGGGCCCTCGCCTTCAAAAGGATATGGTGGAGCTGGGAGCGATTCCGAGGAGGACGGCGAAGATGATCAAAGGCCTGGCATGGCCTCAGCGCTGGAAAAGCCGGGTCGGCTGGGAGGGAGGTGCCTGGGGGAAGCTGCGATCGAGGGCTCGGATCCTGCGCGGGGCGGGGAGAGATCTCCCTGCCGTCCCTTCCGAGGCGGAGATGAAGCTGTCAGGTTGGGATCAAAAGGAAGTTCTTCGCGTTGTGTGCTTAAGCGGTGGCTTTCTGTGTCGCAGAGCTGGGGTGCTGGAAAGGTCCCCGGGTCAGTAAGTGAACAAATTCACGGGAGGAGACGCCATTAATATCGATGGCATCTTTGACAGTGGGGGTCCCTGAACCCCTAAA
The DNA here is from genome assembly GCF_965638725.1 of Aptenodytes patagonicus. Taxonomy (NCBI): domain Eukaryota; kingdom Metazoa; phylum Chordata; class Aves; order Sphenisciformes; family Spheniscidae; genus Aptenodytes; species Aptenodytes patagonicus. The sequence continues at coordinate 1,389,576 of NC_134959.1, read as the reverse complement.
GGTTGGCAGCTTAGAGCGTGCTGGGAGTCATCGTGTGTGCCCAGCTTCGCGCCCTCTTTCCCAGGCATCTGCTTTTGGAGACAGGGCAAGGTGGACCTCTACTCTGACCTAGCGTGACCGTTCTTGGGTTCTTTTAACCCCTAGTTTTAGCCTTTCACGTGAGGTGTGTCCCCAGCCTTGCACTCCAGTCTGAGCAGTGGCGCTCTGATGGTGCTGGACAGGATTTCTTCACCTTCAGGGGCAAGGACAGCCCCTCTCCCTCAGGCGCGGTGTCGGGGCGTGTGCCTCCCCGCCACGCTTGCAGAGCTTGCCTCGTAGGCAGAGCGCACGAGAAACCCGTGATTTGTGCCACTGTGTAATCAAGCTCATGCTCTTCTGTAGCTGCTGCTTCAGATGAACCCGTACCACGTGGACTCCCTTCTGCAGCTCAGCGACGTCTGCCGGATGCAGGAGGATCAGGAGATGGCCCGTGATCTCATAGGTAAGAGCCGAGGTGAGGAGCAGATGTCCGCAGGTGAGGTGGGGTGGGAGCTGCTGCTACTCACTGTCGCAGTTTTGCCTTCTGCCAGCTCAGCCTGCCGCTGGGGAAGGGGCGGCAGCAAAGGCGATCGGCCCCTCTCGGCTAGCCCGAGTGGGTGAGAGCTTGCCGAGGGTGGACGTGGAAAGCTCCAGCCTGGCTGAGTCCCCGGCAGGGTCTGCAGGGCAGCGCGGCGTTGTGCTGCGGAGGCGAGGCTTGTCACCAGCTGCCAATACGTATGGCACGGGGAGGGAGAGGCGGTGCCGGGGCATCGGTCTGCAGACACGCGCGCGTTCCCAGTGCCAAGCAAGTCCCTGCTGAAAGTCTCGGCTGAAGGGTTGCTGTGAATTGGCAGTCAAGGGCTTTTGGTTCAGTTTTGGTTTCGTTTCAACAGAGAAGTGGCAAACCAGAAGGGTTGGTTTGGCTCTGTGACTGCGAGCGCTCTGCCTTACGTCGTCCTGCAGACCGGCAGCTTTCGCTGGAGGCTTTTAAATAGAGCCAGACGTGCTCGTCTGGGGCAAAGCACATCAGTGTTCACCTTCAAAATGAATGGGGGGATTGCGTGGGCATGGGGGGGGGGTCCCACCTGCAGGACGTCCCTTGCAGGAGGAGGGTCTGATTTAGTAGCTCCGAGATACAGCAGTGCAAGGGACCCTCCAGGAAGCCTACCCCCTCTGCGGGGAGCGTGCCCGACCCTCCGGGCCAGCCTGCCTTGCCTTCCTCTGACCAGCATCTCGCAGGTCAGCCATGTCGGGCTCTGCTCCTCGGGGCACCGCAGGCCGCGTGCGGGCAGGAGGCGTCCTGGGATGGCCGCCCCTCGGACTGCCGCGCTGCACTCTCGGGCGTCCGACGTGCTGTTTGGTAACCGGGGCATGTGCCCTCCAGCATGATAGGAGGGGCCGGAGGCGAAGTGAGGACGGGATCTTTGGCTTCCCTACGTGAAGATAGTTGCGGCAGAGGCAGCTGTACCAGCCTCAATCCCAGACCTCCTCCAGAAGAGTTACTTTTCCCAACCAGAGCGTGATCTAACGCCCGCAGACGGGAACAGGGCTCGCTTGCCTGGGTATCTGCTGTGACCGCATACGCTGAAGCAGCTTTTGTGCCTTGCTAGGGTGTGAGCAAGCTTACTTCATGGGTGCCAGAGCTCTCAATTATCGGTGTCTTCTGGGCCAAATCGACTGCCATTTTGTGAGCAGTGGGGCCGCGTGGCGTGCCGGGGCGGTGGCGTGCTCTGACGCTGTCCTTGCTGTCCGCAGAGCGGGCGCTGTACAGCCTGGAGTGCGCCTTCCACCCCGTCTTCAGTCTCACCAGTGGGACCTGCAGGCTGGACTACCGGCGGCCGGAGAACAGGTAGGCGGCACGCCTGCCTGCCCCGCGTCTGCCGGAGAGCCGTCGTGGCGTGCCCTGGCCTACTTTGGACGCGGAGACCCAGATTCGCAACGTCTGCTGCGTCATCCGCGCTGTCGGGGGGGGGACACGACACCTTGAATGTCCCTTTCTGTCGGAACAAGCTCTGCCGCTCGGCGGTCGATGGCGGTGCCCCTTGGCAAGGCAGCAGCTCGGGGCTCCTGAGATGGGTGCTGGGGTGCCGGCAGCTCTTGCTCTGCCGGGTCACTTGCACTGAGGTTTCCTTGCAAAGCGTCCTCTTTCCCAAGGGATTTCTTACTGGAGCAGCGCCGGCTCCTCCCCGTCACGTCCTCCTCATGCAATTAGTGCCCCTTACCCCAGAATGGCGCTTATTTTTGTCACAAAATACTCGCTGCGTGTTTACGGCTGTGCTTGGTCACTTGTGCGCTGCCTGCCCGGCCTTCGTCCCCGGCACTCGCGCTGCTCCCGGCCCGGCTCTTTATGTAATGACAGCTCTGCAGCTGCGGGGAAAGGTGACTTTATTCTGGGAATTTTCCAGTCAGCTGACCCAAGTCATCCCTCCCAAACTGCTGTACCTGGAGGTTGCTCAGATTTCCAGTACCTGCTCGCTGACGGGCTTGGTGCCGTCTGTGACCTGAACGCTGCGATCTGTATCTCGCCCGATTTGGGTGTTCGTCCTCCCCCTGTACGCGTTGCGCGCGCTCCGCGTCACTGTCCCCGCGCGGCTGGGCGGGCTGGGGCAAGGCAGGATGCAGGCTCCGGAGATTTACTTGTTCCTCCTGTCCTGAGTTGTCGGCCAGTCTGCGAGAGCACAAGGCCGTGGGGCCTCGGGGAGCCGGGATGGAGCAGGCCACGGGTTTGCTGTCCCTATGCTTGCACAAAGAAATTTAAAAAAAAAAAAAAAAAGAGAGAGATGGGGTGGTGAGGGGTCTGTGGCACCCCGTACTGCACCAGGCTGGGTTCCCTGGACCCCGCTGGCTGCACTGCGGCACTGATGCTGGGGGGCCGAGGAGCTGGGGCTGACCGCGGGTCCCCGTTCTTGAGTGGCACGAGGTGCTTCTCTCCAAATCTGGCTTCTTAAAACCTGCTCCTGTTCCCCACGCAGGGCTTTCTTCCTGGCTCTCTTCAAGCACCTGATGTTCCTGGAGAAGAGAGGCTGTCCCCGGACAGCCCTGGAGTTCTGCAAGCTGATTCTGAGGTAGGTGCCCCCGCCGAGGGCTGCGCTCCGTTCCCTGCGGGATGGGAAGTCTCAGGCTTGGGGGAACACGCTTCGAACAACACACCGAACCTAACCCGGGCGGGACAAAAACTCCAGAGGTGTACTGCTGCTCCCAGGCTCAGCGAGGGCTTGGTTCCACTCCTTAGAGGTGCGGTGTCGCGGGTTAGCTTTGAGCACGTGCTCTTATCTGTGGCGCTGCTGCTTTGGAGAGAGGCGATTGTTGAGGAGGAGGCTTGAACAGATGGGACCTGGGTGGCCCTTGCTCTCGACTGCTGAGCTGCGGGCCTGGCAGATGCGCAGCGGTGGCTTCAGCCTGGTCGGTTTGCGGCCATTAATCCTCCTGGGTGGTGGCGGGGGGGGGGGGCCGTCGCCCCTCTGCAGGGACGCAGACTGGGCAGGGCGTTGCACCGTCACCCTGGCCGTGCAGGAACGATCGCAAGCTCCGCTTGCTGAGTCACGGAAGCTCTCTGGATGCCAGCGGGAAGGTCTTGTCTGACTTAGAAATGAGGACAGCTACTTCAGCTTTTCTGACACTGACTTTGTTTCCTCCCCTTGTGCTCGCCTCCCTCTGAAGCCTTGATCCAGAGAACGACCCGCTGTGTGTGCTGCTGCTGATCGATTTTCTGTCCCTCCGAGCTAGAGAATACACCTTCCTCACCCGCATGTTCCAGGAGTGGGAGGTGAATTGGCAACAGGCTGCCCCTGGCGAGAGGGGAGGCAGAGAGGGGGAGAGCTGGTTCCTGGGGCGCTCTCCCCACCTGGGCTGGGCTGGAGGGGGCGGCTGGGCCACAGAGCGTGAGGTTTTCCTTACCGGCTTAGCCCTTTGAGGGCTGTCTCGTGGCCAGGCCGGCGTCCCAAAATCATCGGAACGGCCCATAAAGGCTTGGGGTGTTTGTTCTTGTAGTCCTGGTACCCTGCAAGCAATTGTAAGAACTCAGAATTGCTTACTCAGTTGCGGGGGGGCACCAAGCCAGCGGCCGGAAAGTAGCTTAATCCGGCAAGCGAGAAACTCCACCCTGTGTACAGCCCAGCCACATCGAGATCGTTCTGCATAGCGTCATTTCTCGGTAAATCTGTCTCTCTGATCCTGCAGAGTCACCGGAATTTGTCCCAGCTGCCCAATTTTGCCTTCTCGGTGCCGCTGGCCTATTTCTTCCTGAGCCAGCAGGAGGAGCGCTCCGAGCTGGAGCTAAGCCAAGCCCGGGAGAGAGCCGCCCGGCTCATCCAGCTGGCGTTGATCATGTTCCCAAGCGGTAAGTCTGTCCCCACCGGTAAGTCCATCCCCGCGGGCTTTGTCACTGTCTTCACCTGTGAGAGCGAAGGCTGGATTCCAGGCGGTCAAATGCAGAGGCAGCAGTTTGCCTGTGGGTTGCAAATGGCGTTGGCCTCTGTCCGTGGGAGATGGGAGCCCTGGCTTGGAGGGTGACGCGGCTCGGGCAGGCCGGCGGTGGCAGGTACAGCTCTACCTGCCTCTGGTGCGGCAGCGGGTGGGGTTCAGCCTTCCCACCCCGCACCGTGGCAGGGCCGGCGAGAAGAACGGTGGGGGGCCGGGTAGGGCCCCCGCAGCCGCGAGCCCTCCGCACGTTAGGACGAGATCAGAGACTCTTCTCCCTGCTGCGCGCCCTCCTCGGAGCAGCTGATGCCCCCTCATTAGAGACGGTCACAGGCGTGCGAGTAGGGGGAGGGTGAGAACCGGAGTCTTGGAGCAGGAAAGTGTTTCACCCCAGGGTTGCCCAGACCAGAGACAGCGAGTCTCTCTTGGCTTTCCCTCCGAGGCACTGCTCTGCTTTAGATGTGCTCTCTGTGGGCGCCCATCACACTTGCTTTCATCCAGTTGGTGCTGCTGTCCATGAAAGGAGATATACAGCCCCCCCGGGCCCGGAGGAGGGTGTGTCTTTATAGGCAGGAATAACCAGCTCTCAGAGCTTTAGTTTGTGTTGGCTGAAACCATCTTTTTTGCTGCTTGTTGTGGTGACTGAAATAAAACCCTTGTTCCAGTTCAAAGGCCAGCAGCGTTAAGTGCAGAAAACTGCACCTTATTTCACGGGGGGGGGGGGAAGTTTGTTTGTTCTTTTTCGTTTACTCTGGATCTGTTTCCGTCATCCACGCAGAGATCAAAACGCAGCATAACCCCCAGCAGCGTCCTCGCACCCTCCTTGCGTGGGTCCTCGTTCGGTGCCCCGCTGGGGTGCTGGCCCCCCAGGATGGGGCTGTCTCTCCGCAGCCCCGGCTGCGGTGACCGGCCGCTCCATGGTGCTCCTCGCCGGGCTGTTGAAAGCGAGCTGTCTTGACTTTCTCCTGCAGTTCTTATGCCGTTGTTGGATCACTGCAGTGTGCAGCCCGACGCCAGGGTCGCGTCCCATTCCTTTTTCGGGCTGAATGCTCAGATAAGGTAAGCCCTGGAGATGTTCTCAGTAAAGAGGAGGAATCGATTTTGCCGGTAGCGGGGCTTTTGCTTGCTCAGGCAGCTAATGGAGTTACAAAGCTGCGGGGGAGAATGTTTGGTTTTCCTGAGTAGGCTGTTAGATGCTTTGATAATGGATTTCCATAATGGCCAGCAGATAACGCTAATAGACCCACCTCACCTTAATGTGGACGGGTCAGAAGTTCATACCGAAGCTTGTCGGTACGTGTAGTAAGAGAGAACAACGTGTGCGTGCTCTCCGGGCAGGCTGTTTCCTACCAGTCTGGATTTCCCCGACACGCGGTCCTCCTAAACACGTGAACGGTCTCCCCCTCGGGTCAAGGCAGCGTTAGCTTTCATCTCATGGCTATGCTTATCCCAAAAATAGACGGAGGCAGAAAAACTGGTGAAGGTAGACGGAAATAGCAAAGCAGGGAGCCCGCGACTCCTCTCTCGGTGTTCTCACGCCGAAGCACGGTGCAGAGACGAGCCCTTGCCAGCCTGCACAGGGACCTGCGGGCGGGAAGGGGGAGAGTGCCCTGAGTAACAACTGTCTCCCGTAGCCAGCCTCCCGCCTTGAACCAGCTGACGTCCCTCTACGTGGGAAGGACCCACTCCCTGTGGAAGGACCCAGCCGTCATGGCGTGGCTGGAGACCAACGTCCACGAGGTGTTGCGCATGGTGGAGGCCCGGGACCCGCTGGTGGAGGAGTCTGAGCACAAGTGAGTGTGGCAGGCGGAGGCGAGCGGCTCTCGTACCAGGCACGGGTGCTGAAACACGGGGACAGAGCGGGCCGGGGAGGGGAGGGCTCTGCAGATGAGAGAGGAGCTCCATCCTGGGCCGCAGCGGCGCTGGGGCTTGCTGAGACCCCCACGACCGCCAATCTGGTGGCGGCTGCTGATGCCAAGGGTTACCCCGTGGGGCCAGGAAGGCGGAGGCTGCTCTTCCCCGCTTCGCACGAGCGTGAAGAGCGCGGGGAGCGCGTGCGCTGCGCTGGCTTCCCCCAGCCTCGGCCGTCGCGTGTGCCCTGGGGACCCCGCGGAGGGGTTGCTGCTGGCTGGGAGGGGCAGGGGTGGCTGCACGGCTCACGGGCATTCGCTGCCCAGGGCAGGTGAGTGCTTAGAAACGCCTCCCAGCCCTGAGAAGCAGGAGAGAGGGGCGTTAGGTCTTGTCCCAAGCCAAAGTTAGTTCACTCTTGCTGACCTGCAGAGGAATGGGGCCGGAGAGAGAGATCTGTGCGGCGTCCCTGAGCTGCTCCGCTCTTTCACCTGGGGTCAGCAGCTGCCAAGTGACTTTGGCTTCGCCTTAAGCCAGCTCCGTCCGATACAGCGCGTCCCCCCCCGGGGACAGGGATGAAGCTGACGATGCACCTAGAGAAGCAGAAATGGAAAGCTGGCCATGCTGAGGCGTGCTCGGTGCAATCCTCTGTCCCCCTCCCCGCTCTAGGAGGAAGATGCGGTACCAGAGTGCGCCCAGGAATATCTACCGGCACGTCATCCTCTCGGAGATGAAGGAGGCCACGGCAGCTCTGCCTCTGGTGAGGGGCTCTTGCGGGGCGCAGGCAGTGCCGCTGCACGCGGCGTGATGGCACGCGCGTCCCTGCTGCGGACGCTGGGGACGTCTTAAACCCCAGCCACCAGCACGAAACATCTGCCTGACCTCCAAGCGCCCTCCCTGTATGCACGGCTTCCCGGGGTGGCACACGGGGGCACGTGCGGGCAGGCCGGGCTGCAGCTGGTGCTCGGCTCTGTCCCCGTTCCCCGAGACGGAGGGCCGTCCAGCTGGTCTGACCATCTCCGTGCCTCGGTGTTTGCTGCTGCTGGCGACGCAGCCTTCACCCTTTCCTTCTTCTCCCTCCCCGCCCCGCAGGAGGTGACCTCGCAGCCTGTGATGGGGTTCGACCCCTTACCTCCTTTGGACTCCATCGTTTCCTACACCAGACCAGAAAGGTACCTTCTCCGCCCCTCATTTCTGCGCTTGCACGGCCGGCATCTTCCCGGAGCACCCTCGGCCCCGAGCCTGGCTGCGCGTGGGCGCTCGGAGCTGACCTCCTCCTCCTCCTCCACCTCGGAGGAAGAGCAGCCTGGCCTGTGGCGCTGAGCGTACGGGCAGGACTGGTCCTGCCGCTTTTCCTTGGCGGTCGCTGGTGGAGACGGCAGCTGTTCGCAGCCGTGAAGGCAAAGGCCTCTGAAAAATTTGGGCTGTTCCTTGACTTGAGGTGGTTTGGGGTAAACGCAGGTTTAAGCGCAGCCGGCCGTGGTGGGCGCAGAGCCCCCAGGTGAAGCCCATAACGTGTCTAACGCACTGACCCAGCTCAGCCCGAACCTGGCAGTGCTTTTAATGACCGCTTTGCCCAGAGGCTGGCGAGCTGCTGGCTGCCCGCGGTAAGAAACCCCTGAGAGTTTCCCCGATACCCGGCGGCAGCGGGGCTGGCTCGGGAGGGGCCGTGTCTTGGTCCGGACAGCGTGGTTCTCTCCGGCATCTCTGGGCTGTCTCGGCCCCAGCGAGAGGTTGAGCGCCAAGCTGCCCCCTTAACCCTGGTGTGACTTCTGTCTTTCAGAACGAATCATCCATCCAACGAAAGCACTTTATCTCTCTTCTTCCGCTCGCTGCTGCCAAATTTTAACTTGCAGGTAGGCGCAGACAGCCGCCGCGGGCAGATCAGAGCACGCTTCTGCTGTCGGTACGCAGAAGTTTCCACCGCACGGTGTTTCTGCAAAGGGAGTGGCTCCTGGCGTACGCAGTGTGTAAACGTCAGGTTGCAGAGCAGCCTGATGCTTCTTGGCAAGCGGCGTTGTCTCTCTCCCTGCCTGCCTGCTGCCGACGGGCAGGCAGCTCCCTGCCCGGCCCCTCCAGCTCTGCTCTCTTGCAGGGGGACATCAGGCACGACGGGGACGAAGAGGCTGCGGCAGGGCAGGACCTTAACCAGGGGGTGAACAGGCTCATGGCAGCCATGCGGGACATGCTGGCGAACATCCAGTTTCAGGAACCCCCCCGAGACGACAATCCCGAAGGCGATGGGGACTGGGACTGAGCCGAAGAGTGCGCCTCTTCCCCGCCCCAACCCCTCTGTAATCGCCCCCCCCCCCTCCCCGACTTGTGTCGCACTCCAATAAAGTCGCACCGACCCAAGGCGCCCGCTCTGGCTGCGGGGACGGGCTCCGTCCCGGGGAGGGGAGGTGGGCCTGGGGGGCCCCCCCCAGGCACCTTTCGCATCTCTCGGCGGGGAGCGAGGGCTGTCTGAACGTGGCAGAGCTAATCTACAGCAGCTGTTCCTCGGCCCCGAGTCAGCTTAGTCCCCTTCTGCTCTCCTCCAAGCGCCTTTGCCGCCCCGTTCCCCTCTCTGCTCTTCTGGTCTCGTGTTTAACGGCCGGCGGCTTTTTTTTTTTTTTGCCCTCTCTTGCGGCACCTGAGAGGAGCCCCTTGTGCTTTCCCCAGCCTGAAGCCTCCTTTCCCTCCACGAAATGCTCCAGGCCCTGAACAGATGGGAAGGGGGTGGTGGTGGGGGGGTGTCCCCCTGCTCCAGCCCGCTCCCTCGGGGTGCGGAGGAGCAAGCTGCGCCCTGGCAGGGGCTCCCCGGGAGCTGCGGCTCTATCGGAGGTGTGCGGGGAGCGGCTCTTCCCCGTGCTGCAGCCGTCTGATCGTGCTGGGAGCGGAAAGGATGCCCCCCCCCCCCAGTCCCCTCTTTGTTTTCTTCCCCCCCCCCCAATCCCAATCCCTTGTTCCCCCACCTTCACTTTGTAGAGCCGGGAATGAGGTCAGCTGCGCTCAAACCCTTAACTCATCCTCGCTGCCTTGCAAAGCTTCCCCCCCCCACCACCACCACCACCACTCCCCCCTCCGCCCCGTTTTCTGCTGTGTAACGGTGTGTATGTGGCTCTGATGCTGAGCCAGGCTGCGCTGCCCGGAATAAATCCTTCCCCCCCCCCCAAAATCTCTTCCCGCAGCACCTGCTGCTCCTGGGGGGGGAGCAACCCGGATCCCCGGGGGCCGCCGGGGACGGGGTCGGGGTCGGGGCAGGCCGGCCTGAGCACCGTAGGCGCAGACCCCGGTGCTCAGGCCGGCCTGCCCCGACCCCGTCCCCGCCCTGGTGCGTCCCCATCCCACAGCACGGGAACCCCGTCCGCCCCCCCCCCCCCCCCCCCAATGCCTTGCGCTCGCACCGCCTTGAGATTTGCAGACTCGGCGTTTTTCTAGCTCTCCGTTGATAAAGCTTAAAAATTCATGGCACGTACCGGCGCGCTCTTTAGCCAAGCGGCAAGCCGGGGGGGGGGGGGGGGTGGGGGAAGCCGGTGGCTGTTGGTCCGGATTCCTCCCGCTCGTGTTTCCCCCGGGGGGGGGGGGCGAGCGGCGTTTTAGCCGCTCCTTGCCCGGTGCCGGGGCTTTGGCTCGATGCACGGCACGAGTTAGCCATAGCTCCCTGCCCTGCCGGCACTCGGGGTGAGCCAAGGCACCGTGGCAGCCCGGGACCACCCCCCCCCACCCCCCGTTCCCAGCACGGCCAGCTGTACCGCTTTCATCCGTGCCGGAGCCGTGGGCTGCTCTGTGTCGTGGGGAAGGGCTCCCGGCGCCCCGCGGGAAGGAACGGAAGCGGCCGGTGGGAACGACCACGGGATCGGCCTTTTCATGCAGCCGTGAATGGCTCTTTGGCGGCTGAGCGGCTCCGGGCATCAACACCAACCAAAGGCACATGACGGTCAGATGGGTCCCGCGTCCCCCGGCCTGCCCAGGCTCCCTCCGGCACCAGCTTTTGCCGGGGCACGGGCACGGCGTCGCGTTTAATCGCGCCTTTGACAATCCCTATTGGACCCGTCGCCTGCCCCGTGGCGAAACGCCTTCCCCGGGGCCCGGCCAGGCGAGGCCCGTGGGGCCGGTGGGGGACGGGGCTCCCGGCCCCATGCACGGGGGCTGGGAGGGGCAGCTTGCCTCCTGCCGGGGGGAAGGTCCCACTGGGGTCCCCAAGGTGCATGGACACCCCAGGGCACACAGGACCCCGGGGTGCATGGACCCCCCCCAGGGCACGCAGGCCTGCAGGGCACGTGGGACCCCCCCCCCCGAGACACACGGTCCCCCAGGGTGCAGGGGTGTCCCCCCCCCCCAGGTCACACAGGACCCCAGGACACTTGGGGACCCCAAGGTTCATGGACCCCCCAGGGCACAGAGGACCCCTCTGACACACAGCCCCCTCCAAGGTGCACGGCCCCGGGGGGGTGTGGACCCCCCCCCCCCAGGGCATATGGGACCCCCGGGGACACAGTGACCCCAAGCGGTCGGGCTCCCCAGGGCCGCGCTGGGGGTCCAGCAGCCCCGGCCTCCACGGCGGCTCCCCTCACTGCCAGGGTGCCGCCGTCATGCGGGTGCCCACCCTCCTCGGGAGGAGGAGCTGCAGCAGCCGGCTTTAAAGTGGGGGAGAGAAAGGGTCCTTTCTTCCCCATCACCCTGGGCCAGCGGGTGCACGGCTGCAGCGACGCCGGACAGGGCTGGCAAGGAGGGCGGCCGTGACATCGGGGGTCCCGGCGGGCACACGGCAACCCCGGCACGTCCCCAGCAAGACCCCAGGCGGCGGGACCCCCGGTCCCCAATTCCTCCGCGTCCCCTCGGCCTCACCGACGGGCGCTGCGGGAGCGCTGGCAGGGCGGGCCGGTGGCTCGGGGGGTGTGCGAGCACTGCGGGGGGCCCCGGGGGCTCGGCCCCCAGCCGGGGGGCCCTGGGGCTGAGGTGGGGGCCATGTCGACGCTGGCCCCCCTGCGCCTGCTGCGCGAGCCCTGGAACGCCAGCGAGAGCAACCAGAGCAACGCCACGGCCGGGGCCGGCGGCGCCTGGTGCCAGGGGCTCGACGTCCCCAATGAGCTCTTCCTCACGCTGGGGCTGGTGAGCCTGGTGGAGAACCTGCTGGTGGTGGCCGCCATCCTGAAGAACAGGAACCTGCACTCGCCCATGTACTACTTCATCTGCTGCCTGGCCGTCTCCGACATGCTGGTGAGCGTCAGCAACCTGGCGGAGACGCTCTTCATGCTGCTGATGGAGCACGGCGTGCTGGTGATCCGCGCCAGCGTCATCCGCCACATGGACAAGGTCATCAACATGCTCATCTGCAGCTCCGTCGTGTCCTCCCTCTCCTTCCTGGGGGTCATCGCCGTGGACCGCTACATCACCATCTTCTACGCCCTGCGCTACCACAGCATCATGACGCTGCAACGGGCCATGGTGACCATGGCCAGCGTCTGGCTGGCCAGCACCGTCTCCAGCACCGTCTTCATCACCTACTACCACAACAACGCCATCCTCCTCTGCCTCATCGGCTTCTTCCTCTTCGTGCTGGTCCTCATGCTGGTGCTCTACATCCACATGTTCGCCCTGGCCCGCCACCACCTCCGCAGCATCTCCAGCCAGCAGAAGCAGCCCACCGTCTACCGCAGCAGCAGCCTGAAGGGAGCCTTCACGCTCACCATCCTCCTGGGCGTCTTCTTCATCTGCTGGGGGCCCTTCTTCTTCCACCTCATCCTCATCGTCACCTGCCCCACCAACCCTTCTGCACCTGCTTCTTCAGCTACTTCAACCTCTTCCTCATCCTCATCGTCTGCAACTCGGTGGTCGACCCCCTCATCTACGCCTTCCGGAGCCAGGAGCTCCGGCGGACGCTGTGGGAGGTGGTGCTGTGCTCCTGGTAGGCAGCGGGACGCGGGGAACGGCATGGCCGCCCCCGCTGCGGGATGGACGGCCGGACAGCTGGACGGCCGGACGGGACACGACACGCCGCGGGGCGTCCCCCTCCGGCGCCCCGATCCGGGCTGGCGGGCTCGCGGTACCCAATAAAGGCTCTTTGCAGTGATGCTGTGGCTGGCACCGCCGCGCAGCCCCCCCGGGGAGCCCCGGGATTCGGGGGGGGGGGGGGGGGGGGTCGGCCCTTCCCGGCTCTACCGTTTATTCGAAGCTCAATTGCTCCCGGTTGCCGCTGTCGGGCCGCGGCCGCCCGCAACGGCCCCGGGGCCAGGGGGACCGGGGGGGGGGGACCGGGGTGGAGACCGGGAGGGACCGGGGGGGGCGTTGGAGCAGCCCCGGGCGCGGGGCGGCGGGAGGCCGGTCCCCGCGGTGGGGGGGGGGGGGAGCGGCCAGGGCCGCCCCCGGACAAAGGGCCCCCTCGCCGCCGCCTTTGTTCTCGGGCCGCGCCCGCCGCCGCCCGCCCCGGCCCCGCGGGGACTCCCGGCGCCCGCGACCCCCCGGGACGGCCCCCCTCTCCCCCCCCCGTGCCCTGTCCCTGCCCCTGCCCCACCCGTGACGGGACGCGGGTTGGGGTGTCCCGTCGTCCCCCACCCCCATCCCGCCGCCCCGGGATGCTCCCGCCGCGCCTGGGTGGTCCCTGCCCGCCCCTCCCCCCCCTCCCCCCGTGGGTACCGGGGTCCCCCCGCGTGCCGGGGCGGGCGGCTCCCCTCCCCTCCCCCCTCCCCCCCCCCGGGGTGCAGGGGTCCCCTCCCCCCGCCCGTGCCCCCCCCGCGGGTGCAGGGGTCCCCGGGCCGGGGCGGGGCCGGGGCGGGGCCGGGGCGGGGCCGGGGCGGGCGGCGGCGCCGGTGCCGCAGGGCTGTTGCGGCGCTGCGGCGGCGGCCGCCGATTGGCTGCGGGGCGGCGGTGACGTCAGCGCCCGGCCCGGTGCGGCGCGAGGCGCCTATAAAGGAGGCGGCGGCGGCGGGGCCGCCCCCCGCGCTCCCGGTGCCGCTCCGCTCCGCTCCTGCTCCCGGTCCCGTCTCCCGGTCCCGGTCCCGCTCCCGTCCCGCTCCGGCCCGGCAGCACCATGAGGGAGATCGTCCACATCCAGGCGGGGCAATGCGGCAACCAGATCGGCGCCAAGGTAACGGCGGCGCCGCCGCCCCGCCCCGCTGCGGAGCCGACCGGCGGACAAAGACATCCCCCCCCCACCCCGCCCCGCTCCCTCTCCCGCCGCTCCCCCCCCCCCCCCTTCCCGCCGCACCGGGCGGACAAAGCCGCCCCCCCCCCCCCCCCCGGTCTTTGTCCGCCCGCCGCCGCCCTTCAGCACCGCGGACAGCGCCCGCCCTGCCCCCGCGCCCCGCCGGCAGGGGGCGCCCCGGCCCCGCCCCGGCCCCGCCCGAGGTTGGGGGGGGGGGGGAGGTGGGGGTGGGGGGGGGTGTCCCGGTGCCCCCCGCTGAGCCCTGTGCCCCCCCAGTTCTGGGAGGTGATCAGCGACGAGCACGGCATCGACCCCAGCGGCAACTACGTGGGCGACTCCGACCTGCAGCTGGAGCGCATCAGCGTCTACTACAATGAGGCCTCCTGTAAGAGAGACCCCCCCCCCCGACCCCCCCCCGGGCAGGGCAGCCCAGCACCCCCACCCTCGGCGGGGGGGGGGGAGGGAGGGGGAGGGAGGGGGTGTCCCTTCCCCCCCACCCCCTCCCCGTGCAGGCAGGTCCTGGGTCTGCTCCCACCCTGATGGGGGGGGGGGAGACACGTGCACCCACCCCGTGGGGACCCTGTGGTTTTGGGGGGGACACACACACGTGCACCCACCCTGTGGGGACCCTGTGGTTTGAGGGGGGAAGACACGTGCACCCACCCCGTGGGAACCCTGTGGTTTTGGGGGGGGACACACACATGCACCCACCCCGTGGGGACCCTGTGGTTTTGGGGACACACACACACACACACACGCACCCATCCTGTGGGGACCCTGTGGTTTTTTGGGGGGGGGGGAGATGAGACATGTGCACTCACCCCGTGGGGACCCTGTGGTTTGAGGGGGGAGACACGTGCACCCACCCTGTGGGGACCCTGTGGTTTTGGGGGGGGGGAGACACGTGCACTCACCCCGTGGGGACCCTGTGCTCTCTGGGGGGGACATGACACCCCCACCCAGCCCCGTGGGACCCCCGCTGTGTGTGTGGGGAGAACGTGCACCCAGCCCCACAGGGCCCCTGTGGTTGGGGGGGGGGGCACGACACACATGCATCCAGCCCCGCGGGGCCCTGCAGGGGGGGGCACCCCCATGTGCCATGCGCCACGGGGGCCCCACGTTTGGGGGGGATGGAGATGCACGCACCCAGCCCCGTGGGACCCCACAGGGTGCGGGGGGGGCACCCCCGGGGGTGGGGGGGGAGCGGCAGGTCCCCTCCCGGCACGGGGTCTCTCGCAGCTCACAAGTACGTGGCCTCGCGCCATCCTGGTGGACCTGGAGCCGGGGACGATGGACAGCGTGCGCTCGGGCGCCTTCGGCCACCTCTTCCGCCCCGACAACTTCATCTTCGGTAGGTCCCCGGGGAGGGGGACGCCATCACCCGGGTCCCCAGACCCCTCCCGGGCCGTCGCTGTCCCCAGGGCGTTCGGCGGGTGCATCCCCACCCGTGCCGTGGGGCCCGGCACAGCCGGCACGCCGCCAAACCTTTGCGGTTTCCGCTTCCCACCCCACCCCGGCTTCAGATCTTGCCGATGCCGCTGGCGGCGCCGCCGCTCCCCTCCCCGGCGTGGGCGCGGGGGTGCCGGCGGCCACCGGGTGCCTCTTTCCCCCCTGGCAGGGCAGAGCGGGGCCGGGAACAACTGGGCCAAGGGCCACTACACGGAGGGGGCCGAGCTGGTGGACTCGGTGCTGGATGTGGTGCGGAAGGAGTGCGAGAACTGCGACTGCCTGCAGGGCTTCCAGCTGACCCACTCGCTGGGCGGCGGCACCGGCTCCGGCATGGGCACCCTCCTCATCAGCAAGGTGCGGGAGGAGTATCCCGACCGCATCATGAACACTTTCAGCGTGGTGCCGTCCCCCAAGGTGTCGGACACGGTGGTGGAGCCCTACAACGCCACGCTCTCCATCCACCAGCTGGTGGAGAACACGGATGAGACCTACTGCATCGATAACGAAGCCCTCTACGACATCTGCTTCCGCACCCTCAAGCTGGCCACCCCCACCTACGGCGACCTCAACCACCTCGTCTCAGCCACCATGAGCGGCGTCACCACCTCCCTCCGCTTCCCCGGCCAACTCAACGCCGACCTCCGCAAGCTGGCCGTCAACATGGTGCCCTTCCCGCGTCTCCACTTCTTCATGCCGGGCTTCGCCCCACTGACGGCCCGCGGCAGCCAGCAGTACCGCGCCCTCACCGTCCCCGAGCTCACCCAGCAGATGTTCGACGCCAAGAACATGATGGCCGCCTGCGACCCCCGCCACGGCCGCTACCTCACCGTGGCCACCGTCTTCCGGGGCCGCATGTCCATGAAGGAGGTGGACGAGCAGATGTTGGCTATCCAGAGCAAGAACAGCTCCTACTTCGTGGAGTGGATCCCCAACAACGTCAAGGTGGCCGTCTGCGACATCCCTCCCCGGGGGCTGAAGATGTCCTCCACCTTCATCGGCAACAGCACGGCCATCCAGGAGCTCTTCAAGCGTATCTCGGAGCAGTT